>NC_134099.1:58316237-60716237 GCF_000715075.1 Nicotiana tabacum | reverse complement strand
TAAATGTATGAGATATATTATAAGTGATTTGGGGTCTAAGAACAGGCCTAAGTCTAAGCCAAGTTGAAAAATTATATGATTAGACCAAAATTCCAAATGAATACGCACAAGACCCCACTTTGGACGAGCATACATACATATAAATAAGGTGTTATGTGATGCACAACCTTTCAAATGAAAGATCTTCGAGTCTAGTTACCAAAGCTTCAAACCGTTCGTCATTTGGACACTCCTACAAGAAGTTATGACAAAATTACCAAAGGATGGCAAAATGCGAACCTATGGCAAATTCTGCGATCGCAAAATCATTCTACGAACCACAGAAGTGTTTTGCGACCGCAAAATGGTCATAGAATGAGCCAGTTTAGCCCAGTTCCGGGCACCAGTTTTGTGATGCATTCCGCGACCCGCATACCTATTCTATGATGCATTTTGCGATCGCACACCTGATTTCGGAGGCTTCATTTTCCTATTTTCATAACTCGATCCCATTTTGATAAATAGGCTTTGGGGTTTATTTTGGGGTGATTTTCTAATCATTTTAGAGAGAGCATTTTAGAGAGAGAAGGAGGAGACCTAACACTCCAATCATTCAATCTCGCATCAATCTTCAAGAATCAAAGAAACCAATCACAAGATCATCATCTAAGAGATTGGAATTGCTAGAATTTCTGGAACGTTGTAGTAACTTAATGAATGCTTAAACAAGGTATGTTGGATAAACTTTCTCTCCTAGAATCCAATTCCATAAATGTTTCCATAAGTTCAAGTATGGTTGGCTCAAAATTCTTAATTTCTATATTCCGGGTTATTACCTATGAATTTGACTATTTCGAAATGAGCCTTATGACTAAAGATATATATTCAAAGTATGGGCTACGTATTAAAATGTTATGGCTTGAGCCGTGTTTCAAATGAAAGCTAGTATGCCAACTTATGTGAGAAAAACTTGATATGTTTAAGACTCATAATTGCTCCTATGTATACCTAAAGTCTTGATTGAAAATGTCTTGGATGATAATCTATAAAGATGCTCGAAAATAAAATAAGTGAATTGGGGATATAGGGTGGGGCCAACGTGCCAAGAATTTAGGTTATGATCGTGGCTAGTAGTATCAATCAGATGAGGGAAGGTGATGAAGAATACGAAATGAGCCTCGACTCAGCTATTTATAAAAATGATTTCGAAGATAGAATTACCTAAAAGTTTTTGTACTCAATTCATGCCCATAAGTGGCTATTTACAACTAATGCTTTGGTTTATAAATATATCCAGTGTGATTCGATGTCACGACCCAGATTTTCCACCCTCGGAAGTCGTGATGATGCTACTCGTGGAAGCTAGCAAGCCGAATATTATAAAATCATTATCCTTTTCATTAAACATGTTCGACAATTTAAAATAATAAGTGATTAAAAAATAAAATAAATTAAATAATCGGAAATGCGGAAGACGAAACTTAATATTTCAACCAAACACTGCTACATAATTTGAAGTACAATACTACCCAGAATTTGGTATCACAAGCCACGAACTGTCTAAGAATACTACAAATAAGGTCTGAATGAAATACATAAGTTTGTCTCTGAATAAGTAAAAACAGAAAGAGAAAAGATAGGAGGAGACGCCAAGGCCCGCGGACACCTGCAGGACTACCTCGGGTCGCCTAAATGGACTGAAGACAACACCCTTACTGCGGTCCAAATGCTCTGATATCAGTATTTGCACACAGTGCAGAGTGTAGTATCAGGACAACCAATCTCATGTGCTGGTAAATGCCTAGCCTAACCTCGGTGAAGTAGTGACGAGGCTAGGACCAGACTACCAAATAAGCCTGTATAGTTAAATCATATACATCGAAAATAAAAGTAGATAATTGCAACTAAAGTTGGGCGGGGGAAACATGCTGCAGGGAGTAATAGGTAAGAACAGAATAATAGTAGAAAAATGTAAAGAATGCCATAAATCAAATACCAGCAAAAGATAAGGAAATAAGAAACGAGTACACATGTAATACCGTTGCATGCATGCAACCCGATCCCATTTCATATAGTACCGTTGTAGGCGCGCAACCCGCTCCCATTTTACATATTACCGTTACAGGCATGCAACCTGCTTCATTTCACATATTATCGTTGCAGGTGTGCAACCCGCTCCCATTTCACATATTACCGTTGCAGGCGTGTAACCCGCTCCCATTTCATATCTTACCGTTGCAGGCGTGCAACCAGCTCCCATTTCATATATTACCATTGCAGGTGTGCAACCCGCTCCCATTACATTTATCAACACCAATCATAAAAGAATTCCGGCAAGGGAAAAATAGTATAACCACAACATCCTGGCAAGGGAAAAATAATGTAACAACAACATCCCGACAAGGGAACAATAATATAATAACAACATCCCGGCAAGGGAACAATAATATAATTCTCATATGAAGCACGAATATACCACAATGGAGTCATAAAATTTCAATACAAAACTCACGAGCATGCGTGACACCGATGTATAGATACTCGTCACCATGCCTATACGTCTTACTCCACAGTTAACACGTAGCAATTAAGACTCGACTCCTAATCCCTCAAGCTAAGGTTAGAAAAAACACTTACCTCGATGCTACAAACACAATTCAAGCCTCAACTATCGCTTTACCTCTTAATTCCACCACCAATTTGCCCGTATATAGCCACAAGTTGCTTAACTATATCAATAAATGCTAAATGAATCAATTCCAATGCATGAAAATAGGTTTTCTAAAGTTTTTCCCAAAAAGTCAAAAATCGCCCCCGGGCCCACATGGTCAAAACTCGAGGTTCGAACCAAAACCCGATTACCCATTCCCCTACAAACCCAAATATATAATTTATTTTGAAATTGGACCTCAAATCGCGGTCTAAATCCCCAAAATTTGAAAAACCTAGGTTCTACCCAAATCACCCAATTTCCCCCATGAAAACCTTTAATTTTGAGTTGAAATCATGAGAAAAGATGTTAAAGATTAATAAAAACAAGTTAGAAATGACTTACAATCGATTTGGAAGAGTAATTATCTTTGAAAATTGCCCAAGAGAGTTTTGGTTTTGAAAGGGTTTGAAAAATGAGAGATTTTCGGCTAAGTTATAATTTGCGCAGGTGCAAATATCGTATTTGCGAAGTCAGGTTCGCAAATGAGAACTCGCAAATGCGACCCAGTCTTCGCAAATGCGAAGGTAGACCAAAATCCTGCTGTCTTCGCAATTGCGTACAATTGTTCGCATTTGTGGTCCCTGTTGAAGTTGCATTTGCGACATAAGCCTTGCAAATGCGAGGGTTCCTGCCCTAGCCCCCCATTGCAATTGCGATGGGTCTCTCGCAAATGCGAGCTCGCAATTGCAAGCCAGGCTTCACAATTGCGAAGCCTGCAGACCTGCAACACACCGCGGTTGAAAATATGAAACTTCCTAAGTTCAAAACACTCTGTGGCCTATGCAAAACTCACACGAGCCCTCGAGGCTCCAAACCAAACATGCACGCAAGTCCAAAAATATCATACGAACTTGCTCGTGTGATCAAATCATCAAAATAACATGTAAAACTATGAATTAAACCTCAAAAACTCATCATTTTCATCAAGAATACTTAAAGTTCATAACTCTTCAACCGGAGGTCCAAATCACGTCAAATATACTCCATTTTCACCAATTTCACAGTTATCATTTAAATACTTTAACAAGTTAGTACCGGATTCCGGAACCAAAATACGGGCCCGATACCAATGGTTTCAAACATTAATTCTTTTCTTTAGTTCATAAATAATTCAGCAAAATAATTTTTTTCAAAAATTGATTTCTAATGCTTGGGACCTCGAAATTCATTTTCGGGCATATGCCCAAGTCTCATATTTTACTGGGGACCTCCCGAGATCATCGGAACACAAATCCGGGTCCGTTTGCTCAAAATGTTGACCAAAGTCAACCATAATTAATTTTTAACTCTAGAAATGTCTATTTCTCATATTTTCACATAAAAGCTTACAGGATATAGTCCAGACCATGCACGCAAATCGAGATGAGGTAAAAAGGAGGTTTTAAGGCCTCAAAACACATTTTCCACCTTTAAAAAAACCGTTCGTCCTCGAACGAACATAAGAAGGAATTACCTGAGTCGTTGAAAAGATGGGGATAGCAGCTCCGCATATCAGACTCGGACTCCCAGGTCGATGCCTCAGCAGGCTGACCTCTCCACTGAACAGGAACAGAAGGAAAACTCTTCGATCTCAACTGACGAACCTGCTGGTCTAGAATAACTACCGGCTCTTCCTCATAGGACAAGTCCCTATCCAACTAAACAGTGCTGAAATCTAACATGCCGGTTGGATTGCCGTGATACTTTCAAAGCAAGGACACATGAAACACTGGATGCACGGTTGATAAGCTCGGAAGCAACACAAGTCTATAAGCCACCTCTCCCACTCGATCAAGAATCTCAAACGGGCCAATGAATCTAGGGCTAAGCTTGCCCCTCTTTCCAAATGTCATCACGCCCTTCATAGGCGACACCCAAAGCAATACCCGCTCACCGACCATGAATGCCAAATCTTGAACCTTACGGTCGGCATAACTCTTTTACTTGGAATGGGCTGTACGAAGCCTATCTTGAATGATCCTGACCTTGTCCAAGGCATCCTGTACTAGATTTGTACCTAACAACTGAGCCTCTCCCGGCTCAAACCATCCAATCGGTGACCGATACCATCTACCTTATAAAGCCTCAAAAGGAGCCATCTGGATACTCAACTGGTAGCTGTTGTTGTTGACAAACTCTGCTAGAGGAAAAAACTAATCCCACGAGTGTCCAAAGTCAATGACATAAGCTCGGAGCATATCCTCCAAAATCTGAATAGTGCACTCGGACTGCCCGTCCGTCTGAGGATGAAATGCTGTGATCAACTCAACCCGTGTACCCAACTCTCGTTGAACTGCTCTCCAGAAATGTGAGGTAAACTGCATACCTCGGTCTGAAATGATAGATACGAGCACACCATGAAGACGAACAATCTCTCGGAGATAGATCTCAGCTAACCTCTCGAAAGAATAGGAGACTGCCACCAAAATGAAATGTGCTGACTTGGTCATCCTGTCAATAGTAACCCACACTGCATTGAACTTTCTCTGAGTTTGTGGGAGTCCAACAATGAAGTCCATAGTGATACGCTCCCACTTTCACTCAGGAATATAAATCTTCTGGAACAAACCACCAGGCCTCTGATGCTCGTACTTAACCTGCTGACAATTCAAATACCGGGCCACATATGCGACAATGTCCTTCTTCATTCTCCGCTACCAGTAATGCTGCCGCAAATCCTGATACACCTTAGCGGCGCCCATGAATAGAGTATCGGGAACTGTGGGCCTCCGCTAAAATCAACTCATGGAGCCCATCCACATTAGGTACGCAAACTCGACCCTGCAGCCTTAAGACTCCATCATCTCCTAACGTAACCTGCTTGGCACCTCCATGTTGCACCGTGTCTCTAAGGACACACAAATGAGGATCATCATACTGCCAATCTCGGATACGCTCCAATAAAGAAGAACGAGTGAATGTGCAAGCTAACACACGGCTGGGCTCAGAAACATCCAACCTCACGAACTAATTGGCCAAAGCCTGAACATCCAAAGCAAGCAGTCTCTCACCGATTGGAATATATGCAAGACTACCCATACTGGCTGACTTTCTACTCAAAGAATCGGCCACTATATTGTCTTTTCCCGGATGATATAAGATGGTGATATCATAGTCCCCTTTAATAGCTCCAACCACCTTCTCTGCCTCAGATTTAGCTCCTTCTGCTTGAACAAATACTGAAGACTCTTGTGATCAGTGAACACCTCAGATGACACGCCATATAGATAATTAATGCCTCCAAATCTTCAACGCGTGAACAATGGCTGCTAACTTCAAATCATGAACTGGATAATTCTTCTCATGAATCTTCAACTGACGTGAAACATATGCAATAATCTTGCCATCCTGCATCAACACTGCACCAAGTCTAATACGAGATGCGTCACAATAAACTGTATAAGGCCCTGAACCCGTGGGCAAAACCAACACCGACGTCGTAGTCAAAGCTATCTTGAGCTTCTGAAAGATCGCCTCACACTCGTCCAACCACCGGAATTGGGCACCCTTTTGGGTTAACCTGGTCATCGGGGTTGCAATAGATGAAAACCCCTCCACAAACTGAAGATAATAGCCTGCCAAACCCAAGGAATTCCGGATCTCTGTAGCTGATGCTGGTCTAGGCCAGTTCTTGATTGCCTTTATCTTCTTCGAATCTATCTGAATACCTTCTGCTGATACAACATGACCCAAGAATGCAATTGAACTCAACTAGAACTCAACTTCACAACCTTAGCATACAACTGACTATCTCTCAAAGTCTGGAGGAATGCTCTTAGATGCTGCTCATGCTCCTCCCGTCTGCGGGAATAGATCAAAATATCATCAATGAAGACTATCACGAACGAATCCAAGTAAAGCCTGAACACTCGGTTCATCAAATCCATAAAAGCTTCTAGGGTATTTGTCAACCCAAATGACATCACCAAGAACTCATAATGCCCGTACCGAGTGCGGAAAGCTGTCTTAGGGACATCGAATGCCCTAATCCTCAATTGATGGTAGCCAGATCTCAACTCAATCTTCGAAAATACCTTCGCACCCTGAAGCTGATCAAACAAATCGTCAATCCTCGATAATCGATACTTATTCTTGATTGTAACCTTGTTCAAATGCCGGTAATCTATACACATTCTCATCGATCCATCATTCTTCTTAACAAACAACACCGGCGTGCCCCAAGGCGAGACACTAGGTCTAATGAAGCCCTTCTCAAGCAAGTCTTTCAACTACTCCTTCAACTCTTTCAACTCAGGCGGGGCCATACGATACGGCGCAATAGAAATGGGCCAAGTGCCCAGATCCAAATCAATGAAAAAGTCAATATCCCTGTCGGGTGGCATACCCGGCAAGTCTGAAGGAAATACCTCAAGAAACTCATGAACAACAAGTACATAAGCAATAGAAGGAACCTCGGCACTAGAATCACGAACATATGCCAAATACCCCTTCTCGACCATACGCTGAGCCTTCATATATGAAATAACACTACGGGTAGAATGACTAGGAGTCCCTCTCCACTCTTAAAGAGGTAAACCCGACAAGGCTAAGGTCACAGTCTTGGCATGACAGTCCAAGATTGTGTGGTAAGGTGATAACCAGTCCATCCCCAATACGACATCAAAATCAACCCTGTCCAGAAGTAACAAATCTACACAGTCTCAAGACCCCCAATCACAACTATACATGAATGATGGACATGATCTATCACAATGGAATCACCCACCGGTGTAGACACATATATAGGAGCACTCAAAGAATCACTAGGCATGACCAGATACGTTGCAAAATAAGATGACACATAGGAGTACGTAGATCCTGGATCTAATAGAATTGAAGCATCTCTATTACAAACCAAAACAGTACCTTTGATAACTGCATCGGAAGCCTCAACCTCAGCCTCAGGTCTGGCTGGAAGAGCATAACATCAGGGCTGGGCCCCACCACTCTGAACTACATCTCTGGGACGGCCTACTACTGGCTGGCCTCCACCTCTAGTGGCCTGAGCTCCACCTCTAATACCTCTACCTCCACCTATAGCACCTCTACCCCTACCTCTAGCTGGCTGGGTGGGTGGTGGAACACTCAGTGCCTGAACTATGGCACGGGAACCCTGATGCTGAGAACTGGTCGGTGCTCGAGGGAAATATCTAGCAATGTTCCTCGTGTCGCCACAAGTAAAACAAGCCCTCAGCTGCTGGGGCTGACGACCCTGAAAACTCTAAAGCGGCAGCGCACTAATAGGAGCTGGTGGTGCAATGTTGGACTGCTGATCAGAATACTGCATATAAGAACCACAAACATCTGAAGCACCGTGAGAAACCTGAAGTGCTGACTGAAAAATCCTAGGAGGATGGCCTCTACCATACAAATCCTTGCCTCCAGACGAGGTGCCACTGAATCTGCCTAAATGACGAGGCTTCTTGTCAGACCCCTGACCACCTTGCTATGATAGAACCATCTCAACTCTCCTAGCCATATTGGCCGCCTCCTAGAAGGAAATCTCACTCCCCGTCTCCTTAGCCATATGAAGTCGAATAGGCTGAATGAGTCCCTCAATAAACCTCCTCTCTCTCTCTAAGTGGGGAGTATAAGTAGTGCATGAAAGGCCAAATCGATAAACTTGGTCTCGTACTGAGTAACAGTCATAGAACCTTGCTGAAGACGATCAAATTGCCTCCGATAGATCTCCCTCTGAGTGACGGGAAGAAACTTCTCCAAAAACAGCTGAGAAAACTGATCCCAAGTCAAAGCTGGTGACCCAACTTGTCTGGCCAAACAATAATCCCTTCACCAAGTCTTGACGGATCTAGATAAGCGAAAAGTAGCAAAGTCGACCCCATTAGTCTCCACTATCCCCATGTTCCTAAGAACCTCATGACAACTGTCTAAATAATCTTGAGGATCCTTAGAAGATGCACCGCTGAAAGTGGTAGTGAAGAGCTTGGTGAACCTGTTCAATCTCCACAAGGCAGCGGCAGACATAACTGCTCCATCACCGGTCTGATTTACCATACCCGGCTGAACTGTTCCAACTGGCTGAGCTGCTGGAGTCTAAAACTAGGGAGCCATCTGCTCCGAAGTGCGAGCAGCAAGAGTCTGGGCTCCTCTTCCAGCCTGAGAGACGGCTGGTGCTATAGGAAGCAAGCCTGCCCGGGTGACACTCTCCATAAGGCCCACTAGACTGACCAAAGCATCCTGGAGTACTGGGGTAGCAATGAACCCCTCTAAGACCTAAGTTGGGCCCACCGGAACTACCTGGGCCGGAATCTCATCATCAAACTCAACCTGAGGCTCCGCCGTTGTTGTTGCTGCTCTGGGTTGAGCTCTGCCCCTACCTCGGCCTCTAGCACAGCCTCGCCCTCCGCCTCTCGTAGGAGTTGCTGCCAGGGGCTTGGGCTACTGATCAGTGGATAAGGAAGCGCGTGTTCTCGCCATCTGCGAAAGAACAGAATAGAAATTCAATTAGTATTGAGAAACCAAATCGCACGACAGGAAAGAATAGATGTAAAGTTTTTCCTAACTCTGTAGCCTCTGGGGATAAATACAGACGTCTCCGTACCGATCCCTCAAACTCTACTAAGCTTGTCCATGAATTGTGAGACCTAAGTAACCTAGAGCTCTAATACCAACTTGTCACGATCCAGATTTCCCATACTCGAGAGTCATGATGGCGCCTACTCGTGGAAGCTAGGCAAGTCGAATATTATAAAATCATTACCCTTTTCATTAAACATGTTCAACAATTTAAAATAATAAGTGATTAAACAACAAAATAAATTAAATAACCGGAAATGCGGAAGACGAAACTTAATATTTCAACCAAACACTGCTACATAATTTGAAGTATAATACTACCCAGAATTTGGTGTCACAAGCCACAGACTGTCTAAGAATACTATAAATAAGGTCAGAATGAAATACATAAGTCTGTCTCTAAATAAGTAAAAACAGATAGAGAAAAGATAGGAGGAGACGCCAAGGCCCGCGGACGCCTACAGGACTACCTCGGGTCGCCTGAATGGACTGAAGACAACACCCTCACTGTGGTCTAAACACTCTGGTATCAGTATCTGCACACATTGCAGAGTGTAGTATCAGCACAACCGACCCCATGTGCTGGTAAGTGCCTAGCCTAACCTCGGCGAAGTAGTGACAAGGCTAAGACCAGACTACCAAATAACCTGTGCAGTTCAAATACATACAACAGAAATAAAAGCAGATAATTGCAACTAAAGTTGGGCGGGGGAAACATGCTACGGGGAGTAACAGGTAAGAACAGAATAACAGTAGAAAAATGTAAAGAATGCCATAAATCAAATACCAGCAAAAGATAAGGAAATAAGAAACAAGTACACATGTAATGCCGTTGCAGACATGCAACCCTATCCCATTTCATATAGTACCGTTGCAGGCGTGCAACCCTATCCCATTTCATATAGTACCGTTGCAGGCGTGCAACCCGCTCCCATTTCACATATTACTGTTGCAGGCATGCAACCCGCTCCTATTTCATATATTACCGTTGCAGGCGTGCAATCCGCTCCCATTTCATATCTTACCGTTGCAGGCGTGAAACCCGCTCCCATTTCATATATTACCGTTGCAGGCGTGCAACCCGCTCCTATTTCATATATTACCGTTGCAGGCATGCAACCCGCTCCCATTTCATTTATCAACACCAATCATAAAAGAATCCCGACAAGGGAACAATAGTATAACCACAACATCCCGGCATGGGAACAATAATGTAACAACAACATCCTGGCAAGGGAACAATAATATAAGAACAACATCCCCGCAATGGAACAATAATATTACAACAACATCCCGGCAAGGGAACAATAATATAATTCTCATATTAAGCACGAATAAACCACAATAGAGTCATAAAATTTCAATACAAGACTCACGGGCATGCTTGACACCGACGTATAGATACTCGTCACCATGTCTATACGTCGTACTCCATAGTTAACACGTAGCAATTAAGACTCGGCTCATAATCTCTCAAGCTAAAGTTAGATCAAACACTTACCTCGATGCCACGAATAAAATTCAAGCCTCAACTATTGCTTTACCTCTTGATTCCACCACCAATTTGCCCATATCTAGCCACAAGTTACTTAACTATATCAATAAATGCTAAATGAATCAATTCCATTGCATGACAATAGGTTTTCTAAAGTTTTTTCCAAAAAGTCAAAAATTGCCCTGGCCCACATTGCCAAAACCCGAGGTTCAAACCAAAACCCGATTACCCATTCCCCTACGAACCCAAATATACAATTTGTTTTGAAATCGGGCCTCAAATTGAGGTCCAAATCCCCAAAATTTGAAAAACCTAGGTTCTACCCAAATCACCCAATTTCCCCCATGAAAACCTTTGATTTTGAGTAAAAATCATGAGAAAAGATGTTAAAGATTAATAAAAACAAGTTTGAAATGACTTACAATCGATTTGGAAGAGTACTTGCCTTTGAAAAATCGCTCAAGAGAATTTTGGTTTTAAAGGGTTTGAAAAATGAGAGATTTTCGGCTAAGTTATAATTTGCACAGGTACAGATATCGCATTTGCGAAGTCAGGTTCGCAAATGCGAACTCACAAATGTGACCCAGTCTTTGCAAATGCGAAGGTAGGCCAAATCCTTCTGTCTTCGCAATTGTGAACAATTGTTCGCATTTACGGTCCCTGTTGATGTCGCATTTGCGACATAAGCCTCGCAAATGCGTGGGTTCCTGTCCCAACCCATCATCGCAATTGCGATGGGTCTCTCACAAATACGAGCTCGCAATTGCAATTGCGAAGCCTGCAGACCTGCAACACACAACAGTTGAAAATCTGAAACTTCCTAAGTTCAAAACACTCTGCGGCCTATCCAAAACTCACCCGAGTCCTCGGGCTTCAAACCAAACATGCACATAAGTTCAAACACATCATACGGACTTGCTCGTGCGATCAAATCATCAAAATAACATGTAAACACAAATTAAACCTCAAAAACTCATCATTTTCATCAAGAATACTTAAAGTTCATAACTCTTCAACCGGAGGTCCAAATCACGTCAAATAAACTCCATTTTTCACCAAATTTCACAGTTATCATTTAAATACTTTAACAAGTTTGTACCGGGATCCGAAACCAAAATACGAGACCCGATACCAATGGTTTCAAACATTAATTCTTTTCTTTAGTTTATAAATAATTCAGCAAAATAATTTCTTTCAAAAATTGATTTCTAAGGCTTGGGACCTCAGAATTCATTTCCGGGCATAAGCCCAAGTCTCATATTTTACCGGGGACCTCCGAGATCGTCGGAACACATGTCCGGGTCCGTTTGCTCAAAATGTTGACCAAAGTCAATCATAATTAATTTTTAACTCTAGAAATGTCTATTTATCATATTTTCACATAAAAGCTTTCTGGATATACGTCCAGACCACACACGCAATGTGAGGTAAAAAGGAGGTTTTAAGGCCTCAAAATACAGAATTTGTTACTAACACAAGTGATGACCTTTTGGGTCATCACATTCGAGATCCTACATATTCATGTATTTAAATTGTACGTTGTCACTTTTGGGAAGGTTATTGCAAGACTAAATGGTGTATCATTTGTCTATGATTTTGATGTGAGCTTCTATTTATTGTTGGTATGACCCATTCCTTGGGAAGAAATCTTTTGTGTTTAAAATTTTCATTATAAATGAATTGGATAATGGCTAAACCCCCTTCTTCTTAGAATCGAATCTCTCGATGTCATGTAATTGGTGTAAGTCTCAAATTGATCATCATAGAATGGACTATTCCGAATGTGTTTGTGTTGAAGAACACCTATTCAATATCTATTCTATTGCTTTATCATGTCATTTTTCCCTTTGAAGATGTATTCAAAATGTGGAAAGTGTGTTAAGAACTGCCAAGACTTCATGTCAAGATGAATTAAGGTGGTTATACCAAAGTGTATGAAAAACCTCTATGTGCTTAGGATTCCCAAATTGCTTATATGTGTACTAATGCCCTAAATGATAGGCCTTATTGTTGTTGATAATGATATTAATGTTGAATTTAAAAAGGGAAATTGGAATTGTGAAATTCGGCCAAGTGACAAGAATGACTTTATAAATGAGGCCACTCGTGCCAATGTATTGAAAATATGGGAAAGAAACATGAAGTGAGATGATTTATTGTAAGGCTGATGTCTCAAAACATATGGCCTAGACGATCGGGTCATGATCAGATGCCATGTCGTACACATGGTGTAACTCTATTGAAAATTGTAATTGGAATTGCAGCTGTAGTTGATGTCTCTTATGAGATGGCCTAGCCGATCGGGCCGTGATCGGACGTCATGCCATACACATGGTGGTAACTGTGTTGGAAATAATAATTGAAATTGTGGATATGGTTGATGTCTCTTATGAGATGTCCTAGCCGATCGGGCCGTGATCGGACACCATGTTGTACACATGGTAGTAGCTGTGCTGGAAATGGTAATTGGAATTGTGGATATGGTTGATGTCTCAAATGAGATGGCCTAGCTGATCAGGTCGAGATCGGACTCCGTATAAGAACACGGTGGTATTGTGGATTGTGGAACATCGGCACTAAAGATCACCCAACCCAATAACGTGTAAATTGACTTGAAAATCTATGTGATCCTTAACTTGATGTTTTAGTGTTATTTGAAGCTCATATTACATTCTTGAGTATTACTCTTGTATTACTATTCATTCTATTGAGATAGTGTTTAGCTTACATTCTGGTGCTATTCGACGGCATTAACGTCCCTTTTACCGGGGGCGTTGTATCTTTAATTGATACAGGTGGTTCCACAGCAGGCGGCATCAATCAATGATAGCAATGTACTCTTTCAGCTGACTTGGTGAGCCCCACTTCATCTCGTGGTCCTATATCTTTTGTTTCTCATGTACTTTGTATTTTGATGTATAGCTGAAGCCTTGTTGCCGGCATTTCCATATTACTCTTCAGTCGTACTTAGAGGCTCCGTAGATAGATTGTGGGTGGTGGTTGATGTGGGGAGTCAAAACTAGAAATGTTGGTATTGACAAACACGTTTTTCATATCTATAAACTTGTAATATTTTGGAAATTATGAATGAAGTTGCTAATGGAAATGAAATGGAAGTCGTTAATCAAATATTTTCAGAGTATGTTTAATGGAGTACATCTCCTTTTTATTAAAAGATGAATTTGGATAGAATAAAATCTAACAGGCTTGCTTAGTCAGGTTTACTCGGTTGAGTGCCAGCCGTGCTCCTCGATTTTGGGGCGTGAAAAACGGTGGTTTTCCTGATTAAGCAAGTGAATTCTTCATGCTCTGTTATGCACTTACATGATTTCAAGTTGCTTTTAACATGCTACTCTATGCCTTCTTATTGACAGGTACTCCCTCCGTTTTAATTTAACTGAAGTAGTTTGATTCGGTACAGACTTTAAGAAAAAAAAGAAGATTTTTAAAACTTGTGGTCTTAAAAGCTTAAGGGGTAGAAGGTTTGTGGAACCATGACATTTATGTGGTTATAAAAGCTTCTCATTAAAGGTAAGATGGATAAAATGAAGAGTTTAAAGTTGAATTATTTCTATATTTAGAAATGTGTCATTTATTTTGGAACAGACTAAAAAGGAAAGTACCTCATTTAATTTAAAATGGAGGGAGTAATTCTTTTGTCAAACATGATTTACCCGTGATGAGTTGATAACTCTTGTTTCGTTGTGTTGATGGTACTACATCTCATTATATTCTTGTTGCCAATTATTTGAGATGTTGCACGGGTTCTCTGATTAGTAAGTATCACGTGACTTGAGCCCCATTACTACTTCACCGAGGTTAGTTTTGATACTTACGAAGTACATGTTGTCCCTTACTTATACTACACTTCTGCATATTTTGTGCAGATCTGGGTGCTGGAGGTAGCGGTCCTCGAGAGTGAGCTTTGACTATTCGGGAGGATCAAGGTAGTGCTGATACGCCGCAGACCCTTGGAGTCCCATTCTCTTATTTTTATACTATTGTATTACTTTCTAATAGTATTGTACTTATAGAGACTCATTATGTATTATGTTTAGAGCTCATACCTTAGTATCACCTAGTTTTGGAAGTTTTGTATATGTACTACCGTTTTGGCTTTGTTGGAGCTTTATTTCTCTATTTATGTTACTTACCTCAAAATTGTGCAATCTTTACTTCAATAAGCCATTGCCTCGCGAATCGGCCTCCAAACGCCTCGAATATAGACACAAACAACTCGATACAATCAACACAAGTTAAAGTAATCAATTCCATATGACAAAGCTAAGTTCTTTAAGAAAAGTCAAAAAGGCAACTCAAAAAGTCATCCTCGGGCCCACGTCTTAAAATCCGACAAAATTAACAAAATCCGAGCATCCATTCAATCATGAGTCCAACTATGCCAAGATTACTCCATTCCGATCACAATTCGACCTTCAAACCCTCATATTAAAACCTATGACATTTCTACAATTCCTCAATTTTCCAACCCAAAACACTAATTAAATGATAAAAACAATGATAGATTCATATATATTAATCATATCTGAGTTAGAATCGCTTACCCCAATCAATTCCTTGAAAATCTCTCCAAACATTGCCTCAATCTGAGCTCCCAAAATCAGATAATATAACTTTAACCCTCATTTTTGATATTTAACAGCCTGCCCAGATATTCCTCTTCGCGATCGCAAAAAGTCCCTCGCGATTGCGAAGAACAAAATAAGTTGCTCTAAAAAAAATAGGCTAAGCGAACTCAAAGACCAAATCGCGAATGCGATACACAAACTCCCAGACCTACGTGCGCGAACCTTTTCATGCGATGGTGAAGGACAAATCGCGTGAACTCCAGTCTCCTTCATTCTTCTTCGCAAACGCGACCCAACACACGTGTTGGCGTAGTACTACCTTCCAAACCTTCGCTATCACATACGCCTTCTCGCGAACGCATAGCACAAATTCCCCAACCGCCTACAATACTCTTCGCGATCGCATATAAGGAAACCAGCAACAACAAAACCAGCAGCCCCTCCAAGTTCAAAATGCCGAACATGATCCGAATCACACCCGAGGCCCCAGGATCTCAATAAAATATATCAACAAGTCCTAAAACACGATATATACTTAGTCGAGGCTTCAAATCACATCAAACATAAAAAATACGAATCACACCTCAATTTAAGCCTAATGAAACTAATAAATTTCGAACTTCTACAATCGATGCTGAAACCTATCAAATCAACTCCGATTGACCTCAAATTTTTCACACAAGTCATAAATGATACAAAGGACCAATTCCAACTTCCGGAACTAAAATCCGAGACTGGTAACCATAAAGTCAAATCTTCAAACTTCTATTTTTTCAATTTTCGCCAATTCAAGCCAAAATCATATACGGACCTCCAAATCAATATTCGGACACACTCCTAAAGTCCAAAATCACCATACAAAGCTATTAGAACCATCAAAACTCTATTCTAGAGTCATTTACACATAAGTCAATATTCGGTCAACTTTTTCAACTTAGGTTTCCCAACCTTGAGACTAAGTGTCCCAATTCATTCCGAAACATCCCCAGAACCGAACCAACTACCCCGACAAGTCACATGAAAACAAGTGAGCATTGAATAAGTAATAAATGGGGGAACGTGGCTATAATACTCAAAATAACCTGTCGAGTCGTTACATTAAGGCAATAATAATGGATTGCAGATAATTTATAAGTAATCTTTATTTAGGGCGGGTAATATAAAAATTAGGATAATTTTGATAAATAAATTTTAAATATTTTATAGGAAGAAAAAATCCCTTATGATTTTATTCTTCTTGCATAACCACAAACTAATTAATAATTTTAGATTTGGTAAATGAAAAGAGAGCACAAAAAATGTCACGCCCCAAACCTGGGGAAGCGTGGCTGGCACCTGATGCCGTGCTGGCCCGAGCGAACCACTCTGCAACTCATTTATTTTTTTTATAACTATCATGGGCCAACATGACCACAACTCATAATGTATAACTATTAGCGGGCAACACTGTATCACAGACCATTTTTCTTAAAACATAAACACATATGGGCCGTCAAGGCCTCTGACATACTATACAAAATGAACCTCTGTCTACAAAGCCTTTAAGATCATTTGACATCAGATGGCACAAGGTACCAGCCTACCCATAAGTGTGTAGCAAAATTCTGACATGATGACTCATAAAATTCGGCTGCACTCCGAATGAGGTGGAATCTTACCGATCCTTCGCTGAATGCTGACCTCGTCTACTATGAGGGCTCATCAAACTGATTGTCTATACCTGCAGACATGAATGCAGCGTCCCCAACAAAAGGACGTCAGTACGAATAATGTACTGAGTATGTAAGGCGTGTAAATCAGTATATAAAGGACATGGAAGAAACATGTAGTAAAGGACTCAACCTGTAGGTCTGGATAGCTCTGTAAATCATGAAATATTTATAATGTCATGCATATGCATATAAATTGTAATGCATAGGTCTGTACGTACATAACATCATCAAGCCTCTAAGGCATCCCATCGTATCATCTCGGCCACTATGGGCAAATCAACGTATACCAGCTGATCAGGTGGTGGTGCGTATATAACGCCGTAACCTTTTCCCATATACATATATATGTGTATATAACGCCGTCTGAGTCATATTTCAGCCACTGTGGGCAACATCATCATCGTATACCAGCTGATCAGGTGGTGGTGTGTATATAACGTCGTAACCTTTTCCCATATATACGCGTATATAACACCATCTGAGTCATGAGTAAATGCACATGTAAATGAATGTAATGCATGAGAAATACGTTAACAAAATCTTTCGGAATGTCACAAGACCATTATGCCTTTGAATAATATCATGAAATAAACTTTTTTTCAACTTACGTATTTTTCTAAGACCCATGAACAGACAATAGAATAATAAGATATATGGAAATCAAGAACATAGGCACCCCTAGCATCTCTACGAATAGAGTCATTTATGGAAGTTGTACATTTTTTCGTTTCATTTGTACCGTATGGATCATGCCAAAAAGGAAGAATGGATAATCTTAACATACCTAAGCCAATTCTCTATCGGAAACAACCGCTCTACCTTGTGGGAGTAGACTACCCTCCCCATACCCCACTTGTTGTCTCGGAAACCATGTACACGCAATGATTATCCATATTATACCAAAACCCGTAAACCTTACACATTGCATGAAGACCTAAACTTGATTTGATAATTGACTCTAACTCATTCCTCTCCCCTCCACCAATCCACTTAATTGACTATCAGAATTTTACGCATCATATAACAAGCAAGATTTCAAAATTTCCAGTTCATTAAAGCAAAGAACACCGTAGAGTGAATTATACATGTCTCCTAAATTACGCAAGACTCCATTACCGTAGAGTGAATTATACATGTCTCCTAAATTACGCAAGACTCCATTTATCTTGTCTTTAGTCAAAATGTTTTTAACAACAAGTATCAAATTGCTTTGTGAATTCGTCCCACTCTATGAAACCAAAAGAAGTATAAACAACAAATGTTACTAAAATATCCAAATTTTGTTAAGTTTCAAGCGTTTAGCCGCAATTGCGTAATCTGCAAGCATAAGAGACCCAGAAAGTCCAAAGAAAATAAAATAAATGACTTACATATCAGTGAAATCGCCAATGGAAATATGGAAAGGATACGATCCACAAGACACACGAAATCAGTAAAGTAAAGACGATACCGGTAATTAGCTTATTTCTTCAGTCACGATCAAAATATCCAATTTCAAGAAGACTAACCTTTTCATTCTCTTTCAAAACACACCCCATGCAAGAAACATTTTTCAAAACTTTCCCCTAACAAACAAAACAAAACCCATTATTATCATCACCAGAACCATTTGATTCAATGATTATAATATCCTCCGGTAAAACCCATGTTCTCCAAGTAGAGTAAAACTCATGAGACCATAAATGGGGTTTGATAAAAATAGGATTTTTTCATATTTTTTCGGTGAAACATGGTTATTAGGAGTGTTTTAAGTGTTGGGGATTATTGTAGTGCAAATACCTTAAATAATTGCCACCACCTCCTTAAGCATAAGGATTGATGGCAATTTGCTGCCAAAACCCCATAGCTCCACGTAAATCATTGTCGCCCTTAGTTATTGTCCAAAATCCCACTTAAATAATTATCCACAAATTCTTATTAATCTCTCATTAACTAATAATCAATCAATTATCTCAACTTATAATTTTCTTAATCTCATATAAAGAACACAAATTTTCGTACACTTAATTCTTAAAATAGTAAAAAGGATAACCTTCTTTTCTTGTGAAAAGAAAAATAATACATATTTTTACAATAAAGAAATCTCATAAACTTTTCTCATATTATGTGTATAATTTAAAACATGTTCGAAAGTAGTAATATTAATAACTATATAAAATTCTATTTTTCAAACCATTTTTTTTACAAAACATATTTCACTCAAAATACCATATATATATATATATATATATATATATATATATATATATATATATATATATATATATATATATATATATATATATATATATATATATATATTGATCTAAATTATAGAAATGTTCAATTTGTTCCAATGAACTAACAAGGCATTGCACCTTTGGAGGAAAAGAAAGAAAAGAGAAAGCCAAGTTGACCCGAGCTAAATGTACATATATCAAGAGGCGGATTTAGAATTTTAAGTTGTGGATACTGAAAAAAATAAATTTTACATTGGACAAAAATGTAATTTAAGTTATTTTCCTAAAATTTTGGGCATTAATTATTTCCTGTATTTAGGACTTAAGATTTTACTTATATTCTTTCCTTATTTGAATACAATTTAAGACTCTAAAAAGACATCGGGCTAATTATTACTTGAAATTTGGAAATTTCACATATTAATTTGGACGGTTGTAGCAAAGTTATTGGATTGCTAAATTGAGTTTTAGCTATTACTTAGAATTATTTTAAGTTTTATTTATTTATTTTCACGATACCTAAGACCTAATATTTAGGACTACTTCTTTTTCTTTCCTTACATAAACTGTACTCTTTCAAGCATCACAAAAGGTGACGTGATATTTAAACACTAAAGTTTTCACAAATCTTAGATAGACTAATATTTAAAATTTTGAAGTTAATTGTGAATTTTCACTTTACGTTTCCAAGAACTTAACCCTATACAATCGAAGTTCTATTTATTGTAGAAAGAATCTCGTTGTTAATTCATTGTGTTAAAAATAAACTCATCTCAAAACAAATAGAATTTTTTTGATAATATATAATTAGCGGCTTATTTGTATTATTTAGCTACAAATTTGGTTTGTCGTTATTTTTTTTTTATATAGTTGACCTGTTTAGAATACTCAACTTCGTTTTGCACTACGTTCTGAGCTTTCAAAGTTATCTAGATTGTTTTCATGCTTAGCAACATCATTCTCTACTTTGCTGTCTATGTTTAATTAATATTTGACAATTTAAAAAAATTATTAAACTTTTATCATATAACTCAAATAAATTATTTAATACTCCCTTCGTTTCAATTCAAATGACACATTTTTTCTTATTAGTCTCTACCAAAAAGAATAACACATTTCTATATTTAGAAATAATTCAATTTTGAACTTTTTATTTTACCTATTTTACTCTTATTGAGAAACTTTTATAGCCACACAAATATCATGGCTCCACAAAGTTTCCCCCCTTAAGCTTTTAGAACCATATGTTTCTAAAGTCTTCTTCTTTTTTTCTTTTTTAAACTTTATGTCAAGTCAAACTATATCATCTAAATTAAGGAGAGAGTAACATTTATAATTTTTTTTAAATTTTACATTCATTGAATTTGGTGGCCCTTAGCGAAATACATTTTGCTTTTTTTACCTTTAAAAGATGGGTCTGTGTGTTTATTTTAATGGAAAATAAAATAAGCTAAATGTGTCCTCTTCTGTCTTTGTTCTTTCTCCACATTTTTGTGTAGAGAAAATATGATCTACTTTTTATTGCGTCTTACACCTTCATGTAACAAATATATTTAGGAATAGCCAGTCAACTTTAGGGTGTTTGGTTAAAGGCATCATTGATGGTAGAAAAATTTATGTTCTCATATTCTTGTCCTTTTCATTTTGTATCATTGAAGATTGAGAAGTTCTACGGCAGAGTTTTTTTCTTGATTATATTAAGTTAGTTAAATAAAATCAACAGTCAACAATCATCATTTTTAAAAATTCGGAGTTCTTTAATGTTTTATTTTATAATATATTTTTATGTAATTTTTAAATTTTTTATACTCATTGAGATGGAGTACACGCGCAACGCGTGTATAGTAAGATTAGTACTGTATTAAAAGCACAAAAGCCTTAGCTTAATGTCGTTCACCTTTTTTACCCTTTAAAATTAATTTACATTGAACAAAATCATAATTTAATTACTTTCCTAATGTTTAGGACCTTAAAATCAATTCAAACTTTACTTATTAAATCTTTCCTTTTTTGACTTATGTATAGATTCTTAATATTTAGAACTTTAAAATTCGTTATGGTTTTATCTTATATAAATCCTTTTTCTTGTTTAAATTATGTAACAAAACTAAAATTTCTTACATGTGAAAAAAAAATTAGTTTTGGTTACTTAATTAAGAGACATAACGCTGTGAATTCACAGCATATATATGCTATTATGAATCCACAACGTATAGTATTATGGTTGAATCCTACTAGGGGTGGCAAATGTTGAATTTGGGCGGGTCAAGATAGGTTAGGTCAATAAATGGGTCATTGCTAGGGGTGGTAAATGGGCGGGTTAGGTTGAATTTGGGCGGGTCAAGATGGGTTAGGTCAATAAATAGGTCATTGCCCAACACAGCCCAAAGTGTACTTGGGCTAAGATGGGCTGGGTCAAGATGGGCTAATCAATGAGTCATAACCCAACCCGCCCAACTTGACCCATGTTTTTGAACCATGCTCATCTTGCATAAACAAAGTCTTTTACCTTTTATACACATATGTATGAAAGGTAAATAAATACTATAACAAATTAGTATTTAAATGTGCAAGTTGAAAATATTTTGTGGGTGAGAGATGTTGGGTGGGTGGTGCAGAAAAATGAAAAAATAGAAAACAGAAAATTAAAAACTCAAAAAAAAAGTTAAATAGAAATATTGAGGGGGTTTGCAGGGTGAGGGGGGTTGGGTGGTAAAGAAAATGAAAAAACAGAAAAGAGAAAATTGAAAATACAAAAAAAAAAAAGTAAAAAAAAAAAAAATTGATGGGGGTTTGCGAGGGTGTCACGACCCAAAACTCATCCCGTCGTGATGGCGCCTATCGTGGAACTAGGCCAGCCTCAACTTAACGCAACCCAAAACCACAATACTAAAGTCAAATCAGATACGGAAAAACTTTCATTCATTTTAAATAAATTGTTTAAGACATAAAAGAAAGGTTCATATTATGATACAACCATCCCAAAACCAGGGTGTCACGGAGTACATGATCGTCTAGAGAAATAACATAGTCTAGTACAATGTCCACTGAATACAACTGAAACACAACTAGAATATAGAAGGAGGATCAAGGCCTGCGAACGCCATACAGATACCTCACCAATCTCCAAAAGCCTGTAACCTCAATCATTGACTGCCACTGGGACCGAAAGTGCCTGGATCTGCACACAAGGTGCGGGGAAAATGTGAGTACACCAACTCAGTAAATAACAATTATAACTAAAGACTGAGTGCAGTGACGAGCAGTTAAAATCATATACATCTCATAACATAAAAACCTCAGTGGAAATAACAAGATGAAATCAGTAATTAAATTCCGAACACCTCGTATAAACACCCGTTTCAATGAAAGTTGTTTAAAATATTTGTTCAACATTTTCAATAGAGGCTCAATATAAAATAAGAGTGAAAATAGTAATTTCATAAAAACAAACCCCCCGGGCAAAGTATTACTCATATATATAGCCCATCGGACAAGCCTCTCAATCACTCGTGACTCAACTCTCATCAACCAACACTCACACTCAGCATTCACGCTCAATAGGTACCTTATAATAACCACTGCGGCGTGCAGCCCGATCCATAAATATATAGTCGACTGCGCTCACTTGGGGTGTGCAGACTCTGGAGGGGCTCCTACTCTCTCTCTCTCTCTCTCTCTCTCTCTCTCTCTCTCTCTCTCTCTCTCTCTCTCTCTCTCTCTCTATATATATATATATATATATATATATATATATATATATATATATATATATATATATATATATATATATATGTGTAGCCCGATCCCTAACTATCCTCACAATCCGGCCCTCGGCCTCATTAAGTCCTCAACCTCACAAGCCACTCGAGCATTTCAGTACAAACTCAAGGAACTCAGCCCAAAATAACTTTCATATATTAAAATAGAGTGATGAACAAGATTAAACAATAAACAGATATAAACAATGACTGAGGATATGCTTTCTATAAAAAATAATATGAGGATAATAGTAAAATATCTCTGAAGGTCCAAACGGTATGACACAAGGCCCCAGACATTGCATTCAGCCCAACTCACCAGAATCATTACTAAAACACATAGACATCATATAGAGTTTATCAACATATGCAACTCTACAGTTGCAACGGGACGGACCAAGTTACAATCCCTACCGGTGCACGCCCACACGCCCGTCACCTAGTATGTGCACTACCTCATTTATCAAAATAGTACGAAATTCTGGCGTTTCATACCCTCAGGTCTAGATTTGCAATCGTTACTTACCTCAAACCGGACAAAAATCTACTCTCCGATGCCCTTGCCGCATGACACAGCCTCAAATCGCCCCGGGCCCACGTCTCAGAATCTGATAAAAATCACAAAAATTAGAATTCTTATCCTCTCACGAGTCCATACATACCAAATTTACCAAAATTTAACTTCGTTTGACCCCTCAATCACCAAATCTTAACTCTCAAGTTCCAAGCACGAATTCCCCAATTTTCACCCTTAAATCCCACAAATTCCATGCTTAATCTACTAAAAATCACCATAGAATCGAGTTTTAGGTTCAAAAATATTATCTCAGTGTGATTCCCCTTGAATCCCTCTTTAAAATCCCTCACAAACTTCAATCCCGACTTCAAAATGGTGGAAATGAGCAAAATTTTGTGAAGGGTCCAATTTATACTTTCTGCCCAGCACTTCCGCACCTGCGGTTACTTGGCCGCATCTTCGATGTCGCACCGGTGGAAAATCCCTTAAAGATGTGGTTCCCACTTATGCCCCCAGAAATTGCTTCTGCGATCATCACACCGCACCTGCGATCTCGCAGGTGCCCTCCACTATCAGCACCTGCATCTCATGCCTCAGCTCTTCAAGATTCCGTATCTGCGGTTCACTTCCGCATCTACGATCATCGCATTTGCGGTTCCCGCTCCGCAGGTGCAGAAATATCAGAAGCAGCAACTTCAGCTGCCTTATTCCACTTTCCAACTCTCTGTTAACCATCCGAATTCATCCCGATGCCCTCGGGACCTCAACCAAAAATATCAACAAGTCACATATCAACATACGAACTTAGTCGAACCTCCGGAACACTCGAAACAATATCAAAACACCCAAATACTCCCGGATTCAAGCCTAAGGATTTTCAAAATTTCAAATTCCGCAAACGATGCCGAAACCTATTAAATCACCTCCGAACAACCTGAAATTTTGCACACACGTCCCAAATAACAGTACGAACCTACTCCAACTTCTAGAATTTCATTCTGACTCCGATATCAAGATTTTCAGTGCCGACCGAAAAATGCCAAATTTTCAATTTCGTCAATTCAAACCTAATTCTACCACGGACCTCCAATTTCATTCCGAACACGCTCCTAAGTCCAAAATCACCTAACAGAGCTAACCAAATTATAAAAATCCAAATCCGAGATCGAATACAAAAAGTCAAAGTTGGGTCAAACCTTTCAATTTAAAGCTTCAAGAGCTGAGAATCATTCTTCCATATCAATTCCGAATAACATGAAACCAAAACAGACGATTTACATAAGTTATAATACATCATACGAGGTTAGTCTTGCCCGAGAACTGACGAGCGAAGTGCAAATGCTCAAAACGACCGGTCGGGTCGTTACAGAGGGGTGTGGTGAGTGGTGCAGAAAAATAAAACAATAGAAAATTAAAAATTCAAAAGAGAAAATAAATTTGGCGCAACTAAGTAAATTTCTAGATAAGTTGGGTTGAGATTCATTTGTTTTGGGTGAGGTTCATGGGTTGTATTGAGCTATTTTATGGGTCAAAATGGGCTATAAAAATTAATGGGTTAACTTGGACTCAGCCCAAATAGACCCATGAGCTAAAATATTTGTAGTCCAACCCATTAAGCTCTAAATGAGTTGGGCGGGTTGGATGAATTTGGACTCAAATTGCCACCCCTAAATCCTACGGGTTCATGATTCTCAACGTATACTATTTCTTTTAACTTGGAGTTTTTGTCTTTCTTCCTTAACATGAATCCTTGTAGTTGTATTAGAATCCATAGCCCTTCCTTGTTTTTAAGACTTTGAACGTGTAACACTTTTTATTTATATTATTACTATATAAAAAATACGAAATTAATTTTTTTTACCAATTTAAAATAAATTAAGCACTAGATAAAATAGTCATATAATTATTTTTTTTAATATTTAAGAGTATAAAATTAATTAAAAATTTGCTTATTAATTAATTTTTTCTTATTTTAACTATGTAAAAAAATATTATATTTAGGACTCCAAATTCAAATTTATTTTATATTAATTTTTTCTTATTTGGCAAACTTTTATGAACTTCATAAGTGCTTTTGAAGTTTAATATGTGTAACAAATATTACATTTAGTTTGATGTCAATTGCTAATTTTCAACAATATATTCTTATATACATTTTATACTAATTGGCGCGATGCACACGTGCAACGCACGTACACTAAAGTTAGTACTATATTAAAAGCACAAATACCCTTAGCAAAATGTTGTTCGCCTTTTTTACCCTTTAAAAATAAATATTACATTGGAAAGGATAATAATTTAAGTTATTTTCCTAATATTTAAGAATTTAATATAAACAAAATTTTTTATTATTAACTCTTTCCTTATTGATTAGGTAAAAAGTCCTAATATTTAGGAGTTTAAGATCAATTAATCTTTTACCTTATATACAAATTAGAAGACTGAATTTCTTACCATGAGGCATACGTTTGTGTATGTTTTACCAATTAATAAGTCTACTTGATAGCAAGAGACATTTATGATATCCTTGCCACATTGAAATAATATGTGCAGCAGATTGTCATTAATCTAACCAGAATTGAATGAGCGAAATATTCATTAACGATTGAAAAGATTAAATATTTTAAATATAATAAGCAGAATGTATTTGTAGAAAGAAATAAACATAAAAATAGGCAACGTTGTGTAAATGTGGATTAATGCAGGATATCTAACAGATATGTTGAGAGGACGGCAATGTATTTACGATTGATTCGTTAGCACATTGCCAGTGTAATGGCTTACATTAACAAAATATGTTAGAAAAAAAAAAAGTTCTCTACTTTTTAATTTTCATTTTGCTCATAATAATATCATGAAAAATGTTTTAATCGTCAGAACACGTATAAAACTTATAATTGTTTCCATCTAAAGGCTCAAGCTTTGAGAGACCATGAAGTATTTTGTTCAAAGTAGTGGTCATTAGTCAATATTATACGTAAAATCGCTTTCAAATTGTAAGAAAAATGAGTAGATAATATTGACTAAGAACAAGAAGGAAAGAACAACTTATAAAAAATACTGTGTCGTGGCAAGCCACTACCTTGAAAGCGATTTTGGCCCGACTGAGTGCAAATCGTTAAGACTGGTTGCTCCCCAAGGTTCCACAACACCCCAAAAACGTGCACTCGTGGATGGAAGTTTAGAATTTTCTTAAAACAGTTGCCCTGAAAGAAAAGAAGATGAAGGTATTTTCTGTAGTTGTTACAAAAATTAAAATATTGTAAGAAGAAAATAATGATTAGCAAGATAAATTATTAGTTAAGAATTGAGTGAATATGATGGCTAATGACCATCCTATTTATAGGTAATTAGGGAGGTTGCATATATGACAAGTGTGAAGAGTCTTTTAACACTTGTCCAAATATATTAGTCCACTTGGCTTCAATATTAACAAGTGTAATTAGTCTTCGATGCATGAAGACACATGATAGATTTGCATAGCCACTTGTCAAAGAGCATTCAACACTTGTCTTTAAGGCTTCATGCAAGAAGCCACTTGAAAATAGATAGAATACTTGAAAAATAAAAAAAAAAACCCATGGCTATTAGTTGTAAATGGATTTTCAAAAAGAAATTTTGACTTTGCATTATAAATAATACTAACAATCCCCCACTAATGCAAAGACAAAAATAGAATAATTCTGGGCAAAAGAAGGAACAAGTACTTAAGTGTCAATATCTTTCGATTTGAATTGACACGTAGTGAAATGAAGCAACAACTAACATCCACAAAGTGAAGTACCCTTGAACTGAATGGACATTAGTTGAGACCCCCACAACATATACTATATCCTTAATTTTATGCAAACTCCGCGATACTAACAAAGTGCTTTTATGGTCATGCACATACCTTGGGTCCCATGAGTTCTCTAGAAAGGCATCCCAAGTCTTTCATAAAAGGCGACCACACCTTTACACTCACATAGGTGATTCAATCAAGTCTATCTACACATAGACTACCTTAAGGCTATAAATTCATTAGGAGAAAAGTAAGCTCAACCTTATAAAGCACTACCACATGCCATATGGATAGGAAATGTAGTGCATATTGAGATCTCATATGGCTTTGTTTGACCACAAATAAGTATCTATCATACTTCCTCAATCCATGGGCTTTAGCCCCATCCCCCTCGACATTTCAAGGATAACTCTACTTGCCAAACTCTTGGTTAAAAGGTCCGCCAAATTTCTTTTGGATCTTACATATTCCAAGAAAATAACACCATGTTTCAAAAACTGTTTTACCGCGCCATGCCTAATGTGGATATGTCTTCTTTTTTTCATTGTACACACTATTTTTGGCAATTCCAATTGCCGCCTGTGAGTCACAATATAGAGAAACTGGTGAAGCTTGTCTTCCCCACAAAGGCACGTCAGCTAATAAGTTACTCAACCACTCGGCTTCTTGCCCTGCCAACTCAAGAGTAATGAATTCAGACTCCATAGTAGATCGTGCTATACAAGTCTGTTTTGAAAACTTCCATAAAATATCACCTGCACCCAAAGTAAACACATAGCCACTAGTAGAACTAACTTCATCATTGTCAGTAACCCAGTTTGCATCACAAAATCCTTCTAAAACAACAGGAAATTTATTAAAATGCAAACACCAATCCATAGTACCTCTCAAATACCTTAGCAAACGATGAATAGCAATCCAATGTTCACTACTAGGGTTGTGAGTATATCTACTCAATCTACTAACAACATAAGCAATATCAGGTCGTGTATAATTCAAGAGAAACATTACACTACCAATTATCTCAGCATACTCAGTTTAATAAATACTAGATTTCTTATACTTTTTCAAGTGTATGCTAGGATCATAAGGAGTTCTCACAGGTGCTACATCAAAACAATTAAACCTTTTTAATATTTTCAATATAATGAGGCTGAGATAATGAAAAACCATCAGAAGTTCTTTTGATTTTAACCCCTAAAATCACATCTGCTTCTCCAAGATTTTTCATTTCAATTTTAGAAGACAAAAAATTCTTAGTCTCATTAATGACATTCACATTAGGGACAAATATTAATATGTCATCCACATACAAACATATAATAACACAATCTGATCCTATCATCTTGGAATAAACACAAGTATCAGATACATTAACAACAAAACCATGAACCACTAATGTGCTATTAAACTTTTCGTACCATTGCTTAGGTGCCTGCTTTAGACCATACAAAGACTTTCTCAATTTTCATACTTTATTCTCCTGTCCTTGGATCACAAATCTCTCAGGTTGAAACATATAGATCTCTTCCTTTAAATCACCATTTAGGAAAGCCGTTTTAACATCCATTTGATGTATCACTAAATTATGAATAGTAGTTAAAGCAACAAGAGTTCTAATAGTCGTTATCTTAGTCACAGGAGAATAAGTATCAAAGTAATCAATGTCTTTCTTTTGTTTAAAACTCCTAATAACAAGTCTGGCCTTATATTTCTCAATTGTACCATCATGTCTCAATTTCTTCTTAAATATCCACTTGCTACTTATGGGTTTACAAGCTTTAGTCAAATCAGACAAGTCCCAAGTGTGATTAGAAACTATAGAGTCTAATTCACTTTTAATGACCTCTTTCCAAAAACTAGCATCTATTGACCTTATTGATTCACTTTATGTCTTAAGGTCTTCTCCTATTAAATACATTGACATTAATTCATCACTTAAAACATTAAGATCAATATTTTCAGTCAAGAAAGTAGTAATAAAGTCAGGACCAAAGCTAGCTTCAATTCTACGCCTCTTACTTCTTCTAAGTTCATTTTCATGCTCATTAGCAGTAACACTAGAAGAATGCACAATATGAGAATTAACAGACATAGATGTAGAAACATTATTAGGTACAACACTAGGCACATTATTTTTCAATGGAAAAACATGCTCAAAAAATTCTGCATCTCTAGATTCACAAATAGAACTATCATTCAAAGACATAAATCTATATGCAATATTGTTTTGAGCATAACCAATGAAAATAGCATCAAAAGTCTTGGGTCCGACAGTTACTTATTTAAAATCAGGTAGACCAACCTTAGCTAAACACCCTCACACTTTTAGAACTTTCAAGTTAGGGACAGACCCTTTCCATAACTCATGCGGGATTTTATCTAACTTCTTATGAGGGACTTTATTAAGAATATAGAATGCAAATAAAACAGCTTCCCTAACATATTATCAGATAAACCCGAACTCAAAAGCATAGAATTCATCATTTTCTTAAGGGTTCTATTTTTTCGTTCGGCTAATACCATTTTGTTGGGGAGTATAGGGAGCACCAACCTCATGTATAATACCATTTTTCTCACAAAAGGCTTCTAGAGTATTAGTACTATATTCACCACCCCTGTCAGACCTAAGCTTCTTGATTTTTCTGTCTAATTAATTCTTTACTTCTGCCTTGTATTTCAAAAATATGCTTTCAGCCTTATCTTTTGACTTAAGAAGATATACCTTAGTGTATCTAGAAAATTCATCTACAAAGGTGATGTAGTATTTATTTCAATCCTTACTAACGATGTTCTTGAAATCTGCTAAGTCTGAATGTACTAGTTCAAGCAATTCTATTTTTCTACTAGTTATATTTTTAAAAGGCTTGTTGGTATGTTTTGCTTCTACACAAATAGGAAACTTAGAAAAATTATCAACATTAATTGCAGGAATTAATTTCATTTTTCTAAGTCTTTTAATAGAAGCAATATTAACATGATCTAGTCTACCATGCCACAAATCAATAGACTCAGCAATATAAGCAGAATTGAAAGTACTAGCATTATAATAATCTCTTGAGCGATGTTCAGTATAAATAAATCCCCACTAAGGTAACCCTTCCCAAAAAAGTCTCATCTACGAGAAATAACAACTTTATCAGATTCAAAAACAAGTTTAAGACCTGCTTTGTTGAGATGCGCACCAGAAACTAAGTTTCTATGGAGGGAAGGTACATACAGAACATTGTTCAAGGCTTAGGTTTTTCCAGAAGTTAACTTAAGGAGAATTTTCCTTTACATATAACTCCATCTGTAGTGGAGTTACCCATGTAGACGCACTCGCCATCAACAGATTCCTCAAAGTCGTGAAACAACTCCTTGTTGGCGCAAAAGTGCCTTGAAGCGCCTGTGCCCAGTATCCAGTCAGTCTTGTTATCCATCATGTTTTCCTCAACAACCACAACATCAATGACATCACCATCCTCAGTGAGGTTAGCTTGGACTGAAGCTTTTCCTCCAATCTTTGAGTTTTGTCCTTGTCTCTGGTTGCACTGAAGAGTCTTGTGACCAATTTTGCGGCAGACATAGCAAGGTCCTTTCGACCTTTAAATATGGTCCTCTAGCTTACTAAAGTAATTCTACTTAGTCACATGCCCTTTCTTCTTTTTTCCTTTAAACCTATCTTTCACAAAAGTACAAGAAGATTCCACAAGGTTAGCTTTAGAAGAATTAAGAGAGAGAGAGAGAGATTTCATCTTATCCTTAAGTCATTCAGACTCCTCATCTTTGAGACGGTTTGCTTCCTCAGTCCTCATGTGACTGATCTGTTCTTGAAGAGTTAAGTTTTTCTTTTTGTGTTTTATTTGATTCCTATAATCACTCCAGGAAGGTGGAAACTTTTCAAGCAGAACATTAGCCTAAAGAATCTCACACATCTCCATGCCCTCGTTCAAAACATCAACAGTCAAGTTCTCATACTAGTGAACCTGTTTCATGATTGGCTTATCATCAACCATCTAAAACTTGATCCACTTTCCAATGACATACTTCTTTTTTCCCGCATCATCAACACCATATTTCTTCTCCAAACTGTCCCATACGACTTTAGCAGATTTATAATTTATAAACAAATCAAAGAGAGGGTTAGTCATATGGTTAAGCAGATGCCCTCTCATATATATATATATATATATATATATATATATATATATATATATATATATATATATATATATATATATATATATATATATATATATATATATATATATATATATATATATATATTCTTAGTAGCAACAACAACAATAATATTAACAGCATTAGAACTATCAGCAACAATATCAACAGGAGGATCGTTAAACAAAACATAATCAACTTCTAATTGTTCAAAGAAAACTAAAAGTTTCTGGGACCAACGCTTATAATTATTTTCATCTGAAGGCTCAAGCTTTGTGAGATCAGGAAGTGTTTTGTTCAAAGTGGTGGTCACTAGTCAATATTATATGTAAAATCGCTTTTAAATTGTAAGAAAAATGAGTAGATAATAATGATTAAGAACAAGAAGGAAAGAACAACTTATAAAAAATACTGTGTCGTGTCAAACCATTGCCTTGAAAGTGATTTCGGCCCGATAGGGTGCAAATCGTTAAGACCGATCACTCTCCAAGGTTCCACAGCACCTCCAAACATGTGCACTCGTGGCTGGAAGTTTAGAATTTGCACAAAACAATTGCCCAGAAAGAAGAGAAGATGAAGGTATTTTCTGTAGCTGTTACATAAATTAAAATGTTGTAGGAAGAAAATAATGATTAGCAAGATGAATTATTGAATTGAGAGAATATGATGGCTAATGATTATCCTATTTATAGGCAATTAGGGAGGTTGCATGTATGGCAAGTGTGGAAAGCCTTTTAACACTTGTCCAAATATATTAGTCCACTTGGCTTCAATATTAACAAGTGTACCTAGTCTTCCATGCATAAAGACACATGATAGATTTGCATAGCCACTTGTCAAAGCCATTCAACACTTGGCTTTAAGACTTCATGCAAGAAGCCACTTGGAAATAGATAGAACACTTGAAAAATAAAAAGACCCATGGCTATTGGTTGTAAATGGATTTTCAAAAGAAATTTTTGAATTTGCATTATAAATAATACCAACATATATGTGTGTAAATATATATTTTAATAAAATACAATTAGATAAGAATTCTCAAGTTATTTATTATTATTGGGCTCTTTAACTTAACATTAAATTTTAGAAATATAACAAAAGACACTTAAATTGCATGTCAAATTCAAATAATCTAATTTTTAGAGGAGATGAAGAGATTATTAGTAGAACCTTATCATTTAATATCTTTATATCAAGTATATTATGCTAATTAACCCCAACGGAAATAAAATGTAACGACCCGACCGGTCGTTTTGAGTTTTTGCACTTTGATCGCCAATTCTCGGGTATAACTCGCCCGATGTGGTGCATTATGACTTATGTAAATTGTTGGTATTGGGTTTCAGGTTAATCAGAATGAATTTGGATGAACAGTTCTCAGTTGAATCTTGAAATTTGAAAGGCTTGACCAAGATTTGACTTGTTTGTATTTGATCTTGGAATTGAATTTTTATGGTTTGGTTAGCTCCGTTAGATGATTTGGGACTTAGGAGCGTGATCGGAATGCATTTTGGAAGTCCGTGGAAGGTTTAGGCTTGAATTAGCGAAATTGAGATTTCGGCGTTTTCCGGTTGATAGGCGATATTTTGATATAGAGGTCAGAATGGAATTCCGAGAGTTGTTATAGCTTCATTATGTCATTTTTGATGTGTGTGCAAAATTTCAGGTCACTTGGACGTCATTTGGTCAACTCTTTGATCGAATTCGGATTTCGGAAGTTTTGGAACTCTTAGGCTTGAATCCGAGGGTGATTTGATGTTTTGATTTTGTTTTGAGCATTTTGAAGGTTGGAACAAGTTTGAATTATGTTATGGGGTGTGTTGGCATGTTTGGTCGGGGTCCCATGAGGCTCGGATATGTTTTGGAAGAGTTTTTGGAAGATTTTGTCGTTTTGAGCATAAGCATGTAATGATCCAAAGTCCATTTTTAGTTCTATAGATCGAAATTTGATTTCGAGACTTCTGGAATTTTGATAATGAATTATAGGACTGATATGGAAAGTTTGGTCTAATTTCATCAAGTCGCGATTTGGTTTTTGACACGAAGCATGAGTTAATTGTTTAACGAGCAAAATAGGTATTGAACTGAGCAAATGAGCTCTGAATTGAGTTTCGAGTGAAGGGCTATGTTCGTATTATTATTTGTGACTCATAGGAACAAGAATCATCAAATTCTGAGTTTGTATTATGGAGTTAGAGCCTTTTTAGTGAAAAGAAAAGTTGCTGCAATTTTCTGCATTTTTCGCACGTGTGAACAGTAACCGCACCTGTGTGAACAGTATCCGTGTACAGTACCATGTACAGTAAACTTGAACAATATCTGTGTACAGTACCCATGTATAGTATATATGAACAGTACCCTGTATACAGTACCCATGAACAGTACCGTGAACAGTCCCCATGAACAGTAAAATGCGTGAACAGTAACCACGGAAAATTCTGGACAAAATGTTAAGTTCTGAAAATGGGACTTTTTACCAAATTGGAGCTCGGGGAGGCGATTTTCCGGAGATTTTTAGGGAAAACAATGGGGTAAGTGTTCTTAACTTAATTTTGGTTAGATTACCCGAATCTATTACTAGTTTTGGTATTTAATTGGTGATTTTAGTTAGGAAAATCTTGAAAACCCTCTTGGTTTAGTTTGAAGATTTGAGGGTCGAGTTGATGTCAGATTTTAGTAAAATTGGTATAGTTGGACTCGTGGTTGGATGGGGTTTCATATTTCATAATTTTTGTCGGGTTCCGAGACGTGGGCCCCACGGGCGAATTTTGAGTGCAATTTCGGATTTTTAATGAAAAATGTAGAATTTCATATGGAATTAATTCCTATAATTTTTATTAACTGATTCGAATTATTGTGGCTAGATTTGAGGCATTCGGAGGTTGATTTGAGAGACAAAGCCATCGCGAGCTAGAGGATTAGCCGGTTCGAGGTGAGTAATGGTTGTAAATGATGTCCTGAGAGTTTGAAACCCCGGATTTGCACATCGTAGTGCTATATTGAGGTGAGACACACGTTGGATGATGAGCGCGGGATCTTTTACTACCGGGGATTGTGACTTAGTCCATCCCGATTGATGATTTTACCTCATATTTGATTGAAACTTATTTGTTATCATCATGATTTGGGTTGATTGCCATACTTGGGCTTTGTGCCAATTATTTGAATCCTTTGGGAATTTTTATCACTATTTCTTCACTGTTTTGACTTATATTTAAACTCAGTCCTGTTGATAATTATTGTTTTACAAACTCTGCTGCTTTTATGCAGATTTGAAAATTCAGTTTCTAAATGGTATTTTGGGTTGATAACTATTGTTTTACAAATGCCCGAGAGGCTTATGATGATTTCCGGACTGAGTGAGGCCGAGGGCCATATGTGAGGATATGCTGAGTGATATAAGGCCAAGAGCCTGAGATACTATTTATGCCACGGGGTGGCTTAAATGATGTGAGGCCGAGGGCCTGAGATACTTTATATGCCACACTGTGGCTTGAGTGATGTGAGGATATGTTGTGTGATGATGCCACGAGGTGGCTTGATATAGCACTTGGGCCGTAAGGGGCCCCTCCGGAGTCTGCACACCCACAGTGAGCGCGGGTACCCATTGTTCTGAGTGATTGATATTATGCCCGAGGGGCTGATATAAGTGATTGTGAGGTAGCCCGAGGGGCTGATACTATTCTGAGAGTGAGCCCGAGGGGCTGTTACTGATCTGATATTGAGCTTGAGAGGCTGTTACTGTTCTGGTATTGAGCCCGAGGGGCTGACATTGTTCTGATATTGAGCCCGAGGGGTTGGTTCTGTTGATATTATATCCGAGGGGCGTTTTGTTGTACATGTTTTTCCCAATGGGCTGTTTACATTTCTATCATTTTTGTTACTCACTTGTAAACTACTTGCTTTACTTGTTGGGAAAAAAGGGATTTTCACTTGATTTCTCAATGCTTTACTGTTTAAAGTGATTTTACTGCTTCAGTATAGAATACCTTGTGTTTTTGTGCGATTTCTTGCCTTCGGTCTTTATTTATTATTATTACTTGTGAGCATATGATTTTTGCCCTATATGTGATTATTCCCAAAATCCCAAACAAAATGATTTTTCTTTATTTTTACATTTTTTGTGCATTTCAGTGTCATTTTCTGATAATTATTGCATTTTATTTGCGCATGTTAATTTTTATAAAATACAAAAATATGCATAATCACATTTAGTTTTTAGTTTTATATTTTAGTATCAATTAAGGGTTAATTTGTTTAGAACAAAATATGAAAAATCAGAAAATTAGTTCACTTTTGCATTCTAATGATTTTTATTGTGAATTTGTCATGAAATAGTTTTTAAAATTTCTAGGAATTAATTAGTCTTTATTTTGAAATAATTAGGATTTCATGTTGGTGTTACATCTTTATAAAAAATTAGAAAAATTATAAAAATTTAAAAATGAGAAAAAGGAAATAAAAGAGAAAAGAAAATAAGAGTAGAAAATTTGGTCTTAATAGAAGACCCAAACTTGGGCCAAATCAACAGAACTTCCCAGGCCCAAACATGGTTATATCCCTGCAAACCATTCCAGCCCAAATTCCCAACCCGGTCCGGTCCCTAGTAAGTCCAAACGACGTCGTTTCCCCAGCCTTCAATCACGACCGTTGGATCTCATCAATCCAACGGTCCGGATCTAACTAGGATGTTTGTATATAATTGTCCGAAAACTCCCCCCCCTACCCCATTTGCCTCGTCTTCCTCACCCCACCTATCCTCTCAAACCCTAATCCGCGCCGCCCCTAAATTCCCTGCCGGCGGTGAACGCCACTTACCCCGTTCAAACCCAGATTAACACCATAGATCCCCCATGAATCCCTCTTTCCACTCCCGTTATGTTACAACCCATATCCACATGTGTTTGTTCATGCCATATATTAGTTAACATAAATCCAAGAAGGAATTATCATTGAGATGATAAGATGTCAATCCTATTGGTCTTAAGTGATACAACAGTGTATAAGGGTGATTAACAAGTATTAGAAGTTAAACGAATCAAGGATGTTGTAACTCGTATTTTCAGGTAATCTAGCGGTGCTTAATACACTCAAGAGGTCATTTATTAAGCTATTTTAATCATATAATATCCGTATCATAAGTCTTGAAGTCAAACGAGTTATGAAACAAAAGTCGACAAAAGTTGTCGCAACTTAGGTTCATAATTTTACTTAAACATTAGGTCAAATGTTTCTAATATTTTCTCATAATTTACAAGGAATTACGGGGTGATATACCAACCAAATTAAATATCTATGAGTCTAGTTTCCAACTCATTAAACCGTTCATCGATACGATCTCGTAGTAGAGAGATATTCGCGTTTTCGCGAGACTGCGCCAAGCACCTCTCTATGGGGCCCACTAAGGCGGTTTAAGATATTTGGACCTATATAGGATGCCTCCAACCCGTTTTAAGTCATTTCTTCTCACTATTTTCAGACCTTAGAACCCTAGGAACATTCTCTCAAGGTTATCTCAAGATTCAAGACCCAAAAAGGGGCAAACAACACAAATCAAGTGCCGGGAATTCCGTGGCGCTAGTAAGTCTCTTGTTCTTCTTGTTGTTGCTCCTTTTTGTGTCGTTCCAGCTCGTGTGGGAGGTTGTTCTAAAGGGTTTATGTTCTGTAAATACTCCCTCATATTCTTAATATCAATCCTAGGTGATTTCAAGCCTTCTAAAGTGTTTCTAGTGCCGAAAAACACTAATTGATCGCTAGTTTCGCTTTTTTGTTGTTGTCCAAGCATTGGAGGGATATTTCATGGAAATTTAAGGTAAAATTGGAGTTGTTCTTTCTGTATAAAGGTAAGGAACCTCTTACTCTATATGTATTTAAGATTATCCAAGTTGCGGCTAAGACATTGAAGCTAGAACTTGTGAAATATATATATCAAAAGGCTTGGTAGTAATGTTATTATTTTGTGGACTGTTTTGCGTTGTTGTTGGGCTGCGTATTTTACTACTATCTTGTGGAGTTTTGGAGGAGGAAGGGTGTGGAGAAACACCATATATATGTAGTGTTATGGGCTGATAGTTATTCATAATATTTCCAGGTTGTTTGACACGACTACGGTGGTCGTCGTATGTATGAAGTGATTAGGCTGTGTATGGACTATTTTGGGAGGCTCAATATGTTTATTATTGATGTTGTTTAGGCTATTTGGTGACTGTTTTGAATGGTGTGAGGTCATATATATAGGGGAGGTGCTGTCCGGTTCATCGTAAAATAGGTTGTGGTCGATACATAATAGTTATGACGCTTAAATGATAACGATAGTATCGTTTCTCTTATTGTAGACTAAGGAGTTTTGACAATTGCATAGCTTGAGATTGGGGCAGTATATACAAGGTATGTGAGGCTATCCCTTTCCTTCTTTTGCACGACTCCGATTGTACATAATGTAATGAACGAGCTTCCAAGATACTCTACTCTTAGAAGCTAGCAGTACTTACATTGTTTTCCCTCTTATGGAACGATTGATGTTAATGTTGCTTCTCTTATTCTTATGTTATCAATGTTGTTGGTACTTCCTAATTCTTATAAGGTTCATAGTGAAGAGTTAGTCCTAATAACGTGTATAGAGGATACCGACCTTACGTCACTCCGAAAGGTTTAGAATGTGATTCCATGAGTCGAGCATACATTATATATATGTATCTATTTTACTCTACCGAGCCACGCTATAGTTGGCCGGGTACGGCACCTATTGTGCAACCACTAATCAGTTGGGTTTTACCGAGCTCCACGTGGCCGGGTACGATTCTACCGAGCCTTATGATGGCCGGGTATGTTTTTTACCGAGCCTATTATGGCCGGGTACGATATGATGATGATGATGCCCACAGAGACGAATGTTTTAAGGGTTTGTGTATTTATACATATGTATCATGCATTTCATGTAAGTAGCCCTCAGAGGTACTAAGATGTTACAGGTTGTATATTCTCTATCCTTGCTTACATTACTGATCGTATTTATGGTTCCCTACCTTACATACTCAGTACTTTATTCGTACTGACGTCCTTTTATTTGTGGATGCTGCATGTCGTGTTGCAGGTCCTGATAGACAGGCAGGTGCAGCTCCCCCACCACAGTAGGCTGTCCAGTTCAGCGGTGATTGGCGAGATCCCTTCTCCGGACTTGCCTTGGTCTTGGTATGCATTTTTGTTATAGACATTATGGGTATGTCGGGGCCCTGTTCCGGCTATGTTGCAGCACTTACGTTCCTTTAGAGGCTCATAGACAGGTGTCGACTCATGTATAGTTTGGTATGCCTTGTCGGCTAGTTTTTGTTGTATAGTCTTTCATAGTAGCGTGGTAGATCATACCTTATATGTAGTTTCTTAATTGTCTAGTCATCCCCTGCTTTGTATGTTCATGCCGTCATATTTTATTGCTGGTTGTCCATGATCCAGGTCTACCATTTATATTGATCTCGTCAGCCCTAAAAGATAATAATGAAGGTTAGATGAAATGTACGTTGGTGCTCGGCAAGTGTGGTCGGGTGCTAGTCATGGCCCTCCAGTTTGGGTCGTGACAAAATATGTCTAGTAAATTGTTGCAGTTGCACGAGAGAGAATTTTCCGGTCAAATCGCAGGTTTATCCAAACCAGCCCAAAATCACACCACACAATCCTTGGTCTTCCCTCAACACTAATCCATGATTATTTTCCCTCAAATCTCTGTGAAACGGCTCGAATTTCAGATCTAAGAATTTCCAGCCAAAACCCTAAACCAAATTCTTTGTGATTTCGAATCGTAGTATCCTTAACCATGTGTTCTCTTGTAAGAACACATGGTTAGGGATGTTGCGTGTCAAAAATCTGAAAGGATTCGGACGTCAGTGACTAGCCGGAGTTCCTCGTGCTTCTGTGAATTTTTCCTGTTTCTTTTTACTCGCATGGTTGAAGTTTTAGTTACAGTCTTGGTTTCATTAAGTGTTTTGTTAATTTTATGATTTATTTTTTTCTGTATTAGTATAGTTCTGTCAATTGCTGTTAGTTCTGAGTTTGATATTTGAATGGTCGATTGTGAGTTTATTGGTTAAGAATTAGTTTAATGTCATTTAATATTGATCAGTAGCTTAAGTTTTGCTTCGATCAATCCTGGTTTCGGATTTTTCTTAGTTTGATTGAGTTGGTGTAATTGAGCAATTTGGATTGGTTAGTTTGATTAGTTGATTTCTGAAGTGCTAATTAATCAGTTTCAGTTAGTTTTGGATTAACTTAGGGGATTGTTTATAGCTGTTGAGAATGAGGGTAGGATCAGTAACTTTGAGAAGCCTTTAGGGGTAGTTTGGGTATGGAAAAGGGTAATTCTGATAGGAATAGTAATTCCAAAGTATATGGAAGGGCAGTATAGGTATTGTATGGGTAGAAGAATACCCTAGGGCCTTCTACAATAGGATTTTAGTGCACATTTCAGCACAATAGGGGTGCTTACTTGTTTAGCAAGTCAAGAATAGAGGGACTAAACTGAAATAAGGGAGGGACTAAAAAGAAGGCCTAAAATCTGATCTACTCTCTCTGGTTGCCTATAAAAGGGCATGAAATGCCTTAGGGAATGGGGCTTCTTCTTCCTTCAGCTCTAAAAAATCCCCACCAAAAGCCTTCCTCCATGCTTTCAATTCCAGCCAGTATTTCCATTCCAGTATTCAAAAATAAAAAACATCAAAAAATGAAGAAATCAAAAATAATTTTACAGTTTCTTTAACTAGTTTTGGATTTCAATTGGGTTTTGAGTCTAGCAGGATTGCAGAGGTATTTAGGTTCAGCTGTGAGGGCTAGGAGTGCATTTCAAGTGTGTGTTGAATTGATCTGTGGAGTCTGCTTGTATTTCTGGTTTTCAAAAGCAGTTCCTGGCATGCTCGAATGTGTTTTGGGTTGATTATTTGAGTTTGCTCTGCATTCCCACTCCTTTCCTGCTGAACTGTTGAACCTGGGTGGATTGAAATACTCCTTCATTGACTGTGACGGGGTTATTGCCTTAGTTTCTGAGCTGTTGAGCTGTTACTGCTGCTAACCTCCTTTTCTCTATTTACATTCCAATTTTCAGGTACACTTCTTTGAACCTCACTGATGTATGCTCGTTGAAGTTGAAATGAAATGTTCAAAGGGTCTATTGTTCAACTGAAGGCAGTCTGTATTTTAACTGATTTTAATCGTGTAGTTTTCTGTTATATAACTGGCAGTTATATATGTGATTAAGATTGTTCCGTAAGGCTGATTACATGTTGAATGTTGCATAACGTTGAACTGTTGAATTGGGCATTTGAAATAGCGTGAGCATGGGCTTGGTCTAAATTGAAGGTTCGTGGGAATTTAATAGTCATCAGTAGCAATTGGATCTATGTAAATGACATGTGAATTCAGGAGCAGGTCTGGTGACATTTAGCCTAGTTACTAGTACTTTTGTCATTGATCATGCTAGTATAGTAGAATGTCTATTTTTGATTAAAGGCTTTGAAATCGATCGGTAGGCAAACCTGGAATATTGTTGGTAGATTGGCATTGAAACCAGTTAAAAATCATGAAATAAAACTCATTCACAATTGAATTAGTTCATTAAAAGCAGTAGGTCATGATAGGTAATTGGTAGGATAAATCGATTTAGGAATTTTGGAGTTCACGACTATCAGTTAAAATGAGGGTATGCATTGTCATTGTGGTGACTCGTTGATGTTGTATAAATTGTTGCAGTTGGAACCGTACTCATATTCGTTGGGCCAATTGGACTGTATCAAAGCCATGAGGCAGGCCCATTCTTTATTTGAATTTGGTTCTTAGTTTACTTCAGTGTAATTCAATTCTCAATTAATTAGGATTTTAGAGACACATAATAAGTAGGAAATCATAGTTACTTCGGGATTACTATTAGCCTCGCCTAAATAAAACCACTAATTACGGGGCCCTCAATAAATGGTTATTAAAAATGATTAGAATTTGGGATGGCCATTTAGCAAACTCCACGGTCTTCCCCCAAAATAATATTACGTTAGAATCTTTAGGCACGATTTTAATTAAAGTACCTTCTTAAACTCGGGTGCGCATTGATGCGACCCAAATCCAAATCTCGACGACGTCGAAATGTGTTGACAACTACGGGTGCATTGATTGTGACGTGGTTTGAAACGCGTTTTCGCGACGTTGCAATTCTTTTAAAATAAATAAAAAGTGGTTTACGAATAAAAGGCACATAAGCTAGCATGTGTTAAAATAAGATAAAATCAAATACAACAGTTAAGCGACCGCGCTAGAACCACGGAACCCGGGAATGCCTAAACACCTTCTCCCGGGTTAACAGAATTCCTTACTCGGATTCCTGGTTCGCAGACCGTAACAGAGTCATATTTTTCCTCGGTTCGGGATTCAATCGGTGACTTGGGACACCATTAATCTCCCAAGTGGCGACTCTGAATAATTAATAACTAAATCCCATTCCGATTTTCCTTTAATTGGAAAAACTCCTTTACGCCCCTTGCGGGGGTGTAGGAGTGAAAAAGGAGGTGTGACAGCTCTGGCGACTCCGCTGGGTACAGAACCCAGAATCTCCGGTTCAGGGTTCAGAATTCGAGCTTAGATAAATTGTTGTATTTGGTTGTATCTGATCTTCCTACATGTTTTGTGCTGAATGTGCTAAATGTTACCGCTTTAATATTATCTGAACTGTAAATAAACTGTGTCGACACCCTTCTCTCTTCACCTCCGGGGATGTGCTTACTGGTTGAGACTCCCTATTCTGTTAGTGTCATACCTTGAAATAAGAAAGAGGCCGGACAAGTTACGAAGCCGGATGGCCTTTTGGTTCCCGGTAAGTTGCCCCCTCCTCGACTTGAGTTGTCCGCTCGGGTACACAGTCTAGAACACCGACCCAGGTTTTTGAATATACAATAACGTGACTTCATGCCGGATCCCTAGTAGGAACGCTTATTTGCATCACGTTGCATTTGACTTAGGGGACTCAACACAGGGGTTGGGTTCGTCTAGGACTAGCAACCCGAAATGAAAAGACCGTCCTGATGCATCCTACTTGCTCTGTACATATATTTGTTTCGAACCTGCATGTTGACCGGTTTCTGAATCTCGGGAATGTTGGAAAATTGAGAAAAAAAAGAGAAAAGAGAAAAAAAAAAAGAAATATCAGTTAGGGAGTTAATTGATTATTTTTGAAATAAGAAATCAATGACCAATTACTGACAAAACTCTGCCGAAATTTTGGGAAAATGAAAAAAAGGAAATGTTTATAGAAAAAGAGTCTTTGTTTTAGTTTGAAAAACATAAGTTGTTATTTTGTTGAAAAAGGAAAGAAAAAGAGTCTATTGTTATGAAATAAAAGCAATTTAGTAAAATATGAACAAGAAATAAAGACAATTTAGTAAAACATGAACAAGAAAGAGAGAGAGAAAGGAAGAAATTTTCTTCTTCAATTGTGTGTATTTTCCTATCTATTACAAGGCCTTTATATAGGCATGAAAAGTGAAAAAAATATGTCATAGAATATGTCATTGAATATGTCATTAACCATTTGAGAGAAAGATTATGGAGGAAGAGTAGACATCCACCATATTTTGATTTTTATCATAACACTCCCCCTTGGATGTCCATACATAATGTGCCTCGTTAAAACCTTATTAGGAAAAAACCCTATGGAGAAAAAATCCCAATGAAGGAAAAAGAGTACACATATATAGAAATACGCCTTTTGGTTGCCTCGTTAAAAACCTTGCAAGGAAAACCCAATGGGACAAAACCTTGTAAGGGAAAAAGAGTACAACGCGTATTAACTCCCCCTGATGAGATCATCAGTTCACATCGTTGAGCCTTCGTATCCCAATCTTGTACATTAGTTTCTTGAAGGTTGACGCCGGTAGATATTTGGTGAACAAATCAGCCATATTATTACTTGAACGGATCCGTTGCACATTAATATCACAATTCTTTTGAAGATCATGTGTGAACAATAATTTAGGTGAAATGTGCTTTGTCCTAACTCCTTTATGAATCCTCCTTTTAATTGGTCTATGCATGTTGTATTTTCTTCATACAAAACTGTGGGTAGTTTATCACACTTCAAACCACATTTGTCTCGAATAAGATGTATAGTAGACCTCAACCATACACATTCTCGACTTGCTTCATGAATAGCAATTATCTCAGCATGATTAGAAGAAGTAGCCACGATTGATTGCTTAGTCGATCGCCAAGATATGACAGTGCCACACATGTAAACACATAATATGTTTGAGATCAAGCCTTGTGTGTGTCAGATAAATACTCCACATCGACATAACCAACAAGATCGATATTGCAATCATTGCCATAAAATAAGCCCACATCGGTAATCCCCCTTAGATAACGCAATATGTGCTTGATTTTTTTCCAATTTATCCTTAAGCGGAGCTATATCTTGTTAAGACATTAACTGAAAAGGTTATGTCATGCCTTGTAGTGTTAGCAAGATATATTAGCGCACCAATTGCATTACGATATGGTACTTTAGGACCAAGAAGCTCTTCATTATTTTCATGAGGTCGGAGTGGATCTTTATTTATATCGAGTAATCTCACAACCATCGGGGTACTTAATGGATGTGCTTTATCCACATAGAAGCTCTTTAAAATCTTTTTAGTGTATGCTGATTGAAGGACAAAAATTCTATCTTTCATATATTCAATTTGTAGATCAAGACAAAATTTTGTCTTTCCAAGATCTTTCATTTCAAATTCTTTCTTTAAACAGTCTACTGCTTTAGGAAGCTCTCCGGGAGTTCTAATGATATTTGAATCATCAACATACATGGCGATTATAACAAATTCAAATCCATATCCTTTTATAAGGACACAAGGACAAATTGAATTATTCTTATACCTTTCATTCAACAAGTATTCTCTCGGGCGATTATATCACATGGGCCCTGATTGTTTCAATCCGTATAAGGATTTTTGAAGCATTATTTAATAAATTTCTTGGAAACCTTAATATGCTCCAAGACAATTTAAATCTTTCAATAATATCCACTATACGCATATCAAGTTTTTCATATATTGCCAGATTAAAACCTGAAGTGACTATATCCACTATAAGAGAACATGTCTCCATATAATCAATGTGAGGATATTCACTAATTTTCTTGTGCCACAAGTCGTCTTTATGTCTATCGACTTGAACCTTTCGCACAAGAACACATTTATACCTCAATTGACTTTATACTTTTAGGTGTTGGACTATCCGTCCAACTTCACATTTTTCAAGTGAAGTAAATTTCATTGCGTATTTTTTATTTGGCCAATCTTTTATCCGTCCAAATTTTATGACAGATTTGATCTCATGATCCTCGTCAATATTAATCATATTGAGCGCTACATTATATTAACAATATCGTCGACAATCATTTTATGTCGGTTCCATTATTACCCAATAAAGACATAACTTATTGAGATCTCTTTATTTCATTATATTCAGGTACCTGAGCCTCTCCCATGAGGTCTTATGAAGTGTTATGTCGAGGTGCCCTTCTAGGGCACTTGCCTCCTTATTATGACCATTTTGAATATTTGTCCCTCTCCTTCTTCAATGAGTTTTATCTTTGGAACCGATTGGTCTGTTACACTTCATGCGTGCCATAGACTCTGTCCCTCATGGACTTTATTCTATTTGGAGCATTAGCAGCTGAACTATGACATTTAGCTTTGGGTCAGCAAATGCGTCTGGCAATAATTTGTAAATGAATTATCACTTGAACTTCAAGTTTATATTTTCTTGTACGAGGATCTATATGTATTCATAATAATTCATTTCACGTATCACTTTCTCAGCTGCCCATTTTCTCCCCCTAATGTTGGAATCACCAACACATTTTCCAACCATCTTTGGGAACTCATCTTTGTGCATTTTGGTGGCATAATTAAATCATATAGCACATCCATATTTCTATATAGAAATTATTTGGTTCCTGACCCTGAACCGATTGTGATAGGGAAATTTTTTTATAACTTGGCTAGATGCGTACAAGTGCTGCTGTATATTAAATAATAAATCTCATACCAAATTTCGTTTTTGGGAGTTTTGTTCTCATAACCAATGATTTAGCTATAATTGGAGGCATACAATTTCTGCTAAACCAACTTGGATTTAAACCAGTATTATTAAGATAAATCATCATAATTTATATTCTGGAATTGTGCTCTAATAATTTGAGCAAGCAATCTTGCAAAAACCAAACTGCAAGTTGATAACAAATGCACATGTGACCATAAAATAGATGCATCTATTAAAATCATATTATAGTAAACAGTCCACATGGCAGGTGACTGGGCCCATATATATATATATATATATATATATATATATATATATATATCACCTTTTATTCCTTCCAGAAATCAAAGGATTCAATCCCAACCTTTAACTGGTATATCATGAGAATAAGCAGCACAAGAGAATTCTTAAAGAATCTTCTATTCTTCAATATGTGTCAATATAATTCTTAATTAATTTTTCGCATCATAATTGAACCGATATGGTCAACCGGTCATGCTAATTAATATTTATTTTAGTAAATCTCTAGTTTACTTGTGGCATATGATTCCAGCATCATGCTTATATTTGTGTAGTACAAATAGAAAGAAGATCGGGTAACCTTTCATATTTACTCGGTATGATTATAGAAATATGAAGATATTCAATCTTCCTTTCATTTATAGTCTCAATATGCCAATCACTTTGAATTATATATTTGAAACTCAAAAAGTTTCTTTTGAGACTTTACAATATCAATGTCATGAATAAGTTTATTCATCGGGGTAGTAACAAATTAGTTTTTCCGGAGTTCTTAACAACTTTTGTACTACAAAATCTTTTATCATACCATTCATATGGTAAATGTTTCCTTCACGGAGAAAATTATATCATAATAAATTATCATGGTCAAAATCATCATAAGCAAAATCATTTCTTGCTTTAATTTTGCCTTTAATAACTTTTATAAGGCATGACAAAATAATATTTGGCATATCACATGTACGCGACCAATGACATATTCATGTAACCACACAATAATATTTATTCTCTTTATTTTACTCAAACCTCCCTTAGAGGTGAGTTGTGTGGTATTCATATAATCATGAATTGCATGTCTTTATTCATTGCTTTTATCACATATTGCCACATTCAACTTTAGGAATGGGTTTGCATTCTCAATGATTATCATAAGTCACATTCTCTTCAAAGAATGGATCATAATCAGCGACGTGTTTTATTATTTTCATACCAATTTGATGGTAAGCATTGCTTTCACATTTTGAAGGACTATTTTGAGAACCCTTATTGTTCTCCTTTTATAATCATAGTGATGATTATTATTATTTTGATATTTGGAACGCCCACGTTCATTGTTTAACCACTTGTCTTCATTGAAACTTATTATGCATTGTTATCACATTCACTTCAAGAATGGAGCAAATCAAGTGGGATAATTTTCATGCCTTTTCATGAAAAATATATTATTTTTCTTTAGTCATCATTATATCATCAATATGGTACATTGGGACTCAAACCCAATGTCTTACCAATATAAAGGCATGGTAGACCATAATAAATTGGGACTCAAACCCACCTCTTATCATTATGGAGCATCAGGACTTGATCCCGATGTCTATTCCTCAATTAATGACATAATAGGCTAAACAATATTGAGATTCATTCTCAAGCCTTAATTTCAATCACATGCCAAAAAAGTTATACACAACTAATTTGCAACTTAGCAAATCAAATTTGCTTTCTTAAATAAGTGTACAAATCTCAAATCAGCGTAAAGCTTTATTAATTATTTGTAGCATCTATATGAAATACAACCATTTGTAGTCAGAATATTTCTTCTAAATTTTATTAGAATTTAAAAGGATCATAAAATCATTGTCATAATATTTATTGAGTCTCTCTCAAAAATATTGTTGTTTTCGGGGTATATCCTACCTATTGGATTTGATTTAACGCCATGACTTTCCTTCACTCAATTCAACCAAGCAATTAGTGAATAAATTTATCAAAAGTACATCATATAGGTAACAACACACATATAATACTAATACATAAATTTAGTATTTATATTACCTGAAAAGCGACATTATAGGTAACAACTTACCAGTTGTAGCTTGTGCATCATTCATATAAAATACTTAAAAATGGTAAGTCAGTAGCAAGCATCAAGTAGGTCATGGATACTCAAAAATACCTCTTCTAGTAGTCATACTAATCATTGTTTGCTTTCAAATGATACGACCATAAATTATGAAGTATACTTTCTCAATAGCTGGTTTGTTTTCCAAATTTCAAAGAAGTAATTAATCAACCTAAATAAAGATGTGAAGTATTTTTTGTTTTCTTCAAGGTGATTTATGCTTTTAATCAGTATGACCATTTTTTTATTCTTTTTTTTTTGTACTATATGCAAGTGTAAAAATCCAAAAGGAAAAAAAAATATTCATCCAAGTAAAAGAAAATGTTAAAAGCGGCAGGACAGATTGAAGATAGTTAACACACAAATATGCATAAGACAATTTATATAAAATATCCTTGGTTACCATGACATGCATCATATCAACAATTAACTGCTACTATGATTTTCACATATAGAACTTCGAAAATTTTATTCCATTCATGCGATATAAAAGATGTAATATTAATATGTGCTTATGTAATATAGGTGTAGTACGAAGTTGTGTGCATATGGGATTTAAGAGGAATGACAAGTATAAGATAATCATACCTTCTTACATTTCACTACTTACCATATGTAATTTCTCTTTACATTTAACCATATGATGATATGTATAGCTTCTAATTGTAATCTTTCCGGATGTAGGAAAATTTTTGTAGATATATATACAATTGGTTAGAGACTCGTGCTGATAACATGTTATGAAATAAAAGCAATTTAGTAAAACATGAACAAGAAATAAAGACAATTTAGTAAAACATGAACAAGAAAGAGAGAGAGAAAGGAAGAAATTTTCTTCTTCAATTGTGTGTATTTTCCTATCTATTACAAGGCCTTTATATAGGCATGAAAAGTGAAGAAAATATGTCATGGAATATGTCATTGAACATAGAAAATATGTCATTGAATATGTCATTAACCATTTGAGAGAAAGATTATGGAGGAAGAGTAGACATCCACCATATTTTGATTTTTATCATAACATCTATTATTTTTAGCTTGGAAAAATAGGCTGTTTTATTTGTTGAAAAAAAAAAGAAAAAAAAAGAGTCTTGTTTCTAAAATTAGTTTTTATTTCGCTTATGAAATGCCAAAAAATAAAAATAGAAAAGAGTCAGGTTTTAAAATAGTTCGGTTAATTTGCCCGAACTACGCATGGTTTGATTCTCACAGGGCGTGAGATACTAGGCAACCCTCATCGGGTCCAACCTCCCCTTTGCAAAAATAGTCAAAAAAATGTGTCAAAAATTTTATTGTTGGGTCATAAATAAATCGGGTAATGCTGTTTTGTCAAAAATAGCCAAATGTTCCCAAACGGAACGCCGGAAGGCTGACCTTGCATACATAGCCGCCTTTGGTCATGTTTTCATTTTTTTGTTTTTCAACCCTCACAGCCTTAAGTTTTCGTCCGCAAGGCATTGAAAGGTCGTGTTGCAATACTGGGTATTTTATCTTAAATAAAAAAAAAAGAAAGAAAAGAGAAGTAAGAATCGTGAATAAGCTGGATATTAGATAGTTTTTTTGAGTCGAATAAAAGTTTTCTTTTTGCTTAAACGCTTTAATAAATGTGCAGGATGAGCACGATGATAAATGAGCCCTTTTCAATAATGACCAAAATCCTTTTTGAGCTGCAATTATGGTGGAATGATTTAGGCAAAGAGGGGCAAGACGAAGTGAAAAAATATTTGAAAGACCTTCCGGATTTATTAAACATTCAGCCTCGGGGGGATATCATCAGGGCATTGGTCGCCTATTGGGATTCGACACATAATGTATTTCATTTCTCAGACTTTGAGCTCACCCCAACATTGGAAGAAATAGCGGGGTATATTGGAAGTGATCAAGCTCCATTGAGGTTCAAATACTTGATTGCTCCTAGGGCCATTACCATACACCGGTTCTTGGATTCCTTGAAAATACCCCGAACAGTTCATCATCCAGATTTTGGAAAGGGTTTTGCAGTTTCCGCTTCATATATGATAGGTATGGCCACATGGGCGGGTTCAATAATCCAGACTTTAAGTTATGTAGTAGAAGTAACCGACAAAAATGGGAGGAACACAGACAGGTGGCATTTATGATAGCCTTTTTGGGCCTCATAATATTCCCAAGGAAAGATGGTAATATTTTCCGGGCTCTCACTGCGTGCAAAGCTGGGGGAAATTTTTTTGAGGGATGTAACTTGTTGTTACAAATGTGGATGACTGAGCATTTGTGCCCTCGCTCTCAGTTATTGAGTTATGGTTCGGTTGAGAAAACTTGTATAGGAGAATTTTATACAAGAATCAAAGGGGCTAGTCTACCTGAAGGAGTCACGACTTGGACATCATTATTTCGGAACCTCAATGCCCGCCAGATACAGTGGGTGCTTGGATGGTTGCCTGTCGAAGAAGTCATATATATGCCAGCAGCCCGCCCGCATTTTTTGTTGATGGGACTCAAAAGCATCCAGATCTATGCACCATATCGGGTTCTGAGGCAACTCGGGAGATATCAAGTAGTGTCGAGAGATGAAGATCTGAGTACCCAAGTGGTCGAAATTAGTCCTGACGGTCGGTTCCCCAAGGAAGAGGTTCGCCAAATCTGGAGTGGGTGTCAACATTTGATGGCGAACACTTACATGTCTGATAGGGTTAAAGGGGAAGTTACCCCAGGGTATCATGATTGGTTCAGGGGTGACGTGGCATGTGGAAGACCGGCTAAACGACCTCATCTCGAAGATTTCGCCAAGTTATCCCAAGAGCAGTGGGACTGGTTAGCAAAGGAAGAAGGCTATCGAGTCGAGGTTGGTAAACTGAAGCAACAAGTTGAGAGTCTGAAATTCGAGAACAGTGTACAGGTTGCCGCGAATCAAGGTGAAAAGAATAGACTGGCTCGAGAAAATGAAGCACTTAGGGCCCATATCCGGCAATTGAAAGTAACCGTCGATAAGCAGCCAAGGAGTCGATCCGATGAGCAATTGATAAAAAGGTTGGAAAACGAAGTCAGGGAATGGCGGGATGAATTAGAAAAATCTGAGAATATCATGGCAGAGCTTAAAGCGCAGTGGGCTACAAGAACAGAGGAGCGTCGCCAGTACTTGAATCAGTTGAAAAGGGACCATGAGAAAATTATTGCCAATTTAAAGAGAAAAGTGGTTGCCCTTGAGGGTAAAGCGGTTAGGCAGGCTAGAGATTTTGGAATTGAAAGTGGACACTGTTACGACTTGTTGGCCCAAATGGAGGTAGAAGTGCAGCAGTTGCAAGATGAACACCTGCAGGACTCTCGAGCTTTAAAGACGTGCATCGATCAGATAAGACGCTTGCTTATAGAAAAGAAGCAAACAAAAGACAGGATTAGAGCCATTGCTCATGCCATTTTCAGGAGATGTCGGGTTTGTGAAGACATGACCCATACTACTTTTATCTCAGCAGTAATGATCTATGTAAAGCGAACCATGAATGAATTAGAGCAGCTTGAAAGGGATTTGGATCCTAGGCCCGCGGCGAGGCCGAACGACACCCCGCGGACACCTAAGTTTGAAGCACTAGAGTATGCATAGTCTGTGTCTGTAATTTTCTACCATTTTTTGAGTCAGTCTTTCGTATGTCCGTTATCTTTCCAGGTCAAGTACATCTGCAGTCTTAGAGTCTGTATTTGCTTTTAATTTGCGTCTGTTAGTTTCATTCCGAAAAGTGTTGAGTTTGTAATAGTTTGTTTTAGTAATGAAAATTGAAAATTTCAAAAAATTCTTATTTCCACCCTTTATTTTGCATTTATTTTCATGAACTACGCTTGGTCTGATTCGTGCAGGGTCATGATACGTAGGCAATCTCCATAGGATTCGACCGTAATCGTAAGGAAAAAAGAAGGAAAAGAAAAAAAACCAAAGAAAGAGAGAAAGAAAGAAAAGAGCAGAAAAACAAAAAAGAGAAATGAGCGGGAACACAGAAGAGAAAGAAATAAAAGAAAGAGAAGAGAGGGATGAGGTGATAAAATTTGAAAGAAGGGTAAAAAAGAAACAAGGAACGAAATGCTGGGATGACGCATGCAATCGAGCAAACGCATAATAGAAATGATTAACTGTATAAGTGAATTCATGCCAACGTGCGGTTGTTAAATCTGATAAAACCTAATCGCTAACAAAGTGGTTGTCTAAATGTGTGAGTCCAGGCAGGTGGTTAGTTGATTGGCAATTCTGGCAACTCACCCGTACAACACCCGGTCGAAAGATCAAGTAAAAATGACAGGGCAGGATTCGGAAATCAGCATCGTAGACCCTTCAAATGAAGATGAGGTAACAGATGTGGGTGCTATGAAAGAAGAGATGAGGAAATTAAAAGCACAAATGGCTGAAATGCATCGGGCATGGTCTCAGGGACATCCGGCACCACTATATCCCGCTAATCCATCTTACATCCCACCCCTGGCTCAAGCTTAGGAGCCTACCACTCCCCACGCATCTTCAGCCTTCCCCTATCACGCCCAGGGTTATGGTACCACTTCATACGCTCCCCCAGCTCCACCCCCTAAACAGAACCCTCCACCACCCATGGTTCCCGTCTTTGTGGCACCTCCCCCAGCCCCATTACATAGATCGTCCAGTGAGCCGCTATTCCAAGCTCACGACACCCAATATTACCCTCCCGAACCCACTTTCAAAGCGCCCGAGCCATATACCTATTCTCCCCATTTTGAAATCTCGGGAGAGGTTGAGAAGCCGGTTAAGAATACAGAACAGGAGGAAGTGATTCGTAAAGTCAAAAGCCTGGAGCAATCCTTCAGGAACATGCATGGTTTAGGTAACCAAGTCAGCGTCGCATACAAAGATTTGTGCCTTTTCCCTGATGTTCAGTTGCCTGCGGGGTTTAAAATGCCGAAGTTTGACTTGTATGAGGGGCACGGTGACCCAGTAGCCCATCTGTGTGGCTTTTGTAGCAAAATGAGAGGCGCTGGGGGAAAGGATGAATTGTTGATAGCATATTTCGGTCAAAGCCTGATCGGGTCCGCGCTGGAATGGTACACGATGTCACACCTCCTTTTTCCGCACCCGCGAGGGTGTAAGGGAGTTTTTCCAATTAAAGGACAATCGAGACGGGATTGGTTTATTTATTTCAGAGTCGCCACTTGGGAGATTTAGGGTGTCCCAAGTCACCAATTTTAATCCCGAATCGAGGAAAAGAATGACTCCATATTACAGTCTGCGTACCAGAAATCCGGATAAGGAATTCTGTTAACCCGGGAGAAGGTGTTAGGCATTCCCGAGTTCCGTGGTTCTAGCACGGTCGCTCAACTGTTATATTCGGCTTGATTATCTGATTTTATACAAATATGGACTTATGTGCAAATTTTATCTTTTAACCGCTTTATTATTATTGTTTTTAAAAAGAAATGTGAACATCGCTTAAAACACGTCTTTGGACTGCGTCACATGAAATGCACCCACAATCCGGAACACGTTTTATTTGATGTTTTGGGATTTGGATTCGGGTCGCATGAAATGCACACCCAGGCTTAAGAAAGTAAAATATTAAACACGCGCCTAAAGAGATTATCGCGTTATTATTTTGGGGAAGACCGTGAAATTCGCTAAACGGTCCTTCCGAATTCTAATTAAACCATACATTTTGTGAGGGCCCCGCAATCTATACGTTTTATTTGGCGAGGCTCGTCTCATTTTTATTTTTAAAGGATAAACCTACAATGACTATATTTTCTATTAAGTTCATCTTTAAAATAAAAGAAAATCTCTTAATTATTTACATGCTGAAAAACATAACTTATTAGTTATTAGTTTACGGCTAATACGAATGGAAAATTGCGATCGAGTTTGTACAAAAAAAACTACTTTCATTTTATATTCTGTTATTCATTAATACTAGAACATGAGATTGACCATAATATCAAAACAGATTAATTATTCTCCGATTAATTTAAACTAACATTATTAGATGAAGAAAGTATACATATGCAACCTCATTATTCATTAATCATTCAACTACATCTTTATACGAAGAAAGAAAAATTATATCAACCACAAATCTAAACAGGAGGAATTCAACAGGAACAAAGCCTGATTAATATTTCATTTTTTTGCTTCAAGCCGAGATTGTACAAATGTGTACCTGGAAACAGCAGTACAAGAACAAAAGAAGGAGAAGTCAACAGCAGTAATAACACAGCAACAGCAGATTCAGCAACACCGCAAACCACTACAGTAGGAATAGCAGAAAACCCAGGAGACTATAAACGACTCCAAGTATAGAGAAGAAGTAAAAGGCATGAAGGTTCTAACTATTTCAGATCTTAAGCGAGGCAATGAAGCAGTAACTATTCTTTTTCAACTTCAAAACTCTCCAAAATGAATTCTGCCCTTGTATATTCAGTGTATCCAGAATGTATATCGGGTGTATACTTCTCACTCCGCCCCCTCTTTTTTTCTTCTCTCTATCTAGTTTTTCCTCTTTTTTTTCCACACCTTCTTCCTAAATTTTCTCTTCTATTTATAGCAAAATTTTCGAAATTTTCAGATTTGTTTTTTTATTATTTTATTATTTTTTTAATTAAAAAAAATCCCACTTACAAATTGCTTTTATTTTTTTAGAAAAAGAAATCCCACCTTTATTTACTTTTATTTTTAAAATTCCAACTTTAATTACTTTATCTTATTTAAAATCCCACTTTTTATTTTTTTAAAAGAGAATCTCACTTTATTTAACTTTTCTTTAAAAAACAAATCACTATCTTTTTTTTTCTTTTAAAAATGCTACTTTCAATTACTTTAAATTTTTTAAATTTTCAGATACCTTTATATTTATTTTTTAATTCCAACCTTATTTTACTTTTAAATTTTTTAAAACTTTTTACTTTTTTTAAATTTTCTACATTCTTTTACTTTTTTATTTTTTTTATTTTTTATTTTTTTAAAATCATTTCCGAAATTACTATATATATATATTTTTTTTAAAATAAAAATAATAAATAAAATAAAATATTTTCGGATTTTTTTTTATATATAAAAAAACAAAAAATAAAACTATTAATAGTGATAATTCACTTTTTATTTTTTATTTTTTTGGTTTTGTTTTGTGTTGGACAAAAATGAAGAAGGGGTGTTGGGTTAATGGAGCGGACCGGATCGACCCGGTTTGAAACGGACCGGGTCATGGGGAAAGTTGGGCAATTATTTGGGCCTGTGGTTTGAAATTGAAGAAGTGGCCCAATCCGATTTTTCTTTATATTTTTGTTCTCTTTTCTTCTTTTATTTTTCTAAAATAAATTATAAAAGTACTTAAATTATTATTAAGAACTAAATTAAGTTATAAAAGCGCAAATTAACTTCCAATAACAATTAACGCACAATTAAGTAATAATTAAGCATAAAATTGTTCATTTGGACATTAAATGCTAAAAATGCAAAAGATGCCTATTTTTGTATTTTTTATTAATTTAACAAATAAACATGCATAGACAAACATACAAATAGTTACACGAAATATCACAAAAATTACACACCAAGAAAAATTATTTTATTTTTGAATTTTTTGGGAGTAATTCTCATGTAGGGCAAAAATCACGTGCTTACAGCTGCCCCTCTTTGCCCGAAGACACGAATGGTTTTCGTGCAAAGATAAAGCGAGCGATTTTTGCCCATCCGAGTACTCCGTGTGAAGCATTTTTTTTTATTTTTTTATTTTGAAAAAGATTTGACCGAACCTTTGCTTCAAAGGTTTCCTACATATCCTGGGCTAACAGGAATCAGGTCAATGTAGTTCGGGAAGTTTTGGTAGCTGGGACTACCGTGGGACTGCGATGTTACTGTTGTTGCATGTTGTTATCACTACTTACCGATCTCCTTGTTACACCGTGCTTAAAAGAAAACAAGAAGCTAGGCTAGATTGAAATTTGTTCTTGTTGCCTTGCTTTCTTGTCGACTTGTGTTTCCTCCGGTGCTTTTCTTCCGTGAATTTTGGAATGATACTGGCCATCTGCTTTTCTGAATACCAGTTTTCATCATTTTGCTCGGTCCGCTGGGGACATGGCTTTCTTCATTAAGCTTTTGGCGGTTCCTCTGGTGGGTACGGCTTTCTTCATCAGACTTGTTATGCTGGGCATGATTTAATGTTCACCAGCTGCTTCTTTCAAGACGCGTCTTTTCTTCCTTTTGAGTCATGCGCCTGAATTTGTGCTGGGACCTCTTGTTGCAACCTTCTGTTTCCGGTGCTGAGATTTTATTGTTTCCTGTTGGAGATTCTTGTTGTAACCCTCTGTTTTATTGTCTTCTAACTTGATCTTGAAATGTATGCCTCTGTTATTATGGGCGGGCTCCCAACTTCAACGCTTGAAAAGTAAAGACTGGAATGTATGCCTCTGTTATCTGGGTGGGCTCCCAACTTCAACACTTGAAAAGTAAAGACTGGAATGTATGCCTCTGTTATCTGGGCAGACTCCCAACTTCACTACTTGAAAATTAAAGACTGAAATGTATGCCTCTATTATCTGGGCGGGCTCCCAACTTCAACACTTGAAAAGTAAAGACTGGAATGTATTCTTCTGTTATTATGGGCAGGTGCCTGGCTTCATCATCTTGAATTTAACAACCTCTATTCTCCAGGTGGGATCTACAACCAAAACAAACAAAACAAACGAGAATTTCCTAACCCAGTTTGCACTGGGAAGATTTGTGAGTCGTTAGCAAAATTGTAACTTATTTATACTACTGATGCAATGATGAGAGTAAACTAAAGACTAGGCTAGGATGTGCATCTCCTACGAGTAAAACCAAAACTCTTGCTAGCAAATGTGTCTGCTAAAAAAACCTCAATGACTCAAACTAGAAAGTGCTTATTCTATGGTTGAATCGGAATGAGCTAAACTAGGAAGTGCGTCTCCTAAGGGTGAAAACTTCAAAGAACTAGACTAGGAATTGTGTTTCCTATGGTCGAACTCAAAATGAATCAAACTACGAAGTGCATCTCCTAAGGGTGAAATCTCAATTCCAGAAGTGCGTCTCCTGAAATAAAGTATAACCTGAAAAGGCCAAACTAGGAAGTGCATCTCCTAAAGTAAAAGTATAACCTGAAAAAGCCAAACTAGGAAGTGCGTCTCCTAAAGTAAACTTAATTCACGAAGTGCGTTTCCTATGCACGAAATTAAACTTAGGAAGTGCGTCTCCTAGGGGTTAAATAGTCTTAGGAAGTGCGTCTCCTATGGGTGAAACCTTAATGATTTTGAACTAGGAAGTGCGTCTCCTATGAATGAAAATAATTTAGGAAATGCGTCTCCTATGCGTGAAATCTTAATTTAGGAAGTGCGTCTCCTATGGGATAAAAGTAAACTTAGGAAGTGCGTCTCCTATAGGCAAAACTAAACTTTAAGGAAGTGCGTCTCCTATTGGGTACAATAAACTTAGGAAGTGCGTCTCATGTGGGTACAATAAACTTAGGAAGTGCGTCTCCTATTGGTAGAACTGAACTTGGGAAGTGCGTCTCCTATGGTAAAACTGAACTTAGGAAGTGCGTCTCCTATTGGTAGAACTGAACTTAGGAAGTGCGTCTCCTATGGTAAAACTGAACTTAGGAAGTGCGTCTCCTATGGTAAAACTGAACTTTAGGAAGTGCGTCTCCTATGGTAAAACTGAACTTAGGAAGTGCGTCTCCTATTGGGTACAATAAACTTAGGAAGTGCGTCTCCTATTGGGAAAAACTAAACTTAGGAAGTGCATCTCCTATTGGTAAAACTTACTTAGGAAGTGCATCTCCTATGGGTACAACTATACTTAGGAAGTGCGTCTCCTGTTGGTGAAATAAACTTAGGAAGTGCGTCTCCTATTGGTGAAATAAACTTAGGAAGTGCGTCTCCTATTGGTGAAACTTTTCTTAGGAAGTGCGTCTCCTATTGGGTAAAACTAACTTAGGAAGTGCGTCTCCTATTGGGTGAAATAACTTAGGATGTGCGTCTCCTATTGGGTGAAATAACTTAGGAAGTGCGTCTCCTATTGGTACAACTAAACTTAGGAAGTGCGTCTCCTATTGGTGAAACTATTCTTAGGAAGTGCGTCTCCTATTGGTAAAACTTGGCTTAGGAAGTGCGTCTCCTACTGGTGAAACTATTCTTAGGAAGTGCGTCTCCTATAGGTGAAACTATTCTTAGGAAGTGCGTCTCCTCTTGGTGAAACTTATCTTAGGACTAACTTAGGATGTGCGTCTCCTCTTGGTGAAACTATTCTTAGGAAGTGCGTCTCCTCTTGGTGAAACTATTCTTAGGAAGTGCGTCTCCTTAGGATGTGCGTCTCCTATTGGTGAAACTTAGCTTAGGAAGTGCGTCTCCTATTGGTGAAACTTAGCTTAGGAAGTGCGTCTCCTATTGGTGAAACTATTCTTAGGAAGTGCGTCTCCTATTGATGAAACTATTCTTAGGATGTGCGTCTCCTATTGGTGAAACTGACTTAGGATGTGCGTCTCCTCTTGGTGAAACTTACTTAGGAAGTGCGTCTCCTCTTGGTGAAACTTAACTTAGGATGTGCGCCTCATGTTGGTGAAACTAACTTAGGATGTGCGTCTCCTATTGGTAAAAATAAACTTTAGGAGGAAATACATCTCCTATGGGTAAAAAACAAACTTAGGAGGAAATGCATCTCCTATGGGTGAAACTAAAACAAACTTAGGAGGAAATGCATCTCCTATGGGTGGACCAAAACAAACTTAGGAGGAAATGCATCTCCTATGAGTGAAACTAAAACAAACTTAGGAGGAAATGCATCTCCTATGGGTGGACTAAAACAAACTTAGGAGGAAAATCTCCTATGGGTGAAACTAAAACAAACTTAGGAGGAAATGCATCTCTTATGGGTGGACTAAAACAAACTTAGGAGGAAATGCATCTCCTATGGGTGGACTAAAACAAACTTAGGAGGAAATGCATCTCCTATGGGTGAAACTAAAACAAACTTAGGAGGAAATGCATCTCCTATGGGTAAAAATAAACTTAGGAGGAAATGCATCTCCTATGGGTGAAATAACTTAGGAAGTGAGTCTCCTATGGGTAAAGCTTAGGAAGTGCGTCTCCTATTGGCAAAACTAGACTTAGGAAGTGCGTCTCCTATTGGTAAAGGCTAGGCTTAGGAAGTGCGTCTCCTATTGGTAAAGGCTAGGCTTAGGAAGTGCGTCTCCTATTGGAACAGACGTGGAATGTATTCCCTTGTTATACAGGTGGGCGCCTAATGGTAAAGACATGAAATGTATTCCCTTGTTATACAGGTGGGTGCTTGAAATATGAAATGCACAGACAAAAAGTATTCCTCTCGTTATTCAGGTGGGCGCCTGTCTATACTAAGACATAAAAGTATTCCTCTCGTTATTCAGGTGGGCGCCTGTCTATACTAAGACATAAAAGTATTCCTCTCGTTATTCAGGTAGGCGCCTGTCTTCGAGAAAATTTTCACAATGAGAAAAAATTTTTCCCCGGTTTGATGATTTTCTTTATGGCCTGTCTTTCCGCCATCAATAACGTTCATTTTCCCTGTTTCTAAATCAAATAAAAATTTGTTAGTTTAAAAACATGGTAAGCGGTCATGCCACTCTTGTTGGGGATGGTTTCCTCTTTCTCCTTTCCCAGCTTTGTGTTCCATTATGCTATCAAACTTGCTGGGGATGATATTAATTGCTGACACTGGCCCATCCCTTTTATCAATCTCATCTTGATAGGGATACCCTTCTTGACACGGGTTTTGCGCCTGTTCCTTGTACCACTTGGATGTACTAGTTGATGGCCTATTTTGAAGTCATTTCCCACTGGTTCCGACGAAACAGACTCTACTAGGGAATTTTCCTATGAAAGGAAAAAAAAATAAAAAGAAACAAAATAAAGACAAAGGAAAAGATGACTCTTTAACAAAAGAAACTATAAATAAAAATCTATCAAACGTAGATACCGACTCTAATGGCCATGACATGCGTATGTGGCCTATCCTCTGCAGTCAATCGTCTCTCAAAACCTTCCCTTGACGATTCCCCATCCGATTCCCAATCTTATTCGACTTGTAGTGCCCGAAGGGTTTTTTCACTATCAAGCCTCTCTCATTTTGGTTTTCTCTCAGCTTTCATCGCCTTATGGTGCCTGTGAAGGTTTTCACCGATAAGACTCTCTCATTTGAATTACTTTCCAGCTGGGGATTTGGAGTGTCGCCGGTATGACTCTTTCTGTTGGAGATTAGAGTCCTTTCTGCTGTGGAACAGAATGTTATGTTCGTCGGTAAGACTCTCATTTGTCTGACTTGGCATCTTTTGAAGACTGGTCAGAAGGTCTTTCTTTGGACCGTAATGTGGGTTTTGGATAGGCTAGAAAGAAAGGGTATAAAAGGCTAAAAAAATACATTAATTTTGGGTTATTAGTTACAACCTTCGGAATTAGATTTATTCACAATAAACGCAACCTTTGCCCCAGTTTCTTGCTTGGGGATATCCTAACTGATTTTTTTTTCATTTTTCAAAACTATGACCGAGCCGTGAAGCGCCTACGTATCCTCTTTGAGGAATCAGGTCAAACGTAGTTCCCAATTCCTCTGTTTTCATTTGACTTTCCTTTGTTTTTTTTTTATCATTTCTCTTTTCTTTTCTTTTCTTTTTTTTTCGCCTTTTCTCGTTTTGTTGTTTTCTTTCTTTCTCTCTTTTTTTTTCCTTCGTTGCTACTGATTCCGAACGAGGGGTATGAAAGAAAATAAATAAGGCTCAAAAGAGGTAACGAAGGATAAAGTGTTTAGGTAGCAGAACAAAATGCCTTCATCATTCCAGTCTTCAAGACATGCCAAGTGCAAACAACATAATCAAACAATAGATTTATAGTCTCTTCCGATGGTGCTAGACTTGACAATTATATTCAACATCTGTTTGTTCATTCGTCACTTCTAACGCACCGTTGGGCGACACTCTAACTCTCATTATCTTGAACGACCCTCATGTCAATTTGGCGAATCTTTCTTTTAACGGTTTTCTTTGTGTTTTACTTGCCCCAGTTCCATATGACTCGGGCTCTGAATAATCTCAAACCGTCCTTATTTTCTTTAAATGCTTTGATCACCTTCTCGGGGTTTTATGATTAACTTTTAAGATTAGGCCCAAACTGTGTGTGCAAGTCATGTCACTAGAATCGGCGTTGAATAAAAATGATAAAAGGACTAAAGAAAAGAAAACTGGAAATAATAGAAGACCGGATTTGCTTTAGACTACCGGTGGAATGGTTTGAACAACAAGACAAGCGAAACAAACCAAAATAAAATCCTAAAACAACCTGGACAAACTTAAACAAACCGCTGTGACAAAACGGAAAGATAAGCGGAAAGATATTGACACAAAACAAAATCCGAATTACAATCCTAATAATCCGAACAAACAGAAATGACAACAAAATAAGCCACCAAATGCTTCTTTCTTGTTAACCAAGGAACGGAGCGTCCTCCCACTTTAGCGAAACTGGCATCTTAGCCACTGAGCTTTGCATCAGTATTGCCAGACCATTGCCAACTTCAACATCATCAACCTTAGTCAACAAGTTCCCAATAGGACTCGAATGCTTCTGTCATCACGCCTGATCCCCGCAAAGCGTGCTTTTGGATCTTGTATTTCCGGCTTACCACAAACCAACCACCTTCTTTCTTTGTGATTCAAAACAAAACAGGTTAGAATGGACTCAGTCGGTCCTCATTATTGACAATATCTTTTTTTCTTTTTCTTTTTTTTCGATTTTTTTTTTCATTTTTCCCTTTTTCATTTCTTTTTTTTTCTTTTTCTTTTTCATTCTCTTTTTTTTTTGCTTTTTTTTTTGTTGCGGTCCAATCTTATGGAGATTGCCTACGTATCATGACCCCGCATGAATCAGACCTTGCGTAGTTCGGACCAATAAAGATAAATAATACTCAACATTTTATTTTTTTTTAATTTTCATATTAAAAGAAACTGGGTTTCAAAGGTTTAAAGATGACCTACAAACTTGAAAATCAAACAACCCGCATATTCTAATCAAAAGATTTACAAACTCAAAAACAAACGGCCAGCTTTCTTTCCCCATTTGTCAAATGCAACCAAATGGTTATTTTTGCAAATGTGGCCCCTTCCAAATTTCACATGAATTTTGTGGCCGGGGAGGATTATTTTATGACACTTTACAAACTTGTCCGTTCTTTTACGAAAATAGCCTTTCGACAACTGAAAGATACTCTAAGGCTATTTCGGCAAGAACGGTTTAAGACGCGGCCGAAGTTGGCTTGGCTTATTTTTGACAAAACCCAAAGGTATTCACCTGACCGCTGACTTTTTTTTTTTCAAATTACAATAAAAACGTGGTGTTGCAAACACGACCCTTCAGCGCCTCGGGGACGAAGATTTTTTAAGGCTGTGTGGGTCAACTGGACCAACATCCTAAACATGACCCAAAAGGTGGTTGTTTATGCAAAGTCAGCCTTCTGGCGTCCCTTTCGGGAGCATTCAGCTATTTTTGACAAAAACAGCATCACCCTGACTTATCTATGACTCTTTTTTATCATTTTTCAAAAATAGAAAACTCAACATTGCAAACACGACCTTTCAACGCCTCGGGGACGAAGATTTTTAAGGCTGTGTGGGTCAACTGGACCAAATCTTAAAAATGATTCGAAGGTGGCTGTTTATGCAAAGTCAGCCTTCCGGCGTCCCTTTCGGGAACATTCGGCTATGTTTTGACAAAACAACGTCACCCGACCTCTTTATGACAGAATTAAAAATTTGAATGTTTTTTTTATTTATTTATTTGCTTTTGGCTATTTTACGACAAAAATCAATATTTGACATATTATTTGTTTTTTATTATTATTATTAATTAATTGTTTTTGGCTTTTTAGCAAAAGATGGGGTTGGACCCGATGAGGGTTGCCTACGTATCTCACATCCGGTGAGAATCAAACCCGCGTAGTTCGGGCTGATCATGAATAAGTAAATGAACTAACATTTTTTTTAATTGAAATTTGTGAAAGAACTGCTTCAAAAGAAGAAAGGAAGTATTTTTTTTTGATTGATTTTCTTTTGAAAGAAAGACTTGTAAAAATTCCTTTTCTTTTGATTTGAACTTTGAGAATTTCAAAAGTAAAAGGAAGATATTTGTTTTTCTGAATTTTCATTTGTTTTTATTCTAAAGAAAAAAGAAAATATTTTTGGAATTTTACTTTTAATAAAAGAAATGCTTCTAAAAAGTATTTTTTGAATTTTGAATTTTCTTTTCAATTTGAAAGAAGAATCAAAATATTTTCGGATTTTTTTTATTTTTTTTTTTTTTTTTTAAAAAAGAAAGCATTTTTATTATTTTTGTTTTATCAACAATGGAAAATAAAGATATTTATATTATTTTTGCAAGACATATCTTTTTGGAATTTTACTTTGAATTTTCTTGGCAAGACAAATACCCTTTGCAGCAAATAAAGATATATATATCTTTCGGAAATAAAAAAAAACTTTTCGGATTTATATATATATTTGCGACAAATAATGAAAGACTCTTTTTCATTTTTCCTTTGCTTTTAATAAAACAAACTAATAAGACATTCTTATTTTCTCAAAATTTCGGCAGAGTTTTGACAGTATTGGGGTATTGTTTTTTTTCAAAAATAAACAATCAATTCCCTAACCGCTATTTTTCGATTTCACAATATTCATAATATTCAAACACCGGTCAGCGAGACAAAATAAATGCACGGAAAACAAATAGGATGCATCAGGATGGTCTTTTCATATCAGGTTGCTAGTCCTAGACGGACCCAACCCCTGTGTTGAGTCCCCTAAGTCAAATGCAACGTGATGCAAATAAGCGTTCCTACTAGGGATCCGGCATGAAGTCACGTTATTCTATGTTCAAAACCTGGGTCGGTGTTCTAGACAGTGTACCCGAGCGGACAACTCGAGTTGAGGAAGGAGCTCCTTTCCGGGAACCAAAAGGTCAGCCGACTTAGAAACTTTCCGAGCCTCTTTTATTTAGGGTATGACACTAACAGAATAGGGAGTCTCAACCAGTGAGCACATCCCCGGAGGTAAGAAGAGAAAGGTTTCGGCACAATTTATATACAGTTCAGATAATATCAAAGCGGTAAAAGCAGCATTTAGCACATTAGGCTCAAAACATGTAAAAATCAGATAAAGACAAATATAACAATTTATCTAAGCTCGAATTCTTAACCCTGAACCAGTGGTTCTGGATTTTATCCCCAGCAGAGTCGCCAGAGCTGTCACACCTCCTTTTTCCGCACCCGCGAGGGTGCAAGAGAGTTTTTCCAATTAAAGGACAATCGAGACGGGATTGGTTTATTTATTTCAGAGTCGCCACTTGGGAGATTTAGGGTGTACCAAGTCACCAATTTTAATCCCGAATCGAGGAAAAGAATGACTCCATATTACAGTCTGCGTACCAGAAATCCGGATAAGGAATTCTGTTAACCCGGGAAAAGGTGTTAGGCATTCCCGAGTTCCGTGGTTTTAGCACGGTCGCTCAACTGTTATATTCGGCTTGATTATCTGATTTTATACAAATATGAACTTATGTGCAAATTTTATCTTTTAACCGCTTTATTATTATTGTTTTTAAAAAGAAATGAGAACATCGCTTAAAACACGTCTTTGGACTGCGTCACATGAAATGCACCCACAATCCGGAACACGTTTTATTTGATATTTTGGGATTTGGATTCGGGTCGCATGAAATGCACACCCAGGCTTAAGAAAGTAAAATATTAAACACGCGCCTAAAGAGATTATCGCGTTATTATTTTGGGGAAGACCGTGAAATTCGCTAAACGGTCCTTCCGAATTCTAATTAAACCATACATTTTGTGAGGGCCCCGCAATCTATACGTTTTATTTGGCGAGGCTCGTCTCATTTTTATTTTTAAAGGATAAACCTACAATGACTATATTTTCTATTAAGTTCGTCTCTAAAATAAAAGAAAATCTCTTAATTATTTACATGCTGAAAAACGTAACTTATTAGTTATTAGTTTACGGCTAATGCGAATGGAAAATTGCGATCGAGTTTGTACAAAAAAAAACTGCTTTCATTTTATATTCTGTTATTCAATAATACTAGAACATGAGATTGACCATAATATCAAAACAGATTAATTATTCTCCGATTAATTTAAACTAACATTATTAGATGAAGAAAGTATACATATGCAACCTCATTATTCATTAATCATTCAACTACATCTTTATACGAAGAAAGAAAAATTATATTCAACCATAAATCTAAACAGGAGGAATTCAACAGGAACAAAGCCTGATTAATATTTCATTTTTTTGCTTCAAGCTGAGATTGTACAAATGTGTACCTGGAAACAGCAGTACAAGAACAAAAGAAGGAGAAGTCAACAGCAGTAATAACACAGCAACAGCAGATTCAGCAACACCGCAAACCAGTACAGTAGGAATAGCAGAAAACCCAAGAGACTATAAACGACTCCAAGTATAGAGAAGAAGTAAAAGGCAGGAAGGTTCTGACTATTTCAGATCTTAAGCGAGGCAATGAAGCAGTAACTATTCTTTTTCAATTTCAAAACTCTCCAAAATGAATTCTGCCCTTGTATATTCAGTGTATTCAGAAGGTATATTGGGTGTATACTTCTCACTCCGCCCCCTCTTTTTTTCTTCTCTCTATCTAGTTTTTCCTCTTCTTTTTTTTCCCCTTCTTCCTAAATTTTCTTTTCTATTTATAGCAAAATTTTCAAAATTTTCAGATTTGTTTTTTTATTATTTTATTATTTTTTTAATTAAAAGAAATCCCACTTACAAATTGCTTTTATTTTTTTAGAAAAAGAAATCCCACCTTTATTTACTTTTATTTTTAAAATTCCAACTTTAATTACTTTATCTTATTTAAAATCCCACTTTTTATTTTTTTAAAAGAGAATCTCACTTTATTTAACTTTTCTTTAAAAAACAAACCACTATCTTTTCTTTTTCTTTTAAAAATGCTACTTTCAATTACTTTAAATTTTTTAAATTTTCAGATACCTTTATATTTATTTTTTAATTCCAACCTTATTTTACTTTTAAATTTTTTAAAACTTTTTACTTTTTTTAAATTTTCTACATTCTTTTACTTTTTTTATTTTTTTATTTTTTATTTTTTTTAAAATCATTTCCGAAATTACTATATATATATATATTTTATATATATTTTTTAAAATAAAAATAATAAATAAAATAAAATATTTTCGGATTTTTTTTATATATAAAAAAACAAAAAATAAAACTATTAATAGTGATAATTCACTTTTTATTTTTTATTTTTTTGGTTTTGTTTTGTGTTGGACAAAAATGAAGAAGGGGTGTTGGGTTAATGGAGCGGACCGGATCGACCCGGTTTGAAACGGACCGGGTCATGGGAAAAGTTGGGCAATTATTTGGGCCTGTGGTTTGAAATTGAAGAAGTGGCCCAATCCGATTTTTCTTTATATTTTTGTTCTCTTTTCTTCTTTTATTTTTCTAAAATAAATTATAAAAGTACTTAAATTATTATTAAGAACTAAATTAAGTTATAAAATCGCAAATTAACTTCCAATAACAATTAACGCACAATTAAGTAATAATTAAGCATAAAATTGTTCATTTGGACATTAAATGCTAAAAATGCAAAAGATGCTTATTTTTGTATTTTTTATTAATTTAAAAAATAAACATGCATAGACAAACATACAAATAGTTACACAAAATATCACAAAAATTGCACACCAAGAAAAATTATTGAATTTTTGATAGCTTATTTCGGTCAAAGCCTGAGCGGGTCCGCGCTGGAATGGTACACGAGACAGGACCCCGGCCGATGGTATACATGGGATGATTTGGCACAGGCATTCATTGGCCATTTTCAATATAACCTTGAGATAGTCCCCGACCGTTTGTCATTGTTGAAACTGGAAAAGAAGCCTGGGGAAAGTTTTAGAGAGTTTGGTTTCCGCTGGAGGGAACAAGCTGCAAGGGTTGATCCTCCAATGAGGGAGAGTGAGATGGTAGATTACTTCTTGCAAACATTGGAACCTATCTATTTTGGTCATCTAGTGACATCTGTCGGAAAGTCGTTTAATGAAGTGGTAAAGATGGGAGCCATGATTGAAGAAGGATTGAAATCTAACAAGATCTTGAGCTACTCGGCATTGAAAGCAACCACCCAGGCCATCCAAAGCGGTACTGGTGGTGTGCTCGGAAAGAAGAAGAAGGAAGAAGTTGCTACGGTTGAAGCTAGTGCTTGGTCCAGGCCCAATAACCCTCCACTCTACTACAACCAACCCATACCCCACCACCCAAACTACCAATATACCCCATATGGCCCACCGCAACACTACTATCCACCACCAGAACCACACTTTTCTATCCACCACGCCCAGTCCTACACTCAGCCCCCGGTGCACTCGCAATGGCATGCACCGAATCCCCAAAACACACATCCACCCCCACAAAACACCTATCCACCTCCCAGGGCAAACAGACCAGGAACCAGCTTCCGCCCAAACCAAGCTTTTAGAAGTGAGAAGGCCCCAAACAGAAAAATATTTACTCCGCTGGAAGAATCTTACACTGCTCTCTTCCATAGATTGAAACAGTTGGGAATGTTGACCCCGATTGAATCCAAAGCACCAAACCCCCTTCCCAGAAACCTGGACCATTCTGTTAGCTGCGAATATTGTTCAGGGATGTCGGGGCATGATACTGAAAAATGTTGGAAGTTGAAAAATGCGATACAAGAGCTCATTGATAATCGCCGTATTGAAGTACAGGCTCTAAAGGCCCCAAACATCAACCAAAATCCGTTACCAGCGCATTATGAGGCAAATATGATCGAACTGATACATAAGGGGACAGAGCCTAAAAAACCTTCACAAGTGGTTATGGTGATTCGTTCTACGGAAGCCAAAGAAAAGACAGTGAGTGCAAGGCCAGTGGTTCAGTTAAAAGCAATAAAAGACAAGCCAGTGTTGGTAATGGGAAAGGGACCATTTGTGGCTACAAAAAAGTCAGAGCTAGTCAAATTAGCGGTACCAGGGTCATCACCTGCACCCGTGGTGGTTGTGAAATAGGCCTACGTAGAACCAGTTGTCATAAAACCAGTAGTCCAGTTACCCATGGTTGATAGCAAAGCCGTACCGTGGAAATATGACAAGGTAGTGGTGACATACAAAGGAAAGGAAATTGAGGAAGAGAGTTGTGAAGCACAAGGACTAACTCGGTCGGGACGTTGTTTTGCTCCCGAAGAGTTGAGAAAGTCTAAGGGCGCTAAAGACAATCCAGTGCCAGTCAAAAAAGCTGTGACGGAAGAAGAGGCAGAAGAGTTTCTGAAAAAGATGAAAGTGCAAGATTATTCCATTGTTGAACAACTGAGAAAAAAACCGGCCCAAATCTCGTTGTTGTCATTATTGATTCATTCTGACGAGCATTGTCGAGCTCTGATGAAGATATTGAATGAGGCTCATGTGCCCGACAAAATTCAGTGAACCATCTGGAGACAATTGCCAACAAAATCTTTGAATTGAACAGGGTAGCATTTTCTGATGATGAATTGCCTGTGGAAGGCACAGAACACAACAAAGCTCTCTATTTGACGGTCAAGTGTGAAGGTTCAATGGTTACTCGGGCACTAATCGATAACGGGTCGAGTGCTAATATTTGCACGTTGTCCACATTGAACAAGTTGAAGATTGATGATGATAGAATCCGCAAAAATAGCATTTATGTTCGAGGGTTCGACGGAGGGGGAACAAACACAGTAGGGGATATTGTACTCGAATTGACTATTGGCCCAGTCGAGTTCACTATGGAATTTCAGGTGTTGGATGCTGCAGTATCCTACAACCTTTTATTGGGTCGACCATGGATCCACGCGGCCAAAGCCATGCCTTCCACGCTGCACCAAATGGTCAAGTTCGAGTGGGACAGACAAGAAATTGTGTTATATGGGGAAGATCCCACATGCGCCATGAATGATGCCATTGTGCCCTTTATAGAAACTGAAGATGATAAGGGACCATGGGTTTATCAAGTCTTCGGCACGGTCCCGGTGAGTAGAGTGCCCGAGGGTAAAAGCATGCCATGTCCCAAGGTGGCAGTTGCGACCGTCATGGTAGTATCAGAAATGCTGAGTAACGGGTTCGTGCCAGGGAAAGGTCAGGGGGCTGAACTTCAAGGCATTATTCAACCTGTTTCCCTGCCCAAAAATCTGGACACCTTCGGATTAGGGTTCAAACCAACAGCGGCAGATGTTAGAAGGGCCCGTAAATTGAAAAAGAAAGCTTGGGTTCTTCCCAAACCAATTCCACGATTGTCAAGGTCCTTCGTCAGGCCGGGTAGCAAGAAACAATCATTGGAAAAGGTGTCAGGTTCATTGATTGGGGCAGAGGGGAATTTGGATAAGGTGTTCGAGAGAGTATTTGCTGAAGTAAACATGGTTGAGGCCGGGGAAGGGTCAAGCGGAGCAGATATACAGTACATCGGACCACATGCTAACATCAACAATTGGGAAGCTACTCCTCTTCCAATTCGGAGGGAGTCGTGGTAGTGGGTTTTGTTTTCCTTTTGTCACCTGGATTATTCCAGGGTTTGTAATACAGTTGCTATTTTCCGTCCGTTTGGATGAGTTAAAACCTTGTTATCTTTACATTCAATGAAATGCAATTTTCTTCGTCCCTAATTTTCTTTTCTTTTCTTTTGTACAATTCTTTTTATGCTGATATCAATGGTATGACATGCATGAGGAATCTTCGGCCCAGTTTTAAAAGCCAATCTAGCTCGGAAGTAATAATACAAGAAATCGAGTGTGATGATGGGGTGGATTGTAACAACGATGAAGCCTATGAGGAAATTAGTAAAGAATTAAGTCATTTTGAAGAAAAACCCAAACCTAACCTAAATGACACAGAAGCCGTTAATCTAGGGGACCAAGACAATGTGCGGGAAACTAAAGTAAGTGTTCATCTGGAGCCACAACTCAAGGAGGAGATAATTAAAGTATTGCATGAGTACAAAGATGTTTTTGCATGGTCATATGATGATATGCCAGGTCTAAGCACTGATTTGGTGGTTCATAAATTACCCACTGATCCGGCACTCCTCTTTGTCAAGCAGAAGCTAAGAAAGTTCAAAACGGACATAAGTGTGAAGATCAAAGAAGAGATTACCAAGCAGTTTGAGGCAAAGGTCATTCAAGTTACACGGTACCCCACTTGGTTAGCTAATGTCGTGCCTGTGCCGAAGAAAGATGGCAAGACCAGGGTGTGCGTCGATTATCGAGACCTTAACAAGGCAAGTCCAAAAGATAATTTCCCATTGCCCAACATCCATTTACTGATCGACAATTGTGCCAAACATAATATTGGATCTTTTGTGGATTGTTATGCGGGTTATCATCAGATTCTAATGGACGAGGAAGATGCAGAAAAGACAGTATTCATCACGCCGTGGGGAACGTATTGTTATCGGGTCATTCCATTTGGTTTGAAAAATGCTGGGGCAACTTATATGAGGGCCATGACGACCATATTCCATGATATGATACATATGGAAATCGAGGTATACGTGGATGATGTGATCGTGAAATCTAGACAGCAATCCGACCACGTTAGAGATTTGAGAAAGTTCTTTCAAAGGCTTCGCAGGTACAATCTTAAGCTCAATCCTGCAAAGTGTGCTTTTGGGGTGCCATCTGGAAAGTTGTTGGGGTTTATAGTCAGCCGGCGGGGTATTGAATTAGACCCGTCGAAGATCAAAGCTATTCAGGAATTGCCACCTCCAAGAAACAAAACCGAGGTGATGAGTTTGTTGGGAAGATTGAACTATATCAACAAGTTCATTGCTCAGCTCACGACAACTTGTGAGCCAATTTTCAAATTGTTAAAGAAAGACGTTGCGGTTAGATGGACTGATGAATGTCAGGAGGCTTTTGATAAGATAAAGGGGTATTTGTCAAATCCACCCATGTTGGTCCCGCTAGAACCAGGGAGACCTTTGATTCTATATCTGACAGTTTTGGATAATTCATTCGGTTGTGTACTGGGGCAGCACGATGTTACGGGCAGAAAGGAACAGGCTATCTACTATCTCAGCAAGAAGTTCACATCTTACGAGGTTAAGTATACTCATCTGGAAAGGACATGTTGCGCCCTAACTTGGGTGGCACAGAAGTTGAAACATTATTTGTCATCTTACACTACTTACCTTATATCTCGCTTGGACCCGTTGAAGTATATTTTTCAGAAACTCATGCCCACAGGGAGGCTTGCAAAGTGGCAGATCCTGCTTATAGAGTTCGACATTATCTATGTAACACGGACTGCAATGAAAGCACAGGCGCTAGCCGATCATTTGGCTGAGAACCCCGTCGATGAAGATTATGAACCTTTGAAAACTTATTTCCCTGATGAAGAGGTGATGCACATTAATAAATTGGAACAAGCTGAGAAGTCGGGATGGAAACTTTTCTTTGATGGGGCTGCAAATATGAAAGGCGTGGGAATAGGAGCGGTACTTATTTCTAAAATAGGTTAGCATTACCCTGTTACAGCTCAGCTTCGTTTCTACTGTACGAACAACATGGCAGAATATGAGGTGTGTATATTGGGATTAAGGTTATATGTGGATATGGGTGTACGGGATGTCTTAGTCATGGGTTACTCGGACCTACTGGTACACCAGATTCAAGGAGAATGGGAAACACGGGACTTGAAGCTTATACCGTATCGGTAGTGTCTGCATGAGCTTTGTCAACATTTTCAGGCCATAGAATTCAGGCACATTCCAAGGATTCATAATGAGGTTGTCAACGCTTTGGCTACTTTGGCGTCGATGTTACATCATCCAGATAAGGCTTATGTTGATCCATTGCAGATTCAGGTTCGTGATCAGCATGCTTACTGTAATGTGATAGAAGAGGAAATTGACGGCGAGCCGTGGTTCCATGATATCAAAGAGTACATTAGGGCGGGAGTATATCCGATACAGGCCACCGGTGATCAGAAAAGAACAATTCGGCGATTGGCAAGCGGGTTTTTCTTTAGTAGAGGAGTGTTGTACAAAAGAACTCCAGACCTCGGGTTGTTGAGATGCATGGATGCAAGGCAAGCCACATCTATTATGACTGAGGTACATTCCGGAGTTTGTGGACTGCATATGAGTGGGTACGTTCTAGCAAAAAATATTCTCCGAGTAGGTTATTATTGGTTCACGATGGAGCGGGATTGTATCAGTTTTGTGCGTAAGTGTCATCAATGCCAAGTGCATGGAGATTTGATTCGTTCTCCACCATCAGAATTACATACGATGTCCGCACCATGGCCTTTTGTTGCGTGGGGCATGGATGTTATTGGGCCAATTGATCCAGCAGCGTCAAATGGGCACAGGTTTATTCTGGTAGCTATAGACTATTTTACCAAATGGGTGGAAGCTAAGACGTTCAAGTCTGTGACTAAGAAAGCTGTAGTCGACTTCGTGCATTCAAATATCATCTGTCGGTTTGGGATTCCGAAGGTAATCATCACAGATAATGGGGCTAATCTTAATAGTCATTTGATGAAGGAGACATGTGAGCAGTTTAAGATTACTCATAGGCATTCTACTCCATACCGTCCCAAGGCAAATGGTGCGGTTGAAGCAGCCAATAAGAATATAAAGAAAATACTCAGGAAGATGGTTGAAGGATCTAGACAGTGGCATGAGAAATTACCTTTTGCATTGTTAAGATATCACACCACCGTTCGTACCTCGGTGGGGGTGACTCCTTATTCATTGGTGTATGGCACCGAGGCAGTAATAACCGCAGAAGTGGAAATCCCATCTCTGCGAATCGTTGCAGAGGTTGAGATCGATGATGATGAATGGGTGGAAAGCCGTCTTGAGCAGTTGAGTTTGATTGATGAGAAGAGATTGGCATCAGTGTGTCATGGCCAACTGTACCAATGAAGAATGGCAAGAGCATACAACAAGAAAGTACGTCCAAGGAAATTCAAAGCCGGACAATTAGTACTGAGGCGGATTTTGCCTCATTGGGCTGAAGCAAAAGGAAAGTTTGCCCCAAACTGGCAGGGACCATTTGTAATAACCAGAGTGTTGTCTAACGGAGCATTGTATTTGACAGATGTGGAAGGAAAATGTATAGAAATGGCCATCAATTCCGATGCGTCAAGAGATATTATGTATGATTTCTTTATTTTCTGAATGTATCTGTTTGTATTTGGCATATCTTAAAGATTGAAATGATGAAGGCGTTTTGTCCTGCTATCCAAACACTATTATCCCTTGTTATCCCCTTTGAGCCTTACTTATTTTTCATACCCCTCTTTCGGAATCAACGGCACTATCAGGGAACACAGGTGCCGAACATAAAAGAAAGAAGAGAAAAACAAAAGGAAAAGAAAGAAGAGAAAAACAAAGGAAAAGAAAAGAAAGAAAAGAAAAAGAAAGAAGAAGAAAAGGAAAGAAAGAAAGGCAAAAGAAAAGAAAGAAGAGAAAAACAAAGGAAAAGGAAAAGAAAGAAAAGGAAAAAAAAAGAAAGAGAAAGAAAAGGAAAGAAAGAAAAACACAACAACAAAAGTTAATTATAATACAGTGAACTACGTTTGACTTGATCCCGAAAGGGTACGTAGGCAGCCTTACTCCGAGGTTCAGTCATACCAAAATAGAAATCCAAAAATTCCCAAGCAAATAACTGGGGCAGAAGTTGTGATTGTTGTGAAAGGCGGATTCCGAAAGTTGTAATTTGAACCCAGTTGAATTGTTTTGAGCCTTTTATACCTTTCTTTCTAACCCAATCCAAAAGCCTACATTACGGTCCAAAGAAAGACCTTCTGATCAATTTTTGATAAATCCCAAGTCGAGCAGGTAGCGGTAATTCGTGGCAATGGCACCACTCTGGTTCAAGCAAGAAGAACAAAAGATAAAAATGAGAGAGTCTTATGGGTGAAAACCCTCACGGGCACCGTAAGGCGACGGGAGCTGAGGGAAAATAAAATGAGAGAGTCTTAGTGGTGAAAACCTTCACGGGCACCTCAGGGCGAAAGTGAGTTGAGAAATGGCAAACTGAGAAAGGTCTGCTGATGGAAACCGTTTTGTGGAGCCGCAGGAAAACAAGGTTAAGGTCCGGGTAAGTCAAACAATTTATGGAATTTCTAGGCAATGAGGTATGGCAACTGAGAGTTGTTTAGTCGGATTGGTTGGGCCGATTAATCCGAAATGGATGTCATGACCATTGGTGCTAGCTGTTCCGGTCAGATAAGTTTCTTTTCTTTACTTCGTTTTTAGTAGTCATCCGATTTTGGATTCTTCTTATCCTTAACCCGTAAAACCATTGCATTTCATTCTCTTTTGGGGTTTTTGTTTGTCTAAATGTTCTAATGTCAGTTATGTTCAAAAGCAAGTGAGAAAGGATTTCCAGGCTTACCACCAGCTTCCGGAATTGTAAAGCACAACGTGGTCAGAGCATGTTAAAAATAACATGATGTAAAATGGAATAGGGAAAGTCGCTGGAGGTTGCATCGGTAGAATATTTGGGAAATGTTATGGAAAATGTGAAGGTTCAGGCAAAAAGGGCTGGGAAGATGAGACAACAGTATGGGTACAAAAACATTCAGGTGGTCAGAAATTGGGGAACGTGGAAGTCGGTTAGAAAATCAGGTAGTTCAGAGGATGTCAGGCAATAAAAAGCAAGGCAGTGGAAGGATGATGCAACAAGAATGCCATCAACTAACCACCATTTTTTTTTAAACTAACAAAATTTTCGGTGATTGAAACAGGGGCAGAAAAATTGTTTGTCAGGAGGAATTTGCCGTGAAGGAAGAGCGGGTATTAATCAAGTTTAATCGCAGGTATGGCATGGTTAAAATACAAGATAATCATGAATAGAATAGGGGAATATAGTTTGGTTGCAAAGTTCGCATGTTTAGGTTAAATGCGAGTTGTCAGGAGTCCACCTGGAGAACAGAGACATACTTTTCAAGTTTGAAGTCAGGAGTCCGCCTGAAGAACAGAGACATACAGGTTACATTTTAAAAGTCAGGAGTCCGCCTGGAGAACAGAGACATACTTTTCAAGTTTGAAGTCAGGAGTCCGCTTGGAGAACAGAGGCATACGTTTCAAGTTTGAAGTCAGGAGTCCGCCTAAAGAACAGAGACATATAGGTTACATTTTAAAAGTCAGGAGTCCGCCTGGAGAATAGAGACATTCAATTTCAAATTCATAAATCAGGAGTCCGCCTGGAGAATAGAGACATACCATTCAAATTTTATACAATCAGGAGCCCGCCTGAAGAACAGAGGTGATACAATTCGATTTTTTGTTTTTTTCAATCAAATCTCTTTGTCTAACTTGAAAGCAGGAGTCCGCCTGGAGAATAGAGACATACAGTTCAAGTTTCGGGAGTCAGGAGTCCGCCTGAAGAACGGAGACATACAGGTTACATTTTAAAAGTCAGGAGTCCGCCTGGAGAACAGAGACACGTATTTTGAATTTTAGCAGTCAGGAGCCCGCTTGGAAAATGGAGGTGTTAAATATTTTAAGCAGTCGAAGTCAGGAGCCCGCCTGGATAATAGAGGAGTAGTTTCAATTTTAAGTTCGGCAGTCAGGAGCCTGCCTGGATAACAGAGGAATACATTCGAGTTCGAGTTTATTTAAGTTCAGCAGTTTGGAGAGAGGGAATAACATCTCAATTCACCAGGGGAATAGCAACAGGGAATTTTGTCGAGAAAGCACAAGACAATGAGGCAGCAAGGAAACACAAGACAACAAGGTAGCAAGGAAGTACAAGAGCAAGTTTGAAGAATTTAGATAGGATTTTTTGTAATTCATAAAGCATAGTTAGTTTAGCTTCTTTTATCTTTGACGTGGTGTAATAAGGGAGGTCAACAAGCAGTAACAGCAGCAAGCGCAGTGAAATCACAGTTCCTGGTAGTCCCAGCTACCAGACATTCCCGAACTACACTGACTTGATTCCTGTTTAGCCCAGGATATGTAGGCAACCTCTGAAGCAGGATGCGGTCAAACTTTTCAAAATGCTTCACAACGGAATATTTGAACGGGCAAAAATCGCTCGTATTTGCTCACTTATCTTTGCCCGAAAACCTTTCGTGTTTCCGAGCAAAGAGGGGCAGTTGTGAGCACGTGATTTTTGCCCTATATGTGATTATTCCCAAAATCCCAAACAAAATGATTTTTCTTTATTTTTACAATTTTTGTGCATTTCGGTGTCATTTTCTGATAATTGTTGCATTTTATTTGCGCATGTTAATTTTTATAAAATACAAAAATATGCATTTTCGCATTTAGGTTTTAGTTTTATATTTTAGTATCAATTATGGGTTAATTTGTTTAGAACAAAACATGAAAAATCACAAAATTAGTTCACTTTTGCATTCTAATGATTTTTATTGTGAATTTGTCATGAAATAGTTTTTAAAATAATTTTAGGAATTAATTAGTCTTTATTTTGAAATAATTAGGATTTCATGTTGGTTTTACATCTTTATAAAAAATTAGAAAAATTAGAAAAATTTAAAAATGAGAAAAAGGAAATAAAAGAGAAAAGAAAATAAGAGTAGAAAATTTGGTCTTAATAGAAGACCCAAACTTGGGCCAAATCAACAGAAATTCCCAGGCCCAAACACGGTTATATCCCTGCAAACCATTCCAGCCCAAATCCCCAACCCGGTCCAGTCCCTAGTAAGTCCAAACGACGTCGTTTCCCCAGCCTTCAATCACGACCGTTGGATCTCATCAATCCAACGGTCCGGATCTAACAAGGATGTTTGTATATAATTGCCTGAAAACTCCCCCCCTACCCCATTTGCCTCGTCTTCCTCACCCCACCTATCCTCTCAAACCCTAATCCGCGCCGCCCCTAAATCCCCCGCCGGCGGTGAACGCCACTTACCCCGTTCAAACCCAGATTAACACCATAGATCCCCCATGAATCCCTCTTTCCACTCCCGTTATTAGTTTTTCTCGAATGTTGCCAGAGCTCGTCGAATCTTCAATTGAAGTTTCCGGTCAAATCGCAGGTTTATCCAAACCAGCCCAAAATCACACCACACAATCCTTGGTCTTCCCTCAACACTAATCCAAGATTATTTTCCTTCAAATCTCTGTGAAACGGCTCGAATTTCAGATCTAAGAATTTCTGGCCAAAACCCTAAACCAAAATCTTTGTGATTTCAAACCGTAGTATCCTTAACCATGTGTTCTCTTGTAAGAACACATGGTTAGGGATGTTGCGTGTCAAAAATCTGAAAGGATTCGGACGTCAGTGACTGGTCGGAGTTCCTCGTGCTTCTGTGAGTTTTTCCTGTTTCTTTTTACTCGCATGGTTGAAGTTTTAGTTACAGTCTTGGTTTTATTAAGTGTTTTGTTAATTTTATGATTTATTTTTTTCTGTATTAGTATAGTTCTGTCAATTGCTGTTAGTTCTGAGTTTGATATTTGAATGGTCGATTGTGAGTTTATTGGTTAAGAATTAGTTTAATGTCATTTAATATTGATCAGTAGCTTAAGTTTTGCTTCGATCAATCCTGATTTCTGGTTTTTCTTAGTTTGATTGAGTTGGTGTAATTGAGCAATTTGGATTGGTTAGTTTGATTAGTTGATTTCTGAAGTGCTAATTAATCAGTTTCAGTTAGTTTTGGATTAACTTAGGGGATTATTTATAGCTGTTGAGAATGAGGGTAGGATCAGTAACTTTGAGAAGCCTTCAGGGGTAGTTTGGGTATGGAAAAGGGTAATTCTGATAGGAATAGTAATTCCAAAGTATATGGAAGGGCAGTATAGGTATTGTATGGGTAGAAGAATACCCTAGGGCCTTCTAGAATAGGATTTTAGTGCACATTTCAGCACAATTGGGGTGCTTACTTGTTTAGCAAATCAAGAATAGAGGGACTAAACTGAAATAAGGGAGGGACTAAAAAAGAAGGCCTAAAATCTGATCTACTCTCTCTGGTTGCCTATAAAAGGGCATGAAATGCCTTAGGGAAGGGGGCTTCTTCTTCCTTCAGCTCTAAAAAATCCCCACCAAAAGCCTTCCTTCAATTCCAGCCAGTATTTCCATTCCAGTATTCAAAAATAAAAAACATCAAAAAATGAAGAAATCAAAAACAATTTTACAGTTTCATTAACTAGTTTTGGATTTCAGTTGGGTTTTGAGTCTAGCAGGATTGCAGAGGTATTTAGGTTCAGCTGTGAGGGCTAGGAGTACATTTCAAGTGTGTGTTGAATTGATCTGTGGAGTCTGCTTGTATTTCTGGTTTTCAAAAGCAGTTCCTGGCATGCTCGAATGTGTTTTGGGTTGATTATTTGAGTTTGTTCTGCATTCCCACTCCTTTCCTGCAGAACTGTTGAACCTGGGTGGATTGAAATACTCCTTCATTGACTGTGACGGGGTTATTGCATTAGTTTATGAGCTGCTGAGCTGTTACTGCTGCTAACCCCATTTTCTCTATTTACATTCCAATTTCCAGGTACACTTCTTTGAACCTCACTGATGTATGCTCGTTGAAGTTGAAATAAAATGTTCAAAGGGTCTATTGTTCAACTGAAGGCAGTCTGTATTTTAACTGATTTTAATCGTGTAGTTTTCTGTTATATAACTGGTAGTTATATGTGTGATTAAGATTGTTCCGTAAGGCTGATTACATGTTGAATGTTGCATAATGTTGAACTGTTGAATTGGGCATTTGAAATAGCGTGAGCATGGGCTTGGTCTAAATTGAAGGTCCGTGGGAATTCAATAGTCATCAGTAGCAATTGGATCTATGTAAATGACATGTGAATTCAGGAGCAGGTCTGGTGACATTTAGCCTAGTTACTAGTACTTTTGTCATTGATCATGCTAGTGTAGTAGAATGTCTGTTTTTGATTAAAGTCTTTGAAATCGATCGGTAGGCAAACCTGGTTTATTGTTGGTAGATTGGCATTGAAACCAGTTAAAATCATGAAATAAAACTCATTCACAATTGAATTAGTTCATTAAAAGCAGTAGGTCATGATAGGTAATTGGTAGGATAAATCGGTTTAGGAATTTTGGAGTTCACGACTATCAGTTAAAATGAGGGTATGCATTGTCATTGTGGTGACTCGTTGATGTTGCATAAATTGTTGCAGTTGGAACCTTACTCATATTCGTTGGGCCAATTGGACTGTATCAAAGCCATGAGGCAGGCCCATTCTTTATTTGAATTTGGTTCTTAGTTTACTTCAGTGTAATTCAATTCTCAATTAATTAGGCTTTTAAAGACACATAATAAGTAGGAAATCATAGTTACTTCGGGATTACTATTAGCCTCGCCTAAATAAAACCACTAATTACGGGGCCCTCAATAAATGGTTATTAAAAATGATTAGAATTTGGGATGGCCATTTAGCAAACTCCACGGTCTTCCCCCAAAATAATATTACGTTAGAATCTTTAGGTACGATTTTAATTAAAGTACCTTCTTAAACTCGGGTGCGCATTGATGCGACCCAAATCCAAATCTCGATGACGTCGAAATGTGTTGACAACCACGGGTGCATTGATTGTGACGTGGTTCGAAACGCGTTTTCGCGACGTTGCAATTCTTTTAAAATAAATAAAAAGTGGTTTACGAATAAAAGGCACATAAACTAGCATGTGTTAAAATCAGATAAAATCAAATACAACAGTTAAGCGACCGTGCTAGAACCACGGAACCCGGGAATGCCTAAACACCTTCTCCCGAGTTAACAGAATTCCTTACTCGGATTTCTGGTTCGCAGACCATAACAGAGTCATATTTTTCCTCGGTTCGGGATTCAATCGGTGACTTGGGACACCATTAATCTCCCAAGTAGCGACTCTGAATAATTAATAACTAAATCCCGTTCCGATTGTCCTTTAATTGGAAAAACTCCTTTACGCCCCTTGCGGGGGTGTAGGTGTGAAAAAGGAGGTGTGACATTACTCACTCAGTCGGAGTACTCATATTACTCCCTACACCTTGTGTGCAGATTCAGGTATGTTTTGGCTGATTGGAGGCAGAGTCATAAGGGTTTAGCAAGGTATCTGCCGGCGTTCGCAGCACTGCTTTTCTCTCTCCTCATTTCATTAGTCTGTATTTGTACACTCCAGGCTTTCAGTTGTATTTATACCCTAGTAGATGCTCGTGACTTGTGACACCCCGGTTAAGGCTGTGTCATGTTGTGCTTCCGTTAATTATATCATTAAATCATATTTAAACTGTTTATTAATGTTTAACTATTTTTGAAAAGGCGATATGGGTTTGTTGGCTGGCCTTGTCTTCGCGAGAGGCGCCATCATGACCGGAGCGGGGTTTGGGTCGTGAAAAATTGGTATCAGAGCCTAGGTTCATAGGACTCACGAGTCATGAGCAAGTTTAGTAAGGTCTCGTGGATCGGTACAGAGACGTCTGTATTTATCCTCGAGAGGCTGCAGAACCTTTAGGAAAACTTCATATTCTTGAATTCTTATCGTGCGTCCTTTGATTCAGCTTGAAATGTAACTCTTTGAATTCCTTCCACACGTTCATATGCGCGCATGAGCGCTCAGTATCAGATGTGCCTTGATGGTTTGTGATTTCCTAATCGAGGGGCAATATGTGATCTCTGTAAGTTGACGTTGGGCCAGTCTGAAGGACCTGAGGCCGGATATTTGCCTATGGCTTGAGCACCTAGGTGCTGATTGTGTGAGCAAGTGTTTTGAACTTATATGTTTGGTATTGTCCCTATTAGTGGAAGTGACAGTTGAGTAACTATGTGATGAGTATGTTAGTACTGCGAGATGTATTCATATGATTTGGAAATGACAAGAAGGGTCTGCTGGAGGATAGAAGAACTATTAGGTGCTTGAATTCCATCTTGATTCGAGGTATAGCCTCGAGTTATAGGCGTGTGAAGAATCTTTTCATGTTTTCCAGTTGTGAGTGAAGTAAAAAAAAATTCATGTTGCGGTATAAGTTCAGACTCAGGAAGACTAAGTGACTGCGTACAGTTTATGATGGTGGAAGGTATACATAAATGATAGTTAAGGCAAAGCAGGTGGGTTATCTCCTGCAAAGTGTTCTGGAGTTGTGTGATCTTTATGTTTCCTGTTAGAAGATCCCATTTACAAGTGAAATATATATGTGAATTTAATTTGGGTCGCTTAAGAGAGTGGGTTTAATTGTTATGAGAGTAAATACGAGTTTGTAGAAGATATGCAGTACTAGATGGTCTGTGTTCCACGAGCTTATGAAGGATTGAGTTAATCTCACTATGGTATTATGGAAGCAATATAGCGTATGTGTTATGAGTTATGGTGCGTGTTTGACCTATGGCTTTGAGCCAAGTGGGGGAGTCCGCTATTGAATAGTTGATTGCACGGTTATGTGCCCTAATGGTCCCAGTTCGAGGCGCATTTGTGAATCGGTTATGGCTCGAGTAAAGGAAATTTCAATAAAGGCTATGTTATGCTTTATGGGTGTACGAGAATTGGAGAATGACTTGAGTTGTGGTTGGTAAGGAATGCTCGGTGCATAGGGCAAGAAATTGCTTGGTTATATTGGAATAAGGTCACATTCTGCAGTGTCGGAGTGCTAATGAAGCACAAGTTGTTCGGTTCGTTTAATCAATCTAACTATAGTTTTAGTAGTGTGGATGACTCTAGAGAATGGTCCTATTGTGTTCAAAACTCTACATGCAATAATTGGAGGCTTCTAAGTTGTACTTATGGATAGAAACTGAGTTTTCAGTGGAAGATGACAATACTTGTGGTATTTTCTATATTAATTATGAGATTCTATATATCAGTATCGGGAAGGTGAAGGTAATGGCTTTGGGGAACACTTAAAGAGTATTCAACGGCTTAGGAGCCTTAGACGGTGTAGCTTTATGCTTGGGTCTCGTGTGATAAGCCTAGGTTGAGGAAATTGTGGTGCTACAACAAGAAGGAACATCAAGTTGAAGATGAACCAGAAGGAATTTAGATAGATGGGGTATCTTGATAGTAGACCAAATCGGTATGGTAAGGATATGATTAATTCCTTGTGTGTGTTCGAGGTAATGAGTTCCTACAACTATTTTGCAACAATGCTCTTAGATTTTGATGGCTTGCTTAGCTTGGTCTAGTTAGAAAGATTCAGTCCTGGCAGTTGAATTTGTGCAATGAAGTTGGGAGAGTTTTTATTGATTTCTACCGTGGTTGGAGAGGTGCAATTTCTCCGAGTGTGAGAAGCATAGGATATGTAATGATTTTTCTTCTAGATGGGATCAATGGAAGTTCTTGGCTAGATGAGTTACAGTTCAGTTCTGAAAGGAAGTTCATAAAACTCTTAGGCAGTGGGTAGCCTCAAATGATTAAGGAAATGGTACTGCTAATTGGAAATGATTTGACGAGAGTCTATCTTTTAGTAAAAGGGCAATATTATTAAGTTGATAGCACTTCGGTAGTATTGCAACACCTTCTTTTTAGATCGACTGATGATATTCGGGTTTGCTTGGTGGCACAGGGAAATTTTAGAGTATCTATAGTGGAATAATTGGGTATTAGATGTGTGGCATATATTCAGATGGAGAAATTGGGATAGGATATGGTGATTCATGTGCCGTATGGACGTGGAGACGGAGGTTCTCATATTAAGGCTATGTTGTGATTGTAGATCATGTGTATCAGCACTGTTTAGTGACTATCGAGATTTGGAGGCCCGAGTGGATCTTTCTTTGCTTGGTATGTTAGATTTTGGATGTGATGTTGGGGATTTAGACTGATCGTCTTAGTGTTGGGTTATTCTGGATTATTGTGTTATGGTCTAGTTTGGAAATGCCAAAGGTTGAGTGGCGATGTGCGTCGGGTTATGTTCTAGTGGAGTGGTTTATATTTCATAGACCCAGCGGACGGCTGGGAAGGATTGCTTTTCTTAATTGGGCCTTCGTGATGGATGTCAGTGCAGAGGTTTCTACCATTGATTCAGTTCCGGTGTTGAGGAACTTTCCGGAAGCGTTTCTTGTGGCCGATCATATCGTCGGGCGAGGTTGTGGATTTTGGTATTTATGTGATGCCGGGCACCGTATCGTATGGCTCCGGTAGGAGTTATGGTATGGCTCCCGATTGATGATTTTACCGTATATTTGATTGAAACTTATTTGTTATCATCATGATTTGGGCTGATTGCCATACTTGGGCTTCGTGCCAATTATTTGAATCCTTTGGGAATTCTTATCACTATTTCCTCACTATTTTGACTTATATTTAAACTCAGTCTTGTTGATAATTATTGTTTTACAAACTCAGCCGCTTTTATGCAGATTTGAAAACTTAAATGATATTTCTAAATGCTATTTTGGGCTGAGAACTATTGTTTTACAAATGCCCGAGGGGCTTATGATGATTTCCGGACTGAGTGAGGCCGAGGGCCATATGTGAGGATATGCTGAGTGATATGAGGCCGAGGGCCTGAGATACTATTTATGCCACGAGGTGGCTTGAGTGATGTGAGACCAAGGGCCTGAGATACTTTATATGCCACGCGGTGGCTTGAGTGATGTGAGGATATGCTGAGTGATGATGCCACGAGGTGGCTTGATATAGCGCTTGGGTCGTAAGGGGCCCCTCCGGAGTCTGCACACCCACAGTGAGCGCGGGTACCCATTGTTCTGAGTGATTGATACTATGCCCGAGGGGCTGATATAAGTGATTGTGAAGTAGCCCAAGGGGCTGATACTATTCTAAGAGTGAGCCCGAGGGGCTGTTATTAATCTGATATTGAGCTTGAGGGGCTGTTACTGTTCTGATATTGAGCCCGAGGGGCTGGCGCTGTTCTGATATTGAGCCTGAGGGGCTGGTTCTGTTGATATTATGCCCGAGGGGCCGTTTGTTGTACATGTTTTACCCGAGGGGCTGTTTACATTTCTATCATTTTTGTTACTCACTTGTAAACTACTTGCTTTACTTGTTGGAAAAAAAGGATTTTCACTTGATTTCTCACTGCTTTAATGTTTAAAGTGATTTTACTGCTTCAGTATGGAATACCTTGTGTTTTTGCGTGATTTCTTGCTTTCAGTCTTTATTTATTATTATTACTCACTGAGTCGGAGTACTCACATTACTCCCTGCACCTTGTGTGCAGATTTAGATATGTTTTGGCTGATCGGAGGCAGAGTCATCAGGGTTTAGCAAGGTAGCTGTCGGTGTTCGCAGCACTGCTTTTCTCTCTCCTCATTTCATTAGTCTGTATTTGTACACTCCAGGCTTTCAGTTGTATTTATACCCTAGTAGATGCTCGTGACTTGTGACACCCCGGTTAGGGCTGTGTCGGGTTGTGCTTCCGTTAATTATATCATTAAATCATATTTAAACTCTTTATTAATGTTTAACTATTTTTGAAAAGGTGATATGAGTTTGTTGGCTGGCCTTGTCTTCACGAGAGGTGCCATCACGACCGGAGCGGGGCTTGGATCGTGACATAAAATCATATAAATTTTGGTAATTGAACGCAAAAGTTAGAAATCACAATAAGGTATACAAGGGCTTCTGAGGTACACAATTTCTTTCTTTAATTAAATAGAATCAGTATTCATCCTTTTCAAGAACTACTTTTTATTTTATTTATGTTATTACTAAAAAATATATTATTCAACAAGAATTATATGATTTTTTAAAATTATATACTCATTGATAAAGTAAATGTGCAAAGCACTTTCAAATATTTATAAATTTTAACATAATTAATTCTTTTTTATTCAATCATTCCTTATTTGAACTAGGTATGAAGTTTCTATATTAAGTACTTTACAATCCATTAAAATGTTATCTTATTTAAATGATTAAACAAAAAATATAAAACGACTAACATCCCTAAATCAACAACTAAACCACAATTCTTATCATGTTTGTTCTACCCTATGCTTTCATTAATAAGAGAGACAGTAATCCGGTAAAATATTGTTAATTTATTAATATTTATATCTAAAGCAAATGACTAGAATTTAAAACTACGTTTTATTTCAAATCGGATCTTTAACTAAAAAATTATTTTTCGATAGTCCATAAAATATATGTTAGTTACTATGAGAAATATCATATAAAATTCTTTGTTTTTCTATTGTGAAATTTGTATTTTTACTTTTCAGTAGTTCATAGAATGTGTGTTAATCACTTGAGAAATATCATATAAAATTCTTTGGTTTCCTATTGCAGAATTTTTGTTAAAAGACTAATCAACATTATGAGGCTCGAATTAGAAATAAGTCCATGCCTTTTTATTTCCCATTATCTCTATTTGAGTGGAATAAAATGTGTCATTAGTTTTTTTATGAACCTTTTCTTATAACACATAAACAAACAAGAATAAAAAAAAAAAACAGTGCCCAAATCTTGAATGGTAAAAGAAATTAAAATCCAGTAAGATTTTAGACTCAGGCCAACATGCAAGATATTAAGACGCAACTTTGATCTGTCTGTCGGGATACTTTTTACTGAAATTAGCATTTTAAAAAAATCTATTAGATTTAAATTTCATATTTTATAAACTATAATATTTATGTGATTTTCTAAAATTTGTGTTCCTTTAGATGAAATGCATACGCAATGCGCGTACCGAGAGACTAGTTAAACAAAAAACAAGGGAAATAATAAGAAAAGATAGAATTTTTTTTCCTAATGAAATGTACGTCGCACGTGCTCAAATGATCAACATATAGTATGTGTTTGTGGCCTTTCAAGGGTGTAAAAACTCGCAAAGAATAAGTATATAACTGAAAATCCGAGACAAGTTGGGGGGAGGGGGGGGGGGGGGTGTTATGCCTTTTCCCTTAGGTTGAGCGAACAGAGTTAAAATAACTGTTTAGTGTTTTTACCCATGGTTGGGACTGAATCGCAGGACGTACGGTGAGTGGGGTTTGTACGCCTTTGTATAGCCAAAGCCCCTTCAAATTTTGTGAGCTCAGCAATTTCCCCTTACAAAATTGAAAGTAATACCTCTAAATTACAGGTGTAAAGCATACTATACTTTGTCTTTGTTATGCAATGTCAGTAATAGAATCTAACAGAACGGGGAACTTCATTGATGAAAATGGATTTTTTTGCCGTTTTACTCGTCTAATACATGTATTGAGATATCTAGTTCTTTTTCATTTTGTATCTTTCTTTAAATTTTCAGCGTATGATATCACTTGATAGAGCACAAACGATGACAACAGCAGGCTCGCTTGGACAAAATAACACTTGCTTGTTTTAAATATATAAAGAGCTTAAAAGTGAATGCTTAAACAGGGAAAAAACAAATGCGCAATGCACGCATGAATCAAATGTCATGTCCTTGGACATGCTCTCCTTCCTATATTTCCAAACCTTTTCACAGCATTAAACAAAAGCACCTTGGGTAAGATTCCTTGATTAAGGGTACAAGCAACTGCCACAGCTCCACCAATGATAATCAGCTTTGGTATGTTCATGCCCTCAGGTTTTGCAGGTGAAGCTTGCAATTCAGTTTCAGATGAGTCCTCATCATCTTCCATTGACTTCAAGTATTCTCGATCAATTTTTGTATTAACTCTAGCCATAAAAGCACAATGAGATATTTTCAAGCCAGATGCTTTAGCTTTCTGGTAGGCACGGAATCCCCGCTCAATCTTCCTCACAGCTCCCCACATACCTTGCTTTACCCCAAATTTTGCAATTTCCCATGGGATGCCCATATCTTCATGATGGAATAGAATCACTTCACATGCCGTCGGCTGGCTGTTACCTCTACTTGATTCCACTGTTTCATGCACCGTAATGCAAGTATCTTAGAAAAGGGAAATTGGACTCAACATACTATGACTTATAACAAGCAAACTCTAGTTAGTAATACTCGTTCAAAGTTATAATTTTGAAGTTTGATAAGGAATACATGTCAATCCCATCATTCACCTGTCACAATCCAAGGAGAAAGTGCATGCTTGTTCTGATTCATGGATATAGGTTGGTTATTAGGGAGGCAAATGCATCGGAAACATTGCCCACACCCCACAAAAAAAAGGGGGGGGGGAGGGGGAGGGGGAAGAGAAGCAAGAAGATGCTAAAGTGGTTGTACCTTCTCCAATATACCAACTTGAATAATACAGGTCAACTCGTCTTGGTTTGTCCTTCCTGGGAATAGAAGGGCATGGCACTCCCTGGTACACAATCAGAAGGCAAATCAATACCCAAAGAGGACCTCAAAATACAGAATAATTAACATAAATATAAAGTGGGAGAGACATAAAACTAGGAACAAAAGCTTGTGGAAAGTCATGCATCGGTTATCACATTGCGGGGTTAGGAAGCAGCTTGAAACACGTTGAAAAGAAAGATGAGGGCAATATAATGTGAGAAACAAAAGCCTCACATGTTAAAGGTCTTTAGGGTTTGAGGTGAGAAATATATTTTTTTATCTTTTATATGCCTCTCCAGACCGTCATCCACCTTCCATATATTGTAACAGCATAGTCAAGAAAAAGGGAAAGGCGGTGAAAGTGAAAAAATCACACAAGGTAAAGTGTTCAGTTGCATTCTTCATGAAAATTCCTTAGTTACTATTCCATTTCACATGGTCCTGCAACTCCATGAAATATGGTAGCTTTCTTTCAAGCACCATTTTAGGCTTCAATGCCACCAGAGCTCAGTCCCTAGAACAAAGAAACAAATAGCTGCCTCTTGCCTATTATGAAGTCCTAGCAAAAATTATTCTAATCCATCATTGAGTTAGTTCTTATGGGTTTTATGTACATCTAATTGTTAGTGAACTCTGGAGAAACTAATCCATGATGGAAAATAGTTGTCCTAAATGTCCATCTTATTTCCCAACTTCCAGACGCTTTATGAGAGAAAACCAAGAAAAGACCCTGTCATGAATAACCTAGTTTGAGCTAAATCATACAAAGCAGCTTGAGCTAGCAATAAGCATAAATGAAGCTCAACTCAGAATGCTGCTCTGACACTAAGACAAGAAGAGAATGAGTATTGTACCTTTGTTACACAATAATATGACCTCCCTGAATCCCATATTCGACGGCCAATTATATATTCTCTATCACTGCAGAAGAATGGAAACTGCACAAGGAGCATTTGATAAAGTAAGTACTCCAAGCTTAATAGAATACTGCGTTTATAACAGCTTCCTTTTACCTTTCGCACCCAGTGTACTACCATCGTTCCGGTTGTGGGGCATTCTTCGATTGTCTCAGCATTTACAATCATGTCATCCCACTTCAGTCGAAACTCATCATCCCAGAAGAAGTCCCTCAACAACTCAGGTGTTGCATCCTCATACACAGTTCTGCTGCAATATTGAGGTGGACCAGTCTGACCAAACAATAAAGAGACCAATTAGCAATTCAGGCAAAAATGAAAAGAAACATAATGACGTTCAAATGATTAGCTACCTCTGGATCTCTTTGCCAAGCTTGGTAGCTCATATGAGGGACTGAACGATCCATCATATGCTTCCAAGGGGGTCCTCCATCTTTCTTCTCAACAAGCTGAAACAAATGCTCAAAATCTTCATCCGTTACTGTTAAATTCTCAAACTTGTTCTGCTGCAGTGGACTAGACAAAAAAAGCAAAACAAAGAAATGAAAAATGCCCACATAAAATCTACACAAAAGTCTTGCTCAAGTCATTCTTAATTGGCATCTTCAGTAATTATTAGGCAACATTCACTACACACCAAAAACAAACAGAAAGCTTCAAATTGAATTTATTTAAATTTTATTTAACTTCAATACACTGACGTGTAACTCACTATAACAAATACTTTGAATCAAGTAACCTGCAAAATATGCTGTAGATTATTTAAATCCAACAAAAAGAAAAAAAGTACGTACTAGTTAATGAAAAAGAACTTACCGGCTCTTCGCAGAATCATATTGGGGGGATGATGCAAAGTGTTCATTCTCTGAGCTATTTGACGGAGAAAGAACCAAAGCAGTAGGCGAAGAAGGCATTGAAAAATCAAATTTACGGTTCCCCAAGGTAGCCCATTTGGGTTTCCAAAACCATCCTACTACGATACCAACAAAAAAGGCGATCCAAACTGGACCTAGGCAAAACACCATCTCTACAAATATTGCCCCTATCGTTGATCTTCCAAATATATCCAAAAATTCCTCAACTAAAGCCATACTACTGGCTCAGAAAACAAAACAGTTATGTGGAATCCAGATTGTGAAATGGAAACCTTTGGCGGAGATCTAGAGAAGATTAAGAAGAAGAAGAAGAAGAAGAAATAAACAAATTAGAAAGGAAGATATTAAGAAGAGGAAAAAAGAGACAAGTTCGCCCCAAGATTTTGTGATAACAATGAAAATGACATGAAAGGTGGTAGTGGGTTTCTGGAGATTGTGGATGCAGTTGATTTGATGAGGAGTTGTTTTGGCGCTGCTGTTGTGATTCTCGCATCAATATCAAGATTATTTCGGAGGAAAAACAACTCTATTTTACAACAATAGAATTATAGAGAATTTACGCCAAGAATTTCTCTCTACAAAAAACCTCACCAAACTCTCTTTTTGTTCTCACGATCTCTTCCTGGATTGTATTTCAATCTCTCTGGATTGATGTTTCTGTGTAAAACATAAGGCTCTATTTATAGGCTTAAAGAAGGTGGTTGGTGGTTGAATTCTTCATTCAACAATGGAGGCTTCAACAATGGAGGCTTCTAGAATGGGTTGGTGGCTTCAACAATGGTGGGCTTATAGAATTGGTAGTTGGCAGCAGCTGAACTTATCAATTCTCCCCCTTTAGCTGCATTCCAACGCAGCTATTATTTGAAAGTTATTCCAACTATGTCTCTGCACAACTCTAACTTTTCTTGAGTGACCACATTTGTTAACATGTCTGCTGGATTCTCCTTCGTATGGATCTTCACTAGTTTCAACAGTTGTTGATTCATCACCTCGCGTATCCAGTGATAGCGAATGTCGATGTGCTTTGTCCGAGAATGATACATTGAGTTTTTGCTTAAATCAATTGCACTTTGACTATCACAATGTATCTTATACTCTGTTTGATTTATCCCTAGTTCTTGGAGAAACCGCTTTAGCCACAACATTTCTTTTCCAGCTTTCGCTACAGCAATATACTCTGCTTCAGTTGTGGATAGTGCAACACACTTCTGCAATCTTGACTGCCATGACACAGCTCCCCCTGCAAAAGTATAAACATATCCTGAGGTTGATTTTCTTCCATCAGGATCTCCGGCCATATCTGAATCTGTATAGCCTTCCAAGACTGGATCAGCTTCCCCAAAGCACAGACTTGATTTTGAAGTACCTTTAAGATACCTGAAAATCCACTTAACTGCCTCCCAATGTTTCTTTCCAGGGTTAGAAAGAAAACGACTTACCACACCTACCGCATGTGCGATATCTGGCCTCGTGCAAACCATGGCATACATCAGGCTTCCAACTGCTGAAGAATATGGAATTATAGACATCTCCTCAATCTCTTTCTTGGATGAGGGGCACAAACTCTTGCTCAACTTGAAGTGATTTGCCAAAGGGACACCTACCGGTTTGGCATTACTCATATTGAACCGTTTGATCACCCGTTCAATGTAGTTTTCTTGAGATAGCCATAACTTCTTGTTTCTCCTATCTCGAGTTATCTGCAATCCCAAAATATGTTGAGCTGGACCTAAGTCTTTCATTTCAAAGGACTTAGAGAGTTCTTTCTTCAACTGTCTAATTTTTGTTGCATCTTGTCCGACGATCAACATGTCATCTACATAAAGTAGAAGTACAACAAAATTGCCATCCGAAAATCTCTGAATGTAAACATACTGATCTGCAGCAGTCCTTTTATATCCTTGACTTACCATAAATGAGTCAAACCTTTTGTACCACTGCCTCGGTGCTTGCTTTAGGCCATATAAACTTTTCGTAAGCTTATAGACGAGGTTTTCTTTTCCTGAAACCTCAAAACCTTCTGGCTGCTCCATATAGATTTCTTCATTTAGATCACCATGAAGAAATGCTGTCTTGACATCCATTTGTTCAAGCTCCAAATTCAAACTGGCTACCAATCCAAGGATGATGCGGATTGAAGTCAATTTTACAACTGGTGAAAATATTTCATCAAAGTCAATTCCCTTTTTCTGTAGGAATCCTTTGACTACTAACCGGGCTTTGTGCTTCACCACCTTTCCGCTGCCATCTTTCTTCAACTTGAATACCCATTTATTCTTCAGTACCTTCTTACCTTGTGGAAGTTTCACAATCTCATAAGTGTTGTTTTTCTGTAAAGAGTTCATCTCTTCGGTCATTGCTTGCAGCCATTTTTCTTTATCCGTATGAGATATAGCTTCATGGAAACTCTCTGGTTCTCCATCTTCAGAAAGTAGAATATACTCGGTTTCTGGGTATCGAGTTGATGGAATCTGACCTCGTTCAGATCGACGAGGTTGTTGATTATTAGCTTCAGGATGTGTACCATCATCGTTCCCCTGTGATGGTTCTGTAGTTTCCTGAGGGGTTTGTGCCTCCCCCTTCCAAACATCCTCCTGTTCTGCTTCTGGTACTGTTTCATGCTCCCCCATGCTATTTGTGTCAAACTGCAATGGTAGTGGATCTGGACCAACTTTTTGGGCACTGGAACCTCTTTCATAAGACATTGTGGGCTTTTCAATGTCTTCAATTGTCTGGTTTTCGTGGAATACAACATCCCTACTTCTGATCACCGTCTTCTGTATTGGATCCCATAATCTATACCCAAATTCTTCATCTCCATAGCCTATGAAGATACATGGTATAGTTCTACCATCAAGCTTCTTCCTGAGCTCCTTGGATACATGTGCATGTGCTAAACAACCGAATACCCTTAAGTGAGAATATGAGGGATTCTTACCCGACCATATTTTCTCTGGAACCTCAAAATTCAACGGGGCTAATGGTGACCGGTTGATTAGGTAGCAAGCGGCGCGAACAACTTCTCCCCAGAATGGCTTAGGCAGCTTTGCCATACTGATCATACTTCTCACTTTTTCCATAATTGTCCGGTTCATTCTCTCGGCTACTCCATTGTGTTGTGGGGTGCGTGGGACCGTCTTTTCATGTCGAATCCCTTATCTCTTGCAATAGGAATCGAACTCCTTGGAAGTATACTCGCCTCCATTATCTGAGCGAAGGCATTTTAATTTCTTTCCCGTTTCACGCTCTACCATGGCATGAAATATCTTGAAATAGTCAAAAGCCTGGTCATTTGTCTTTAAGAAGTACACCCACACCTTTCGAGAAGCATCATCAATGAAAGTCAGAAAATACCTATTGCCGCCAAGTGACTTCTCCTCCATGGGACCACAAATATCAGAGTGTACCAGACTGAGTAACTCTGATTTTCTGGTTGAAGAAAATGTAAAAGAGACTCTATGTTGCTTTCCGAATAAGCAATGATTACAAGGGTCTAAAGCAGCATTCTTGTCCATTCTGATAAGCTGCTTTTTCGTTAGAATTGATATCCCCTTTTCACTCATGTGACCGAGTCTCTGGTGCCACAGGTTTTGAGACGCCTCTTTTTCCATAACATTGAGGCTGTCTGAACATACCTTCACATGAGTTTTATATAAGTTGCCACAAATATGTCCTCGAGCGAGAATCATAACCCCTTTCAGCAATTTCCATGTACCTTTTCCGAAATAACTTTCATAGCCCTGTTTGTCAAGAGCTATACCTGATATTAGGTTTAGACGAAGATCTGGCACATGACGGACATCCTTCAATATCATTGTACTCCCGATATTTGTTTGTATTTTGATATCACCAATTCCAACTATCACACAGGAAGAAGTGTTCCCCATCTTCACTACTCCAAAGTCTCCTGCTTTATATGTTGTGAAGAAATCTTTTCGGGATGTGGCATGGTATGATGCTGCAGTATCTACCACCCATTCGTTTTCTTCTTGACTTGAGATGTGAAGGCATGTCTCTTCTTGGATGGAACAAATGGCTACCTCTCCGTGGGTAGTGACTAATGCATCTCCATCCTTTTGCTTCAACTGCTCCTTCTCCTTATGCAATTTTCTGCAGTTCTTCTTTAAATGGCCCTTTATTCCACAGTGGTAGCACGCATATGATGACTTCCTACCATCCGTGGATTTTCCCCTACTCTTGCTTCTGCCTCTCCTCTTATCTTGACTTCTTTCTTGTTGTCTCCCTCTTTCTGTAATAAGGGCATGCGACTCACCATGATCGATGTCCTTTCTTCTGGCTTCTTCATTAAATAAGGCATCTTTAACCATAGACATGGTCAGATTTCCACTAGGAGCTGAATTACTGAGAGAGACTACCAGCGTCTCCCAACTATCAGGAAGAGAACTAAGAAGTAGTAGGGCTTGCATCTCATCCCCGAGCGGCATGTCAACAGACGATAATTGATTTATCAAGCTCTGAAACTCACTGGTATGCTCGGCAACTGAAGTTCCGTGCTTTAACTTCAAATTTACCAAACGCCTCATCAACAAGGCTTTGTTCCTAGCGGTCTTGGCTTGATACATCCCTTCTAACTTCACCCAGAGGGCATACGCATCTGTCTCTTGTGCAACATGATGAAAAACGCTATCGTCAATCCATTGTCGAATTTGACCGATAGTTTTTCTGTTTAATTTCTTCCACTCTGCTTCTTTGGTGGAATCGGGGTTCCTACCCTTTGCTTCTATGAGATCAAACAAATCTTTACAACTGAGGAGATCTTCCATCCGAGGTCTCCACAATGTGTAATTTGTGGCAGTAAGCTTTATCATAGCTCCAGATGATGATGACTCTTCCATTATGTCTTTAAAATGGCTTGGTCAAAATTTTGGAGCAGAATCTCACCAAACGGAACTCACCAACACGTCCGGAATGGTGAAAAATGGTAAGCTTGACTCTTCTTGGGTCAAAATAGGGCCTCCAGAAAATTTTCAAAATTTACACCAAACTTTTGGGGTTAAATCGAAAATATACTGAACTTGTGGGGCAGATTTATAATTTCAGTAACTTCAGGGGTTATTTCATAAATTTCTAAATTTTTTATGATGACTGGATGCTGACGTGGCGCTGACTGAATGCGGACGTGGCGCTGACTGGATGATGATGTGGCACTGACTGGATGATGATGTGGCGCTGACTGGGCAGTTACTATTCATCATCTTCTTCCTTGGGCAGAAGAAAAAAAAATTGCCATAACTTCTTCGTTTTAGCTTTGTTTGGCCTCCGGAAAATTGCGTTGAATTCGTATCGACGCAAGGAATCTAATGAAATGATCAAAACACACCGAAGATCACGTTTTTGAAAAAACGTAAATCCGGGTTCAAATTTTCAGTGTTCCGATATTTCTCGATGAACACAGAATCGAAGGCTCTGATACCACTTGTTGTGATTCTCGGATCAATATGAAGATTATTTGGGAGGAAAAACAACTCTATTTCACAAGAATAGAATTATAGAGAATTTACACCAAGAATTTCTCTCTACAAAAAACCTCACCAAACTCTCTTTTTGTTCTCACAATCTCTTCCTGGATTGTATTTCAATCTCTCTGGATTGATGTTTCTGTGTAAAACATAAGGCTCTATTTATAGCCTTAAAGAAGGTGGTTGGTGGTTGAATTCTTCATTCAACAATGGAGGCTTCAACAATGGTGGCTTCTAGAATGGGTTGGTGGCTTCAACAATGATGGGCTTCTAGAATTGGTAGTTGGCAGCAGCTGAACTTATCAGCTGCAAATTGCACCAAGAAGATGGTAATGGAGATTAATTAAGATAACCGCCAATGACTAATGCCTGAGTGTTTGGATAAGAGCCCTTGTTGTTGACTGATTAGTTGGGGTGGGGTGAATGCAAATCCAAGGGAATGGCCACCGTTGGCTCATTCCTACTCCTGGATTTAGGACGGCTCGACCCTCCACACGTCAGTGCTTCCTTCATTTGTGGTCGTCGGTGTCTCAACTTTCCACGTTATGGGCTCGATTTCTTAACGACTGTGGGCTTAACAGCAGTGGGCCGTAGTTGGCGAGGATTTTGAAAGGATTTTGTCGTTACTATACAATATTTTAAAGGAAATTACCAGCTATGTCCATTTATAGGTAGCTCATTACAAAAATTGGTCAATTGATAAAATATTACTAATATTAGTCAGCCAATTAGCTATTTGTAGCAAGAAAATATCAAATTTTTGCTTTGTTTTGAGTGGGTGTTATTAGAATAGATTGGCACAACTTAAGGAGCTTGAATCTCAATTTTGGGATGATTTGGTAAAGTTTTGAGGTGGTTAAATTCGATAAAAACCGAACATGAAAAAAATGATATGTGTATCACACTGTGTATCATATATGTATTATATTTGTATATATTGTGTATCACATGTATATCTATGTATACCGGTGTGTGAGATACATGCGTGATACATGTTTGATACATGTGTCGCAGAAGACTTTTTTGAACTCGATTTAATTACGAATTTTGAGACAAACCCAGTCCAAATCACCTCCAATTTTCCTCAAATTTTGTATATTAACTTATCTATATATTTTCAATGAATTTCAACTATACCCATTGAAAAAGTTCTCTTTTTGTTTAGATTTTGGAATATTGTATATATTTTTTGTATTTCATCACCTTATTTGCTACCTCATCCATAAAATTTCCTTTCCGTCTTGTATCTAGTGTTGCTAATCACGCTTAAAAATATGGAAGGTGATTTTTGCATGTGATTCTTTGAGAGAAAGAACACTATTATTTGGTTTTTCAATTTTTGTTGGCTAGTTTTGGTAAGTCTATGATTAATGGTTACAAGTCGGTAAGTTGGGATTTATTTGGGACATTTGTGTAAGTTCCATTTCAAACTTATTCATCAAAGTTATTTTAAATTTATAATTTACCCATTATAACTATCATCTTTACAATTCATATAAAATCCCTTAACATAACGTCCTTCCAGCGGTTGGTTTCTTATTTTAAATGCGTGATTCATACAACAGACGTAGTTTCAGTTACAAAAAAAAAAAAAACAAAAAAAAAAAACAAAGACATGCTACAATCTACCAAAAGTAATGAACGCAACTGTCGCGAATTTTATCGCAATTTCCATTGCTACAATTGACATACTCTGCTTTTACTGCAAAACTGAACAATTTTGAAACAAAGTTATTATACTACAACATCAGTCGTAGATGAATCTGGAGGCAAAATTAATCAGCTTCAAATGTCAACAAATTTCTACACAATTTCAAGATAATAAATTGTTATTTCTTTTGAGAAATTGCTTCAACTTGTGAATTTTCATGGCAACACTTGCGATAATGTTTCAACACAATGGTCGCTGGAATAGCTGCGGCAAATATGTTTATTTCGATATCGATGGAATTGTAATAAACGCAGATTCAAATTATAGCGCATTGATTTCAACAATTGCAGAGCATCTAACAATAGACACATCAATTAAAGTCATATAAATGTTACGATCCGGATTTTTCCACCATCGGGAGTCGTGATGGCGCCTATTATTGGAGCTAGGCCAGCCAAGTATTAATACATTGCTGATAACATTCGCAACAATATAAATAAAACGAGACAATTAAATAAAAGCGGAAGTCTTTAAACTTAGATAACGGAAATCAAATGCGGAAGTCTAAATACAACTCTACCTAGAATCTGGTGTCACTAACTCACGAACTACTAGAGAGTACTACAAACAAGGTCTGAATAAAAGATATAATGCTTTGTTTCGATACAAAGGGAAACAATTTAAGTAAAATAGGAAGGGACTCCGGCCTGCGGACGTCAGCTAGGCTACCTCGAAAGTCCCTGGACTGAAGTCGGCTCCCGATCAAATCCTACTGATGAGGTCCAAAAGCTGCTCCTGGATCTGTGCAAAAAGATGCACAGAGTGTAGCATCAGCACAACCGACCCCATGTGCTGGTAAGTGCCCGGCCTAACCCCGACGAAGTAGTGACGAGGCTAGACGGAGCCTACCAAAAACAACCTGTGCAGATATATGCAATAAAAGGGAATACACAGAATTTAAACAGCTAAGAGGGAGGAGGGAACATGCTATGGGGGTGTAGCAGTTTAGATATAAAGTCAACAGATAGAGAAGTGAAACTGTACAATAGCAACAGTTAAGGAGAACAGGTTAATCGACAGTTGCACGACATCAACCTTCGTGCTTTTACTCTCGTTCTCACCAAAACAATCATATAAGGTACACGACATTAACCTTCGTGCTCTTCCTCACATAAACTCTCATATCAAGGCACGGAATGACCTTTCGTGGATAAATGTTCAAAATATGGCACGGAATGACCCTTCTGCATAATATTCAAAACATGGCACGACAAACATCCCGGCAAGGGAACAATTCGCTAATTCTTTCTCTTTCTTTCACTTTTGCCTCTTATCTCACTTTACCACCTGAGCCAACGCTCCAAAGGGGTTCGATCATTTCACATACTTTCACGCTTTATAATATACTCGAGCCAATGCTCTAAGAATGTACAAATCCTAATTCTTCCTCAAACTCTTCACATTATATGAAATTTATCAATTTAACAAGGAAGTGATATCACAAAATCCGAATAAACACAAATAAAACCCACGGCATGCTAGACTCCGGTGTATAGATACTCGTCACCATGCCTATACACCGTACTCAACAATTAGCAAATAGCAAACAACACTCTAATCCTATTCCCTCAAGCCAAAGTTAGAACAAACACTTACCTCGGTCCAAAGAATAGCAATCAACCCTCAAATACCGTCTTTCTTTTATAATCCGACTTCGGAACAACGATATCTAGGCATAATTAATTCAATAATATCAATGAAGGCTCGATAACAAAATCCCATAGCTTAGATATGAAGTTCCTAGCATTCTTCCAAAAATACCAAAATTCGACCCCGGGCCCACACGGTCCAAACACGAGGCTCGGACCAAAACCCGATTACACATAACCCCACGAGATCAAATATATAATTTATTTCAAGATCCGACCCCAAATTGAGGTTGAATCACTTAAAATTCCCAAAAACCTAAGTCTACCCAAAACCGCTAATTTCTACTCTAAATTACATGATTTAAACTTGGGAATTCAATAATTAATGATGGAAAATGAAGAAAATAAGTGGGAATTTACTAACCCAAGTGGTCTTGAAGAATGGGGGCTTCAATGGACTCCCAGGTTCTTGGGGAAGAAGAAAGCTCGTGAGTTTTTGAATGAATCCCGTAGCTACTGTTTCTGAAGATTTAAAAATTTAACTGGGCGAAAATGGTCTATGCGATCACGAAGAAATCAATGCGATCACATAGAGGAAGGGGAAAATGGTCACTGCAATCGCGAAGGAAGCACTGCGATCGCATAGAAGAAGCAGGCTGGGCATTGCGATCGCGAACAGGACTCTACGATCGCATAGAGGAAAATATAGGGCTTCTCAGGCTAACACTATGAGATCGCGGGAGGATCTATGCGATCACATAGAACAAAATGGACCCCTGAGACTTTACACTATGCGATCGCGGACTCAGCTATGCGATCGCATAGAACAAAGAACTGGGCAACAGCAGACAACAGATTCTGCAACATCTCTAAGGGTAAAACCGCTCCGAAACACTTCCGAAACACTCCCGAGCCCTCGGGGCTCCTAACCAAACACACACACTAACTCAACAACATCCTACAGACTTAACCTTTCGATTAAATCGCCAAAATAACATCATAAATGAGGAATCAAACCTCAAAATCATCACTTTTTCATCAAACTTCATAAACTTTCAAACTTAGAGTTTTAGGTCCGAAACACGTCAAATGACGTCCGATTTCAACCAAATTTCACAGAAAGCGCTTAAACCACATAATAAGACCTGTACCGGGCGCCGAAACCAAAATACGGGCCCGATACCAATGCTTTCTAATTCATTTTCATTTCAAATTTCCAAATAAATTTCAGAAAAATAATTTCTTTTAAAAATTCATTTCTCGGGCTCGGGACCTCGGATTTCGATTCCGGGCATACGCCCGAGTTCCATATTTATCTACGGACCCTCTGGGACCGTCAAATCGCGGGTCCGAGTCCGTTTACCCAAAATGTTGAACAACATCAACTTTAACCATTTTAAAGCCACAATTTATCAAATTTCACATAATTTAACACATAAGCTTTTCTGGCTACACGCCCGGACTATGCACAAAAATTGAGGCAACTAAAGGTGAGGTTTTTTTCAAGGCCTCGGAAGCACGGAAAAAGGGAGAAAACCGGTAATGACCCCTTTGGGTCGTCACATTCTCCACCTCTAAAACAACCTTTCGTCCTCGAACGAACATAAGAAGGAAGTACCTGAGTCGCGGAATAGATAAGGATAACGGCTCCGAATATCGGATTCGGACTCCCAGGTCGATGCCTCAGGAGGCTGACCTCTCCACTGAACATGAACCGAAGGAAAACTCCTCGACCTCAACTGGCGAACCTGCCGGTCTAGAATAGCTACCGGTTCTTCCTCATAAGATAAGTCCTTGTCCAACTGGACAGTACTGAAATCTAACACATGGGATGGATTGCCATGATATTTACGAAGCATGGACACATGAAACACTGGATGTAGGACTGATAAGCTCGGTGGCAATGCAAGTCTATAAGGCACCTCTCTCACTCGATCAAGAATCTCAAATGGACCAATGAACCTAGGGCTAAGCTTGCCCTTCTTCCCAAATCTCATCACGCCCTTCATAGGCGACACTTGGAGCAATACCCGCTTACCAACCATGAAAGCCACATCTCGAACCTTTCTATCTGCGTAGCTTTTTTTTTCCTGGACTAAGCTGTACGAAGTCTATCCTGAATTATCCTGACCTTGTCCAAAGCCTCCTGGACCAAGTCTGTACCCAACAACCGAGCCTCCCCCGGCTCAAACCATCCTACCGGAGATCGACATCGCCTACCATGCAAAGCCTCATAAGGAGCCATATGGATACTCGACTGGTAGCTGTTGTTGTAGGCAAACTCTGATAAAGGCAAGAACTGATCCCACGAACCTCAAAAGTCAATGTCACAAGCTCGGAGCATATCCTCCAATATCTGAATAGTCCGCTCGGACTGCCCATCCGTCTGAGGATGCAACGTTGTGCTCAACTCAACCTGGGTGCCTAACTCTCGCTGGAATGCTTTCCAGAAACACAAGGTAAACTGTGTACCTCAGTTCGAGATGATAGATACCGGCACACCATGAAGGCAAACAATCTCCTAGATATAGATCTCAACTAACCTCTCGGATGAATAGGAGACTGCCATAGGAATGAAATGCGCCGACTTGGTCAGCCTATCAACGATGACCCAAACTGCGTCGAACTTCCTCCGAGTCTGCGGGAGCCTAACAACGAAGTCCATAGTGATCCGCTCCCACTTCCACTCGGGAAGCTCAATCCTCTGAAATAAACCACTAAGCCTCTGATGCTCATACTTAATTTGCTGACAATTCAAACACTGAGCCACATAGGCAACGATATTCTTCTTTATTCTATGCCACCAATAATGCTGCCGCGAGTCCTAATACATCTTTGCGGCGCCCGGGTGAATAGAATACCGAGAACTATGGGCCTCCGCTAAGATCAACTCTCGAATCCCATCAACATTGGGCACACAAACTCGCCCCTACAATCTCAAAACTCCATCAGCATCTAAGGTAACCTGCTTGGCACCTCCACGTTGTACCGTGTCCCTAAGGACACACAAATGGGGATTATCAAACTGCCGATCATGGATACGCTCTAATAACGAAGAACAGGCAACTGTGCAAGCTAATACTCTACTAGGCTCAAAAATATCCAACCTCTCTAACTGATTGGCCAAAGCCTGAACGTCCAAAGCAAGCGGTCTCTCGCCGACCGGAATATAAGCAAGACTGCCCATACTGGCTGACTTCCTACTCAAGGCATCGGCCACCACATTGGCCTTTCCTGGGTGATATAGGATAGTGATGTCATAATCTTTCAACAACTCCAACCACCTCTTTTGCCTCAAATTCAACTCTTTTTGCTTGAACAAATACTGAAGACTCTTATGATCCGTGAACACCTCACATGCCACGCCATACAGATAGTGCCTCCAAATCTTCAATGCGTGAACAATGACTGCCAACTCCAAATCATGCACTGGATAGTTCTTCTCATGAACCTTCAACTGCCTCGAAGCATAAGCAATGACCTTGCCATCCTGCATCAACACTGCACCAAGCCCAATACGAGATGCATCGCAATAGACTGTATAAGTGCCTGTACCTGTGGGCAAAACCAATACCGGTGCCATAGTCAGAACTATCTTGAGCTTCTGAAAGCTCGCCTCACACTCGTCCGACCATCTGAACTAGGCTCCCTTCTGGGTCAACCTGGTCATCGGGGCTGCAATGGATGAGAACCCCTTCACGAACCGACGATAGTAATCTGCTAACCCCAAGAAACTCTGAATCTCTGTGGCTGATGCTGGTCTAGGCCAGTTCTTGACTGCCTCAATCTTCTTTGGATCAACCTGAATACCCTTTGCTGATACAATATGACCCAGAAATGCAATTGAGCTCAACCAGAACTCGCACTTCGAGAACTTAGCATATAACCGACTATCCTTAAAGGTCTGAAGAACCACTCTAAGATGCTGCTCGTGCTCCTCCCGGCTGCGGGAATATATCAAAATATCATCAATGAAGACTATCACAAATGAGTCCAAATAAGGCCCGAACACTCGGTTCATCAAATCCATAAAGGCTACTGGGGCATTGGTCAACCCAAATGACATAACCAAGAACTCATAATGCCCGTACCGAGTGCGGAATGCTGTCTTAGGGACATCGGATGTCTTAATCCTCAACTGATGGTAGCCAGATCTTAAGTCAATCTTTGAAAATACCTTGGCACCCTGAAGTTGATCGAACAAATCATCAATCCTCGGTAGTGGATACTTATTCTTAATTGTAACCTTGTTCAATTGCCGGTAATCAATGCACATTCTCATTGAGCCATCCTTTTTCTTTACAAACAGAACCGACGCACCCCAGGGCGATACGCTAGGTCTAATGAAACCCTTCTCAAGCAAGTCTTGCAACTGCTCTTTCAACTCTTTCAACTCTGGCGGGGCCATGCGATATGGCGGAATAGAAATGGGCTGAGTGCCTGGAGCCAAATCGATGCAAAAATCAATATCCCTATCGGGTGGCATCCCTAGCAAGTCTGATGGGAAAACCTCAGGAAACTCACGAACCACGAGCACAGAATCAATAGAGGGATCCTCAGCACTGGAATCACGAACATAAGCCAAGTAGGCCAAACACCCCTTCTCGACCATACGCCGAGCCTTCACATACGAAATAACACTGCGGGTAGAATGACCAGGAGTCCCTCTCCACTCTAAATGGGGCAAATATGGTAAGTCTAAAGTCACAGTATTGGCATGACAATCCAAGAACGCATGATACAGGGACAACCAATCCATCCCTAATATAATGTTGAAATCCACCATATCTCAACAAATCAACACGGGTCTCAAGTCCCCTAAACACCACAACACAGGAACGATGAACCCGACCAACCACTATAGAATCACCCACTGGTGTAGATACATACACAAGAATACTCAAGGCCTCACTAGGCGTAACCAGGTAGGGTGCAAAATAGGACGACACATATGAATACGTAGATCTAGGTTCAAATAGCACGGAAGCATCTCTATCACAGACCAGAATAGTACCTATAATAACAACATCGTATGACTCAGCCTCTGGCCTGGCTGGCAAAGCATAACATCAGAGCTGGGCCCCACCTCCCTAAATTACGTCCCTAGGATGATCGACTGCTGGCTGACCCCTACCTCTGGCGGTTTGAGCTCCACCTCTATAACCTCTACCTCCACCTCTACGTCCTCTACCCCCGCCTCTAGCTGGTTGGGCAAGCTGTGGAGCAACTGGTGCCTGAATCATAGGACGAGGACCCTGCTACTGAGAACTACCCGAAGCTCGAGGGCAAAATCTAACAACGTGACTTGGGTCACCACAACTATAACAAGCCCTCGGCTGCGGAGACTGCTAAACTTGTCGAACTGAATGTCCTCTCCTGAAGCTCTAAAGTGGTGGTGCACTGATGGACTGCTGCTCAGAATAGTATGGCTGAGACCCACTACCACCTGGAGTACCATGAGAGACCTGGAGGGCTGACTGAAAGGGCCTAGGAGGATGGCCTCTATCGTACGAATCTCTACCTCCAGGCGAGGTACCACTGAATTTGCCTGAATGAAGGGGCCTCTTATCCGACCCATGACCACCTCCCTATGTCAGAACTATCTCAACTCTGTGGGCCACATTGGTCGCCTCCTGAAAAGAGATCTCACTCCCAATCACCCTAGCCATATGAAGACGAATCGGCTGAATCAGACCATCAATAAACCTCCTCACCCTCTCCCTCTCGGTAGGAAGTATGATAAGAGCGTGGCGAGCTAAATCGATGAACCTGGTCTCATACTGGGTAACAGTCATGGAACCCTGCTGGAGGCGCTCAAACTGCCTCCGATAGGCCTCTCTCTGAGTAACGGGGAGAAACTTCTCTAGAAACAACACTGTAAACTGCTCCCAAGTCAAAGATGGCGATCCGGCTGGTCTCGCTAAGCAATAATCCCTCCACCAAGTCTTGGCGGATCCAGACAAGCGAAATGTAGCAAAATCAACCCCATTGGTCTCAACAATACCCATGTTTCTGAGAACCTCGTGGCAGCTGTCTAGATAATCCTGGGGATCCTCAGTAGATGCATCAGCAAAAGTAGAAGTGAAGAGCTTGGTGAATATATCCAGTCTCCTCATCCAGGAAGACAAGGACTGATTTTTACAGCCTTTCCGAAAATGAACCGGAGCCCGTTCCTTCCATTATGGATGATGCGGCGATCACGATGCTCAAAACCAAGTGGGGAATCGCCGATCATATAGAAATGGTGCCGATGGGAAGGATATAGTACATTTGCACTGCCCGGGCTACTGTGCATTTTATGCGTACCCCTTCGTCATCGGGTACACATTCCCCCTTCCTTCTTTGGTGGTGGATTTTTGCCGCTTCTACGAAGTATGCCCGACTCAACTCTCTCCGTATACGTACGAGCTCTTTCTTATGCTCATCAAGTATGCGGAGCTGGCCGGCCGAGGAATTTCCCTAGGGCACATGCTCCACATCTCTGCCCCTCATTTTCTTTGGGGTACGATGATTCATATGCGCCATCGAGGAACCAAGAGTTTGGTGGTGAAGATGGACGATAAGGCCAATCGCTGCTTTTGGGAAAGCTACTTCTAAGTTTGGACAGAGCACCTTGTGGCGAACTTGGCAGGGTTTCCAGAGATGTGGAACTTCGCTCATAAGTTTTCCCTTGTTACTTTTGTGGTTTTTTCTTAAGATGGTCATCGATTGTCTTCCTTTTAGCGACTTTGCGGAGGATTTGTTTTTGCTTTTGCAGCCGAGAGACTACCTCCCCTGCTAATTGCCGATATCCACGAGTGGGTGAGCGCAATTCTCCCCCACATGGTGAGGATTCGTGAGTGGGTGCCTTTCCATGAGAAGTTTGGGTGCAAGCCTCTTACTGGTGAGTCGACTTGCTGTAGTTTCTCTGCTTCATAGTTTTTTTTACCTTGTCGTTATATGATCTAATCCCTCCTTGTTGACAGGTCGGAGAGGAGTGAGAAGGACGAGGGCTCCTCCGCTAGCATTCTGTCAACCGGTGCCCTTTGTCTGTCCTACGTCGAGGGCTGTTGCCCGGCCTATACCAAAAGCTACTGTCCGGCCCGTGCATGCGGCCAAAGCTGTGTGCTTAGAGGTTACTCAGCCGGATAATTTGATTCTCGCAGTCTGTTCAACAAGTGAATCTTCCTGCGCTAGTAGTGGAGAGGCCCCGTCGAAGAGACGAAGGGTAGTATTGGAAGAGGTTTCTCTAGACGAAACTTCTTTGAGGGGTGTCCTTGCCCCGGCGGTGCCTGAAGTCGGAGGTGGTGCCAACCCAGCCGTGAAGACGATGCTTGTTGCGAGCATTCAAGGGGCTAATGTGGCGGAGAGACAGAGTTTTGAGGCTGCCATTGCTGTTTCGGGTGGCCCTTCAACATCTCGGTAGAACCGCGCCCATTCTTCGGCCAATGAGAGGGGGAAGGGTGTCATGGTTGAGGATTATGAATTCGAGTTCGACATTGACCCTGAGGACATAAGGATGTTTGAATAGAGCTTTAATCGAACTGTAGTAAGAGCGGGAGGCCCTTCCCAAATACTCAAAATTCCGTCCGATCTCAAACTGCTGCAAGACACGATAGACTTTGTGATGCAGTTCAATCTTCTATGCTCCGCCGCTAAAAGCGGAGCTTTTCAGTATGTCAGCGACTCCGAGTTGTCATGCAATATGGCCGCGATGGGCCTAAGGGTGAGTTCCTTTTTGTTTCCTTTGCTTTGCGACCTTTGTCCTTACTAACTTCTTTCTTCCCTCTCTTCTCCCTTTTTTTTTAAATAGTCATGCTGGAGGTTGAGAGTGCTCATAGGGCCGAGATGTGGGGCGAGATTTTCTTGAAGATGGCCGAGAAGTATTGATGGTATCGCAATAGATGCCGTGAGATGAACGAGCAGCAAAGAGTGGGCGTCAGTACCCAGTACACTAGGGAGGAGTTGGAGAAAAGAGATGAGGAACTGATGCGGTCTATCCGCAGATGCAGTAAGCTTGAGGAGCTGCTTCATGCCAAGGACGAAGAGCTTGAGGTAGGCAAAGGGGTTGCCGCGGAGTGCGAGGACCTTCAAGCGAAGGTGCTATCTTTACGAGCTGAGTTGAGCAAAACTCTACTAAGGTCGACACTATGAGTGCAAAATGGATGGAGAAGGTGGTCGAGCTAGAAAAGAAAGTGGTCGAGATAGAGAGAATCGAGAATGCTCGAGTGTCGGCTTTGGCAAGGGCAACGACACTAGAGGTACTATCCGCATCCTCAAGTCCGAGCAAGATTCTGAGAAATCGATAACCGCGCTGAGGGAGTCACGGATCGAGGAGCGAATTAGTGAACTTGATCGGGACACTTCGATCTTGGGAGACTGAGTTGTGGCTCTTAAAGTTGAGAAAGCGTAGTTATTGGCTCAATCTCCCCCTCAAGAGTCTGCTTCAGCTACTCTTCCCCGCCACCTGTATGAGATATTGGTCCATGCTGAGGCCCAACATGATATTTACAAGGGTTTGTGGGAGGCGGGAAATATTCCAGAGGCCGCCTTTGAAGATGCTCGGGCAAAGGCACGCGAGACTCTTACTGCCTGCGGTTATGATCCTGCGACGCCTGAGGCTGGCGAGAGCATTGATGTTAAGGATGGGCTCCCTTCTAATGATGATGATGTTGGGGAGAACGGCGATGGAGATGATGCCGAGTGAAACTTTGCTGCAACTTTTGTACTTAGTTTTAGTTTTTGTTTTGTTCTTTTGTTGTTTATTTTCATATTTTTCCTGAGGGCCTGTTTTGGCCTTTTAAGGTGCGGCTGTTACATGTGTATACTTGAATGAAATAGTTGCTTCGTCTTCGTTTGTGTATCTTTTGATTTTTTTCTCTTTGTTTTTTCCATTTGTTACGATATTTTTTTGGCACAGACCTTCAATTTTTTTTTGTGATGAGTCCCTGATCTTTTAATTAGGAATCGAACTTTCCCGGATCGAGTAGGATCTCATCGTGTGAGTTCGAATATGGTCACTTTGGATCTGCAAGTTCGGGCGAGGTTGAGTTTTGATTTTCCAGCTTAGGCAGAATCAATCAATTTTAGGCGAAGTCAATTTCTCCATATGCATTCGAGCGAGGTCGAACTCGAAGTTTCCATCTTGGGCGAAGTCAATTTTTGACTTATATATTTGAACGAGGTCGAACTTGGAATCGCCATCTTGAGTGAAGTCAATTTCTGACTTATATATTCGAACGAGGTCAAACTTAGAGTCGCCGTCTTGGGCGAAGTCAATTTCTGACTTATATATTCGAACGAGGTCGAACTTAGAGTCGCCATCTTGGGCGAAGTCAATTTCTGACTTATATATTCGAAAGAGGTCGAACTTTGAATCGCCATCTTGGGCGAAGGCAATTTCTGACTTATATATTAGAACAAGGTCGAACTTGGAGTCGCCATCTTGGAAGAAGTCAATTTCTGACTTATATATTCGAATGAGGTTGAACTTGGAGTCGCCATCTTGGGAGAATTTTTACTTTTACTTAGCGATGGCCGATGACCGTAAAGATGTAAATCTGAGAGATCGAAATTGTAATCTGTTTGTAAATTTGAGCGAGGTCAAAAATTTATGTTATTTAACGGTGGTTGATGACCATAAATTGTTAACTCGAGGAAGGTTGAATTGTAACCCATTTGACGATGGCCGATGGCTGTAAAGATGTTAATCTAAGAGAGGTCGAATTGTAAGCCGTTTGACGATGGTCGGTGGCCGTAAAGGTATTAATTCGAGCGAGGTCGAATTGTAACCCGTTTGATGATGGTCGATGGCTATAAAGATGTTAATTCGAGCGGGGTCGAATTGTAAGCCATTTGAAGATGGCCAGTGGCTGTAAAGGTGTTAATTCGAGTGAGTTTGAATTATAAGCCGTTTGACAATGGTCGGTGGCCGTAAAGGTGTTACTTCAAGCGAGGTCGAATTGTAACCCGTTGTATTATTTTTATTGGAGAACATTACACGTCACCGTACTATTTATGCGTGTTTACCGTGAAAATGGTAACAACAATTAAATTTGTAAATGGGGCTCTAAAAATACGTAATCTATTTTTATGCTAGTTGTTAGAGCAGATGGTGCTAAGAATATGAAGTTTAACAACAAAATACAAGCTAAAATGGGGGCAGTAATCAAACCGAGATGCTTGCAGCCCGAGCCTCGTGCTGGTCGATGGAGGACCTCAAGGTCGATATCTGGGTTCGTTCTCGAGCTATCCAGGGTAGTCGGTAATGGGACAACAGTTAGAATACGATCAAGCAAGGCTATTTATGGCCAATATCGAGCAATAAATGAAGAACAAGTGAGAGAGTAGTAAATGCTAAAGTGGCCTAGAGCTAATAAGAATGAGCGAGTTAGAGAGAATAAAGAGAGAGAGATATTATTGATCTTATGGAGAATAGATGGAGCAATATCAGCTGACCCGTTACAAAGTGATGGGGATCCCCTTTATTTAGGAGAGAAATTCGTTGTAATACAAAACGTGTTAACTGTGAGGGCGTGGAGATAGGATGGCTGGACGTGACATCTTAAAATAGGCCCCGGATAGGTCAGCCTTGTCAGATTAATCCGTGTGCCTTAGGAACTCCCCTATCGCCTACTGTAGCCTGCTATAGCTATTGGAATGTTATTTCCTCCGGATCGATATCTGACGACCCCCGAGGGTGAGTCTCGACCTTGGCTTCAAGCTTCGAGGGGCATGGCTGCGAGACGGCCCTTTGACGGGGAAATAGGGCACCTAGATTTGCCGTATACAGATAGTCTCTGCATTTCTTAGAGTGAAGGTGACAAGAAATGATAAGAAATGGTCCTGAACCCCTGCTTCCTTCGGTGTTCTTGCGAATGGCTATGAGATGTCAAGGTGCGCACTATGTGCACCGTCACTCCAGGTTTTAGCATTGACTGTGGTGGTTGGCTTCCTTCAATGTACCCATGATGTTTTATAAATACCCATCTCGTGCCACAAAAAACCCTAGTAAGGTCTGTTTCTCCCTCGTTCTCGCTCTTTTTCAGGAACGCAACCCCCTTTTCTTCTTCCCTCAGATTTTTTTAAGGACACTTCTACTTCCCAGGAGGTTGTAGGCTGATCTTCTTCGTTTTTCTCTCAAGGCAAGGTGGCTACCCCCCCGTGTCGAGGAGTGCGTCCCAGGATCATTTGTGATGACCTCCAATTTTAGGGTCAAGAGACCTTCCTCAAAACCAAGGCTCCACGAGCCTGTAACTCGGTATATCAGCTCTATAACAGACATTGAAAGGGTGAGGGCCGGCTGTTGCTGGGGGGGATACCGTGCTCATGGAGATTCCCGCTCGGGAGGAAGATATTACAGCTCACAGAGCCAGCTTTCTGAGTGTGTATACCTACCCATTCACCTTGGGGCCGGTGGGGCCATCATCACCCCCGATCGACCTTGTGATTCTCGACTTCTGCCGGAGTTATCAAGTAACTCTAGGTGAAGTTCATCCTTCATTCTGGCACGTGGTTTATATGATCAAGCATTACTTGAGCATGATAGAGGGAATGCCCTTCACCCTGAACCATTTGATCCGGATGTATAGTCCCCGTCTTCTTCATGGAGGCTTAATCAAGCTTCGCTGTCGAGCCCCGAGATACCTTTTTGCCTGCACCGAGGAGTTCAGAGACAACGGGTGGTTAAGCCGATTCGCACTAGTGAGGATGTCAGATCTGATCCTAGTTGAAAAGATGTTGTTCCCTGGAAAGTGGAACATTGGGCGTAAGTCAACGTGGTGTCTTTGCCCCTTCTTGGCGATTTTTCCCTATGCGTCTGACTCTGTTTTTCTTGTTTTTTCAGCTGTAGCAATCTACCCTGGCGCGGTGCCAGATCTCCAGGGTTGGGTTGGTCGTTTGTATTCAGTCTGCCCGTATATCGATCGAGCATGGTGAGATTTATCCCGAGCTTGGTGGGAAGCCAAAGACCATGGTGCGCCTCGAGCCTCGATGCATCCGTGCATTTTGGCACAGTTTGCTGTTAGTAGCTTTCTCCATCCTGTGCATTTAACCTCTGCATCTATGCAGGTTTGGGAGCAATCCCACTAGTGAGGAAGGCACCGTCCGTTGAAGGGGGGATTCTGGTCCTTGGCGAGGAGAAGAAAAGGTAGGAGAGTCTATCTGTTGGGCCACCAGAGCCTAAGAGGGTCAAGGTGGAGGATTCCAAGGTTGACCCAATGGTCCCGACCTCCAGAGTGACGGGAAATCCCTGTGCTAAAGGTGAGGGAGAAAGCAGTTTCTCAGCACCCCCTAGAGAGTGTTTAGGCTAGATTGATCCTCGAGCCATGGGGATGGATGCTTCCGGGCAGGAGTCTGATACTGGCGCGGCCTAGCTTTATGGCGGTGAGGCAATAGATGGGGTATCGAGCACTGCCTTTGAATTGGCAGGTGGCCGAAGTTCTTCTCGAGCTGGGACGCCTTTGGCAGGTAGTTCGGAGGGGCCTCGATCTAGGACCCAGGTTGAACGAGGGACGAAGATTTTGGCTGACCCCGTTAGCCCGTTGATTGTCGTCGATTCTCCTCAGGGGGAGATACTTCCATCTTATGGAGTGCTAGACGGGCCTCGCAAGGAGCCTTCTGCGGCAGGAGCACTAATCAAAGGCGGAGATGTACTCTAGAGGCCGGCGATCATTCTTGAGGGTAGTTCCGAGATCGATGCTTCATTCATTTTTGGCGAGATGGGTAGACTTTGTGAGCGGGTAACTTCTGCTAGCCTTGTTCGCCGCTTCGGGCTTCTCCGACCTTCATTCTCCTAACTTTTTTATACGGTTTCAGGCCAAAGTGCTTTATAACCAAGCTCTCGCCCAGTATCAGGATGAGGTGAGCCGTCGCGAACGCGAAAAAGCCTATTTTACCGAGCAGGTTATTCATCCCCAGTTTTTACTACCATTTGAGCCCTTGTGAGATTCTATTGCTTTTAACTCTTTGGGCCTCGATTTGTGCAGTTTGAGAAGGAGAATGCCCTGCTGAGAGAGGAGCTTTAGGCCAGAGATGCTGAAATCTCCGAGCTTAGTCAGCACGTGAGCGAGGTGGCTTCCGAGAGTTACAACCTTAGGGGGAGAGTTACCTTGATTGAGCATCAGCTTCAGGACGCAAAAGAGGATAGTGGCAAGTATAAGAGCCTCCATTCCGAGCTGGTGGCTGTATTGGTTCGGATCAAAGCTGAGGCCGAGGCGCTTGTATCTTTGCATGGGGAAGGAGCGGTCATCGCAGATTCTTGCGTTGAGAGGACGTTTGAGGGAGCTGGCCCGACTTTACCTCGAGTCGCGGATCATGCCAGGCCGGGTTTCCGAAGGCAGACCATTGAGGGCACGTTGGAAGGCGGCTCGAGTGGTGTTAATAATGGGGGAGAGAGAGGACGTCAGTGAGAAAGGGTAGTCGGGGGACTCATAATCAACTAGGTGCAACCCTTGGGGAGCTGTTGAGGCTGCCGGTTCGGCAATAGATTAGGATCTCTATTGTTTGTTCCTATCGATCTCCCTACTTGTATATAGTACTTTTATTTTGGCATATGTATAAAGAGAATCATGTGGCTTTGTTTCCCTTCTTCCCCTTTCTGCTCTGAATTCAGTAAGGATTAGCGAAAGAACCTTAGACCCGCAATATAGCTCTGTCGCCTATTTAGGCCGGCTCGGGAGTGGTCATACGGCTGGTCGATGCGACCTTTAGTGTGAACTACCGTGAGAGTCCTTGCGCTTTCGGCCAACCATTTTGTGTTGAGTCTCCGGGCCAATTTTTGTCTCGATCCTACTCGATCTTCAATCTTCTGTGCCTGCATAGTCGGGTGATGATGGTTCTTATCCCTTTGCCTTGAGCATTTGTATTTTGCTTATTTTTGGGTTCAGTCTCCGAGTCGTGTTGCGACTTGAGCTTCAATTGACCTTTAAGATTTTTTGTGCCTACATAGGCGTATAACGATGGCTCTTGCGCCTTGGGTCGAAGCAACCTTTTGAGTGTGTGGCCCGGAGGCTCATTTGGCTGGCGACAATGGCGCTTACGCTGTGACCTTAGGCATATTGTAGTTTACTATTTTGGATCCCGTCTCTGAATCTGGTTATGACTCGAGCTCATTTTAATCCTCAAGTTTTCAATTTTCAAGCTGGCGACAGTGGCTCTTACGCTGTTTGGTCGTTGAGACCTTTTAGTGTGCGGCCTGGAGGCTCGTTTGGCTGGCGACTATGACTCTTACGCTTTTGCCCGTAGGCACTTTGTAGGCTTTGTTTTCCTCTCATTAAGGTCTTTTTGAAATGATTTTTCCTGACCCGTCTTCGGTTCTAGAAGAATCTCGATTTCAAGTTGTTAGCGACAATGTTCGAGCACCTCAGAAGGTTCTTAGATCATAGGCTGAGTAGCACGAAGCCTAGTGTTTTGGAGCTGACATGGTCGAAGCTCATTTTCCTGTTGAGGGAAGCCCGTTTTAGCCGTTTCTTTCAAAGTATACTCGAAGTAATGGCCTGCGATTTTGTTTAGCGATAGTCGGGCATCCCCGAGTCGCATTAATTTGGCTGATGCAACCATTTTGATCGTAGTCATATGTGTTTGGCCGGAGCTATTTTTGATCCCGAGTGATAGTTTAGGCGTCTATACTGAGGGTAGCCCTTTCGAGATTCTTACAAATGCGACGTATGGCCTAAACTTCGGGATTGGGTTTTGTGCCTGTAGAAGGTTTTACAACATTTTCATGCATGTTGAGGTCTTGCAGTTTGTCATGCATGTTGAGGTCTTACAGTTTGTCATGCTTGTTGAGGTCTTATAGTTTGTCATGCCTGTTGAGGTTTTACAGTTTGTCATGCCTGTTGAGGTCTTACAGTTTTTGTTGCTATATAGAATAGATCTGGTTATACCGAGTTTGCCCGCTCGAGGTCTTACAACCTCGGGTTTTCCAGTGTAGGACGATTGGAGACAGTCCCCGAGTCATCGAGTTTGTTTAGGCTCGAAGGCCGTTATTCGTGATCTCGGAGTTACCTTGTTGGGGCTTTATGAGCCTAGAGTTCCGACCCTGGGGTCGCGCGGGTGTCAATTGTTGACGCTAAGTCTACGAGTATTTTGGGATGCATTTGGTGGATGGATCCCTACCGAGAGTGTGCTGAAATTCCCCTTCTTGGAGTGCAAGATGCTGAAAGATATTCTTTTATTGCTTGGCGTAAATACATATCGTTTTGTTGTTGTAAGCTCGGCCTGTGCGGGCGCGACTCCTTGGACCGTTTGGTCCAGTACATGATTCCCTATTGAAGCTCGTTCGTCATTTCTCAGGAAATGCATAGACGTTGCCTCGTTAAAAACCTTGCCGGAAAAAACCCGTTTCGGGATAAAAAACTCGATCGATGGAAAAGAGTGCGACGTTTGCTTGAAGATATTTGTGGGACTTTGTGATCGGATGCCTTAGCAGTAGTACCGCTTTAGCATTGATACATTCTAGTTGCTCGGAAGCTGTTCGCCCTCCATGGTGCCAAGCTTATAGGATCCTTTTCCAACTATCCCGAGGATACGGTATGGCCCCTCCCAATCCTGGCCCAACTTCCCTTCATTAGGGTTCCGGGTGTTGAGAGTAACCTTCCTTAGGACCAAGTCCCCAAATTCGAAATATCGGAGATTTGTCCTTCTGTTGTAGTATCTTTTGATTTTCTGGGAAGCCATCCGAACCAGCGAAGCTTCCCGTCTTTCATCGAGCAGCTCGAGGGCTGTTGTCATGGCCTCATTATTCGAGTCCTCATTAGTGTGCTGGACTCTGGTGCTTGGTTCTCTGACTTCCACTGGTATCAGTGCTTCGGCGCCATATACTAGAGAGAAAGGTGTTTCCCTGGTGCTCGATTTTGAAGTTGTCCGGTATGCCCATAGCACCTCGGGTAGCGTTTCTCTCCATTTTCCCTTGGCGCTCTCCAATTTCTTTTTCAAGTTCTGAATGATAGTTTTATTTGTAGATTCGGCGTGGCCGTTTGCACACGGGTGGTACGGTGTTGACAGGATTCTCTTGATTTTGTTGTCTTCAAGGAATTGTGTTACCTTGCTCCCGATAAACTGCCTCCCGTTATCGCATGTTATTTCAGACGGAATTCTGAAACGGCATATGATGTGATCCCATATAAAATTGACGACTTCCTTCTCCCTTATTTTTTCGAAGGCCTGCGCTTCCACCCATTTTGAAAAGTAGTCAGTCATAAATAGAATGAATCTAGCCTTACCTGGCGCCGTCAGCAAATGACCGACGATGTCCATTCCCTATTTCATGAATGGCCATGGAAATAAAATGCAATGTAGCTGCTCGCTGAGCTGGTGGATCATGGGGGCAGACCTCTGACACTTGTCACATTTTCGGATGAATTCCCTGGTGTCTTTTTCTATGCTGTCCCAATAGTATCCCTTGTGATCACCTTTCGGACTAAAGAATCGGCCCTGGAATGATTTCTACAGATCCCCTCGTGGATTTCTCGGAGCACATAATCTATGTCGCCTGGTCCCAAGCATACCGCCACGGGAGCCATCGAAAGTTCTCCTATACAGATCCCCATTTTCATCGAGTGAGAACCGGGCTGCTTTGGTTCGCAGGGCCCTCGAATCTCTTGGATATGCGGGTAACTTCCCATCCTTCAGATAATCGATATATTTATTTCTCCAATCCTATGTCAGGCTGGTGGAGTGAATCTCTGCGTGACCTTCTTCGACCACAGATTTGAGCAATTGGACGATAGCTCCGGGGAGTAGGTCTTCTTCTTCAGCAGAGGATCCCAGGTTCGCGAGGGCATCAGCCTCGCTGTTCTGCTCTCGGGGTACATGGACTAAGGTCCATTCTTTGAAGTGACGTAGTGTGATTTGGATTTTGTCCAAATACCTTTGCATCCTGTCCTCTCGGGCTTCATAGCTTCCATTTACTTGGCTTACTACAAGGAGCGAATCACATTTTGCCTCGATGGTCTCGGCTCCCAAACTTTTGGCCAATTCTAAGCCTGCATTCATAGCCTCGCACTCGTCTTTATTGTTAGTTAGTTTTGCAATTTTTATGGATTGTATGATTATGCCGCCGACGAGAGGCTTTAGGACTATACCGAGCCCGGATCCTTGTATGCATGCGGCGTCGTCCGTGAACAGAGTCTATACCTCGAGGGACGCGCCTGATTTCAGTAAAAGTTCTTTCTCTACCTCGGGCACGAGGGATGGTGAGAAATCGGCCATGAAGTCCGCTAGGATTTGGGACTTGATGGCAGTCCGAGGTTGATACTCGATATCATACCCTCCGAGTTCAATGGCCCATTTGTCCAATCGACCCGATAACTTAGGTTTGTGCAATACGCCCCAGAGGGGATAAGTTGACAGAACACAGATATGGTGGCACTAAAAGTAAGACTTCAGCTTGCACGAGGCACTTGTCAGTGCGAGAGCTAATTTTTCCAGATGGGGATACCGGGTTTCGGCGTCCCCTAAGGTTCGGCTTACATAATAAATAGGAAATTGTGTACCTTTCTCTTCTCGAACCAGTACGCTACTTACTACTATTTCGAACATGGCTAGGTATAGGTATAGCGTTTCATCCTCCTTGGGTGTGTGCAGTAGAGGCGGGCTTGTTAGGTACCGTTTTAGTTCTTCTAGGGTGTGTTGGCACTATGGAGTCCATTCGAAGCTGCTCGTTCTTTTGAGTAGGGAGAAGAAATGGTGGCTTTTGTCCGATGATCTTGATATGAATCTGCCCAGGTCCGCTATCCGCCCTGTTAGCCGTTGGACGACTTTTACATTGTTCACCACCATGATCTCTTCGATGGCTTTTATTTTGTCGGGGTTGATCTCGATCCCCCTGTTTGAGACCATGAAGCCCAAGAATTCACCTGATCCTACTCCAAAGGCACACTTCTCGGGGTTGAGCTTCATGTTGTAGCTTCTGAGGATGTTGAAAGTTTCCTGCAAATGGGTCAAATGGTCCTCTGCGTGCAGGGATTTGACTAGCATATCATCAATATATACTTCCATTGATTTTCCTACTTAATGCTCGAACATTTTATTAACTAGGCGCTGGTATGTTTCTCCTGCATTTTTTAGCCCGAAGGGCATTACGTTATAGCAATATGTACCATACTTCGTGATGAATGAGGTCTTTTCCCTATCCTCGGGGTTCATCTGGATTTGATTATACCCCGAGTAGGCATCGAGAAAAGTGAGGGTCTCATGGCCGGCCGTAGCATCGATCAGACGATCGATATTAGGCAACGGGAAGGAATCTTTGGGGCACACTTTATTCAGATATTTATAATCTACACACATCCTTAGCTTGTTCCCCTTTTTTGGCACTACTACTACGTTAGCTAGCCATTCGGGATATTTCACCTCCCTAATGGATCCTATTTTAAGAAGTTTTTCTACCACCTCTTTGATGAAGGCATGTTTTAGCTCGGACTGCGGTCTTCCCTTTTGCTTTACGGGTTTGAACTTGGGGTCAACGCTTAGCCTATGAGAGGTTATTTCCGGCAGGATTCCTATCATACCTAGGTGGGACCTGGAAAATCAGTCGATATTGTTACTAATAAATTGAATAAACCCTGTCCTGAGTTCGGGGGTCAGCCCCGTTCCCAAGTATACCTTGCGATCTGGGAGGTGCTCGATCAAAATAGTCTGCTCCAATTCTTTGACTATTGATTTGGTCATATCCGATTCCTCATGGGCGACGAAGGTTCAGGGGGGGAAGAAGTCCTCCTCGTCATCTTTGAGGTTCTGTATGCTTTCCTCCTCGTCCGAGACTGGGCGTGTGGGGGTTGGCGTCTCATGGTGGACCATGAACATTTCTTGCGATGCCCGTTGTTCCCCATGTATGGTCGTGATGCCATCCCTTGTGGGAAACCTTACCACCTAGTGCAAGGTTGAGGGCACTGCCCTTATGTTGTGTATCCAAGGCTTGCCAAGTAAGGCGTTGTATCTCATGTCGCTGTCGATGACCTGGAACTCGGTGTTATGGATTGTGCCAGACGTGTTGATTGGGAGGGTGATCTCTCCGTTCGTTACTTCGCCGATCTTGTTGAATCAGTGGAGGATTCGAGGGATGTGAACGACTTGATTGAGCAGCCCTAGCTATTCTACTACTTCCGACCCGATTATGTTGGTTGAGCTGTCTGGATCCACAAGCACACACTTTGTTCAGGTGTTGTTTAAAAGAAACAAGATCACTAGCACATCATTGTGCAGTTCCGTCATAGCCTCGAGGTCCTCCTCGCTGAATATGAGGGTATCTTGGGGTACGCGTTTTTGGGTCGGTCCTTCTTCCGTAGCTGACGTTCTCGTTCGTTTGAACATGGGTCCTTGGGTAGTAGTGGTTCCCCCAATAATCATGTGGATGTTATGTTAGGGACCTTCCCTTTCGTCTGGGTTGAATCCGGTGGTGTATCAGCCTCTAGGACGATCGTGTCCTTTTCTCTATTGTTTTCGAGGTTGTCATTCTCGACTCTATTTATCAAGCCAAACATTTTGACCTGAAATCAAGAGTTCCTGGACAAGAAAATGTGTGAAAGATAACTTGCATTTTTGTAATGGAACCAGCAAGAAAATAATCACTATTATTTTTAGCCCTACGGTGGGCGCCAAACTGTTTACCGTGAAAATGGTAACAATAATTAAAGTTGTAAATGGGACTCTAGAAATACATGATCTATTTTTATGCTAGTTGTTAGAACAGATGGTGCTAAAAATATAAAGTTTAACGGCAAAATACAAGCTAAAACGAGGCAGTAATCAAACTGAGATGCTTGTAGCCCAAGCCTCGGACTGGTCGATGGAGGACCTCGAGGTCGATATCTAGGCTCGATCTCGAGCTATCCGAGGTAATCGAGAATGGGACAACAGTTAGAAAATGATCAAGCAAGGCTCTTTATGGACAATACCGAGCAATAATGAAGAACAAGTGAGAGAGTAGTAAATGGTAAAATGGCCTCAAGCTAATAAGAACGAGCGAGTTAGAGAGAAGAAAGAGAGAGAGATATTATTGATCTTATGGATAATAGATGGAAACATCAACCGACCCGTTACAAAGTGATGGGGATCCCCTTTATATAGGAGGAAAATCTATTATAATACAAAACGTGTTAACCGTGAGGGCGTGGAGATAGGATGGCTGGACGTGACATCTTGAAATAGGCCTCGGATAGGTCAGCCTTGTCAGATTAAGCTGTGTGCCTTGGGAACTCCCCTCTCGCCTGCTATAGTTATCGGAATGCGATATCCTCCGAACCGATATCTGACGACCCTCGAGGGTGAGTCTCGACCTTGGCTTCGAGCTTCGAGGGGCATGACTACGAGATGACCCTTCGACGGGGAAATCGGGCCCCTAGATTTGCCATATACAATGCGTACGTCAGGGTGAGTCCTGATATGCTTGGTTTTGCTTTCACTGGAGAATACTGTGCATTTCATGGGTGAGTCCCAATTCGCTTAACTTTGCTTTCATTGGAGATTACTGTGCGTTTCATGGGTAAGTCCCAGTTCGCTTAACTTTGCTTTAATTGGAGATTACTATGCATTTCATGGGTGAGCCCCCTGTTCTGGAGATTTTCTTAAAAGTCGACCTGTGCTGAACCATTTCAGTTATTTGTAATATGGTACGGTTTAGAGGTCTTTGCTCGATCATTGTTTGTGAGGTGGTATGATACAGAACCTTTTCTTGGGGTGTTTGGTGGCGCCCGTTCCTTGTTTGCATACCTGTGAGAGTTCTCGTGTTCCTGTTCTGAACCAACAAGAGGTCGTGATAAGTGAAACCCAATTGAAATTGCCTATTACCTTGGCCTGGTAAGTCGATGAAAGGAGAAACGACGCCTGATGTGCTGAAGAATTTCAACACATTTAATACAAATTGCTTGGATTTTAGCTTGTTTTAAATGCAATTATCTTTTATACTTATGTAATTTTAATGTTTTATAGTGTATGAGGTTTAAGGACCCAAGAACATGGAAATGAAATCAAAAAGCCACAAAAGGACAAGAAAAGGACAAAATGCGATCGCAGATGTGAAAATGCGGACCGCATACTGCTCAAAGGAACCGCAAAGCCAAACAGTCTGTTGACCAAATCCAAGCGCAAGAAATGCGGTCCATTATGAGATCGCATAATAGGTTTGTGGGCCGCATAATGGATCGCAATCTCCCTGTAGAGGTTGCTGAAGCTAGAAATGCTGTGACATTATGCGGTCGCAAATCAACAATGCGGACCGCATAACCATGATGCGACGACTATCTGAAAACTAGGGTTTGAGGATGCGATGGCTTTGACGAGAATGCGGACCGCATGTCTGTTATATGACAGATATGCGGTCGCATAATTGACCTGGAAGGGTATTTTTGTCCAAAATTGGTCCCGAGTTTTAGGCCACTATAAATAAATTTATTGGGGTTTTGTGGGGGCATCTTGTCTAGTTTTTGAGATACATTCCAACCTTTGAATATTTCTCTCTTTTGGAAGCTTTAGGAGTGAAGAATCTTGCACTTTGTAAGCTTTATGACATTTAATATTCTCATCTTTTTGTATTTTAGCATGAGTACCTAGCTTTAAATACTAAGATTGTGGACCCTAAATGGGTGTTATGTTAATGGGTGTTTAACATTGAATATATATATAATGGTTGGGTGATATTTATTTACTTCTCATTCTTCATTTATTGTTGGTGGTTGCAAACATTAACAAGTGCCATTAAATTCTTGCTTTGCTTGGGAAAGTGGGTTGGAATTTGGAAGAAGTAAATATCAAACTCTTGTTATAATTAACAGAATAGAATTATGATCTAAGTCAAGTAGCACACTACTCGAGTAACCTTTTCACACCTATTCCATGTGGGATTCGACCCCAACCTTGTTAGGTTATTATATTTGACACCGACCACCTTACACTATTTAATTAAAGAGTAATCTGAGTGTATCAATGCCGTAGGGTCGCTCGCTTCGCCTCGTACTTGAATGATGGTTTCGGATTTTGTGGTCGTGTTAGGCTCCGTCACTAATCGCGTCTAGGCTTCTCGTGGGTTGGACTTACCTTGCCCGTTGGGATGTCAAAACCGAGTCCCAATTCGACCCCATACGATATGCATAAATAATAAGGGAAATATTTCATACATTGTTCATAAATCATCTAGTGTGTGTGGTTATGAAAACAAGGTAGGATATGCCCGCTGTTTCAAAGGATCACACAGTAGGCTATCGTCCCTTCCTAAGAGGTGGGAGTACGGGTCGGTATATAAGGTGAATACGTCAAATAGGGTTGAGGTCATGCCAAGCATATAATGACTGTGGTTCTACTTTAAACATGCATATGACGTGACAAACCCATCGCTACTGGTGAGGCGTGGGTTTTGGATAGACATCGGTCACAATTTTTATATTATGTAGAGATCTGACCTAGATTGGTACGGTTATCTCAAAAGCTTACCTACCATTCTTTCGAGTTGGTATTTATACCGAGATGGTGAGGCTATGACAGCCTGGTAGTGATACTTGGCTGGTTATAGATCTAAAGGAAACTAAAAAATTTGGCTGAGAAATCCCCACAGATGGCACCAAATTGTTTTACCAAAAAGTGTTGAGCTTTTTGTTAAACCAATTAATAAAGAAAATGGAGGATAAATATTAGCCAAACATAATTAACCCTAGATCTAAGCATATTGAATATGAGAATCGAAGAAGGCCGAGCTTATATAACATTTCTTAAGATGATTAACAGACATCAAACGTAAATGATAAGCTTACACCTTTGATATATTGCTCCGTACTTGTAAGAGTAAAGAAGGAAAAGAGGGAAAGTCATTGATAACTATGAGATCTATCTTTATTGATTCAACAATGATGATTACAAAGGGTTGTAACCAAAATTCGGGCTTTTTCTTGTTGTTGGAGGTCCCCTCCTGTTCTCATCTTTGATATATTGTTCCTCTCTTTTTCTCGGATGGGAACCCCCTTCTTGCCTTTTCTCTCTCATATATATATAGATATATATTACAATCTTTCCCTTTTTCTAATAGTCTTTAACTAGCGTACCCTCTCATGACTATACTCTTCCTTACTCACCCAAGTATTACAACATATGTTCTGGTGTATAAGCCTTCTAATGGCTCGATCTCGGCAGTGGCCGAGATAATCGTCGCTATTACGGCTCGTGGGCACGACTATGGCTTGGTCGACCCTTACCATTCCTTTTAATGATAATCCACTTGTGGTTAGATTTTGACCCATAAACATGTGTGATAAAAGAGTGTAGGGAGGATGGTGAGCTAAAAATGGTAAGGAATGGGGTGTGGGATGGTGAAGTCTTTCATAAAAGGGCCTTAAAATCTTAATACACACTTGGTGGTTGATAAAATGCTCAAACGAGCTAGAACCATGATCATGTCCCTAATTTTAGTTCAATTTGTTACATTTCCAAAATAGAGTGGTGTTGCTAAGATTCCCAGAATATTTAGAGTGTAAGGGAGCTCAATTGGGGTATGTATGGCTAAACTCTTCTCTTAGAATTGAACACCACAATATCCATGTAAGTCCCGAGTTGCTCACTGTAAGTTGAACATTCTGAATAAGCTTGTGCCAAAAGATATCCATGTTCAATATGCAATTTAAATGCTCTTGTTATATTATACTCTTCTTTGAAGAATGTGTTCAAAGTATGGGCTGCATGTTTAAATGCCTTGACATGAAGTTGTGTTTCAAATGAAAGCTAATGACAATTCGGTAAGAAATCTCAATGTACCTAAAACTCTCAGTTGCTCATATATTTGCTAAAATGTTATGAAAAAAATGCCTTGTTGTTGGAAATCTACGAGGATTGTTGAAAGCAAAATACAAAATATGAGATACAAAACGAGGAATGTTAAAGGTGAAATACGAAATGTGAAATATGAAATATGAAATTCGGCCAATGTGCCAAGTGAAATAATATAATTGTGGTAGATGTCTCTTATGAGATGGCCTAGCTGACCGGGTCATGATCGGACGCTATCCCGTACATATTATGGTAACTTTATTGGAAATTGTAATTGAAATTGCAACTGTGGTTGATGTCTCTGACGAGATGACCTAGCCGATCGGGTCGTGATCGGATGCCATGCCTTACACAGGTGGTGACTTTATTGGAAAACTGTAACTGAAATGGTGATTGTGGTTGATGTCTCATATGAGATGGCCTAGCTGATTGGGTCATGATCGGACGCCATGTCATGCACATGGAGTTGACTGTATTGGGAATTGAAATAAAAAATGGTGATTCATGAGATATTGGTACCAAAGACTTCCCCGACTTAAAATATGGAAATTTAATTGGAAACTTATCTTATCCCTTGTTTGATGTTTGGTAAATGTTCAATGCTTTAATTGATATTATGATTGTTCTTACTTGCATTTTTTTCATTCTATTGATGTCACGACCCTAAAACTTACCCGGTGGTGATGACACTTATCGTGAAACTAGGCCAGCTGACACAACTCCCGAATTAACCATTTAATTAATAACAATTATTTTTAAGCCTTTAATTAATCAGATATTTCATGATGAAAGTCTAAATGAACAGTGCAGAATAAATACAGAAGCCCGACATCGGGGTGTCACAAGTCATGAGCATTTACTAAGGTCTGAATACAATGAAGAGTCTAAAAATGTACTAAATACAATTTAAGGAAAATAAGAGGGAGAAAAGCAGGGTTGCGAACGTCGGACAACTACCTTGCTAATTCCGATGACTCTGCCCTGTGCAATCAACACCCGTATCGGGTCCAGAAACACCTAAATATACACACAAGGTGCAGGGAGTAATGTGAGTACGCCAACTCAGTAAGTAATAAAAGTAAATAAAAGCTGAGCAGTAAGAAAACACGTAAGCCACGTCATAACGCTACAACAAATGCAATACATTTCCAAAACAGTACAGAAATCATTTACTTTGTAAATCAAGCTCAGTTTCTGCAAAACCTTTTAAAACAACATTCAACAGTTTCAAACAAATGATAAAACAGTGAGTAAAAATGATGGAAAACATAAACAGCTCCTCGGGCAAAACATGTACCATAAACCGTCACTCGGGCATAATATCATTAAAACCAGGCCCTCGGGCTACCTCACAATCACTCGTACTCTGCCCCTCGGGCATAACATGGATCAAGAACATCCCCTTGGGCAACAACATGAAACAACAAAAGCCCCTTGGGCTATATCATATCACTCACACTGGGTACCCGTGCTCATTGGGGGTGTACAGACTCCGGGAGGGGTCCCTTACGGCCCAAGGACAATAACAAGCCATCTCGTGGCATAATCAAATAGGCTCTCAACCTCATATCAAGCCACCTCGTGGCATAACAAATCAGGCCCTCGGCCTCATAATCATAAATCAATACCACACTACTGCGACGCGCAACCCGATCCCATAATATCCTCACAACACATGCCCTCGACCTCACTCAGCCAGAAATCTCTCATGCCACTCGGACGATAGTAAAATATGATGCTCGGCCCAAAATCTCATTTAAAACATCAAAACGGAGTAAATATGGTTGAGTTATGAAAACAGTAAAATAGAGCATGACTGAGTACAAATATGAAGTCAAAACAGTGAGGACTAGTAGTAAAAATGCCCTAAGGGTCCAAAACAGTTGGTACGAGGCCTAAATATGGCATTTAGCCCACAACATGGTAATAATTTCCAAAACACAATGATAGCAAACAGTTTTCAATCAAATACGCGACTTATCAGTCGTACGGGACGGACTAAGTCGCAATCCCCAACGGTGCACGCCCACACGCTCGTCATCTAGCGTGTGCGTCACCTCAAGGTAGTACAACGATGTGAAATCCAGGGTTTCATACCCTTAGGACAAACATTTACAATCATTACTCACCTCAATCCGGTCCAAACTCTAGTCTGTGATGCCTTTACCTCTTGAATCGGCCTCCGAATGCTCCAAATCTAACCAAAATCAGTATATAACAATCAAAATATGCTAAGGGAACAAATCTCGCTCGAAAATAACCAATTTACATAAAAAATTCCGAAATTGGCCAAACCCGACCCCCGGACCCACGTCTCGGAATCGGATAAAAATCACATCAATAGAATCCTTAGCCTCTTACGAGTTCATACATATCAAGAATACCAAAATCCGACTACAAATTACCCCTCAAATCCCTAATTTTAGGTCTCCAATTTCAAGACTTAGTTTTCTTCAAATTCAACCACATATTTCTATAAATTACAAGCCCAATCCGTGAAATAATACCATAGAAACGAGTTTTATGTTCAAAAATCTTACCTCAACGAAGCCTTCTTGAATTCCCTCTTCAAATTGGCTCTCCCAAGCTCTATCCCGTATGAAAAGTGATGAAAAATAGCTCAAAATCTCGAAGGCCTTAATTTATATGATCTGCCCCAGCAAAACCGTATTTGCTGTAAAAATTCTCGCAACTACGGACCCGCACCTGCGGTCCCAGGTGCGCATCTACGGAATTCACTTAACTGCTCCAGACCGCACCTCCGATCAAAAATCTTGCCTGCGCTATCGCAGGTGCGCTCCAGCATGCACATCTGCGGTTCCTACTCCTCATTCCCATTTTCGCATTTGCGTCCTTGTTGGGACTTTTGCGAGCCCGCACCTGCAGTCCACAAGCCGCTGGTGCGGTTATGACAGGAGTTTTAGCACTTTAACTGCAAATTCCAACTCCAAACCTCCTGTTAACCATCCGAAATCACCCCCAAGGCTCCCGGAACCTCAACCAAAAGTACAGACAAGTCATATACCACCATCGAAACTTATACCAATCTTCGAAACACCTAAAACAACATCGGAACATCAAACTAACCATGGATTCAAGCCTAAGAACTCCAAAAACTTTCGAATTCCGCTTTTGATCAAAAAGTCTATCAAACCTCGTCCGAATGACCTAAAATCTTGCACACACATCACATATGACACAATGGACCTACTGCAACTTCAAGAATTCCATTCCGACCCCGATATCAAAATCTCACCTAACAACCGGAAAATGCCAAAATTCTAGTTTCGCCAATTCAAGCCTAAATGTACTCCGGACCTCCAAAACACATTCAGATCACGCTCCTAAGTCCCAAATCACCTAATGGAGCTAACCAAATCATAAAAATTCCAATCCGAGATCATATACCAACAAGTCAAAACTTGGTCAAATCTTTCAAATTTTAAGCTTCAAAGTGAGAACTGTTCTTCCAAATTCATTCCGATTATCCTGAAAACCAAAATCGACAATTTACATAAGTCATAATATATCACAAGAGGCTAGTCATGCCCGAGAACTAGCGAACGAAGTGCAAAAGTTCAAAACGACTGGTCAGGTCGTTACATCCTCCCCCACTTAAACATATGTTCGTCCTCGAACATGCATAGAGTTGTTCCGAAACCTATCAAATCGCTGTGTAACCATACCATGCACATACCCAGGGGTGATCCCATGTCACCCTAACTTATATAGGTTCGATAACACAATGTAACAGAAATTTCACAATCCAACCTAGTCCATAAACCTTAGAACCACATTTCCACTTCTGAAATCATCCACAAGATCAGAATCTCACGTCTATACTCTGAATAAGCCCGGACAAACTGTAACAAACCATACCTGCAACCTCAGATGCAATTATATGATATACCACATAGCTCAAACTCTCGTAGCGATAACTTCTGATCACAACAGTTGCTCAGAACAACCGAATATCGATAATAAACCTCTTATCAAATAAAGACTCATTCCAACACTTCCGTATACTGCCAATGATAAATGAAACACATACAAAGTCATAGCCACTCCTTAGATTGACCATTTGTGAGGCCACTTCTCCTTTGGCAAGGACCATAGCGAATTTTTAAGTCGAAGATCGACTTTATCCTTCCAGCATGCTGAAATCGAATCCGTTTGTACTCATTCTAGATCCCAATGATCTCATCCAGTCCAACACAACTACTCTGGTGACATGACGCATCAATACCATCTAAAGCCACAACTCGTGCAATCCGCACACTAATAAGCAACAATCCGAACGTACTCAAATCATGAAAAGGGACTCAAATGAGAGAGCTGTACCGCAAGCTCACCAGTACCAATACACCACAATGCTGAGAACTATCACACGTCGTAGAACCAAAACACACGAATCTAACCCGAAGGGTCATACCTCCACATAACTTTGCTCCAATGCATGACTTCATCCAAACACTGGTCCACATGAGACGTCTCAAGTCACTATGATCAAAATTGATAACCACGAGAAATTTGATGTCTAGAACCAAAGTAAATCATCATAACCACGGCAAAGCAATTGACATAACATTACACAACCCCTAAAAGACACAACTGATACGCCCTTTGCCGAGCAATACCCAATACTTTTCCAACTCGAATTCCACTGAGAGACCCCAATTAAAACCGCACCATATGTGCCTATAACCAAAAAATCCTAACACCTCGCCACACGTAAAGGTAACTCATAGATCTCCCAAGGTCATTAATAAGCTCAACAACAATCAAATCAACACATCCCTCAACAATACAACTCAGAATCAACCAAGCCGACTCAAGTTAGAACACATATCCACATTGGCCTACTAATGAACCCCTTATCAAGGAGTCCCTAAAGCTTTTCCTTCAACTCTTTCAACTCAGCCGATTCCATACGCTATGGTGCCCGGCACCAAATCAATACCAAAATCAACAACCTTGTCTGGCGACATGCCCGACAGTAGGAAACACATCCGGAAAAATCCCTTATCACCGAAACTGAATCAATGGTAGGAGTCTCTGCACTGACATCCATCACAAAGGCCAAATAAGAAGGACAACCCTTCCCAGCCTTCCGCTGGGTCTTCAAAATATAAAACTACCCTACTGGGAACATAATCTGTCGAACATCGCCACTCACTCTATGGCATTCTTTGCATAGCCAATGTCACCACCCTAGCACAAAAGCCCAGAATAACACAACACTGAGACAACCAGTCTATACCCAATATCACATCCAAAATCTAACATACCAAGCAACAAAGGATCCACTCTGGTCTCCAAACCTACAATAGTTACCACACAAGACAATTATACGCTGTCCACAACCACGACCTAACCTGTTTATGAGAACTCCCAGTATCCAAACCTATACAACACGCAAATCACCATATCCGATCCCAACTCCACTATCCGAATATACAACACATCTCTAATACCGAATCATCCCACGAGAGGTACTCCTATAATGCTTCTATGCTACCAATCAAACTCAAATATCAACAGTCGATCCAACAAGAGAGTGCTGCAATACTAATGAAAGATCATTAACTCAATCACATTGCCCCTTTTTCTGAAACGTATACCCTCATTAAGCCACACCAATTAGTAATATCATTTCTCCAATCATCTGAAGCTACCCGTGCTGCCTAAGAATTTGTGACCTTCCTTTCAAAATCCGTGATCTTACACTTGCAAATCTCAATCCTACACAACATACCGCATATAACATACCATCCTAGGATAAACATAAGAACTTCATATCCATTCCGAGCCACAAGCAACTACGTACTCAACTAGCCAAGAATCTTCCGGTGATCCAATCTAGAAGAAAATCACTATACATCCCTTGCTCCTCACACTCATAGAAAATATACATCTCTAACCGTGGTAGAAAACATCAAAAACTCTCCGAATTCCAGTTGCACAAAACTAAACCGTCAGGACTGAATCTTTCTAACTAAACCAGCTACGTAGGCCACTAAAACCCAAGAGCATTGTTGCGAAACACTTGTGGAAACACATTACCTTGCAAGCACCCAAAGAACTAATTATATCCTTACCATGTCGATCCGTCCTACTCCCAAGCTATCCCATCCGTCCAAGTTCCTTCCGATTTACCTTCAGTTTGATACTTCTTCTCGCTATAATACCTCAATCTTTGACCCAGACTCACCATACAAGACCCGAGCATAAGACCACACTGCCTAAGGCCCATAAGCCGCTGAATACTCTCTTAAATATCCCCAAGAGCACCGTATTCCGAATACTTACCCTGAAGCAACTTCCTACAAATCTAAAGCCCTTACCTTCACTTTCCTGATACTGATATGTAGAATCCCCTAATTGATATAGAAATACCACAAGTCATGATACCCTCCAATGCAAACCTTAGTTTCTAGCCAACTATACAACCTGAAAATCTCCAATCATTACATGTAAAATCTTGAATCCATTAGAACCATTTTCGAGAGTCCTCCACTCTACTCAAACCACAATTAGACCGATCAAACGGACCGGACGACCTGTGCTCCATTAGCACTCCGACACCGCAGAATGTAACCTCACCTTAATGCAACCAAGCAACTTCCTGTTCTATGCATCGTACATCTTTTACCAATTAACAACTCAAGTCATTCCGTGATTCTCACACACCCATAAAGCATAACATAACCTTTATTGAAATTTTCTTTACTCGAGCCATCGGTCTCAACCTCCGTAAGCCCTAACTGATTCACCAGTACGCCTAAAACTAGAACCAACATATCACATAACTGTGCAATCAACTAATCAATAGCAGACTCCCCCACTTGGCTCAAAGCCATAGATCAAAACACACAATAACTCATAATGCATATACTCTATCATTGCCATAATACCATAGTGCGATTAAACTCAATCCTTTATAAGCTCGTACAACACAGACCATCTAGTACCTCAAATCTCCTACAAATCTCGCATTCACCCTCGTAGCAGTCAAGCCCACTCTCTTAAGTGACACAAATCCAAATTGGAGCACATACATTTCACTAGCAAAAGAGATCTTCCAACAAACCACATAAGGATCACACAACTTTAGAACACTCCGCAGGAGATAACCCACCTACTTCGCCTCAAACCAATATGTCTTTATACCCTTACACCGTCATAAATATTACACAGTCACTTAATCTTCCTGAGTCTGAACTCATATTACAATGTGAAATCTACTTCACTCCCCAACTAGAAAACATGAAAATGTTCTTCACACACCCATAACTTGGGGCTATACCTCAAATCAAGATGGAAATCAAGCACAAATAGTTCTTCTATCCTCAAGAAGGCCCTTCTCATCTCTTCCAAATCATATGAATACATTTCACAGTCATATCATACTCATCACATCGTCATCCAGCCATCACTTCCACTAATAGGGTCACTACCGAACATATAAGTTCAAAAGCATGTGCTCACAGAATCAGCACCTCGGTGCTCAAGATACAGGAAAAACTCAGCCTCAAGTCCTCCAAACTGGCCAACATCAACGCAGAGAAATCACATCTCGCCCTCGATCAGGGAATCACAAGCCGCCAATGCACAACTGCTATTGAGCACTCATGCGTGCAAACGAATGCGTGGGAGGATTTAAAAGAGTTACATTTCAAGCTGAATCAAGGATGCACGATAAGAATTCAAGAATTTGAAGTTTTTCCTAAAGGTTTTGCAGCCTCTCGAGGATAAGTACAGACGTCTCTGTACCGATCTGCGAGACACTAATAAACTTGCTCATGACTCGTGAGACCTATGTAACCTACGCTCTAGTACTAATTTGTCACGACCCTAAACTGACCCGGTCGAGATGGCACTTATCATGAAACTAGGCCAGCCGACACAACTCCCGAATTAACCATTTAATCAATAACAATTATTTTTAAGCCTTTAATTAATCAGATATCTCATAATGAAAGTCTAAATGAACAGTGCGGAATAAATACACAAGCCCGATATCGGGGTGTCACAAGTCACGAGCATTTACTAAGATCTGAATACAACGAATAGTCTAAAAATGTACTAAATACAGTCTAAGGAAAATAAGAGGGAGAAAAGCAGGACTACAAACGTTAGGCAGCTACCTTGCTAACTCCGATGACTCTGCCACTATGTAATCAATACCCGCTACCGGGTCCAGAGGCACCTAAATTTGCACACTAGGTACATGGAGTAATGTAAGTATGCCAACTCAATAAGTAATAAAAGTTAATGAAAGCTGAGCAGTAAGAAAATACGTAAGCCATGTCATAACGCTACCGCAAATGCAGTACGTTTCCAAAACAATACAAAAATCATTTACTTCGTAAATCAAGCTCAGTTTCAGTAAATCTTTTAAAACAACTTTCAATAGTTTCAAATGAGTGATAAAACAATAAGTAAAAATGATGGAAAACAAAAACAGCCCCTCGGGAAAAATATGTACCATAAATCACCCCTCGAGCATAATATCATCAGAATCAGCCCCTCAGGCTACCTCACAATCATTCGTACTCTGCCCCTCGGGCATAACATGGATCAAGAACAGCCCCTCAGGCTACATCATATCACTCACACTAGGTACCCGCGCTCATTGAGGGTGTACAGACTCCGGGAGGGGTCCCTTACGACCCAAGCATAATAACAAGCCATCTCGTGGCATAATCAAACAGGCTCTCAGCCTCATGTCAAGCCACCTCATGGTGTAACAAATCAGGCCCTCGGCCTCATAATCATAAATCAGTACCACACTACTGCGACGCGCAACCCGATCCCATAATATCCTCACAACACAGGCCCTCGACCTCACTCAGCCAGAAATCTCTCATGCCACTCGGACGACAGTAAAATATGATGCTCAGCCCAAAATATCATTTAAAACATCAAAACGGAGTAAATATGGTTTAGTTATGACAATCGTAGAATATAGCATGACTGAGTACAAATATTAAGTCAAAACAGTGAGAAGTAGTAGTAAAAATCCCCTAAGGGTCCAAAACAGTTGGTACGAGGCCTAAATATGGCATTCAGCCCACAACATTGTAATAATTTCCAAAACACAATGATAGCAAACAATTTTCAATCAAATACACGACTTAACAGTCGTACGGGGCGGACTAAGTTACAATCCCCAACGGTGCACGTCCCCACGCTCATCATCTAGCGTGTGCATCACCTCAAGGTAGCACAATGATGTGAAATCCGGGGTTTCATACCCTTAGGACAAATATTTACAATCATTACTTACCTGAATCCTATCCAAACTCTAGCCCACGATGCCTTTACCTCTTAAATCGGCCTTCGAATGCTCCAAATCTAACCAAAACCAGTATATAACCATCAAAATATTCTAAGGGAACAAATCCCGCTCGAAAATAACTAATTTACATAAAAAATCCCGAAATTGGCCAAACCCGACTCCCGGGCCCACGTCTCAGAATCCGATAAAAATCACATCAATAGAATCCTTATCCTCTTATGAGTTCATACATATCAAGAATACCAAAATCCGACCACAAATTACCCCTCAAATCCCTAATTTTTGGCACCAATTTAAGCCCTAGTTTTCTTCAAATTCAACCACAAATTTCCATAAATTACAAGCCTAATCCATGAAATAACACCATAGAACGAGTTTTATGTTCAAATAACTTACCTCAATGAAGCCTTCTTGAATTCCCTCTTCAAATTGGCTCTCATAAGCTCTATCCCGTATGAAAAGTGATGAAAAATAGCTCAAAATCGCGAAGGCCTTAATTTATATGATCTGCCCTAGCAAAACTGCATTTGCGGTCAAAATTCTCGCACCCGCGGACCCGCTCTTGCGGTCCCAGGTGCGCATCTGTGGAATTCACTTAACTGCTCTAGACCGCACCTGCGATAAAAAATCTCGCACAGGTGCGCTCAAGCATGCACATATGCGGTTCCTGCTTCTCATGCCCATTTCCGCATCTGCATCCCCATTGGCACTTCTACGAGCCCGCACCTACAGTCCCCAAGCCGCAGGTGCAGTTATGACAGGAGTTTCAGAACTTCAGCTGGAAATTCCAACTCTAAAGCTCCCGTCAACCATCCGAAATCACCCCCGAGGCCCCCGAGACCTCAACCAAAAGTACGGACAAGTCATATACTACCATCCAAACTTATACCAATCTTCTAAACACCTAAAACAACATTGGAACATCAAACTAACCACGGATTCAAGCCTAAGAACTCCAAAAACTTTTGAATTCCACTTTTGATCAAAAAGTCTATCAAACCTCGTCCGAATAACCTGAAATTTTGCACACACATCACATATGAGATAACGGACCTATTGCAACTTCTAGAATTCCATTCCGTCCCCGATATGAAAATCTCACCTAACAACCGGAAAATGCCAAAATTCCAATTTCGCCAATTCAAGCCTAAATCTACTCCAGACCTCCAAAACACATTCCGATCATGCTCCTAAGTCCCAAATCACCTAATAGAGCTAACCAAATCATAAAAATTCCAATTCGAAATCATATACCAACTAGTCAAAACTTGGTCAAATCTTTCAAATTTTTATCTTCAAACTGAGAACTGTTCTTCCAAATTCATTCTGATTATCCTGAAAACCAAAACCAAAACCAAAAATTTACATAAGTCATAATACATCACACAGGTCTAGTCATGCCCAAGAACTGGTGAGCGAAGTGCAAAATTTAAAACGACCGGTCGGGTCGTTACAATTGAGGTGGTGTTTAGTTATACATACTAGTACTATTCGACGGTACTAACATCTCTTTTGCCGGGGGTGCTGCATATTTAAATGGATGTAGGTGGTTTCACAGCAGGTAGCATTGATCGGTGATAGCGGTACATCCTCCTCCTAGCAGTCTTGGTGAGCCCCATTTCATTTCGGGGATTATGCATCTTTTGTTCCTTATGTATTGTACTTGAGGTATAACCGGGGCCTTGTTGCCGGCTCTTTTGTTGTACTCTTTTGTATCTATTAGAGGCTCTGTAGACATAGTATGGGTTGTATATAGATGTTGGAAAAGCCATACAAAACATTATTGTGTTTGAATCATTTATTCCACTTCCAACTATGAAAAATATGTATATTTTGAGATTTTAAGATCAAGTAACTAATGAAATAACGTGGTATTGTATACATGATATCCCTATTATCTCATTAATGAAAATATGTCCTCTGTTTGCTCATGAGTGAGTTTGGGTAGAAGGAATCTAATAGGCTTGCTCAGCGTGTTCACTCGGTTGTTCGCGCTCTCTAAGTTTGGGGCGTGACATTTGCGGACTTCGCATTTGAAAGGTTGTTGTTGCATTTGCAACTGCTCAAGCTCAAGGGAGTTTGCATTTGTGATCACTTGGTCGCATTTGTGAGCTTAGCGTTTGTTCGCATTTGGAACATCTGCAGTTGGATTATAAGGGAATGGTTCCAAGAGTAGCTCATTTTATTCCATTTTTGAGACCTACACTTTGTTAGGAGGCGATTTTAAGAGGGGTTTCTTTCAAACTTCTAAGGTTAGTAATTTTACTTATTCTTGATTTAGTTCCATGATTTTTCATCGATTTTTACTCTTAAATCCAAGATTTCATAGTGTAGATATTGGGATTTTGGAGTAAAACTTATGAGAGATAATTTTGGAGATTTAGACCTTAATTTGAGATCAAATCTTGAAACTAATTATATATTTGGATTCATGGGGTTATAGGTCAACGGACTTTGGTCTCAATTTCGGATTTAGTTCATGTGGTCCCAGGTTGACTTTTGTTTACTTTTGGGATTTATTCAAAAATTGAACCTTTATTGCTTGGGGATGAGTCCTTTAGTATTTTTTTTGTATTCCCTAGACTTTGCACGATTCAAAACAAGATTCAACTAGTGGTTTCCCTGTTGATGATAAAAGAGAGTCGCCACCTAATATTTAAAGGTATACTAGGGGTACCTGTTTTAATTATTAGATTATTATCCTATTAGTCTGCTAACCGATAGGGTTTTGGTTAAGGGATCTTTTTATTCTAAGGGGAAGGTCTTAGACACCCTTTAAAATCTATCTAAGGTAGTTGCATAGGACTTATACTAGGTTTGAGAAATTAAATGTCTGCACTCTACTTAGTTAGTTGATGGTAGGCTATAATACATGTTTTAGTCACTTATTACAGTCTAGTTTACTGCACTTTAATTGAGTTTGAGCTTTAATCTCTAGTATTTTGTACTTATTTCATGTTTTATGCCTTGTAGGAGAGATTCCGAGTGATGAAGATGTAATAGAGCTAATCGAGCGACTTGGAGCTTTGAAGTCTGAGTAAAAGCCCAAGGGATTAAGCTAGGATCGCGTTCGAGGGTCGAGGACCAAGTTTAGATATCAAAAAGTCAAGAAAATTCCGGACTCTAAGAAATCACCATAGCCGTGGCACGTGGGGAACTGCGGCTCCCCATTTTCCTGTTGCCTTGAAAGTACAAGCTCTCTGATAAAACTCCACAACCACACCGCCGAGAACGTCTCCCCATGCGGCGCACCTGTGCATTTTTTACAGAGTCACAATCCTATTTCGACTAGAAGAAGGTGGTTTCGTTTGGGCCCGACCCTACTTGGTATAAATATATGTAAAAATGTTATTTTTTGGACTTTTGACACATCTTAGACTTAAGGAAGCTAAGGAGGAGGTGGAGAAGCGAACAAGGATTTGCATCGTTCAATCCTCACTCAAGACAAGAGTTTGGATCGTTTTATGTTTTCCTTAACTTAAACATATTTGTGATGAATTGCTCCATATCTACGGAGTATTTCTCTTTAGGGTTTGATGGATTTGGTGTATTGATATTTGTTTGTGGGTATTAACTCTAGTTTTATGTATAAAATCGTTTTGGATGTTTTAATCGTTGCATCTATATTCACTTGTTCATGTAATCGAGAGAGACATAACTTGTGATGTTTTTACATTCTATTTTGTTGGTTGAATTCATTAAATTCTTCTTAGTAATCAGAAGAGGCTAGTTAATTTTTTTATTAAACCTAGTTAGGAGGATAATCGAGAGAGGTTCTCCTAAAGACCAATCCACTATGAATTCTTACATATCTTCACTGAGTGTAAATTGGTTTATCTTGTGAGATTGAGTCTTAATCGAGATAGGAGTTTCTACTAAACGGTTGAACTAATAATCGAGTGAATTCGAGAGAATCACTTGAACATTAGAAGTGAATTGCCAAGAGTTAAACCCCAAACAATTGTCTTGCACCTATCCTATCAAAACCCTATTTTCTCCAACTGATATCTTTCCTTGCTCATTACTTGCATCAATCATCACTAGTTAATAGTTCTAGATCTTTAGTTAATTGTAGTTTTAATCATATAAATCTCAACTGTTGATCATCTTGGATAGCAATTAAACTAGAAACTACGAAAACACTATTTAAATTCAATCCATGTGGATATGATATTATATTATACTATACTATATTTGACTAGCGAGCATATTTAAGTGTGTGTTTTGCGCTGGTCAAATTTTTTCGCCGTTGCTAGGGATTGGCAATCAAATAATAAATACACTTTCAGAAAGCTCATTGCATTGTGATGGGAATATATAGAGGAGATACCCTGCGAGAATGAGCCTACTTAAGAGGACACGCATCTATAGAGGGAGATTTCCACGGTACAAGAGGACTCTGATTCAACGAAGATGATCAAGAATAAGGCTGTGGTTGAGTGCGAAGCAATGGAAGAAGAGTTCAAACCCCTATCCACCTTTCCACATCTATAACATGTAGTAGAAGAGAATGAGAAACAAATGGTCTTGGACATACCAGAGGAATATTCACTTGCCCTTTTTTCTTTGTTTTCTTATGATAACCTTGATCACGTGAATTTTATTTTTGGGGATTTACAGAAAGATACATAGATTGATCCTGTGAAATAATGTAGGAACAAGTTGAGGATGATCATGAACGAGCAATTTACAGCTCAAGATGAGGACAAGAAAGAAAGAAACAAAGGAGCGGGTCTTGCAGGTATTCTCAAAAGACTTGAGTTTAATGAGATCCATAAAGAATCCCAAGGAGCGAAAACGAGTAAGTAGTTCAGAATTAGGGGTTGAGTTCATAAGTTCTCAGAAAAGAAGAAAATTCAGGGAAGTTTCCTCTACCTTATGCTCTTTAATTGTGTATCATGGGGACATGCCACAACTTAAAATGAGGGGTGGAGGTTATTTTTATGTTAGTTTTCATTTTAGTTTAGTTAGTTGTAGTAGTAAAGTTAGAAAAAATTTGCAAACAATTGAAAAAAACATAAAATTTTAATTTTTTTTGATTTTCTCGCCAATGGATATCATATCGACATGTTTCTTGTGGGATTAAAGTTGGAAAAAAGACAAAAATATTTTCTTTTGTTAGGTAGTATATTAATTCCCTCTTGATTTTTCTTTGTGTTGCGTTCTTTTTCAAAAATTTTTGTTGAACCAGATGTAATTAATTTTGATTTTTGTTAGGAGTAGGAAACCTTGTGCTATGATTTAAAATTGAAGCAATATCTCTTGACTTTATTATACCTTGAGAATAGTCAGTGCTTTAGTTATGACACTTAGACTTAGTTTTCACTCTTGTATAAGTAGCTTAAATTGTATGATCTTAACTTTGCTTAATCGCTTTGACTAGATTGTCTTGATGAGTCCAATCTTGAGTGAGTTATATGCTTGGTGGGCATGAGATTTTGTGTCACGACCCAAACCAATGGGCCGCGATGGGCACCCGGTACCTTACTCAACTGAGTACCAACGTAACGTATCTTTCTTATTACATCATCATATACACATGACATACAGGCCTAATAGGCCAACATAATCATTTATAAACTCAAAACATAGGCCGACAAGGCCATACAATCTTTTACGTACACGACATATGTCTACAAGCCTCTAAGAATACATAAATATCATAAAGGTCGGGATAAAGTCCTGCCATACCAAACAGTACACGTCTAAATCGTACTAACAAAACAAGCAACTCTGAAGCAACTGGAGAGGACTAACATCTTCCACTGAGCTGATAGCTTACTTGGAGGGCACTCGACTCTGTCTATCGGGACCTGCAGGCATGAAATGCAGTGTCCCTAGGCAAAAGGGATGTCAATACATAAAATATACCGAGTATGTAAGGCACATAAATAAGTACATAAGAGACATGGAAGAAATATAGAGTAATTGACTCAACATGTAAGTCTGGATAACTCTTTAAATCATAAATTACTTTTAGCATTATGCATATGCGTATGAATGTCATGTCATGCATAGGTACATGTTTCATAACATCATCAGCCTCTGAGGGCATCCCTATCATATCATCTTGGCCACTGTGGGTAAAATCATCAACGTATACCAGCTGATCAGGTGGTGGTGCGTATATAACGCCATAACCTTTTCCCATATTCCATATACATATAATATACATATATACGTGCCATCTAGTCACGGGTCAATGTACATGAATGCAATGCATGAAAAGTACGTTAATAAAATCTTTCAGAATGTCATAAGACCATTTTGCCTTTGAGTAATATCATAAAGTAAACTCTTTTCAACTTTCGTATTTTTCTGAGACCCATGAACAAATGATAAAATATTATGACGCATGGAAATTCAAGAACATAGATATCTCTAATACTTATATGAATAGAGTCATTTATGGAATTTGTGCATTTGCACGTTTTGTTCGTATCGTATGGATCATCCCAAAAGAAAGAAGGGATAGCCTTAACATACCTATTCTTTGAATTATTTGCACGAAATGAAGCTTCTGCTCCTTTGAACTTGAATGAAATTGATGGTTGGACTCTATAAAATTGGAACGAAATTCTTTCTGCTTGTCTAGAATTTTGGGACGTTAGTCCCGTTTTTCCAAATCAAGAAAGCTAATCTACTGATCGTTCACATTTTCTTGGAATGAATTGAACACAATCTTAATCTTGCTACTGTTTGTCTTTGTAATAGAATGAATTGGAATGGATTGGAAAGACTTGTATTTATAATGGAATGAGTTGGAAAGACTTGTAATGGAATGAATTTGGAAAGACTTGGAACAAAATCACGTTTATGTTGTTCCTAAGTCTTTAAGTAGTAAGAATGTCATATTGTTTCTAGTTTGATCAAATGAAGCCCAACTTCCAAAATGCCTAACACGTAATTCAATCAAGACTATGAGTTATTTACCTTGAATATAGGGCTGCCACCTCATGTTATTTGATACTTATCCAGTATATCCCCCATTAATTAGGTAATATTCCGTTACCCAGTAATTAACCAATTACCTACAAAATTGAGAATTATTCCCACTTACTTGAAATATTACTCACTTTTCATATACCTTATACAACTTACTATTATGGTCATGTAGTACCTTGTATGGTACTAGTCCATAAATACTGAATATTTTAGCTCGAGCCGTATTTTATCCCAACATGTCAAACTTGGACGAAAATTCATTTTCTTTGACTTGCTCCCCCTTTCACCATTACTAATCACTTGTGAAATAGCACAATCCTTATAATCTCCAAATAATCTTTTACTTGGACTGATGTTAATTACCTTACGATAAATTTAACGTACAATACTTCAAGGTGAAACATCATTGTAACTTAATACTGCGAAGCGTGACATCACCGTAATGTAATACTGCTGGGTGCAACACTGTCGTAACTTAATACTGCGAAGCATAACATCATCGTAATGTAATACTGCAGGACGCAACATCAATCGTAATATATTACTACAGGACGTAACACCATCATAATATATTACTGCACAGGGTAATATCATCGTAATATATTACTGCAGAGCGTAACATCATCGTAATATAATACTGCGGGACGAAATATCGATGTAATATTGCGGGGCGTAATATTATTCCCCCCTTTGGAACATTCGTCCTTGAATGTTGACTGATGCTCTTATCATTTTTGTAACTTATAGCTCTTGTGAATACCTTAATACTCTTCTTTCCATTTAAGTAGTTGCTCTGTGAATAAATCCAAAGTCTAGGGTATTCCCCCCTTTAGTCTTTTTGCTCATATCATGACCTGTGGTCGAAATCTTCCTATTCTTGCAACTGCTGTTACCTCCTGTCATGCAGCCTGTATGACCCTGGCTTTGTAAGTGTACCTATGTGATTCATCTTTCCTTTTTCCTTTTATCTTTTAGTCAATCTCTAGGCCTTACTTTGTATATACAAGGCTTAATAGGATGCCTCTGTAGGCCTCTATAGGTATACTGAAGTCCTTTGTTCGATACTTTATAAAATTTGCGAATATGACCATCTCTTATTTCATAGATCTCGTTATCCATTCATATGACTTTACTGCATTTACATGGGTTATACTATACCATAATTTTTACTTCAATCTCTCTTTACTGAGGTATGCTTACCAAGCTCCCAATTACTTTTGTTACCTATCCTTTTGGTATAAATCTCAGTCCTTTAATGCTCCTTCATTACCGTTCGTCTTAAGAAGGATGGCGTAATCTTATGTCATACTTTGTAACTTGTATCTGACCATTGTTGATTTGCCTCAATGTTGATATATAATCCTCTACTTGAAGACTTAAAACTTCTTACGTAATACATTACCGCTAGGGCTTACGTTGCATTGAGGAATATTTGAAGTGATTTCCATAATCATATTTCATAGTGTCTCAATGTGATTCACCTTATGGGGGTATCCTAATTTCTTGGCACCAACAAAATCTTTTCTCCTTCTCTTATTCTATTTTTTTTAAATCATTATTCAAACGAAGGCCCAAACGTCATTCTTTATCTGTCACAATTATACCCTCATTTTATTACTAGGTCAGCATTTCATTCTTTCTAAATGCTATTATCTTAGATTCCTTTGAGTTCATTCAGGCTATACTAAACTTTCAATAACTTAGAGAAACAATTATCTCTCATGTTTTCATGGACTTAATCTTGAGAACTTATCTATTGTCGTCACCTTTTCACTTGCCTTTCCTCATCCTTACTCATGTTTTCTTAAAATTTTGTTGCTCTACCATACTTTAGCTTGCGACCTATAAATATCCATTTATAATACTCGCAACTTTCCTTCAACTTGCTTGCACCATAGATTTCCTTATGTTATTCTGGAATGTCAAGCTATACATCATATCGTCTCCAACCCTGTTCAACTCTCTTAACTAGATCTCTTAGTACTTAGAAACCATAGGTTGGAAGACATGCCGCTATCATTCCCGGTTATTGGATACCATTATAGCCTTCTATCCAAAGTATGGACTATTCACAACTTTCTGCATTTGAGTATCTCATACATTGTTCACCTTTACCTTACTTACTTAAAATCTCGTATCATATCTTCTATCTCTTTCATAACCTTCCTTCTACATAGGTATGATTCACACCACAACTTAAATCTCTATTATAATACTACAATCCGGTGGGAGCTTCATACTTACTCCTTTTGAGGCTGTTACTTTTTTTTAACTGGCTTTATCATAGAGCCGTTATAGACTATGGTTGTTGTACTATCTCTCTCGTACCTCTGATTTTAAGGGAGATCCTGCAATGTTTTCGATCACGATGTTTCTATTTTTCTAGGTCCAATAAACAGACTCCTGATTTACTTGGGTGATGTAACTCTTTAGTTTCCTCCTTCTTCTGATTGGCTTTTACGTTGGCTTAAGCTATCTTCTGATCTGTGGTTCCTGGTATCAGTTATTACCTTAGCCTTTCATGGGCATTATGGAATATCAATGACACAATCTTCTAACAATTCAATCCTTTGTCTATGCCCTAGGCTCAATTCTTTCTTTTAACTTATACCAGAGTCTTCTATGGCTGTATGATTGTCAACAAATATGTTGCCTGGATAATGCTCCAAAATCTTGAGTGTATCCATAACATACTAACTTTGGATCATTGATCGAATGATTCTTTCGTTCCCTCTTAGCTTTCTTTCAACATAAGCTATTACTTTTCGTGGTCTTTCTGCCCCCATGTTGCATCCATACTTAGCTTATCTTAGTGCCCACACTTGCCAGAGTTTTCTTACAACTCATATGATCTCGAATATTACTTTTAATTATTACTTCCCGTTCATTAGCCACCGTAGGTGCCATTTTCCTTTGGAATGCTTACAATGCTGTTGCGAGATTGTTGTTACATGACCATTTCCTCTTTAAGTCATTGTGCATAGGTTGAAGGTTTCTTTCTTATCTCCTAAGCTAGTCTTTCATTTATGGAGAACCCTTGATTCTACTAAAGCTATGAGCTTATTACGGAACTTTTTGATGTCCTTACTTGCCTATAATCATCCGTTGTTGCTTACTTCCATGCTCTTGTACTTGTATGGTTGCTTTTGAACTAATATTTTGACTGCCTTTTCAGTGACACTTTCTTTTATCCCCATAACACTCATACAGTACCTTTAACTACCCCGACTCTTGTTTGAATATATCTCAAGTATTATAATGATATTCTTCGAGGCTGAATTCTCCACGTTGGGTTCTACTATGTTTATCTTACATGATCTGATGACTCATCTATAACCTCCTATTTAGCCATAACTCGGATCTTCGTGACAAACTACTAACTACTTGTAAGCCCATTCTCATATCAATGTTCCTCGTAATCTTTCTTGGGTTATTTTCTTTGTCTTAACTTACGTCTCGCACTGGATCCTTATTTATTAATAACAGCTCAGGAAGGAACCTTTACTTCCTCTCCTTGATGTCGTGCTAGCACAATATTCTTGAATCATAGCGTATCTATAAGATTTGTATAAGTTCCATCTCTTTCCTCTTTCATTTATCGTATTCTTCCTTTATCATTCCATAGTCACTAGAACCACTTAATTCTGACTTAATATCACATCACTCCATATTCCCCCCTTTAGGGGTGTACTAAGAGCTCAAGCCACGAGGATCTACCTATAGATATTTTACCTCTTCATCTTTGGCGTCGTTTCTCAACCACAATGATCCTTACTCGCCTTGCGGCAACCCTTCTGTACCAAGGATGACAAATTCCCTTTACTCGTGAGGGTGACACTTAATGTAACTGGTACATACAGTCTCTTAAGCTTAACTTTGCTAACATTGCTTTCTTTAGGGAAGCATCTTCCTAAATGACCATTCTCTGAATTTCTCATGAATCTTCTTCTGTTGTCTGTCCTATTAATGCCAGAACGCGATCTGAAATTCTCATGATGCTGACTATTATCAAATCACTCAGTCCTAATTCATATTTAGTTTATCTTTTACACCAGTCCATATTAATTTCTATTACTCCGGGGTCTAACTTTTCCTATTGGTAATCGCGCTAGAGTTGCGAGCTTATTTCTTGAAATGAGGATATGACTTTATGGCCTATATTCTTTTATTGTCTCAAGGCCTGTCATCTTTTGTCTTTTCCTTCACTTGTCTGTAAACTCTGTAATGCCGTTATCATTTTTTTGACCTACCATTATCATCCATGTATCACATCTTACTCATAATGCTTTATTAGTTCTCTTCTTATCTCCCGCTAATTGTCTATATTCACTGCTTTACTCTGAAAACTCGAACAAAACATTCTTTTGCTTTTGGCTCCCCTTGCTCCATCCCTTGGCTCTTTCAATAGCCTAACATTCTTTCTTTACTGGGGGCGGGAGCCACACTAAGGTAATATTTATTCCTTTGAGGCTTCCAGTGCTCATATCTAGCTTTAATATTTTAGGGTACACCATGTAGGTGTCTCATGAGGAGATCTACTAGCACACTTGCAATATCCTTCGGAAATGTCAACTAACACAAACAATACATTCACCATTTCGGTTTACTCTAACCCCAGCCAGGTCCTGATGTTCCGTCCTTTTCTTAAATTATACTTGTTAGCCCCTATAGGGCATAACTGAGATGGGTACAGCCAATTGTACATACCTCTGTTACTGTTAAGGGTAACTCTTAATGCTTATATTTTTCTACTGGAACTGTAATACCGATAATCTTCATTAACTGCGCGCCTCGTACCCTTCTTTACCTTGCTTCTTTTACTTCTTGAAAACATTGTCTTTCACAATAAAAGTGGATAAATATTCTTGCCTTAAGGTTCCTTATCAAGAGGCTTACACCTTTCAGTACACCCATGATTTGCTAAAGACCTCACATTTACTTATCATAAGCAAGATGCAAAATTGAGTTCCTCTAAATCAACAATTCCACAGCTATATCTCTTATTGATCGTCTTTCTGAATGTAGGCATCGTCTTATTACGAATAGAAGTTCGGGACTTGAATTCTTATAAGTGAGCTCTACCACACGATCTAGAGTAAGAAGAAAAAGTGACAGTCCTAAATTCCTATAGCCTCCTACTTATAAGTGTGGTGCACGACACACCCATAAAAAAGACTCTACTAGACACGACTTGTATAGTCCTAGGACAGAACTGCTCTGATACCACTTTTGTCACGACCCAAACCTATGGGCCGCGATGGGCACCCAGTACTTTACTCAACCGAGTACCAACATAACATATCTTTCTTATTACATCATCATATACACGTGACATACAGGCCTAATAGGCCAACATAATAATTTATAAACTCTAAACATAGGACGACAAGGCTGTATAATCTTTCACGTACACGACATATGTCTACAAGCCTCTAAGAATACATAAATGTCATAAAGGTCAGGACAGAGTCCCGCCATACCAAACAATACACATCTAAATCATACTAACCAAACAAGCAACCTCCGAAGCAAATGGAGCGCACCAACATCTTCCGCTAAGCTGATAGCCTACTTTGAGGGCTCTCGACCTATCTATCAAGACCTACGGGCATGAAATGCAGCGTCCCCAAGCAAAAGGGACATCAGTATGAAAAATGTACCGAGTATGTAAGGCACATAAATAAGTACATAAGAGACATGGAAGAAATATAGAGTAATTGACTTAACTTGTAAGTCTGGATAACTCTGTAAATCATATATTACTTTTAGATCATGCATATGCATATGAATGTCATGTCGTGCATAGGTACATGTTTCATAACATTATCAGCCTCTGACGCCATCCCATCATATCATATTGGACAATGTGGGCAAAGTCATCAACACATACCAACTGATCAGGTGGTGGTGCGTATATAACGCCATAACCTTTCCCATATCCCATATACATATATATACATACATATATACGCGTATATAATGCCATCTAGTCTGGGTCAATGTACATGAATGTAATACATGAAAAGTATGTTAATAAAATCTTTCGGAATGTCATAAGACCATTTTGCCTTCGAGTAATATCATAAAGTAAACTCTTTTCAACTTTTGTATTTTTCTGGGACCCATGAACAGATGATAAAATATTATGACACATGGAGATTCAAGAACATAGATATCTCTAATACTTCTAAGAATAGAGTTATTTATGGAATTTGTGCATTTGCACGTTTTGTTCGTATCGTATGGATCATGCCAAAAGAAAGAAGGGATAGCCTTAACATACCCGTTCCTTGAATTATTTGCACGAAATGAAGCTTCTGCTCGTTTGAACTTGAACGAAATTGATGCTTGGACTCTATAAAAGTGGAACAAAATTCTTTCTGCTTGTCTAGATTTTTGGGACGTTAGTCCCTTTTGTCCAAATCAAGAAAGCTAATCTACTGATCCTTCACGTTTTCTTGGAATGAATTGAACAAAATCTTAATCTTGCTACTGTTTGTCTTTGTAATGGAATAAATTGGAATGGATTGAAAAAACTTGTATTTGTAATGGAATGAGTTGAAAAGACTTGTAATGGCATGAATTTGGAAAGACTTGGAACAAAATCACGTTTCTATTGTTCCTAAGTCTTTAAGTAGTAAGAATGTCATATTGTTTCTTGTTTGATAAAATGAATCCCAACTTCCTAAATGCCTTACACGTAATTCAATCAAGACTATGAGTCATTTTCCTTAAATATGGGGCTACCACCTCATGTTATTTTATACTCCAATATATCCCCTATTAATTAGGTAATGTCCTGTTACCCGGTAATTAACCAATTACCCACAAAATTAAGAATTATTCCCACTTACTTGAAATATTACTCACTTTTCACATACCTTATACACCTTACTATTATGGTCATGTAGTGTCTTGCATGGTACTAGTCGACAAATACCGAGTATTTTAGCTCGAGCCGTATTTTATCCCAACATGCCAGACTTGGACGAAAATTCATTTTGTTTAACTTGCTCACCCTTTCACCTTTACTAATCACTTGTGAAATAGCATTTCTTATAATCTCTAAATAGTCTTTTACTTGGGTTGATGTTAATTACCTTACGACAAATTTAATGTATATTACTTCAAGGTGCAACATCGTCGTAACTTAATACTGCGAAGCGTGACATCACCATAATGTAATACTGCTGGCTGCAACACTATCGTAACTTAATACTACGAAGCGTAACATCACGATAATGTAATACTACAAGGCATAATATAATCAGAATATATTACTGCAGGATGTAACACCATCATAATATACTTTAGAGGGTAACATCATCGTAATATATTACTGCAGAGCATAACATCGTCTTAATGTAATACTGTGGGAGGTAATATCGACATAAAATTATCGGGCGTGACTGATGGGTTTTCAATGTCTTTGCCTTATGCTTCTTATGTTTTGATGATCTAACAAAAATTATTGTGAAGATCCAGATAGAGAATCTGACCCACATGGTTTATATTTCAAATGAATAATGTCCAGTCTGATCTCCAGCAAATGAATGAACAAACCACAGGGAGGAACACAACAGGGACCTGATGACCTGGTCCCTTAGGGTTCTCCGATAGAAGTACAAGTCAGTGACTGTCCGTAATTATTACAATGAGGAACACAATAGGGACCTAGTCCCTTAGGGTTCTCTAACATAAGTACATGTCAACTGTACCGCTGGAACGTAACAGCAGAAAGTAACTATCTTGCAACTATTACAAAAAGAGGAACACAGTAGGGACCTGGTCCTTTAGTGTTCTCTGACAGAATTACAAGTCAACTATACAGCTGGAACGCAACTGCACAAAAGTGATTGTGCAGCAGATAGTGAAATAGTCATTTCTCATTGGGAAGAAGCGTGTACCTAGATTTGACATCAATATCCATTGTGATGTCTTTTGCGGTATAACAACCTGGTACAAGGCACAAGATATACACTTTTGCATTCAATGTTATTCTCTCAAGCATAACAATGTTCATCCGACATTGAAGTCACTGGTCTGTCAAGAATAAGAAGACAACTCCCCTAAGGATTAGTTTCATAATGAGTTTATGTATATCCGTAGTTGAGTTGTAATCTTGTTGTTTGTTCTTCATTGTATCTCCTATTTTGCTTTCTTAGAAGCTTTGTCTTAGGAAAACCAAAAATTCGTAAAATTCCGAGTTTATGTTGTGACTAGGATTAGTCATAAGTTTAAAGTCTTTTAACTAGAAGAGTCACAATGTGGCTTGTGGTGAGAGCATCACAAGTTAGTTAAAGTCTTTGTAATAGGGTTATTACAAAGTGGTTGTAATAGTGAGATTGCAAGTTAGTGAAGTTAAAAGCCTACAAGTGTAGGTTATGGTTTTTTTAATCCCATTGTGTGGGATTTTTCCATGTAAAATCCCTTGTCTTCTTTACTTTCAGTTTTATTACAGCATTACCTCATAGAGGACCAGGTAATCTATAGTTGGTGGACTCATACAAACTAACAATTGGTATCCGACCAGGTTCTTTCTAAAAGGCTAACACCTAGAAAAGATCTTAATGGCTGCTCCACCCAACTTGGAGGAAGGACAATCAACCTACAGACCTCCTAGATTCAATGGTCAATACTATGGATGGTGGAAGACTCGCATGCATGACTTTATAATGGTCGAAGATTCAAAACTATAGGACATCATTTGTGATGGTCCACTTGTTCCTATGAAGAAGCTTGAAGAAACTAGACCAATGGCGTCGAAGGACAGAAAAGAGTACAAAGACATTGACAAAAAAGCCTAAGAAAAGAACTATCGTGCCAAGAAAATCTTGGTATGTGGCATAGGACCTGATGAGTACAATAGAGTCTCAACTTGTGATACTGCCAAAGAAATATGGAAGGCGTTGCAAACCACACACGAAGGAACTACTCAGGTTAAACAGTCTAAGATTGACAGGATCACCACAAAGTATGAGCTCTTTAGGATGAATGATGATGAGTCTATACAGGATATGCACACCAGATTCACCTCTATCATAAATGAGCTTCATTCACTTGGAGATGTTTTTCCCAAAAACAAGCTTGTAAGGAAAATCCTCAGTGTTCTACCTAGCTCCTGGGAAAATAAGGTAAATGCCATCTCTGAAGCTAAATATCTACAAACTCTAACCATGGATGATTTGATTGGTAATCTGAAGACATACGAGATAAAGAGAAAGAAAGACAGTGAAAGGAGAGAGCCGAAGAAGGAAAAGAACCTGATACTCAAGGCTGAAAGTAGTGACTCAAGTGATGAAGATAGTGATATGACCTATCTTACTAAAAGATTTCAAAAGATGGTTCAAAGAAATGGTGGTATACCAAAGAGGGGCAGTTAAAGTAAGGCAAGGAACAATGATCTCTGTCACATGTGCGAAAAGCCAGGGCATATCATCAAAGACTGTCCACTCATGAAACAGGAGCAATACAAACAAAATCCTGACAAAGCAACAAAAATGAACCTGGTTCCAGATAAACGATTCAATCAAAAATGTGCAGCTGACAATATTGTGAAGCAGACTCTTGCTACTTTGGGGGAATCCTTCAGTGAATCAGAAAGGGAACCAGATGCAGAAAATAGTTCCTTGAAGGTAGTGGAAAATGAGGCAATGAAGTATGACTCACTGTTCGTGCTGATGGCTCAGTCTGATGAGGATGAAGAAGATGAAGATGATGAGGTAAATTTTAGGGATGTTTAGAGAAATCTGAAATTCTACTCTTCTAAGAAGTTAAGGTCATTAGCAAATGTTTTAATTGATGCTTATTATAGCCTTGACAATGATAAGGAGATCCTGACCTTAGAACTAGGAGAAGCTGAACAATCTAGAGATAATCTGGTGGTCTGTGTAGTGGACCTAAATGAGACCATATCTAATCTTGAAAAAGAAAAGAAAGCTCTAAATGAAAAGATAACTAGTGTAGAAAATGAGAGAGATGACCTGATGGTAGTAGTTGTTGACTTAAAGGAAACAATAAAAGGTCTCAGTAATGAGAAACACACTCTATAAGAAAATATTTCTACTACTGAGCAAGAGAGGGATGAGTTTTTATTGATAGTCACTGACCTAGAGGAAACCATTGAGGGACTCAATAGAGAACATATGACTACGAGTTTTGGGAAAGGGAAGGAAGTAGCTAGTGAGACACACATCAAGCTTGAACATGAATTAAACGATGTGAAAACCAGTCTATGTGGTGAACTTGAGAAAAATCGGCAACTTCAACCTGAATTGGAAAAAGTCAAAATTGATCTTGAGAAATCTCTGAAGTGGACCTGGTCCTCAGATACTGTGACTGCCATGTATTTGAATAACAATGGCAATAAGTAGGGAATCAGGTTCCAAAGGGGGAAAACTCCTTACAACCCTTATAGCAAATACGTTACTGTTCCTGATAATTGGCTGTGTACCCACTGTGGGAACAATGGGCACTTCAAAGAAAATTGCCAGGCCAGGGTTCAATCTATTCAGAAAAATAAAGTGTTTACTGACAAAGTGACTACTAACAAGGGACCATGTATTAGTCCCAAGAAACGAATGTTGCCTGTATAGACTAGAAAAGCCCTTATCCATCCCTTTTATCATAACAAGGGACCCAAACTAGTTTGGGTTCCTAAATCTAACCTATAATTTGCATGTTCAGAGAACGGTGAGAGGAAGCGGATTGCAATGAACCAAGGACAGTGGATGCTCAAAGCACCTGACTAGAAGCACCATAGATTTCTTCTCACTAAAAACCCTACAGAAAAGGAATGTATCCATTGAAAAAGGAAAGGGTACATTCTCAGTGCTAGAAAAGTTGGAAAATCTCTCTGTCACTCAATTGAGAACGTGTACTATGTGGATAACCTAAAGTACAGTCTCATGAGTGTCCCTCAAAGCCATGTTAGAGGGAACAAAGTAGAGTTCTTGTCAAAAGAATGCACAGCTACCAATCTGGTGACTAGCAAGGTGGTCTTAGTAGCCAAAACAAAACAAGAACATCTACGCTGCTGATTTTGAATCTTTACAAGTTGGTGATATGAGATACTTGAGAAGGACCTGGTTTGTGGTCTATAAAATACAAGATTCACCTGGACACTGGTTCTTAGAACAAAGGATGAGACTTTCAAAATATTTAGGGCCTCTGTCAAGAAGATCCAAGCGAGGATAAAATTGAAGGTAGTATGCATCAGATCTGACCACGGGACAGAATGTGACAACGCCAAAATTTGATAAGCTTGTAACAAAAATGGAATCACACACAACTTCTTAGCACCAAGGACTCCACAGCAAAATGGTTTTGCTGAAAGAAATAACAGAACTGGAAGACATGCATGGACAATGCTCATCGACAATGGAATTGCTAAGAGTTTCTAGGCAAAAGCAGTAAATACTGCTTTCTACTTGGTGAACAGGTGTATGATCAGGTCCCTCCTGAATCAAAACCCTCTATGAGCTACCAAATGGAAGAAAACCAAAGATAACTTATCTGAGAACCTTCTTGACTAAAAATGCCATGTTCTCAACAACGGGAAGGACCAGCTTCGGAAGTTAAATTCAAAGGCAATGAAGGAATCCTTTTGGGATACTCTCTACAAAGAAAAGTCCACAAAGTCTACAATAAAGGATACACTAAGTGGAAGGAAGTGCTCATGGGGTATTCAATAAGACACCTTCCTCTCACCAAGGAAGGAACAATGATGATCAATATAATAAACCAGCTCTGGTCCCTGGGAATATCTGAGGTTTCAAATAGGGAGGCAACTAATATGATGAGTAAGATAAAGGAGACAAGTGAAAGATAATGTAACATCATCTTCCACTTCTCACAAAGAACCTGATACTTCACTTACTACCATTGAAGCTGAAGAAAGAGTGGAGATGCAGTTCATGGCGCTCCACAAGTAACAGAAAAAACAGTGCAGGGAAATCAAATTAACCTCCCTAGTTTCCCTACCAATCAAGCCTCAGTCCCAAACTGGAAACACAAAAGTTCCCATCTATGTGATAACCTAATCACTCATTTTTTTGAGTTAGACAAGTATTAAAAATTCAAAAAAGAAATTTGGTCCCTTCTGTATCTCCACTCTAGAATAGAATCTAAAGTCAAGGTCCTTAGGAATCCTATTTGAGGGCCGCCAAAAGAAGTTTGAGATATCTTAAAAGAACTCAGGACCTGGTCTTGCATTACCTCTCAAGTGACAATTTTAATCCTGTTGGGTATGATGATGTTAACTATGCAGGTTTTCTTATAGACAGGAAAAGCACTTCTAGAACGGTTCACTTGCCATGTTCATGCCTTATCCCTTTGGGGACAATGAAGCAAAACTCAATGGCCTCGTCAACAACTTAAGAAGAATATGTAGTGGAAGCACCATGCTATGCTCAAACCCTGTGAACTGAGCAGCAACTAGAAGATCTTGGGGTATCTTCTGATGGTATATCGTCTCTATACAGTTCAAAACAAGAGGACCAAGCACATTGAGGGGTGGCATTATCTTCTGAGGGTCAATATGGAGAAAGGGTTGATCTGTGGAAAAGTCTTACAAAACAGAAGACCAAATTCCAGATATCTTTACCAAAGCCTTGAGTAGAGAATATTCTGGAAGAAACAAGGTGAAGATGGGGTCATGAGAGTCTAATGAAGAACCTGATTCTCCATCAGTTGGCTATGCAAGACACTGTCAGGTAAAATTAGTTAAAGTGTTTTCTGACCAAGCCTAACTCATATCGATACCGTTGCAGGTAAACATGCATGACGATCATAGAAGCTAAAGGTACAGTTATGAACTGCCAAAGAAAAGCTGCTAAAACCTTTTTCAAAAATGCTTAGGCATCAGGTTCCTGTACCACATGTTAGTAGTAATGTGTTTTTCTCTGCATGCTGTCTCAAAATGGTAACACAATTAACTCAACTGCCACATCATCCGACTTTTCAAAATCTACATGACATGTCTTGTCTTTCAAATCCCTTCTGCCGATAACGTTTTCCCACAAACCTACCGCCGTTTTTAAAAACTATTCAGAACCCGTTTCTCTTTCCTCTCATCATTAGTCCTTTTTCAATAAAACTTTCTTTCTCTCTCATAGCAAGTCATGAACCTTCATCTCTTCTGCATAGCTATGATCTTCTCTTCATCTCTCTCTCTCTCACTCTACTTGTCTTCCAAATATTCATATAATGGCTATCGAACGATCGCCTCCTTCTCCCACCGTTAACACCACTTCCATTTCCCTATTACCCTTAAAATCAGCCCCAGAAATTTACTATTTCACTCCTTCCAATACTACTGTATCCACACCTGGTTCCTCCTCTTTTCCTATAGTCTTTCCTTTTCTGACAAACCCTATTTTTCTTCCATGTGTTGAGAACTCTATGTCTCGTCACTCCTCTGATCTCTTCAAAGAACACTCAGGGGGTTTCATCTCTCAAGTGTTAGAGGTCTCTGAGGATGATCCTGCTCAGTATCTGAACTCCTCTATTTTGGACTTAGTGACTCTCACAGAGTCACCAGAAAAGGAAACAGTGCATAACATCATGGCTATCTCTGCTGAGAGTCTGATGAATGAAGGAGCATATCTCTTGTCTGAGTATCAGGGGGAAGACACTCCATTCCTAAGTGATGTAAGAACTATAGTACTCCTCGAGCCTTTGGCTCATGAGATATTCCTAGAAAAACCTACTGAAGAACCTGATTCGCTTCTAGGCAAACCCACTTCTGCACCTCCTGATCATCCTAAGCTCTCAAAATCCTCTTACAAGTCACCCACTATCATGTCACGGCAGAAAGAGGGTTTTGAGTCTACATTACAAAAAAATAGGAGGAGTGTCAAGACAAGAAAAATAAATTGATGAATCAAGTGGAATTTGTTACTGACAAGAGTGTTCCAGTAAATGGGATTGACAAATATGCTCCAAAAGAACCTGGTTCCTTAGTGCAACAATCTATGAAATCTCAAAAGTCTGTGGATAAAGCTTCCGATGAAACTATTGAGAAACATAATGGTGCATCTGTGAAGGGCAATAACAAGTCTAAGAAGAGTCAAGTTGAGCAAGCCATGTGTGAAGATGATAATGTGGGGTTAGTAAGCTGGAAAGGGAAGTCTATTAAAGGATCTAGCAAACGAAAACGGGAAACTATTAGAGAACCTGATGCTCCAAGGACCATGCACAGTGATAGTGGTCTTTGGCAGTAGAGATTAAGAACTCAGAATGTCTTATGGGGTCGTACATTTGACCCAGCAATTTCAGAGTTGGTCGATATGAGACAAATTCTGGAGATAGTGGAATTTCAACAATGAGAGCACTTGTTTGAAGGGAGCATGCCTCTGGTGTACAAAGATGTGGTACAAACCTTCTACGCAACTCTCTTCACTATTGAGGGGGATCACATTTGTGCGCTAGTAAATGGAGTAGACATTGTACGCGACACTTTAGCATTGGGAAAGGTTCTCAGAATTTCATGTGAATGGATGTCCTCAGTCAAGGGTGTCTGTGGTGTCAACTTTAGGAGAGCCATCATGAAGAGCAAGATATTCAGCAGGGGGAACAAGTGCATAAGAAGGTATTACTTCCTGAATATCAGCTTCTCTTTTAACTAGTCAATAAGGTGCTCTTACCTCGTTTTGAGAGGCGGTCTATTCCTACAAAATCGGATATGGTCTTAATGGAAGCGCTTGATGAGTTTGTCCCAATCAATCTGCCCGCAATCATGATAGATCATATGCAAAAGGTGGCAAACCTTAAATGTGGAAATCATGGGCTACCATATGGCTTTCTCCTCACTCAGGTGTTCAGATTCTACTAGGTCCCCTTGGGGAATCCCAGAGTGGGCACACACAAGAAAACTTTCTCTAAAATCACTTTAGAAGAATGTAAATGTGTAGAATGAGTTGGTGGAAGCATCTCGGCCATTTCTCAGGTGATCAACACTCAAAATGTAGCTTTTGAAGAGATCAAAAGGTTGAGGGCTCAAAATGCCATACTGGAAACTCAGCTCAGTCAAGCAGTTAATGGACCTGATTTTGTAAATGAAGAAGTTGCCCGACTGACAAAGGAAAATGATAAACTTCGGGCACAATTGCTTGAAGAACAATTATCTGCAAATGCTCGACTGGACCTGGTTCGCAAAACCACTGCTGCCTCTTCTTCCAAGCCTCCTCCTTTTAGTATCCCCTAGGATCCTCTCAGTGTCCAGCTATTTTTGCTCTAATATTTTGTGGCTGCTATTTTATTTTTATTTGCCTTTTTTGTGATGGCATGCTGGAATTCACTATTACTGCTCCTGTCTTGCTCAGTCCATTATCAATATTAATGAAACAACTCCTCTTTTTGCTTGTTCTATGCTGTGTTCCTCTTGCTTCTCTTTTCTTTCATGTTGTGTGCACATATGTGGCATCATTTACTTGTGTTAGACTTATTTATGCTAATTACCTGCTTGTGTTCTTTTTAATGATGCCAAAAGGGGGAAAAAGATTTAAGGGAGAGATCTGAGATTAAGGGGGAATCAATATTTTAAGGGTCAGGGGGAACCTGTGTATTTTCTGAGATTAAGGGGGAATCGATTTAAGGGGAAATCAAAAGCAAACGGTCAGGGGGAACCTATGTAGTTTTTGGTATCTTATCTAGTTATTTCTGCTCTAAACAAAATACTACCAATGCCTAAGTTTGTCATCATCAAAAAAGTGGAAATTGATGGGTTTTCAATGTTTTTACCTTATGCTTCTTATGTTTTGATGATCTAACAAACATATTGTGAAGATCTAGATAGAGAACCTGACCCATATGGTATACATCTCAAATGAATAATGTCCAGTCTGATCTCCAGCAAATGAATGAACAACCACAAGGAGAAACACAATAGGGACCTGATGACCTGGTCCCTTAGGGTTCTCCAATAGAAGTACAAGTCAGTAACTGTCCGCAATTATTATAATGAGGGATACAATAGGGACCTAGTCCCTTAGGTTTCTCTGACAGAAGTACATGTCAACTATACAGCTGGAACGTAATAGCAGAAAGTTATCTTGCAACTGTTACAAAAAGAGGAACACAATAGGGACCTGGTCCCTTATTGTTCTCTAACAGAAGTACAAGTCAACTATACAGCTGGAACGCAACTACACAAAAGTGACTATACAGCAGACAATGCACTAGTCATTTCTCATTGGGAAGAATCGTGTACTAAGATTTGACATCACTATCCATTGTGATGTCTTTTGCAGTATAACAACCTGGTACAAGGCACAAGATATTCATTTTTGCATTCAGTGATATTCTTTTCACTTTTGCATTCAGTGCACATATGTGGCATGAGTTAAATGTGTTAGACTTCTTTATGCTAATTACCTGCTTGTGTTCTTTTTAATAATGCCAAAAGGGGGGAAAAGATTTAAAGGAGAGATCTGTGATTAAGGGGGAATCGATATTTTAAGGGGAAATCAAAAGCAAACGGTCAGGGGGAACCTGTGTAGTTTATGAGATTAAGAGGAAATCAAAAGCAAACAGTCAGGGGGAACCTGTGTAGTTTCTGATATCTTATCTAGTTATTTCTGCTCTAAACAAATACTATCAATGCCTAAGTTTCTCATCATCAAAAAGGGGAAAATTGATGGGTTTTCAATGTCTTTGCCTTATGCTTCTTATGTTTTGATGATCTAACAAACTTATTGTGAAGATCCAGATAGAGAACCTGACCCACATGATATACATTTCAAATGAATAATGTCCAATTTGATCTCTAGTAAATGAATGAACAACCACAGGGAGGAACACAATAGGGACCTGATGATCTGGTCCCTTAGGGTTCTCTGATAGAAGTACACGTTAGTGACTGTCTGCAATTAACACAACATGGACCTAGTCCTTTAGGGTTCTTTGACAGAAGTACATGTCAATTGTATAGCTGGAACGTAACAACAGAAAGTGACTATCTTGCAACTGTTACAAAAAGAGGAACACAACAGGGACCTGGTCCCTTAGTATTCTCTAACAGAAGTACAACTCAACTATATAGCTGGAACGCAACTGCACAAAAGTGACTATGCAGCAGACAGTGCAACAATCATTTCTCATTGGGAAGAAGTGTGTACCAAGATTTGACATCACTATCCATTGTGATGTCTTTTGCGGTATAACAACCTGGTACAAGGCACAAGATATTCACTTTTGCATTCAGTGATATTCTCTCAAGCATAACAGTGTTCATATGGCATTGAAGTCAGTGGTATGTCAAGAACAAGAAGACAACTCCACTAAGGATCAATTTCATAATGAGTTTATATATATCCGTAGTTGAGTTGTAATCTTGTTATTTGTTCTTCATTGTATCTCCTATGTTGCTTTCTTAGAATATTTGTCTTAGGAAACTAAAATCCGTAAAGTTTAAAGTCTTTGTAACTAGAAGAGACACAAAGTGGCTTGTGGTAAGAGCATCACAATTTGGTTGAAGTCTTTGTAATAGGTTTTTACAAAGTGGCTTGTAATAGTGAGATTACAAGTTAGTGAAGTTAAAAGCCTATAAGTGTAGGTCATGGTTTATTTTATCCCCTTGTGTGGGATTTTTCCACATAAAAATCCCTTGTCTTCTTTACTTTCAGTTTTATTAGCATTCTCAGATTTACCTCATAGAGGACTAGGTACTCTATAGTTGGTGAACTCATACAAACTAACAGCAACATTTTGTATTATTGTGCATTTCATTTGATGTCTTGAACTTGCCCTGTGTGTTTGCAAAGCGAAATAGTAGTTTTAAGTAGTCATGGAAGTGATATAGGCATTTCTTTGTTGAGCCAGTTATATGATTTTTTTATCCACCAAATTATTATGTATTGTAGTTAATCCATTTGAGCCTGTAATCCTGTCTCTTTGGCAACCACATTACAAGCCTTGCCCATTTGGTTGAATTGACCATCTATTTGAACCCGTTACCTTTCATGAGCACTTGGAATTCAGACTTTTTGGGTTGAACAGTATGCTAAAGAGTTAAAAGAAAATGTTTTGCAGAAGTTAGCATTTCTGCGACTCATTATGCAGCCGTCTAACCACTTTGTGGGTCGCAGAATGGCCACAACGTGAGGCAGTCTTTGGGCCATTTTTATGTCATTTTTGCGGCCCATTATGCGACTGCAGAACCATTTCGCGGGCCGCACTCTGATCGCATGTCCAACCTTGAGATTTTTCAGATGGTGGTTCAATGGCGCATTATGCGATCGTAGAATATGTCTGCGGACTGCAAACTGGTCGCAGACTGAAGTAGAAAATGTCAGCTCTGAGGGCCAATTATTCGGACCACTTTGCGGACTACAGAAGAATTATGCGACCACATATCATTGTCAGGCCCCTATTTTTCTAATTTTTATAACCTGACCCAATCTCGTTATATAAGCATTGTGGACCATTTCTATTGCAAAACCTTATAATTTAAGCATTGTGGACCATTTTTCTTGCAAAACCTTATACATTTAGAGTAATAGAGGGTTCTTAGATTGGGGAAGTGATCTTCAATCAATTATCTATCAATTCTTGCTCAAATCATTGAAGATTAACAAGAAAAATCCTCATCTTAAAGGTAAGAATCTATGCCCTAGCTCTTAATTTCAAAATTCTACTAAAAATAGAATAATTAGAAAGACAATTCTTGGGTGTGTGGGTTGTTATCTTGCATGAATGTGTAATAAAAGAATGTGGGAAGGTTGTGAGTTAAAGATGGTAGAGAATGGGTTAAGGAATGATGGAATCTTTCATAAAAGGGCGTTAAAATCATTAATGCACACCTAGTGTTTGATACTGTGCTCAAATGAGCTAGAACCACGATCATTTCCCTAATTTTAGTTAATATGTTATATTTTAAAAATAAATTGGTGTTGCTTAGATTCCTGGAACATTTATAGTGTAAGGGAGCTCGATTAAGGTATGTATGGCTAAACAATTCTTAGAATTGAACCCCCACAATATCCATGTAAGTCCCGAGTTGCTCACTGTAAGTTGAACATTCTGAATAAGCTTGTGACAAAAGATATCCATGTTCAATATGCAATTTAAATGCTCTTGTTATGTTATACTGTTATTTGAAGAATGTGTTCAAAGTATGGGTTGCATGTTTAAATGCCTTAACATGAAGTTGTGCTTCAAACGAAAGCTAATGACAATTCTGTAAAAAATCTCAATGTACCTAGAACTTTTAGTTGCTCATATTTGTGATTAAATGTTATGAAAAGAAATGCCTTGTTGTTGGAGATCTATGATGATTGTTGAAAGCAAAATACAAATTATGAGATACAAAGCGAGGAATACTAAAAGTGAAATATGAAATATGAAATATGGAATACGGCCAACGTGCCAAGTGAAATAATATTATTGTAGTTGATGTCTCGTATGAGATGGCCTAGCTGATCGGGTCGTGATCGGACACCATACTATACACATGGTGGTGACTCTGTTGGAAATTGTAATTGAACTTGCGACTGTGGTTAATATCTCTTACGAGATGGCCTAGCCGATCGGGTCGTGATCGGACGCCATGCCATACTCATGGTGGTGACTCTATTGGAAAAATTGTAATTGAAATCGTGATAATGGTTGATGTCTCATATGAGATGGCCTAGCCGATTGGGTCGTGATCGGACACCATGCCATGCATATGGCGGTGACTGTATTGTGAATTGAAATTGAAATGGTGAATAATGGAATATTGGTACTAAATATTTCCCTATCATAAAATATGGAAATTTAATTAGAAACCTATCTTATTCCTTATTTGATGTTTGGTAAATGTTCAATGCTTTAAGTGATATTATGATTGTCCTTATTTGCATTATTGTTCATTGTATTGAGGTGGTGTTTAGTTATACATACTAGTACTATTCGATAGTACTAACGTCCTTTTTGATGGGGGCGCTGTATCTTTAAATGGATGCAGGTGGTTCCACAACTGGTAGCATTGACTCGGTGATAGCGGTACATCCTCCTCCTAGCAGTCTTAGTGAGCCCCATTTCATTTCGGGGATTATGTATTGTATGTTTTGTTCATATTACTATTACTATTTCATTTTGAGGTATAGTCGGAGCCTTATTGCCGATACTATCATAACACTTTTTGTATCTTTTAGAGGTTCCGTATACACAACGTGGGTTGTACAAGGGTGTTAGAAAAGTTAAACAAAGATATATTATGTTTTGTTCACTTGTTCCATTCAACCCATAAGAATGTGTGTATTTTGAGACTCAAAAATGATGTAACTAATGAAAATGAATTAGTATTGTATGCATGATCTCCCTACTATTTAATTTATGAAAATATGTCTTCTCTTTAATCATGAGTGAGTTTGGGTAGAAAGAATCTAATAGGCTTTCTCAGTCGGGTTCACTCGGTTGAACACCGGTCACACCCACTGAGTTTGGGGAGTGACTGTTTGGTTTTTGAGTGGAACTATTTAAATAAGAAGAAAGGTACAATATTTTGAAAAAGAGCCATTTGAATGGAAAAAGAAAAAAATAGTTGTATTGTGTGCAAATATTCTTTGATAAGTGGTGACTCTTGATGCTAGTGTGCTTAAAGAAGAAAGGAGTTAAATATATATTGATGTGATGGTGTAGTCATGGTTTGACATAAGTTAGGAGAGTTGTTTAAAAAGGTGATGTTAGAGTAAGTGAGTGAGTTGTGAATAATGCGTGGTACTTCTGAGTCAAATCTTGAGGTGATAATGTTACACTATTGTGCTTAGTCTATTTTAAATATTCTTGGTATAATGAGTTAGGAGAGTTGTTTAAAAAGGTCATGTCTATATAAAGTGTAGTTTGATTTCTCGAGGACGAGCAATGGTTTAACTGTGGGGTGTTGATGGTAGGATATAATTACATGTTTTAGTCTCTTATTGCGCTGTAATTTACTGCACTTTAATTGAGTTTGAGCTTTAATCACTAGTATTTTGTACTTATTTTGTGTTTTATGCCTTGTAGGAGTGGTTCCGAGTGATGTAGATGTAATAGAGCTAATTCGAGTGACTTGGAGCTTTGAAGTTTGAGTAAAAACCCAAGGGATTAAGCTGGGAGTGCATTCGGGGTCGAGGACCAAGCCTAGATATAAAAAAGTCAAGAAAATTCTGGACTTTGAGAAATCACCAAAGCCGCGACGCTGGAGCAGTGCGTGGGGTGGCGCGGCTGCCCATCTTTCCTGTTGCCTTGAAAGTACAAGCTCTCTGATAAACTCCACTTCCACACCTCCTGGTACGTCACCCCATGCGGCACACCTGTGCATTGTTTATAGAGTTACAATTCTATTTCGACTAGAAGAAGGTAATTTCGTTTTGGCCCAACCCTACTTGGTATAGATACATGTAAAAATATTATTTTTGGGACTTTTGACACATCTTAGACCTAAGGAAGCTAAGGAGGAGGCGGAGAAGCAAAAGTACAAGGATTTCCTCATTGAATCCTCACTCAAGACAAGAGTTTGGATCGATTTTTGTTTTCCCTTGACTTAAACATATTTGTGATAAATTGCTCCATATCTATGGAGTAGTTCTCTTTAGGGTTTGATGGATTTGGTGTATTTAACGATCCGGCTGGTCGTTTTGAGAGTTGTACCACCATTTCTCCATTTTTTCTTCTTTTTGTGTTCTTCAACTATATTATGATATGTCGGGTCAGTTGGTTCGGGTCTGGAGTAGTTTCAGAGAAGATTTGAGACACTTAGTCTCTTTTGGGAAGACTTAAGTTGGGAAAGTTGACCGGGTGTTGACTTATATGTAAACAATCTCGGATTGGAATTTTGATGGTTTTATTAGCTCAGTTTGGTGATTTTGGACTTAGGAGCGCGTCTGGAAGGTGTTTTGGAGGACCGTAAGTGAATTAAGCTTGAATTGGTGAAAGTTGGAAATTTGGCAATTTCAGTCGGTAGTGGAAAACTTGATATCATGGTCATAATGGATTTTCGTAAGTTGGAATAGGTTCGTGGTGTCATTTTTGACGTGTGTGTAAAATTTGAGGTCATTCGGACATGGTTTGGTAGTTTCGGCATCGTTTGCGGATTTTGGAAGTTTAGAAGTTCTTAGGCTTGAATCTGAGGGTAATTTAGTGTTTTGATGTTGTTTTGAGTGATTCGAAGGCTCGACTAAGTTCGTATAGGGTTATATGACTTGTTGGTATGTTCGGTTGAGATCCCGAGGGCCTCAGGTTGATTTCGGGTGGTTAACGGAACAAGTTTGGAAATTGGAGGAGATGCTAAAGTTGGAACTCAACTGTTATAACTGCACCTGCGAAGTGGGGAGCCACAGGTGCGAGTCACAGAAGCAGGAATACGAGCCGCAGAAGTGAAAGGAAGAGGGGCTGGTAGATTCCGCAGGTGCGAGGGGTTTTCCGCACTTGCGATGGTCGCAAAAGTAGAAGAGAGGGCGCCAGTGGGTGTGATGGTTCGCAGGTGCAATGTTAATTCCACACCTGCGATGATCGCAGATGCGGTCTAGAGGCGCAGAAGCGGTCCATGGATTTTAAGTAATTTTCCACAGATGCGGAGGGTTTTGCGCATAAGCATCACCACAGGTGCGCTAGTTGATCCGTAGGTGCGGAAATCCTGGGCAGAACCTATAAATAGAAAACTTCACGAATTTTTGTTCATTTCCACCATTTTGAACACGGAATTTGGAGTTTTTGAGAGGATTTTTGAAAGGGATTCAAGGTTATTCACTAAGGTAAGTTGCTTGAGTTCTATTATCATTAGCTATGGTGTTTTTTCGTTGATTTCTCACCTAATTAGTGGAGTTTTGAAGTGAAAATTAGGGGTTAAGGCTTGGAATTTTTGAGAGAGTAATTTGGGGATTTGAGGGTATGTCGGATTTTGATCAAATTGGTATGGGTAGACTCGTGAGTGAATGAGCTTTCTAGTTTTGTGATTCTTGTTGGATTTTGAGACGTGGGCCCGGGGGCTGGGTATAAGTCGATTTCGGGATTTGAGTCCAATTTAGTAGTCTTCCTTTGGTTCCTTCCTTTATATTGATTGTGTTGTATTACTTTTGGCGAGATTCAGGACGTTTGGAGGCCGATTCGAGAGGCAAAGGCATTGCAGAGTAGGATTTTGGCTTGGTTTGAGGTAAGTAACGTTTCCAAACTTGGTTCTGAGGGCTCGAAACCCTGAACTATATGTTATATGATTAGTATTGAGGTGACACACATGCCAAGTGATGGGTGTGTGGGAGTGCACCATGAAAATTATGGTCTGGGAGATTCCATGGCACTGTTTAGTGATTCTATCATATTGATATCCATGTTGTCTTCATGTGATAACGTAGTTGAGCTGTAAATCATGCTAGATATAATGTTTAGCCTTTGTGTCGGTATTGTTTGGACCCTTGGCGGTCGTTTCTTGCTGTCATCTCATTAGTTTTTGCTTTATATTCCATACTCAATCATGATCATGCATTTTTATATCATATTTCCGTCTCAGTTAATTGTTGATTCATTATATCAATATTCCGGGTTGTTTTCATGACATTGTGAGCCTGTGGTAAGACTTGAGAGGTTAATGACTGAGTGAGGCCGAGAGCCTCATTATGAGTGACAATTATGGGATCGGGCTGCATGTTGCAGCAGTTATATTGATTATGATAGCGCTTGGGCCTTAGGAGCCCCTCCGTAATCTGTACACCCATTGTGGGTACGGATGATATTATTGAGGGATGGATCTTCCTTGGACATGGATCTTGTCCGAATCATTGATACTTGGAGATAGATCTTCAATACAGGGCTGGAATGGACTTCCTCAGTACTGAGTGACTATTGTCAGTGATATGTATATATTCCAGGATGGATCTTTCCTGGGACGGATGGCCATATACAGTACCAAGTGGTTGAGCACTTGAGAGTGGAAGTGCATGGTGCATTTCATACATTCTATACATTGGCACGTAGCGGTAAACTAAAGTATACATATATATCACACATTGTCCAGATCTGTATTTACTTTACTGCTTAAGCTGAATACTTGAATTGAAAGCATGCCTACCTTTCTGTACAGTTTACTTCTGTTTACATGTTAAGGTTAAGTTCGTCACTACCTATCAGTTCATAGTTTGGACTTGTTACTTACTGAGTTGGTGTACTCATATTACCCCCTGCACCTTGTGTGCAGATCTAGGTATCTCTGGCCATGGTAGTGGTTGCTGATTATTCTTCTGCTACTAATCACTGGAGATAGTAAGTAGCTTCCTGGCAACCGAAGCTCTGCTTTCTTCTTCTTTATCTTCCCCGTAATTGTATATTTTACTTTTCCCAGACTATGTTGGTCTTATTGTTATCAGAACAATAGTAGTAGTGGCTCATGACTCAGTGACACCCCGATGTTTGGGACTTTATTTTCCACATTTCTTTTTTTGAGTTCAACTCTTGTTTTCTTTTATGAAATTCTGCTAAACATGATGTCTTTTGGCATAACTTTTAATGAATTATGGTGGTATTGTTGAAGTCGGCTGGCCTCGTATTAGTGATAGGTGCCATCAAAACAGGTTAAGTTTAGGGTCGTGACAAGTTGGTATCAGAGTCTAGGTTACATAGGTCTCATGATTCATGAGCGGGTTTAGTAAAGTCTTACGGATCAGTGCATAGACGTTTATACTTATCTTTGAGAGGCTACAAAACCCTTAGGAAACTTTACATTCTTGAATTCTTATCGTGCGAATCTATTGATTCTAGTAATTAAACTTCTGTTATTCTATTCTCTCACATATGGTGAGGAATCATGCTACTGGTTAGGACGGACAGCCTCCAATACCACCAGTTAGGGATGCGATAAGCCGAGGTCGCGATCGAGGATATGGTAGGTGTTGGGGTATAGCCCGCACATCAGCCAGGGAAGAACCTGCAGATCCACAAGTTTCCCCAGGTCAGGATCAGGTCCTTGTTGTGGATGCACCAGCGGGACTAGCTCAGGCACCAGTTGTGCCCTTCGTGATTCTAGGTCTTCATGAGACCTTAGCTTAGATTCTTACCATGTGCACTAGTCTTGCACAGACGGTCTCTGTTACTACTACAACAAACACTTCCCAAGTCAGGGAGGCACTCAGACTCCCGTGCTCGCACACCCGAGCAGGTTGTTCAGGGACTTTAGACACTAGGAGCACCAGTCGGTTACAGCTGCTCAGGACTAGGTGGTTCCTGCCATGCCTTAGGATGAGCACTATAGATTTGAGAGGTTTGGTAGACTTCAGCCTCTGACTTTCAGTGGTGCAGAGGGCGAAGATTCCCAAGGTTTCTTGGATAAATGTTAGAGGATCCTCCGTACAACAGGTATTTTGGAGACCAGTAGAGTCTCGTTCACTACTTTTCAGTTATCTAGAGCTACCTTCACTTTGTGGGAGGCTTATGAGAGGCATAGGCCGGTTGGTGTAGCTCCCCTTACATGGGAGCAGTTCTCTATCTCTTCCTAGAGAAGTATGTGTCGCAGTCCTGCAGAAGAGAAGCTGCACAGGTAGTTCGAGCAGTTACGTCAGGATGATATGACTATGACATAGTATGAGATGAGATTCTCTAAGTTGGCCCATCATGCTATCTGGATGGTTCCCACAGATAGGGAGAGGATAAGGAGGTTCATTGATGGCCTCACTTATCAGTTGCAGATTCTTCTGACTAGAGAGAAGGTGTCTGGGGTTTCTTTTGAGGTGGTTGTTTACATTGCTTGGGATGTAGAGTTGTTTCACCACTAGGAGCGAGTAGAGAGGGAGGCCAGAAAGCCTCGTAGATCCGATAGTTTCGGTGGTGTTCCTTCGGGAGGTCAGTTTTACCACGGTAAGGGCCGTCCCTTCATGCATGCTCAGACGGCTCGTCCAGCTCACTGTGGTACATCATCTAGCAATGGTTCTCACAGTTCACATCAGGTCCACTCATCTCTCAGTGCCCTTCCAACTCAAAGTTTGTCGCATGCACCATCAGCCCAGGGTTCATCTATGCCTAGTCCTTATAGTGGATATCCTGGTGCTCGAGAGTCCCTTCGGTCCCCACCGCCATTTGTTGGGAGAGTTTGCTTTGAGTGTGGAGATTTGGGTCATATCAAGAGGTTTTTTCCCCACCTTACTAGAGGTTCATCTCAGCAGAGGAGTCAGCCTTCGGCTTTAGCACCAGTTACTTCCTCACCCGCCTAGCCAGCTCGGGGTTGAGGTCAGTCAGCTAGTGGTAGCCCTAGAGGGGGAGGCCGATCAGGAGGCGGTCATGACCATTTTTATGCACTCCCTGCTAGACCTGATGTTATTGCTTCAGATGTTGTGATCACAGGTATTATCTCAATTTGCCACAGGGATGCCTCTGTATTATTTGATCCTGGTTCCACTTTTTCATATGTGTCACCATATTCTGCCGGTTATTTGGATTTGCCCCGCGAGTCTCTTGTTTCATCTGTTCATGTATCTACACCGGTGGGCGATACTATTACTGTGGACCATGTATATCGGTCATGTGTAGTGACTATTGGGGGACTAGAGACTGGAGTGGATCTATTACTATTTAGTATGGTTGACTTTGATGTGATATTGGGCATGGATTAGTTTTCTCTATGTCATGCTTGTCACGCCCCAAAAACAGAGGAGCGCGATCGACACTCAACCGAGTAAACCTGACTGAGCAATCATGTTAGGTTTCATTCTACCCAAACTAATTCATGAATAAATAGAAGATGGACTCCATTAATCATACTTTGTAAGTATTTCATTAACAACTTTCATTTTATTTCCATTAGAAGCTTAATTCTTATCAAAATGTCACAAGTTTTATAAATCTTTGCCAAATATCAAGATTTCTAACTCAATTCCCCATTATCAAACACCACCCACAACCTGTCTACGAAGCCTCTAAATACAACTGAAGAGTAATATGGAATAGCCCGCAACAAGGCTCCGGCTATACTTCAAAATACAAAGTACATGATAAACAATTGATACATGAACCCGAAATGAAGTGGGCTAACCATGTCAACTGAAAGGAAGATGCGTCACTAGCTGCGACCACCACTATGGAACCACCTACATCCATTTAAAAACGTAGCGTCCCCGACAAAAGGGACGTTAATGCCATCGAATAGTACTAGTATGTATAACTAAACACCATCTTATTAGAAAGAACAACCATACAAGAACAAAGAAATCATAAGGATTCAACAAAAACTTTAAATAATTACCACATCATCAAATAAAAGGAATCACATAGCTTTTACATAATTTTTATAGCTTTAGTTTGGGGAATTTAATACTGTTCTTCATCATTCACAATACTACCGCTTTCTTGAGCGGAGTCCGATCATGACCCGATCGGATAGGTTGCCTCATTTGAGACATGTACCTCTATCACAATCTCATTCTCACTTTTCGGAATTTAATATCAGCACAATACCACCATGTGTGCGGCATGGAATCCAATCACGGCCCGATCGGCTAGGCCGCCTTACCGAGGCATTGTTCCTTTCTCATTAATCATCTCATTTCAATCTTTATTTCACAAATATCAATTCATAGGCACTTAGGGCCCCAATTATCACATCATACATGGAATTAGGCCACATTTCATAACTCACATTCCACATCACTTTCACTTTCAACATCAAACTTGAAATTTAAGATAATGGGCACATACAAGAGCAATTCAAGTTGTAAGCATAGAGAGGAATTCTCATGATTCAGCATAATAATCACAATTTAAACTTGACTTGAAATCTAGGCAATTTAGCATATAGTTCACATTCTTCACATATCCTTAATTTACCAAGAATAGCACATTGAACACATTGAGACACACCTTTCACATATATTCTTGCAATACCAAATCCTTTGAAATCTCAAATACTACATAAATCAAATTCTGGACTTACAACATATGGGGGGACACTATGGGAGCTCGATTTCTAAGAAGAGGGGGTTTTAGCCATACATACCTCGAAGAGCTTTTCCTTAAGTTACTACAACATTCCGGAAATTCTAGCAATCTCATTCTATTTCGAGACATAACAAAATTGAACACAAATTAGGAAGATATTCATGGTTTCGGCTCGTTTGAGCATTTTATCTAACACTAGTTGTGCATCTTGATTTCAAGGCTCTTTTACAAGATTTCCTTCATTACCCAACCTAATCTTTACGTATTCATGTTCAACAATCTTCTCACAAACCTAATTTGCATGTTAATACTATCACACCCAAGAATCATACCTCAATAACCCATATTATAACCCAAACTCAAAATTAAAGTCTAATGTATAGAACCTTACCTCCTAGATGAAGAACATGTGGTTGAGTTCTTTGATTCTTGAAGACTTGAGCAAGAGATGGGTGATTATGAAGCTAGGTTCCTTCTCTCTCTTTCTATTTCCATATGCTCTCAACTCTCTCTAAAATCAGTAGAAAATGACCCCAAATAAAGCCCCAAAGATTATATATTAAAATGGGGTCGGGTTATAAAAATAGGAAAAATAAGCCTCCAACATAGGTCTGCGATCACAGAATGGACCGCAAAACAAAAATGTGGGCCGCAGAATGCATCGCGAAATAGGTGCCCAAAACTGGACAACACCGGCCCAATCTGCGACAGATTTGCGATCGCAGAGTCAAAAATGCGAAATATTTGCGATCGCAGATTCGACACAGGATCGCATTTTTCCAGCCTTTGGTAATTTGATCATAACTAACCTTATACATATTTAGATATGCTCGTTCAAAGTGTAAATTTGTGCAAACTCATTTGGAATTTTAGCCTATTATGAAATTTTCCAATTTGACTTAGACTTAAGCCTCCCATTAGACCCCACATTATACATTATAAGACTTATACACTTATTTACCAATTCCAATTGATGCCCATCATGTTAATAGAAAATAAAATATTATAATTAGCCTATCTGGCACCACGACATTCTAAATTACTTGGCGAAATTTTCGGGGCCTTACAATGCTATTCTAGACTGTCACGCTAAGATGGTGACGTTGGCTATGCCGGGAGTGCCACAGATTGAGTGGCAAAGTTTGTTAGATTATGTTCCTAGTAGGGTGATTTCATTCTTGAAGGCCCAGCGGATGGTTGGGAAGGGTTGTCTTTCTTATTTGGCTTTTGTGAGCGACGTTAGTGTAGAGACTCCTACTATTGATTCAGTTCCAGTGGTGAGGTATTTTCTGGATGTGTTTCCTACAGACCTGTGGGGCATGCCGCCGAACAGGAATATTGACTTCGGCATTGATTTGGTGCCAGGCACTCAGCCCATTTCTATTCAACCGTATCGTATGGCACCAACGGAGTTAAAGGAATTGAAGGAGAAGCTCCAGGAACTTCTTGATAAGGGGTTTATTCGGCCTAGTGTGTCACCTTGGGGTACACCTATTCTATTTGTGAAGAAGAAGGATGGAACTACGAGAATCTGCATTGATTATAGGCAGTTGAACAAAGCCACAATCAAGAATAAGTATCACTTGCCTTGTATTGATAATCTATTTGACCAGCTTTAAGGAGCCAGGGTGTTCTCTGAGATCGACTTGAGGTTAGGGTATCACCAGTTGAAGATTAGGGACTCGGACATTCTTAAGACGACTTTCAGGACCCGATAAGGTCATTATGAGCTCCTTATGATGTCTTTTGGGCTGGCCAAAGCCCAGCAACATTCATGCATTTGATGAATAGCGTGTTTCGACCTTATCTCGACTCGTTTGTTATTGTATTCATTGATAATATCTGGTGTACTCTCATAGCCATGAGGAGCACGCTGAGCATTTGAGAGTTGTATTGCAACGGTTGAGGGAGGAGAAGCTTTATGGTAAGTTTTCCAAGTGTGAGTTTTGTCTTAGTTCAGTTGCGTTCTTGGGGCATGTGGTGTCTAGTGAGAATATTCAGGTTGATCCGAAGAAGATAAATGCAGTGTAGATTTGGCCCAGACCGTCCTCACCCACAGAGATTCATAGCTTTCTTGGTTTGGCTGGTTATTACTGTCGGTTCGTGATGGGATTTTCATCTATTGCATACTCCTTGACCAAATTAACCTAAAAGGTGCACCTTTCAAGTGGTTGGATGAGTGTCAGGTGAGCTTTCAGAAGCTCAAGACCGCCTTGACCACAACTCCAGTATTAGTTCTGCCATTAGCTTCAGGTTCTTATACAGTATATTGTGATGCTTCTTGGGTTGGAATTGGTTATATGTTAATGGAGGAGGGTATAGTGATTGCTTATGCTTCTCGTCAGTTGAAGCCCCATGAGAATAACTACCATGTTCATGATTTGGAGTTGGCTGCCATTGTTCACGCGTTGAAGATTTTGGATGCACTATCTCTATGGTGTGTCTTGCGAGGTGTTTATTGATCATTATAGCCTCCAACACCTGTTCAAATAGAAGGATCCCAAATTGAGGCAGCGGAGATGGTTGGAGCTGCTAAAGGACTATGATATTACCATTTTGTACAATCCGAGAAAGGCCAATGTGGTGGCCGACGCCTTGAGTAGAAAGGCGGTGAGTATGGGTAGTCTTGCATTCCTTCCTATTGGTGAGCGACCCCTTGCAGATGATGTTCAGGCTTTGGCCAACCAGTTCGTGAGATTGGATATTTCGGAGCTCAGTCAGGTCCTAGCCTGTGTGGTGTCTCGATATTCCTTATTCGATAGCATCAGAGAGAGCCAGTATGATGATCCTCATTTTCTTCTCCTCAAGGACAATGTTCTGCATGATGATGCCAGAGATGTGACTATTGGTGTTGATGGGGTATTGATGATGTAGGGCTGGATATGTCTGCCTAATATAGATGGGCTTCGAGAGTTGATTCTTGAGGAAGCCCATAGTTTGCGGTATTCCATCCATCCGGGTGCCGCGAAGATGTATCAGGATTTGAGGCAGTACTATTGGTGGAGGAAGAAGAAGAAAGATATAGTTGGGTTTGTAGCTCGGTGTCTCAACTGTCAGCAGGTGAAATATGAGCATTAGAGACCGGGTGGCTTTCTTTAGCAGATAGAGATTCCAGGGTGGAAGTGGGAGCGGATCACCATGGAATTCGTAGTTGGGCTCCCACGGACTTCGAGGAAGTTCGATGCTATTTGGGTGATTTTGGATCGGCTGACCAAGTCTGCGCACTTCATTCCTGTGTGTACTACCTATTCTTTAGAGAGGTTGGCTGAGATTTACATCAGACAGATTGTTCTCTTTCATGGAGTGCCAGTTTCTATCATTTCAGACCGAGGAACGCAGTTTACATAGCAGTTTTGGAGAGCCGTACAATGAGAGTTGGGCACTCAGGTTGAGTTGAGAACATCCTTTCACCCTCAGACAGACAGACAGTCCGAGCGCACTATTCAGATATTGGAGGACATGTTACGCGCTTGTGTCATTGATTTTGGTGGTTCATGGGACCGGTTTCTGCCACTCGCGGAGTTTTCTTACAACAACAGTTATTAGTAGAGTATTAAGATGGCTCCGTACAAGGCCTTGTATGGGAGGCGATGTAAATCTCCAATGGTTTGGTTTGAGCTGGGTGAGGCTGGGCTTTTTGGTACAGACTTGGTTCGGGATGCAGTGGACAAGGTGACAGTGATTCAGGAGAAGCTTTGCATAGCTCAGCCGAGACAAAAGAGTTATGCTGATAGAAAGGTTCGTGATGTGTCTTACATGGTTGGGAGAAGGTTTTGCTGAAGGTTTCACCCATGAAGGGTGTTGTGAGGTTTGGAAATAAGGGCAAGTTGAGCCCTCAGTTCATTGGGCCGTTTGAGGTGCTTCGAATGATTGGGGAGCTGGCATATGAGCTTGCCTTGCCACCTAGCTTATCGAGTGTCCATCTAGTATTTCATGTTTCTATGCTTCAGAAGTATATCGGCGATCCATCTCATGTTCTAGATTTCAGCACAGTTAAGTTGTATGGTGATTTGACTTACGATGTGGAGCCAATGGCTATTTTAGAGCGGCAGGTCTGAAAGTTGAGATCAAAGGATATAACTTTAGTCAAAGTAAAATAGAAAGGTAAGCCAGTGGAGTAGGCTACTTGGGAGACCGAGCGGGAGATGCGGAGCAGATATCCACACCTATTCGACCCTTCAGGTAGGTTTCTAGACTCGTTCGAGGACGAACGTTTGTTTAAGAGGGGGAGGATGTAAGGACCCGGCCGGTCGTTTCGAGAGTTGTAGCCACATTTCCTCATTTCTGCTTCTTTTTGTGTTCTTCAGCTATATTATGATTTGTCGAGTCAGTTGGTTCGGGTCTGGAGTGGTTTCGAAGAGGATTTGAGACACTTAGTCTCTTTTGGGAGGCTTAAGTTGGGAAAGTTGACCGGGTGGTGACTTATGTGTAAACGATCTCGGATTGGAATTTTAATAGAGTTTCATTAGCTCTGTTAGGTGATTTTGGAGTTAGGAGCGCATCCGGAAGGTGTTTTGGAGGTCCGTAGGTGAATTAAGCTTGAATTTGGTGAAAGTTAGAAATTTGGCGATTTCGGTCGGCAGTGGAAAATTTGATATTGGGGTCAGAATAGATTTCTGGAAGTTAGAATAGGTTTGTGGTGTCATTTGTGATGTGTGTGTAAAATTTGAGGTCATTCGGATGTGGTTTGGTAGGTTTCACCGTCGTTTGCGAAATTTGGAAATTTAGAAGTTCTTAGGCTTGAATCCGAGGGTAATTTGTTGTTTTGATGTTGTTTTGAGTGATTCGAAGGCTCGACTAAGTTTGTATGGGGTTATATGACTTATTGGTATGTTTGGTTGAGATCCAGAGGGCATCAGGTTGATTTCGGGTGGTTAACGGAAAAAGTTTGGAAATTGGAGGAGTTACTGAAGTTGGAATTCAGCTGTCATAACCAAACCTGCGGAGTGGGAGCCGCAGAAGTAGGAATGTGAGTCGTAGAAGCGAAAGGAAGAGGGGTTGGCAGAGTCCTCAGGTGCAATGGGTTTGCCGCACCTGTGATGGTCGCAGAAGCGGAAGAGAGGACGCATGTGCGTGTGATGGTCCGTAGGTGCGATGTTAGTTCTGCACCTGCGATGATCGCAGATGCGATATAGAGGCGCAGAAGTGGTCCATGTATTTTAAGTAATTTTCCGCAGATGCAGAGGTTTTTACGTAGAAGCGGCACCGCAGGTGCGCTTATTGAGCCGCAGGTGCGGAAAGCCTGGGCAGAACCTATAAATAGAAGACTTAGCGAATTTTTTCTCATTTCCACTATTTTTGAACACAGACTTTGGAGCTTTTGGGAGGATTTTTGAAGGGGATTCAAGGTTATTCACTGAGGTAAGTTGCTTGAGCTCTATTATAATTAGCTATGATGTTTTTCCGCTGATTCTCACCTAATTAGTGGAGTTTTGAAGTGAAAATTGGGGGTTATGGCTCAGAGCTTTGGAGAGAGTAATTTGGGGATTTGAGAGACCAAATGATGTCGGATTTTGATCGAATTTGTATGGGTAGAATCGTGAGCAAATGGGCTCTCCAGTTTTGTGATTCTTGTTGGATTTTGAGACGTGGGCCGGGTTTGAGCCGATTTTGAGATTTGAGTCCAATTTAGTAGTTTTCCTTGTGGAATTGGTTCCTTAGTATATATTGATTGTGTTGTATTACTTTTGGCTAGATTCAGGATGTTTAGAGGCTGATTAGAGAGGCGACGATGTTGCAGAGTAGGATTTTGGCTTAGTTTGAGGTACGTAACGCTTCCAAACTTGGTTCTAAGACTCGAAACCCTGAACAATGTGTTATGTGATCAGTATTGAGGTGACGCACATGCCAAGTGACGGGCGTGCACCGTGAGAATCGTGGCCTGGGTGATTCCATGGCACCGTTTAGTGACTCTATCCTGTTGATATCCGTGTTGTCTTCATCTGATAATGTAGTTGAGCTATAAATCATGCTTGATATCATGTTTCAACTTTGTACCGATATTGTTTGGACCCTTGGCGGTCGTTTCTTGCTGTCATCTCACTAGTTTTCACTTTATATTCCATACTTAGTCATGATCATGCATTTTTATATCATATCTCAGTCTCAATTAATTGTTGATTCATCATATCATTGTTCCAGGTTGTTCTCATGACATTGTGAGCCCGTGGTGAGACTGGAGAGGTTAATGATTGAGTGAGGCCGAGTGCTTGATTCGTAGTGACAGTTATGGGATCAGGCTGCACGTCGCAACCGTTCTATTGATTATGATAGCGATTGGGTCGTAGGAGCCCCTCCGTAGTCTGCACACCCATAGTGGGCGCGAATGATATTATTGAGGGATAGATCTTCCATGGACATGGATCTTGTCCAAAGTATTGATACCTGGAGATGGATCTATTCCACAGGGCTGGAATGGCCTTCCTCGGTACTGAGTGACTGTTCTTAGTGATGTGTATATATTTCGGGGTAGATCTTCCCTGGGCCGGATGGCCATATGCAGTTACAAGTGGTTGAGCACTTGAGAGAGGAAGTACATGGTGAATTTCATACATTTTGTAAATTGGCATGTACAGGTTAACTGAACTATACATATATATCTCACATTGTCCTAATCTGTATTTACTTTACACCTTGAGCTGAATACTTGAGTTGAAAGCATGTGTACCTTTCTGTACAGCTTACTTTTATTTACCTGTTGAGGTTTACTTCGTCACTACCTATCAGGCCATAGTTTGGACTTGTTACTTACTAAGTTGGTGTACTCACGTTACCCCCTGCACCTTGTCTGCAGATCCAGGTATCTCTGGCCACAGTAGCGGCTGTTGATTATTCTTCTACTGCGGATCATTGGAGACAGTAAGTAGCTGCCTCGTGACCACAACCCTACTTTTGTCTTCTCTATCTTCCCCGTAATTGTACTTTTGACTTTTCCCAGATTATTTTGGCCTTATTGTTATTAGAATAGTTGTAGTAGTGGCCCATGACTTAGTGACACCCCGATGTTTGGGGCTTTATTTTTCGCATTTCTATTTTTGAGTTCAAACTTGTTTTCTTTTATGAAATTCTGCTAAACATGATGTCTTTTGGCCTAACTTTTAATGAATTGTGGTAGTATTGTGAAAGTCGACTGGCCTAGTACTAGTGATAGGTTTCATCATGACATGTTGAGTTTTGGGTCGTGACAAGTTGGTATTAGAGCCTAAGCAAATTTTTTGGATGTTTAGAGAAATCTGAAATCTTACTCTCCTAAAAAGATCATGTCATTAGCAAATGTGCTAATTGATGCATACAATAGTCTTATTAATAATAAAGATGCATTAACTATGGAACTAGGGGAAGCTGAACAAACCAGAGATGACTTAGTAGTTGTGGTAGTCGATTTAAAAGAAACAATAGAGAACCTAAAAAAAGGAAAAGAACGCCTTAGAAGAGAAAATTGCCAGTATAGAACATGAAAGAGATGATCTAATAGTTGTTATGGTGGACTTAAAAGAAACCATTGAGTGTGCAAGTAGAGAAAAAGAAACTCTGACTGAGAGAGTTGCTATCATTGAGCGAGAAAGAGATGACCTAGTAGTGGTGGTAGTATACTTGAAAGAAACAATTGAGGATTTTAAAATGGTAAATAGGTTCAAAAACTCTAAAAAGGGAAAGGATGTTGCAAGTGAGGCACACATTAAGCTTGAAAATGAGTTGAATTTGATGAAGACTAGTTTGTGTGCTGAGCTTGAGAAAAACAAACAGCTTCAAGAAGAACTAGGGAAGGTGACCTTGAAAATCACTTAAGTGGACCTGGTTCTCTGATGCTATGACTACCATGTACACAAACAATGGGGGATACATGCAGGGGATTGGGTTTTGAAGGGAAAAGATTCCCTACAACCCTCATAGCAAGTACGTTACTATAATCGAAAATTGGCTATGTACCCACTGTGGTAACAATGGGCGCCTCAAGGAAAACTGCATGGCCAGGGTTTAGTCTCATCAAAAAAATAAAGTCTTTGCAGAGAGAGTAACTACTCCTAGAGGACCTGGTCCATCAAATAGGAAATGCATTCTTCCTGTTGGAGTAAAAGAGAACTCATTCATCCCTTCTCTCTTAACAAGGGACCCAAATTTGTTTGGGTTCCTAAATCTAACCCTTGATTTCCTTGTGCAGGGAGCAGTGAAGGGGAGTAACCAACAATGATATATGGACGATGGCTGCTCAAAGCACATGCCTGGAAAATATGATCAATTTTTCTTCACTAAAAGCCCTGCAAGGAGAGAGTGTACCCTTTTGAAAATAGCTAAAAGGGGTACACTTTAGGAGTTGGAATATATGTGTCAAGCGAAATAAAGAGGAATTCTTGTCTAGGATATGCGCAATCTCAAATCTTGTGACTAGTGAGGTGATGATATAGCCAAATGATACAAGAATACTTATGTTGCTAGGTTTAAGCCTCTGTAGATTGGTGATATATGTAAGTCGAGAGCTGTTGAAAACAATACTGAACTGTAGGACAGAAGGCTGGGATATGCAAGTGTTTCATCACCGAATAAACTGGCCATGAAGGACCTGGTTCGTGATTTGACCAAGTTGAGTATCAAGGAACACAAAGTGTGCAATGCCTATGCAAAAGGAAAGTATGTCAGATCTCCATTTAAGTTCAAAAAGGGGCAGTTAGTACCTCAAAGCCACTTGATCTTCCTCATATGGTATCTATTTGGAGCAGTGAGAGAGCCTAATAGGATATAAAGAAGATCTAGCTGTTGACAGTAAATGACTACTCCAAGTCGGCTTGGACTCTGTCCTTTAGAACCAGGATGAGATCCTTCAAGTAATTGTGGCTTTTGTCAAGAAGATCCAAGTATAGATAGAAACAAATGTGGCTTGCATCAGATCAGATCATGGAACAAGTTTGGATAATTCCAGAGTGGATGAATGTTGTATTAAAAGAAGAATTATTCAATCTCTTAGCTCCAAGAACACCACAACAAATGGAGTTGTGGAAAAGAAGAACATGACTCTTGAAGATTGGGCACGGTCAATATTATTTGATAGAGGGATTGCAAATATCTTGACTAAAGTTGCTGACTCATTTGAGGATATCTGGGTACAATTGTTATGCTCTCAACAATGGGAAGGATCAGCTTTGAAAATCTAATGCTAAAAGAGATGGAGGAGTCCTTCTGGTGTACTCGTCTCAAGAAAGAACAGAAATACTGATCAAGGTTGAGAATGCTCATTGATTCCAGCAAGGAACCTGATGTCACGACTACAACAACAGAAGATGAAAAATGAGTTGTTGAAAAAGGTTTGACATAAAAGCATCACAAGTCATTAACACTCCATTGCCACGGCTACATGCCTAGACATGGATGAACCTGGTTCTCCTCTAAATCAAACCATGCATAGAGACATCACTGAATCACTCCTGTATCTCACTGCAAGTAGACCAGGCATTGTGTTCAAAGTTGGGTTCTATGCAAGGTTTCAGTCAAATCCAAGGATTCTCATCTGAAGGCTATTGTAAGAAGTTTGAGATATATTAAAGGAACACAGGACCTGGTTATCTACTATTCTTCAAGTATTGGATAGGAAAAACACGTCTGAAATAGGACACTCTCTGGGTTCCTGTCTTAATTCATGAGACTCAAGGAAGCAAAATTCAATGGCACTCTCAATAACTGAAGCAAAATATGTATCATCAGCCTCCTACTGTGCTCAAATACTGTGGACCAAGCAATAAATTGGAATAACTTGAGTCCAACTCAAGAGGGCCAAATACATTGATTGCTGAAGATCAAGTTACATACATCCTCACCAAAGCCCTGGAAAGAAAATATTTCCAAAAAAATCGCCTTGCACTTGAGATGATAAAACCTAATTGAGGACCTGGTTCCTCATGATTGGTTATGAAAGTCATAATCAGGTAAAAGTTAGCTAAAAGTATTTTTTGGCTAAGTGTAACTCACCTTTATACTGTTACAGGTAGACACGCATGATGACTACAGAAGCAGATATTGTAGTGCATGCTGAAAAAGTGGTTAAACTCACTTGCCAGACCTATCAGGGAACCTGGTTTTCCTGATACAGGTTAGTAGCTTCTTTCTTCTTTCATACATAATTTAAATTGACAAAAACAATGCCATATCATCATTAGAGTGACAGTCTCTTTAAGTTGTGTCTTTTCATCCAAAGTACCATACTTTTTTTGAACAATACAACTCCCCAAGCAAAAGGTTGTCGTTGTTTCAGAACCGGTCCCTCATCATAAATAAATAAACATCACATCCCTTCACTTTCAAATTCAAAACCCCTCTTTGCTTTTCTCTTCTCAATCCATAATCCCTTCGAGTACAATCTCACCATGTTTGAAAATCAAGCAACCTCCAGTATGCCCGACAACACTGTGATTGAGTCCACACAGTCAACATTCGAACGGTAAACTCTCCCCCTAACATAATCACTAGTCCAAACCCTAATGCAGAGTCTCCTCCACACTCCAGTCCCTCTTCTACCTACTCCGATTCTATTCCTCATCTAAGCAAGGTTGAGAATGTTTGTCCTCCTCATGTCTCTCCGGTCAAATAGAGTAAATAGGGTGAACAAGGTAAACAAGGGAACCTTGTTCAGGAATCATCAACTCTCTCCATGTTTGGGCACTCAATTGAAAATCAAGTGATTAGTCATGAAGAGAGTAAGACAAACATGACAGGATGTAATTCTACAGGTATCACTCCTCTTTCTGTTGAAATTTCCATGAAACCACAAGAAAAGGAGGGAATAGAAAATATGCTCTCCATTACTTCAGAAAGAGTTGTTGTAGAGGAAGGTGGAGAAGGGTCCGAGTCTTAGGGGGGAAGAGCCTTAGTCCACAGAAGACTAGGGAGCAATTGTTCCATTTGAACAACTGATTCAGGATGACACTACTAGGGTCCCAAGTGGTGAACCTGATCCCTCCTTGAAAGATCCAGGTCAGGGGTCATCCCCCCAAGTCAGTGTTGATCCTGCTTCTTCTCCTCACTTCAATGCTGAGCCTCTGAATATGGTGGTGCCTGAGATGAATTTTGATAGTGAAGAAGACATAGATGATTTGGCATATGCTAGTTTTATCAAGGCTAGGAGTAAGCCAGTTGCAGCTCCAGAGTCAAACCCTAAGCGACCCATTACTCAGTCACATCAAAATGAGGCTCTAGAGTTTGCTCTCAAGAAGAGTCAAAGGAGCAAAAGAAAGAGAAGGCATGTAAAGGATGGAAGAGTTGTGCTTTAAAAGGTCATCCATGTGGTAAATATTGATGAAGAAGCTGAAGAGGAACCTAGTTCCTTAACCCACAAGCCCTCGAAGCAGAAGCACGCTCACTCTCAATCTGTAAGGCACACTTCTACAAATGCTGAAAGTCCTTCCAAGAGTGCTGATGCTACTTCCAGTGAAAAGTTGGTGAAAAATTCTGGTGACAAGTCAGTGAAAGAAAGTGGTGACAAGTCTGATTATAAAGAAGTGGAATAACCTGGTGAACATATGCAGAAAAAGTCAGTGAAGAAGGGAAAGTCCATTCACATGTCAGTAAAAAGAAAAATGGATGATGATGAAGAAGCTGGTTCCATCAAGAAAGCAAAAGTTAGTGAATCTCTTAGTTCTGAGAAAAAGAAGTTGAGAAATCATAAAGTACTGTGGGGCCGCACATTTGCCTCTGACATTCTAGAACTCGGTGGGATGAGACAATTGGTGAAAATTTGTGATTCTCAGCAATGGACAAATTTGTTTACAAATGAGGTTTCCAAAGTGTATGAGGAGGAGGTACAGAGTTTCTTTACCGACCTCTTCGCAGTAAAGGGAGATCAAATTTGTGTGTTGATAAATGGGGTGGACATAGTGATGGACTCTTTCTTATTGGGGTCAATTCTGGGTGTTCCTACCGATGGACTGTCATCTGCTTAGGGTGCCTACACATCAAACTTCAGAAATGCCATTGTCAAGGACAAGGCAATACATCATGGGGAACAGGTGCATAAGAAGGCACTCCTTCCAGTAGATGAATTGATTTTTGAGATGGTTAACAAAGTATTGCTTCCCCGTGCTGAGAGAAGATCTGTTGCATCCAAAGCTGACATGTTCCTTATGGAAGCCTTGGATAATTTTACCACCATTAATTTGCCTACAATAATGATTGAGCATATGTAGAAGGTAGAAAACCTTAAGGATGGGAATCCTGGACTACCTTATGGTTTTCTTCTCACAAAGGTCTTTGAGTTCTTCAAAGTACCTCTGGGACAGGCCAAAGTGGGCACTAAAAAGCAATCTTTTTCAAAAACATTCGTGAGGACTGTAAGTGTATTGACAAGGTCGGAGGAGTTGGAAACACTTCCACTATCTCTTAACTGATAATTGCTCAGAACAGTGCCATAGAGGAGATCCAGAATTTGAAGGCTAGGAACATAATTCTTGAGAGTAAGCTCAGTCAGTTATAAGAGGCACCTGGTTCTAGTAGTTCTAACAGCTCAGAAGTTACACACCTAATAAAGGAGAATGTTGAACTCAGGAAACAGGTGGAGGACCTGAAAGAAAAACTGCTCAATGAGCAAATGTCCGTGAATGGTCGCATGGATCTTTTTCTCCAAACCCTTGCTTCCTCTTCCAAACCCTCTTCCTCCAGTGTCCCCTAAAGAATGTCCCCTCACCGTCCAATTTCCAGTGTCTATCTTCTTAGTTGTTTTTGGTGATGTTTTTCTTGGTTCTGTTAATTGTTTTGGTTTGTGTTAAACTATGGATGATGACAATAATTCTGCTCCTGCCTGTAAAAGTCCAAATTTTGTTAATGCAAGTGGTTTCCTTTCTGCTGTTTATGTTGCTGCTCTTTTGTTTCTATTTTCTATCATGTTGTGTGCATACAAGTGGCATGAGTTAAATATGCTAGACTTCTTTATTCTACTTACTTGTTCTGTGCTTTCTATGATTCCAAAAGGGGGAAGCTTTAATTGAATAATAAAGAGCATAAATGAATAATAATCTGAAGGGGGAGAAATATAAATTCAGGGGGAACTCATAGAAGTTCAGGTACTAATAAAGGGGGAATGCAGAGTTTCAGGGGGAAACTTAAGGTCTTTCTGGTTCATAGTCTGGTTCTATGTGGCTCTTTCTAGGATTTTCAATTATGAGTTTGTCATCATCAAAAACAAAAGGGGGGAAATTGATAGGTTACAAGTACTTTGGTCATAAGTACTTTACTTTATGTTTTGATCATCTACCAAACTTACTATCCAGAACCAGATAAGGAACCTGTTACACATCTACAAGACCTTAAGATCACAAGGTTTTAGGATGGGATTCAACGTGGGATATGATTCAACTCTTCAGAGTGGAAAGAATAGTTGAGGGAACAGGTCCCTACCAGTTCCCGAGGACACTGTACGAAGTCAACTCTCCTGCTGGAAAGTTGCTGCCTGCACACACTATAATGAAGGAACAGTGCAACAGTCAACTTTCTATGGAAGACTTTTTACCTACTGATCACGCCCAACTCTAGTCCTAAAAAGGATAAGCGGTCGCTGCAAATATAATTCGGTCTAAAAGTCTGGAGTCGAATCCCACAGAGAACTAAGGTTTCACTTTAACTATTCAATATCACCAAGAGGACAAGCTCCAATAACTTTTAAGTTACTTAAACTAATTAACTAATAATTATCAAAGAGTAATAGAAATTTATCAACTAAAGAAACTAAGGGTTGGAGACTAAACTAAGGAGGTCTAGAGTTATGATTTCCCCAATTATCGGAGTCCTTCCTACTATGTCTTCTATAATTTTGCCTAATTATTTTCTACTAATCATAATCACTCGACTTATCATAATTCTCTATCGAGAAACTACAATAATGTACTAGTCATATTCTCTCGAATTACGCTAGCTTGCACTTTTTTCACCGCTCACTGTGATCACGTCAAAGCTTCGTAAACCTGCCGTATTGATCTCTCATATACCTTAGAAGTGACGTTGTTCAACAATTGCCTAAATATATATCCTTTATTAAGCAACACATACTAAATAGGCACAATCAATCGATGGCCATTCAACCAACTGAAATAAGCACGTAGTTAAACAAGTAGATAAATCCAAAGGTTAAATTATATTAAACTATAACAAGAATTCATCCTCCAAAGGTTCCATCAAAACCATAGATAACAAATTAGCTATTCATAATAGTATGCAAAAATACAATACTAGAATTTATAACCAGTAATGGAAATAGGAAGAAGGAAGTGAAAAACTCGTGGAAGCATTCTTCGCCTTGCTCCTAATATGTTCTTGCCTCCTTATGTCGAATCTCTGGCCTTCTTAGCCTCCTTAGGTCTAAATTATGTCAAAAATCCTCAAAATATCATTTTCCATGTATATATACCAAACAGGGTTAGGCCCAAACAATTCCACCTTCTCCTACGCAGAAAATAACACTTTTCCTAGACATGACGTGCGCGGCTGCGCACCTTGAAGGGTGCCCGCGCACTTGGCCGCGCACATTTCACACTTGCTGCCCCATTTGCACTGTCAGTGCACTTGCCGCGCACTTTCACCCTATTCTGTTGGGAATTTGGAAAAACGTAAAACATGAGAGTTGTAGCCCTTATTTCCAACCATTTTTTGTGGAGTCTAAATGAAATTCTGAGAGAAAAGTTATGTGCATTTTACTAGACAGTACGCAATATGCCTACTCGATTCTTCGTTCGTTCTTAACTATCATCAGTTGATCCCCGAACACGATCCCGGCTTAATTCCTTGGGCTTTTACTCAGACTTCAAAGCTCCAAATTACTTGAATTCATTCCATAACATCTACATAGACCGGAATCACTCCTACAAGGTATAAAACATATAATTAGTGTAAAACACTAACAATTAAAGCTCAAACTTAATTAAAGTGCAGTAAATTAGATTGTAATAAGCGACTAAAATGTGTAATTATAGCCGATTATCAACACCCCACACTTAAACTATTGCTTGTCCTCAAGCAATCAAACTACACTTTATATAGACACGACCCGTTTAAACAATTTTCTTAACTCATCACACCAAGAATACTTAAAATAGACTAAGCACAAAAGCGTAACATCTTCACCTCAAGATTTGACTTACAAGTACCACGCATTATTCACTACTCACTCACTTACTCTAACATAGAGGTCACTGACATTACCTTTCCTTCATGAATCAAGTGCCCTCACACAACAAAAGAGAGTAGTTCCACACAATAAAATTTAAGAACACTTAGGAACTCAAGATAGAAAGAATTCACTCACTCTCAGAAATAACATTCATATGCCACAAAAGTTGCACCATAAGCTTGCCCGTAGTGTACTACTCTACTAATCGAGCTCATTCAGTCTAGGATCAAGTAGGACTTTATTTGGTTGTAATGTAGGCTGCGGGACGGGTAGAATACATTTAGATAGAAGAGTGACTACACCTCCCTAAACACTTTAATACATATACTTTAACATTCAAACCCCATACTTATGTCAAACCAAACTCCACCTTCACATCATGTATATTACTCCATACTTCTTTAAACACAATTACATCAAGAGTCACCACTTATCAAGAAATATTTTATTTTCACAGCAATAAAACTTTTTTTTCTTTTTTTTTCCAATTCAAGTGGCTCTTACTTTTTCAAAATAGTGCACTTTTCTCCTTATTTCATTAGTTCCACTCAAAAGCCAAACCAACCACCCCACACTTTAACTTTTATAAACTTCATAACAATTCAACTGCTCATGATAGGTTAGAAGGTTCAAATAGATGGTTAATTCAAATAAATGGGGAAGGCTTGTAATGTGGTTTCCAAAAAAATAGGATTACAGGCTCAAAGGGGTTAAGTATGATACATAACAATTAGGCGGGTAAAATATACATATCTAGCTCAACAAAGAAACACATATATCACTTCCAAGATTGAACAAAATTACTATTTTGCTTTGCAAACACAGAGGGAAAGTTCTAGGCATCAAATGCAATACACAGAATAATACCCAAACCTTACACACACATGACACATAACTCACTCAGGATTGGATTCATCAAGACACTCTAGTCAAAGAAGTTAAGCAAAGTTAAGATCATACAATTTAAGGTCTTATACAAGAGTCAAAAACTCAGCCTAAGCGTCACAACCAAAGTACTCACTATTATCAAGTCATAACAAAGTCAAGAGATATTGCTTCAATTCAAAACATAGCACAATGGCTCCTATTCCCAAAAAATAAAAAAGAAACTAACTATACCCGGTTCAAACAAAACCCTTGGAAAAGAACTACGGCACAAAGAAAATCCAAGGGGTAATTGCTACACTGCCTAATAAAAGAAAATCTTTTTGTCTTTTTCTTTAGACTTAAATCCCTCAAGAAAATTGTCTAATGGATCCATCATTGGAAAAAGTCCAATCTTTTTAAAAAAAATATTATTCAAGTAAACTAACACAGCTAAAGTAGCATAAAGAGTCACCTAGACAATCTCCTCACCCCACAATTATAATTGTGCATTGACCACAATGCACATCATAACTATAAGAGGGTAAAAGAAACTCCTTGGTAGGCTAAATGCCAAAGCACTATCAGCTCATGGGGTACTCAAACTTCTCCCATGCTTGGTCGTTCATGCAAGTGCCTCACACTTAGATCCAACCATCTGGTTTATTGTTGCATCCTTCCAATAGATTTGCTTTCCATGCTCCTAAAAAATCAAAAATTGACAATACAAAATAATACAATTAAAAAATATACTAAAAAATAAAAGAAAGTAGTAAAGCTGGGGTGCCTCCCAACAAGCGTTTGATTTAATGTGGCGACACGACACGAATCACTTTTTGCCTCCACCTTGAGCTTATGAATTGAACCCCCAATTTGGCATCAAGGTTTTGGCTATGCTCCAGGGGTGGAGGAACAAATCTAATTGTCCCAAGCAACCATTGTACTATTCTACACTTTTTGGATTTTAGATGAGGTATGTAGTCCTATCTTTCTAGCAAGAAAAATTCCAGAATGTAGGCACCTTGTTCCTCATTCCTTGACTTTTCAATCGGCTCGGATGACTCTATTTTCATATCGTCATCCAAGCACAATGTAGAAAAATGTTTGGAGTGAGGACCAACGCGCTCACACACATGAACTTCAGGACTTTCAGCATCCTCAACATCAATGATACTAGAGTCAACAAAATTTATAACCTCAATGTCCTTGGCTGCCTTTAGTCTCACTTCTACAACATCGACATCCTCACATTATAGTTGGCAAGGTTGTTGATGTTCTACTCTGACCTCCTTAATTAGCACCTCAAATTCACGCTCTTCTTTCCTCTTATCCCCAAAATTGGCTTGCTAAGCATTAAAAGCTTCAACCACTTGACTCACTTGATCCTCCAAGTTGTGAATAGTTGCCTATTGCCCTTCTATCTGCAATTGTTTCTCATTATTTTATTCCAAAAGACACTTTAACATATCCTTGATCTCCTTCAGGTCCGCATTCCTAGGTTCTTTGTTCCTATTAACTTCACAAAAAAGGTAGAACCATCATAGTAAGGGGTTGAGGAAGATAAGAAATATAAGCGCAACCATGAAAGTAACCATTTTTACCACCACACACATCACACACATTCCACAAATAAGAATTAGTTGGTGCACATAACTCGCTCTCGGAAATATTTTGATAATTTTGATATGGGTGGTTTCCTTCACAATATGTATGAGGATCAATAGTAGAATTTCTACACCCAAATTCCCATAATTCCAAAATGTCATGTTTCTCAAATCAACAGTTATAATAAATAAAATAAAAAAACAAAAAACAAAACAAAATAAAAGTTCAAAGTCGAACCCTAGCAATATATATAGCTACAACTACACTGTTAGTTCCCCGGCAATGTGACCACGTGATTTTTGCCTCGCATGAATTACTCCTATAGAATCCCCAAAATTAGGATTTTTCTTTTGTTATTTGATTTTTAGGAATTAGTTGTCCAATTTTCGTGTTTGTTTACATATTCAGGTGCATATTTAATTTAAATCATGAAATGTAGCAAATATATCACGCATTGCATTTAGGAATTCAGTTTACATTTTTTGAGATTAATTAGTAAATTAATGTTTTACAAAAAATGGAAAAATCACAAAAAATAACTTATTTTTGCATTCATTATTGTTTAATTTCGAATTTTGGTAGTCTTTTAATTTGGGAACTTAATTAGTTGTGGTGATTATTATTTGGAGTTAATTAATTTAATTTGGTAAGATAATCTAGTTTTGAGGTTTTAATTTTTGTTTTCATTTTTATTTGGAATTAATTAAAAGAATTTGAAAATAAAAGAAAATGAAAGGAAAAGATGTGAAAAGAATCTGATTTTTGCGCCAAATCCATGAAATTCCTCAAAGCCTAATTAATTCTACCCTTAAACCCGTCCAAACCACTCAAATACCCAGCCCAGACCCGTGTCCAACCCGATCTGGTTACCCCCTCATCCAAACGACCCCGTTTTGCCTTCTACTAATCACGACCGTTGGATCTCACTAATCCAATGGTCCGGAATTAGGAACCCTTTAGATATAAATATGGCCAAACGTTACCCCTACCCCCTAACCCGTCTCTCACCTCACTTCATCATCTTCAAAGAACATCTCCCTAAACCCTAGCGCCGCCCCAAAATCCTTACCATCTCCGGTGGCGGCACCACCTCTAATTGGTCCGAAATTAACACCCCACACTCTCCTTCACCTCCACATCCTAAATCCCCAAACAATTCCTCTCAAATCCTTCCAGGACTACTTGGATTTCAGATCAAAGATCGAAACCCTAGCGCCGCCCAACCTTCCCCGGTGGCACCACCGCCTCTATTCAACCCCAAATCAACACCCTGAGACCTCTTTCCCTCCCTCATTCTAAATCCTAACTCCGTTTCCTTCAAACACCTTCGGAGCGGTTCGACTATCAAATCAAAGGTTTAAGCCCTGAAAGCCTAAAATTGAAACTACTCATGCAAGGTCAAGGGTCCAGTCTCATGATGTTTTAGGGCCAATGTCATCGCGAAATGATGTCATTTGCCTGTTCTTGACAAAGAATAGATGATTGACATTATCTTGCGATGTAATTGAGAAGGTTAGTCCAGTCCAGGGTTGAATCGGTAAGTTTTCGTCACCCTTTTTGTTTATTGTTGTTGTTCCACATCTGTCCCTTTGTTCTTTTTCTATCCTTCAACAACTGGCTTCTTCTGATTGAATTTAGAAAAATTTCAATTTCTGAATTTAGGTTTTTCTTTTTCTTTCATTAGTTATTTGATATTCATGATGTGCCGTGCTAGTTTTCTCCTTTGATTGTGTTTGTTTTGCTCATTTGCCATGGGTTTTTTCTTTTTATTTAAGTCATTTTTGGTTTCAAATTTTTCGTTCTCTTAATTAATTTTAAATCTCTTTTTTCCTTTATTTTGGTTTCACTTTAAATCTCTAACCATTTTTGGGTTTGAATTTTATTTGGACTTCAATGGACTGGATTTGATTATTGAATGAATCAAAGACCAGAGAAAATGGGGTTCATTCTAATGGGTTAGCCTAGGGTCAACTTGACCCATAACCCATCTGAGACTTAAGAATAAATTTCAGGGGTAACTAAGGGTAGTTTGGGTAAAGCACTAAGGAAATCTCTCAAGTAACTACCTGAGAAGCTTCCCAGAAGCTACATAATATACTTACTTGACCAACAAGTCAGTAAATGAAGGACTAAGCAGCAAAAAGGAAAATTTAAAAAGGACTAAAATAAAAAAACTGAACTCGTAAGGCTGCCCTAGTATTTTTCCTATAGAGGCATAGTTACTTGGGGTTCAATTCAAATTTTAGAGATTTAGAGATTGGAGAGAGCTAAGAAATCAAAAAATAGAAAACGACTGAAATTTCTGTAGAAAAGACTGTTCCATTGCGTTTTAGTTTTGTAATCTGAAATCCTCCTTTTCCTAAATCAATTTCCTGATTGTTTGGACTTAGAAATGGTTTGAGATTTAGTCATTGAGGTTGGGTTTAGAGGTCTACTGGTTTGACTGTGTGTTTGAAACTGATTTCTGGGCTGCTGTACTTCATTTTCTGTGTTTTGAAATTGTTTTGCTGGTTTGCTCTTTGTTCCTGGAACCTGCTGCTGATTCCCTGCTGTTATTGCTGATTCTTCACCCCTTTCTTTTTGCCTTTTGTTCACTACCAGGTATTTCCTCAAACCATTGTCAACAAGTGACTAAGAACATGTATTTCGAGTTGAGGCCAGACTGAATGCAAGTTGTTTTGAATTTCATTACATTTGTTTCCTCTATTTATTTAATGTTCTGTAATAAGTCCTGAATTATACATGTTATCTTAGTTTTTCGTGTCTTTAGCATGTTGCATATATGAACTTGTGCTCTTTAATAGTTGGGGATTGATTTTTGGATTCAAGCAGAACGTGCTAGTTCCTTAGATTTTGTTACTGTTGGTATTGAAAAAAGTTAATTGGTTTGAAGTTTCAGGTTGTGTTTGTAAGTTTAGCTTAGGTTTGACTCAAGCATGAATATTGTTGATTTCATTATTAGTGTAGTTAAAGTTGAGCATGTGTTTTTAGCAGCTTTTGAAATTTCCTTACATTCCAGTTACTATGGAGTAATAAAGCTTATCATGTTTGTTGGGTGCTATTGGTATTTTTGTCGTTGGCAGGGACTCGATACTGAGTCCTGAACCTCAGCTGGACTTTGGCAAGGTTTGGGTTTCTAGAGCCTAGGCCTTGAAGTCATCAGCAAGGGAGGACGATATGCCTTTGCTACTCGGGCTTGTTCCTTGAGCCCAATAGTTCGTTTGTTTGCTGCTGAATTTTTCTCACAACAAATTCGATCCAAAAATGCATAAAAAATAAAATCAGAAGCTCAATTAGTTGATTTGTGCTTGATTAGTTTAAATTCAAAAGTTAAAAGGGTAATTCGATTTGGTGTTTCATATAACATTAGTTGATTTGCGTTTAATTGGTTCTGCCAATTGTTAGGCTCTAAACGTTGGGCCTAATGTTGGCCCAGCTGATGAATGCTTATTTTCTTGATTCAATTGCATGCCTCCATGTCACTTGGTGTTTATTATCTCACTAAATCTTGGGCTCATTTTGGGCCCAAGCCTGAAGAGGCCGGCAAAAAGGGATCGTATACTTTACGCCATTTGGGTCTGCTTTGTCGAACCCAGTCCTTTGGTTAGTTGTTGTAATTGAAGCGACCTCTCTTTAGATGATTGGTTATTCAGCGCAAGGTCCATTAGTTGATAAGTAGGTTCGAACCTTGAGTTCAAAAATGATTAGAATTCCATTAAGCCTTCCTTAATTAATTAGGTTCTTATTTAGTCGAGGTGCGCCGCGCTAAATATAATCCCAAATGCGTGGCCCTCGTTTAAATATTTTTTTAAAATCCTTAGAATTCGAGGCGTGTCATTTAACAAATTTCCATGGCACTCGCGAAATTAACAACTTGTAGTTGCTTTAGGCGCGTATTTTAATAATATTACCTTCCTTAAACTTGGGTGTGCATTTCATGTGACCCAACTCTAAATCTCACAACGTTGAATAAGATGTGTTTCGGATTGCGGGTGCATTTTATGTGGTGCGATCCGAAGACATGTTTTATATGACGTTAACGCTAAATCTTCTTTAAAAATAATTGAAAGCGGTTTAATAAGTTAAAATGTACCATAGGATGAAACATGTATTAAAATCAGACAATAGGCCAATTATAATAGTTTAAGTGACCGTGCTAGAACCACGGAATCCGGGGGTGCCTAACACCTTCCCTCTGGTTAACAGAATTCCTTACTCAGAATTTCTGGTTCGCAGACTTCAAAAGGAAAGTCGAAATCTTCCTCGATTTGGGATTTAGAAATAAACCGGTGGCTTGGGACACCAGAAAACATACCATCCCAAATGGAGACTCTAAATTTAATGAATAAATAATCCCATTTCGAATAAAGTCACTTAAAGTGGAAAAACTCCCTTGTGCTACTTTCGGGTAGTGTAAAAAAGGAGGTGTGACAGCTCTGGCGACTCTGCTGGGGATCGAACCCAAACTCTCTTGTTTAGAGTTCAAGAATTCGAGCTTAGAATAGCTATCGTGATTGGCTTTATCTGTTATCTGATTTTCCTACATGTTCTGAACCTAATGTGCTAAATGCTTTACCGCTTCGATATTCTGTGAATTGTATAAACTGCTACGAAACCCTTCCTCTCTCTAAGTCTTCTAAATCATGGAGAAGGGTGCACTTCGTGTGGCTTCTCTTCTATCTAGAGTCTTTTCCCATTTTAGAATGAGGTTCGGACAAGTTGCTAAGCCGGTGAAGCTTTTGTATTCCCAGTACGCTACCCCCCCTCAGCTCGAGTTGTCTGCTCGGGTAAGCCAGGTCTAGAACAATAAACCCATGTTTTAAACCTAGTATAACAAAGCCTCATGCCGGATTCCTAGTAGGAACGTTTGTTTGCATCAGGTGCATTTGATTTAGGTGACTCAACACAAGGGTTGGGTCTGTCTAGGACAGGTGTACCCGAAATGAAAAGACCATCCTAATGTATCCTACTTGCTACTTGTGTATTTATTTGCTTTGTATTTGCATGTTGACCGGCTTATGAATAATAGGAGAAAAGTTGAAAAAAAAGTAAAATCAATGTGAGGGCTCGGAGCGATAATTTTTTGTTTTGAAAAATCAGTGTCCAAAAATATGCTGAAACTCTGCCAAAATTTTGACAAAAATTTTCTGTTTGAAAAATAATTGGTTTATTTTCGTCCAATTTGCCCAAACTACGCCAGTTTGATTCTCACGGGATGTGGGATACGTAGGCAACCCACATCGGGTCCAACTTATCTTTTTGCAAAAATAGCCCAAAAACAACAAAACTTTATTTTTGTCACAATAAGCAGGGTGATGCCATTCTTGCTTAAAATAAGCCGAATGTCCTCAAAAAAAGGCGTTGGAAGGCTGTTTTTTGCAAGAATAGCCCCTTTTGGTCATTTTTGTACGGTTAGCAGGCACAGCCTTAAAACCTTCTTCCCCGAAGTGTTGAAAGGCCGTATTTGCAAAACTGGGTTTTATTTTCAAAGTAAAATTTTTAAAAAAATGGTATCACTTTTGGGTCAAAATAAGTGACTAAAACACCTTAATAAATGTGCAGGATGAGCGCAAATAAAACTGAACCCTTCACAGTCCTTAAAGAGATCCCCTTACAGCTCTACATATGGTAGAATGATCTAGGAAAGGGCAGTAGAGAAACAGTGGTAAGTGTTCTGGGAGGCCTCGTCGGACTATTGAACATCAAGCCAAGGTTGGACATAATTGAAGCTTTAATACCTTTTTGGGACCCAACTCGCAATGTGTTCCGCTTCTCTGACTTTGAGCTCACACCTACATTGGAGGAAGTTGCAGGATATACGGGCCTTAACGAAAACTTTAGAAGTCGATATCCATTGGCACCAAGACCGGTATCCCCCTACAGATTTCAGGATTTGCTAAGTATTAGTCGGGATATTCGGGACGGAAACTTATCTGAAGGGTATTGCACGCTCCAGTTCTTGTATCATCGATATGGTAACCCCCGGGGTTTTGAAGAGTCGAACACTGGTCTAACCCATGCTGAAAATAAAGACAAATGGGAAGCAAGGCGGGGTTTAGCTTTTATGGTAGCCTTCTTGGGTGTTGTAGTTTGTCCGCGAAAAGATCGTAATATAGAGATAAGTCTCGTGGGAATGATCGATGTTGCAATCAAGAAAGCCAACAACAATGTGGTTACCCTAATCTTATCTGAAATCTACCGAGCCTTGACAATCTGTCGGGAAGGAGGAAAGTTCTTCCAAGGTTGTAATCTGTTACTATAATTATGGATGCAAGAACATCTCTGCCACCGGGTTGGGTATATGAATTACGGTTTGACTGATTTGAGTTGCATTGAAGAATTTGAAAGCCGAGTGGCAGGTATTGAATTCCTCGACGGTACTGAAGCTTGGCTTGCACATTTGAGATCCTTGACTAACGATAAAATTGAGTGGGCATTCGGATGGCTTCCTGCCACTGAAGCAGTGTACATGTTAGCTGAAGTGTGTTATCTCCTCCTGATGGGCATCCGTAGCATCCAGACTTATGCTACACACAGGGTTTTGCGCCAATTAGGAAGATTTCAAACCGTTCCCAGTGATGAAGATTTGAGTAAACATGTCATTGAATTGGGCCCAAAAGCCGCATTTCCAGAAGGGAAAATTCGCCAAGTGTGGAATGAATGTAGATTTCTTGAACCTAAGACCATGGTGCGAAATCTAGCTAGAGGTTAAGTGGACCCTAAGTACATTGTCTGGTTTGGCAAAAGATACTAGATTCCTGAAAGGCCCGCAAAGAGACCCCATGTCCAACAGTTCACCGATGGGGCACAGGTGCAATGGGACTGCTTGACCAAAGAAAATGAGTACAGGGCCAAAATAAGCCAGTTGGAAGGGCGAGTCATGGAGCTTCAGTTTGAAAATGGTGTTCAAGCCATCGCAGACGAGGGAGAAAAGAAAAAACTAACTCAGGAAAATGAAGCCCTCAAAGCTCAGATCCGGAAGATAAAAATAGCTACTAGAAACTCGGAAAGAAGCCGGGCTGATGAAAGACTTATAAGTAGTCTGAAAAAGAAAGTCCTTGAGTGTCAAGAAGACCTGGAAAAGTCTGAAGCTAGTCTAGCAAAAATTCGGGCACAATAGACAAAGAAGGCAGAAGAGGGGGAACGAGTTGTGCAACATATGAATAGGAACTATGAAGGGACCATCACTAGCCTAAGAAGAAAGGTAACCACTCTCGAGAATGAGGCAGCCAAGCAGGCTAAAGATTTCAAAGCTGATAGGGAACATTGTTATGATTTGATGGCTCAAATGGAGAAAGGAATGCAACAGTTGCAAGATCAACACCTTCATGACTCTCAAGTGTTAGAAGCCCGGAATCAGTAGATAGGGCGGTTGCTTCAGGAAAAAAGGCAGAATTAGAGAAAGGATCAGAACCATCACTGACTACATTACCATGAAATGCCAAGTGTGCGGGGACATGACTCGTACCACCTTTTTCGGTGCAGTGATGACTTTTGTCCGCAAAGTTATGAGTGATTTGGAGCAACTGCAAGGGGATCTCGCATTTAGGCTCGCGGCGAGACCGAATGATGTCCCGCGGGCACCAGGAGTATTAATGTATTCTTGATTTTTACTTGATTCTGTATCTTTCTTTTCTGTTGGAGTCTGTTAGTTTATTTTCGATTATGTTAGTCAGTTCTTGAGTCTGTATTGTCATCATGTTGTTGGAGTCTGTTGTTTTCCTTTTAGTTTTGAATCATTGTAATCCAGAGTATTTCTCTTTTATGAGAAAATTGAAAATCCCAAAATATTTGTTATTTAGTTTTACATTTTATCGCCTCCAGAACTACGCTTGGTCTGATTCATGTGGGGTCATGATACATATGCAATCTACATAGAATTCGATCATAACCCAAGAAAAAAAAAGAGGAGCAAAAGAGAGCAGAAATGGAAAGAAGAAAAATGAAAAAAAAAATAAGTAAAGCCGGGATGAAGCATGCAACCATTGCAGAAATGTAGAAACACCTTTAACTGTATAGATGCATCACCCCCCAATGTGCGATTACTTATCTGTTATTTGTGTCAAATTAACTGTTTGCTGTTATTACTCTTAGTCTAGGGTTTTTATAGAATGGTGGTTGGTTTTAGTGGTAACCTGGCTTCACACCCATACTTTACTTGATCGAAGGGGAGCATCGGAATGTCTTCAGAAATGACTCTGCCAACAATTCCCATCACGGATGATAGCCCAATCTCGGGCATCCCGACCTCAGAATCGGCAGCTGCCAATGAAAACAGAATCCTGCATCTTCGGGTTATGGAAATGTGGGATGCTTGGGCAAATGGAAGAGAGCCACCAAGCGCAATCCCGGGATTCCCCGAGCTTTTTCCTAGATTAGGTGGTACTTCCAATGTTCCAATCAGTCATCCAAATACCCCACTAGGACATCCAACTATCTCAGCTCATTTTGTGGGAACACCTTCTAAGGTTCGCCCCCAGGTGTTCATCTCCGGTGCAGCTTCAAACATCTTCACAGCTCCCCAATGCTCGGCCACGACACAACCTACACTGCCTAGGCCCAGTTTTGACCTCTCGGCCTTCACTTCCAAACACCCACCTTTCAGATGGAACCTCCTTAGTTTCCCACTTATACTTATTCTCAGCCACCTCAATTTGAGTTCACTGTGGGGAAAGAAAAGACTACCAAAACTCCTAATCAATAAGAGATTGCGAAGAAGATGAGGAGTATGGAGCAGATCCTCAAGAACATACAAGGCTTGAGTGGACAGAAAAGTGTGTCCTATGCTGATTTATGCATGTTACCTCATGTGCACTTACCATTGGGATTCAAAACCCCAAAATTTGAGAAGTACGACGGGCACGGTGATCCTATTGCTCATCTCAAGAAATATTGTAATCAATTGCGAGGGGCCGGTAGAAAGGAAGAACTACTCATGGCCTATTTCGGAGAAAGTCTGGTGGGCATCACATCGGAGTGGTACATGGACCAAGATATATCCCGCTGGCACATCTGGGATGACTTGGCTAAAGATTTCGTCAGGCAATTCCAGTACAACATTGATATCGCTCCAGATAGGAACTCGTTGACATACTTGAAGAAGAAATCCTTAGAAAGCTTCCGAGAGTACGCAGTTAAATGGCGTGAATAGGCCTCCAGGGTAAACCCTCTAATGGATGAGGTTGAAATGGTCACGGTTTTCCTCCAAGCTCAAGAAGCTGACTACTTCCAACATATGATGTCCGCAATAGGTAAACCGTTCGCTGAGGCCATCAAGATTGGCGAAATGGTTGAAAACGGGAAAAATTCTAAGCCAAGCCGCCATTAGAGCTACCTCCCAAGCCATTCAGGGTGGGCCTGGAGGAATGGCGAAGGGCAAGAAAAAGGAAGAAACATCTATGGCAGTGTCGGCTGCAAAGAAAACACCGTACTCCCAGATCCCTTCTACCAGAAAGGACCCCACAACACTATTACCCCCACCAAGTCATGGCCTATGCTCCTCATCCATACACGGTCATGAATGCTCAACCTTATGTCCGGCCACAACAACAAGCCAACCGTAACCAAGCTCTATTTCCTAGAAACCAGCCTCCTTACCAAAACCACTACAACCCCCGTCCTCCACAAAACAATTTTCCCCCTCGTGAACCACCTAGAAGGCCAAATTTTACACCAATCGACAAATCGTACTCCAGTCTGTTTCCAAAGCTTGTCCAAATGGGTCTATTACAGCCGGTTCCTCAAACCAGGCAAAAACCCAGCATCACCCGCTTATAGAGCCGGTACCCGATGCACCTATCACTCAGGGGTAGAAGGGAATGACACGGATGACTGTTGGACTCTGAAGAGAGCCGTGGAAAACTTGATAGAAAAAAGGAAAATAGTGGTAAGGGATGAAGATATTCCCAATGAGACTAACAACCCGCTGCCGACCCACAACAACGGGACGGTAATCGGAATTAATTGTGAGGACAAAGAATTTGACCCAGCATTGAAGGTCATCATTGCCATCGCTGATGTACAAAAGAAACCAAAAGATGCCCCAAAGCAAGAAAAAGGGGAGAAAAAGAACAGAACCACCCCTCCAAAGTCAGAAAAGAAAGTTGACGTGGAAATTGGGGCAATGCCTCCCAAAGATGTCGTCCTCTATGTCCCTCGAGGCTGCAAAGAAAAGCAGATGGATTTGAGTCCTCCCAGGAGGTTCAAACTGAATAAGACAACCCAAATGTATGTGCCCAAAGGAGCTCATGTGATGCGGGGGCCAATTAATCTACCAAGGCTGAGTGAGCCCGTGGTTATTGGCCGTGCCCCACAAAAGCCCATGACAGATCCTACCGTTGTGACTTGAAATTACAACAAATCAGTGGTGACTTACAAAGGCAAAGAAATCTCGGGAGAAATTCGAGAAAATAAACTGGAAAAAAAGTATTTCAATCTGGAAGAGGTAAACAATGCCACTAGAAAGCACTTCCTATCTAAGAAGCCCGTAAGTGCAAAAGAAGCAAAGGCCATCTTTCAAAAGATGAAAATGGCAGATTATGAGGTAACCGACCAGCTTCAAAAATTTCCCGCACAAGTCTCCTTGTTATCTCTATTGATGAATTCCACTGAACATCAAATGGTATTGATCAAGACCCTTAACAAAGCATATGTGCCTGTTGAGACTTCTGTAGAGCAGTTGGAGAGAATGGCTGAAAGATTTTTCGCAATTAACCAGATTTCCTTCAGCAAAAATGACTTACCCCCAGAGGGGGCCGCGCATAACAAAGACCTACACCGGACAGTCAAATGCAAAGGTTACTACATGAAAAGGGTTATGTTGGACGGAGGCTCTGGGTAGACATCTGCCTACTTTCAACTCTACAGCGCATGGAAATCGGGACCGAAAGAATTCGACCTAACTATGTCTGTGTACGGGCTTTGATGGTATAAAAAGGGACACAATTGGAGAGATCAATCTGATTCTGACCATTGGCCCAGTAGATTTTGAAGTAACCTTCCATGTTCTGGATATGGACACATCCTACAACTTTCTTTTGGGGAGGCCATGGATTCATGCAGTGGGGGTTGTACCTTCTACCCTTCATCAGATGGTAAAATTTGAGCATGAAGATCAAGAGATTATGGTCCACGGGGAAGACTACCAATCAATTTATCGGGACCCATCAGTCCCATGTCTTGAAGCAAGAGAGGGGAGTGAGCACATAGTTTAACAGGCCATTGAAATTGTGGTCGCAGACCAGTACAAAGAGGGAAACCCTTGCCCCCAACCTTTTCTTTCTAATGCATCAATCATGGTGGCCAAAGAAATGATCAGACACGGCTTCAAACCGGGGATGGGGCTCGGGAAATCCTTGCAAGGGATAACTGAACCTATCACCCTGACCGCCAGTGAAAAGTTCTTTGGGATAGGCTTCCGACCCACTCCAGCTGATGTAAAATGGGCAAATGATAGAAAGAATGATGGTTGGGTCTTGCCTCAATCGGTGTCGCATCTGTACAGAATATTTGTCAAACCAAAATACCATGAGGAAGAAGAATATGAGGCCTTCACGGCCGAAGAGATTGAAGATATCTATGGGGCAATGAGGAAGATACTATATGAAACCCACATGGTCCAGCCAGGGGAGGGCTCAAGCACCGCTGAGGTGCTGTATATGGGACCTGACGCCAAGCTACAAAATTGGAAGGCTATGCCATTCCTAATCAGGTGGGAGTCTCGGTAGACCTATCCTGCCACCTTTTCTATGTCACGAGTTATTTCAGGGTGTAACTCGGATGTTTTCTTTAGTTTCTTGTCTTTTAATTTTCCAATGTAAACCCTTTTATCTTCAAATTCCAACAAATGAAATCAATATTTCATCATTCATCTTTCTTTATTCTTTCTGATTTTTGTTATTTTTCCCTTTTGTTTCTTCTTTCAGTTCTAACAATGCGGCTTTAAATAACATGACATGCTTGCGGGCTTCATGCCTAGATCCGAACACATTGTTTAACTGTGAAATGATGAACCAAGAACCGGAGTACGATGAAGAAGAGGCTTTTAGGGAAATAAATCGAGAATTGGAACAATTTGAGAATAAACCTAAGCCGAACATAAATGATACTGAACCGGTTAATTTGGGTAGTTTTGAAGAAATCAGGAAAACCAAGATAAGCATCCACGCAGACGAAAAAACTCGAGACGCCTTAATCTAACTCGTGTTTGAGTACAAAGATGTGTTTGCTTGGTCATATGATGACATGCTAGGACTGAGTGTTGATTTGGTTGTTCATAAGTTGCCTACTTACCCAGACTGTTCCCCAGTCCAGCAAAAGCAAAGAAAGTTTAAAACTGATATCAGTGACAAGATCAAAGAAGAGGTCACAAAGCAGTTGAAAGCGGGGGTTATCCGAGTGGTCCGGTACACCACATGGTTAGCTAATGTAGTCCTACTGCCAAAGAAAGACGAGAAGACCTGGGTATGTGTGGATTACAGAGATTTAAACAAGGCAAGTCCCAAAGATAACTTCCCTTTGCCGAACATCCACATCCTTATTGATAAATGCGCCAAGCATGAGATACAGTCCTTTGTGGATTGTTACGCAAGATATCACCAGATGTTGATGGATGAAGAAGATGCAGAGAAGACAGCTTTTACCACACCTTGTGGTACATACTGTTACAGGGTCATGCCATTTGGTCTCAAGAATGGTGGGGCAACCTATATGAGGGCCATGACATCCATTTTTCATGATATGATGCACCGAGAGATAGAGGTGTATGTGGACGATGTAATCATCAAATCCAAAACCCAGGACGACCACGCTCGGGACTTGAGAAAGTTTTTTGAGTGGCTGCACAAATATGATTTGAAGCCGAACCCAGCCAAATGTGCATTTGGGGTGCCATCCAGCAAACTCTTGGGATTCATCGTCAGTCGGAGGGGCATCGAGTTAGACCCAACAAATATAAAGTCTATTCTAGATTTGCCTCCTCCGAAAACCAAGAAGGATGTTATGAGTTTGTTGGGTAGATTGAACTACATCAGCTGGTTCATTGCCCAATTGACATCCACATGTGAACCCATATTCAAATTGCTGAAGAAAGACGTAGCAGTCAAGTGGACAGATGAATGTCAAGAAGCTTTTGATAAAATTAAGGAATATCTGTCTAATTCGCTAGTCTTTGTCCCACCTGAGCCAGGGAGGCCTTTGTTCCTGTACCTGATAGTCTTGGAAAATTCTTTCAGTTGTGTCCTCGGGCAACACGATGTGACCGGAAAGAGAGAGCAGGCTATTTACTATCTGAGCAAGAAATTCACCAGTTCTGAAGCCAAGTACACTCTGTTGGAAAGGACATGCTGCGCTTTGACTTGGGTCGCTCAGAAGTTGATACATTATTTGGAAGCCTACAGCACTTACCTCATAACTATGTTGGATCCTTTAAAATACATATTCCAGAAGCCAATGCCCACTGGGAGGCTAGCAAAGTGGCAGATCCTGCTTATGGAATTCGACATAGTATATGTCACTCGCACGACAATGAAATCTCAGGCGTTAGCAGATGACATGGCTGAAAATACGGTTGATGATGAATACAAACCTTTGAATACTTACTTCCCGGATGAAGAGGTAAACTCAGTTGAGGCAATACCCAAAGACATCGACGCTTGGAAAATGTTCTTCGATGGAGCGGTAAACGCAAAAGGTGTTAGAATTGGGGCAATCTTGATTTCGCCCACCGGTCAGCATTACCCAGCCACAGCTAGGCTTCGGTTTTTCTACACAAACAACACTATCGAGTACGAAGCTTGCATTATGGGTATGAACATGGCAATCGACCAAGATGTCGAAGAACTATTAATCATGGGAGACTCAGATTTGATTATCCGACAAGTTTAAGGAGAATGGGAAACCCGAGATGACAAGCTTATTCCTTATAGGCAACATGTGGAAGAACTTGGTAAGCGATTCAAGTCAATAAAGTTCAGGTACATTCCTCTTTGCCACAATGAACTAGCTGATGCGCTTGCCACTTTAGCCTTAATGCTACCATACCCGGGCAATGCCCACATTGACCCCTTGGAAATCCAGATCTAGGAAAGGCATGGTTATTGTAATACAGTTGAAATAGCACCAAATACCCAAACATGGTATCATGACATCAAAAGGTTTTTGAAAACACAAGAATACCCCGAGCAAGCCAGTGGAGAATAGAAGAGAACCATTAGGCGGCACGCAAGTGGTTTCTTTTTGAGTGGCGATGTCTTGTACAAGAGAACTTCGAACCTCAACTTGTTAAGATGTGTTGATGCAGAAGAGGATGGAAGGATCATGCATGAGGTACACGCGGGGGTATGCGGACCCCACATGAACGGGTATGATTTAGCAAAGAAAATCCTTCGAGCGGGCTATTACTGGATAACCATAGACAAGGACTATTTCAACTTTGTCCGGAAGTGTCATCTGTGTCAGGTACACAGTGATTTGATTCATGCCTCCCATAGAACTGCATCCCATGTCAGCACCTTGGGCATTTGTTGCTTGGGGTATGGACGTCATTGGGCCAATCGAGCTGAAAGCCTCAAATGGGCACAGATTCATACTAGTTGCCATTGACTATTTCACGAAATAGGTTGAAGCCATCACTCTCAAATCCGTCACCAAGAAAGCTGTGGTAGATTTCGTGCACTCTAACATTATCTGCCGTTTTGGCATTCCTGCAACTATTATCACAGAAAATGCTGCAAACTTGAATAGTCATTTGATGGGAAAGATATGTGAACAATTCAAGATAACGCACTAGAACTCTACTCCTTATCGGCCCAAAGCCAATGGGGCCGTCGAAGCAGCAAACAAAAACATCAAAAAGATTTTGAGAAAGATGATTCAAAGTTCCAGGAAATGGCATGAAAAGTTGCTGTTTGCATTATTGGGATATCGCACTACTATGTGCACGTTAATTGGAGCCACCTTGTATCTTTTGGTTTATGGCATTGAAGCCGTAATACCCGTAGAGGTTGAAATCCCCTCTCCGGATCATTGTTGAAGCTGAAATTGAAGACAGTGAGTGGGTTAAAACCCGGCTGGAACAGTTAACCTTGATCGATGAAAAGTGAATGGCCGCGGTCTTCCACGGGCAGTTGTACCAATTAAAGAATGGCCCGTGCTTAGAACAAGAAAGTGTGGCCTAGAAATTTTGAAGTAGGGAAACTCGTTTTAAGGCGTATCCTTCCCCATCACCAGGAAGTGAAAGGAAAATTTCCTCCTAATTGGAAGGGCCCATACATCATCAGAAAGATATTCCCAAAAGGGGCATTGTATCTGGGCGATATCGAAGGGAATGATCCTGAAGCAGCTGTAAATGCGGATGCAGTCAAAAGGTATTATGTTTAGCTTTCCTGCAACAACAATCTTGTCCGATTGGGATGACAAAGGCTTTCATTCTGACTACCCAAACACTATCCACCCTTTGCGAACCTATTTGAGCCGGTTACTCTTCTTTGATTACCCTCTTGGGAACCGTAAAGTGTTAAAAAAAAGAGACAAAATGTTTCCCTGAACTACGTTCGACTTGATTTTGAAAGGATACATAGGCAGCCCTCTCTGAGGTTCAGTTACACTAAAATAAAAATCCAGATTCCCATAAAAGTGAAACTGGGGCAGATGACATAGTGGTTCGGCAATAAGCCCACCAGAATGGTTCCGAAGATGTAATTCCATCCAGATTCTTTTTACCCAACCCTTGTCCAAGTCCTTCTTATCAATTGGAAAAGGCGTCGGGATTAGAAGACACTGTTGTTTGGATATGATACAATCAAACTGAGAGAAATAAAATGAGAGAGTCTTATCGGTGAAAACCTACGGGCACCATAAGGCGACGGTGAGCAGAGAAATTGAAAACAAGAGAGCGTGTTTGGTGAAAACTCGTAAAGAGCATTATCGGGTGACGGTGAGAAGAGAAATGAGAGAGGTCGATTGGCGAAAACCCGCAAAGGGCGTCGTCGGTCAAAAAAAAGACGCTCTCACCACTGAAAGAGTCCTGGCAAGATTCCCTGGTTTTGAAACATGGGTCTCAATGAGTTTATGAGAAGTTGGAAAAGTTTGTACGGGCCGGGCATCCAGTCCAAGAAGCATGTCATGTCTATTTGAAGCCTGCATGCACCCTAGATAAGTCTTTCCTTCGTTACCGAAAGGGGCACTTCTCTTTAAATTCATTTTTCTTGCCTTTTGTTTACTTTTTCCTTGAATCCCTCTTGGTCTAACTCCTCTTCCGAAACCAATACAAATAAAATATGGCAAGATTGGCTTTACAGGGCTCTGCCTAACAAAAGCTAAAGAAAAGTATCCAACCTCAGCGGGTGAATCAAGTCGATCCCGACTGGCCATGATAGCTGATGCCTTGAAATCAAAGTTATTGAACAAGAAAAGAAAGTCAAAAGAAAAATTCCTAAAGGCGGAATAGAGTGAAAGGGTCGAAGCCCCACGGGGGCGAGTCATAATGAAATCTTAAAAGTTAAGTCCCTCAGTTTGAAAGACAGATCAATCTTCAGAAAACCAGCAAGCAACAGAGGTTCTCACCAAAAGTTGGACCGAGATCGAGTGATCAAAACCATCAAGTCCATAAAACCAACCACCGTTTCAAAACTAAGAATTGTTCTTTGTTTCAAAAGATTGAAACAGGTGCAGCCCAAGGCAACCGTGCAAAAGCGGATGCAGCCGAAAGAAAAGCTGCGCAAAAGCTAGAAACAGCTTCGCAGTAACAATCAACCCGAAAAGGGAAGTTTTTCTCCAAAATTCTTTCCTGCGTTTTATTAAAATAAAATGAAATAAAAAACGGAAAATGAAAAAAAAGAACAAGAAGAAGAAAAGAAGAAAATCCAAACAAAAATGATAGCTTCAGATTCCCAACCTTAGTCTTTTACTATTTTTGCCAACATTAGGGCTCCAATCCCTGAGTTGAGCATTTTTAGACATAGGGCCTCCATTCCCTAGTCACTTTTTGCCAACATTAGGGCTCCAATCCCTGAGTTGAGACTTTTTAGACATAGGGCCTCCATTCACTAGTCACTTTTTCTACCAACATTAGCGCTCCAATCCCTGAGTTGAGCCTTTTTAGACATAGGGCCTCCAATCCCTAGTCGTTTTTTCCGCCAACATTAGGGCTCCAATCCCTGAGTTGAGCCTTTTTAGACATAGGGCATCCATTCCCTAGTCGCCTTTTACCAACATTAGGGCTCTAATCCTTGAGTTGAGCCTTTTTAGACATAGGGCCTCCATTCCCTAGCCGCCTTTCGCCAACATTAGGGCTCCAATCCCTGAGTTGAGCCTTTTAGACATAGGGCCACCATTCTCTAGTAGCCTTTTGATAGCATTAGGGCTCCAATCCCTTAGTTGAGCCTTTTTAGGCATAGGGCTTCCATTCTCTAGTCACTTTTTCTACCAACATTAGGGCTCCAATCCCTGAGTTGAGCCTTTTTAGACATAGGGCCTCCATTCCCTAGTCGCCTTTTGCCAGCATTAGGGCTCCAATCCCTGAGTTGAGCCTTTTTAGACATAGGGCCTCCATTCCCTAGTCATTTTTTCTACCAATATTAGGGCTTCAATCCCTGAGTTGAGCCTTTTAGACATAGGGCCTCCATTCCCTAGTTGCTTTTTCCACCAATATTAGGGCTCCAATCCCAGAGTTAAGCCTTTTAGACATAGGGCCTCCATTCCCTAGTCGCCTTTTGCCAACATTAGGGCTCCAATCCCTGAGTTGAGCCTTTTTAGACATAAGGCCTCCATTCCCTAGTCGCTTCTTCTGCCAACATTAGGGCTCCAATCCCTGAGTTGAGCCTTTTTAGACATAGGGTCTCCATTCCCTAGTCGCCTTTTTTCAAGCATTAGGGCTCCAATCCTTGAGTTGAGCCGTTTTAGACATAGGGCCTCCATTCTCTAGTCGCTTTTTATGCAAATATTAGGGCTCCAATACCTGAGTTGAGCCTTTTTAGACATAGGGCCTCCATTCTCTAGTCGCTTTTTCTGCCAACATTAGGGCTCCAATCCCTTAGGGCTCCAATCACTGAGTTGAGCCTTTTTAGATATAGGGCCTCCATTCCGAAGTCGCCTTTTGCAAGTATTAGGGCTCTTATCCCTGAGTTGAGCCTTTTTATACATAGAGCCTCCATTCCCTAGTCGTTTTTTCCGCCAACATTAGGGCTCCAATCCCTGAGTTGAGCCTTTTTAGACATATGGCCTCCATTCCCTACTCGCTTTTCTGCCAAAATTAGGGCTCCAATCCCTGAGTTGAGCCTTTTAGACATAGGGCCTCCATTCCCTAGTCGTCTTTTGCCAGCATTAGGGCTCCAATCCCTGAGTTGAGCCTTTTTAGAAATAGGGCCTCCATTCCCCAGTCACTTTTTCTGCCAACATTAGGGCTCCAATCCCTGAGTTGAGCCTTTTTAGACATAGGGCCTCCATTCCCTAGTCGCCTTTTGCCAGCATTAGGGCTCCAATCCCTGAGTTGAGACTTTTTAGACTTAGGGCCTCCATTCCCTAGTCTTTTTTTATGCCAACATTAGGGCTCCAATCCCTGAGTTGAGCCTTTTTAGACATATGGCCTCCATTCCCTAGTTGCTTTTTCCACCAATATTAGGGCTCCAATCCCAGAGTTAAGCCTTTTAGACATAGGGCCTCCATTCCCTAGTCGCCTTTTGCCAGCATTAGGGCTTCAATCCCTGAGTTTAGCCTTTTTAGACATAAGGCCTCCATTCCCTAGTTGCTTCTTCTGCCAACATTAGGGCTCAAATCCCTGAGTTGAGCCTTTTTAGACATAGGGTCTCCATTCCCTAGTCGCCTTTTTCCAGCATTAGGGCCCCAATCCCCGAGTTGAGCCTTTTTAGACATAGGGCCTCCATTCTCTAGTCGTTTTTTCTGCAAACATTAGGGCTCCAGTCCCTGAGTTGAGCCTTTTTAGACATAGGGCCTCCATTCCCTAGTCGTTTTTTCTGCCAACATTAGGGCTCCAATCCCTGAGTTGAGCCTTTTTAGACATAGAGCCTCTATTCCTTAGTCGTCTTTTGCTAGCATTAGGGCTCCTATCCCGGAGTTGAGCCTTTTTAGACATAGAGCCTCCATTCCCTAGTCATTTTTTTCGCCAACATTAGGGCTCCAATCCCTGAATTGAACCTTTTTAAACATAGGGCCTCCATTCCCTAGTTGCTTTTTCCACCAATATAGGGTTTCAATCCCTGAGTTAAGCGTTTTAGACATAGGGCCTCCATTCCCTAGTCGCTTTTTCTGCCAACATTACGGCTCCAATCCCTGAGTTGAGCCTTTTTAGACATAGGGCCTCCATTCCCTAGTCGGTTTTTCTGCCAACATTTGGGCTCCAATCTCTGAGTTGAGCTTTTTAGACATAGGGCCTCCATTCCATAGTCGCTTTTCTACCCAACATTAGGGCTCCAATCCCTGAGTTGAGCTTTTTTAGATTTAGGGCCTCCATTCCCTAGTCGTTTTTCTGCCAACACTCCATTCCCTAAGTTTTTCTACCAACATTAGGGCTCCAATCCCTGAGTTGAGCCTTTTTAGACATAGGGCCTCCATTCCCTAGTCGCCTTTTGCCAGCATTTGGGCTCCAATCCCTGAGTTGAGCCTTTTTAGACATAGGGCCTCCATTCCCTAGTCAATTTTTATGTCAACATTAAGGCTCCAATCCCTGTGTTGAGCCTTTTTAGATATAGGGCCTCCATTCCCTAGTTGCTTTTTCCACCAATATTAGGGCTCCAATCCCAGAGTTAAGCCTTTTATACATAGGGCCTCCATTCCCTAGTCGCCTTTTGCCAACATTAGGGCTCCAATCCCTGAGTTGAGCCTTTTTAGACATAAGGCCTCCATTCCCTAGTCGCTTCTTCTGCCAACATTAGGGCTCCAATCCCTGAGTTGAGCCTTTTTAGACATAGGGTCTCCATTCCCTAGTCGCCTTTTTTCAAGCATTAGGGCTCCAATCCCTGAGTTGAGCCGTTATAGACATAGGGCCTCCATTCTCTAGTCGCTTTTTATGCAAATATTAAGGCTCCAATCCCTGAGTTGAGCCTTTTTAGACATAGGGCCTCCATTCTCTAGTCGCTTTTCCTGCCAACATTAGGGCTCCAATCACTGAGTTGAGCCTTTTTTGATATAGGGCCTCCATTCCCTAGTCGCCTTTTGCCAGCATTAGGGCTCTTATCCCTGAGTTGAGCCTTTTTAGACATAGAGCCTCCATTCCCTAGTCGTTTTTTCCGCCAACATTAGGGCTCCAATCCCTGAGTTGAGCCTTTTTAGACATATGGCCTCCATTCCCTACTCGCTTTTCTGCCAAAATTAGGGCTCCAATCCTTGAGTTGAGCCTTTTAGACATAGGGCCTCCATTCCCTAGTCGCTTTTTGCCAGCATTAGGGCTCCAATCCCTGAGTTGAGCCTTTTTAGAAATAGGGCCTCCATTCCCCAGTCACTTTTTCTACCAACATTAGGGCTCCAATCCCTGAGTTGAGCCTTTTTAGACATAGGGCCTCCATTCCCTAGTCGCCTTTTGCCAGCATTAGGGCTCCAATCCCTGAGTTGAGACTTTTTAGACTTAGGGCCTCCATTCCCTAGTCTTTTTTTATGCCAACATTAGGGCTCCAATCCCTGAGTTGAGCCTTTTTAGACATATGGCCTCCATTCCCTAGTTGCTTTTTCCACCAATATTAGGGCTCCAATCCCAGAGTTAAGCCTTTTAGACATAGGGCCTCCATTCCCTAGTCGCCTTTTGCCAGCATTAGGGCTCCAATCCTTGAGTTGAGCCTTTTTAGACATAAGGCCTCCATTCCCTAGTTGCTTCTTCTGCCAACATTAGGGCTACAATCCCTGAGTTGAGCCTTTTTAGACATAGGGTCTCCATTCCCTAGTCGCCTTTTTCCAGCATTAGGGCCCCAATCCCCGAGTTGAGCCTTTTTAGACATAGGGCCTCCATTCTCTAGTCGTTTTTTCTGCAAACATTAGGGCTCCAGTCCCTGAGTTGAGCCTTTTTAGACATAGGGCCTCCATTCCCTAGTCGCTTTTTCTGCCAACATTAGGGCTCCAATCCCTGAGTTGAGCCTTTTTAGACATAGGGCCTCTATTCCTTAGTCGCCTTTTGCTAGCATTAGGGCTCCTATCCCGGAGTTGAGCCTTTTTAGACATAGAGCCTCCATTCCCTAGTCGTTTTTTTCGCCAACATTAGGGTTCCAATCCCTGAATTGAGCCTTTTTAGACATAGGGCCTCCATTCCCTAGTTGTTTTTTCCACCAATATAGGGTTTCAATCCCTGAGTTAAGCGTTTTAGACATAGGGCCTCCATTCCCTAGTCGCTTTTTCTGCCAACATTACGGCTCCAATTCCTGAGTTGAGCCTTTTTAGACATAGGGCCTCCATTCCCTAGTCGGTTTTTCTGCCAACATTTGGGCTCCAATCTCTGAGTTGAGCTTTTTAGACATAGGGCCTCCTTTCCATAGTCGCTTTTCTACCCAACATTAGGGCTCCAATCCCTGAGTTGAGCTTTTTTAGATTTAGGGCCTCCATTCCCTAGTCGTTTTTCTGCCAACACTCCATTCCCTAAGTTTTTCTACCAACATTAGGGCTCCAATCCCTGAGTTGAGCCTTTTTAGACATAGGACCTCCATTCCCTAGTCGCCTTTTGCCAGCATTAGGGCTCCAATCCTTGAGTTGAGCCTTTTTAGACATAGGGTCTCCATTTCCTAGTCGCTTTTTCTGCCAACATTAGGGCTCCAATCCCTGAGTTGAGCTTTTTAGACATAGGGCCTCCATTCCCTAGTCGTTTTTCTGCCAACATTAGGGCTCCAATCCCTGAGTTGAGCCTTTTTAGACATAGGGCCTCCATTCCCTAGTTGCTTTTTCCACCAATATTAGGGCTCCAATCCCAGAGTTAAGCCTTTTAGACATAGGGCCTCCATTCCCTAGTCGCCTTTTGCCAGCATTAGGGCTCCAATCCTTGAGTTGAGCCTTTTTAGACATAAGGCCTCCATTCCCTAGTTGCTTCTTCTGCCAACATTAGGGCTACAATCCCTGAGTTGAGCCTTTTTAGACATAGGGTCTCCATTCCCTAGTCGCCTTTTTCCAGCATTAGGGCCCCAATCCCCGAGTTGAGCCTTTTTAGACGTAGGGCCTCCATTCTCTAGTCGTTTTTTCTGCAAACATTAGGGCTCCAGTCCCTGAGTTGAGCCTTTTTAGACATAGGGCCTCCATTCCCTAGTCGCTTTTTCTGCCAACATTAGGGCTCCAATCCCTGAGTTGAGCCTTTTTAGACATAGGGCCTCTATTCCTTAGTCGCCTTTTGCTAGCATTAGGGCTCCTATCCCGGAGTTGAGCCTTTTTAGACATAGAGCCTCCATTCCCTAGTCGTTTTTTTCGCCAACATTAGGGTTCCAATCCCTGAATTGAGCCTTTTTAGACATAGGGCCTCCATTCCCTAGTTGTTTTTTCCACCAATATAGGGTTTCAATCCCTGAGTTAAGCGTTTTAGACATAGGGCCTCCATTCCCTAGTCGCTTTTTCTGCCAACATTACGGCTCCAATTCCTGAGTTGAGCCTTTTTAGACATAGGGCCTCCATTCCCTAGTCGGTTTTTCTGCCAACATTTGGGCTACAATCTCTGAGTTGAGCTTTTTAGACATAGGGCCTCCTTTCCATAGTCGCTTTTCTACCCAACATTAGGGCTCCAATCCCTGAGTTGAGCTTTTTTAGATTTAGGGCCTCCATTCCCTAGTCGTTTTTCTGCCAACACTCCATTCCCTAAGTTTTTCTACCAACATTAGGGCTCCAATCCCTGAGTTGAGCCTTTTTAGACATAGGACCTCCATTCCCTAGTCGCCTTTTGCCAGCATTAGGGCTCCAATCCTTGAGTTGAGCCTTTTTAGACATAGGGTCTCCATTCCCTAGTCGCTTTTTCTGCCAACATTAGGGCTCCAATCCCTGAGTTGAGCCTTTTTAGACATAGGGCCTCCATTCCCTAGTCGCTTTTTCCGCCAACATTAGGGCTCCAATCCCTGAGTTGAGTTTATTAGACATAGGGCCTCCATTCACTAGTCATTTTTTTCGACAACATTATGGCTCCAATCCCTGAGTTGAGCCTTTTTAGACATAGGGCCTCCATTCCCTAGTCGTTTTTTTTGCCAACATTTGGGCTCCAATCCCTGAGTTGAGCCTTTTTAGACATAGGGCCTTTATTCTCTAGTCGTTTTTTCTGCCAACATTAGGGCTCCAATCCCTGAATTGAGCCTTTTTAGACATAGGGCCTCCATTCCTTAGTCGCTTTTCCCACCAATATTAGGGTTTCAATCCCTGAGTTAAGCCTTTTAGACATGGGGCCTCCATTCCCTAGTCGCCTTTTGCCACCATTAGAGCTCCAATCCTTGAGTTGAGCCTTTTTAGACATAGGGCCTCCATTCCCTAGTCGCGTTTTCTGCCAACATTAGGGCTTCAATCCCTGAGTTGAGCCTTTTTAGACATAGGGTCTCCATTCCCTAGTCGGTTTTTCTGCCAACATTTGGGCTCCAATCTCTGAGTTGAGCTTTTTAGACATAGGGCCTCCATTCCAAAGTCGCTTTTCTATCCAACATTAGGGCTCCAATCCCTGAGTTGAGCTTTTTTAGATTTAGGGCCTCCATTCCCTAGTCGTTTTTCAGCCAACACTCCATTCCCTAAGTTTTTCTACCAACATTAGGGCTCCAATCCCTGAGTTGAGCCTTTTTATACATAGGACCTCCATTCCCTAGTCGCCTTTTGCCAGCATTAGGGCTCCAATCCTTGAGTTGAGCCTTTTTAGACATAGGGCCTCCATTCCCTAGTCGTTTTTTCTGCCAATATTAGGGCTCCAATCCCTGAGTTGAGCCTTTTTAGACATAGGGCCTCCATTCCCTAGTCGCTTTTTCTGCCAACATTAGGGCTCCAATCCCTGAGTTGAGCCTTTTTAGACATAGGGCCTCCATTCCCTAGTCGTTTTTCTGCCAACATTAGGGCTCCAATCTCTAAGTTGAGCCTTTTTAGACATAGGGCCTCCATTCCCTAGTCTCTTTTCTGCCAACATTAGGGCTCCAATCCCTGAGTTGAGCCTTTTAGACATAGGGCCTCCATTCCTAGTCGCCTTTTGCCAACATTAGGGTTCCAATCCCTGAGTTGAGTCTTTTAGACATAGAGACTCTATTCCCTAGTCGCCGTTTGCCAGCATTAGGGCTCCAATCCCTAAGTTGAGCCTTTTTAGATATAGGGCTTCCATTCCCTAGTCGTCTTTTGCCAACATTAGAGCTCCAATCCCTGAGTTGACATTTTAGATTTAGGGCTCCATCCCCTGAACTTTTCCCTTCTAGATAGATGCAATCCTTATTTTATTTGTTTTTTTAAAAAAAAAGGGAATAGTTTAGATTTTTTTCAAATAACTCATGAAATTTTTCTAGTGAAAACTGGGGCAGAAAAATTTCGTTCTTTTGTTTGTTTTGGTGTCTGAGCATGTTTTACCTCGAGACATAGGATTCGAGATGACCAATAGAATGAGTCTCAATCCAGAATAAAGAAAAGAAGAAAAAGAACAAAGAAGAAGTGAATTCAAAGTGCTGAGGCAGACAAAGATGCAGACTGCTCAAAACTCGATTGAAGTCACAAGCTTCGCTTGTCCCGTTTTGATCCAAATGCCGAAGAAAGAAACAGCACCTGCAACTGGCGAGCATCAAGATTCAGATTGGAGTCCACAACAAAATAAGCTAAGACTCAAGATCAAGCTTCAAGAGATTTATAGATAGGAATCTTGTAACTCGTAGTTGATAGGCCTAACTAGCTTAGCTTTTGATTTTCCTTTTTGGTGTAATAAGGAGGTCAGCAAGCAATAGCAGCAGCAGCGAAATCACAACTCCCCTAGTGACATCTACCAAAACTTCCAGAACTACACCGACCTGATTCCTTTATAGCCAAGGATATGTAGGCAACCTTTGAAGCAAGGTTCAGTCAGACTCTTTTCAAAATGCTTCTCATGGAGTGTCAAACAGGCAAAAATCCCTCATAATTGCTCATTTCGTCTTTTCCCGAAAACCCTTCGTATCTCCGAGCAAAGAGGGGCAGCTGTGAGCACGTAATTTTTGCCTCGCATGAATTACTCCAAGAATCCCCAAAATTAGGATTTTTCTTTCGTTATTTGATTTTTAGGAATTAATTGTCCAATTTTCGTGTTTGTTTACATTTTTTAGTGCATATTTAATTTAAATCATGAAAAGTAGCAAAAATATCACGCATTGCATTTAGGTATTCAGTTTACATTTTTTGAGATTAATTAGTAAATTAATGTTTTACAAAAAATGGAAAAATCACAAAAAAAATAACTTATTTTTGCATTCATTATTATTTAATTTCGAATTTTGGTAGTTTTATTTTAATTTGGGCACTTAATTAGTTGTGGTAATTATTATTTGGAGTTAATTAATTTAATTTGGTAAGATAATCTAGTTTAGAGATTTTAATTTAGGTTTTTATTTTTATTTGGAATTAATTAAAAGAATTTGAAAATAAAAGAAAATGAAAGAAAAAGAAGTGAAAAGAATCAGATTTTTGGGCCAAATCCATGAAATTCCTCAAAGCCCAATTAATTCAACACCTAAACCCCTCCAAACCACTCAAATACCCAGCCCAGACCTATGTCCAACCCGGTCCGGTCACCCCCTCATCCAAACGACCCCATTTTGCCCTCTAATAATCACGACCGTTGGATCTCACTAATCCATCGGTCCGGAACAGGGAACCCTTTATATATAAATATGTCCAAATGTTACCCCTACCCCCTAACTCGTCTCTCACCTCACTTCATCATCTTTAGAGAACATCTCCCTAAACCCTAGCGCCGCCCCAAAATCCTTACCATCTCCTGTGGCGGCGCCACGTCTAATTGGTCCCAAATTAAAACCCACACTCTCCTCCACCTCCACATCCCAAATCCCCAAACAACTCCTCTCAAATCCTTCCAGAACCGCTCGAATTTTAGATCAAAGAACAAAACCCTAGCGCCGCCCAACCTTCCCCGGTGGAGCCACCACCTCTGTTAGACCCCAAATCAACACTCTGAGACCTCTTTACCTTCCACATTCTAAATCCTAACTCAGTTTCCTTCAACCACATCCAGAGCGGTTCGAATATCAAATCAAAGGTTTAAGCCCTGAAAGCCTAAAATTGAAACTACACATGCAAGGTCAAGGGTCCAGTTTCATGAAGTTTTAGGGCCAATGTCATCACGAAATGATGTCATTTGCCTGTTCTTTACAAAGAACAGATGATTGAAATTATCTTGCGATGTAATTGATAAGGTCAGTCCAGTCCAGGGTTGAATCGGTAAGATTCCGTCACCCTTTCTGTTTATCATTGTTGTTCCACATCTGTCCCCTTGTCCTTTTTCTATCCTTCTTCAACTGGCTTCTTCTGATTGAATTTAGAAAAATTTCAATTTCTGAATTTAGGATTTTTTTTCTTTCATTAGTTATTTGATATTCCTGATGTACCGTGCTAGTTTTCTCCTTTGATTGTGTTTGTTTTGCTCATTTGCCATGGTTGTTTTCTTTTTATTTAAGTCATTTTTGGTTTCAGATTTTTTGTTCTCTTGATTAATTTTAATGCTTTTTTTTCCTTTATTCTGGTTTCACTTTAAATCTCTAACCATTTTTGGGTTTGAATTTTATTTGGACTTCAATGGACTGGATTTGATTGTTGATTGAATCAAAGACCAGAGAAAATAGGGTTCATTCTAATTGGTCAGCCCATGGTGAACTTGACCCATAACCCATCTGAGACATAAGAGTAAATTTCAGAGGTAACTAAGAGTGGTTTGGGTAAAGCACTAAGGGAATCTTTCAAGTAACTACCTGAGAAGCTTCCCAGAAGCTGCATAATATACTTACTTGATCAACAAGTCAGTAAATGAAGGACTAAGCAGCAAAAAGGAAAATTTGAAAAGGACTAAAATGAAAAAACTGAACTCTTAAGGTTGCCCTAGTATTTTGCATATAAAGGCATAGTTACTTGGGGTTTAATTAAGATTTTAGAGATTTAGAGATTGGAGAGAGCTAAGAAATCAAAAAATAGAAAACGGTTGAAATTTATGTAGAAAAGACTGTTCCATAGAGTTTTAGTTTTGTAATATGAAATCATCCTCTTCCTAAATCAATTTCCTAATTGTTTGGACTTAGAAATGGTTTGAGATTTAGTCATTGAGGTTGGGTTTAGAGGTCTGCTGGTTTGACTGTGTGTTTGTAACTGATTTCTGGGCTGCAGTACTTCATTTTCTGGGTTTTGAAATTATTTTGCTGGTTTGCTCTTTGTTACTGGAACCTGCTGCTGATTCCCTGTTGTTATTGCTGATTCTTCACCCCTTTCTTTTTGTCATTTGTTCACTACCAGGTATTTCCTCAAACCATTGTCAACAAGTGACTAAGAACATGTATTTTGAGTTGAGGCCAGATTGAATGCAAGCTGTTTTGAATTTCATTACATTTGTTTCCTCTATTTCTTTAATGTTCTTTAATAAGTCATGAATTACACATGTTATCTTAGTTATCTCGTGTCTTCAGCATATTGCATATATGAACTTGTGCTCTTTAAGAGTTTGGGATTGATTTTTGGATTCAAGCAGAACATGTTAGTTCCTTAGATTTTGTTACTGTTGGTATTGAAAAGAGTTAATTGGGTTGAAGTTTCAGGTTGTGTTTGTAAGTTTAGATAAGGTTTGAACTCAAGCATTAATATTGTAGATTTCATTATTAGTGTAGTTAAAGTTGAGCATGTGTTTTTAGCAGCTTTTGAAATTTCCTTACATTCCAGTTACTGTTGAGTAATAAAGCTTATCATGTTTGTTGGGTACTATTGGTATTTTTGTCGCTGGCAGGGACTCGATACAGAGTCCTGAACCTCAGCTGGACTTTTGCAAGGTTTTGGTTTCTGGAGCCTGGGCCTTGAAGTCATCAGCATGGGAGGACGATATGCCTTTGCTACTCGGGCTTGTTCCTTGAGCCCAGTAGTTCGTTTGTTTGCTGTTGAATTTTCCTCACAACAGATTCGATCCAAAAATGCATAAAAAATAAAATTAGAAGCTCAGTTAGTTGATTTGTGCTTGATTAGTTTAAATTCAAAGGTTAAAAAGGTAATTCGATTTCGTGTTTCATATAGCATTAGTTGATTTGCGTTTAATTGGTTCTGCAAATTGTTAGGCTCTAAGCGTTGGGCCTAATGTTGTCCCAGTTGATGAATGTTTATTTTCTTGATTCAATTGAGTGACTCCATGTCACTTGGCATTTATCATCTCACTAAATCTTGGGCTCATCTTGGGCCCAAGTCTGAAGAAGCCAACAAAGGAAGGAACGTATACTTTACGTCATTTGAGTCTGCTTTGTCGAACCCAGTCCTTTGGTTAATTGTTGTAATTGAAGCGATCTCTCTTTAGATGGTTGGTTATTCAACGCAAGGTCCGTTAGTTGATAAGTAGGTTCGAACCTTGAGTCCAAAAATGATTAGAATTCCATTAAGCCTTCCTTAATTAATTAGGTTCTTAATTAGTCGAGGTGCGCCGCGCCAAATAAAATCCCAAATGCGTGGCCCTTGTTTAATTATTTTTTTTAAAATCCTTAGGATTCGAGGCATGTCATTTAACAAATTTCCATGGCCCTCACGAAATTAACAACTCATAGTTGCTTTAGGCGCGTATTTTAATAATATTACCTTCCTTAAACTCGAGTGTGCATTTCATGTGACCCAACTCTAAATCTTACAACGTTGAATAAGATGTGTTTCGGATTGCGGGTGCATTTCATGTGGCACGATCCGAAGACATGTTTTATACGACGTTAATGTTAAATCTTCTTTAAAAATAATTGAAAGTGGTTTAATAAGTTAAAATGTACCATAGGCTGAAACATGTATTAAAATCAGACAATAGGCTAATTGTAATAGTTTAAGCGACCGTGCTAGAACTACGGAATCCAGGGGTGCCTAACACCTTCCCTCGGGTTAACAAAATTCCTTACTCAAAATTTCTGGTTCACAATCTTCAAAAGGACAGTCAAAATCTTCCTCGATTTGGGATTTAAAAATAAACCGGTGGCTTGGGACACCAGAAAATAAACCATCCCAAGTGGTGACTCTGAATGTAATGAATAAATAATCCCATTTCGAATAACGTTACTTAAAGTGGAAAAACTCCCTTGTGCTACTTTCGGGTAGTGTAAAAAAAGAGGCGTGACAGGCAATGGCGCCAAAATTTGATCAGGCCCAACTCTAGTCCTAAAAAGGATAAGCGGCCACTAAAAATATAATCTAGTCTAAAAGTCCGGAGTCGAATCCCACAGATAATTAAGGTTTCACTATAACTATTCAATATCACCAAGAGGACAAGCTCGAACAACTTTTAAGTTACTTAAACTAATCAACTAATAATTATCAAAAAGCAATAAAAATTTATCAACTAAAGAAACTAAGGGTTGGAGACTAAATTAAGGAGGTCTAGAATTATGATTTTCCCAATTATCGGAATCCTTCCTGCTATGTCTTCTATAATTTCGCCTAATTATTCTTTGCTGATCATGAGCACTCCGCTTATCGTAATTCACTCTCGAGCAACTACTGTAATGACCCGATCGGTCGTTTTGAGCCCTAGTGCATCGTTTAGTGGTTTGAGGCCGTGAGCAGTTTCACTTCAGGTATTATGACTTGTATGCATCGTCGGAATTTAATTTCGGGAAGTTTGGAGTTGATTTGGAAAGAGAATTCTCATTTCAGAAGCTTTAAGTTGGAAGATTTGACTAAGGTTGGATTTTTGAGTAAACGACTTCGGAATCGAGATTTGAAGGTTTCAGTAGGCTAGTATGACGATTTTGTACTTGGGCGTATGACCGGATCGGGTTTTGGATGACCCAGGAGCGCTTTGGCGCCTATTGTGGAAGTTAGCATTTTGGAAGAAATTTCATAAGTTTGGGTTGAAGTGAATTTCAGTGTTATCGATATCCATTTGGGGTTCTGAGTCTGGAAGTATCTTCATATGGTTATTCTAGAATTGGGAGCAAGATCAAAGGTGAATTTGGAGGTCCGTAGGTCATTTTGGAGTCATTTAGCTAAAGATAGAAATTTGAAAGTTTTTGAGAAGTTTGACCGAGAGTTTGACTTTTTGATATCGGGGTCGGATTCCAATTCCGGAAGTTGGAGTGGGTTCGTAATATCAAATATGACTTATGTGCAGAATTTGAGGTCAATCGGACGTGATTTGCTAGGTTTAAACATCGAAAGTAGAAGTTTGAAGTTCTAAAGTTCATAAAGCTTGGATTTGAGGTCGATTCGTGATTTTAGCATTGTTTGATATAATTTGAGGCCTCGAGCAAGTTCGTAATGTGTTTTGGGACTGGTTGGTATGATTGGTTGGGGTCCCGGGGGCCTTGGGTGGATTCCGGGTGGTTAACGGATCAAAATTAGGATTTTAGAGAAGGCTAAAGTTGTTGGTTGCTGGTGTAACCGCACATGTGCGGAACCGTAGGAGCGGTGGTCATGGCGCAGAGCGGTTAGAAGTGAAGGGCCCAGAAGCCGCAGGTGCGAAGGAAATCCCGCACCTGCGAGATCGTAGATGCGGCCAGTGCGGTGTAGAAGTGGGCTGGGGTAGCAAGAGGAGGACCGTAGAAGCGGTATTGTAATAGCACCTGCGGAACTGCAGAAGCGGCCAAGTGGCTGCAGGTGCGGAAAGGGCTGGAGGCAGTGAGTGTTTTAAAAATCGGTATTTGGCCATTTTCTCTCATATTTTCTTGGCTAGGGCGATTCTTGGAGGGTTTCAAGAGGGGGTTTTCATCATCAACGATAAGGTAAGCTATCCCTACTTATCTTGAGTTAAATACATTGATTATGTACGGATTTGAGCATGAAATTTGTAGAAACTTGGGGTTTGAGGGAAAACCTAGAAAATCGATATTTTTGGAATTTGACCACGATTTTGGGTAGGAAATTGAGAGTAAATTATGTATTTGAGTTCGTGAGGTTATGGGTAAAATTTATCTTTGAAAAAATTTAGGAATCCGGGCACGTGGGCCCGAGGGCAATTTTGTCAACTTTTCGATCGGGGTTAGGAATTGTTATAAATCGGATAGTAATGAGTAATTGAACATATATTAATGAATTTTCATAATTATTGGCTAGTTTTGGAGCATTGTGCATCGATTTAAGTCTTCAGAAGAGCATGGAATGCCGGTTATGGATCTTCGGAGCGAGATGACTCTCCTTTCTAACCTTGTAAGGGGGAATTGTACCCATAGGTGAAATAATTGGCTATGTTCTCCTATTTGTGGGGGCTACGTACACACGAGGTGACGATACTCCATGCGTAGCTGCTAATATGTGTATGTCCGGGTAGTCTAGGACCCAAAAGCATGCTATACTTAGAATATTTGTAACTTTATTGACAGTTGAATTGATTAAATCCTATCGAATTGGTAAATGAATTCCTAAAAAGAATTAAACTTCATTTTTCTAAATTGTTAAAAGAGAATTGGTTTTCTTTGGATAATTGTTTCCTGATGACTTCTTGATTGACTGTCTGTGCATGTTTAAATTCTGGAACAGGTCGAACGCCTCAGTAGATTAAATATATGCATCTATAGTTCGTGTCGTTCGACCCTCGACAGTGCACATTTTTCATTTCTGTTGGATCGGTCCGTACAACCTCGGCATGATATGTGCATGTCTGTACTGTTGCTTGAGATATAGAAATGTTGACGTTTGCCTTTCCTGGCCGGAGATAAATTGATAAAGATAATGAAAATTAAATCTTTAGAAATCTATTATTATTTGGGAAGTTGTTTATCTGCTACCTGGCTTTATGAATTATAATTATTGTTTTAATAAAATTCCCTGATCTCCTCACATTTTTACTATATTATCATTGGACCACTAGTAAGAGTCGAAGTCGACCTCCGTCTCTACTTCTTCGAGATTAGACGGGATACTCATTGGGTACACGTTATTTTCGTACTCATACTACACTTGCTGTGTATTTTTGTTGCACAGGTTCATATATGGCTAGTGGCTTAATGGCATAGCAGCGTGGTTGATACAGAGACTTAGGTGAGCTGCATTTCCCGAGATGACCCGCAACCAGCAAATCTCTTTCAGATTACTGTATTTATTTTCTGTCCAATACTTCATTCCGGACGGTTGTTTTATTACATTATTTCTTAGAAATTGCTCATGCACTTGTGACAATGGGTTCTGGGATGTATATGGGTTTATTCAGAAATTTTAAAAGTTGTTAAATGTTTCATTATTTATTCAGAGGAATTTACTATGTATTGTTTAAACTTATAAAAGAAGTGATTTCGGAAGTATTTAAAACGAGAATTTAGTTAAGTATTTTGGTTGGCTTTCCTGACAGTGGTGTCTGGCGCTATCACAACCCTTAGTATATTTTGGGTCGTGACAACTACAATAATGTACTAGTCATATTCTCTTGAATTGTGCTAGCTCGCACTTTTTCACCGCTCACTATGATCACGTCAAAGCTTTGTTATCTCTAATCCTGCTTTTAAACCTGCCGTATTGATCTCTCATATATCTTAGAAGTGACATTGTTCACCAACCACCTAAATATATATCCTTTCTCAAGAAACACATGCTAAATAGGCACAGTCAATTGATGGCCATTCAACCAACTGAAATAAGCAAGTAGTTGAACAAGTAGATAAATCCAAAGGTTAAATTATATTAAAACATATCAAGAATTCATCCTCCAAAGGTTCCATCAAAACCCTAGATAACAAATTAGCTATTCATAAAAGTATGCAAAAATACAATACTAGAATTCATAACCAGTAATGGAAATAGGAAGAAGGAAGTGAAAAACACGTGGAAGAATTCTCCGCCTTGCTCCTAATGTGTTCTTGCCTCCTTAGGTCGAATCTCTGGTCTCCTTAGCCTCCTTAGGTATAAATTATGTCAAAACTCCTCAAAATACCATTTTCCATATATATACACCAAATAGGGTCGGGACCAAACAATTCCACCTTCTCCTACGTGAAAAAGGACACTTTTCCCGGATAGGACGTGCTCGGACGCGCACCTGGAAGAGTGCCCGTGCACTTTTCACACTTTCTGCCCCATTTGCGCGGTCAGGGCGCAGCTGCGCACTTGCCGCGCACTTTAACCCTGTTATGTTGGGAATTTGAAAAAACATAAAACATGAAAGTTGTAGACCTTTGAATTATATTTACAACCATATATTGTGTAGCTTTTGTAGAGTTCTGAGAGAAAAGTTATATGCATTTTACTAGACAGTGCGTAATATGCCTACTCGATTCTTCGTTCGTTCTTAACTATCATCTGTTGATCCCCGAACACGATTTCAGCTTAATTCCTTGGGCTTTTACTTAGACTTCAAAGCTCCAAATCACTTGAATTCATTCCATAGCATCTACATAGCTGGGAATCACTCCTACAAGGCATAAAATACACAATTAGATCAAAACACTAGCGATTAAAGCTCAAACTCAATTAAAGTGTAGTAAATTAGAGTGTAACAAGCGACTAAATACGTAATTATAACCTATCATCACCTACCTTGCTTAAATCATTGTAAGTAATGTCACACATATATATATACAATCAAGGAAGGTAAAACACAAATCACTTGAACATTTTCATAAGCTCATTTACGTGACTATCCAGCAAGTAAGTTTCAAGTGCTTCAAGAACAAAGAACAAATCAACTACGGATCAGTTCCCACATCAAGTCATTATATGTCCTTAGTTGAGTTGTAACTTTGTAATAGTTCGTCAATTGTAATTCCTATGTAGATTGTTTAGAAGCATTCTATAAGAACCCCTTTGTAAACCTTAAACCTGTGTGTTTGAGTCTTGGCTAGAGTTAGTCATGTTGTAAAGTCTTTGTAATAGAGTTATTACAAAGTGGCTTGTAATAGAGTATTACAAGTTAGTAAGGGATTAAGAGTTTAATTCCTAGGTTGCATAGGTTGTAATCTAAAAGTTGCTCAGTAGTGAAGTTGAAATCCTACAAAGGTAGGTCGTGATTTTTAATCCCATTGAGCTGGGAATTTTTAACGTAAAATTGCTCTTGTCATTTATTTACTGTCGTGTGTGTGTACTATTGAATCTAATAGAGAACCTGGTTCTCTATAGAGTCTGGTGGACCCTTGTATTCTATCAAAGCCTTAGAGCCTAATTCCAACATCCAAAACTCTCTACCAGGCCTGTTTCCAACATACGAACACCGTATCATCACTACATGATGCACCAATACATGTTTACATACCTTTGCTGAATCCATACCATGCACAACATAATCCATATGATAAGGACATTTTCTGATAACGATAGCTGAAATTTCACGAATCCGATGCTCACAGTGCACCTCCTGACTCATATAAGTCTAGTTCCAACTCTTACAATACCGCCATGATGGAAGAGATGTGTACGAAATCATAACCAACTGCCGCATCAACAATCCGATTCAACCATGATACCCTTGGCGGCGTGCCACCCAATCCACACGTAAATTATAAAGGAATTACTTACCGAGCTAAAATACTCATACCTGTGAAATACCCGAATGTCAACCACAAGCACACGAAGTGCATAATGAAATTTCTGGGGAGACAGATAGCGCCATACGCTACAAAACTCAAGCACGACTAAGGTGCGATATATGATCTGCATCTCGAGAGCCATCCTGCTCATATAACCCCATCGATATGCGGAACCTCAACACATATGCAATTTACCAAGCCATTTCACGACTTAGACGGCACAATATAGTATTACATCAAATAGTCGATGAAATAATAACATCCAACATTCGAAGACTCCTTCTTAAGGAGCGCTATGCGGAAATGAACACATCCAACCTGATATAGAGCCCACATTCATATTTCAAATCCATCTGCGGACCTCAAGTCGATTCTGATCGTACCACACTGGGCTAATAACCCTTTTAACGATCCATAGTAACCCCTGACACACAAAAACAACTGTCAAATCTAGAACACACTCCCACAATCCACAACTAAAAGAACTGAGCGCACTTCATGCATAAATTCTCACATTAGCGATAGTACCAAAAATCTCCACACTTGGGTATAAATCTTCACTCAATCAAGTGATTACATGTCATACTTATACAATCTTCCCGTGGGACACACTCCCATGACCTTCCACACCAGATGACAAGTCTACACATCTATACCATCGATCATACTAATGTTGTAAAGCAAATCAGGAATCCGCAAATCAGTACGCCAAGCCTCTTAAACAGGACACCGATCTCAGGTGACGCTAAAGATAATACCAGCTAACTCTAACCATCTGAATCCTTTTCTGTGCATCCGAGCTTGTGACATTCTTGTTTACACCGAACTGCACCCTTGTTCCTCAACTTCCAATTCCCATGATACCCACTGCACCCAATCATGCCAATACGCAAGAGTGCAAGAATTTCATCACATATCCTGAACCACTAATTGATACCCACTTCATCATGTAGGAACCTTTCACTTATCTCATTTCGGGAGAACCATTGCAACACGTGACTGAGCTCTCATAACCGTAGAAAATAAAATCCTCAGGCAGTGATCTAAACCACCATGATCCTTTTGGGATCCATCTACCCATAATATGCCATACTACTTGAATGCATCCCAATAAAATCAATTACGGCGGCCATCAAGACTTGCACGTACTGCCACAAATCACATGCATAACTCAATGCGCTGAAGGAACTGATCATTGCCACCTATATGCCGATTCAACCATTTCTATCCGACCCGTCTTCTCCCAATTTATTCTCAACATGCCTTAGAAATAATAATAGCTCCATTCATTAAATCATGAACCTAATTCCGCACTCATCCCGAGTGTCCTTATTTCACGAGACCATGCTGTCCAAAAACCCACGAACCATCTCGTGCCCTCCTCATGCACATATTCGCATCTTCAACTGATACACCCATTCTGGTAATTCCTCTATGAGTCTGAAGTTATTTTTCTCCCATTCCTCCAATGCTACACCGCAGACTGAAGATAGCACAGAACAATCCAATCCCCTTTCCATAATCCGCTGTAAATGCTTGAGATTCAACCATACTACGGACTCGAAATTCTTAGGCACCACACATTAAATTCCGAATCCACTAGGACCGTTGTTGAGAGTCACCCACTCTAACTTGGTCCCGAATATAATCAGCTCCAAGGCTCTACTAGCACATAAACACCCTCTCAAAGAAACACCCTGCTGAATCACCTTTCTTGTAAATCACCTTTATATAAAGCATAAATACCGAGTCTTCCTAAAGCCTGAACATAAATTGATACGGCCAATTATAGCACACATTCCTCAAATACTTTGCTCAAAACACCACTGATGTTCTCTTTCTTTAGTCGTAATAACCCACCAATATGCCGATAACAAGAAACCTCACAAGTAGATAACCATACAATCCAATCGTAGGTGGTGGGATTCTTCCACTTAGCTTGAAGCCACCCATTACATAACTCTGGAATCCATCGAGATTCCTTAAACCCACTGACATGGTCTTGCATAATCACCCCGCCAAATTCCTCAAAATCCTTATGTTAGCATTTCATGAACACCCTAGATCGCTACCCATATTTACATATTCAACCTCTTACCGAATATCTAGTAGAATTCTTCGTAGAAGCTTCGTCAACCATGCGACTGCTGACTTGCTCATAGGAGATAACCCACCTGTGGAAATTACATGCCGACATCTTCCAAGTGTCATTGCACTGGGTACAATTACTACAAAATCAGTAACCCATCTTGAGCCCGTCCTCATTCACCAGTTGTACAAGCTCGTTCACTCCTCATGGACATAAACTAAAAGTGCCACAATATATTCCGATCCAAGGTCATGTTGCATTCCTCTTCATATCAAGCAAACTCCTCTGTGTCTCATCAGATCTCCCGTTGTATAATAGCCAATATTCTAAATTAAGTCCGTAGACCTAGTCACTAACCATCATGAATTCCAAATCACTCTACCTTTCCTCAAGGTGTGCAACTATCCTACCACAGAACACATATGCTACTCTACCACTCTCCCACTTTGGTTAAACCATCTCCTTTAAGCAACTACCTGACTCCTGTTTCTTACACCTGGCCTTCTAGAAATTTAACCACCGCAAGACACCTCCCACATATCCTTCCTCATCCTCCGCTGCCCAATTGTTGCCTTAAATCAAAATCCATTTCTGTGGCACCTGGATCAATAGATCGCTACCAACTTTAAACCTCCCCGATGATCATCTTTCTTGAGTCATCGACACTAGGAACACCGATTCAATTTTGAACCATTGCACATTGTGATTTCTGACAACTTTTTCCTCGGCACCATTTCACAATACTCTGCCCCGAAGGCGAATTGAAGAAAACCATAACACCGGCGAACTTAGCGTATTCAACAAGGACAACGGCACCACATCACATGTGAAAATTCTACCACGCAAAAAAAATACCAAGTCTTGTTGTTCTATCAACACAAATCTAAACATTCTTAGTCTGATTGCCTTTCCTTTGCTGGAAATAAAATACTAAATCTCTGGATCATGCACTGAGTAAAGCCTCCGTTCAAGTCATTCACTTTCTCGACGCATAGACAAGCATCCTACCATTACACAAACACTGCGCAATAGCATTGCACGAATCGTCATAACAATCAATGCCAAATCTCAAAACATTAGGTAATACTAATACTGAGCTGAAATGACAAAACGGCCTTCCGCAAGGCACCGACAATAGTCCAATCAAATATGTAGGGAGAAACATCATGCACTACATCTGTAGTACCATTAAAATTCCTAGATTCCCAATTGTGTAACAAGCGCTCCACGTCGCATAAGATTGAATATGAATGAAATAAAGGCATGACCTCCAATGGAATCAAATCGCACAATGAGGAATCAAAAAGGGAAGTGCTCCTAACAGCCCTGTAGCCTCTCGAAGATAAGTACATACGTCTCTGTATTGATCTGCAAGATTCTACTAGACTCGTGAGACATAAGTGAACCTAGTGCTATGATACCATGTTGTCAAGACCCAAAATCTATTAAAGGCTATGATGGTGTCAGAACTGCTGTCAGGCATGCCAACAATAAATAGTTAATTTAGGTCTCACTTTAATATTTTTCAAATCATAGTTTTCCTTCAATTAAATAGTAGAAGATGCAAATTTTAGAGTAAATAATAATGTTTCTAACGATCTCAATACTGTATAACCCATAATCACCCCAGAACCCAATGTCACAAGTGCATGAGCGTCAACTAGGAAATAAAATAAAATACAACATCTGTCCGGAATACAAATTTTAACAGGAAAGAAAATATAAATACTCTAAAGGAGACTCTGCTGGCTGCGGGTCATAATATAGAATGCAGCTCACCTAAGTCCCTGTATAAAGCACGCTGCTTCAAGGCCACTAAATATATATGTGTGTGAGCACATGATTTTTGCCCCATACGAATTACTCCAAAATAATTCCCAAAATTAGGTCTTGGCTTTAATTATGTGTTATTTTAGGAATTATTGTGTGATTTTCCTGATTGTTTGCATATATTTGTGTGCATGTTTAATTTTATTAATGCATTAAAAATACAAAAATATAGTATTTTCATTCAAAATATAATTTTAAATTTTTTATATTAATTAAGTAAATTATTGTTTTACAAAAATGAAAAAAATAATAATAACGTATCTTGCATTTTAATGTTTAATGTTAAAAATTGTGGTTTCCTTTAAAATTGATATTTAATTAATTGTGATAATTATTTAGGATTAGTTAAAATTTGTGGTAAGTTAATTTAGTTTTCTAATTTAGGATTTTAGTTTTAGTTTTGAAAAAAAAAAGAAAAGAAAAAGAATTAATAAAAGAGAAGGAAATTGGAATTGGGCCAAATTCAATTTAACTTAAGCAGCCCAAACAATTACCCAGCCAAACCTGCCCGATCCAGCCCAAACCCGCGTCAAAAAACCGATCCATCCCAGGCCATCTCAAACGACGCCGTTTGGTATGTTCGATCTGGACCATTGAATCAGCCTGATCGAACGGTCCCAAGCCTTTCCCACAACCCGACCCATTCCCATACCCAGATCACCCAGTTGTTACACCAAACGACAACGTTTTCATTAGAGGGTTAATCATAGCCGTTGGATTCCAATTATCCAACGGCCCGAATTAATCACCCATTTTAATAGACCCAAAACCCAAACCCCTTACCCCTCTCAGAACCCCCCCCCCCCCCCTCCTTCGTCTCTCATCTCTTCAGAGACCCAATGTAACGCCCCCTCACACCACCGCCGTCCGCCCACCGGAAATCGCCTCACGGCGGTTCCGGTGGTCCAATCCCTTTCAAAATTACACCGCAAAACCCCCTCACTCCCCTCATGCCAAATCCCCACTCCCTTTTCCTCGAATCACCGCGTGACTCGTTGAATATTGGATCGAAGATCAGACCCCAAACCCTAACTTACCCAACCAGCCCCAAAATAACATCCTAGAACCACCATTATCGCCTCTTACCAAATCCTAAATTATTTTCCCTTGAATCTGTCCGGAACTCATCGGATATGGAATTTGAGTTCAGGCCCTAAAAGCCTAAGACCGGACTTGTACGAGCAAGACCAATCCTCCAAATTCCTTAGTCATGCAAGGCTGTTTTAGCACAAAATAATGATGTTCGCTTGTTCTTGTCCGAGAGCAAGCGATTGGAATTATTTTGAGCTAGCTCAGAATGCCAACATCGAATTCAAGCCTATTTAGTGAGTTCCCTTTCATTTTTCTGTTTATTTTTTGAATTTGTTTCGCCTTTTATTCTTCTTCTTTTCTTCTTATTTTCTTTCTTCGGCATCTTTCTCAGTTATCCTTTTGTCCACAAGTCTGTTTTCTTCATCTGCATTAATTTTGTTCCAATAGCATTTTTAGATTTATAATCATATAAGAAAGGTCTAGGTTTAATTCAAGGTTCTCAAATTGAATTGGTCGAGGCTTATTCGAATGTGTTTTGGAAATCATCAGTCTTCTAGCATGTTTGAAAATTCCATTTAGAGTTCTTATAACAGATTAATTCTTCAAATGAGTTAATATGATTCAGTTGCTAGGTGCTTTCTTAATTTCGAAGTGCATTATATTGATTCGTGTGTCTTCTGTTTATAAGTATTCAGAATTTTAGGAGATATTAAATAACATTGTATCTTAAGGGTAGTTTAGGGATTGTATAGATTTTCAAGTGTTTACCCACTTAAGAGGTTGCTAACCAGTGGTAGGGTCTAGAAAATGCACTAATGAACTAATAAATTATAAGCACTAAGTAGTGGAATGAATTAAAAATGAAAAGGAGACTGACAGTGGTTAGCTTAATGCCCTTTTTAGAGTTGGAAAGTAAGATAACATGGGAGGACATTTCAAAAAGGGGAAACAATACAACTGTAAAGAAAAAGAGGAGCTGGAAAGGGGTAGTTGATGAAGTATATACAGAAACACAAACAGGGAGAACATTCGAAGAGGGGGAGAGAAGACGGAGAGGAATAGACAGAGAAATATAGGCATTGAGATATACACAGCAGTCGGGTATTCTGAAATAGGAGAGAGGAATATCGATAGAGAAAGGAAACAGAGAGATTGAAGAGAAACAATCTGAAATTAAAAAGGCTGTACTGTTTTTACTGTTTCATCGATTACTTTTGCATTTTGGATATTTCTAATCTCTAAAAGAACATTTAACTCATCGGGGGTTTAAAAATAGATGAATATAGGTTTGTGAAAGTTTGGTTTTGATGTGTTGAAGTTTACTTTTCGATCGAACTTTTTCTGGGCCTGCTGCACATAACTTTTCTGTTCAACTTGGCTCTACTGGTTGCTGAGTTTCTGCTGCTGTACTGCTTGGCTACTGATTTTCATTTGTTTTCCCACATTTCATATTTTAGGTACATGTTTCTAGACTTATCTCACACAAGGTTTTGATATTGCAATGAAATGAAATCCGGAGTTCTAAATGTGTCTTCTGCACATTCAAATCTATTAGTTTAGTTTCAGTTTTTTTTAGTTAATTGACATGTCATATGCTCAACATGGAAGCTATTAGTCAACTTGCCTCTGTTGAAGTTAGTATAGATCTATAGTAATTTTACTTACTTCTGAAGCTCATTGGTTATAGCTGGTTTTGAACTGCTGAGATGGGGAACTTGGTAGAATGTTGACCGTTAGCTAAGTTTTGTGTTTAAGCCATGTTAGCTAAGTGTATGGTAGTATGGAAATATCAAGGAACCACAATAGTATATTTAGTCAAACATCAGAATTTTTGTTTTAATTCTGGTTGAGATAAGTGCTCTTGTTTGTATGTAATCTTGTATGATAACAGCTATTGGGATAACCATAAGTTAGAGGAAAATTGATATAGTCCATTATGTTTAAAGTATTGGAGTATTCTGAGAGGTTCAGTTGTGTATTTGTGGTATATGTAGTGTGAATTTGTCTATCAAATCAATTTGTAAACTAGTTTTCTTTCTTAATAATAAATTGCCTATTTTAGTTTAGGAGTGCAATTAGCCCATTTCTTATAACAAAATGATGTCAACATTATTACAAGCTATAGATTTGGTAGTTGTAAATAGTTTTCACAAGTTTGGACAATAATGGGTTTGATTTTGTTCGTCTAAAACCCAATCGTCAAAAGCGAATTAACAGAATAGTTAGGACTTGGACTAGAAATGAATGTGTAGAAGAGAATTGAGTTTATGAGTACTGACTTCGGCATTTTAAAAGAGGATATACAAAGTTGAGTTTGCTCTGGGTGGAGTGATGGTTATTTCATAAAACAAATAGTATGCATATCAGCTAAAGTTTCTCTCAACTTTACACGTAAACCATTTTGCAAGTTTTAAACACATACAATTGGTCTCAAGCATAGGAAGAGAACAAACAACTTATGAATATGGTGATCAAGCTTTAGGCACATAATTAAATCAAGGGTACTGTTTTCGCGGTGTGGTTATGATATTTAATTTCAAATTAGTTTTAATTACGTATCTCCTTAATTCTTCTAGTTGAATAGTTTTGAGGCGTGTCATTCACACATTTGAATCATATAACCTATGGCCATCACTTAATGAATCTTAATTATTTGGAAATCGAGGCGCGCCATTTAGCGAATTCCCATGGCCCTCGTATTAATGTAGATATAAAAATAATAAATGTTCGTAGAGAAACCTTTAGGGCCGTTTAAAGTATTATCGTGATTGTGGACACGTCCGCGTGACACGGTTACGATTTCTTTAAATATAAATAAGAGTATACGTTCGCGTAACTTCGGCTAAACTTTCATAATAATAGAGCATCATTAATCGTAGACGAAATAATTATATAGTATCCCTAAGTCATAAATCGGTTAAATTTTTTTTCTAATCATTCTTGTGAATAGACCATAAACTATAATAAATTTTCTTTATAAGATTATAGTAAGTTTCTTTTACATAAAGAAAAGTATTTTTATTCTCTGAATAAACGTTTATAATTTTTAACTGCCTAGCCATGAAAGTTGGAAATTTCTAAGTGTTAATATTTTATTTTATTTTAAAAAAGGGAAAGATTATGTGCTTAAGATATATAATTCATAAAGTATTTTAGGTAGCTTGTTAGGAGTTTTGTTTTAATATCAGAAGACTATAAAGTTTTATTTTTTTTGTTTTGCTCAGTTTTCTATATTAGCAAAATTTGTTGCTTTGTGTGGTAATATTTTTATTTTCTGTTAACATAGTTCTTAATAATGCAAGTAGTTAATTTTTGAAATTTTAATCCTAAAATGCGAGAATGAGGAAAGCTCACTGTTGATCCATGAAAATCTTGCTTTCACATATTTACATCAAAACCAAATTGATAGTATGCTTTTAGGTATGATCTTAATAAATCAATCATCGTGATTGTATACATGTTCGCGTGACATAATTACGATTTTCAAAAATAAATTAAGGTACGCGTCTGCGCGACTTTGACTAAGTTTTTTTTAAAATAAACTAAATGTTGCGAATTGTGTGCACGTACGCGTGACATGACTCTTGACACGCCAAACCACACGAGTACACGTATGCGTAACTCGATAATTCCTTAAGTACGAGTAAATCACGTAATTAAAAGTGGTAAAGGTAAAATGCATGTAGTTTCTAAACACGTAATTAAAAAATTTAAGCCAAGTATAAATTGTTAAGCAACCGTGCTAGAACCACGGAATTCGGGAGTGCCTAACACCTTCTCCCGGGTTAACAGAATTCCTTACCTGGATTTCTGGCTCGAGGACTGTAATACAGAGTCAATATTTTCCTCGATTCGAGATTATAACCGGTGACTTTGAACACCATAAATTATCCCAAGTGGCAACTATGAATCTCTAAATTTATTATTCTTCATTTGACAATTTATTCCAGGACAATGTGGTAATATCATTTATTATAAATTCTAAAAAAATTATTTCAATCATGCGCAAATTATATTGTGGTCGTATTGCCCGATCCAACATCAAGATTTAAATTGTGCACTGCCGAGGGTCCAACGGCGCGAATCATAGATGCATCTATTTAATCTGTCAAGGCGTCCGGCCAGCTCCACAAAAGAACACAATCAAACAGTCAATAAAAAATTTATTAAGGACCAATTATCTAAAGAAAATGTCAATTCTTATTTAATGGTCAAGAAAATGAAGTTTAACCTTTTAAAAATTTATTTACCATGTTCAATATGATTTAAGCAATTTAAATTAACAATAAGGTTGCAAATACCGCAACTAGTCAATAAATGGGCAAATCAATAAATATACACTCTAATACTCATTATAATCCCATTTACAATGATTTTCAACTCCGCTCGAAAAGTTGATAAAAATCACTCTCGGGCCCACGTGCCCGGATTCCAAAAAATTACCAATATCCCCACGAACTCAAATATATAACTTTCCCAATTCCATGCCCAAATTCATGGTCAAAATCCAAAAATACCAATTTCTAGGTTTTTCTTCAAAAAATCAATTTTTCTACAATTTTTCATGTCTAAATCCATATATAAACCTTGTATTTAACTCAAAACTAGTAGAAATCACTTACCTCTTGATGATGATGGAACCCCTCTCCAAAAGCTCTCAAAAATCGCATTAAGTCTAAGTGGGAAATGAGGGAAATGAGCTAAGTCTTGGAATAAAAAGTCCATGCTCCAGACGCAGACGTCGCATTTGCGACATCTAGCTCGCAATTGCGATGGTCGCATTTTCGACAAGGCATCGCAAATGCGAAGCAAAGCCATCCCTACCAAGGTCGTATTTGTGACCAAGTTCTTTAAAAATGTGAAGGGGACAGCATTGCAAAAGCGACCAACTGTTCGCAAATGCGCAACATCCTCAAAAAATCCCTATCCCTGCAAATACAAACCCCTCCTCGCAAATGCGAGTTCGCAAATACGATCCAAAACTCGCATTTGGGAGACCTGCAATCCAGACCCAAGACCAGCAAAATCAGCACAACTTTTTCATCCAAAAATTGATCCGAAACACACCCGAGGGCCCCGAGATTCCGTCCAACCACATAAACCAGTCCCATAACATAATACAAACTTGATCGAGGCCTCAAATCACATCAAATAATGTCGAATTCTTGAATCGCACCCCAATCCAAGCTTAATGAACCTTATAACATCAAACTTCTAGATTCGATGCCAAAACATATCAAATTACGCCCGATTGACCTCTAGTTTTGCACACAAGTCACATTCGACATCACGGGCCTACTCCTACTTCCGAAATCAAAATCCGACCCCGATATGAAAAAATCCACTTTTGATCAAACTTCTCAAAAACCTTCAAATTTCTAACTTTCGCGAAATGACCCCAAAATGACCTACGGACCTTCGAATCCACTTCTCGATGTGCTCTTAATCCCAAAATCACCATACGGAGCTATTCCTAGACTCGGAATCCCAAATGGACATCGATAACATTGAAATGTACTTCAATTCAAATTTATGAAATTTTTCCAAAATGCTAACTTCCACAATAAGCGCCAAAACACTCCCCGGGTCATTCAAAACCAGATGCAAACATACACCTAAATCCGAAATCATCACACGAACCTGCTGGAACCTTCAAATTCCAATTCTGAGGTCGTTTACTCAAAAATCCAACCTTAGTCAATTCTTCCAACTTAAAGCGTTCGAAATAAGAATTTTGTTTCCAAATCAACTCCGAACCTCCCGAATTCAATTCCGACCACGCGTATAAGTCATAATACCTGATGTAAAACTACTTATAGTCTCAAACTGCCGAACGACGCGCTAGAGATCAAAACAACTGATCGGTTCGTTACACTTTAGTAGTATTTCCTTGTGTTTTCTTTATGCTACAGATCTTTCCCAAGGAACATTTTTGTGTTGAACTGGGTGACTTTTCCTATGATGGATGGCGTGACAACTTTCTTAAGGGAATTATTCTTATTTTGTTATGTGGACACTTTTGGATTGTTTGGTACTAATAAAATTAGTCTCTTGTATGTGAAGTGTGAATTAAGAATATCCTTCTGAATTGAGGTTTTAACTTGAAAAAGTAAGTTGCATTGGGAAGAAAAATTTTTGTGATACCTTTTTGGCTCATTTGGTGACTCTTTGCCCACTAGTTGGCATGATATTGCTCTAAAAGCTCTTATTAAGAAGTGAAATTGATCCGTCTTGATTAGTTCATGTGCCATGTGTGTTAGTTTTTGTTAACAATAATTCCTTTTTTTACTTTTATTCTAGAACTTGCCCGGTTGGTCTTTCAATGCCAATGTTGATTATGTTTGGTTGGAGGGATGACCTTAGGCATTCTTTGCGATCTTTGAAAAAGCCTCTTTAGCCTTTTGAGCCTACCATTGCATAAATATTATCACTAGTTTACCTCATTTGAGCCTTTAACCTTTTCTTTGCTACCTCTTTACAAACCTTTACCCTTTTGTAAAATAATTCCCACTTTTGAACTCGTCCCTCCTTGAATGTTAAGAATGAGGCTAAAAGCCTAAGTTGGGGGTGTTGGTGTCAATAGGGAAATGGTGAAGATGTACATTTTGTGCAGAAACATATACCTCAAAGTTGTTTCTATGAAGATACTCAAGCTCCAAAAGAAAATAGTTGTATAAAAAAAATGGAGTCTTGAGAAAATTATAGTGGTACTTTAAGGTGGTTCTACGTTGGTAACTAGATTTCAATTAAGGCTATGTTGTTTAAAAAGAAGCAAAGTGAAAAAAGAAAGACAAATGTGAGTGGTGTTAAAGGAGGGTACAATCACTTGTTTCCCAAATGCTTATCTTACCATTCCCCAAGCCTATATTACAAGCTTAAAAAGTCCTTATGGGATCTCCAACCGACCGTTCTTGAATAGGCGGTGAATCAAAATGGCAAGCTTATGGCATGATATTTTGTAATACTTAAAATTCTTTGTTGAGAGTGAGTGTCTTTGTGCATTTGTCCCTTGTGTTGTTATTGTAAATACGGTAATTTTGGGACTTTCTTTCTGGTGAGGGGCACATGTATTATGATGGATTTGTTACATTAATATATTCTGAATTGTGTAAATTGAGCATATGTAGTAGAAAAGTTCTTTTAAGTCACTTCTTGAGGCTTGGTTGTTGTCAATTGATTATTTTGAAACCCCATTGCATTCTTGAAGTTATTTTAAATATGGGAGTTATTTGGTTGAGATTCACATGCTTGACCCTAATTATTAGTACCAACCAAATCCATAAGTATGTTGCTTAATTGGTGAATGTGATTTGTAAATGATAGCAATTCTACTTGTGCTTTAATTGGTAGAACCTCATTGAATTGTTGGTTTTGATTTGATTAAGCACAAGCAAAAGCTTTAAGTTGGGAGTGTTGATGAGTTGTGATTTTACCATTTATTTTAGTCTCTTTCCTTTAGTTTTTATGTCCGTTAATTACAATATGAGGTTGTTTATGGTGTGTATTGCAAGATTTTCAGGTAAATAATGCCATGAAGAGAGTTAAATATCTTGTTGTGCTTATGTATTGAACGATTTTTATCTGTATTGAAGCGAGTTATTGTTTCTTTAATTATTCTTGTTCTTTAATATTTCCAAAGGGATTAGCTAGCCCTAGGACTCACCCATTTACTTCAAATTAATTTTGGGAAATATAATTTGGGGTTGGGAAAGATTAATTAACAAGAACTTGAGGCATTAACCCTCACTTTATAGATTCTACCTAGGGATAGGATTGAACTACTTGTGGCCATATTCAGCTGTGCTTAATCTCTTAATTATTTTAGAGATAATTCAATTAGGACGTCTTGTTAGTCTTTGGAAGAAGCTAATATAGAATTATTACCTAAGGCTAATTATATCAACTCAATCAAAACATTTCTAAGTGTTTGGCTTAGCATAATAAGTGACAATTCTCTTACACGCCTAATCGCCCACATATTGTTCTCTGTGGGATTCGACCTTGACTCATAGTTGGATAAATTATATTGCATGTGACCATGTCCATTTACTTTTTAATAGTAGATTTGGACGTCACCAAAATTGGTGCCATTGCCGGAGAACAATTTGGCGTATTTAGGTTGTTTGAGAAGTAAGCGTATGTGCTTTGGTCCAAATTTGTGAATATTTATGTATTTTTTTTCTTATCTTGGTTTATTTTCTCATTTGTTTCTTGTTTATGTTCTTAGTTTCTGAAAAATTGCATCATGTAATGAAAATTGGTCGGATGGTAGTTGTTCATCCTTTGATAACCCTTGTCCTTATTGTGGAGGACCACACTCTTGACAAAATTGTTTAAATCTCCTAGGGATGGATTGTGCGCACAATCTTAAACCCATGAGTGGAGTATTTGTAATAAGTGTAGTCACCAAAATGGTCATTGGGATTATTGTGCTTATTTGTCCTTCCCTTCCCTAATCCCCCGCGATGTTTATTCTACTTTTTGTGATGAAAATTATAGGGATATGGAAATGGAGTTCAAGATGATGATGGAATGCCTCCTCGAAGGATGAAACAAAGAGTAAAAGGCCTTGGATGAACTTTTGGAAAATAGTCTCCAAAATGATTTGGCGCTTGAAAGGCTAAACTTACAAATGAGAGAATACTTGAAGCTTTAGCGGTCCAAAAAGCCTCGGAAGTGAATGATAGCCAAGAACATTCCTTAGATGTTGAAGGAAATTCCTTCTTTGGCCCTTGATCAAAATCAAGAAGAACTCTCAAATGCTCAAAATGAGAAAATGATGCTCATGTTGGAGGCCATTTTTGAGAATGAGGAGAAGCACAACTTGGCACTCGAGGACTTAAAATAAGTTTTGACTCAAAATTATGAGAATATTCTCACTTTGGAAGATCAAATGAAAATATTGGTTGAGGCTTACTATGCCCGCCAACTTGAGAGTGTGGAAAGAAGTCAAGAAGAGTCCAACTTCAAGGAAGAAAGTGAGCTTTCTTTTGAAGAATCAAGAATTGAACATCCACCAACCGACTTCATATTTGTTGGTGATGCCAAGAAAAATATGGAATTAGAGTCAACAGGTGTAATTGAAATATGGTTGAGATTGACTCTAGTACGGGAGAAAACGAGAATGTCAAAATCCGGGAAGAATTGCAATTTAAAGGCTTGAGGTCGCATTCCAAGCATTTTTCAACTTTGGAATTGCATGGTGATATGGGAATTGAGCCGTCCGAATCCATATAGAAGTGCAAAAGAAGAAAAACAAGAGCCATACATTTTCCAATTTGCATAATCAAGAACTCAAAATGAAGTGGGGCTCACCAAGTCAGTTGAGAAGAGGGTGTACTACTATAACTGGTCAATGTCGCCTGCTATGGAACCACCTACATCTATTAAATATTGTACGCGGCGAAATCAGAGGGTTTGATTTCTTGGTATTAGTTCATTTTAGAAGAACATCTCGAGGCCTCGAGGATGTGAAGCTGCAACCGAGTTCCTTCCCTCAAAGCTCGTCGAGGCCCGACCTAAAGGGAATATCGACCGAGGCTAGAGTAAAAATGGGGAGTTCAGGGCACGCGGCTAAGTCTGACAAAGCCAGCCTGCCCAGAACCGGTATCAGGGTGTCGCGCCTAGCCGTCCTATCCCCATATCTTTGTAATTAATGATTTTCATACTATGTTGGGATTCCCCTCCTATATAAATGGGATCCTTACCATTTTGTAGGGGACTTCTATGGCTCCAACTATTCTACACAAGATAAATAATAACTCTTTCTCTCACTTTTCTCTCTAACATTTTCTCTCGACACTATCGCTCTTACTTATTACTTTCATACTTGTTCTTCATTTATTGCTGGTCATTGGCCATAAAGAGTCTCCCTTAATTATATCCTAACTGTTAGTCCTTTCCCGATTATCCCCGATAGCTCGAGCCCGAGCCCAGGCATCGACCTCGAGCCCCCCCATCGGTTAGTCCGAGGCCCGAATAGCTAATGCCTCGGTTTGGTTATAACTCTACTTTAGTTCGCATTTCATCTTTAAACTTCATATACCCAGCATCAACTGCTTAACAGCTAGCATAAAAATAGATCACGTATTTTTAGAGTCCCATCAATAAATTTAACTGTTATTACCATTTTCACGATAAACAGTTTGGCGCCCACTATGGGCTAAAAATAATAGTGATTATTTTCTTGTTGGTTTAGTTATACAACACAATTTATCTTTCACACTTTTCTTGTCCAAGATCTTCGATTTCAGGTCAAAATGTCTGGCTCAGTGAACAGAGTTGAGAACGACAACCTTGAAAACCACGGAGAAAACGGTGTGGCTATTCCAATTGTTGGCACGCCACCACAGAACCCAGATAACGCACCTAGACCCATTCCAGCAGACGCGTGTTCACAAAACACACAGCATATCGACGAAAACCTCATACACTGACAGGAACATACAACACGGCGACCAACAGGAAGCCCAAAAAACCCCAGCTTGGGAAGAACGGGAAGTTAGCCTTCATATTATTTTTGAAATATTACATGCACAACCGCTGGCTATCGCTCAGCTACAAAGCCACCCGAAGACTCCTAGCACAATACCACCGGAAGCTACTCCCCCAGCCGAACAGGTACCGGAGAGATCGAGCAACAACGGATCGGTAGCCGATCCTGCCATCGTAAAAATGCTCGAGGACCTCACCAAAAGGATTGAGTCGGGCGAGAAAATGATAGCAGTTAACGACAAGAAGGTCAAAACCTATAACTTCAGGATCAACCAAATCCCGGGCGCAACCCCGGTCTTGAAAGGTGTAGATTCGAAGAAGTTCGTGCAACGGCCGTTCCCAGAGGAAGCGGTTCTGAAACCCATTCCAAAGATGTTCAGAATGCCAAAACTCCCAAAATACAATGGGACCTCAGATCCCAACGAACGCGTCACTGCCTATACGTGCGCAGTAAAGGGCAACGACATAAAAAACGACGAGATCGAATCCGTCTTACTGAAGAAGTTCGAAGAAACACCCTCGAAGGGGTCCATGATGTGGTATCACAACTTAGCTCCCAACTTCATAGACTCATTTAACATGCTAGCAGACTCCTTCATAAAGGCACACGCCGGTGCCATCAAAGTGGCAACAAGGAAGTTTGACGTATTCAAGATCAAGCAGAGAGAGAATGAAATGCCACGAGAATTCGTATCTCGCTTCCAAACCGAACGAATGGAACTCCCCCCCAGTCTCCGATGATTAGGCGGTGCAGGGCTTCACTCAAGGCCTGAATTAACGAAGCTCAGTGGCTTCAAGGCAGCTGAAAGAGAATCTGATCGAGTATCCTACCTTAACCTGGTCGGACGTCTACAACTAGTATCAGTCAAAGATCAAGGTCGAGGTTGACCAAATGGGACCCCCCCCCCCAGGATTAGTATATTCAAGCAGACTCCTGGAAAAGGAGTCAAAATCAAACAGAGAGAGGTATCAGCCGTACCCCGAAGATAGGAAGAATGCCCCGAAACGCAACCCGCCTCGCAACGATCGATTGGTGAACCGGGGACAGAAAACTCGGGACTCATCAATAGAGTCGGATTCGACGGGGACACAGGGCCAATAGGGGCACCTCGCCTATCAGAATACAACTTCAGCATCAATTTATCAGACATCGTGTTCGCCATCAGCAAAATTAGGGACACCAAATAGCCCAAGCCTATTCAGTCGGATCGTTCCTAGAGGAATCACAACTTAATATGTGAACCTCATAATACGCACGACCATATGACCGAAGATTGACACCAGCTCCAAGAGGAAATAGCCAGGCTACTCAATAAAGGTACATCCGAGAATTTTTGAGCGATCGGGCTAAAATTTAGTTCCGAGAAAGAGAGGCAGCCAAGAAGAACGAAGCAAATGAGCCACAACTTGTTATCCACATAATATTGGGGGGCGTCGACACTCCCCAATAAACGTGATGAGAAGGATAAATATATCCATCACTAGAGAAAAGCGAACCCGAGGATATGTGCCCAAAGATGCCCTCACATTCAGCGAGGAGGACTCCGAAACCTCGTCCCAACCTTATAGCAACGAACTGGTAACATCTTTCCTCGTTAATTCATTTTGAATAAAACATGTATTCGTGGATCCAGGTAGCTCGGCCAACATTATCGGGTTGAGGGTAACAGAGCAGCTCAGACTGCTAGACCAAATAGTGCCCGCCTCTCAACCTTAACGGATTCAACACGGCGATCAAAACGATGAAAGGAGAGATCACTCTCCCAGTCAGCGTGGCCAGTACGACCCAAAATGTCTAATTCCGTGTCATTGAAGGAGACGTGAGATACAACGCCTTATTCAGGAGACCGTGGATACACTGCATGAGAGCGGTACCATCCACCCTCCACCAAATGATGAAATTCCCGGCAATGGATGAGGTTAAAACCATCTATGGGGAACAACACATGGTAAGGGAAGTGTTCCCGGTACGTGACGTACCACCGACACCAATATCTCCACTCTCGAAAGAGCCAAAGGACAATCAAACTACGTCTTCGGCTAAGCCCGATTAAACACAGCGGAGGATCGTACCGAGTCCTCGCTACGAAAAATAGGGACACATCAAACCTCGAAACATCACCGGTGCATCCCACAATAAGGTAAGACCGCCCCCTTTTTTTAATTATTTTACACTAACCCATATGAAGGCGCCCGATCAGGGCAGTCAAAAGTGCTAAACCAACCCAAAAATCTCAAGGCCTTAAGGGCATCTGTTGTGCTCTTTTCTTTCGGCCAAGTTTTCGTCCAGAAGAGGGTTTTGCCGGCAAGGTTTTTAATGAGGCAACGTCCACGCGCTACCTAAGGAGGATCCAACATGCTTACAAGGGTTCTTTTATAATCAATCCCAAACACTGGAGGGCATCCCCTCGAAAGGTCATCCACTCGGAAAAAACAAGGAACACCGAACAAGGTTCCAATAGGAAATGATGTACCGGGCCAAACGGTCAAATGAACCGTGTCCGCATAAGACTGACCCACAACAACAAAATGACATGTACTTATGCTAAGCAATCAAAGAATATCTTTCGCCAAAGCATCTCATACTCCAAAGGAAACTCAGCATTTTCACAGCAAAGATCCCTCCACCGAGAACGCCCCAAAATACTCGGAGACTGGCGTCATCAACTCGGTACCCACGTAACCTTAGGGTCGGAACTCCAAACTCCTAAGTCTTCCATGAGGCAACATAGAAATTACGAAACATATCCAGGAAAGAAAAACGTCCCGAACACTCGGAGACTAGCATCATGACCTCAAGGGTCGGAATCTCCATAATTATAAGCCCTCAACGAGGCAATTCTGAGCTTACGAGTAATGGCTCCCGAGCCTAAACAAACTCAATTACTCAAAGACTGTCACCAATCGTCATACGTTAAAAAATCTGAGGCCGTAAGACCGCGAGCGGGCAGACTCGGTCTCATAAAACTTGTACCAAGTATCAACGAAAACTGTAAGGGCTCAAGCAAGCCATGAATCATACTCGTACCGATTATCAAAAACACAAATTGTAAGACCTCAAGTAAGGCATGAATCATACTCGTAAAGAGAGTCAACAACACAAACTATAAGACCTCAAGCAAGGTATGAATCATACTTGTACCAAGTATCAACAAAATTGTAAGAACTCAAAAGGCATGAATATTTTGTAAGACCTTACTACAGGCATAAACTCAATCCCGAAGTTTAGGCTATATATCGCAATTGTAAGACTCCTGAAAGGGCATACCTTTAATATAGACGCCTAAACTACTACACTCGGGAACAAAAAAGGCTCCGGCCAAACACAAATGACTACGGTCAATGGCTGTACCAGCCCAATTAACGCGACTCAAGGACTCCCGACCGTCGCTACAAAATCATAGGCCATTACTTCGAATCTACTTCGAAAAGAACCGGTTAAACAGGCTACCCTCGACAGGCAAAAGAGCTTCGACCATGTCAGCTCCAAATCACAAGGCTTTGAGCTACTCAGCCTACGAGCCAAACCTTCCGAGGTGCTCGAATATCGCCACAAATGACTTGAAATCGAGGTTCTTCCCGAACCAACGACGAATCAGGAAAAATCATTTCAAAAGTCCTTAACAAGAGGAAAATAAAGCCTACATAAAAGGTCACATCGACCAAGCGCATAAGAGCCATTGTCACCAGCCTAATAAGACCCAGGGCCACACACACTAAAAGGTTGCATCGACCAAAAGCGTAAGAGCCACTGTCGCCAGCTTAAAATTTGAAAGCTTGAGGGTCAAAATGAGCTCGCGTCGTAACCCGATTTGGAGACCGGACCCAAAATATTTAACTATACATGCCTAGGGGCAAAGCATAAGAGCCACTGTCGCTAGCTTAATGAGCCTCAGGGCCGTGCATATAAAAGGTCACTTCGACCCAAGGCGTAAGAGCCATTGTCGCCCACCCATGCAAACACAAAAGCTTGAGGGTCGAATGAGCTCGAGTCGAAGCCTGACTCAGAGACTAAACCCATAACAGATGAGCAAAAGCATAAGAGCTCTAACGCCAGCTTACACTAAAGGTCGCATCGACTGAACGTGTAAGAGCCCCTGGCCTGCCTAATGAGCCCTAGGGCCATATCACAAATCTAAAGATTCTCACCAACTCTGAAACCAGTCCACTTGGTCAGAAGTGAAGCAAAAAAGGGTACAGAAGAAATAAAGCCTCAAGCTTTCTTTTATTCACATACGTGAAAAAGTGCATTCTCCATATACAAACACGCTCTGAACTTATCGCATACAAAATAGCAAAGTCTACGCCCCGCCCCTGAGGGCTATGGCCTACCAACCTCATCTTCACTATTCTCGGTATCGGACAGGAGTGACCGAGCACCACAATCGTCCACCCTCGCTCGCGCCAACTCTTCCGGGAGAATAAAACCCCAGGCACCGATCTCCTTGAGAACACTTCTTCGGGATCTGCAACGAGCATATTCTTTGATCCTCTCTTCACGATCGAGGACCCTCTTCAACTTGGCTTGGGCATCGGTAGCATCCTTTAAATAAATTGCCATCTCCTGATCATCCTTAATCCGACTCAGTGCTGCTTCGGTCCGAGCATCAACGATCTCAGCCCTGACCTATGAAAGTTCGAATTCGAGCTTCGTGATTATATTCGCTTGAACTAAAATGTTATCACGAGCTAAGCAGAGTTGGACCTAGAAGGTAAGAACTTTAGCCAAGGCACCTTTCTCCTTCGAAGCTTGAGCCTGTGCCCGAGCTCTTAGCTCGCCACAGTCATTCCTGGTTAGGTCAACTACACCCCTAAGGCGTTTTAGGGCCTCCACCTTTTTTTGCAGTTGGGATAGGCAAAGAGTTAACCTGAGAAGTTAAAAAGTGAAATGTATACTCTCCCGGGATAGGAAGTTACCTGCTCTCCAGTGTGCCAATTCAACTTCCTTTTCCTCGCAAAGGAGCCCAAGGGACCTACCCTCATCCAGAGATTTCCGGAGCCTAGCCCCATGACAGAGCAGCTCAGACCTAAGCCTGTCAAAGTCCTGCAAAAGAAAAACTTGATAAGGAAGGGAAGACGCGAGATTCGGAAGGCATGTGCCAAAGCTCACCGCAAAGTAAAGTTGGCAGACTTCCTCGAAGGCCGAGCACACCTCTTTTAATCTAGTCCCCTTAGCCCTAGAAGAATCAACCCCGATCGAAGCACGATCGCTCGGAGGAACCACCTCTCCAAAACCAGAGACTTCGAGTGCAGTAGGCTCGGACGATGTTTTCTTCTCAAACACTCGGCCCCGTTTTGCCCTGTTGTGAGTGCCATCGCACTGCAAATGCATATCCCATTTATCATTGTCTTCCTTTAGCTTGGACGCTGGCAACCCCTCCCTGCTCTCCGGAGGAGCATAGCCTCGCCCTTAGAGACCCTCCAATACCTACGACGATAAGATTTAATACATGAAAAGGGAAAAATGTCTTCCCAAATTACGAGGGACAAGTAAAAAGCAGTATACACACATACCATGATATTTTGCTTCCCATCTACCTCGGGACACATATGGCCACCTACGCTCGTCACAAGTCGAATGGGTCGCCAGCTTCCGGACTCAACCTGGTAGATCAGGAACTTCGCCTGGCGCCCATGAAATTGCTACAAAAAAGGAGGGAACACAATTTCTAAACTAGTTTCCACCATGAGCAAATCTGAGAAAGCACGAGACGTTCCACTCACGTGTATAATTCCATTCCTCGGGAATGACATAAGTTCCACGGGAATAATGTCAGTCATATGGACCCAGAAGAACTGACTAATCCACTCTCAATCTCTATCTTCCTCATCGTCAACAATAAAGGGCGTGGACGAATGGCACTACAAGGTTAGCAGACCTCGATGATGAAAGGGCCGGTATAGCCTAAAAAGATGACTGAGTGTGAATTCAAGCACTGCCTTCTCCATAAAGAACCTCATCATCAACACTATTCGCCAATACGATGGATGTATCTACGCCAAAGTAACACGGTACTTTAGATAGAAATCAAGCACAACCCTATCAAGGGGGCCCAGTGCGAAAGGGTACAAGTACACGTTTAGGAATCCATCGGCAGGGTCCGTGATACCCTCATCCGAGGGAAGCACCTATAACGCTACCCCTCGCCCCATCCGCAGTCTCTCCTCACCAACTCAAGGTGCTCCTCTCTTATCGAAGACATAGTCTTCAAGGTAAACTCTCGTGGATCCTGAGCGCTAGGAGTGGAACTCCTCCCTCTCTACCGGGTAGACCCTGAAGTAGCAGTCATGGCTATAGCGGGACAGCAAACTAAAGCAGTAACCTACACAAACACTTTGGTGCTAAGGTAACGAAGGACTCGATGCTGAAATGGAAGGATAGCTATCTAAAATAGTGGGATCTCCCAAGAAGCCGGAGCAACCCGATATATATGTAGGGAAACAACAATAGTCCGCCTAACCATGTTAGGCCCTAGGAGGCCAATGACTTCAATTCGAGTTCCGAGGTGGTACCCGACCTTGAGGACCTCCATCAAAGAGAAGTTAGACTTCAAAAAGCCAACAACATCATCTTCAGTCCCGAGGTGGTACCCAACCTTGAGGACTTCCATCAAAAGAAAGATAGGCTTCAAAAGGACAACAACATCATCTCCAGTTCTGAGGTGGTACCCGACCTCGATGACCTCTATCAAGAAGAAAAATAAGCACTTCAAGTTCCTTCCATGACGGCTCGACCTCAGAACATCGCCTAAATATGGGTAACCCCTCCTCAGGGACCTATCTACAACGCCTTAAAAGGTTATCTACATCAAGTTCAAAGTAAATCTCCAGGTGCCTAAAGCTGACATTCACTCAGAGACCACGCTCAAAAATTTCAAGGTTCGATGCACTATCTTCATGTGACTCGAGGGTCTCGATGGCCCGAATCTATCGAACCAATTCAGGATTAATCCGAGGAACAACGGTGGGCTCAGAAAGGAGCCATTTCTATTAACCAATGATCGGAGAGAATACTCGCACACGAGTTAGATGTTGACAATCATCAGCAGAGGCATATATCCAAAATCCCCACAAATACAAAAGAATATTGCAAGTATCAAAGGCAGAAGTCAAGAAAAAATCTTTATATTCATAAAACATTTGCTTACAACAGCCCTCGAGGGATCCTTACATATGATTACAAAAGCCTACAAAGGGTCTCTACACAGAAACAAAGAAGCGAAGGGGTGCACACCCATATTGAAAGCTTTAGGGCCTATTCTACTCTCGAAGGTTCATCTTCGGTAGCAGCATCCCCGAGCACCATATCCTCGAGATCGCATCCTCGAAGGCAATTCCTTCGATCGCCACCTCCTCTAGGTTCCCAGTTCGATCTCACGGGATAATGTCGCCGAGGGAGAAGATAAAGAAGAGGAAAGGTGGATGGCGCAGAAGAGGCAGAAAAAAGAGACATAACCCACCGAAGCCAAAGGTTTAAGATTCGGCGGGTCCCAGCCTCAATGGGCGGTTGTGCCAGTTTATCCCTTGGAAAAAAACCCAAGGGATGAAGTGCCACACCAGGCCAGGGTAGAAGAGTGAGCAACGGTATATAGTCCGAACACTCTCTTGAGCAATGGTGTAGAGTCCAAACGCCTTTTTAGATCGGAGGAAGCCAGCCGCCCCCGTATCATCATCTCGAGCCAATAAGGACAGCAGTAGCAGGTGCAACAACAACAATAGCAACAACAAGACGGAATGAACTCGCTCGACAAAGGGAAGCTCAGGTAAAAGGCCACCACACAGCTAATGAGAATGCAGCCAAACAACTTTAAAGTCGTGAACCCCAAACATGATAATTAGCAATAAATAAAGATGGCCAGAAGAAAGGGATGAATGAATGGAGTAAGGCACTTGGATAGAGAGATAACGCCAGAATACCCCCATTTATAGAGGGCAATAATGACACGGCCATCAATGCCTTTTAAAGGCAGATCGGCGGGCACAATCAATGCGTTCTCGAAAGCAAAATTGACGGTGGTACTGTCACTTTGAAGAACAGGAATCGACTGAGCATTGAATGGTGTCGAAAAGAAAAGTCTATGGGATGTCCCGATTATCGTGAAGACTCATGTCATAGGTTGCGTCGTCAGTATGACGTCATCACAGGAAGCCCGGAAGGGTCGGGCATAAGAATCATTTCTCATCGCTTCGTTCTAGGAAACGCGGAGACTATCTGTACGCGGTAAAATCAAAGGGTTCGATTTCTTGCTATTAGTTCATTTCAGAAGAACATCTCGAGGCCTCGAGGATGCAAAGTTGCTACCAAGTTCCTTCCCTTGAAGCTCGTCGAGGCCCGGCCTAAAGGGAATATCAACCGAGGTTAGTGTAAAAATGGGAGTTCCTAGGGCACGCGGCTAAGTCTGACAAAGTCGGCCTGCCCAGAACCTGTATCAGGGTGTCGCGTCTAGCCGTCCTATCCCCATATCTTTGTAATTAATGTTTTTCGTACTATGTTGGGATTCCCCTACTATATAAAGGGGATCCTTACCATTTTGTAGGCACTGTTGTGGCTTCAACTATTCTACACGAGATAAATAATAACTCTTTCTCTCTCTTTTCTCTCTAACATATTCTCCCAACACCATCGCTCTTACTTATTTCTTTCAAACTTGTTCTTTATTTATTGCTGGTCATTGGCCACAAAGAGCCTCCCTTAATTATATCCTAACTGTTAGTCCTTTCATGATTATCCCCGATTGCTCGAGCCTGAGCCTAGGCATCGACCTCGAGGCCCCCCATCGGTCAATTCGAGGCCCGAATAGCTAACCCCTTGGTTTGGTTATAACTCTACTTTAGTTCGCAATTCATCTTTAAACTTCACATACCCAGCATCAACTGCTTAACAAGTAGCATAAAAATAGTCATGTATTTTTAGAGTCCCATCAACAAATTTAACTATTATTACCATTTTCATGGTAAACAAAAATGCAACGCCCCCAAAAAAAGAGGCGTTAGTATATATGGAATAGTACTAGCAAGAAAAACTAAACATCCCCTCAATAGAACGAGTAACAGTACAATGAGAAAGAAACATAAAATCAATTAGGGCCCTAAATAATATTAAAGTATCATGTTAGGAGAAATGACAAATTTCAAGCAAGTTTCAATACTATTAAGTTGGGAGATCTTTAGTACTATGACACCACCATGATTTTATCACAGATTCCAATCTCAGCCCAATCGGCTATGCCATCTCGCCCCGATATGTTCCCTCACAATACCACCATGTGCGCGGCATGGCGTTCGATCTCAGCCTGATCGGCTAAGCCATCTCACCACAATGTCGTGTGGGTCGACGTCACCTCACATTTCACTAGCAATCATCTCATCCCATTTAAGGGGAATTATCTCAACACATCAATCTTATCCCATATTCGGGGAAAAACTCTCACCACCTCACACGGGGATTTTACCCCTCACTTACTCCTACATCGGCACGTGTAGTTTCAGGGTTAGGTTATTTCAACCTACCCTTCCTTGATGACTAAAAGATGCTCCCAAATAATTTGTTATTTAAAGAATTCACATCTCATTTTAATGTCTTTTACATGTCTCTTTATTTCATTGGAACTAGTGGTCCTAGATGTAATATAATTCTTGGTACATTGGCCGTATTTCATATCTCATGCTCACCTCTTTCACTTTCAAACATCTTTAGGGATTATCAAAAAAAGACATTTCTATTCAAGACTTTAAATACATATATGAGCAAATAATAGTCTCAGGCACATTGAGATTTCTTACACAATTTGGCATAATGGCTTTCATTTGAAACACGATTTGAAGTCATAACATATTAATACACAGCCCATACTTAGATCACATTTTTGAAGGATAACATAAAATGATAAGAGCATTCGGAACCCATTTTGAACATATAACTTTCGACACAAAGCTTATTCGGAATAGTCAAATTTATAATGAACAACTCGAGACTTATAGGAACACCATGGATTCAATTCTAAGAGTGAAGTTTAGCCAACATACCTTGCTTGAGCTTTCTTTATTTTAATACAATAGTGCGAAACTCCTACTGACTTCAAACTAATTAAAGACATGACAAAATTTAACTATAATTAGGAAGATTCTCGGGGGTTCAGCTTATTTGAGTATTTAATCAAGCATTAGGTGTGCATTAAGGTCTCAAGGTCCTTCTATGGTGGATTCCTTTACCCCACAATAAACCCTTACTTCATTAAGCCGCCCACAAATACTCCACAACCTCCCTACCACCTATATTAGTACATGAATAAATAAATAACAACTCTTATTCTCAAAACCTTCCTCCCCATTACCTATTCCCAAGCAAGATTTCAAAACTGAAGGCTAGGGCTAGAATCTTACCTATTGGTTGAAGAGCTTGTAAGTTATCCTTGTGAATTCTTCAAGACTTGAGCAAAGATTGATGAACAAATAGCTTAGAATTACTTTTCTCACTCTAGACAACTTTCCTCACTCTAAAATATAAGTTTGAACCTTCTAAAATGACCCCTAATATTGTTTTATAAAAAAGGGGATCAGGTTTATAAAACCAGAAAATTGACCCTCCAAACATAGCTCTATGGTTGCAGACCACAGAATAGGTATGTGGTCCACAAATTGAGCCGTAGAAGTGATGCCAAGAACTGGGCTGCTCGGGTCAAGTCTGCGGCAGGTCTGCGATCCACAGACCAGTTCTGTGGCCACATAATGCACTGCACAATTCCCTTTTGTAAAACTTTATGTTGGATCTGTGATGGATTCTCCTGTTCTCAAAGCGGTTATGCAGCCGCAAAATGGACTGCATAATGGTCCTCAAATTGGCTCAATTTCTACTTCACTTCGCAGTCAATCTAGGACCCACAAAATTGTTCTGTAATCGTATAGTGGATCACAGAAAAGCCATGTTCTGCAAACTTTTTCCTTCAACTCTCCGATGCAGTATACAACCCTCAAACATATTAGCTTACCTTGGCACCACGGAACCTTAAGTTTAGGTGAAATATTACGGGGCCTTACAATTGGGTTGCACACCGTAGCAGGCCATATTGGCTTTATATTAGCACTTGGGCAGGATTCCCCACTACGGAGTTTGACATACCAGCAATGAGTACAGTTACCGCACAGTGCTAAGTGATTGAGTGTGAAGAGATACAGTTGAGACAGTCAGATTGAGTACTTTGAGAGTGTGAGTACGTGAAGTTATCATTTTGATGCATTATAGGTGACATGCACATTTGACATATAGATAAAGAGATGTAACATTCCTCATTTCAGTCACACTTGGCATATTTTATCTGTGTTATACTTAAACATTCAAACTTGAAACCATGTCTACATTTCTATACTATGTACAAACTGATTATGAGATTTCTCTGAGTTATTATTGTCATTTTTCCTGTCATATATGCACTATTATAATCTGGATTTGGACTGTACCTATTTGAGCTCATCACTACTTTGAGCCAAAGATTAGTCCTATACTTATTGTGTACATTGGTTCGATTGTACTCATACTACACTCTGCGCTTTGTGTGCAGATCTACGTACTTCTGGGCATGGTGGTTGCTAGATTTGGAGTACTTCCGGCTTGGAGACTTTTAAGGTAGTTGCCTTGGCGTTCGCAGACCTCGACTCTCTTTCTTCTCCCCTTTTGTTTAGCATTTTTCTGTTTTTACAAACAGTTGTATTAGAAGTTTTGACTATGTCGATATTTAGTAGCTCTGTACTCAGTGACACTCTAATTTTGGGGAATTTTGTATTTGAGTCGCAGTATTTCTTATCAATTATTTATGAAAGCTAATACTGTTAAATATTTTTTGTCTTGGTTTTAATTTAAAGATGCGTAGTTACTTATGGTTGTTGGCTTGCCTTGTATTATGGTAGGCGCTGTCAAAACATATTGAATTTTGGGTCATGATAAACCGGCTCTGATTAATTTTTGAACCAGGGATTCTGCCCCAGAGTGGTTTCTGCAAGTGCCCCCGTGGACATCTTTCAGGGCGTATTTGGTCTACCCCAGACCTAAACACCTAGCTAGTGGGCCGAAGAAGTATTATGGTAGGCGTTGTCACAACTTATTGAATTTTGGGTCATGATAAACCGGCTCTGATTAACTTTTGAACCAGGGATTCTGCCCCAGAGTGGTTTCTGCAAGTGCCCCCGTGGACATCTATCAGGGCGTATTTGGTCTACCCCAGACCTAAACACCTAGCTAGTGGGCCTAAGAAGGATATTTTGAACAATTTTCCCTCGACAAAGCTGAACCTGGCAGCTTTAGTGCGCAAAGCTTTCGAATCCTTGTGATCCGATTGTTACACCACATGTTTTCGTTTGTGAGAGTACATCGTATGTCAATTGATGTAAGCTCATAAATGAGAAAGTCTTTGAAAGTACATAAAGTAAGTTAATCATGTTACCTTAGATGTTATAATTCTTTAAAATTATGGATAACAAGTATCAAGAGGGTTGAAAGGCTTATAAGTTTAACAAATTGAAGAAATAAGTTTCATGGAATGCCGACAAGTTGTAAATATTAAAATATGCACTTTTGGGGCGATACTAGGTTGCTTAAATTGATAAGGATATTATGTTATAATTTATTTTAGTCGTATGATAGTCGTGTATTATGTTTTGAAGTAAACTGAGTTCTGGATTAAAAGTTGGCAATGCTCATCACAAGTTATATTCATAAATGTGCTAAAACTTAGGTTAAATGTAGATGAGCTTATCTCCTAATGTACTTGGAATTATGGGATTATACACATACAAAATTGAATATCTCTGAGTTTAGTTTTTATTGCATCAAACCATTTTTCAATACGACATCGGGGTATATAGATATTCGTGTTTTTGCGAAACTACGCAGGCAACCCCTATTGGACCCGCTTGGTTGGTGGCCGACCTTCACTTATTTTTAACTCATTTTTGGAATGAGCTTTGCTCATTTTTCAACCTCTTCCCATCATCACACTCTCCAAATCCTCCCAAACAGTTCCCCCTAGGCTGCAAATAAATTCAAAAAAATACACCATAATCCAACATCAAAGTCTACTAAAGGTGAAGAATAACCCCTCTATGGTGTTGTGATGTGAATATGGATGATAATGAGCTAAGTTAAGCTTAAGGTTAGAATGTTATCTACTGGCTAAGGTATATTTAACATTCTTTTGATGGTGTTTAAGGTTAATTACATGTTGGTTGTGTTATTGGAGTGAATGATTACAAGATTGCACTTGAAAGGGGAAGATATATTGTTAACTTTTGTTGGGCTATTTTAAGGTTATATATATGTTGTTGTGGCTAAAAATTGGGGAAATAACTTGATTATGATATGGTTTCTGTTTTTATGCATGTATATATGTTTATCAAGTGAATTTATGAAAGAAACATATGAAACTTGAGATTGGAAGTAAAGATTAGCTTAAGTCACTTCTATGGTGTTGTATTGCAATTGAGGACTGTTGTAAGATAACTATAATTTGAATTTTGACTTAAAGCTACTACACGAGGTATTATATTATGTTCTTGCATATTCTTAAGTTTATCTTGATGTTGATTAAGTTAAATGGATAGACTAGACATGAACTAGTGAATAAAGTTGCTAATTGAGGATAGTTAAAGTTGTAGATTATTTTCTTTGTTACAAAAATATGGTATAAGGATGGAATCAATGGTGAATGGATTTATAATCATGTTAATGATATTGTTAAGTTAAAGTAAGAAGTCTATAAGGGGTGATATGGGGTATACGGGTTCCAATCGGAGTTTGTCGCTCGTCGTGAAGTAGTTGTGACCTGTTGTTGTTATATGGTATCTTATCATTGATACTCATATGTTGTTGGATTGATCTGGTTATTGTTTATGGTATATGGTATTGGAGGAGGCATTTGTCATAGATCATCTCGTTCGCTTTAGGGATGCGAAGGCGAATCGCCTACTCTACAATCAATCTCTATGGTCAATGAATTTCTAGATGCCTTCCCAGATGAACTCCTAGGCCTTCCTTCTGAAAGGAAGATTGAGTTTAGCATTGATGTGTTGCCTGACACTCAACTGATCTCTATCCCTCCATACAGGATGGCCCCGGCAGAGTTACGAGAGTTGAAGGCGCAGTTGAAGGACTTCCTGGATAAGGGCTTCATTAGGCCTAGCACTTCACCTTGGGGTGCGCTAGTCCTGTTCGTGCAGAAGAAAGATGGGTCGTTAAGGATGTGTATCGATTATCGACAGTTAAATAAGGCTACTATAAAGAACAAGTGTCCACTTCCAAGGATTGATGTCCTGTTTGAGAAACTCCAGGGTGCCAAGTATTTCTCCAAGATTGACTTACGTTCGGGGTATCATCAGGTGAGGTTAAGGAGAATGATATTTCAAAGACGGCCTTCCGGACAAGATATGGGCACTTTGTGTTCTTGGTGATGTCGTTCGGGCTAACAAATGCCCCAATAGCTTTTATGGATCTCATGAATAGTTTTTTCAGGCCCTATCTTGATGTGTTCGTGATCGTTTTCATTGATGACATTCTGGTGTATTCTCGTTCAAAGGAGGAACATGCGGGCCAGTTGTGGGTAGTATTACAGACCCTTCAGGATTGTAAGTTATATGCTAAGCTCTCCAAATGTGAATTCTGGCTAAACTCAGTAGCATTCCTTGGCCATGTGATATCTGACGAGGGTATTCGTGTCGACACTCAGAAGATCAATGCAATGAAGAATTGACCGAGACTTACAACACCGTCAGAAATCCGCAGCTTCCTGGGCTAGCAGGATATTATAGGCGGTTTGTAGAAGGGTTTTACTCTATATCAACACCATTGACTAAGCTAACACAGAAAACTACCAAGTTCAAGTGATCTAACGCTTGTGAAATAGTTTTCAGGAGCTAAAGAATCGATTAACACCCGCGCTAGTGCTCACTCTCCCATAAGGAACAGATGGTTATATGGTATATTGTGATGCCTCAGTATAGGTTTCGGGTGCGTATTTATGCAACATAAGAAAGTGATTGATTATGCATCGAGACAATTGAAGAAACATGAAAAGAATTACCTGACTCATGATTTGGAATTGGCTGCAGTAATATATGCTTTGAAGATATGGCGACACTACTTATATGGCGTCCATGTTGACATCTACACAGATCATAAGAGTTTACAATAAATCTTCAAGCAGAAGGAGTTGAATTTGAGGCAACATTGGTGGCTTAGATTACTGAAAGACTACAATGTCGAGATATTGTACCATCCCGGTAAAACTAATGTTATAGCAGATGCTCTCAGTCGTAAGTCAATAGGAAGCTTAGTACACATTGAGGAAGGTAGACATGGGTTAACTAAAGAGATTTATCAGCTGGCCAATATGAGAATCAGATTGTTAGATTCTGATGACGGAGGTGTTACTATACAGAATACATCAGAATCATCTTTGGTAGCCGAGGTAAAAGTACGACAATATGAAGATACTACCTTAGTACGATTGAGAGAGGGCATTCAGTAAAGTACGACAATATGAATATACTACCTTAGTACGATTGAGAGAGGGCATTCAGTAGTGTAAGATTATAGCTTTCGATATTGGAGGAGATGGGGAACTAAGATACCAGGGCTGATTATGTGTGCCTAATGTGGCAGGGTTGCGAGAGAAGATTATGATTGAGATTCATCAATCCCGATATTCCATCCACCCCAGCTCGACAAAGATGTATATGATGTTAAGGAGCATTATTTGTGGGATAACATGAAGAAGTCTATTGTAGAATTTGTAGCCCAGTGTCCTAATTGTCAATAAGTAAAGATCGACATTAGAAACCCGGTAGATTGATTCAGAATATAGTAATTCTGACATGGAAATGAGAGGTGATTAATATGGACTTCATTATTGGATTACCTCGCTCTTATCATAAGTTTGACTTCATCTAGGTTATAGTTGATCGACTTATAAAATGTGCCCATTTTCTGCCAGTTAAGACAACTTACACGGCTGAAGATTATGCAAGGCTGTATATCAAGGAGATTATTAGGCTTCATGGTGTGCCAATATCTATTATATCAGACCGAGGAACTCAATTTACGGCTAACTTTTCTGAGGTCTTTCTAGAAGGGTTTAGGCACACAAGTGAATTTCAGCATTTCATTCCACCCGCAAACTGATAGACAGGCCAAATGTACCATTCAGACACTTGGAGATATGATAAGAGCATGTGTTCTAGATTTCAAGGGGAATTGGGATGAACATCTTCCACTCATAGAATTCTCCTACAATAATAGCTACCATTCCAGTATTAAAATGGCTCCGTATGAGGCACTATACGGGAGGAGATGTAGATCACTAGTTGGATTGTTCAAAGTCGGTGAGACAGGAATATATGGGCAAGATTTGATTCACCAAGCCATTGAGAAGGTGAAAGTGATACAAGAACGACTAAGGACGGTGTAAGTAGGCAAAAGTCCTATTCTGATGTCCGACGTCATGATTTGGAGTTTGAGGTTATTGATTGAGTTTTCCTGAGGATCTCACCAATGAAGGGTGTTATGCGTTTTGGGAAGAAAGGTAAGCTTAGTCCGCGGTATATTGGGCCGTACAAAATTCTTCAACTAATTGGACAAGTTGCTTATGAGTTAGAATTGCCATATGAATTGGAATTTGTCCACCCGGTATTCCATGTATCTATGTTGAGGAAATATATTGGAGACCCTTCTGTAGTCACCCCTATCAAAGATGTATAAGTTATGGAGGATCTATCATATAAAGAAGTGCCAGTGGCTATCGACAAGTCCACAAGTTAAGAACAAAGGATGTAGCTTCCGTCAAAGTATTGTGGCAGAACAAAAATACGAAAGAAATGACATGGGAAGCAGAAGAGGAGATAAAGTCTAAATACCCTTACCTATTCTAGATTGAAGATAACAAGGATACCAGGGGAACACATGATGCATTAGAAGGTGAAACGGCTCTATGAGGTAAGCAATATCTTGAGAATACTCTTCTTTTATACAAAATGGTGATATGCAGATAATATACATATAATTATTTGTATAGTTTGACCAGTGTCCATTTTATCGGGGAAACTCAGCCAGAAATTTCCCTCGAAATCCACGATGAGTTAGACTCCCCATAAACCCTTACATTCGAGACAAATGTACCTTAGCTGGAAGGGGGGAGGGTGTTACAACCCATATGTGCATACGTTAGTTCACACCGTAAGTTAGTCGACATAAATACGAGAAGAGATTATCATTGAGATGATAAGAAGTTAATCCTATTCGTCTTAAATGATACAAGGGTGTATAAGAATGGTTAACAAGATTAGAAGTTAAATGAATCAAGGATGTTGTAACCCATATTTTTGGGTAAAACTAGTGGTGCTTAATATTCTCAAAAGGTTATGTTTTAAGGTATTTGAATCATATAATATCCGTATCATAAGTCTTGAAGTCAAACAAGTTATGAAACAAAAGTTATCGCAACTTACGTTCATAATTTCACTTAAACTTTAGATAAAATATTACTAATCTTTTCTCCTACTTTACTTGGAATTATGGGGTGATCTACACACCAAATTGAATATCTATGAGTGTAATTTCCAACTCATTAAACCGCTCGTTGATACAATGTCAGAATATAAAGATATTCGCATTTTCCCGAGACTGCGCTAAGTATCTCTCTATGGGACCCACTGATCGGCCCAACCCTACACCACTATATGATGGCGAGGAGTGGTCGATGCAGCTTTTACCCGAAGGGTCGGGATCGATTTCCATAGGGAGTTAATATTGGTTGGGAATTGGGTTTCTATCTAATCTAGCTATGTGTGTTGATTTTATTTTACACTTCTAAACATGTTTGGATTTGTTTCTATACTAATTTTAATGCTACTGATTGCTAAAAATAAACTAAGTACAATGGTTTTGTAAGGTTTTCTCAAGTGATGAAAAGCACTAGGGAAGTGACTTACACCTAGGTGAGTATCTAATAGCATCTAAAATTTTAGGACAAGCTTGCTATATTAGGGGTCGTGATATAACCATTACACATAATTACTCACTCTATACCTCTCGGTAGTTTGAGTGAGTTTGCCCTAATTGGATTTCTCAATCCCAATTGGGTGATCAAACATTACGAGTAAAATTGGCTCAAGTCGGGTATTACTATCTCTAGGTTTAACCCTTTAATTGGGGCTATCAATCTCTTGAGTGAACCCTAATTCCTTATTAGCCTGATTTTTCTAGACTTAGTCCCTCTTTCTCAAGAAGAGTCTAAGTCATAAAGTCATGAATCAGTGTTTGCAACCACCAATACAATTAAAGCATAAATCAAGCTAAATATCACTAACCCATAAACAATTAAGCCATAAAATAGAAGACCCATTAAATACCCACACTAGGGTTGGGTCACAACCCTAGATAATGGGTTTAGCTACTCATAATCAAGGTATAAATCAAAGATGGAGATGAAATATAAGCCATAAAAGTTAATTACAAGAAGAAAATCTAAGATTAATAGCTACATTCGCTCTAAAATTACTCTAAGTAGTAAAATACGGATGTTCACGAGCTCCTCAAAACAAAAGATGACCTACAAATCTTAAAAAGATTTATTTATACACAACTGAAATTACTGGACAAAAATACCCCTACAGAGATTCTGTTGTCAGTGCAATACTGAGCGCCTCAGTGCTTGGAATTCTGCGGCCGTGCAAAAGCAAGCGCGGACCGCGTTTCTTCCATTTTGGACTGGGACTAGTCTTGATTTCACTGAGAGCATAAATGAGACCGCCTCAGCGTTGTCTTCAAACGCGGCCGCGTAAAATGTTCGGGGACCACGCTCTTCATTTGAGCTCAGATTTCCAGGCCTCTGAATCTATATTTCACCCTCAGCGTATTTTGCACCGCGACCGCATAAAGTATTTTGCTGCCGCGCTATTTCACCGTGGTCAGCGGTATCAGTTGTGCCCAAAATTGCCTTCTCTGAACCTCAATTCCGCTGAGAGCGTAATTATGGCCGCCTCAGCGGTGGACCTTCCGCGGACGCCCTTTTCCTTTGTTGTCAGCGCTTTTATCTCAACTTTGAACTTATGCAGGTTTAACTCCTTTATGAGCTGGTTATAACTTTCTTGCCTCATTTTGACCAAACCCTGCAAACAAACACAATAAGTTGGTTTTCGGGAATACTTTTACACATTTTTGAACCAAAACCTAAGCAAAAGAGAGCATAAGATATGATAAAATCTATAGTTATAAACTCCCCCCAAACATAAGCTTTTGCTTGTCCTCAAGCAAACAAAGTAATTCCCACCTCCACAAGGTAAAAGAAAGAAGAATTTCAGTTGTTCTTAGGTGACTTCAGCAATCATCAATTGGGACTAACAATTACTCTCAACATAAATGTATTATCAACAACACATAACCTTTTTATCACCATAGCTCTAGTGCGACACAAAAGCATCAAGAGTTGACTCAACTCATCAAGGAAGCTCGCTCTACTACGTAGGTCGCTGTGAAACCCAAACTCTTTCTCCTCCACTCTCTATAAGAAAAATCTCACTTAAGATTTCAAGCACTCAAAACAAGGATTGTGAAGAAGCACACTCGTCTCTCACAAGGGAATGTTACAAGTCTGGTTCTAAGTACCATAAGCTTGCCTCTCATGTGAATCACCACTAATGTAAGCTCACTCAACTCGAAATCATATAAGGTTTTTGTGGGAATGTAATGAAGGCTTTTGGTTCAAGGTAGGATATATCGGTCTATGAAGGTTTCATCTTTCCTTAAGCACTTCATTTTCTCATTTCGGCTCACACTTTCTTGACTCTTTGAGTCATTTTTCTTCTTCCTTAGGGGACTGGAGAGACACACTGTCACTCTTTCTTATTCATGACAATCATTTTTCTCATTTCTAATCATTCCAAGCCTTTCATCATTGCTTTTATTGATTCCCTTCATTTTTCTACATTGTTCACTTTCTTTTTGACATTTTGGCTTTTCTTTCTTTTTCTTTTTGCCTTCCCTTTTCTTCATTTTATACCTTTTATCACTTTTGCATTCCTCGTCTCTCCCCCCAAACTTATGCTTTTTCCAACTGTGCTAAGAAAAGATCAGGTGCCAAGAGAGGGTCATTTTAGGATGGATAAAGGCTTGTATCATGGTTATTGAAAGAACAAGGGCTTCGGCTCAACAGGGTTGACTAGAGATATCATATTTGGTAGGATATGGATGCTTTCAAGATTCAATTTGGATCAAGGAGAGCATATAATCACTTCTCAAGTCGAGCTACACTTAGAATTTCGCCTAGACAAACATTCAAGGCAAGTTCTAGACTTATTGGTATGGGACTTGGATTTGCAAATCAATACCTCATCTCACAAGCTATTGGATTGCTAAAGAGAATAGAGTCGAGAGCCCACAACAACCTTAGCTAAGATTGAGCAACACAAATGGCTCTAAAAATGTCACGACCCAAACCGATGGACCGCGGCGGGCACCCGGTACCTTACTCAACCTGTAAGTCTGGATAACTCTGTAAATCATGAAATAATTATAGTGTTATGAATATACATATGAATGTTATGTCGTGCATAGATACATGTTTCATAACATCATCAGGCCTCTAAGGGCATCCCATCATATCATATCGGCCATTGTGGGCAAAATCATCAACGTATACAAACTGATCAAATGGTGGTGCGTATATAACGCCGTAAACTTTTCCCATATACCATATAAATAATATACATATATAATCATATGTAACGCTATCTGGTCATGGGTCAATTTACATGAATGAAATGCATGAGAAGTACGCCAATAAAATCTTTCAGAGTATCATAAGACCATTTTGCCTTTGAATAATACCATGAAGTAAACTTTATCAACTTGCGTATTTTCTAATACCCATAAATAGATGATAGAATAATATGACACATGGAGAATCAAGAATATAGGCACCCCTAGTATCTTTATGAATAGAGTCATTTATGAAAAATGTGTATTTTGCTCGTTTCATTTGTATCGTATGGGTCATGCCAAGAGAAAGAAGGGATAGACTTAACATACCTGAACCGATTTTCTTTTTTGAAAACACGTAACATCGGATCGAAGTAGGGAAAAATCTGTATGATATTCTTGAGAAAGATTGTACCAGGATTTCTTTAAATTAGCATTTCATGTTGGACCTTGTAGCATTTCAGAGAATTTCACGTTTGGACATTGTAGAATTTAAGAGAATTTTCAAGTTTGGACATGGTATCATTTAAGAGAGTTTCATATTTGGACATTGTAAGATTCCAGAGAGTTTCACGTTTTGGATATTGTATTATTTATGAGAGTTTTATGTATGGACATTGTATGATTCCAGGGAGTTTCACATTTTGGACATTGTATTATTTAAGAGAGTTTCATGTTTGATCATTGTATGATTCCAGAGAGTTTCACGTTTTGATCATTGTTATCTCTTTGTAATGGTATATAAATGTCGTTTTGCTGATTTTTTGCAAGGTTTTATACTCCTCTAATAAAGACACCAAGCAATATTTATGTGTAAGCATGATAAAGTTATGCCTAGTGACCCATTTTGCATAATTTTGCCACCTTGGTTAACCTTATGCCATGTGGCAATCTCAACAAGGCTCTTATCCACTTAATACCATAATTATCTCCACCATTAATCAATTATCCACATAGTTAAGGACTATCTCAAATTATTTAAAATACTACCCTCTTTTAACATACCTTAAGCACCTTACTATCAAGGCCATGTAGTACCTTATATGGTACTAGTCCATAATTACCTGGTATTTTAGCTCGGGCCATATTTTATCCCAAAATACCAAACTTAGACAAAAATTCATTTCCTTTGACTTGCTTCCCCTCTCACCTTCACAAATTTGCTCATCATTTGTTTGAAATAGCATAATTCTTATAATCTCCAAATAATCTCTTCATTAGACTGATGTTAGTTACCTTACGACAAATTCAACGTACAATACTATAGGGTGCAACATCATCATAATTTAATACTACAAAGCGTAACATCATCGTAATATAATACAACAAGATGTAATATTGCAGGGCGTAGCATCATTCCCCCCTTTGGAACATTCGTCCTCGAATGTTGACTGTTGCTCTTATCATTTTCATAACTTATAGCTCTTGTGAATACCTTAATACTCCCCTTGCCATTTAGGCAATTGTTCTGTGAATAAATCCAAAGTCAAGGGCATTTCCCCCTTTAGGCCTCTTTCCCACGCTATGACTTGTGATCAAATTTCTTACAATCTCATAACTATTGCTACCTTCTATCATGCAACTTGTACGACCCTAAATTTATATGTGCGCCTATGCGACTCCTCTCTTCTCTTTCCTCCAGCTTTTAGCCAATCTCTAGGCTTCACTTTGTGAACATATATAAAATTATGTCAAGCTGTCCTTCTAGGCGTCATTAGCTTTACTTCATCTATGTAGGTCATACTATACCATAATTTTTACTTTGAATTATCGCTACTCAGGTCTGCTACCAAACTCTAGGTTACTTTCATTGCTTATCCTATATGCATAAAGCTAAGTCCTTTAACGCTTCTTTATTACTGTTCATCTTAGACCGATGGCCTAATCTCATCTCGTACTTTGCAGCTTTTGCACATCCATTGTTGATTCACCTCAATGTTGATCTTTAATCTTATATTGATAACTTGAAACTTCTTACGTAATATATTGACACTAGGGCTTACGTTGCATCGTGGAACATTTGAAATGATTTTCCTAATCTACCTGGGGGCGATACTGTACTTCCATAACCCTATCTCATATAATAGTCATCCCAATGTGATTCGCCTTACATGGGTATTTTAATCTTGTACAATTCATGAACTTATTACACAATCGAAGGCCCAAATATCATCATTTATTTATTACAATTACCCCCTTATTCTATTACTAGGGCAACATTCCATTTCTTCTAGATGTTATTAGTCTTTGACTCTTTTGAGTTGGTTTAGGCTGTGTTGAGCTTTCAATAGCTTAGAGAAACCATCAACTCCTTTGTATTTACGGGCTTAGTTCCGAGGACTTAACCATTTTTGTCACCTTCTTACTTGCCTTCTTCTTATTCTTTACTCTTGTCTTTCTAAAACCTTGTCATTCTATCATACATTAGCTTGCGATGGATTCCCTTATGATTTTCTGGAACATCGAGACATCACATTGTCTCTAACTCTTCTTTTACTCTCTAGCTCTTCGTTTACTCTCTAACTAGACCTTCTGGTACTTAGAAACCATAGGGTGGAAGGTATGCCACTGACGACACTGTTATCATTCCTTGATACTGAATCCCCGCGCTTCTAGCCTCTTATCTATAATATGGACTATTCATAGCCTTCTGCATTCAAGTATCTTGCACGTTGTTCACCTTTTCCTTACTTACTTTAAAATATTGCCTCGCATTCTTCTATCTCTTTCATAACCTCCCTTCCACATAGGTATAAGTTACCTCCACAACTTGAAGCTCTATTATAATACTTGCACCTCTGGTGCCTATACAATTCGATTGGGGCTCCATATTGAATTCTTATGAGGCTGGTATTTTTCTAACTGGCTTTATCATTGAGCCGTTATAGAATATGATTGTTGTGCTATCTCTCTTGCACCTCTAATATTATGAGTGATTCTGTATGTTCTTAATCATGATTCCTATAACTTCTAGGTCCAATAATCATATTCCTGATTTACTTCGTTGATATAACTCTTTAGTTTCCTCCGTCTTCTGATCGGCCTTTAGGTCGGCTTAAGTTATCTCCCGACCTATGGTTCATGGTATTAGTTATTATGTTTAGCCTTTCATGGGCGTTGAGGAATATGTGTTGATACAATCCATTAATAATTTAATCGTTCGTTTATGACCTCGGCTCAATTCTTTCTTTTAATGTATACCAGAAACTTCTACGGCTGTATATGTTGTATGTATAAAACTCCGAACCCTTAAGTGTGTTACTCTAGATCATTGATCGAATAATTTCTTTCATTTTGTCTTTGCTTTCTTTCAACATAAGCTATTACTTTTTCTGGTCTTTTTGCCCCCTTGTTGCGTCCATACTTAGCTTATCTTAGTGCCCACACATGCTAGAGTTTTCACGCAACTTATATGATCTCTAATATTAATTTTAATTTTACTTCTCGTTCCTTAGCCACGGCAAGTGCCACTTTCCTTTGGAGTGCTTACAATGTTATTGTGAAAATGTTGTTACATGACCATTTCCTCTTTAGGTCGTTGCGCTTAGGTTGAAGCCTTCTTCATTATTTCCTCAGCTAGTCTTTCATTGTAGTACTTAGGGAGAACCCTTGGCTCTCGTAAAGATGTGAGCTTATTACGGACACTTTGATGTCCTTCCTTGCCTATAATCATTCGTAGTTGCTTACCTTCGTTCCCTTGTACTTGTAGGGTTGCTTTTCGACTGATATTTTGATTGCCTTCCCTGTGGCACATTTTTTTTTATCTCAGTAGCACTCATATGGTACCTTTAACTACCCTGACTCCTATTTGAATATATCTCAAGTATTATAATAACATTACTGCGAGGCTGAATTCTCCATGTTGGGTTTACTACATTTATCTTGCATGATCTGCTTATTTGTCTGTAATATCTTGTCTAGTCATGACAAAGCTCTTTCTGAATCAACTACTAACTATTCGTTGGCCCATTCTCATATCCATATTACGCATAATCTTTCTTGGGTTATTTCCTTGTCTTAACTTACCTCGCGTACTGGCTCCTTATCTATCAATAACATCCCGTGTAGGAACCCTTACTTCCTTTTTTTTGACGTCGTGCTTACATAACGTTCTGGAATCATAGCATATTTGTAACATTTGGATAAGTGCAATCCCTTTCTCATTTTTTATCTCATTCTTCCTTTATCATTCCATATTCCCCCTTTATGGGGGGGGACTAAGACTTGGAGCTATGGCGACCTGCCTATAGATGTTTTTCCTCTTCATCTTTGGCATCCTTTCACATCATCCATGACCCTTATTCACCTTACGGTAATCCTTCTGTGCCAATGATAACAAAATTCCTCACTCGTGATGGTGACACTTAGTGTAACTGGCACATACAGTCCCTTAAGCTTAACTTTTCCCATATTGCTTGCTTTAGGGAAGCGTCTCCCTGAATGACCATTCTCTGAATTTATCATAGATCTTCTTCTATTGTCCATTCTATTAATTCCGAAATGCAATCTGAAATTCTCATGATGCTAACTATTATCAAATCACTTAATTCCTAATTCATGTTTAGTTTATCTTGTTCACCAGTCTATACTGAGTTCTATTATTCTGGGGTCTAACTTTTCCTTCTGTTAATCACGTTAGAGTCGCGAACTTATTTCTTGAAGTGAGGATGTGACTATATGGCCTATACTCTTTTGTTGTCTTAAGGACCATCACCTTTCGCCTCTTTATTCATTTGACTATAGGTTCTATAACACTCTACTGTTGTCGTCCATGTATCACATCTTACTCATAATTCTTCCTTATATCTCTTCTCATTACTCTGCTAATATTTCTGCCTATCCCTTTCTTGTGAAAATTTCAACACGACATTCTTTTGTTTTTAGCTCTCCTTGCTTCATTCATGGGCTCTTCGGGTTGCTCAATGTCCTCACTCTACTAGGGACGAGAGTCATACATTAGCACATTTGCAATATCCTTCGTAAATGTCAACTAACGCAAACAATCCATCCATCATTTTAGGTTACTCTAACCTCAACCATATCCTGTTATCTCGTTCTTTTCTTAAGCCATATCCTTTAGCTCCCATATGGCATAATTGAGATTCGTGTAGCCAATTGTGTATACCTCTGTTACTATTGAAGGTAACTCAAAATGCTTATATCCCTCTTCCTACATTTTAAATAATGATAATCTTCATCAACTGTGTACCTCGTACTCTCTCTCACCTTGCTTCCTTTACTTGTTGAAACTTGTATTTATCTTCTGGATCTCTCATTATCTTTCACCATAAAAGTGGGTAGATATTCTTGCCTTAAGTCACCTTATCAAGAAGCTTACACGACTTAGTTTACACATGTTGTGTTGAAGACCACACATATTTTCATCATAAGAATCATGAAAAATCAAGTTCCTCTGACTCAACTCTTTCCGCATCCACATTCAATCTCTTACCAACTGCCTTTCTGGATATAGGCATCACCGTATTATGAATAAGATAGAGTTTAGGAAATTAAGTTCTTATAGCTGAGCTCTACCACACGATCTAGAGTAAGAAGAAAGAATGACAATCCTAAATGCCATGTAGCCTCCTGCTTATAAGTGTTGTACACGACACACCCATAAACAAAACTCTACTAGACACGGCTTATAGACTCCGTAGGATAGAACTGCTCTGATACCACTTTTGTCATAACCTAAACTGATGGGCCGCGACGGGCACCCGGTACTTTACTCAACATGTAAGACTGGATAACTCTGTAAATCATGAAATAATTATTGTGTTATACATATGCGTATGAATGTCATGTCGTGCATAGGTACATGTTTCATAACATCATCAGGCCTTTGAGGGCATCCCATCATATCATATCGGCCACTAGGGCAAAATCATCAACGTATACCAGCTGATCAGGTGATGGTGCATATATAACGCCGTAAACTTCTCCCATATCCCATATACATAATATACATATATATATGCATATATAACGTCATCTGGTCATGGGTCAATGTACATGAATGCAATGCATGAGAAGTACGTCAATAAAATCTTTCAGAGTGTCATAAGACCATTTTGCCTTTGAATAATACCATGAAGTAAACTTTATCAACTTGTGTATTTTCTAAGACCCATGAATAGATGATAGAATAATATGACACATATGGAATCAAGAATATAGGCACCCCTAGTATCTCTATGAATAGATTCATTTATGAAAATTACGTATTTTGCTCGTTTCATTTGTATCGTATGGATCATGCCAAGAGAAAGAAGGGATAGCCTTAACATACCTGAACCGGTTCTCTTTTTTGAAAACACATAACATCGGACTGAAGTAGGAAAAAATCCGTATGATATTCTTCATAAAGATTGTACCGAGCTTTCTTTGAATTAGCATTTCATGTTGGACCTTGTAGCATTTCCGAGAATTTCACGTTTGGACATTGTAGAATTTAAGAGAATTTTCACGTTTGGACATGGTATCATTTAAGAGAGTTTCACATTTGGACATTGTAAGATTCCAGGGAGTTTCACGTTTTGGACATGGTATTATTTAAGAGAGTTTCATGTTTGGACATTGTGTGATTCCAGGGAGTTTCACATTTTGGACATTGTATTATTTAAAGAGAGTTTCGTGTTTGGACATTTTATGATTTCAGGGAGTTTCACGTTTTGATCATTGTTATCTCTTTCTAACGGTATATAAATATTGTTTTGCTAATTTTTTGCAAGGTCTTATACTCCTCTAATAAAGACACCAAGCAATATTTACGTGTAAGCAAGATAAAGCTTTGCCTAGTGGCTCATTTTGCATAATTTTGCCACCTTGGTTAACCTTATGCCATGTGGCAATCTCAACAAGGCTCTTATCCACTTAATACCATAATTATCACCACCATTAATCATTATCTGCATAGTTAAGGACTATCTCAAATTACTTAAAATACTACCCACTTTTAACATATTTTATGCACCTTACTATCATGGCCATGTGGTACCTTATATGATACTAGTCCATAATTATCGGGTATTTTAGCTCGGGCCATATTTTATCCCAAAATGCCAAACTTGGACGAAAATTCATTTCCTTTGACTTGATTCCCCTCTCACCTTCATGAATTTGCTCATCATTTGTTTGAAATAGCGTAATTCTTATAATCTCCATTTTTCCTTTCTCTTTTCTCTTCTTTTTCCTCTTTTCTCTCCTTTTTTTTTCTGTATCATATTTCTAAACTCTGCTTCTGATTCCAAAAGAGGGATATGAAAGAAAACAAGTAAGGCTCAAAGGGGTAACAAAGGATAAAGTGTTTAGATATCAGAATAAAATGCCTTCGTCATTTCAATCTTCAAAGCATGGCAAATACAAACAACACAATTAAACAAACAAAGAAATCATACATTATATATTTTGACTGCATCAAAATTGATAACCATATCCATATATTTGCTTTCTACATCTGTTAAATACAAAACACCATTGGACAACACTCTCGTTACCACGAACGGCTTCAGCCAATTTGGGGCAAACTTGCCTTTAGCTTCAACCTGATGCAGCGGGATGCATTTGAATAGTGTTTCTTTGTGTTCTATCTGTCCCAGTTTCACACAATTCGGGCTTGGATTGATCTCAAAATGCCTTTATTTATTTCCCTCAAATATCCCTATCATCTTCAAAATTATTTCATTGCTTCATGACTAAACTAAATTTTAAGACCAGACTGAGAATTACGCGTGCATGTCATGTCACTAGAGTTAGCAGGAAAAGAACTATAAAAGCGAAAGAGAACTAAACAAACACCGACTAGAAATAATAGAAAATAGGAAATTGCATTAGACAGATGGTGAAAGAGTTTAAACAACAAAACAAATAAAACAAGCTAGGTTTACAACTCTGGAACAAAACCAGACAACAGTAAACGACCTACTACGACTAAACAAGCTAGACAAAATAAAAGGATAGAAGGGTTTGAGTCACAAGATAAATACGGAGTACAACCCTCAAAATAACCCGGACAACAGAAATGACAACAAAATAAACCACCAAGACTCCTCCCCAGCTAACCAAGAGATGGAGTGTCTTTCCAATTACCAAGCACGGCATCTTATCCACTAGATTCCACATCAATATTGCCAAGACCATTAACAACTTCAATATCATTAACTTCAGTCAGCAAGTTCCCAACAGGATTCACATGCTCCTTGTCACTATCATTGATCACAATTACCCCTTCTTGAATCATTCTTTCTATTTTCCTTTTCAAAGAACGACAATCTTCAATGCTATGCCCTTAGACATTAGAGCGGTACATGCATCGTACAGTAGGATAAAAACCTTTTGCATATGGGTCTGGAGTATAGCCGAGGAGCGGCTCAATCAGCCGAGGAGGGTTGTTGGGTGCTCGAAAATGTTGTGAAGGCAAGAATGCATTATGCAGTATTGGCTCTCGCCATAGGGAGTGACCTGGTGGTTGGACAGATGACTGTACATTGTTCGGATGATAATACTGAGGTGGATTATGTGGAGCTCGGGAATAGGTTTGGGGTTGGAGTTGAGGCTGGGTATATTGGTGAGGTGGACCCTTTGGACCATGTCGTGACTCTGAAACAACCATGGCAACATCATTGTGTTCCTTCTGACCCAGCAAGATTTCTGTGTCGTTCTGAATTGCCTGTGTTGTTGCTTTTAAAGTAGAATGGCTCATGATCTTGCTCGACTTTAGTCCATATTATACCATTTCTCCCATGTTTACCGCCTCATTAAAAAACCTACCCATAGCCATGATCAAATGCCCAAAGTAAGTTGGCTCTTGAGCGTGAAGAAAGTACATCTTCTTCTTCCATCGGGGGATTGACTCTGGCAGCTTGCTCTCTCCATCTGAGCCTGTATTCCCTAAATCTTTCATTAAGCCTATTTTCCTTCTTGGTGAGGGACATGCAATCAGGGACGATCTCTATATTTTACTGGAAGTGCCGGGAAAAGGCCTGAGCCATATCGTCCCATGTGTACCGCCTGCCAGCGTCTTGGCAGGTGTACCACTCCAGAGCTGCCCCACTCAGACTCTGACTGAAATACGCCATCAATAATTGTCCTCCCCACCGGTGCCTCTCATCTTACTATAGTAGCCTCTCAGATGGGCCAAGGGATCTTCGTGCCCGTCATACAAATCAAACTTCGGCATCTTTAAACCAGTAGGCAGTTGGATGTCAGGAAACAAGCACAAGTCTTTGTTAGCCACGCTCATCTGGCTCCATATCCCTTGCATGTTTCTTAAAGACTGCTCTAAGATTTTCACCTTCCTGGATATCTCATCTTGCTCTACTGTCTTAGCAGGCTTTTCAGCTTCACCAGGAGGCTCAAAATGAGGAGCGTGAGAGTAGGGATCCGAAACCTTGGAAGTTGGTTCTGGAGCATAGTGTTGGGCATCGGGGACTTTGAATACAATCTCGTTAGAGGATCGAGGAAAAATAGCTGGAGGAGGAACTACAAGAGCATGAGTGGCCAAAGGATCAGGATATGATGTGCTTTTGAGGGGTGGAGTGTGAAAAGGTTGTGGGAAGATATTAACAGCAGTGGAAATCTGGATTTGTGATAGTGGTGGGATAGTTGCAGGGTTTTCAGTGTAGTTAGTGGGGAATGAAGGTGGAGGATGCCTCCTGATCAAAGACTGATACATTTCTGCCATCTGTTGTTTCACCCTTTGGACCTCCTCTTTTAATTCAGACTCCGACTCCACAAACTCCCTCGCCAGGTCAACAACTCTTGTGCCCCCGTCTTTGCTAGCCATGGCTACCTTGCTCTTTGACCATGTGTTGTATGGATGAGTTACTTAAGAACCACAAAACGACCACCCTTCTGCTCAATGAAGATAACAAAGGGAACAAAATAGGGTCATCCTGTTAGCATTAGGGCATTTAATAACTAAAAATACCACAATGCCTGCAATGCACCTAGCAACAATTAACGGTTCTAGAATGACTTCGAGGGTCACAAGGTTACTTGGCATCATCCCAATTTTGTTCATTTCAATCTTCTCTTTTCTTTTCTTTTCTGGCACTTTTTGGCTTACTCATTTTCCTTCATCTTTTTTTTTTCTTCTAATTATCACTCTTTTCTTTCCTCTCATTTCTCACATGCCATGACTTCACCTTTTTATTGTTTTTTTTAATAAAATAAAAAAATGATTCGATCAAACCCTATGTAGGTTGCCTACGTATCATGACGCCACATAAATCAGATCTTTGCGTAGTTCAGGAAGATCGAGAATAAAGTAAACAAACTAACATTCTCTTTTCTTTTTTTTTTTTCTTTTTTTTACTACCTTAATGACTATTCTTATGAAAAAGAAAAACAAAAGAAGTAAATCTTTTTTATTTTATTTTATAGACTTAATGTTCTATAACCTATTCTAAACTCAACCTTAAACGAGCATATATCTTTTTTTTTTGAAACAAATACTCTATGGGAAATTATTAAGGAAAAACACTAGAAGAGAAAAATATTTTTGATTCTCTTTTTTTTAGGAAGGAAATCTAAAGAATAAACCACAGAAAAATATTTTGAATATTCATTTGATATCTTAACGCAAGATTTCGAAACATGCAATGAAAAAAATAAAACAAAATATTTTTGGATTTCAATTTTTATTGCCTAAAGGAAAAATTCTAATGATGAACAAAATACAAGGTATGTTTTTTTTTCTTCTATGTACAATGCCCTAAAATTCTAGTGAAAAATAGAAAGAATATATTTTTTTATTTAATTAATTTCCAAAAGAAGAACCTCAAAGGAAAATCTTTTGGCTTTTCGAATTAATATCTTAAAGAAAACTTGTAAAGAGATATCAAAAGAGAAAAATTCCATTTTTTTGAGTTTTTAGTCCTAGTATCCTAAAGGAAATATAAAAGAAATTCTTTTTTTTGTTTTTGAGTTCTAGATATTAATTTTCTAAAGGAAAAACCACCTCAAAATTTCTTTTTTTTTTTTAATTTCTAGGAGTAGTATTTCTAAAGAAAATCCTAATGGAAATATAAAAAACACAAAATATCTCTTTTTTTGGATTTTTGATTTATGATACATTTTCAAATATAAAATACGAAGTAATAAAAAAAGACTCGACAAACTTAACTAGACTATGACAGACTCTAGCATCAAGTAAATGACTGAAATGAACAATAGACTCAAAAAAAAAGTCTTCAGGCAGCTCCTGAATGCAGTGGTCCTGGGTATCTGTCATGCTCAAACTCCGGTAAGTGGATCCACACCTGTATGAGAAAACTTTAAACCAACACTGTGTGAGACAATAACACTCCCTACTGGACACATGCAAGACATAATTGAGGCTATTTTTGCAAATTGGCTTATTTGGCCAAAGGTTGGCTAGAAGTGCAAAATTTGGCTAAGACCCCGCAAAGGCAAGAACCTAAGGTTTACTAGGAAAACCGAACCCTATATGGGTTGCCTACGTATCACACCCCGAAAGACGAGAACCGGGTATGTGTAGTTCGGGCAGATTGGATACGGGCGAGAAATATAAAAAAAATAACTAATTTAGTGAAAATATATTTTTTTGAAAAATGATGAAACATGTAAAAAAAAAATTTTGAATTTTCTTTTCCTTTTTTTTTTTTTTGATTTTTTTTATTTTCGGAAAATGATGAAAAAGTGCAAATCCTTTTTATTTTTTGAATTTTTCATTTTTTTTCTTAACAAAAATGTGACAGAAAACATAACTGGGCCCTACTTGCTTTATTTTCACACTTCACTCTCTTTTTTTCTTTTTCCTTTTTCATTTGCCCTCAGCTATCATTGGTCCACCAAATGACCCTTTTACCCTTGAAAATTGCAACATGTAGCACATAGGATGCATCAGGATGGTCTTTTGTTTTTGGGCACACCTGTCCTAGACGGACCCAACCCCTGTGTTGAGTCCCCAAAGTCAGATGCACATGATGCAAACAAACGTTCCTACTAGGGATCCGGCATGAGGCTGAGTTATTCTAAGTTCAAAACTTGGGTATATTGTTCTAGACTTGTGTACCCGAGCTGACAACTTGAGCTGAGAGGGGGCTACGTACCGGGAACCAAAAGGCCATTCGAATTTGTAACTTGTCCGAGCCTCTTCCTAATTTAAGGTATGACACTAACAGAAAAAGAGTCACGCTAGCGTGCACATCCCCGAAGATGAGAAGAGAAGGGTTTCGTAGCAGTTTATATACAGTTCAAGTAGTATCAAAGCGGTAAAAAACAGCATTTAGCACATTAGGCCCAAACATGTAATAAAAACCAGATAATAAATAAAAGCCAAATATAACAATTATTCTAAGCTCGAATTATTGAACCCTGAACTAGAGATTCTGGGTTCTTATCCCCAGTAGAGTCGCTAGAGCTGTCACACCTCCTTTTTTCTACCCCGGAAGGGGTATAAGGGAGTTTTTTCCAATTTAAGTGACAATCGAAATGGGATTATTTATTAAAATTAGAGTCGCCACTTGGAATAATTTATGGTATCCCAAGTCACCGGTTTAAATCCCGAATCGAGGAAAGATTGACTCGGTTTTACAGTCCGAGAAACACAGAAATCCGAGTAAGGAATTCTGTTAACCCGGAAAAGGTGTTAGGCATTTCCGAATTCCGTGGTTTTAGCACGGTCACTCAACTATTATTATTGGCCTATTTATTAAATTTTAAAACATTTTTGAAACCTACGTCCATTTATTAACCTTTTAAGTCGCTTTTAATAATCCAATTATTATACAACTAATTATTGATTACACATTGCGAATCAGGTCACGGGAACCGCACCCACGATCAACAACATGTTTATTTTAATAACAAGATTAAATTGTGGCCAGATCACATAAATGTACCCCCAGATTTTAGAAATTAAGCGTCACGACCACGTCACAGGAACCATACCCATAGCCATGACAATTATTTAATTAACGTGCCTAAAGCAACTACGAAAGTTCGAAGTATTTTCTAAACTAACTTTGTAGTAATGTGAGGGCCATATGTTATGGATTTTATTTGCATATGGTGCACCTCAATTTATTTTAAATAAAAGATTTGTATATTTTTGAAGGCAAACTAAAGATATTCCTACTTATAACTGATTTAAAAACTAAGTATCACAACCACGTCATGGGAACCGTACCTGTAGTTGTAATAGTTTAATTACGTGCCTAAACCAAACTACGAGAATTTGTCATTTTTATTTCTAAGTTATGAAATTAACACGAGGGCCATGTATGAATAAATGGTGGATGGCACACCTCGAACCATATAAACTAAATTTAATTAGTGGCATATTAAAACAATTTTATTATTAAGAAAATTATGATCAAAGTTGCGCGAACGCATACTTCGAATTGATTTTTAGAATCGAAATTATTTCACGCGAACGTCTACACAATCACAATAATATTTTAAACGCGTCTAAAGACTTTTTTACAAATACTCATGAAGAAAACCAAGAGGGTCAAAGGCAGAGGATGAAAACTATTGAAGAAAGTGAATACAAATTAAATATTTGAGGACATCTAAACCAGCGGATGGATAATGCTTCTTAGCAAAGGTCTTTGCAGGAACAATGTGCACACGAACCACAAAAATTGATAGTGGCGGGAACATTTACAAATCATGTTCGCAAAACATTAAAATCAGAAACCATATAAACTAGCAGACTTTTAAAATTTTCTGCAGTGGGCATAATTCATTTGCAAGAAACGAGAATGGAAGATATGCCTAGAAAAAGCTAATAAAATGCAATATTGTGATAACACTCAGGTCAATGAAAGGTAAATCGGAAAGAACTCGTCCATTTGAAACTAATAAGTTGAACCTGTTGTTTTGGTAGGTACATACATACTCATTTGCATATGTACTAATCTACTCACTTTCCAGTTCAAGGGTCGTTCAACAAACTAAATCAATAAGAGGTAATTAACTTGTCCAAATGAAAATTGGAAATGAACTAAGACACTAATATATGTCAAGAAATTTAACTACAATAAGATATGAATCCATTTAACATTATTGAAATGCTTCAACCCAACAAATATAAACAGACTATGTAATAACTAGTCTTCTTTTAAAACCAACCAATTTGGAGTTTCGAACATTCACTTTAGTACAGACTAATAAAGTAGTATATACCTTCTTGCAGCAACATTGATTAGTACTTGATTAAGAATCAAATGAGCTATATATTCCAAAATACCAATTAATTAAGGCTCAAGTCATATTTAGCCACACAAAAATCAAACATCAAACATTAAAAGAACGAGAGAATAAGACCTGAGAATGCAAACTCTTTAATTAAATTCACTAGAATCAAATGAAAGTAAGTCTTGCAATGGAAATCTGAAGCGACAGCAGCCGAGAAGCAAGAACTAGCAACCATGAACGGACCTCGATCGGGGACGAAACCTCAGACGAACTCCCTCAATCGGCGATTCAAACCAGCCTCAAGCCTCGGTTTATAGCCATATTTTGTTCTGATTTTCCTTCTCCTCATGACCTGTGCGCGTGTGTATCTGGCAGCTGATGGTCGATTTTAGTGGGAGTGCTGATGTGTGTGCGTATGATTCTTGGGGGTGGATATTGGTTGTCTTAAGTTCTCAGGGGTGGTCTGCCTCTATTTTTGTGAAAGAGAGAGAAGGGGGTGGACGATGGGGTAGTGAGTAATTGAATGGAAACGACTGGGAGTGGCGGAGGGACCAGCAGCTGCGGCTGTTCCTTTCGCTGCTTAGGTCTTAGTTTAGGCTGAGAAGAAGGTGAGTCAATGGGGGGTGGGATTTTTTGTGTTGAACGACAGACTCTCTCTTTTGTGTATAGGTTTAGGTTAGTTTTATAGGGTTTTTTTAGGTTGAGGGGTATGGGCCTAGGAGTTGTGGGCTTGGGAATTATGGGTTAGGTCCAGAAAATAGGCTTAAAAATGGGTCGTTTGAGCCCAAATTTTATTCTTTCTCCGCGAACGAGACTAAAAATACAATTTTATTTATTAATTAATCCTGCTTAAGTAAAATAACTATTAAAATAAGACTGACCGTTAAAAATGACTACAAAACAGTAATGAAACTATTTTTTGTAATTTTTATTTTCTTGTAATAAAATAAAGTAAAAGAGTAAAAATTAGTTGAAATAGCTATATTAGGCCTAAATTAAATATTTACATGCTAAAATATAAAAAATCTTGGATAGGGTCAAAAATCACATGTCTACGGTTATCATTCCTGGATACTGAATCCCCGCGCTTCTAGCCTCTTATCTACAGTATGGACTATTCATAACCTTCTGCATTCTAGTATCTTGTACATTGTTCACCTTTTCCTTACTTACCTTAAAATATTGCCTCGCATTCTTCTATCTCCTTCATAACCTCCCTTCCACATCGGTATAATTTACCTCCACAACTTGAAGCTCTATTATAATACTTGCACCTCTGGTGCCTATAAAATTCGGTTGGAGCTCCATATTGAATTCTTATGAGGATTGGTATTTTTCTAACTGGTTTTATCATAGAGTCATTATAGAATATGATTGTTGTGCTATCTCTCTTGAACCTCTAATATTAAGAGTGATTCTGTATATCCTTAATCGTGATTCTTCTGGGTCCAATAATCGTATTCCTGATTTACTTCGTTAATGTAACTCTTTAGTTTCCTCCTTTTTCTGATTGGCCTTTATGTCGGCTTAAGTTATCTCCCAGTCTATGGTTCATGGTATTAGCTATTCTGTTTAGCCTTTCATGGGCGCTGAGGAATATGCGTGATACAATCCTTTAACAATTTAATCCTTTGTTTATGACCTGGGCTCAATTCTTTCTTTAAACGTATACCAGAATCTTCTACGGTTGTATATGCTGCATGTATAAAACTCCAAACCCTTAAGTACATTCATAACGTAACAAACTCTGGATCATTGATCGAATAATTTCTTTCGTTCTATCTTAGCTTTCTTTCAACATAAGCTATTACTTTTTCTGGTCTTTCTGCCCCCTTGTTGCATCCATACTTAGCTTATCTTAGTGCCCACACTTGCCAGAGTTTTCGTGCAACTCATTTGATCTCGAATATTACTTTTAATTTTACTTCCCGTCCCTTACCCACTGTAAGTGCCACTTTCCTTTGGAGTGCTTACAATGTTGTTGTTAAACTGTTGTTATGTGACCATTTCCTCTTTAGGTCGTTGCGCTTAGGTTGAAGCCTTCTTCCTTATTTCCTCAGCTAGTCTTTCATTGTAGTACTTAGGTATACCCCTTGACTCTCGTAAAGATGTGAGCTTATTACGGACCTTTTGATGTCCTTCCTTGCCTATAATCATCTGTAGTTTCTTACCTTCGTGCCCTTGTGCTTGTAGGGTTGCTTTTGAATTGATATTTTGACTGTCTTTCCTGTGGCACTTTTTTTATCTCCGTAGCACTCATACGGTACCTTTAACTACCCCAACTCCTATTTGAATATATCTCAAGTATTATAATAACATTACTGCGAGGTTGAATTCTCCATGTTGGGGTTTACTATATTTATCTTGCATGATCTGCTGATTTGTCTGTAACTTCTTGTCTAATCATGACTAAGCTCTTCCTGAATCAACTACTAACTACTCGTTGGCCCATTCTCATATCAATATTCCGCGTAATCTTTCTTGGTTTATTTCCTTGTCATAACTTACCTCGCGTACTGGCTCCTTATCTATCAATAACATCCCGTGTAGGAACCCTTACTTACTTTTTTTTGACGTCGTGCTTACATAACGTTCTAGAATTATAGCATATCTGTAACATTTGGATAAGTGCAATCCCTTTCTCATTTTTTATCTCATTCTTCCTTTATCATTCTATATCCCCCCCCCTTTAGGGGGGGGGGACTAAGACTTGGAGCTATGACGACCTGCCTATAGATGTTTGTCCTCTTCATCTTTGGCGTCCTTTCACATCATCCATGACCCTTACTCGCATTGCGGTAATTCTTTTGTACCAAGGATAACAAAATTCCTCACTCGCGATGGTGACACTTAGTGTAACTGGCACATACAGTCCCTTAAGTTTAACTTTGCTCATATTGCTTGCTTTAGGGAAGCGTCTCCCTGAATAACTATTCTCTGAATTCATCATATATCTTCTTCTGTTGTCCATTCAATTATTGCCGGAATGCAATATGAAATTCTCATGATGTTGACTACTATCAAATCACTTAATTTCTAATTCTTGTTTAGTTTATCTTGTTCACCAGTCTATACTGAGTTCTATTATTCTGGGGTCTAACTTTTCCTTCTGCTAATCAAGTTAGAGTCGCGAACTTATTTCTTGAAGTGAGGATGTGACTGTATGACCTATACTCTTTTGTTGTCTTAAAATCCATCACCTTTTTTCTCTTTCTTCATTTGACTATAGGTTCTGTAACGCTCTACCGTTGTCATCCATGTATCACATCTTACTCATAATTCTTCCTTATATCTCTTCTGATTACTCTGCTAATATTTCTGCCTATCCCTTTCTTGTGAAAATTTCAACACGACATTCTTTTGCTCTTAGACATCCTTGCTTCATTCTTCAACTCTTCGGGTTGCTCAACGTCCTCGCTCTACTAGGGACGAGAGTCATGCATTAGAACATTTGCAATATCCTTCGTAAATTCAACTAACGCAAACAATCCATCCATAATTTTAGGTTACTCTAACCCCAACCATATCCAGTTATCTCATTCTTTTCTTAAGCCATATCCGTTAGCTCCCATAGGGCAAAATTTAGATTGGTGTAGCGAATTGCGCATACCTCTGTTACTATTGAAGGTAACTCAAAATGCTTATATCCCTCTTCCTGCATGGTAAATAAGTATAATCTTCATCAGCTGGGTACCTCGTACCCTCTCTCACCTTGCTTCCTTTACTTGTTGAAACTTGTATTTATCTTCTGGATCTCTCATTGTCTTTCACCATAAAAATGGGTAGATATTATTGCCTTAAGACTCCTTATCAAGAAGCTTATACGACTTAGTTTACGCATGTTGTGTTGAAGACCACAAATTTATTCATCATAAGCATCATGAAAAATCGAGTTCCTCTGACTCAACTCTTTCTGCATCCACATTCAATCTCTTACCAACCGTCTTTCTGGATGTAGGCATCACCTTATTATGAATAAGATAGAGTTTAGGAAATTGAGTTCTTATAGCTGATGTGACGACCCGTCCAATCGTCTCATGAGTTACCGCTCTGTTTTCCCCATTTCTGCTTCATTATGCTTTGTTATCCGTGTTTTATGTGATCCAAATTGAGTAGTTTGCGTTCGGTATGGATTTGGTAAGAAATGAGACACTTAGTCTCTTTTAAGAAGGTTTAAGTTGGAAAAGTCAACCGGATGTTGACTTATGTGTTAGAGGGCTCAGATGTAAGTTCCGATGGTTCGGTTAGCTTCGGGATGTGATTTATAACTTAGGAGTACGATCGGAATTGGTCTTGGAGGCTCGGAGTAGAATTAGGCCTAAATTGGCGAATTTAGTATTTTGGCGATTTCCGGTTTGTTGGCGAGATTTTTGATGCGAGAGTCGGAATGGAATTGTAAGAGTTGCTATAGCTTCGTTATGTCATTTGGATGTGTGTGTAAAATTTCAGGTCAATCGGACGTGGTTGGTTGGGTTTTTGATCGAAAACGTATTTCGGAAGATTTCTCAAAATTAGGATTGAATCCGATGTGTTTTGAGTAAATTGACATTGTTTGAGGTGCTTTGATGATTGGAACAAGTTTGAATAAGGTATTGGGTCATGTTGATGCTTTTGATTGAGGTCCCAAGGGCCTCAGGGTGAATTTGGATGGTTAACGGGAAGATTTTGGACTTAAGAGATCTCATAAGTTGCTGCTTCTGGTATTTCTGCACCTGCGGAGTTGGGGAACGCAGGTGCGGTGCCGCACATGTGGAAGGGAAGCCGCAGATGCGAGAGTGGAGGGGTGAGCAGTTTCCGCAGAAGCGGTCAAGGTGGCCGCATCTGCGAAGCCACAGATGTGGAATTTGCCATCGCAGATGCGGTTTTGGCTAGTAAGTGAGTGACTACAGAAGCGGTTGTTTGGGCTACATATGCGGTACCGCAGGAGCGGTGGTGGGGTCGCAGATGCGAAAACCCCTGGGCAGAAAGTTTATAAGTTATTTCATCCGCGATTTTGAGCCATTTTTCCTCCATAGCTGAGTATTTTGAGAGCTTTCTAAATGTGATTAAAGAAGGATTCAAGGAGAATTGATTGGAGGTAAGATTTTTGAACCTAAAACGTGATTCTATTGTGAAATCAACCTAGAGATTCCTGGAACTTAAGCTAAAAAATGGAAGAACTAGGGCTTGGGTTTTGAGTTTTTGATTTGGGATTTGGAGGACCATTTGGGGTCGAATTTGAGAACTTTTGATATGTATGAACTCGTGAGATGATAAGGAAACCAATGATGTGAAAAATTTTGCGTTTCAAGAAGTGGGCCTGGGGCTCGAGTTTTGCTAATTTCGGGATTTTTGATATTTTTCGATTGTTTTCACTTGGGTTTTGTTTCCTTAGCATATTGTGACGTATTCATTCTGATTTTGGATAGATTCGACGAGCGTGAAGGCCGATTCGAGGGGCAAAGGCATCGCGAGCTAGAGTAGTACCCAATTCGAGGTGAGTAATCATTGTAAATGATGTCCTTAGGGTTTGAAACTCCGGATTGCACATCGTAGTGCTATATTGAGGTGAGACACACGCTTGATGATGAGCGTGGGGTTGTTTATGATTGGGGATTGTGACTTGGTCCGTCCTGATTGATGATTTTACCGCGTATTTGACTGAGACCTGTTTGTTATCATCATGGTTTGGGCTGATTGTCATATTTGGGCTTTGTGCCAACTATTTGAACCCTCCGGGGATTTTTATCACTATTTCCTCACTGTATTGATTTATTACCTGAACTTAGTCTTGTTGTTTTTCACTGTTTTACAACTCATCCACTCTTACTCAGTTTTGAGACTTAAATAATATTTTTAAACGATGTTTTGGGCTGAGCACTACTGTTTTACAAATGCCCGAGGGGCTTATGATGATTTTCTAACTGAGTGCGATCGAGGGCCTGAGATATTCTTATACGCCACAAGGTGGCTTGAGTGATGTGAGGCCGAGTGCCGAGAGATTATGCCACAAGGTGGCTTGATATAGAGCTTGGGCCGAAAAGGCTCCTCCGGAGTCTGCACACCCACAATTAGCGCGGGTACCCATCATGATTTGAGAGTGAGCCCGAGGCCTGATTCTGTACTGAGAGTGAGCCCGAGGGGTAGATATTGTACTGAGAGTGAGCTCGAGGGGATGATACTATTCTGAGTGACTGTTACTATGCCCGAGGGGCGGATTTCTACTTGTTATTTACCTGTTAAATTACCTGTTTTACTTGGTTTAAAGGAATTTCATTTGACTTCTTCAGGGAATTACTGCTTTAAGTGATTTTACTGCTTGATATAGAATTGCTTTGTGCCTTTACATGTTTTCTTGCTTTCATCCATTATATATGATTATTACTAACTGAGTCGGAGTACTCACATTACTCCCTACACCGTGTGTGCAGATTCAGGCATCGCAGAGTCCGCTCCTGAGAGCTGATCCTCCCAGTCCAAGTAGTGTTTTTGGAGACTACGAGGTAGCTGTTGGCATCCACAACCCTCGTGCCTCCCTTATCTTATTACTTTTATATTCTTCAAACAGTTGTACCAGATATTATATCTAGTAGACTCGTATCAGGATCCTTAGTTGCTCATGACTTGTGACACCCCGGTTTGGGTTGTGTCGGGATGGTTTCTACTATTGTTATCGTTATTTCCGTAAATTATGGTTATTATATCATGTTTTAGAACTATTTACGGTATTTAACTATTTAAAAGAGGTGTTCTGTTTTGGTCCGGCTGGCCTTGTCTTCACGAGAGGCACCATCACGATTGGGTTCGGGGTTAGGGTCGTGACAGATGAGCTCTACCACACGATCTAGTGTAAGAAGAAAGAATGACAATCCTAAATGCCATGTAGCCTCCTGCTTATAAGTGTGGTGCACGACACACCCATAAACAAGACTCTCCTAAACATGGCTTGTAGACTCCCTAGGACAAAACTGCTCTGATGTCATGACCCAAACCAATGGGCCGCGATGGGCACCCGATACCTTACTCAACCTGTAAGTCTGGATAACTTTGTAAATCATGAAATAATTATTGTGTCATGCATATGCGTAAACAAGACTCTCCTAAACATGGCTTGTAGACTCCCTAGGACAAAACTGCTCTGATGTCATGACCCAAACCAATGGGCCGCGATGGGCACCCGATACCTTACTCAACCTGTAAGTCTGCAATAACTTTGTAAATCATGAAATAATTATAGTGTCATGCATATGCGTATGAATGTCATGTCGTGCATAGGTACATGTTTCATAACATCATCAGGCCTCTGAGGGCATCCCATCATATCATATCGGCCATTGTGGGCAAAATCATCAATGTATACCAACTAATCAGGTGGTGGTGCATATAAAATGACGTAAACTTTTCCCATATCCCATATACATATATACGCATATATAATTCCATCTGGTCATGGGTCAATGTACATGAATGCAATACATGAGAAGTACGTCAATAAAATCTTTCAGAGTGTCATAAGACCATCCTTTAAATAATACCATGAAGTAAACTTTATCAGCTTGTGTATTTTCTAAGACCCATGAATAGATGATAGAATAATATGATACATGGGGAATCGAGAATATATGCACCCCCAGTATCTCTATGAATAAAGTCATTTATGAAAAACGCGTATTTTGCTCATTTCAATTGTATCGTATGGATCATGCCAAGGGAAAAAAAGGATAGCCTTAACATACCTGAACCGATTCTCTTTTTTGAAAATACGTAACAACGGATTGAAGTAGGGAAAAATCTATATGATATTCTTGAGAAAGATTGTACCGGACTTTCTTTGAATTAGCATTTCATGTTGGACCTTGTAGCATTTAAGAGAATTTTATGTTTGGACATTGTAGAATTTAAGAGAATTTTCATGTTTGAATATGGTATCATTTAAGAGAGTTTCACATTTGGACATTGTATGATTCCAGGGAGTTTCACATTTTGGACATTGTATTATTTAAGAGAGTTTCATGTTTGGACATTGTATGATTCCAGAGAGTTTCACGTTTTGATCATTGTTATCTCTTTGTAATGGTATACAAATGTTGTTTTGCTGATTTTTTTCAAGGTTTTATACTCCTCTAATAAAGACACCAAGCAATATTTACGTGTAAGCAAGATAAAGCTTTTCCTAGTGACTCATTTTGCATAATTTTGTCACATTGGTTGACCTTATGCCATGTGGCAATCTCAACAAGACTCTTATCCACTTAATACCATAATTATCTCCACCATTAATCAATTATCCACATAATTAAGGAGTATCTCAAATTACTTAAAATACTATCCACTTTTAACATACCTTATGCACCTTACTATCATGGCCACGTGGTACCTTATATGGTACTAGTCCATTATTATCGGGTATTTTAGCTCGGGTCATATTTTATCCCAAAATGCCAAACTTGAACGAAAATTCATTTCCTTTGACTTGCTTCCCCTCTCACCTTCACGAATTTGCTCATCATTTGTTTAAAATAGCATAATTCTTATAATCTCCAAATAATCTCTTCCTTGGACTGATGTCAGTTATCTTACGACAAATTCAAAGTACAATACTATAGGGTGTAACATCATCGTAATTTAATACTGCGAAGCGTAACATCATCGTAATATAATATTGTGGGGCGTAATATTGACGTAATATTGCGGGGAGTAACACATGCTATCTGTACAAGAGTGTAAAAGTCAAAACTAGCACCATTCTTTTCAAATCACTTTCTTCTAACCATAAGGTCAAAGGTAAATGTGTTACGCTCAAGTGAAGCTTTGCTTGAGACACTTTCATTCATTACTACTATTTAAACAAAAACATAAAGAAAACGGACTCAAACCCTTAAAAAGGTTGTCATGCCATCCATCATCGGGAAGAGCCACCCGGTTCACACAAATTCTACCTTTGGAAAGAACCGTGGGCTTATTGATCACGAAAACATATAATAGTAAGAAGGTACAAATTAAAAAAGAAACTACTAAATGAAAATAAGAAGCTATGCTATTAAGGAAAATTACAAAAGAAGTTACACAGTAAAATACAGAAAGTAAACTGAATATGTACAATAGGAGATTGAGACGAATATACATAAAAGAGGAATGGATATATACATGGAAAGGTAACTTTATATACATACAGAAATTGAAAAATAATGAAAAGTGAAAAATAAATGGTAATGTTATATACATACCAAAGGTGGAAAATAACGATAAAAAAAAATAAGTATCATAATTACATTCAGTCACCAAATCAATCAAAATAGTACCACCCCCCAAAATAAAAACTAGCATTGTCCTCAACGCTAAAAGCAAAAATAAGATCAAAGAGGAGTTAGAGAATAAAGAATATCCCTATGGTTCCTCTGTCTACATGGGGTCACTGGCTGGCTCCTGTGGATGGCCTGAGGCACCTCCCTCGGAGTCCTCTAACTCAATCTCCAAATCATCAGTCTTGGGAATCACCCCTCTTCTCATAGGCTCTCTATCAGCCTCCTGCTCTGGTACCTATGCTACCTGAGCCACTGGAACTGGGTCCTCCAATAGTAGGTCCAATGGGATGTCGCCATCTATTCTAGTCTTTTCCACCTCCTTCCTCGGCAGCTTTACCGACTCCTTGGAAGCCCGAGTCTTCTTCATCTTCTTTGTTTGTTTGCTCAGGTCCGTGATTGCTTTTCCCTGTGCCTCCAAAGTGGCCATAATTAGCTTTTGGTTTTCTAGGAGCTTCTTTTGATTGTCCAGAAGCTCCTTAAGTTATTCTTCTACTGAAGCAGGCACCTGAGGCTGTGCTGGAGCTGACTAAGCTACCACTGTGCTGGATATGACATACAACTTTGTTGTAGCTGCCTGCATCCAATTGTTGATGCTGGACAGAGTCTGGTTAACCCTCAGTAGAGTGAGAGGGTATGCTGATGAAGAGGGTACCGAAGAAGGTATAGAGGTAGATGGTCCGGAAGGAGGATGAGGCATGGCAGTGGGAGGCTCGAAACTAGTGGCCACCACCCTGTATCTTCAAGCTGGCTAGTGGAAGTGGAGGCTTTGCCCTTGGAGTTGTCGGAACCCTAAAGGCGGTACCAGGAGAATGGCCTCTTTGGTTTCACCTTCGTATCAAAGTCTCTTCCCTCGACTTCCTAATCCTCTAGGTACATGGTGAGGAAGTTTGGGAAAAGGGTATGAGTTCTCATTCTTGTTGACCACTTTGGTGATCACCCTGGACATAATGTTCCCAATATTGATTGGGTACCCTGCTATGATAGCCCCACTATAATAGCCGGGAGACCAGCATATCACTGTCATGTGTAGTGGGGTCTAATCGGCTGCACATAAACGTTTCCAACCCTTCGCATCAAAGCTCAATGTGTTCCTGTAGATTGGGACCCCAGGTGTTAGCCAAGCTGGAGTAGTCCCTAAGAGAGCAATCACTGATGCCATCCATGGGCGGGCTAACTCATCCATAGCCACCTTCTCTACATACAAGGACTCATCATCATCATTAAACCCAACATAGTCATTCAGTGTCTTGTCATCAAATCTGATCTTTCGGTTTCGCACCTTGGTCACATAGGTGCCCCTTTTGATGTGGGCAACGTTGGCATAAAACTCCTTGACCAAGTGCTCAATGGCCTCCGGCAGCTTGCTAGTGAAGAATTTCCACCCCCCTCTTTCATCAAATTGCCTCTTCACATTGGGGTTGTGTGGTAGAAGATCTTTTTCTATAAAATGCCTCTCATGTGGGAGTGACCTCTGAGGCCACCACTCCCAAAATTTGTGGCAGGCTTTCTCACTGACAAATCTTCTTGCCACACCATCAGGCTCCTTGTTCTCTCAACCCTCCTGCTTAGGTGTCACCATCCCTCTCGTCATCAGGGATCTCAACATCTACATCAATTGGGTCTTGTCTAGGTGGAGAAACTAGAGGATAAGCTGATGCTGAAGATTTACTATTTCCTCTAAGCCATCAAACGACTTAGAAGAAGTAGGAGAAGTAGGGGAAGCTGGGGGTGTAAGCTCATCTCTTAACTGAAATCTCCCCTAGAAGTCTATGGGAATATAGGTTGGCATTGAATTCCCTTCCAAAGCTTCCTGGGAAGGGACATACTCACTACCCTCAGAATCAGATGCGGCTCTGTCTGCAGTTTTGGTTGTTTTCCGCAACTTCCCTATCGATTTCTGGACCGCTAAAGGTAATTTGGTCCTTCTTTGACCTCCTCTTCCCCTGCCTCGGGAGGATTCAACCCTCCCTTTTTGTGCATCAATGGCACCTCTAGATCATACCATTATTTGCAAAAAAATCATTGAAAGATCATTAATGTTGGTGTTAGAAGAATCAACAAAGAAACACAGATGAAAAGTTGATAGTGTTTCACAAGCACAGATCCGCTGACAGCAAAAAAAGGAGAGCGGCCGCGAAATGGGTACCGCTGACAGCGAAAAAGGGTCATGGCCGTGGAGGAGTGGGGATCAGAATATGTGGTACCACTAAGAGCGGAATTTTGGGCACGGCCGCGAAAGTTGAACCGTTGTCCGCGGAAAAACAAACGCGGTTGCGGACCCAATTTGACACTTCATAGAACTTAAATTCTGATGTCCGCGGAAAAAGGAATTGCGGCCACGTAAAGTAGGCCACTGTCAGTAGAATTTCCACCACTGACCGCGGAAAACAAACCATTTTTAACTCAAGCTTCATATGAACGCTGATCGCAGAATTTCAGCCGCGACTGTGGAATTCAAAAATTAAACGGGAAGTCCTAATGTTTCACTTTTTCTTGCTATAAATGGGTATCATAAACACCACTAACCCTACTAGACATCAACTAATTAACAACCAATTAACCCTAACTAGTTTAGCATCAACTAATTAACAACTACTTAACCCTAGTTAAAACTAAAACAAAAGAGGAAGAAGTTAAAACTAAAAGAAAGGAAAAGCACAGATTTAAAAACAATGTGACAATTGTAGCATACTAGTTGTTTGTTGTATGTTGGAAATTGACTTCTAATTTGTGTTAAGCAGATTAGGGCTCAATGTAGAGAAGATGAACTATAACTTCTTTCTTTTGAGAATGAAAATTGCGAAAAGGGTAAAAGGAGGGGGGCCTTCCAATTTATAATAAAATGTTAGGGCCCACACTAACTTACCTAGAGCAGCCACGGAATTCCACCGTGGTCCGTGTATTGGCTGTTCTAAAGAGCTGCCTGTTCAAAATTACCGCTGAGAGCGGAAAAGTAGACGCAGCCGCAGAACAAGGTCCACTGACTGTGAAAAGGCCACCGCGGACATGGTTTAAACTTCAGAGAGTTCACATTTTGGACTTTTTCAAGTCTACATCTGCTACCAAATTACGCCCCCGCAAAAAGCTTCTGTTGACCGCGAATTTGGAGCACGGTCAGCGGTCCAAATGCACACTTAGCCAAATTTTCCAGTATTAGTCTTGTACTGCATCAAAAATTCCTACACAAATCTCACAACCAGTTAGTCCAAAACAAAACCTACACTAAAAAGAAAATCAAAAGAAGAAAATTAAAAGCACATGGGTTGCCTCCCAAGAAGCGGCTGATTTAACATCGCGGCACGACGCATGTTACCATCATCATTTGAATTGATCAAGGCCACCACGTGGTTGTCATCAAATTTTCCCAGGTATTGTTTGACTCGGTGCCCATTAACTCTGAAAGCTTCACCATTTTTATTCTTCAAATCAAGATCACCAAATGGCGTCACATGTACCACTTCAAAAGGGCCACTCCATTTTGAATTGAGCTTTCCCGAAAACAGTCGTAACCGAGAGTTGAATTAGAAAACCAAGTCACCCTCTTTGAATTCCTTGCTCCGAGCATATTTGTCATGTAAGTACTTCATCTTCTCCTTATACAAGGGTGAGCTGGAATAGGCATGAAATCTAAATTCATCAAGTTCATTGAGTTGCTCTACCCCGAGATTTGTTGCAACATCCCACTCAAGATTTAACCTCTTAAGTGCCCATATGGCTTGTGCTATAACTCAATCGGAAGATGGCACGCCTTCCCAAATACCAACCGGTACAGAGACATACCAATTGGAGTCTTATAATCAATCTTGTAAGCCCACAAAGCATCATCCAGTCTCCTTGACTAGTCAATTCTATTTGCACTGATAGTCTTTGACAATATAATTTTTATCTCCCTGTTGGAGACCTCAAATTTTCCACTAGCCTGGGGATGATAGGGAGTTGATACCTTGTGATTGACACCATACTTTGCAAGCAAAGTGTCAAATGCCCTATTGTAGAAATGAGAACCTCCATCACTGATGATTGCCCAAGGAGTGCCAAACCGTGTGAAGATATTTTTCTTGAGAAACGCCACCACACTCTGGGCTTCATTGTTGGGCAAAGCCACAACCTCAACCCACTTGGAAACATAATTAATGGCCATTAGAATATAAGTGTTGCCACGTGAACTCACAAAAGGCCCCATGAAGTCTATTCCCCACACGTCAAAAATGCCAACCTCAAGAATAGTGGTGAGAGGCATTTCATCCTTCTTTGAAATTCCACCACTCTCTGACACTCATCACATCTCTTGACAAGCTCACCAACATCTTTATACAGAGTAGGAAAATAAAAACCATAACTAAGAACCTTTGAAGCAGTTCTCGCCCTGCCATGATGACCACCGTAGGGCGTGAAATGGCAAGCATTAAGAATACTCATTTGCTCCTCTTTCGGAACACATCTACGGATCACACCATCATTACAAATCATTAAGAGATACGGTTCATCACAGTAATAATCCAAGCTATCCCGTTTAAGCTTCTTCCTTTGATTAGAAGAGAGCTCACTCGGAACAATGCCGGCCAGAAGAAAATTAGCCATATCGGTGAACCAAGGAAAACTATTCAAAGAAACTGAGAGGAGTTGTTCATCCGGGAAAGCATCATTAATTTTGAGACCATCTTTTGGTTTCCCCTCCTCCTCCAAGCAGGACAAGTGGTCCGCCACTTGATTTTTACTACCTTTCCGATCAACAATCTCCAGGTCAAATTCTTGAAGCAACAAAACCCATCTCATTAATCGAGCATTAGAATCCTTTTTGGTTATCAAGTAACGGAGTGCTTCGCGATCAGTGTGAACAATCACCTTGTCACCCATGAGATAAGGCCTAAACGTCTCCATTGCAAACACAATTTCTAGCAACTTTTTATCCGTCACAGTATAATTAACCTGGGCATCATTCATAGTTTTGCTCGCATAGTACACCAGATGAAACATTGTGTTCACCCTTTGCCCCAAGACTACTCCTACCGCAACATCACAAGCATCACACATGAGCTCAAATGGCAAGCTCCAATTGGGTGCGGTGATGATGGGAGTGGTAGTCAATCAATACTTGAGAAGCTCAAAAGATTTCATGCACTCATCATTAAATACAAACTTTGCATCCTTTTCCCACAATTTTCACAATGGATTCACCACCTTGGAAAAGTCCTTGATGAACCTTCGGTAGAACCCCGCATGCCCAAGAAAGCTCCTCACTCCTTTGACAGAAGTAGGAAGAGGGAGTTTTGAAATCACTTCAATCTTCGCTTTGTCCACTTCGATACCGTTCTGTGAAATCTTATGGCCGAGGACAATGCCCTCCTCGACCATAAAGTGGCACTTTTCCCAATTAAGCACTAGATTTGTCTCCTCACATCGGGCCAACACTTTGTCAAGATTACCCAAACATTCTTCAAAAGAGTCACCCACAACACTGAAATCATCCATGAACACCTCCAAGAAGTCCTCCACCATATCAGTAAATATAGCCATGATACACCGCTAAAAGGTGGCCGGTGCATTCCACAAATCAAATGGCATCCGAGAAAATGCAAAGGTGCCATACGGACATGTGAAGGTGGTTTTCTCCTGGTCCTCTAGTGAAATCATAATCTGGTTGTAGCCTGAGTACCCATCCAAAAACCAATAGTAGGAATGCCCAACAAGTCTATCTAGCATTTGGTCAAGAAAGGACAATGGAAAATGATCTTTGCGGGTCACTTTGTTCAGCTTCCGGTAGTCCATGCATACCCTCCATCCGGTGACAGTCCTAGTGGGGTTCAACTCATTTTGCTAATTTGTGACCACAGTCATACCTCCCTTTTTCGGCACACATTGCACCGGTGAAGTCCATGAACTATCTAAGATGGGGTTACACCACCCCTGCATCGAGACACTTGATAATTTCCTTCTTGATGACCTCTTGCATAGCCTCGTTCAACCTCATTTGATGTTCCACAGAGGATTTGGCATCATCCTCAAGTATAATCTTGTGTATGCAAAAGGTGGTGCTTATCCCCCAAATATCAGCTAGAGTCCATCCAGTTGCCCTCTTCCTTTTTTGAAGCACCTCATGGGTGGCATCTACCTGCATGTTAGTAAGGCAAGAAAAAAGAATAATAGTTAAAGTTGAACAAGGGCCCAAGAATTCATACCTGAGGTGTGGAGGCAAAGGCTTCAACTCCAATACAGGAGGTTCCTCGATCGAGGGCTTTGTTAGTAAAGTCTTTCTATTCTCAATATCCAAGGAAAGTTTACGGGGCTCATAAGGGTAAGAACCCATTCCTTGCAAGGCATTGTCATACTCTACCAAACCTTCATCCTCAGTCACATCATGATTCAGCAATACAGCTTCCAAAGGATCCTCCACATTGATCATGGCACTCGTGTCATCAACTATCACCTCCGTCACCAGACCCACAAAAGAACAAACCTCAGTACTATTCGGCTACCTCATTGATTTGCACATATAGAAGACAACTTTTTTGTCACCCACCCAGAAGGTAAGCTCCCCTGCTTCCACATCAACTAATGCGTTCCCTGTTGCAAGGAAAGGCCTTCCCAATATTATCGGCACCTCAAAATTGACATTACAGTCGAGAATCATAAAATCAGCAGGCAAAATAAACTTGTCAACTCGGATAAGAACATCATCAATAATAACAAGCGGCCTCTATATTATTCTATCGGCTATTTGCAATCTCATCGAAGTAGCTCCAATTTTTTCAATATGGAGTAAGGTATCAAATTTATACTTGCTCCCAAATCATAGAAGGCCTTTGCAAAATTCGCACTCCCAATGGTACATGGAATGGTAAATACACCGGTATCTTCAAGTTTTGGAGCCATCAAGTGCACATTGGCACTCACTTGATGAGTCGTTTTGATGGTCTCACAATCCATAGATATCTTTTTAGTTACCAATTCTTTCATAAACTTGGCATATCCCACCATTTGCTCAAGATCTTCAACCAAGGGAACATTGATCGACAAACTTTTCATCATCTCAATAAACTTCTTGAACTGGTTTTCATTCTTCTACTTTGCAAGTCTTTGAGGGTAAGGTAGAGGAGGACTTGGCAAGGGATCCTTGGCTTTAGGCAATACCGCCTCCGATATGCCAATCACATGTTCCCTAGACGGGTTCACGTCATCCTGAGTCTCCTTCTCATTGTCATGAATGTCACACCTCCTTTTTGCGCGCCCGCCCGAGGGGTAAGATGCGCGGGTGGAGTTTTTTCAATTCAAGTGACAATATTCGAAATGGGATTATTTATTTAATTCAGAGTCGCCACTTGGGAAAGGATTGTCTTTTGGTGTCCCAAGTCACCGGTTTATCTTAAATCCCAAATCGAGGAAATTTTCGACTTTTCCAAATGAAGTCTGAGAACCAGAAATTCTAAGTAAGGAATTTTGTTGACCCGAGGGAAGGTGTTAGGCACCCTCGAATCCCGTGGTTCTAGCACGGTCGCTTAAATTGTTATAATGGCTAAATATCTGATTTAAATACATGTTGTGACTTATGTGCTTTTATTAAGTTTAAACCGCTTTTATTATTATCATTTATTTTTGTAGAATTGCAACGTCGTGAAAATGCATCTCGAACCACGTCACAATCAATGCACCCGTAGTTGTTAACACATTTTGACTCCGTTGAGACTTGGATTTGGGTCACATCAATGTGCACCCGATTTTAAGAATATAATTTACTTAAAGTCGCGCCTAAAGAATCTAAACGCGTTATTATCTTTGGGGAAGGCAGTGGAATTCACTAAACAGTCCGTCCCAAATTCTAAGTATTTATCATGATCAATTATTGAGGGCCCCGCAATTTGCATTTCTTTTTATTTTGGCGAGGCTCGTCTCATTAAAAAAAAAAACCTACACTGACTACATTTCTTATTGTTTTCGTTTTTCCAGAAATAGAAGAAGGAAAGATGTATGCTAATTGAAATATAAAAACCGGATTACTATCAATTTCTAATCACTTATAAAAATGAAAAGACGCCATACCTTACGAAATATTTTGGTTGAACAAAGAAGCTATATGGAGGTGGATGGAATGCAATACTTAATTCGAACATTTCCTCGAATCGAGCTTAACTAGATTTATTTAAGCTAGGTTAAGGAAATTGAATGCTAGGCATTGTTACTAATGGGGATTCGAACATGTACCTATATGTTGCCTAACGGTCTTGATAAAAGGAAAGGAAAATAACACAGAACATTATTGTGTAGGTGGAAATATTCTATCTTATACATGTCATTATTTGATGGGAAACCAGTCGAAAGTTCTATGCCAATTATCCACACCTTCTAAATATTATACTATTACATCTTATACTTAGCAAACAACTAGAAACTAAGATGCAAAAACTAAACTTGATTAAGTATTGTCTAACTAATCTTTCACTACTGAATTACACTAAATCGATTTATACAACAGAGATCAGTGTATCACAAGCAGTACAAAACAGACATCTGAATCTTCTTCAAGAACTCCTTTCATTTCATGCTTTTGGACTGTTACAGTTAACACCAAAGTGGGATTTGAAATGTGTACCTGGAAAAACACTGAATACTGAAATGCAAAGAAGAAGTGAAGCAGAAAAGTCAGCGGCCAGCAGGAAACCAAATAGCAGCAGCGACAGCAAGTAACCAGATAGAAAGCAGAATCCCAGTGCAAGATGCAGTTGGAATCAATGAAAGATGACAGAGTGTGGCAAGTTCCCAGTAACGTGAATCAAAATTTAGGCAAAACAGATCTGGGGATGCACTGATGCTACACACAACTAAAAACCTCAAACATAACTTAGGAGAAATGATATGGAACAGGGAAATCCGGCCAGACGAGAATCAAGACAAAGAGGAAAAGATGCAGTTCCTTTTTCCTGTGTTATCCTCCTTCTATCTATTCCTGTCTGTGTGTATATATCTGTATGTATTTCCACTCTCTCTTTCAAAAATTCCTCACAGTCTGTCTATTTCCCTTTTCCCTCTAATTCTGATCTCTTTTTCTTAGGTGTCTCTCAATGTTTCTGTATGCTTTTCTGTGTATCACTATCGACTCTCTCTTTCAAAACTCCTCACAGTGTGTTTCCCCTTCTTCCTGTATATTTTTTTTCTTCCTTTTTCAATATTTTTCTCCTCTCCTCTCTAATTCTGTATCTCCCCCCCTTATAAGCCTCAGAACTATCTCTTTTAACAACCTGTTTTCAGAAATCACAGTACCCCTCCCATGTGCCTTCCATTTTCAATTCCAACTTTAGCTAATTAAGTATTAAACCCCATCAACATTCCCTGACAGATTTCACTTTTAAAAGGTTTAAATACTCATTCAAACTAAAGCCAGGCATGGGCAGTAGAATGTATCTGACAGCATATGCTGTCAAATTGTTTAAAACTTAACAAAGACCTTTATGCAGGCCACAGGCTGTGCACAAAGCACATGAGGTGCACCAATGCACATGCTGTGCACGAGTACACATGCCTTCCAATTCAGAATTTAAACCAAACAATCCTTTTTACATTACTAATCAATTCAAACAACTATAAGTAAACAAAAACTGGTTCTTAATTGACTCAACAAATGCTTAGCAGAAGTAAATCGATTTGTTATTGTTCGGACAGTTGAAATTAATTGACGACACATGTCGACTCGACTATATTAGCATTAACATACACAATCGTAACCAAAAAATCCGACATTTAACAGTATCGACCCATAATTCGAATTATACTGACTGAGCAAAGTGGTACTCGAGAAGCCAATTGATCAGTTCAATGTTGAGAATCAGCTAATTGCACACCACTTACATACACATTATCAGGGCAAATGGAAAGACTCATTCAAACAAACAGAAGTTCAGGCAAAGTGGACGGGGCACAGTTGACAAAATTCAAAGACACAAAATCAAAGCATGAACAGACTTTAACACAATCAAATGGGCCAAAACAAATAAAGAAAAGAAAGAACTCACCTTAAACCTTGAAAAATCAAAACCTCAACTCGGGCTCGGACAACCTTTCTTAAGGCTGAATGGACTTTAATCGAAGTGTTTCTCAAATGAGAAACACTTTGATTAAAGTCCATCAGACCTTAACCTCTTCGGTTTGAACCGGTTTGAACCAGTGACGAGGGACCTTGTGGTTTCAAAACTCAGATCTAATATTCGTGCTTCCCTGGTTATATTCGGACCAAACCAAGTATGGTTTGGTCACGAGGGGGGTCTGGGGAGTGTCTGGTATGAGTTTACGGCATATCGGTGTAGATTAGGTTCCGACTCGAATCTTCAAATGAAGATTCGAGAAGGTGGGATAGGATTCGAAGTGTGTGGTTGGTAGATTTAGGTTCAGGATGGCATGGGGGTTCTATGGTGTTCGGGTGGAGGTCACCGGCGTTCAGGCCGCCGGGTTTCTGGTGAAGGTGTGCAGGGGCGGCTAGGGTTTGAAGGGGACGGGTTTGGTGAAGACGAAGGCAGGGGTGTTGGCTAGGGGGGCAGGGTATGGTAAAGGGTTTATATAGTTAGTGGGTGGGTGAACCTCGACCGTTAGATCAATCTAGATCTACGGTCTGGATCTGAAGGCTTAAATGGAACGGTGTCGTTTTGAGGGTTTGGGTTCGGTCCGGGTGAGACGGGTCGGGTTTGTTGATGGGTTATGGGGAATTGATCTTGGCCGTTGATCACTCTGAGATCAACGGCCCAGATCAGGCACGACTCAAACGACGTCGTTTGGACACCCTGGGTATCAGGTGGTCTGGACCGGGCAGGCCTGGGTCTTGGGCTGTTTGTTTGGGCCAATTTTGTTAAAATTGGCCCAAGTCCGGAAGGGAAGGGGTCCTTTCTTTATATATTTTTTTTATTTATTTCCTTTTTATTTTAAAACAAAACTAAGCCAAAAATCAAATTAAAATTAAATACACACTCAATACAATTATTTGCACACTAAAATATTTCAAAACAAGTAAAGTTAAACAAAATAAAATCACGGACGAAGATGCCTACTCATGATTTTCTATTTAACGACCGGATTACAGTTCGAATTATGCAGGACATATATATTTTTTGAATTTTGTTTTAATAAAGTAAATAAATAAAAATGGGCCGAAGTCAAAAATAAATCAACAAGGTGCCGCACAAAAATCCAAAATTTGTACAGCAGGGCCAATTATTATTTTTTTATTTCTTTTTGGAGCGATTGTCGTGCGAAACAAAAATCACGTGCTCACAGCTGCCCCTCTTTGTTCGGAAATAACGAAGGGTTTTCGTGCAAAGATAAAGTGAGCGTGTATGAGCGATTTTGCCTATAGACCACTCCGTATGAAGCATGTTTTTTTTATGAAATATCTGACCGAATCTTGCTTCAAAGATTTCCTACATATCCTGGGCTAAACAGGAATCAGGTCAATGTAGTTCGAGAAGTTTTGGTAGCTGGGACTACCATGGGATTGCAATGCTTGCTGCTACTGCTGTTGCTGTTGTCACTGCCGCGTCACTGACCGCCTTATTACAACCAAACGAAAATTAGAAACTGAACTAACTACTTATATGTATGTCAACTGCTAGTTACAAGATTCCTATCTATGATTCTTTTATGACTTGATCTTGGGTCTTAGCTGATTCTGTTTGTAGACTCCGATCTGAATCTTGATGCTTGCGAGTTGCGGCGACTTGTTTAACCTCTGGGATACTGAGTGAGACGCAATTGGCAGGGTTTAGGACCTTAGTCAAATGTTGGACTCGATCTGCTTTCCATTCACTCTGATATCTCGGGATGTCTTCTTTTTTTTTTATTTATTTATTTTTTTTGATTCCGAACTGGGATTCATCTCGTGGGTCATTTCGATCCATGTGGCTCGAGGTCAAGACCTGCGGGAGAAAACAAGCGAACGAAATTTTCTGCCCCAGTTTCACTAGGAAAATTTCGTTAATTATTCACCAAGAAGTTCATAAAATTAATGAAAGAGGACATGCATGCTCAGTTCAGGGTTGGGGCCCTAATACCGACTAGCTGGGAAAGGTTCAGTTCAGGGTTTAAAACCTTAATGCCGAACAAAGGAAGAATTCAGTTTAGGGTTTAAAACCCTAATGCTGACTAAAGGGAAAATTCAGCTTAGGGTTTAAAACCCTAATGCTGATTGCATGAAAAAGCTCAGTTTAGGGTTTAAAACCCTAATGCTGGCTGAAAGGAAAAGTTCAGTTTAGGGTTTAAAACCCTAATGCTGATTGCATGGACAAAAGCTCAGTTTAGGGTTTAAAACCCTAATGCTGGCTGAAAGGAAAAATTCAGTTTAGGGTTTAAAACCCTAATGCTGATTGCATGGAAAAAGCTCAGTTTAGGGTTTAAAACCCTAATGCTGATTGCATGGAAAAAGCTCAGTTTAGGGTTTAAAACCCTAATGCTGATTGCATGGAAAAAGCTCAGTTTAGGGTTTAAAACCCTAATGCTGGCTGAATGGAAAAAGTTCAGTTTAGGGTTTAAAACCCTAATGCTGATTGCATGGAAAAGCTCAGTTTAGAGTTTAAAACACTAATGCTGGCTGAGAGGAAAATTCAGTTTAGGGTTTAAAACCCTAATGCTGATTGCATGGAAAAGCTCAGTTTAGAGTTTAAAACTCTAATGCTGGCTGAAAGGAAAATTCAGTTTAGGGTTTAAAACCCTAATGCTGATTGCATGGAAAAGCTCAGTTTAGAGTTTAAAACTCTAATGCTGGCTGAAAGGAAAATTCAGTTTAGGGTTTAAAACCCTAATGCTGATTGCATGGAAAAGCTCAGTTTAGAGTTTAAAACTCTAATGCTGGCTGAAAGGAAAATTCAGTTTAGGGTTTAAAACCCTAATGCTGATTGCATGGAAAAGCTCAGTTTAGAGTTTAAAACTCTAATGCTGGCTGAAAGGAAAATTCAGTTTAGGGTTTAAAACCCTAATGCTGATTGCATGAAAAAGCTCAGTTTAGAGTTTAAAACTCTAATGCTGGCTGAAAGGAAAATTCAGTTTAGGGTTTTAAAACCCTAATGCTGATTGCATGGAAAAGCTCAGTTTAGAGTTTAAAACTCTAATGCTGGCTGAAAGGAAAATTCAGTTTAGGGTTTAAAACCCTAATGCTGATTGCATGGAAAAGCTCAGTTTAGAGTTTAAAACTCTAATGCTGGCTGAAAGGAAAATTCAGTTTAGGGTTTTAAAACCCTAATGCTGATTGCATGGAAAAGCTCAGTTTAGAGTTTAAAACTCTAATGCTGGCTGAAAGGAAAAAGTTCAGTTTAGGGTTTAAAACCCTAATGCTGACTAAAAGGAAAATTCAGTTTAGGGTGTAAAACCCTACTGCTGATTGCATGAAAAAGCTCAGTTTAGAGTTTAAAACTCTAATGCTGGCTGGAAGGAAAGAGTTCAGTTTAGGGTTTAAAACCCTAATGCTGACTAAAAGGAAAATTCAGTTTAGGGTTTAAAACCCTAATGTTGATTGCATGAAAAAGTTCAGTTTAGAGTTTAAAACTCCAATGCTGGCTGAAAGGAAAATTCAGTTTAGGGTTTAAAACCCTAATGTTGATTGCATGGAAAAGCTCAGTTTAGAGTTTAAAACTCTAATGCTGGCTGAAAGGAAAATTCAGTTTAGGGTTTTAAAACCCTAATGCTGATTGCACGGAAAAGCTCAGTTTAGAGTTTAAAACTCTAATGCTGGCTGAAAGGAAAATTCAGTTTAGGGTTTAAAACCCTAATGCTAATTGCATGGAAAAGCTCAGTTTAGAGTTTAAAACTCTAATGCCGGCTGAAAGGAAAATTCAGTTTAGGGTTTTAAAACCCTAATGCTGATTGCATGGAAAAGCTCAGTTTAGTGTTTAAAACTCTAATGCTGGCTGAAAGGAAAAAGTTCAGTTTAGGGTTTAAAACCCTAATGCTGACTAAAAGGAAAATTCAGTTTAGGGTGTAAAACCCTAATGCTGATTGCATGAAAAAGCTCAGTTTAGAGTTTAAAACTCTAATGTTGGCTGGAAGGAAAGAGTTCAGTTTAGGGTTTAAAACCCTAATGCTGACTAAAAGGAAAATTCAGTTTAGGGTTTAAAACCCTAATGCTGATTGCATGAAAAAGCTCAGTTTAGAGTTTAAAACTCCAATGCTGGCTGAAAGGAAAATTCAGTTTAGGGTTTAAAACCCTAATGCTGACTAAAAGGAAAATTCAGTTTAGGGTTTAAAACCCTAATGCTGATTGCATGAAAAAGCTCAGTTTAGAGTTTAAAACTCCAATGCTGGCTGAAAGGAAAATTCAGTTTAGGGTTTAAAACCCTAATGCTGACTAAAAGGAAAATTCAGTTTAGGGTTTAAAACCCTTATGCTGATTGCATGAAAAAGCTCAGTTTAGAGTTTAAAACTCCAATGCTGGCTGAAAGGAAAATTCAGTTTAGGGTTTAAAACCCTAATGCTGACTAAAAGGAAAATTCAGTTTAGGGTTTAAAACCCTAATGCTGATCGCATGAAAAAGCTCAGTTTAGAGTTTAAAACTCTAATGCTGGCCGAAAGGAAAATTCAGTTTAGGGTTTTAAAACCCTAATGCTGATTGGCTGGGGATAAAGCTCGAGAATACTACACGATCTATTTTTTTTTGAGTTTTCTTGTTTTAATAGAAGATAAAAGGGAGTTTTACGGGAACTTACCTTTTGAGTGGATTCCTTATTGCCAAAATGTTTCTTGTACCCGTGTACCTTCTTCTTTGGGCGACACCTACTTCTTGCACGGTTGTCTTGGATTAATACATGTTTCAACTTCTCAGATAAAGAATAATTGTTAGTTCGGAAATGACGGTCGGTTCGGTGACCTTGATCGTTCCCAATTGCTTTGTTGCGTCTCTATTTCTGTTGCGAAGTCCCGCCATTGATTTGATTCGAATGGCGAAACCTTTAGACTGCTCAGGCTTGTATTTCCGGATTCTGTGATGACTTGCTTCGTAAGGCTTTTTTTTTTTTCTTCTTTTTTTTTGTGTCCCGTTTTGCTTGGAGTTTCTCAACGGGGATTTTATTGGAGGTATTTCGTGGGAATTTGTACAAAAAGGAAGCTCTGTGGGGAATATTTACAAAGTGGATTCTTTGTGTGGATTTTTGTACAATGGGGCATGCTGGGGATTTATTTCAAAGCGGGATTTCTAGGATTTGTTGGGGTAAGCTTGCTGGGGAATTTTTACAAAAGGACTCGCTGGGATGTGCCGGGGAGATTCCATTTTTTTTGTTATTATTAATTTTTTTTTATTGGGGAGACTCTGTGGGAGATTGTACAATAGAGACTCTGTGGGGATTTGTACAGGGGAGACTCTGTGGGGATTTGTCCGAAGGCGAATTTGCTGGGGAAGATTTCAAAATTTCTCTCTTTCTTCTTTACTCTGAAATATCATCAAACGTCATGATTCATCATGCTTGGGCAATCACACCAACGAGATGAGGCGCTTTCCTTCATGAGACGGGATTCCGTGCAAACAAACCATGCCACCTGTCCTTTTCGGTGTGTCCTGAACTCGGGGTTAAAATGCAAAAGGGATTCGAAAAGAAACAAAGAAAGGGGAAAACAAATCAGAAAAGGAATACCCTTTTCGGGACGAGAAAGACTTATCTGAGGAAGATAATGCTGACTTTAAATGACATGACATGCTCTTTGGACTGGACGTCTGACCTTTTAAGAGCTTGCGTTCTCCTGAACCAGAACGGATTTATGATTCCAAACCGGTGGTACTCTGCCGAAACTTTCTTGGGGTGGCGTCATTCTTTTTCGGCCAACCGCGCCCTTTGCGGGTTTCCGCTGGCTGACCTCTCTCATTTCTCTTCCTGTCATCGCTTGATAGCACTCTTTGTGAGTTTTTGGTTTCTCTGCTCCCGTCGCCTCGTGGTGCCCGAAGGTTTTCACCGCCGAGACTCTCTCATTTTATCTCTCTCAATTCAGAGTGCGCTGGTCTCCATTTGTGACACTTACTGGTTCCCCACCATATTTGGTAATTGATTTGAAGGCTTGTGTTTGGTAAAGAGAGGTAGATGATACTAACTTCTAAACTGCTCGACGTGCCCCGGTTTCAATTTCAGGGTGGATGGGATTTTATTGTTGGTGTGACTGAACCTCAGGGAGAGGCTGCCTACGTATCCTTTCGGAATCAAGTCAAACGTAGTTCAGGCCTCAATCAAATTTTGTTTTTGTTTTCTTTCTTTGTTTTTTTTTGTTTTTTTTTCTTTTTTTTTTTGTTAGTAGTGGGGAATAAAACCTTCACCATTTTCAAACGTGTCAGGACCACTGGAGTATGACTTAGACGTAGTACCTCTTGACTGCATCTGCATTTACTGCTGTGTCGGGGTCATTTCCTTCGATATCACCTAAATACAATGCTCCTCTTGGCAATATTTTCCTTACGATGTATGTGCCTTTCCAATTTGGGGCAAACTTTCCTTTTGCTTCTTCATGATGCGGCAGAATACGCCTCAGTACCAGCTGACCTACTTCGAAATTCCGGGGTCGGACTTTCTTGTTGTAAGCACGGGCCATCCTTCGTTGGTATAACTGTCCGTGACAAACTGCAGCCATCCGCTTTTCATCAATCAACGTCAATTGCTCTAACCGAGTCTTAACCCACTCGTTGTCCTCAATTTCTGCTTCGACAATGATTCGAAGCGAAGGAATTTCTACCTCTGCCGGTATTACAGCCTCAGTCCCATAAACTAAAAGATAAGGAGTCGCTCCCACCGATGTGCGTACCGTAGTGCGGTACCCCAATAATGCAAAAGGTAACTGCTCATGCCACTGTCGGGAACTTTGTATTGTTTTCCTCAAAATCTTCTTGAGGTTTTTATTTGCAGCTTCCACAGCACCATTGGCTTTTGGCCGATAAGGAGTGGAATTCCTGTGTGTTATCTTGAATTGCTCGCACACATCTCCCATCAAGTGATTGTTCAAGTTTGCCGCATTATCTGTAATGATAGTCGCAGGAATACCGAAGCGACAGATAAGATTTGAGTGTACAAAATCCACCACAGCTTTCTTGGTGACCGACTTGAGAGTGACAACCTCTACCCATTTCGTAAAGTAGTCTATGGCAACTAGTATAAACCTGTGTCCGTTCGAGGCCTTTGGTTCAATTAGTCCAATGACGTCCATGCCCCAGGCGACAAATGGCCATGGTGCAGACATGGGATGCAGTTCCGTGGGAGGTGCATGAATCAAATCACCGTGCACGTGACACTGATGACACTTCCGAACGAAACTAAAGCAATGCTTTTCCATGGTCATCCAGTAATAACCTGCTCGAAGGATTTTCTTCGCCAAGACATACCCGTTCATGTGAGGTCCACACACACCTGCGTGTACTTCGTGCATGATCTTTCTTGCCTCCTCGATATCGACGCATCGTAAGAGATTGAGGTCCGGGGTCCTCTTATATAACAATTCACCGCTTAGAAAGAAACCACTTGCATGTCGCCTAATGGTCCTCTTCTGATCTCCAGTAGCATGCTCTGGGTATTCTTGCGTCTTCAGGAACCTCTTGATGTCATGGTACCAAGGCTGCGTATTTGATCCCGCCTCGATTACACTGCAGTAACCGTGTCTTTCCTTGATTTGGATTTCCAAAAGATCGACGTGGGCGTTGCCCGGGTAGGGTAGCATAGAAGCCAGAGTAGCAAGTGCATTTGCCAGTTCATTGTGACACCTCGGAATATACCTGAACTCTATTGAGGTAAAGCGCTTGCTGAGGTCCTCCACATGCTGTCGGTAAGGGATAAGTTTGACATCCCGAGTTTCCCATTCACCTTGGGCTTGCCGGATAATCAAGTCAGAATCTCCCATAATCAGTAAGTCTTCGACATCCTGATCGATTGCCATATGCATGCCCATGATGCAGGCTTCATACTCAGCCGTATTATTCGTGCAAAAGAAACGAAGTCTAGCTGTGGCGGGATAATGCTGACCAGAAGGCGAGATCAAAATTACCCCAATCCCTACACCCCTGGCGTTCACAGCTCCATCAAAGAACATCTTCCAAACATGAGCGTCCTCTGAGACTACTTCTACAGTATTTACCTCTTCATCTGGAAAGTAGGTACTCAATGGCTGGTATTCCTCATCGACCGAATTTTCGGCCAAATGATCTGCTAGCGCCTGGGCTTTCATTGCCGTGCGAGTGACATAGACTATGTCGAATTCAGTAAGCAAGATTTGCCACTTGGCCAGTCTTCCAGTAGGCATCGGTTTCTGAAATATATACTTTAAAGGATCCAACCTGCTTATGAGGAATGCAGTGTGGGCTTGGAGATAATGTCTCAGCTTTTGAGCAACCCATGTGAGAGCGCAGCATGTCCTTTCCAGCAAAGTGTATTTGGCCTCGTAGCCGGTGAATTTCTTGCTCAAGTAGTAGATTGCCTGCTCCTTCTTCCCGGTTACGTCGTGTTGCCCGAGGACGCAGCCGAAAGAATTCTCCAAGACTGTCAGATACAAGAAAAGCGGCCTCCCTGGTTCCGGAGGGACCAAGACTGGGGGATTCGAAAGGTATTCTTTGACTTTATCAAAGGCTTCTTGACACTCAGTTGTCCATTTGATCGCCGCATCTTTCCTTAAAAGCTTGAATATGGGCTCACACGTGCTTGTCAGCTGGGCAATGAACCGACTGATGTAATTCAACCTGCCCAACAGACTCATCACGTCTTTCTTTGTTCTCGGGGGAGGTAGATCTCTAATGGATTTTATCTTAGTTGGATCTAGCTTAATTCCTCTCCTGCTTACGATGAAACCCAAAAGTTTGCCCGACGGAACTCCGAAAGCACATTTGGCTGGGTTTAGCTTCAAGTCATACTTCCTTAATCTCTCGAAGAATTTCCTCAAGTCTTGGATGTGATTATCCTGCGTCCTGGACTTGACTATCACGTCGTCCACATACACCTCTATTTCCTGGTGCATCATGTCATGGAAAATGGCAGTCATGGCCCTCATGTAAGTAGCCCCAGCATTCTTCAGACCAAATGGCATGACCCGGTAACAGTAGGTGCCCCAAGGCGTGGTGAAGGCGGTTTTCTCGGCGTCCTCTTCATCCATCAGTACCTGATGATACCCAGCGTAACAATCTACAAAAGACTGTATCTCGTGTTTGGCACAATTATCAACGAGGATGTGGATGTTGGGCAGCGGGAAATTATCCTTAGGACTTGCTCTGTTCAAATCTCGGTAATCTACGCATACTCGAGTTTTCCCGTCCTTCTTTGGTACTGGAACCATATTCGCCAACCATGTTGTATATTGGACTACCCGAATCACTCCCGTTTTCAGTTGTTTGGTGATCTCCTCTTTAATCTTGTCACTGACCTCAGTTTTGAACTTTCGTTGCTTTTGTTGGACTGGAGGACAGTCAGGATGAATCAGCAATTTATGAACCACCAGATCAACACCTAGTCCCGGCATGTCATCATATGACCAAGCAAACACATCTTTGAATTCAAAAAGAAGTTGAATTATCGCCTCTCGCGTTTTCTTGTCCTTGTGAATGCTTATCTTGGTCTCCCGGATTTCTTCCGGGGTTCCTAAATTTACCGGTTCAGTGTCATTCAGATTTGGCTTAGGTTTATTCTCGAAATATTCCAACTCTCGGTTTATCTCCCTAAAAGCCTCTTCCGCATCATATTCTGGTTCTGGGTTCATTAATTCATAGTTAAATAACTCATTGTGATCTGGGCGTGAAGTCCGCAAGCATGTCATATTTAAAGCCGCATTATTAGGACTGAAAAGGAAGATAAGAGGAAAAGTAATAAAAATCAGAACAAAAGAAAGAATAGGAAAGCAATGATGATTTTTTTTTGTATTTTTGTATATTTTCTTTGGAAAGTTGGAAGACAACAATGTTTACAACTAGGAATTCAAAACAACAAATGAAAAGAAGAAAACGTTCAAGTTATGTCCCGGAGATAACTTGTGATACAGGAAAGGTGGCAGGGCAGGTCTACCCGGACTTCCGTCTAGTCGGGAATGGCGTGGCCTCCCAGTTTTGAAGTTGGGCGTTCGGTCCCATGTACAGCATCTCAGCAGTGCTTGTGCCTTCACCTGGTTGAACCATGTGGACCTCGTAGAGCATTTCTCTCATCGCCCCACATATTTCCTCGATTTCCTCAGCTGTGAAGACCTCATCATCTTCTTCTTCAGCGTACCTTGGCCTGACGAAAGTCGCATATAAATCTGGCAGTGGTTGAGGCAACTTCCAGCCCTCATTTCTCCTTTTCTTTGCCCATTTTTCGTCTGCTGGAGTAGGTTTGAAACCTAGTCCAAAAGGTTTCTTGATGACTGGTAAAGTAATGGGTTCTGTTATTCCCTGAAGGGTTCGTCCAAGTCCCTTCCCTGGCCTAAATCCGTGCCGGATCATCTCTTTGGCCACCATGACCGAAGCATTAGACAAGAAAGGCTGGGGGCAAGGTACTCCCTCTTCGTGCTGCTCTGCCAGTACCACCTCGAAAGCTTGATAGACCGTATGTTCGCTCCCTTCTCTTGGTTCAAGATACGGTATGGATGGGTCCCGATAAATGGCATGTTCGTCTTCCCCATGGACCACGATCTCTTGGTCTTCGTACTCGAACTTCACCATCTGGTGAAGAGTGGAAGGCACGACTCCTGCCGCATGGATCCAAGGTCTGCCAAGGAGGAAATTGTAGGATGTGTCCATGTCGATCACTTGGAAGGTTACTCGAAATTCGACTGGTCCTATGACCAGCAGCAGGTCTATTTCTCCCATGGTATCTCTCTTGATGCCGTCGAAAGCTCTTATGCAGACGTTGTTGGGTCGGATTCTTTCGGTCTCAATTTCCATTCTTTGCAGCGTGGAGAGCGGGCAAATGTCAACACCTGATCCCCCATCCAGCATTACCCGCTTGACGTAGTAGTCCTCGCATTAAACTGTTAAGTGCAAGGCCTTGTTGTGTGCTGCTCCTTCCGGGGGTAAATCATTCTTGCTGAAAGAGATTTGGTTGACGGCGAAGAATCTTTCTGTCATCCGCTCTAGTTGCTCCGCCGAGGCTTCGACCGGTACATATGCTTCATTCAGGGTTTTCAGCAGGATCTTTTGATGCTCGGTTGACCTCATTAATAATGACAGCATGGATACTTGCTCAGGGTGCTTGCGCAGCTGATCTATCACTTCGTAATCCGGCATCTTCATTTGTTGGAAGAACACTTCCGCTTCTTCAACACTCACGGGCTTCTTTGGAGGGAAGCGCCTTTGTGTGGCGTTGTTCAGTTCTTGGGTATTTGAGTACCCTCCAATGAAAGTATTTTCTGGAAGTTCTCCCATGACTTCTTTACCTTTGTACATTACCAAAGTCTTTTGATAATTCCACGACACTGTGGACGGGTTGGTCATTGGCTTTTGTGGCGCGCGTCCGATAACCACTGGCTCATTCAGCCGAGGTGGTTGAATCGTCCCCCGGACCACATAGGCCCCTTTTGGCACGTACGTAGGTTTTGTCTTTTTGATCCCGAAGTTCTGCGCCTTCTCAGCTCGACCTCATGGTATGTAAAGAACTTCATTTTTTACAGGTACCACTTTCTTCTCTACCTTCTTTTCGGGCTTGTTCTTTATAGCCTTGACCACTTCCCCCATTTCTGGTTTCTGGTCCATTTCGGGCCTCTTCCCCGTGTCGACAATGGCAATTGTAGCTTTCAAAGCAGGATCGAACTCTTTGTCTTCACAAATCATTCCGATCAGCGGCCCATTATTGTGAGCAAGTAATGGATTGTTAGTTACGTTCGGGACTTCCTCGTCCCTTAGCACTATTTTCCCTTGCTCGATCAAATTTTCGACCACTCTCTTCAATGACCAGCAGTCATTTGTATCATGTCCCTCGGCCCCTGAATGATAGGCGCATCTGACTCCGGCTTTGTAAGAAGGCGATGTTGGGTTTTGTCTCGTTTGGGGAATTGGTTGCAAGAAACCCAACTGGACTAGCTTAGGGAACAATGTAGAGTATTGTTCACCGATGGGTGTGAAAGTCCGCCGTCGAGGTGGCTCCTGGGGGCGGTAGTTATTCTGCGGGGGTTGTGGGTTATAATGGTTGCGGTAAGGAGGCTGATTTCTGGGAGGTGGAGCTGGGCCTCGGTTGGCTTGTTGTGGTGGATGGTTATAAGGTTGGTCATTCATGACCATATAAGGTTGATGAGCATATGCAAAATTTGAGTGGGGGTAGTAGTGGCGTGGGGCTCTTTCCGGAAAATGGGGCCTGGGATGACGATACTCCCTTGCTTCAGAGGCTGCCATAGTCGTTTCTTCTTTCTTCTTCCCCTTGTCGTTCCTCCAGACCCGCTTTGGACGGCCTGGGAAGTTGCCCTTATGGCTGCTTGACTCAGAATCCTACCCGTTTTCAAACCATTTTCCACCATCTCTCCAATCTTGATCGCTTCCGCGAATGGCTTACCCATGGCCGACATCATGTTTTGGAAATAGTCAGACTCTTGAGCCTGGAGAAAGGTAGTGACCATTTCCACTTCATCCATGGGAGGCTTTACTCTCGACGCCTGTTCACGCCACTTAATAGCATACTCTCTAAAGCTTTCCGAAGGCTTCTTCTTCAAATTCGACAGAGAGTTTCGGTCTGGCGCAATGTCGATGTTATACTGGAATTGTTTTACAAAATCTCTGGCGAGATCATCCCATATATGCCATCGGGACATTTCCTGATCCATATACCATTCTGAAGCTATCCCTACTAGGCTTTCCCCAAAATATGCCATTAGCAGTTCTTCTTTTCCGCCGGCTCCCCGCAATTGGTTGCAGTATTTCTTAAGATGTGCAATGGGGTCACCGTGCCCATCGTATTTCTCGAATTTGGGGGTCTTGAAACCCGTTGGCAGGTGCACGTGAGGGAACATGCACAGGTCGGCGTAAGAGACGCTCTTTTGTCCGCTCAATCCATGCATATTCTTCAGACTTTGTTCAAGGCTTCTCATTCTCTTGGCAATCTCATTTTGTTCTACAACTCTGGGGTCCTGTCCTGTCCTGGTGCGAGCTCGCACTGAGGCGGTAGAGGATTAGTACTGGTAGCGAACCTAGTTGGTTCCATTGGGAATGATGGTGCTTGGAATGTAAAAGAGGATGAGTCAAAGCTTGGCTTGTATGTGGCAGGCTGTGCCGTAGCTGGGCAAGGCGATGCAGTAAAGATGTTCATGCTTGCATCAGTGGCCGACATTCGGGGATGAGGCTCAGAAGGTGATCCTGCAGAGAAGGCGGAGGTGGCTGGGTACCCAAATGGGGTAGCAGGGTAATTTATGGGGACATTAGAAGTCCCACTTGACCTGGAGAATAATTCAGGGAATCCGGGGACGACACTTGGCGGCTCTTTCCCATTGTTCCAGTCATCCAGCATTTCCAACATTCGGAGCCGTAGGATTCTATTTCCCTCCGCAGTTGCGGATTCAAGTGTGAGGACGGCTGAGATTGAGCTCTCCTCAGAGACGGGGACTGTTTGCAATGGAATTTTCGAAGACATTTCCACACTTCCTTTTGACCTGGTGAAGTAAGTGTGAGTACTGCTTCTGGTCCTAACAACAGGTAGTTGAACACCTCTCCTTGACCTCGTGAAGTATGAGTGCGAGGCCAGACTTTCACCAAACCAACCGTCTTTTCAAAAACCCTGGGAAAATGCTCAATGACAAACGCACGGTTAATTTTGCAGCAAATAATAGATAGTTAATCTCACGTTGGGCATGATGCACCTATACAGTTAAGTAGATTACTATATGTTTGCTACGAGAGCATGCGTCATTCCGACATTTTTCTCTTATTAGTTTTTTCCTTTTTTTTTCTTTTCTTTTCTTTTTCTCTTTTTTTTTCTTTTTCTCCTTTTATTTTATTTATTATATATACATATTTTTTTTGTTTTTTGTAGTAAAAGAAATGCGACCGGATCCGATGAGGATTGCCTACGTATCACGATGCCTACGTGAATCAGATCATTACGTAGTTCGAAATACACAAATGAGAGTAAAAGAAACAAACTCTTTATTGTTGAAGCAGTCTATTACCAACTACAAAAAAAGAAAAAGCAAACTTTGAAAATAAACCTAGACTCAAAAATAGACTAAAAATCACCCTGATGGAAAAACAGGCAGAAAATGCTAAGATACAGGCTTGAATTATGAGTGCATTATGGTTTTGAAAATTGGTGTTCGCGGGGCATCGTTCGACCTTGCCGCGGTCCTAGGTGTGAGATCCCTCTCAAGTTGCTCCAGCTCATGCATAGTCTGCTTGACATAACCCATCACTGCCGAGAGGACGGTAACGCTGGACATGTTCTCACATCGTTGACACCTTCTGATGATGGCATGGGCAATGGCCCTGATCTTGTCTCTGGTTTGTTTCTTTTCTATGAGTAGGTGCCTTATCTGATCACTGCACGTCTTGAATACCTGTGAGTCCTGTATGTGCTGATCCCTCAGCTGCCGCACTTCTTCCTTCATTTGGGCCAACAAGTCGTAACAGTATCTACTCTCCATTTGGAAATCCCTGGCCTGCTTAACTGCTTTAAACTCAAGTGTAGCCATCTCCCTCTTTATTTTGGCAACAGCCTTTTCGTGGTCACGTTTCAATTGGTTCAAACATCGGCGATGCTTATCTACTCTTGTTCCCCACCGCGCCTTGAACTCTGTCATGACCTTTTCAGATTCTTATAACCTGTCTCGCCATTCCGTGATCTCTCTTTTCAAACCCTTTATCAACCGCTGGTCTGATTGACTTCTGGGTTGCTCATCAAGAGACAATCTCAATTTTTCGACTTGGGCCTTAAGTTCTTCATTCTCTTGGATCAACCTATTCTTTTCGCTTTGATCCGCCGCGATTTGTACGCTGTTATCGAATTTCAAACTATCTATTTGTAGCTTCAAATTGCCAATCTCTGCCCGATAACCCTTCTCTTTTGCTAACCAGTTCCATTGCCCTTGGGATGATTCTACGAAATCTTTGAGATGCGGCCTCTTAGTCGGTCTTTCGTGAGACAGGCTACCTCTAAACTAAGCGTGATATCCTGGGGCGACTTCCCCTTTTTCCGTATCGATCACACAAGTGTTTGCTGTCAGATGTTGGCATTCACTCCAGATTTGGCGAACTTCTTCTTCAGGGAAATGACCGTTCGGACTGATTTCAATCACTTGGGTACTCAAATCTTCATCTTTCGATACCACTTGGTACCTCCCAAGTTGCCTCAAAACCCGATACGGTGCATAGGGTTGGATACTTTTCAGTCCCATCAACAGAAAGTGAGGCCGGGTTGCCGGCATGTATATGATTTCCTCGATAGGTGACCATCCGAGCGTCCATTGGATTTGGCTGGCAGTGAGAGTTCGGAGAAATGAGGTCCATGATGTGACTCCCTCAGGTAAATTGAGCCCTTTGATTCTCGTGTAGAATTCTCCAATACAAGTTTTCTCTGGCGAACCATAACCCAAAAGTGAGGAGCGATGGCATAAATGATCGGTCATCCACATTTGCAACAGTAGGTTACATCCTTCGAAGAAGTCACCCCTGGCTTGACAAACAGTGAGAGCCCGGAAAATGTCAGCCATAATCATAGGCGCCAGAGTACTTTTATCTTGGGTAAGCAAAGTACTGACAACCCCAGTTATTCTTAGATCGATGTTGCCGTCCTTCCTCGGGAACACTATAAGACCTAAGAAGGCCGTCATGAAAGCCAACTGCCTGTGTTCGTCCCATTTTTGTCGGTTGCCTTTACTACATAGTTTGAAATCCGGCTTATTGAACCCGCCCTCATGACCGTATCTAGCATACATGAGATGGAGACTGCAGAAACCTTTGGCAAGATCTGGATGGTGAAATGTTCGGGGTATTTTCAGAAAATCCAAAAATCGGTGTACCATGACGGCCCTAGGTGCAATCAAGTACTTGAACCTTAACGGAGCTTCATCACCCCCAATGTATCCCGCTATTTCCTCCAGCGTCGGGGTGAGTTCGAAGTCTGAAAAATGGAATACATTGTGCGCCGAGTCCCAGTAAGTGACCAATGATCTGATAATATCACCTCGAGGCTGAATGTCTAGTAAATCCGGGAGATTTTTCAGATATTTCCTCACTTTGCCTTGCCTCTCTTTGCCTAAGTCGTTCCACCATAATCGCAACTCAAAAGGGATCTTGGTCATTATTGAAAACGATTCATTTTGTATCGTGCTCATCCTGCACATTTATTTAGGGTGATAAACTTTATTAGATTCAAAAATTAAAATTATCTAGATTTTTTGCAAAAACGGGAGGTTGGACCCGCCGAGGGTTGCCTACGTATCTCACCCCGTGCGAGAATCAAACCGGCATAGTTCGGTCATATCGTGAATAGAGAAAATCAAATAAACCTAGCAATCAAGAATAAGTATTATTTTTGGAGAAAGATAAATACTAAAAAAAAAATATTTTTTTTGTTTTTTGCAATATTTGGACTATTAGTCCGAATTTATAAAAGGGTACTACAAAAGAAACAACACATTTTTTGAATTATGAGTTTTCCATTTTTTTTAAAAATAAATACCCCTTTTTTTTTCTTAAAAGGAAAAGAACAATTTTTATATGTTTTTTTTTTCTTTTAATGAATCAAACTAAAAGACAACTTTTGGTTTTATATTTTTTTTTAGAAAAATTCCGACGAGGTTTCGACACTACTTGGACATTGGTTTTATTTTTCCAAAATAAGTAATTATCTCCCTACGCTGCTATTTTTCTTTTTTTTTTTTTTAGAAACCGATAGGATGCAACAAGATGGTCTTTTCATTTCAGGTTGCTAGTCCTAGACGGACCCAACCCCTGTGTTGAGCCCCCTAAGTCAAATGCAACATGATGCAAATAAGCGTTCCTACTAGGGATCCGGCATGAAGTCGAGTTATACTAGGTTTAAACCTTGGTATTTGTTCTAGACTGTGTACCCGAGCGGACAACTCGAGTCGAGGAGGGGCAACTTACCGGGAACCAAAAGGCCGTCCGGCTTCGTAACTTATCCGTCCTCTTTCTTATTTCAGGCATTGACACTAACAGAATAGGGAGTCTCGACCAGCGAGCTTCTCCCCGGAGGTGAAGAGAGAAGGGTTTCAGCACAGTTTATATACAGTTCAGATAATATCAAAGCGGTAAAAGACAACATTTAGCACGTTATGCAAAAAAACATGTAATAAAGATCAGATAATAAAGCCAAATATAACAATTATTCTAAGCTCGAATTCTTGAACCCTGAACCAGAGATTCTGGGTTCGGTTCCCTAGCGGAGTCGCCAGAGCTGTCACACCTCCTTTTTGCGCGCCCGCCCGAGGGGTAAGATGCGCGGGTGGAGTTTTTCCAATTCAAGTGACAATATTCGAAATGGGATTATTTATTTAATTCAGAGTCGCCACTTGGGAAAGGATTGTCTTTTGGTGTCCCAAGTCACCGGTTTATCTTAAATCCCAAATCGAGGAAATTTTCGACTTTTCCAAATGAAGTCTGCGAACCAGGAATTCTAAGTAAGGAATTCTGTTGACCCGAGGGAAGGTGTTAGGCACCCTCGAATCCCGTGGTTCTAGCACGGTCGCTTAAATTGTTATAATGGCTAAATATCTGATTTAAATACATGTTGTGACTTATGTGCTTTTTATTAAGTTCAAAACGCTTTTATTATTATCATTTATTTTTTGCAGAATTGCAACGTCGTGAAAATGCATCTCGAACTACGTCACAATCAATGCACCCGTAGTTGTTAATACATTTTGACTCCGTTGAGACTTGGATTTGGGTCACATCAATGTGCACCCGATTTTAAGAATATAATTTACTTACAGTCGCGCCTAAAGAATCTAACGCGTTATTCTCTTTAGGGAGGGCAGTGGAATTCACTAAACAGTCCGTCCCAAATTCTAAGTATTTATCATGATCAATTATTGAGGGCCCCGCAATTTGCATTTCTTTTTATTTTGGCGAGGCTCGTCTCATTAAAAAAAATAAATCTACACTGACTACATTTCTTATTGTTTTCGTTTTTCCAGAAATAGAAGAAGGAAAGATGTATGCTAATTGAAATATAAAAACCGGATTACTATCAATTTCTAATCACTTATAAAAATGAAAAGACGCCATACCTTACGAAATATTTTGGTTGAACAAAGAAGCTATATGGAGGTGGATGGAATGCAATACTTAATTCGAACATTTCCTCGAATCGAGCTTAACTAGATTTATTTAAGCTAGGTTAAGGAAATTGAATGCTAGGCATTGTTACTAATGGGGATTCGAACATGTACCTATATGTTGCCTAACGGTCTTGATAAAAGGAAAGGAAAATAACACAGAACATTATTGTGTAGGTGGAAATATTCTATCTTATACATGTCATTATTTGATGGGAAACCAGTCGAAAGTTCTATGCCAATTATCCACACCTTCTAAATATTATACTATTACATCTTATACTTAGCAAACAACTAGAAACTAAGATGCAAAAACTAAACTTGATTAAGTATTGTCTAACTAATCTTTCACTACTGAATTACACTAAATCGATTTATACAACAGAGATCAGTGTATCACAAGCAGTACAAAACAGACATCTGAATCTTCTTCAAGAACTCCTTTCATTTCATGCTTTTGGACTGTTACAGTTAACACCAAAGTGGGATTTGAAATGTGTACCTGGAAAAACACTGAATACTGAAATGCAAAGAAGAAGTGAAGCAGAAAAGTCAGCGGCCAGCAGGAAACCAAATAGCAGCAGCGACAGCAAGTAACCAGATAGAAAGCAGAATCCCAGTGCAAGATGCAGTTGGAATCAATGAAAGATGACAGAGTGTGGCAAGTTCCCAGTAACGTGAATCAAAATTTAGGCAAAACAGATCTGGGGATGCACTGATGCTACACACAACTAAAAACCTCAAACATAACTTAGGAGAAATGATATGGAACAGGGAAATCCGGCCAGACGAGAATCAAGACAAAGAGGAAAAGATGCAGTTCCTTTTTCCTGTGTTATCCTCCTTCTATCTATTCCTGTCTGTGTGTATATATCTGTATGTATTTCCACTCTCTCTTTCAAAAATTCCTCACAGTCTGTCTATTTCCCTTTTCCCTCTAATTCTGATCTCTTTTTCTTAGGTGTCTCTCAATGTTTCTGTATGCTTTTCTGTGTATCACTATCGACTCTCTCTTTCAAAACTCCTCACAGTGTGTTTCCCCTTCTTCCTGTATATTTTTTTTCTTCCTTTTTCAATATTTTTCTCCTCTCCTCTCTAATTCTGTATCTCCCCCCCTTATAAGCCTCAGAACTATCTCTTTTAACAACCTGTTTTCAGAAATCACAGTACCCCTCCCATGTGCCTTCCATTTTCAATTCCAACTTTAGCTAATTAAGTATTAAACCCCATCAACATTCCCTGACAGATTTCACTTTTAAAAGGTTTAAATACTCATTCAAACTAAAGCCAGGCATGGGCAGTAGAATGTATCTGACAGCATATGCTGTCAAATTGTTTAAAACTTAACAAAGACCTTTATGCAGGCCACAGGCTGTGCACAAAGCACATGAGGTGCACCAATGCACATGCTGTGCACGAGTGCACATGCCTTCCAATTCAGAATTTAAACCAAACAATCCTTTTTACATTACTAATCAATTCAAACAACTATAAGTAAACAAAAACTGGTTCTTAATTGACTCAACAAATGCTTAGCAGAAGTAAATCGATTTGTTATTGTTCGGACAGTTGAAATTAATTGACGACACATGTCGACTCGACTATATTAGCATTAACATACACAATCGTAACCAAAAATCCGACATTTAACAGTATCGACCCATAATTCGAATTATACTGACTGAGCAAAGTGGTACTCGAGAAGCCAATTGATCAGTTCAATGTTGAGAATCAGCTAATTGCACACCACTTACATACACATTATCAGGGCAAATGGAAAGACTCATTCAAACAAACAGAAGTTCAGGCAAAGTGGACGGGGCACAGTTGACAAAATTCAAAGACACAAAATCAAAGCATGAACAGACTTTAACACAATCAAATGGGCCAAAACAAATAAAGAAAAGAAAGAACTCACCTTAAACATTGAAAAATCAAAACCTCAACTCGGGCTCGGACAACCTTTCTTAAGGCTGAACGGACTTTAATCGAAGTGTTTCTCAATGAGAAACACTTCGATTAAAGTCCATCAGACCTTAACCTCTTCGGTTTGAACCAGTGACGAGGGACCTTGTGGTTTCAAAACTCATATCTAATATTCGTGCTTCCCTGGTTATATTCGGCCAAACCAAGTATGGTTTGGTCACGAGGGGGGTCTGGGGAGTGTCTGGTATGAGTTTACGGCAAATCGGTGTAGATTAGGTTCCGACTCGAATCTTCAAATGAAGATTCGAGAAGGTGGGATAGGATTCGAAGTGTGTGGTTGGTAGATTTAGGTTCAGGATGGCATGGGGGTTCTATGGTGTTCGGGTGGAGGTCACCGGCGTTCAGGCTGCCGGGTTTCTGGTGAAGGTGTGCAGGGGCGGCTAGGGTTTGAAGGGGACGGGTTTGGTGAAGACGAAGGCAGGGGTGTTGGCTAGGGGGGGGCAGGGTATGGTAAAGGGTTTATATAGTTAGTGGGTGGGTGAAACTCGACCGTTAGATCAATCTAGATCTACGGTCTGGATTTGAAGGCTTAAATGGAACGGTGTCGTTTTGAGGGTTTGGGTTCGGTCCGGGTGAGACGGGTCGGGTTTGTTGATGGTTTATGGGGAATTGATCTTGGCCGTTGATCACTCTGAGATCAACGGCCCAGATCAGGCACGACTCAAACGACGTCGTTTGGACACCCTGGGTATCAGGTGGTCTGGACCGGGCAGGCCTGGGTCTTGGGCTGTTTGTTTGGGCCAATTTTGTTAAAATTGGCCCAAGTCCGGAAGGAAGGGGTCCTTTCTTTAATATTTTTTATTTATTTATTTCCTTTTTATTTTAAAACAAAACTAAGCCAAAAATCAAATTAAAATTAAATACACACTCAATACAATTATTTGCACACTAAAATATTTCAAAACAGGTAAAGTTAAACAAAATAAAATCACGGACGAAGATGCCTATTCATGATTTTCTATTTAACGACCGGATTACAGTTCGAATTATGCAGGACACATATATTTTTTGAATTTTGTTTTAATAAAGTAAATAAATAAAAATGGGCCGAAGTCACAAATAAATCAACAAGGTGCCGCACAGAAATCCAAAATTTGTACAGCAGGGCCAATTATTATTTTTTTATTTCTTTTTGGAGCGATTGTCGTGCGAAACAAAAATCACGTGCTCACAATGAATATTAATTCTCACCTCACCATCCAACTTCTCTTCACTCACTTGCTCCACAACTATAGGATCATCTTCATTTTGCACTTCAACGTCATCACTCACAACTTCCTTTTGCTTGGAGGTACTTGCTTCACCACCTCTACTGTTCCTTGTGGTCACTGCCATTGCATGGCCGGTATTGTTCCCACCCTTCGGGTTTACTACCGTGTCACTAGGTAGTGCCCCCTTAGAATGAGTGTTTAAAGCTTGCGAAATCTGACCAAATTGGATCTCTAGATTGTAGATAGAAGGATTATAGGATGCCAATTGGGCATCGGAGTCAGCATTCTTTTTCATCATTTGCTCAAACATTGACTCAATTCGCCCCATCTCATTGTTGGACAAGCTAGGACCTTAGGACGAAAATAGAGGTGGATTGTTTGGTTGTTGAAACATTGGAAGCCTTTGAAAACCCGGCCCCCCATTACCTTGATTACCATTATTCCAACCTCCTTGGTTGTTGTTTCCACCCTAATTGCTATTGTTACCCCAAATTCTGGTTGTTGTTTCCTCAATTGTTGGAGTTGTTGTTATTATTGTTCCAATTTCCTTGCCCTTGGTTGCCCCAATTCTGATTATTCCATTGCGATATCCATTGTTGATTTGGAGCATTACCTCGTTGTCCTTGATAGTTGTTGGCATACAAAACCTCTTCACTTTTCTCACAATACTCATCATCCTAGTTGTAACCACTACTACCTTGCTCGTATTGATCTTGATTGCCTTCTATTTGTTGCCCTTACTATCTCCTCTTGTTTACCAATAGATTAATGCCTTCTATTGCGTTTACTTGATTTGGTCCCTGAATCTGCTGAAGTTATGCTTTGGTTAACTGGTTCATAGTTGTTGTAAACTCAGCTATGGCTTGTCCGTGGTCTTGAAGTTCCTCGTGAATATTTATGACATGAGGGTCCCCCTGAGGAACATTAGCCCGACTCCGCTAGGCTGAGGAAGTGTCAGCCATCTCATCAAGAATCTTATAGGCCTCAACATAAGGTAGCTTCATGAAATTACCCCCTGCTATCTGGTTTACCACACATTGATTGGTCGTGTTTATACCCCGACAAAATGTCTATTGAATCACTGCTTCAGTCATATCATTGTTGGGGCATTCCTTGACCATAGTTCTATATCTATCCCAGATTTCATGAAGGGGTTTATTTGGTTCCTGTGTAAACGCTAAGATCTCATCCCTAAATGCAGCCATATGTCCCGGTAAGAAAAACATGGCTATAAACTTGTCGGCCAACTCATCCCACGTAGTGATGTAATGGTTGGGGAGTCTTTTGAGTCAATCCAAAGGTTTCCCTATAAGTGAAAAAGGGAACAATCTTAGTCTCGGTGCATCCTCCAACACATTTGTTTGTTTGCTTCCCCAGCAGGTATCCACAAAGCCCTTTAGATATTTATATGCATTCTGATGGGGAGCGCCTGTGAAGTACCCTCTTTGCTCCAATAAGGTCAGCATGAAATTTGTAATCTAGAAATTGCCTGCCCGGATCCACGGTGGGACAATTACACTTGTATACCCTTCATTTGGAAGCACCCGAGGAGCTACTCGCGGAGGAGCTGGGGGAGGGTCTGGAATATTTTCATTGGTCTGGCGGCTCCTTCTTTGAGCTTGAGGTACTAGAAGCACCTCATCTTCACAATTATCATCTACCTCCTACCCTGGGATAACATTTCCGATAGGATCATTGTTTGCCATTTTGTACCTGAATCGATTAACTCATGCAAGTTAGTAAAACAAAAGGAAAGAAAATCAAAACATACAGCTAGTCAGACAGATAGCCAAAACTGTTTAACTCCCCGGTAATGGCGCCAAAAAGTGATCGGCTCCAACCTTACACCACTATATGATGCCGAGGAGTGGCCGATGCAGCTTTTACCCGAAGGGTCGGGATCGATTTCCACAGGGAGTTAATATTGGTTGGGAGTTGTATTTCTATCTAATATAGCTACGTGTGTTGCTTTTAGTTGCACTTCTAAACATATTTGGATTTGTTTCTATACTACTTTTAATGCTATTCATTGCTGAAAATAAACTAAGTACAATGTTTTTGTAAGGTTTTCTCAAGTGATGAAAAGCACTAGGGAAGTGAACACCTAGGCGAGTATCTAATGAGATCTAAAATTTAGGACAAGCTTGTTATATTAGGGGTCGTGATATAACCATTACACATAATTAGTCACTCTATACCTCTCGGTAGTTTGAGTGACTTTGCCCTAATTGGCTTTCTCAAGCCCAATTGGGTGCTCAAACAATACAAGTAAAATTGGCTCAAGACGGGTATTACTATCTCTAGGTTTAACCCTTTAATTGAGGCTATCAATCTCTTGAGTGCACCTCAATTCCTTGTTAGCCTGATTTTCCTAGACTTAGTCCCTCTTTCTCAAGAAGAGTCTAAGTCATAAAGGCATGAATCAGTATTTACAACCCCCAATTCTACAATTAAAGCATGGATCCTACTACAATGTTTTCTAACCAGATTGGGTATTTAACTTCAAGGATGGATCCTATTTTTAGAAGTTTGGATTCCTCATCCTTAATGAATGCATGTTTGATCTCAGATTATGGCCTCCTCTTCTGCTTAACTGGATGGAACTGCCGATCCAAACTCAGCTTGTAAGTGGTTGCCTCTGGTGGAATCCATGTCATGTCAAGATTGGACCAAGCGAAACAATTGACGTTATCTTTAAAGAAATCAATATTTTTTTTCCTAAGCTCAAGGGTTAGCCCCGTGCCCTGGTATGCCTTTTGATCCAGTAGTTGTTCAATTAATATGACTTGCCCCAACTCTTGAATCGTCGATTTGATGGCATCGGTGTCATCAGGAGCTATAGATGATCTCAGGATGTCGTAATTGTCCTCCTCGACTGTTCCTCATTCCTCCTCTTTCTCTAGTCCAGCCGAGGCCGGTATGAATAATTTCTATTTAATCTCTTCCTTTCTGGTAGGTTCTGCGTTCCTTAATGCTAAAACCGCAGGCATTGGGATTACCTCGTCGATGGAGGACATCTCATACGCGAACGACTATTCTTTGTAGACAATTTTGTCTCCCCCGATGTAGGAAATTTGAATGTCTGGTGCAAGGTCGAGGGTACTGCCCTCGTGTTTTGAACGCATGGCCTTCCGAATAGAGTGTTATACCTCATGTCTCGTTCGATCACGTAGAACTTCATTTCTTGGATTGTTTCGGCGGTGTTTATTGGCAAGGTTATTTCTCCTTTACTGGTCTCACACACCATGTTAAGCCCATTCAATACCACGCCTGTTGGCACTATTTGGTCCTGTAACCCCAATTGCTCTACGACCCTTGATATGATGATATTGGTCGAGCTAACTGGACCAATCAACACACGTTTAACTCAAAATTTATTGATAAGTATAGATATTACCAGTGCGTCATTTTGAGGCTGTTCGATTCCTTCTGCATCCTCATCACTGAATGAAATGGCTCCCTCCGGAACATAGTCCCCAGTGTGTTTTCCCTCATAATATATACTTTAGTGCGTTTTATCATTGGTTGTTAGGGGACATCGAGTCCTTCAATGATTATGTTAATCACGTGCTGAGGCTCCTCTTTTTCAACCTGTTTGTTGGCATCCCTGTTCTTGAAGTGGTTTTTAGCTCGATCACTCAGGAATTCTTATAGGTTCTCGTTGTTGAATAACCGCGCAACTTCTTCTCTTAACTATCGGCAATCTTCGGTCCTGTGGTCATGAGTGCCATGATATTTACACATCAAATTGGGATCTCTATAGGCAGGATCAGACTACAAAGGTCGAGGCCACTTGGTCTCATTAATGCGTCCTATGGCTGACACGATACTGGCTGCGGCCATATTGAAGTTGTATTTAGACAATCTTGGTGCTTCTGCATTCTTGAGCGGCCTATCAAACCCATTCTTGCTCATCAAACTTCGTCCATTGAGCCCTTGATCGCTTCTCTTCTTGTTTCTAGCGGGGTGATGCCCAAATCCATTCCCCCTTCGGTCCGCAATGTATGATTGATACCGATCTCGGACCGGTCTTAGCTCTTGATTAATGGCTCACTTAGTTCTATCACCGGCCCTAACGGGGTAAACTGACTCAGAAGGGCCCTCGAGTTGGTCGTCATCAACCCTGATCTTTGATTGGTACCTATTGTGGACATCGACCCAGGTTACCGCCGGGTATTCTACCAAATTTTGCTTTAGCTTTTGAGAATCCAGGAACTTTGGGGATTGAGCCCCTGAGTGAATGCCTGAATGGCCCAATCATCTGCAACCGGTGGTAGGTCCATCTGTTCCATATGGAACCTTGACACTAACTCCTTGAGCATCTCGTTATCCCTCTGTTTGACCTTGAAAAGGTCTGACTTTCTTGTCTCGACCTTGATGGTCCCTACATGGGCCTTTATGAAAGCATCTGCAAGCATAGCAAACAAATCAATGTAATTTGGGGGCAAGTTGTGATACCATATCATTACTCCTTTGGATAGAGTTTTCCCAAACTTCGTCAGTAACATCGACCCAATCTCATCATCTTCTAGATCGTTCCCCTTGATTGAGCATGTGTAGGAGGTTACATGCTCATTTGAATATGTGGTCCCATTGTATTTTGGGATGTCGGGAATACGAAACCTCTTTGGTGACGTGCTCGGGGGAAGGGCTTCTTGATAAACTTTTTTGAGTCGGGTCCTTTCAATATCGGGGGTGCCCCAAGGATCTGATCGACCCTGGAGTTGTATGTTTCCATTTTCTTGTAATTATCCTCAATCTTTTTCTCACCCGACTCAACTCGTTTTGTCATCTCTTCGAACATCTTCATTACCTTGGGGTTTACCCTGAGTTCGGCTTCACCACCCGGTCTCTCGATAATTTGTTTGTCTCTTCGAGTGATTTCCTAGGATTATTCGGGCTCGACCCTGTTGGGGCCGTGCCTAATCCTTCACACTATTAAATTTACATCTCGATCTACAATAACCTATATTCAGTAGACTAATCATTATGCATACTACAAGGTAAGAATTTATCAAATTTAGAGGATTAAAAGGCAAAGGTTGTATAGGGAAAAATATGATATGACACGTGGTCACCTAGAGGAAGGACACGTGGAACCTAAGACGAAGATGGTTACCGAACGCAGCTATTCCACTTGTCATCGGTAAAGAATGTTCATAAAGGTGTATTAAATGCTTTGCGTCCGGTAGCATTTAATAGAGAATATTCTGCAGTATTAGGAACGGCTACCCATTACAAAGAATTTGGCATTTATTTCCATCGTTACACCTTCATTAATGGACCTCATAATTGACATTAAAGGACGGCACGATCCTAGTACCTCCTTCCCAAGACATAGCTATAAATAGAGAGCTAAGTATTATTGTAAAGGACATGAATTTTCTGGCAAACTTGTACTACATTCTATACAAAGTTTAATATTATTTACTTTTTTACTTTTTGATCTCATTATTGATGTGACCAGAAGTCTTGCTCCCAGAATCGTTATTTCTGCTATTTTAGCTACATTCTGAGGCTAAGTATCGTATTATTCCTCAATGACTTTATTATTTCTGAATCAAATTAGTTTACTTGTGTAGAAACCACGTATAAATTCAACTTTTCTGTTTTACGGCTAAATAGTTTGGCGCCCACCGTAGGGCCTAGACAGCCGTGCAATTAAATTGATCCTTGATTTTTTACTAACATACTTTAATTGTTTTTTCTTAAAGACAAACCATAAGAAATGGCATATAACACCATCAAAAACACACACAACTCCGAGATTCAAGGAGATGAGCCTTACTTTGAGGACTTAATCAGTGACATTAGTAATGAGAAAAATGATGCCACACCAGTTCATAATAGGCAGTATCCTTGACAAGTTCGGGAGGCAACTCCCGATAATGTTGATGAGGAACACGTTGTTGACGCGGTAAGGGTTTTACAAGAGCAACATGCGATCATCTTAGGCCATATCATGCGGCAGGATAAGGTTATGACAGAGTTGAAGCAAGCACTATCAGGTGCCTCCAACAATGCAAACAGACAAGATCCAATTCCTCCCGGTGTCCCACAAATCAAACAACACAAAGGGTCGGCAACAACACTCCTAGGGGTGAAGTTGGCTCCGAAGGGGGTGGGGGGAGCAGATCTGGTCTCAACAACGAAAACAATCCTTTCAAGAATGAGCTTTTACGGTTTATGAGGGAGGAAAACTCCTGCATGGACCAAATCTCGGGCGCGTCACTAGTATTGAAAGTCCCGGATTCGAAGAAGTATACTCAGTTCCTGTACAAGCCGAGCGCTGCACCAGAGTTGATCCCGAAATGGTTCAAAATGCCTGAAGTGCCAAAATATGACGGAATTTAGGCCCTCAGGAGCATATTACCACTTACACGAAGGCAGTAAAAGGAAATGATTTAGCGCCTAATGAAACTGAATCTGTGTTGCTAAAGAAATTCTGGGAAACCCTCACAAGAGGAGCTCAAACGTGGTATTAATTATTACCCGAGCACTCAATTGACTCTTTTGAGATGCTCCTGGATTATTTCATTAAGGCTCATGCCAGGGCCAAGAAGGTACAAGAGCAAATGGCAGACATATTCAGAATTGCGCAAGGAGAGTCTGAGTTGCTACGTGAATTCATCACTTGTTTCCAGAAGGAAAGAATGTTACTTTTGGCTATCCCGGATGAATGGGCGGCTGAAGCATTCACTAAAGGACTGAATCTGAGAAGTTCAGTCGCTTCTCAGAAGTTGAAGGAAAGCTTGCTTGAGTTTCAGGTTACGACTTGGGCAGATGTCCACAACCGGTACGAGTCAAAGATAAGAATCGAAGATGATCAAGTTGGCTTTCCGTCATCGGCCAAAGGATGGGAGAAGGATAGAGAAAAATCAAAAGATGACTATGACAGACGGATTTCAAGGGGCCGGTTTTTTTCCTACGAGCGAACTGAAGGTCGTAGCAGAAACCTCCAAATAGTAGATAAGTTCACCGTTGACAGAAGAACCGATCATGGTAGGAGAAAGAAACGTCAGGGTCATGGGATTTTTCTTAACCCAGGTTATCGGAATACTACTTCAACGTCAGAATAGTGGAATTGGTGTCAGCAATGAGAAACATCAAAGAGGCAAGGTTCTCGGGACCAATGAGATCCGATCCCGGACAGAGGGATCCCAATTTATGGTGTGAATACCACATGACAAATGGCCACTGGACAGGGGAGTGCTGACACCTTCGGAAAGAGGTGGCAATGCTATTCAAGAATGGCCACCTTAGAGAATTCTTAACTAACCGAGCCAAAAACAACTTTGGCCGAAATAGAGACAATGCTGAATCCGAAAGCAGAAGAAGAACCCCCACGCCACACGATAAATATGATCTTTAGGGGGAATGAGATTAATGGGATCACCTTTTCGGTGGAGAAGAAGCCGGAAGTTTCAATAACTCATAGTAAAAGGCTCCAGGAAGATTATATCACTTTCACGGAGGAAGATGCAAATGGATTGTTGCTTCCACACAACGACGCACTGGTAATTTATTTAAATGTATTAGATTTTAATATTAAAAGTGTTCTAGTAGATCCAAGAAGTTTAGCTAATATCATACAATAGAGAGTACTAGAGCAAACCAAACTCACTGGAAGCATTATTCTAGCAATAAAGCTCCTTGATGGATTCAACCTCGCAAACGTGACAAGCCGGGGAGAGACTTCGCTACTCATAAACGCTGAAGGAGTAATGAAGACAACTCTCTTTGACGTTGTAGATGGAGACATGGGTACAATAATATCCTAGGAAGGCCATGGTTACATAAGATGAAAGTTGTGCCTTCAATGTATCACCAATTTTAGAAATTTCCGACACCTGAGGGGATCAAGTAGATAAGGGGTGATCAACCAGCAGGAAGGGAGATGAATGCAATCTCGGTCTCCAGTAGCAAAGGAAAATAGTGCGTGGCATAGAAATTACAGAAACCGGCACTTGCCCCCGCATCAGAGGAAGTTAATCTGGGGGAAGAGAAATCAGAACAATATCAGGTGCCAACATATTTCCAAGTTCTAGAAGGAATAGATGCAATGAAGTACATGGAGGAAGAACTAGAGCAAGTTGCGTTGTTTGAAGAATTCCTAGAAAGGAAATTCCATTTGGAACACAATTGCACCTGGAGCTCAAGTCTGCTTTTATTTAATTTCTTAAAATTAGCGCCGATTAATTTGCAAGGTCGCACGAGGATATGACAGGTATCCGAATGGAGATAGTCGTGCACAAGTTAAGCTTAGATCCCGGCATACCTCTGGTAAGACAAAAGAAGCACCCTATAGTTGAAGCAAGGAATAAATTTGTCAAAGAACAGGTAACTCGCTTACTCAATATCAGTTCAATACAAGAGGTAAGATACCCAGACTGGATAGCTAATATATTAGTAGTTCCTAAGAAAAATAATAAGTTCTGTATGTGCGTAGAATATAAGGATCTTAATAAGGCGTGCCTGAAAGACTCATTCCTATTGCCAAATATCGATCAAATGATTGATGCCACGGCCACACACGAGGCAATAAGTTTCCTTGATGCTTATTCTAGGTACAATCAAATCAAGATGAACCCAGAAGATTAGGAAAAGACTTCGTTTATAACAAATTTCAATATATATTGTTATAATGTGATGCTCTTCTGGTTAAAACACATCAAAGCCACCTATCAATGGCTCCTAAATAAGATGTTTGAGAAATAAATAGGAAAAACTATGGAAGTATATATAGACGATATGCTTGTTAAGTCTTTGGATGCAGGTGACCAGCTTAAGGACTTGCAAGAAACATTCGATATCCTGAGGGAGCATAACATGAAACTTAACCCCGAGAAGTGCGCATTCGGGGTCAGCTCTTGTAAGTTCCTACAATTCCTGGTATCACAAAGGGGAATTGAGGTAAACCCTGACAAAATCAAGGCCATAGAAGATATCCCAGATCAACTGTCAAACGTAAAAGAAGTGCAGAGGCTCACAAGGAAGTTAGCAGCACTGAGATGATGCTTTTCCCGATCATCGGAAAAATGTCATCGCTTCTTCGCACTACTCAAAATGAAGAATAATTACAGATGTACATTAGAATGTCAACAAGCCTTAAAGGACTTGACGAAGTACTTGTCAAGCCCATTGTTGCTCTCGAAACCAAAAGAAGGTGAAACATTGCTAGTCAACCTCACAGTTTCAGAAGTTGCGGTGAGTGTAGTTTTAGTCCGAGAGGATGAAAGTACGCAATCTCCCATTTGTTACGTTAGTAAAATTATAACAGAGGCGGAAAGTCGCTACCTACATTTGAAAAATTAGCCTTAGCTCTACTCGGAAGATGAGGCCCTACTTCCAATGCCACCCATATCGGTGGCGACTACTTTCCATTTGCGGAACATTCTTCATAAGCCCGAGCACTCGAGAAGATTGGCCAAATGGGCCATTGAAATGAGTGAATTTGATACGAAATACAAATCAAGGACTGCAGTTAAGTCACAAGTCTTGGCTGACTTCGTGGCCGACTTCAATCTGAGACTATTGCCCCTGCAACGAATGTAAGGCCCCGAAACATTTCGCTAAGGAATTTAAGGTTTGATGGTGCCGAGTTAGGCTAGAGGTTTGGTAGTGCCGAGGTTGGTTGAAGAATGCAGTGGATTGTTGATGTAATTTTTTGGAAGAATAAGGAAATTCTGCGGTCAGTTCTGCAACCGCAGAACAGTTTCGTGGGCCGTACAAGTGCCACAAAGTGAAGCAGGAAACGAGCCAAGTTTTAGGACCATTGTGCGGTTAATTCTGCAATCGCAGAAACTTTTCACGGATCACACTATGTATTGCAAAATAGCATGGTGATTTTTGGAGAGCAATTTTGCGGTGCATTATGCGACTGCAGAACAATCGTGCAGTGCATTTTTATGACCGTAGAATAGATCTGCAATGCATTTTTGTGACTGCAGAATAGGTCTGTGGGCCGCAAGCCTGCCGCAAACCCAACCCGAAATATCCTAGGTTTTTAGCACAATTTTTGCGATCCATTTTTCAGACCACATATTTGTTATGCGGTCCTTTCTACGACCACAGACCTGAGTTCGGAGGGTCCATTTTTTTATTTTTATAACCTGACCCCATTTTGATAAATAACCTTAGGGGCTCATTTTGAAGCGGATTTCTGATGATTTTAGAAAGAGGTAAGATTTTAGAAAGAGAAGGAGAAACCTAACATTATAATCATCTAATCTTGCACCAATCTTCAAGAATCAACGAAGCCAACCACTAGATTATCATCTATCCGGGTAATTCCTACTCCTAAGCTTTCATGCAAGAGGTTATGAGTCCAAGTATTTATTGTGGGGTTGGAAATAGGCCCTACTTGTGACACTAGGTTGTAGTTTGTGGGGTTAATGAACCATTTTGGTAGTTTCTTGTTGAAATTTTTTGAAGGAGGAAGGGGTTACCATTTTAGAGCCTTGTAGTCTATTTTACATGATAGGTGTTTGACCAAATTCCTAGGAAAGTTACACCATGAGAATCCTTCTAATTATTAACTGATTTTCACTATCTTCCTATATATTGTTATTCCTAGAAGTGTTAGGGCATGGTAGTAACTTAAGAAAAGTTCAAACAAGGTATGGCTAAATTTTCTCTCTTAGAATTGAATTTCATGATGTTCCTGTAAGTTTCAAGTATGGTTGGCTCAAGTTCCTAATCCCTATGTTCCGGGTTATCCCTTATAAACTTGATTATTCTGAATGAGCCTTATGTCAAAAAATATATGTTCAAAGTATGGATTGTGCATTAAAATGTTATGGCTTGAATCGTGTTTCAGATGAAAGCTAGTATGCCCAAATTGTGTCAGGAAAAACTCCAGATGCTTAAGACTCTTAATTGTTCATATGTTTACCTAAAGTCTTGATTGAAAATATCTTGTTGTTGATAATCTATAAAAAATGACTTCAAAAATAGAATTGCCTAAAAGCTTATGTACTCAATTCATGTCCACAAGTGGTTATTTTTACTAATGCTTGCTTTACAAATATATGCAATGTGGTTCGAGTTCTTACATACTCAGGTATTGAAATTGTACATTGCTGTTTTTGGGAAAGAATATTTCAAGAATAAATGGTGTATTGCTTGTTTATGATTTTGATGTGTGTTTCTATTGTAGGTCGGTGTGCCTCTGTAACGACCCAACCGGTCGTTTTGAGCTTTTGTACTTTGCTCGTCAGTTCTCGGGCATGACTTGCCCCGTGTGGTGTATTATGACTTATGTAAATCGTTGGTGTTGGGTTTTAGGTTAATCAGAATTTAATTTGGAAGAACAGTCTCAGTTGAAAGCTTAAAATTTGAAAGGTTTGACCAATATTTGACTTGTTTGTATATGATCTCGGATCGGAATTTTTATGATTTGGTTAGCTCCGTATGGTAATTTTGGATTTAGGATCGTGCCCAGAAAAGTTTTTGGAAGTTTGTAGTTTAATTAGGCTTGAAATGGCAAAAATGAGAAGCCGAAGTTTGGAAATTTGACCGAGGGGTTGACTTTTTGATATCGAGATCAAAATCTGACTCAAGAAGTTGGAATAGCTCCATAATGTCATTTATGACTTGTGTGCAAAATTTGGGGTCAATCGGACCTGATTTGATAGGTTTCGGCGTTGTTTGTGGAATTTGAAATTTCTAAGTTCTTAAGCTTAAATCCGAAGTTGATTTAGTGTTTTTATGTTGTTTGAGTGATTCGAAAGCTCGACAAGGTGTTAATGATGTTATGGGAGGTGCTGCTATGTTTGGGTTGAGGTTTGAGGGCCTCGGGTGTGTTTTGGGTGAGTTTTGAGCGAGTCTGGACATTCCTAAACTTAGAAAATGGATGGGGCAGAAGTTTTAGTGCTGGGCGCGGTGGATTTAGTGCTGGGCTCGGTGGTTTAGTGCTGGGCGCGAAAACTGGTCTGCGGTCTGTGGTCATGAAGATCCGCAGGTCGTCGGTCCAACTTTAGAAGCTCATATCTTTTGATCTACAAGAAATTTTGAGATGATTCAAAAACATAAGTTGTATTCCTTCGTGTCTAGTTTCCAGAAAGGTAAAAATATTGCAATTGGACAATTGTAGAAAAAGTTATGGGCAAAATACTAAAGCATGTCACTGCAGAGGAAAGTTGTGCGACCGCAGTTGTTTTTGTGCGGACCGCACTGGTTTGTGCGTACCGCGGTCAGTTTTGTGCGGCCCGCGGAGGGTTAAATCTGAGGGGTACTCTATAAATACGAGGTTTTGGGTTTTATTTGATATTTTGACCTAGAGAGCTCGGATTTTGACAATTTTTCGAATGTTTTTCAAGAAATTCATCGGGGTAAGTGATTTTAACTCAGATTTGGCTAGAATACATGAATTTATCACTGAATTCATCATTTAATTCGTGATTTGGGATGGAATTTGGGAAGAAAATTGTGAAACCTTTCAAAAATGTAAAATGATGATTTGAAGAACCAAATGGTATCAGAATTGGATAATTTTGGTATGGTTAGACTCGTGAGGGTATGAGTGAAAATGTAAATTTTACCCAATTCCGAGATGTGGGCCTGGGGCTCGGGTTTTGCTAATTTTGGGATATTTGATATTTTTTGAATGTTTTCGCTTGGGCTTTGTTCCCTTGGCATTTTGTGACGTATTCGTTCTGATTTTGGATAGATTCGACGTGCGTGGAGGCCAATTTGAGGGGCAAGGCATCGCGAGCAAGAGAATTAGCCTGTTCGAGGTGAGTAATGATTGTAAATGATGTCCTAAGGGTTTGAAACCCCGAATTGCACATCGTAGTGCTATATTGAGGCAAGATACGCGCTGGATGATGAGCATGGGGTCTTTTACTACTGGGGATTGTGACTTGGTCCATCCCGATTGATGATTTTACCGAGTATTTGACTGAAATTTATTTGTTATCATCATGATTTGGGTTGATTTCCATATTTGGGCTTCGTGCCAACTATTTGAACCCTTCGGGGATTTTTATCACTGTTTCCCTCACTGTTTGACTTATTATTTGAACCCAGTCCTGTTGATATCTACTGTTTTACAAACTCAGCCACTTTTACTAAGATTTGAAACTTAAATGATATTTCTACATCATGTTTTGGGCTGAGAACTATTGTTGTACTAATGCCCAAGAGGCTTGTGATGATTTTTGGACTGAGTGAGGCTGACGGTCATATGTGAGAATATGCTGAGTGATATGAGGCCGAGGGCCTGAGTTACTATTTATGCCATGCGGTGGCTTGAGTGATGTGAGGCCGAGTGATATGAGGCCGAGGGCCTGAGATACTTTATATGCCACGCGGTGGCTTGAGTGATGTGAGGATATGCTGAGTGATGATGCCACGAGGTGGCTTGATATAGCGCTTGGGTCGTAAGGGGCCCCTCCGGAGTCTGCACACCCACAGTGAGCGCGGGTACCCATTGTTCTGAGTGATTGATACTATGCCTGAGGGGCTGATATGAGTGATTGTGAGGTAGCCCGCGGGGCTGATACTGTACTGAGAGTGATCCCGATGGGCTGATACTATTCTGAGTGATTAATACTGAGCCCTAGGGGATGATACTGTTCTGAGCGACTGATACTGTGCTCGAGGGGCTGATACTGTTCTGAGCAATTGATACTGTGCCCGAGGGGCGGATTTCTACTTGTTATTTACCTGTTAAATTACCTGTTTTACTTGTTTTAAAAGGAATATCATTTGATTTTTTCACTCATTTACTGTTTAAGTGATTTTACTGCTTGATATGGAATTACTTTGTGCCTTTACGTGTTTTCATACTTTCAGCCATTATTTATAATTATTACTCACTATGTCGGAGTACTCACATTACTCCCTGCACCATGTGTGCAAATTCAGGCATCGCAGAGTCCGCTCCTGAGTGTTGATTCTCCCAGTTCAGGCAGTGATTCGGAGACTACGAGGTAGTTGTTGGCGTTGGCAGCCCCGTGTCTCCCTTATCTTATCATTTTCATGTTTTTAGGACTATTGTATTAGAATTAGTGTTCAGTAGACTTGTATCCGGATTTCTTAGTTGATCATGACTTGGGACACCCCGGTTTGGGTTGTGTCGGGATGGTTTCCACTGTTGTTATCATTAAAGTTTCACAATATATGAATATTATATTATATGTTATATCTGTTTATGATGATTAACTATTTAAAAGAGGTGTTACTTTTTGGTCTGGCTGGCCTCATCTTCACGAGAGGCGCCATCACGATCGGGTTCGAGGATTGGGTCGTGACAAATTAGTATCAGACCCTAGGTTACATAGGTCTCACGAGTCATGAGCAGGTTTAGTAGAGTTTCGTGGATCGGTACGGAGACGTCTGTATTTATCCTCGAGAGGTTGCAGAACCTTTAGGAAAAACTTCGCACTCTTGAATTCTTATCGTGCGTCCTTGATTCAGCTTGGAAAGTAACTTTTGAATTCCTTCCACTTGTTCGTACATGAGCGCTCAGCATCAGATGTACATCAATGGCTTGTGATTCCCTGATCGAGGGGTGAGATATGATCTCGGTGAGTTGATGTTGGGCCAGTCTGGAGGACTTGAGGCCGGATTTTTGCCTATAGCTTGAGCACTGAGATGCTATTTGTGTGAGCAAGTGCTTTTGAATTTATATGTTCGGTATTTTTCCCTGTTAGTGGAAGTGACGGCTGGATGGCTATATAATAAGAATGTTAGTGCTGCGAGATGTATTTGTATGATTTTGCAGTGACGAGAAAGGTCTGCTGGAGGATAGAATAACTATTAGGTGCTTGATTTCCGTCTTGATTCGAGTTATAGCCCGAGTTATGGGCATGTGAAGAATCTTTTCATGTCCCCTAGTTGGGAGTGGAGTATATTTCATGTTGCGGTATGAGTTTGACTCAGGAAGACTAAGTGAGTGTGTAATGGTTATGATAGTGGAAGGTATACATAAATGTTAGTTTAAGGCGAAGCAGGTGGGTTATCTCCTGCGAAGTGTTCTGGAGTTGTGCGATCTTTAAGTTGTCTGTTAGAAGATCCCATTTACAAGTGAAATATATGTGCAAAATTAATTTGGGTCACTTAAGAATGGATTTAATTGTTATGAGAGTAAATGCGAGATTTGTAAAAGATTTGAAGTACTAGATGGTCTGTGTGCCACGAGCTTATGAAGGGTTGAGTTTAATCTTACTATGGTATTATGGCAGCAATAAAGTGTATGCGTTATGGGTTATGGTGCGTGTTTTGAGCTATGGCTTTGTGCCAAGTAGGGAGTCCGCTATTGAATAGTTGATTGCACGGTTATGTTCTCTAATGGTTCCAGTTTGAGGCGTAATTGTGAATCAATTGTGGCTCGAGTAAAGGAAATTTCAATAAAGGCTATGTTATGCTTTATGGGTGTACGAGAATCGGGGAATGACTTGAGTTGTGGTTGGTAAGGAATGCTCGGTGCATAGGGCAGGAAGTTGCTTGGTTATATTGGAATGAGGTCACATTCTGTAGTGTCGGAGTGCAAATAAAGCACAGGTTGTTCGGTTTGTTTAATCAATCTAACTGCGGTTTGAGCAGAGTGGATGCCTCTAGAGAATGGTCCTATTGTGTTCAAAATTTTACATGTAATAATTGGAGGTTTTCAAGTTGTACTTATGGATAGAAACTGAATTTTTCAGTGGAAGATAGCAAGACTTGTGGTATTTTTTATGTTAATTATGGGATTCCATACATTAGTATCGGGAAGGTGAAGGTAATGGCTTCGGATTCGCAGTAAGTCCTTTCAGAGTCGGTATCTTGAATATGGTGCTTTGGGGAAACATTAAAAAGAGTATTTGGCAGGTGATGAGCCTTAGGCTGTGTGGTATTATGCTTGGGTCTCGTGTGGTAAGTTTGGGTTGAGAAAATGTGATGTTATAGCAAGAAGGAGTATCAAGTGAAGGTAAATCAGAAAGGAGATCAGATAGATGGGATAGCTTGGTAGTAGGCCATATCAGTATGGTAAGGATATGAATAGTTCTTTGGGTGTTGACAAGGTAATGAGTTTCCATATGTGTTTCGTGACAATGCTCTTAGGTTTTGGATAGTTTGTGTATCTTGGTTGAGTTAAAATAAGTCAGTATTGGTGGTTTGGTTTTATGGAAAGAGGGATTTGTAGAGTTCTTAATAATTTCTACCACGATAGAGATGTATAATTTTTGCTGGCATAAAGAGCATGGAATGTATAGTGATTTTCTCCTAGATGGGATCAAATGGAAATTTTTTGACTAGTTAAGTATGTAGTTGATTGTGGCTCAGAAAGGGATTTTGAAGTTCTCATATTTATCATAGGATGGCATATTATATGTGGTATGTTGTGTAGGGCGGATATTGGCATATGTAAGGTCGCAATTCAGTTTTGAAAGGAAGGTCATAAATTCTTACACAACACATCCAGTTTCAGATGACTAGGTAAATGATATTACTAAATGGTGTGTCTTGATAACCGTATGCACTTTAGAAAGAGGGAAATGTGATTGAGTTAGTAATACATCATAGGTATTGCGGTTGTGGACTGTGAGAAAATAGCTAAGGTTGGTCAGAGGGTAGTATGTGCTATGATTCAGTCGTTATGAACCTTCGGAGGATTATTTATCTGTTGTGTGTGACTAGACTTAATGTGTGGTTCATTGGTAGACCTATACGGATGTGTGTTCTGTATCACGACGATTTGGTTGACTTCGAGTTATCAATGGTGAGAGATGTGTTGATTCGGTTGTTATTGAGTTATTAGTAATCACGGGGAGCTATGAGTTATCTTTCCATGTTGCGAGGCATTAAGGTTTGTTGGTTATAGGCACATGTGGTGCGGCGTTATTGGGTCCTCTCAGTGGAATTCGAGCGGGTAGAGTATCGGGTATTGCTCGACAGATAGCGTATCGGTTGTGTCCCTTCGGGTATGTGTAATGTTATATCAATTGCTTCGCGGTGGTTATGATGATTGCTTTGGCTTTAGCCATCATATTGCGCACGATTGTCGATTTTGAGAAGAGTGACTTAAGGTGTTTTCACGTGGATCAGTGTTTGGATGAGGTCGCGCGTTGGAGAGAAGGTATGGGGAGGTATGATCTTGCGGGTTAGATTTGTGTGTTCTATTTTTATGATGTGATACGGGTTCTCGGCATTGTGTGTGGTGGTACTAGTGAGCTTGCGGTACAGCTCTTTCATTTGAGTCATTTTTCAGGAATTGAGTAGGTTCGGATTGTGGCTTATTGGTGCACGAATTGCACAAATCGTGGCTTTAGTCTATATTGAGGTGTCAATGTCACAAGAGTAGTTGTGTTGGATTAGATGAGACTGTCGGGGTCTTTAATGACTGCAAACGGATTTGATTTCAGCACGTTGAAAGGATAATATCGAGCTTCGGCTCGGAAATTTGTTGTGGCATTTGCCAAATGAGGAGTGACTTCTTGAATGGTTGATCTGGGAAATGGTTATGGCTTACCGCGTGTTTTAGTGATCATTGGCAGTATATGAAAGTGTTGGGGTGAGGCTTTAGTTGATAAGAGTTTTTCTATCGGTATTCGTTTGTTGTGTGCAACTGTTGTAATTAGAAGCTATCACTACGAGTGTTTGAGTCATGTGGTATATCAAGTGATTGCACCTGAGATTGCAAGTATGGGTGATTACAGCTGGTTCGGGCTTATTCTGAATATAGATGTGAGATTCTGATCTTGTGAATGATTTCAGAAGTGGAAATGTGGTTCTAAGGCTTATGGGTTAGATTGGGTTGTGAAATTTCAGTTACTGTATGTTATCGGACCTATGTGAGATAGGGTTACGTGGGATCACCCACGAGTATATGCATGGTAAGGTTATTCAGTGATTGGTTAGCTTTTGGAACAACTCTGAGCACATTCGCGGACGAACGTATGTTTAAGTGGGGAAGGATGTAACGACCTAACCAGTCGTTTTGAGCTTTTGCACTTTACTTGCCAGTTCTCGGGCATGACTTGCCCCGTGTGGTGTATTATGACTTATGTAAATCGTTCGCGTTGGGTTTTAGGTTAATCAGAATTTAATTTGGAAGAACAGTCTCAGTTGAAAGCTTAAAATTTGAAAGGTTTGACCAATATTTGACTTGTTTGTATATGATCTCGGATAAAAAAAAATTATGATTTGGTTAGCTCCGTATGGTAATTTTGGATTTAGGATCGTGCCCGGAATTTTTTTTGGAAGTTTGTAGTTTAATTAGGCTTGAAATGGCGAAAATGAGAAGCCGAAGTTTGGAAATTTGACCGAGGGGTAGACTTTTTCATATCGAGATCAAAATCCAACTCAAGAAGTTGGAATAGCTCCATTATGTCATTTATGATTTGTGTGCAAAATTTGAGGTCAATCGGACCTGATTTGATAGGTTTCGGCGTTGTTTGTGGAATTTGAAATTTCTAAGTTATTAAGCTTGAATCCGAAGTTGAATTAGTGTTTTAATGTTGTTTTGAGTGATTTGAAAGCTCGACAAGCTGTTAATGATGTTATGGGAGGTGTTGGTATATTTGGGTTGAGGTTTGAGGGTCTCGGGTGAGTTTTGAGCGAGTCCCGACATTCCTGAACTTAGAAAATGGGTGGGGGCAGAAGTTTTAGTGCTGGGCGCGGAAAATGGTCCGCGGTCCGTGGTCATGAAGATCCGCAGGTCGTCGGTCCAACTTCGGAAGCTCATATCTTTTGATCTACAAGGAATTTTGAGATGATTCAAAAGCAAATGTTGTATCCCTTCGTGTCTAGTTACCAGAAAGGTAAAGATATTGCAATTTGGACATCTGTAGCAAAAGTTATGGGCAAAATACTAAAGTCTGTCACTGCAGAGGAAAGTTGTGCGGACCGCGGTCAATTTTGTGCAGCCCGCGGAGGGTGAAATATCAGGGGTACTCTATAAATACGATGTTTGGGGTTTTATTTGATATTTTGACCTAGATAGCTCGGATTTTGATGATTTTTCGAAGATTTTTCAAGAAATTCATCGGGGTAAGTGATTTTAACTCAGATTTGGCTAGAATACATGAATCTATAACTGAATTCATCATTTAATTCGTGATTTGGGATGGAATTTGGGATGAAAATTGTGAAACCTTTCAAAAATGTAAAATGATGATTTGAAGAACCAATGGTATCGGAATTGGATAATTTTGGTATGGTTAGACTCGTGAGGGTATGAGGATTCTGAAAATGTAAATTTTACCCGATTCCGAGATGTGGGCCTGGGGCTCGGGTTTTGCTAATTTCGGGATTTTTGATATTTTCAAATGTTTTCGCTTGGGCTTTGTTCCCTTGGCATATTGTGACGTATTCGTTCTGATCTTGGATAGATTCGACGCGCATGGAGGCCAATTCGAGGGGCAAAGGCATTGCGAGCTAGAGAATTAGCCGGTTCGGGTGAGTAATGAATGTAAATGATGTCCTGAGGGGTTGAAACCCCGGATTGCACATCGTAGTGCTATATTGAGGCAAGATACGCGCTGGATGATGAGCGTGGGGTCTTTTACTACTGGGGATTGTGACTTGGTCCATCCCGATTGATGATTTTACCGAGTATTTGACTGAAATTCATTTGTTATCATCATGATTTGGGCTGATTGCCACATTTGGGCTTCGTGCCAACTATTTGAACCCTTCGGGGATTTTTATCACTGTTTCCCTCACTGCTTGACTTATTATTTGAACTCAGTCCTGTTGATATCTACTGTTTTACAAACTCAGCCACTTTGACTCAGATTTCAAACTTAAATGATATTTCTACATCATGTTTTGGGCTGAGAACTACTGTTTTACTAATGCCCAAGGGCTTGTGATGATTTTTGGATTGAGTGAGGCCGAGGGCCATATGTGAGGATATGCTGAGTGATATGAGGCTTAGGGCCTAAGTTACTATTTATGCCACACGGTGGCTTGAGTGATGTGAGGCCGAGTGATGTGAGGCTGAGGGCTTGAGATACTTTATATGCCACGCGGTGGCTTGAGTGATGTGATTATATGGTGAATGATGATGCCACGAGGTGGCTTAATATAGCGCTTGGTCCGTAAGGGGCCCCTCCGGAGTCTGCACACCCGCAGTAAGCGCGGGTACCCATTATGCTGAGTGATTGATACTATGCCTGAGGGGCTGATATGAGTGATTGTGAGGTAGCCCGCGGGGCTGATACTGTACTGAGAGTGAGCCCGAGGGGTTGATACTATTCTGAGTGATTGATACTGAGCCCGAGGGGCTGATACTGTTCTGAGCGATTGATACTGTGTCCAAGGGACTGATACTGTTCTGAGAAATTGATATTGTGCCCGAGGGGCGGATTTCTACTTGTTATTTACTTGTTAAATTACCTGTTTTACTTGTTTTAAAAGGAATATCATTTGATTTCTTCACTGATTTACTGTTTTAAGTGATTTTACCGCTTGATATGGAATTGCTTTGTGCCTTTACGTGTTTTCATACTTTCAGCCATTATTTATAATTATTACTCACTGAGTCGGAGTACTCACATTACTCCCCGCACCATGTGTGCAAATTCAGGCATCGCAGAGTCCGCTCTTGAGTGTTGATTCTCCCAGTTCAGGAAGTGATTCGGAGACTACGAGGTAGCTGTTGGCGTTCGTAGCCCCGTGTCTCCCTAATCTTTTCATTTTCATGTTTTTAGGACTATTGTATCGGAATTAGTGTTCAGTAGACATGTATCCGGATTTCTTAGTTGATCATGACTTGTGACACCCTGGTTTGGGCTGTGTCGGGATGGTTTCCACTGTTGTTATCGTTAAAGTTTTGCAATTTATGAATATTATATTATATGTTATTACTATTTATGATGATTAACTGTTTAAAATAGGTGTTCCGTTTTGGTCTGGCTGGCCTCGTCTTCACGAGAGGCACCATCACGACCGGGTTCGAGGATTGGGTCGTGACAGCCCCATTCTTTAGAAAGAAACCTTTTGTATTTAAAGTTTCCATTACTACTGAATTTGAGGTTTATGATTTCTGAAATATTCTATATGTTGATGTTTGATGTTGATCCTTGAAAATAAAGAAGTGAAAGTGTGGAATATGAAATATGGCCATCGTTTCATGAATAAAGAATCTTGTGAATGGCCAAAGAAGCCAAGGAAACATTATTATTGTGAGTAATTGAAAATACTAATGAAGATCTATACAATGTGAAAGATGATGAGGTGAATACATTTTTACTTTCGTTTCCTTGTGTTCAAAACAAAAATATTATTGGGAGTATCATTAGCTAACTGAGGAAGGGTAGGTCATAAGGCCCACACCTGAAACTACACGTGTCGGTTCCCCTTATTTAGGATGAAATTGAAATACTTGTGCAATTGTGATTATTCCCCTTTATTGGGATGAAGCTAATAATAGTAGTGAATTGGAAAAGTCAACCCATACGGCATATGCGGGAAGGCAGCCTAGCTGATCGGGTGGAGATCGAACGCCATGTTGCGCACATGGTGGTACTACTCTTGGTACCACCTATGATATAGCACGTGGCCACCTATAGGAAGGACACGTGGAACCCAAGACGGAGATGGTTACCAAACGCAGCTATTCCGCTTGTCATCGAGAAAGAATGTTCATAAAGGTGTATTAAATGCTTTGCGTCCGGTAGCATTTAATAGAGAATATTCTGCAGTATTAGGAACGGCAGCCCGTTACAAAGAATTTAGCATTTATTTTCACCGTTACACCTTCATCAATGACCCTCATAATTGACATTAAAGGAGGGCATGATCCTAGGACCTCCTTCTCAAGACATAACTATAAATAGAGAGCTCAATTGTCATTGTAAAGGACATGAATTTTCTAGCAAACTTGTACTACATTCTTATCAAATCTTAATATCATTTACTTTCTTGCTTTTTGATCTCATCATTGCCGTGACCGGAAGTCTTGCTCCCAGAATCGTTATTTCTGCTATTTTATCTACATTTTGAGGCTAAGTATTGTATTATTCTTCAATTACTTTATTATCTGTATCAAATTAGTTCACTTGTCTAGAAACCACTTATAAATTTAACTGTACCATTTTACGGATAAACAAAGGTCTCTATCAGGCACCAAAAGTTCTCCTCTACTAAATATGTCAAAGGTTTTTCATTATTACAAAGGTAGTGATAGTGAGAAATGAGAGCAATAGAAACCGTCATATCATATATGTAGAAAATAGCTGTTCAGAATGTCTGTCGCCAAAATGATGCGCAGTTTGAATTATCACTTACCAAAATGACCCTTGCGACTCCTTCACGGACTTCTTCATTTCAGTTATCACTTTGTGCGTCTCCATCATCTGAAATTAAGCTAAGATGCATCCCTATGTTGTGATAGTAATTTCATGAAACTAACCCTCAAATATGTAAGGAAACATTAAAAGTATTCTGAATGGTTCCATGTATTTAACCCGTAAATACTAGCTTAGGAGATTTACATGTTTTTCCATTGCGGAAGCCAATTTGCAGGAATCACGACTTGTGTTATGGTATCCTAACAACACAAGATAGATTGACTTCCTTTTTCCATGGCCTAAAACTTCTCAATAATGCATATATATATATATATAATCCTAGTTGTTCTGTATTTTCCAACGCCTGTAGTGGTGTTTATATAGATAGCATTAGGGTCAGGGTTGGACCGACTAATGGGCTTTATAATAAGCTAACCCTCTTTATGGGAATACTAGACCTCAAAGATATAATCTTAAAAATTTATCTGTAACTTGTTGACATCAAGCCAATAAATATAAAACACATTCCTCCTAAATTTTTAATGTGCACGCTTAATCATTAGAAACAACTCTTATCCTAGTGCTTACTTAAATGTATCCCCTTTTCACTAGCAAATAAATATGAAGCCCAAGATTTTCCTCGAATGATTTCCATTTCTATTCTTCTTAGAACATTTGCTTAAGACATCAAGTCAAATAAGACATTTAATGTAAAAGAAGAGGGAGAATTACTTTTTTTTTTCTGGAAAACATAGATACACGCTTTTCCAATTTTGGGTTCATCTGATACACTTAAATGTGAGCTTTAATATTTCATAACGAATGTAGAATAGAGATTATTGAATATATTAAATCTGTAAGACGGCTAGTTTCCTAGAAATATTCACACTTTTTTTTATAAGTACACATTGATAACATTTTTAATATTGGGTTTATCTAATATACTTAAATGTGAAATTATATTAATTAAAAACCAAAAGGTTTACGGGGGTGTATATGGGGTAAAATATGTTCATATTTAATGATCACATGAGAAAGCGACACTTGGAGCCGAAAAGAGAAGATAGTCGGACCCGGAGGCAATGATCTCGCTTGTCATCAGAGATAATGATCTTCATAAAGGCAAAATAAATGCTTATCACCCTATAGCATTTAATAAAGAATATTCTATAGCATTAAGTGCATGGTCCGTTATAGAGAATATGGCATTTACTGCCCACTATTACATATTCTTCAGTGACTCTTATAATTGTCATTTAAGATGACCTTCATCTTAGGACCTTGTTCCCTATGTATAACTATAAATAGTGAGCTCTATTATCATTGTAAGGACACGAATTTTCTGACAAACACATGCTACACTCCGTTCAAAGCTCAATATAATTTTATCTTCTTGTTCACTTATATCGTTATTATTATCCCCGCAAGTCCTGCTCCCGAAATTACGATTTCTGCTATTTATCCCCATCTCAAGGCTAAGTCTTACATTTTTGTCAAATTCATCTATTATTTTGGGATCAAATCGATTCACTTGTCTATAAACCACATATAAATTCAACTGTATCATTTTATGGGTAAGCAGTTTGGCGCCCACCGTGGGGCAGAAACAATCGTGTAATTGAATTGATCCCTTCATCTATTACTAACTTGTTTGATTCTTTCTTCTTAGCAAAATTATTAAAAATGGTAGATTACGACATCAACACCACACACAACGTTGAGGCCCAAGGAAAAGTGCCTCAGCACGAACATTCCATCAGTGATACCCGTAGCGAGGGGAACGAGGCCATGCCGGTACACGGCGGGCAATATCCATGACATGTTCAAAAAGCAACCCCTAATGATGCTGAAGAAGAGCATGTCATTGAAACGGTACAAATCCTAAGGGAACAACAAAGTTCCATTATGGGCCATCTCTCGCGGAAGGATCAGGTCATGACGAAATTAAAAAAGGACTTGTCGGGTGCTTCCAACAATGTGAATGGACAAGGTACAATTCCTCCTGGTGCTCCCGTAAATCAAACAACGTAGAGGATCGACAACAACATCCGATGGGCAAAGTCGGCTTTGATAGGGTCGGAGGGAACGATGGTGGACCCGGTAACAAGAATGAGAATGATCCTTTTAAAATCGAACTTATGCAGTTTATGAGAGAAATAAATGCCCAAATGGATTAATTTCCAGGTGCACCACCAGTGCTGAAAGGGCCGAACTCAAAGATGTACACACAATTGATGTTCAAACCTAGCGCGATTCCAGAATTGATCCCGAAGCGGTTTAAAATGTCAGATGTGCTGAAGTATGATGTGACTTCAGATCTTCAAGAACATATCACCACTTATATAACGGCGGTGAAGGGAAACGATTTAGTTCCCCACGAGATTGAGTCAGTCTTACTGAAAAAGTTCGGAGAGACTCTTACAAAGGAGCCCTAACATGGTATTCGCTTTTGCCCGAGCACTCTATAGACTCCTTTGAGATGTTCACGGACTCTTTCATCAAAGACCATGTTGGGGCCAGAAAGGTACAAGCCCAAAAGGCTAACATATTCACAATTGCTCAAAGAGAATCCGAGTTGCTGCGGGAGTTTGTGACCAGATTCCAGAAGGAATGGATAATGCTACCAGCCGTACCAGACAAATGGGCAGCTGAAGCATTTACCAAAGGTCTGAATCCAAGAAGTTCTTACGCTTCCCAGAAAGTGAAATAAAGTTTGATCGAGTTCTAGTCAATAGCTTGAGCAGATGTTCCCGACCGGTAAGAGTCAAAAATAAGAATTGAGGATGATCAACTCGATTTTTCGACGTCAGCTAAGGGTCAGGACCAGGAAAACAATAAAGAAAAATCGAAAGATGATTTTAACACAGATCGACGATCTTCAAAGGGTTGGGTTTTGTCCTATGAACGGGTCGAAGGACGCGATAGAGGTTTCAAGTCGGCGTATAGATTCGCTACCCATAGAAGAATTGATCGCGGCCGAAATAATTGGTCATTACAGGAAAAGGAAATATCATGTTCTTAAGATTCATCCTACTCCAGGCTTTTTGAATACAAATTCAACGTCAGCGTAGTGGAGCTGGTATTGACTATGAGGAACATTAAAGAAGCACGGTTCTTTAAGCTAATTAGATCTGCTCCCAACCAAAAGGATCCTAATCTGTAGTGCGAATACCATAGGACAAACGATCACTGGATTGGGGTTTGCCGCGCATGAAGAGGTGGCGACAATGCTGAAAAATGGCCATTTTAGGGAATTTATGAGTGATTAGCATAAAAATAATTACAGCCGCAGTCGCGATAATGTAGAGCCTTCAAAAGCGGGAGAATATCTTCCACATTTGACGGTCAATATGATTTTCAGGGGGAACAAGATTAATAGTGTAACGTTTTCTGTAGCAAAAAAGACAAAGGTGTCGGTAACACATAGCAAGAGACTCTAGGAAGTCCGGAGGACGACATTACTTTCAGAGAGGAAGACACGGACGAATTGTTTTGCCAGCATAACAATGCCCTAGTAATCTCTCTAAATGTCTTAGATTTTAAAATTAAACGTGTTCTAGTGGACCCAGGAAGTACGGCCAATATTATCTAGTGGAGTGTGTTGGAGCAAGCTAAGCTCACCGGAAGTATCATTCTAGCCACAAAACTTCTCGCCGGGTTAAATCTAGCAAGTGTGACGACCCCGGGAGAGATATTGCTGCCCACGAATGCCGAGGGGTTTATGAAGACGACCCTTTTCAAGGTAGTGGACGATGATATGGGTTATAATATTATCCTGGGGAGACCATGGTTGCACGAGATGAAGGCTGCGCCATCAACATATCATCAATTGTTGAAATTCCCAACTCCCGATTAAATTAAACAAATAAGAGGTGACCAACTGGCAGCAAGGGAGATGAATTCAATCTCAGTCTCCAGTAGCAAAGGGAAAGAGCATGTGACATAGAAATTATAGGAACCGACGCCTGCTCCTCAACCGACCGAAGTCAAGCAGGGGGAAGATTCATCGGAATCCAATCAGGTGCCAAGGCATTTCCATGTACCAGAAGAGATGGACATAACAAAGTCCATAGCAGAATAACTTGAACAAGTCGCATTGTTCAAAAAGTTCTTGGAGAGGAAGTTCCACTTGGGTATAGGATTGCACCCCAAACTCGAGTTTGGATTTATTGAATTTCTTAAATTTAAGGTCGATTGTTTTGCGTGGTCGCATGCGGATATGACAGGTGTTCCACCAGAAGTGGTTGTGCACAAGCTAATCCTGGACCCCAGCATCCCTCCGGTAAGACAGAAAAAATGTTCTATTGACGAGGTCAGGAAAAAAATTGTTAAAGAAGAGGTAACTCGCTTGCTTGATATCGATTCAATCCAAGAGGCAAAGTATCCTGATTGGATAGATAACGTAGTAGTAGTTCCAAAGATGAATTATAAGTTTCACATATGCGTAGACTATAAGGACTTAAATAAGGCGTGCCAGAAAGACTCATTCCCGTTGCCAAACATTGATCAAATGACTTATGTGATGGCCGGGCATGAGTTAATGAGTCTCCTCAATGCTTACTCCGGGTACAACCAAATGCACGAAAACTCTTCGTGTTTCCGAACAAAGAGGGGCAGCTGTGAGCACGTGATTTTTGTTTTACGCGACAATCGCTCCAAAAGAATTAAAAATGTATGTGTCATGCGTAATTTAAACCATGACCCGTTTGTTAGATGGAAAATTACAAAAATACGCATTTTTTCTTTTGTCCTGATTTGTTGCCGTGTTTAATTTTGCCTACTTTTAACATTTTATCCGCGTGAAATAAATATGTTAAGTGTTAATTAGTGGTGCTTGGTTTTATTTAATTAGTTTGTGTATTTAGGAAATTAGAAATAAAGAAAAGAAAACAAAATTTGTTGTAAAACGAATTTGGGCCGTGCCCATTTCAAAATCTGGAGCCCAATTGAACAGCCCAAACCCCCAGTCCAAACAGCCCACCCCCAGGACACAAAACGACGTAGTTTAACACCAAAACTACGTCGTTTCAAGGCCGATCCATCTCAACCATTCAAACCAAACTGATCCAACGGCCAAGATCTCACACCCCGTACCCACTAACAAACCCGACCCGTCTCACCCGGACCGAACCCAAACCCTCAAAACGACACCGTTTCCATTTAAGCCTTTAGATCCAGACCGTAGATCTAGATTGATCTAACGACCGAGGTTCACCCACCCACTAACTATATAAGCCTAGATCCTTACCCTGCCCCCCCTAGCCAACACCCCCGCCTTCGTCTTCACCAAACCCATCCCCTTCAAACCCTAGCCGCCCCTGCACACCTTCACCAGAAACCCGGCGGCCTAAACGCCGGTGACCTCCACCTGAACACCATAGAACCCCCATGCCATCCTGAACCTAAATCTACCAACCACACACTTCGAATCACCCCTAGGTCCTCGAATCTTCATTTGAAGATTCGAGTCAAAACTTGATCTACACCAACCAACCCCAGCTTCATACCAGACACTCCCCGGACCCTCCTCGTGACCAAACCATATTTGGTTTGGTCCGAATCTAACCAGGGAAGCACGAATATTAGATCTGAATTTTGAAACCACAAGGTCCCTCGTCACTGGTTCAAAATGGTTCAAACCAAAGAGATTAAGGTCTAATGGACCTTAATCGAAGTGTTTCTCATCTGAGAAACACTTCGATTAAAGTTCGTTCAGCCTTAAGAAAGGTCCGTCCAAATCCGGGTTCAAACTTTTAACTTTTCAAGTTTAAGGTGAATCTGCTTTCTTTTCCTTTATTTGTTTTTAGCCAGTGTGATTTGTTTTAAAAGACTGTTCATTTGTGTCTTTAAATTTTACCACCTTCTGATTGACCACTTTGCCTGAACCACTGTGTTTTGTTTGAACCCCTCCTATTCTGATAAGACATGTGTATTGGTTGTATCCCAAATTTGTACTGACTTACTGATTCCTCAAAGTATAATCCTGCTTAATCAGTATAAGTCGAGTCATGTGTCCCATGCTTTTGAATGTCTGATTTGGCTACGTTTGTGTATGTTAATGCTAATATAGTCGAGTCGACATGTGTCGTCAATTAGTTTCAACTGTCTGAACAAAGTTAAATCGATTTGCTTCTATTGAACATTTGCCTGAATCAATTAAGAGCCAGTTTAGTTCACTTATAGCTGTTGGATTGTTTGTGCTTAGATTCTGAATTGGAAGGCATGTGCACTCGTGCACAGCATGTGCATTGGTGCATCTCATGTGCTTTGTGCACAGCCTGTGGCCTGCATAAAGGTCCTTTGTTTAATTTTAAAAATGGTTTGACAGCATATGCTGTCAACATATTCTACTGCCCATACCCTGCTTTAAGTTTAAAAAGTATTAAACCCTTTAAAAGTAAGTCTGCCAGGGAATGTTGATGGGAGTTATATACTTAAATAACTAATTGGGATCTGAAAAGGAAAAAGACACATGGGAGGGGTACGGTGACATTTTGAAAAACAGGCTGTTAAAAGAGATGGTGTTGAGGCTATAAAAGGAGGAGGACCAGACAAAAAAAGAGAGAGAATTAGAGGAAGGGAAGAGAAAAACAGATAGACTGTGAGGAATTCTTTGAAAAAGAGAGTTGGAATACACACTAATTAGAGACACACAAATAGAGCACACAGAGATAGGGAGAGATACTAAGAGGGAATATCTTGAAGTTCAAATTTTTGAATCCAGAAAACTGGAAAAGAATCTGTCTGATAACTCAGACAATCAAAACCAGAAATTGCTTCCTTTCCTTTTGTTTCTGATTTCAACTAAATCCGGACCTATTCTGTGCAATACTGAGTTCTCACAAAAACTGAGTCTGCTTGTTTATTGTTTGTTCTACTCGAAAGTTTAGTTTAGTTGAGGTTGATCTCACTCCAATTGTTTGAGAGTTGTAGTTGCTACTCTACTGTTTCTTGTTGCTGTTGCTATACTGCCCTGCTGCTACTGTTGGTGCTGTTACTGCTGCTGCATTTGTTCATTGTTACTCTACTAATTGCCCCTTTCTTCAATTGCAAATATTCCCAGGTACACAATCTTTGAACCTTGTATTGTTGAAAGTTTGAAGTTGAAGCAGAAATAAAGAAATGAATACCAGTTTATGTTATAGAATTGGTGTAAAAAGATAGTTCGAATGTTAGTTGGGCCTGTATTTTTACTGCGAACTGCAAATATTCTGTATAAACTAGCATACATTCTGTTTAAGATGAACTGTTAGATAGCATGGCTCAACAGTAATGATAGTATGACATAGACAGCATGTTTTGATTTAGTATACATTCAGTTCAGTATAACACTTGTTTGATTTAGTATGACTGTATAGCATAGAGTCATGGTAGCACTTGTATGCATTTTGCCTAGACCACTGAATTGACAAAACTGTGGTACTGGGTCCGGAATAAATGTATCCCAAACAAACTCCCATACAGTCACATTAAGAGTCTGGCTATGAATGCCAGTTCTCCTGTCAGTTTATTCGTTCCAATGCAGGTTCGATACTGGGTTTCGGTATAGATTCTTTTGATGATTGTTGAGAAAAACTAATAATCCTTTTTGAGTTCAATTAGTAGTAATTTTCATAATAAAACAGCCGATTTCTTTTATCAATTTCAAATAGTTTAGAGTGTTAAGAATAGAACTTGGAGGTCGTTAAACATAACTCAATATATGTTGTTAGTTTGTTTGCAATCTCACTTAGCGAATTAATAAGCATATTCACTTGTTGAAGACAAAGCATGCGGTAACCCTCACCTCATGAACAATCAATCAGGTAATCAAACAAGTTTAGGTTCGGCAAACATAATAAGGATTCAGTCCGTATTTGTCCAAACCAGCAAAATTCGGCATCATCCTTTTCTTTAAAGATAAATGTAGTAAAGACGTAGTCATTGTAGGGTACCCTTCTAAAATAATGAGACGAGCCTCGCCGAATAAAAAGGCAAATTGCGGGGCCTTCAATAATTGGTCATAATAAATACTTAGAATTTGGGATGGACTGTTTAGTGAATTCCACTGCCTTCCCCAAAGATAATAATGCGTTAGACTTTTTAGGCGCGACTTAATTAAATTACATTCTTAAATTCGGGTGCGCATTTATGTGACCCAAATTCAAATCTCAACGGAGTCGAAATGTGTTAACAACTACGGGTGCATTGATTGTGACGTGGTTCGAGATGCATTTTCACGACGTTGCAATTCTATAAAAATAAATGATAATAATAAAAGCGGTTTAAACTTAATAAAAGCACGTAAGTCATAACATGTATTTAAATCAGATATTTAGCCATTATAACAATTTAAGCGACCGTGCTAGAACCACGGGATTCGAGGGTGCCTAACACCTTCCCTCGAGTCAACAAAATTCCTTACTTAGAATTTCTGGTTCGCAGACTTCATTTGGAAAAGTCGAAAATTTCCTCGATTTGGGATTCAAGATAAACCGGTGACTTGGGACACCAAAAGCTAAACCTTTCCCAAGTGGCGACTCTGAATTAAATAAATAATCCCATTTCGAATATTGTCACTTAAATTGGAAAAACTCCCTCGCGCATTTAACCCTTCGGGGCGGGCGCGCAAAAAGGAGGTGTGACAGCTCTGGTGACTCTGCTGGGAAAGAAACCCAGAACCACTGGTTCAGGGTTCAAGAATTCGAGCTTAGAATAATTGTTATATTTGGCTTTATTATCTGATCTTTATTACATATTTTTGCATAACGTGCTAAATATTGTCTTTTACCGCTTTGATATTATCTGAACTGTATATAAACTGTGCCGAAACCCTTCTCTCTTCACCTCCGGGGAGAAGCTCGCTGGTCGAGACTCCCTATTCTGTTAGTGTCAATACCCGAAATAAGAAAGAGGACGGATAAGTTACGAAGCCGGACGGCTTTTTGGTTCCCGATAAGTTGCCCCTCCTCGACTCGAGTTGTCCGCTCGGGTACACAGTCTAGAACAAATACCAAGGTTTAAACCTAGTATAACTCGACTTCATGCCGGATCCCTAGTAGGAACGCTTATTTGCATCATGTTGCATTTGACTTAGGGGGCTCAACACAGGGGTTGGGTCCGTCTAGGACAAGCAACCAGAAATGAAAAGGCCACCCTGCTGCATCTTATTTGTTTTGCGCATTTATTTGCTTCGGTTCCGCATGTTGATCGGTTTCTAAAAAAAAAAAATAGCAGCGTAGGGAGATAATTACTTATTTTGGAAAAATAAAACCAATGTCCAAGTAGTGTCGAAACCTCGTCGGAATTTTTCTAAAAAAAATAATATAAAACCAAAAGTTGTCTTTTAGTTTGATTCATTAAAAAAAATATAAAATTGTTCTGTTCTTTTTAAGAAAGGGTATTTATTTTTGAAAAAAAATGAAAAAATAATAATAAAAAAGTATAATAAAAATCTGGAAAACTCATAATTCAAAAAAAATGTGTTGTTTCTTTTTTAGCACCCTTTTATAAATTCGGACTAATAGTCCAAATATTGCAAAAAAATAATAATATATTTTTAGTATTTATCTTTCTCCAAAAATAATAAAAATGCTTATTCTTGATTACTAGGTTTATTTAATTTTCTCTATGACCGAACTACGCCGGTTTGATTCTCGCACGGGGTGAGATACGTAGGCAACCCTCGGCGGGTCCAACCTCCCGTTTTCAAAAAACAAATCTAGATAATTTTAATTTTTTTGAGTCTAATAAAGTTTATCGCCTTAAATAAATGTGCAGGATGAGCACGATACAAAATGAATCGTTTTCAATAATGACCAAGATCCCTTTTGAGTTGCGATTATGGTGGAACGACTTAGGCAAAGAAGGGCAAGGCAAAGTGAGGAAATATCTGAAAAATCTCCCGGATTTACTAGACATTCAGCCTCGGGGTGATATTATCAGATCATTGGTCACTTACTGGGACTCGGCGCGCAATGTATTCTATTTTTCAGACTTCGAACTCACCCCGACGCTGGAGGAAATAGCGGGATACATTGGGGGTGATGAAGCTCCGTTAAGGTTCAAGTACTTGATTGCACCTAGAGCCGTCACGGTATACCAATTTTTGGACTTTCTGAAAATACCCCGAACATTTCACCATCCAGATCTTGCCAAAGGCTTTTGCAGTCTCCATCTCATGTATGCTAGATACGGTCATGAGGGTGGGTTCAATAAGTCGGATTTCAAACTATGTAGTAAAGGCAACCGGCAAAAATGGGACGAACACAGGCAATTGGCTTTCATGACGGCTTTCTTAGGTCTTATAGTGTTCCCAAGGAAGGACGGCAACATCGATCTAAGAATAACTGGGGTTGTCAGTACTTTGCTTACCCAAGATAAAAGTACTCTGGCGCCTATGATTATGGCTGACATTTTCCAGGCTCTCACTGTTTGTCGAGCCAGGGGTGACTTCTTCGAAGGATGTAACCTACTGTTGCAAGTATGGATGACCGATCATTTATGTCATCGCTCCTCACTTGTGGGTTATGGTTCGCCAGAGAAAACTTGTATTGGAGAATTCTACACGAGAATCAAAGGGCTCAATTTACCTGAGGGAGTCACATCATGGACCTCATTTCTCCAAACTCTCACCGCCAACCAAATCCAATGGACGCTCGGATGGTCACCTATCGAGGAAATCATATACATGCCGGCAACCCGGCCTCACTTTCTGTTGATGGGACTGAAAAGTATCCAACCCTATGCACCGTATCGGGTTTTGAGGCAACTTGGGAGGTACCAAGTGGTACCGAAAGATGAAGATTTGAGTACCCAAGTGATTGAAATCAGTCCGAACGGTCATTTCCCTGAAGAAGAAGTTCGCCAAATCTGGAGTGAATGCCAACATCTGACAGCAAACACTTGTGTGATCGATACGGCAAAAGGGGAAGTCGCCCCAGGATATCACGCTTGGTTTAGAGGTAGCCTGTCTTACGAAAGACCGGCTAAGAGGCCGCATCTCAAAGATTTCGTAGAATCATCCCAAGGGCAATGGAACTGGTTAGCAAAAGAGAAGGGTTATCGAGCAGAGATTGGCGATTTGAAGCTACAAATAGATAGTTTGAAATTCGATAACAGCGTACAAATCGCGGCGGATCGAAGCGAAAAGAATAGGTTGACCCAAGAGAATGAAGAACTTAAGGCCCAAGTCCAAAAATTGAGATTGTCTCTTAATGAGCAACCCAGAAGTCAATCAGGCCAGCGGTTGATAAAGGGTTTGAAAAGAGAGATCACGGAATGGCGAGACAGGTTAGAAGAATCCGAAAAGGTCATGACAGAGTTCAAGGCACGGTGGGAAACAAGAGTAGATAAGCATCGCCGATGTTTGAACCAATTGAAACGTGACCACGAGAAGGCTGTTTCCAAAATAAAGAGGGAGATGGCTACACTTGAGTTTAAAGCAGTTAAGCAGGCCAGGGATTTCCAAATGGAGAGTAGATACTGTTACAACTTGTTGGCCCAAATGAAGGAAGAAGTGCGGCAGCTGAGGGATCAGCACATACAGGACTCACAGGTATTTACGAGCAGTGATCAGATAAGGCACCTACTCATAAAGAAGAAGCAAACCAGAGATAGGATCAAGGCCATTGCCCATGCCATCACCAGACGATGTCTACGATGTGAGAACATGTCCAGCGCTACCGTCCTCTCGGCAGTAATGGGTTATGTCAAGCAGACTATGCACGAGCTGGAGCAACTTGAGAGGGATCTCACGCCTAGGACCGCGGCGAGGCCGAACGATGCCCCGCGGAAACCAATTTTTAAAACCATAATGCATTCATAGGTCAAATCTGTATTTTAGCATCTTCTGCCTGTTTTTTCATCAAGGTGATTTTCAGTCTATTTTGAGTCTAGGTTCATTTTCCAAGTTTGCTTTTTCTTTTGCAGAATGTAGCTTGTAATAGAACATTTCAACAATGAAGAGGTTGTTTCTTTTACGTCCATTTGTGTTTTTCGAACTACGTAATGATCTGATTCACGTAGGCATCGTGATACGTAGGCAATCCTCATCGGATCCGGTCGCATTACTACAAAAATAATAAAATAAAAATAAAAAAAATAAAAATATATATATATATATATATATATATATATATATATATATATATATATATATAAAAAAAAATAAAAAATAAAAGGAAAACAAAAGAGAAAAGAAAAGAAAAGAAAAAAAGGGGGAAAAACTAATAAGAGAAAAAATGCCGGAATGACGCATGCTCTCGTAGCAAACATATAGTAATCCACTTAACTGTATAGGTGCATCATGCCCAACGTGAGATTAACTATCTATTATTTGCTGCAGAATTAACCGTGCGTTTGTCATTGAGCATTTTTCCCAGGGTTTTTGAAAAGACGGTTGGTTTGGTGAAAGTCTGGCCTCGCACTCATACTTCACAAGGTCAAGGAGAGGTGTTCAACTACCTATTGTTAGGACCAGAAGCAGTACTCACACTTACTTCACCAGGTCAAAAGGAAGTGTGGAAATGTCTTCGGAAATTCCATTGCAAACAGTCCCCGTCTCTGAGGAGAGCTCAATCTCAGCCGTCCTCACACCTGAATCCGCAACTGCGGAGGAAAATAGGATCCTACGGCTCCGCATGTTGGAAATGCTGGATGACTGGAACAATGGGAAAGAGCCGCCAAGTGTCGTCCCCGGATTCCCTGAACTATTCTCCAGGTCAAGTGGGACTTCTAATGTTCCCATAAATTACCCTGCTACACCATTTGGGTACCCAGCCACCTCCGCCTTCTCTGCAGGATCACCTTCTGAGCCTCATCCCCGAATGTCGGCCAATGATGCAAGCATGAACATCTTTACTGCATCGCCTTGCCCAGCTACGGCACAGCCTGCCACGTACAAGCCAAGCCTTGACTCATCCTCTTTTACATTCCAAGCACCGTCGTTCTCAATGGAACCAAATAGGTTCGCTACCAGTACTAATCCTCTACCGCCTCAGTGCGAGCTTGTACCAGGGCAGGATCAGAACCCCAGAGTTATAGAACAAAACGAGATGGCCAAAAGGATGAGAGGCCTTGAGCAAAGTCTGAAGAATATGCAAGGATTGAGCGGGCAAAAGAGCGTCTCTTACGCCGACCTATGCATGTTTCCTCACATACACCTGCCAACGGGTTTCAAGACCCCTAAGTTTGAGAAGTACGATGGGTACGGTGACCCCATTGCACATCTTAAGAAATACTGCAACCAATTGCGGGGAGCCGGCGGAAAAGAAGAACTACTAATGGCATACTTTGGGGAAAGTTTAGTAGGGATAGCTTCGGAATGGTATATGGATCAGGAAATGTCCCGATGGCATATATGGGATGATCTCGCCAGAGATTTTGTAAAACAATTCCAGTATAACATCGACATTGCGCCAGACCAAAACTCTCTGTCAAATTTAAAGAAGAAGCCTTCGGAAAGCTTTAGATAGTATGCTATTAAGTGGCGTGAACAGGCGTCGAGAGTGAAGCCTCCCATGGATGAAGTGGAAATGGTCACTACCTTTCTCCAGGCTCAAGAGTCTGACTATTTCCAAAACATGATGTCGGCCATGGGTAAGCCATTCGCGGAAGCGATCAAGATTGGAGAGATGGTGGAAAATGGGTTGAAAACGGGAAGGATTTTGAGTCAAGCAGCCATAAGGGCAACCTCCCAGGCCGTCCAAAGCGGGTCTGGAGGAACAACAAGGGGGAAGAAGAAAGAAGAAACGACTATGGCAGCCTCTGAAGCAAGGGAGTATCGTCATCCCAGGCCCCATTTTCCGGAAAGAGCCCCACAACACTATTACCCCCATTCAAATTCGGCATATGCTCATCAACCTTATATGGTCATGAATGCCCAACCTTATAACCATCCACCACAACAAGCCAACCGAGGCCCAGCTCCACCTCCCAGAAATCAGCCTCACTACCGCAACCACTATAACCCACAACCCCCGCAGAATAACTACCGCCCCCAAGAGCCACCTCGACGGCGGACTTTCACGCCCATCGGTGAGCCATACTCAACTTTGTTCCCAAAGTTGGTCCAGTTGGGTTTCTTGCAACCCATCCCTCAAACAAGGCAAAACCCGACATCTCCTTCTTACAAAGCTGGAGTCAGTTGCGCCTATCATTCAGGGGCCGAGGGACATGATATAAACGATTGCTGGTCATTGAAAAGAGTGGTCGAAAATTTGATAGAGCAGGGGAAAATAGTGCTAAGGGACGAGGAGATCCCGAATGTAACAAACAATCCATTGCCCGCTCACAATAATGGGCCGTTGATCGGCATGATTTGTGAAGACAAAGAGTTCGACCCTGCTTTGAAAGCCATAATTGCCATTGTCGACACGGGGAAGAGGCCTGAAATAGACCAAAATTAGAAAAAGGGGAGGAGGCCAAGGTCGCAGAGAGCAAGTCTGAAAAGAAGGTGGAAAAGAAAGTGGTACCAGCAAAGGGCGGAGTTCTTTACGTACCGCGAGGTCAAGCTGAGAAGACGCAGAGATCCGGGATCAAAAAGACAAAACCTATGTACGTGCCAAAAGGGGCCTATGTGGTCCGGGGGATGATTCAACCACCTCGGCTGAATGAGCCAGTGGTTATCGGACGCATGCCACAAAAGCCAATGACCAACCCGACCACAGTGCCGTGGAATTATCAAAAGACCTTGGTGATGTACAAAGGAAAAGAGGTCGTGGGAGAACTTCCAGAAAATACTTTCATTAGAGGGTACTCAAATACCCAAGAACTGAACAACGCCACACAAAGGCGCTTTCCTCCAAAGAAGCCTGTGAGTGTTGAAGAGGCGGAAGTGTTCTTCCAACAAATGAAGATGCCGGATTACGAAGTGATAGATCAGCTGCGCAAGCACCCTGAGCAAGTGTCCATGCTATCATTATTGACAAGGTCGACCGAGCATCAAAAAATCTTACTAAAGACCCTGAATGAGGCATATGTGCCGGTTGAAACCTCGGTTGAAAAATTAGAGCGGATGACAGAAAGATTCTTCGCCGTCAACCAAATCTCCTTCAGCAAGAAAGATCTACCCCCGGAAGGAGCAGCACACAACAAGGCTTTGCATTTAACAGTCAAATGCGAGGACTACTATGTCAAGCGGGTAATGTTGGATGGAGGTTCAGGCGTTGACATTTGCCCGCTCTCCACGCTACAGAGAATGGAAATTGGGACCGGAAGAATCCGACCCAACAATGTCTGCGTAAGAGCTTTCGATGGTATCAAGAGAGACACCATGGGAGAAATAGATCTGCTGCTGGTCATAGGACCAGTCGAATTTCGAGTCACTTTCCAAGTGATCGACATGGACACATCTTACAATTTCCTCCTTGGCAGGCCTTGGATCCATGCGGCAGGAGCCGTGCCTTCTACTCTTCACCAGATGGTGAAGTTCGAGTATGAAGACCAAGAGATCGTGGTCCATGGGGAAGACGAACATGCCATTTATCGGGACCCATCCATCCCGTATCTTGAACCAAGAGAAGGGAGCGAGCATACGGTCTATCAAGCTTTCGAGGTGGTATTGGCAGAGCAGCACGAAGAGGGAGTACCTTGCCCCCAGCCTTTCTTGTCTAACGCTTCGGTTATGGTGGCCAAAGAGATGATCCGACACGGATTTAGGCCAGGGAAGGGGCTTGGACGAACCCTTCAGGGAATGACGGAACCCATTACTTTACCAGTCATCAAGAAACCTTTTGGACTAGGTTTCAAACCTACTCCAGCAGACGAAAAATGGGCAAAGAAAAGGAGAAATGAGGGCTGGAAGTTGCCTCAACCAATGCCGGATTTACATGCGACTTTCGTCAGGCCAAGGTACGCTGAAGAAGAAGATGACGAGGTCTTCACAGCTGAGGAAATCGAGGAAATATGTGGGGCAATGAGGGAAATGCTCTACGAGGTCCACATGGTTCAACCAGGCGAAGGCACGAGCACTGCTGAGATGATGTACATGGGGCCAAACGCCAAACTCCAAAACTGGGAGATCACGCCATTCCCAACTAGACGGAAGTCCGGTCCTAATAATGCGGCTTTAAATATGACATGCTTGCGGACTTCACGCCCAGATCACAATGAGCTATTTAACTGCGAATTAATGAACCCGGAACCAGAATATGATGCAGAAGAGGCTTTTAGGGAGATAAACCGAGAGTTGGAATATTTTGAGAATAAACCTAAGCCGAATCTAAATGACACTGAACCGGTAAACTTAGGAACCCCGGAAGAAGTCCGGGAGACTAAGATAAGCATTCACACGGACAAGAAAACGCGAGAGGCGATAATTCAACTTCTTCTTGAATTCAAAGACGTGTTTGCCTGGTCATATGATGACATGCCGGGACTAGGTGTCGATCTAGTGGTTCACAAATTGCCAATTCATCCTGATTGTTCTCCAGTTCAACAAAAGCAACGAAAGTTCAAAACTGAGATCAGTGACAAGATTAAGGAGGAGATCACCAAGCAACTGAAAACAGGAGTGATCCGGGTAGTCCAATATACAACATGGTTGGCGAATGTTGGTTCCAGTACCGAAAAAGGACGGGAAAACTCGGGTATGTGTAGATTACCGAGATCTGAACAGAGCAAGTCCCAAAGATAATTTCCCGCTGCCCAATATCCACATCCTCGTTGATAATTGTGCCAAACACGAGATACAGTCTTTTGTAGATTGTTATGCTGGGTATCATCAGGTACTGATGGATGAAGAGGACGCCGAGAAAACCGCTTTCACCACGCCTTGGGGCACCTACTGTTATCGGGTCGTGCCATTTGGTCTAAAGAGTGCTGGGGCTACTTACATGAGGGCCATGACCGCCATTTTCCATGACATGATGCATCAGGAAATAGAAGTGTACGTGGACAATGTAATAGTCAAGTCCAGGACGCAGGATAATCACATCCAAGACTTGAGGAAATTCTTCGAGAGGTTAGGGAAGTATGACTTGAAGCTAAATCCAGCCAAATGCGCTTTCGGAGTTCCGTCGGGTAAACTTTTGGGTTTCATCGTAAGCAGGAGAGGTATCGAGCTAGATCCGACTAAGATAAAATCTATCAAAGATCTACCTCCCCCGAGAACGAAGAAAGACGTGATAAGTCTTTTGGGCAAGCTGAACTACATCAGTCAGTTTATTGCCCAGCTGACAAGCACGTGTGAGCCCATATTCAAGTTGTTAAGAAAAGATGCGGCGATTAAGTGGACAACGGAGTGTCAAGAAGCCTTTGATAAAGTCAAAGAGTACCTTTCGAATCCCCCAGTCTTGGTCCCTCCAGAACCAGGGAGGCAACTTTTATTATATCTGACAGTCTTGGGGAACTCTTTTGGCTGCGTCCTCGGGCAACACGACGTAACCGGGAAAAGGGAGCAGGCGATCTACTACCTGAGCAAGAAATTCACCAGCTACGAGGCCAAATACACTCTGTTGGAAAAGACATGCTGCGCTCTCACATGGGTTGCTCAAAAGCTGAGGCATTATCTCCAAGCCCACACTATATTCCTCATAAGCAGGTTGGATCCCTTGAAATATATATTTCAGAAACCAATGCCTACTAGGAGACTAGCTAAATGGCAAATCTTGCTTACGGAATTCGACATAGTTTATGTCACTCGCACGGCAATGAAAGCCCAGGCGTTAGCAGATCATTTAGCCGAAAACCCGGTCGATGAGGAATACCAGCCATTAGATACCTACTTTCCAGATGAAGAGGTAAACACCGTAGAAGTGATCTCGAAGGAAGCTCATATTTGGAAGATGTTCTTTGACGGAGCCGTGAACGCTAGGGGTATAGGGATTGGGGCAATTTTGATCTCGCCTTCCGGTCAGCATTATCCCGCCACAGCTAGACTGCGTTTCTTTTGCACAAACAATACAGCTGAATATGAAGCCTGCATTATGGGCATGCATATGACAATCGATCAGGATGTCAAAGACTTACTGATTATGGGAGATTCTGACCTGATCATCCGGAAAATTCAAGGCGAGTGGGATACTCGGGATGTCAAACTTGTCCCATACCGACAACATGTGGAGGACCTCAGCAAGCGCTTTACCTCAATAGAGTTCAGGTATATTCCGAGGTGTCACAATGAACTGGCAGATGCACTTGCTACTCTGGCTTCTATGCTACCCTACCCGGGCAACGCCCACGTCGATCCTTTGGAAATCCAAATCAAGGAAAGACACGGTTACTGCAGTGTGATTGAGGCGGGATCAAATACGAAGCCTTGGTACCATGACATCAAGAGGTTCCTGAAGACGCAAGAATACCCAGAGCATGCTACTGGAGATCAGAAGAGGACCATTAGGCGACATGCAAGTGGTTTCTTTCTAAGCGGTGAATTGTTATATAAGAGGACCCCAGACCTCAATCTCTTACGATGCGTCGATATCGAGGAGGCAAAAAGGATCATGCACGAAATACACGCAGGTGTGTGTGGACCTCACATGAACGGGTATGTCTTGGCGAAGAAAATCCTTCGAGCAGGTTATTACTGGATGACCATGGAAAAGGATTGCTTTAGTTTCGTTCGGAAGTGTCATCAGTGTCAGGTGCACGGTGATTTGATTCATGCACCCCCCACGGAACTGCATCCCATGTCCGCACCATGGCCATTTGTCGCCTGGGGCATGGACGTCATTGGACCAATTAAACCAAAGGCCTCGAACGGACACAGGTTTATACTAGTGGCCATAGACTACTTTACGAAATGGGTAGAGGCTGTCACTCTCATGTCGGTCACCAAGAAAGCTGTGGTGGATTTTGTACACTCAAATCTTATCTGTCGCTTCGGTATTCCTGCGACTATCATTATAGATAATGCAGCAAACTTGAACAGTCACTTGATGGGAGATGTGTGCGAGCAATTCAAGATAAGACACAGGAATTCCACTCCTTATCGGCCAAAAGCCAATGGTGCTGTGGAAGCTGCAAATAAAAACATCAAGAAGATTTTGAGGAAAACAATACAAAGTTCCCGACAGTGGCATGAGCAGTTACCTTTTGCATTATTGGGGTACCGCACTATGGTACGCACATCGGTGGGAGCGACTCCTTATCTTTTGGTTTATGGGACCGAGGCCGTAATACCGGCAGAGGTAGAGATTCCTTCACTTCGAATCATTGTCGAAGCAGAAATCGAGGACAGCGAGTGGGTTAAGACTCGACTGGAGCAATTGACGTTGATTGATGAAAAGCGGATGGCTGCAGTTTGTCACGGACAATTATACCAACGAAGGATGGCCCGTGCTTACAACAAGAGAGTCTGACCTCGGAATTTCGAAGTAGGACAACTGGTACTGAGGCGTATTCTGCCGCATCATGAAGAAGCAAAAGGAAAGTTTGCCCCAAATTGGAAAGGCCCATACATTGTAAGGAAAATATTGCCAAGAGGAGCATTGTATTTAGGTGATATCGAAGGAAATGACCCTGACACAGCGGTGAATGCAGATGCAGTCAAGAGATACTACGTCTAGATCATACTCCAAGCGGTCCTGACACATTTGAGAATGGCGAAGGTTTTATCCCCCACTACTCCCAAACACTACCCAATCCTCTCTACAAAAAGAAAAAAAAAAGAAAAAAAAAAAAAGAAAAAAAAAAACAAAACGAAACAAAATTTGATTGAGGCCTGAACTACGTTTGACTTGATTCCGAAAGGATACGTAGGCAGCCTCTCCTTGAGGTTCAGTCACACCAACAATAAAATCCCATTCACCCTGAAATCGAAACTGGGGCACGTCGAGCAGTTTAGGAGTTAGTATCATCTACCTCTCTTTACCAAGCACAAGCCTTCAAATCAATTACCAAATATGATGGGGAATCAATAAGCGTCACAAACAAAGACCATCACACTCTGAATTGAGAGAGATAAAATAAGAGAGTCTCGGCGGTGAAAACCTTCAGGCACCACGAGGCGACGGGAGTAGAGAAACCAAAATGAGAGAGCTTGTTTAGTAAAAACTCGCAAAGAGTGCTATCAAGCGATGACAGGAAGAGAAATGAGAGAGGTCAGCCAGTGAAAACCCACAAAGGGCGCTGTTGGCAGAAAGGGAATGACGCCACCCCAAGAAGGTCTCGGCAAAGTTCCACCGGTTTTGGAATCACAGATCTGTTCTGGTTCAGGAAAACGCAAGCTTTTAGAAGGTCAAACGTCCAGTCCAAAAAGCATGTCATGTCATTTAAAGCCAGCGTTATCTTCCTCAGATAAGTCTTTCTCATCCCGAAAAGGGTATTCCTTTTCTGATTTGTTTTTCCCTTTCTTTGTTTTCTTTTCGAATCCCTTTCGCATTTTAACCCCGAATTCAGGACACACCGGAAAGGACAGGTGGCAGGTTTGTTTGCACGAAATCCCGTCTCATGAAGGAAAGCACCTCATCTCGTTGATATGATTACCCAAGCATGATGAATCATGACGTTTGATGGTGTTCCGGAGTAAAGAAAAAAGAATGAAATCTTGGAATCTTCCCCAGCAAGTCCACCTTCGGACAAATCCCCACAGAGTCTCCCCCTGTACAAAACCCCACAGAGTTTCTCTTGTGTACAATCTCCCACAAAGTCTCCCCAGTATAAAAGAAAAAAAAAATAATAAAAAATCCCCGTTGGAATTTCATCAACACATCCCCAGCGAGTCCTTTTGTAAATATTCCCCAACAAGCTTACCCCAACAAACCCTGGGAAACCCGTTTTGAAACAAAAACCCAGCACACCCCATTGTATAGAATCCGCACAAAAGGATCCATTTTGTAAATATTTCCCCCACAGAGCGTCCTTTTGTATAAATTCCCACAGAACACCTCCAATGAAACCCCCGTTGAGAACCCTCAATCAAAACGGGACACAAAAAAAGGGGGCCTCACGAGGCAAATCATCACAGAATCCGGAAATACAAGCCTGAGCAGTCTAAAGGTTTCGCCATTCGAATCGAATCAATGGCGGGACTTCGCAACAGAAGTAAAGACGCAACGGAGCAATTGGGAACGATCAAGGTCACCGAACCAACCGTCATTTCCGAACTAACAATTGTTCTTTGTCTGAGAAGTTGAAACAGGTGTTAATCCAAGACAACCGTGCTAGAAGCAGGTGTCGCCCAAAGAAGAAGGTACACGGGTACAAGAAACATTTTGGCAATAAGGAATTCACTCAAAAGGTAAGTTCCCGCAAAACTCCCTTTTTCCTTCTATTAAAACGAGAAAACTCAAAAATAGGTCGTGTAGTATTCTCAAGCTTTATCCCCAGCCAATCAGCATTAGGGTTTTAAACCCTAAACTGAATGTTCCTTTTAATCAGCATTAGGGTTTTAAACCCTAAACTGAATTTTCCTTTTAATCAGCATTAGGGTTTTAAACCCTAAACTGAATTTTCCTTTTAATCAGCATTAGGGTTTTAAACCCTAAACTGAATTTTCCTTTCAGCCAGCATTAGAGTTTTAAACTCTAAACTGAGCTTTTCTATGCAATCAGCATTAGGGTTTTAAACCCTAAACTGAATTTTCCTTTCAGCCAGCATTAGAGTTTTAAACTCTAAACTGAGCTTTTCCATGCAATCAGCATTAGGGTTTTAAACCCTAAACTGAATTTTCCTTTCAGCCAGCATTAGAGTTTTAAACTCTAAACTGAGCTTTTTCATGCAATCAGCATTAGGGTTTTAAACCCTAAACTGAACTTTTCCCTTTCAGCCAGCATTAGAGTTTTAAACTCTAAACTGAGTTTTTCCATGCAATCAGCATTAGGGTTTTAAACCCTAAACTGAATTTTCCTTTCAGCCAGCATTAGAGTTTTAAACTCTAAACTGAGCTTTTCCATGCAATCAGCATTAGGGTTTTGAACCCTAAACTGAATTTTCCTTTCAGCCAGCATTAGAGTTTTAAACTCTAAACTGAATTTTCCATGTAGTCAGCATTAGGGTTTTAAACCCTAAACTGAACTTTTTCCTTTCAGCCAGCATTAGAGTTTTAAACTCTAAACTGAGCTTTTTCATGCAATCAGCATTAGGGTTTTAAACCCTAAACTGAATTTTCCTTTTAGTCAGCATTAGGGTTTTAAACCCTAAACTGAATTTTTCTTTTAGTCAGCATTAGGGTTTTAAACCCTAAACTGAACTTTTCCTTTTAGTCAGCATTAGGGTTTTAAATCCTAAACTGAACTTTTTCTTCCAGCCAGCATTAGGGTTTTAAACCCTAAACTGAGTTTTTCCATGCAATCGACATTAGGGTTTTAAACCCCAAACTGAATTCTTCCTTTGTTCGGCATTAGGGTTTTAAAACCCCAAACCGAACCTCTCCCCAGCTAGCCGGTGTTAGGGCTCCAACCCTGAACTGAGCATGCGTATCCTCTTTCATCAATTTTATGAATTTCCTGGTGAATAATTAACGAAATTTTCCTAGTGAAACTGGGGCAGAAAATTTCGTTCGTTTGTTTGTTTTTCCCGCAGGTCTAACCTCGAGCCACACGGATCGAAATGACCTACAAGATGAGTCTCAACTCAGAATCAAAGAAGAAAAAGACAAAAGAAGACATTCCGAGATATCAGAGTGAATGGAGAGCGGATCTACTCCAACGTTTAATTAAGGGCCTGAACCTTGCCAATCGCGTCTCACTCAGTATCCCAGAGGTTACACAAGTCGCCGCAACTCGCAAGCATCAAGATTCAGATCGGAGTCTATAAGCAGAATCAGCTAAGACCCAAGATCAAGTCGTAAAAGAATCATAGATAGGAATCTTGTAACTAGCAGTCGACATGCATATAAGTAGTTAGTTCATTTTCCAATTTTCGTTTGGTTGTAATAAGGCGGTCAGTGACGTAGCAGTGACAACAGCAACAGCAGTAGCAGCAAGCATTGCAATCCCATGGTAGTCCCAGCTACCAAAACTTCCCGAACTACATTGACCTGATTCCTGTTTAGCCCAGGATATGTAGGAAATCTTTGAAGCAAGATTCGGTCAGATCTTTCAAAAAACATGCTTCATACGGAGTAGTCCATAGGCAAAAATCGCTCATACACGCTCACTTTATCTTTGCACGAAAACTCTTCGTGTTTCCGAACAAAGAGGGGCAGCTGTGAGCACGTGATTTTTGTTTTACGCGACAATCGCTCCAAAAGAATTAAAAATGTATGTGTCATGCGTAATTTAAACCATGACCTGTTTGTTAGATGGAAGATTACAAAAATACGCATTTTTTCTTTTGTCCTGATTTGTTGCCGTGTTTAATTTTGCCTACTTTTAACATTTTATCCGCGTGAAATAAATATGTTAAGTGTTAATTAGTGGTGCTTGGTTTTATTTAATTAGTTTGTGTATTTAGGAAATTAGAAATAAAGAAAAGAAAACAAAATTTGTTGTAAAACGAATTTGGGCCGTGCCCATTTCAAAATCTGGAGCCCAATTGAACAGCCCAAACCCCCAGTCCAAACAGCCCACCCCCAGGACACAAAACGACGTAGTTTAACACCAAAACTACGTCGTTTCAAGGCCAATCCATCTCAACCATTCAAACCAAACTGATCCAACGGCCAAGATCTCACACCCCGTACCCACTAACAAACCCGACCCATCTCACCCGGACCTAACCCAAACCCTCAAAACGACACCGTTTCCATTTAAGCCTTCAGATCCAGACCGTAGATCTAGATTGATCTAACGGCCGAGGTTCACCCACCCACTAACTATATAAGCCTAGATCCTTACCCTGCCCCCCTAGCCAACACCCCCGCCTTCGTCTTCACCAAACCCATCCCCTTCAAACCCTAGCCGCCCCTGCACACCTTCACCAGAAACCCGGCGGCCTGAACGCCGGTGACCTCCACCTGAACACCATAGAACCCCCATGCCATCCTGAACCTAAATCTACCAACCACACACTTCGAATCACCCCCAGGTCCTCGAATCTTCATTTGAAGATTCGAGTCAAAACTCGATCTACACCAACCAACCCCAGCTTCATACCAGACACTCCCCGGACCCTCCTCGTGACCAAACCATATTTGGTTTGGTCCGAATCTAACCAGGGAAGCACGAATATTAGATCTGAGTTTTGAAACCACAAGGTCCCTCGTCACTGGTTCAAAACGGTTCAAACCAAAGAGATTAAGGTCTAATGGACCTTAATCGAAGTGTTTCTCATCTGAGAAACACTTCGATTAAAGTCCGTTCAGCCTTAAGAAAGGTCCGTCCAAATCCGGGTTCAAACTTTTAACTTTTCAAGTTTAAGGTGAATCTGCTTTCTTTTCCTTTATTTGTTTTTAGCCCGTGTGATTTGTTTTAAAAGATTGTTCATTTGTGTCTTTAAATTTTACCACCTTCTGATTGACCACTTTGCCTAAACCACTGTGTTTTGTTTGAACCCCTCCTATTCTGATAAGACATGTGTATTGGTTGTATCCCAAATTTGTACTGACTTACTGATTCCTCAAAGTATAATCCTGCTTAATCAGTATAAGTCGAGTCATGTGTCCCATGCTTTTGAATGTCTGATTTGGCTACGTTTATGTATGTTAATGCTAATATAGTCGAGTCGACATGTGTCGTCAATTAGTTTCAACTGTCTGAACAAAGTTAAATCGATTTGCTTCTATTGAACATTTGCCTGAATCAATTAAGAGCCAGTTTAGTTCACTTATAGCTGTTGGATTGTTTGTGCTTAGATTCTGAATTGGAAGGCATGTGCACTCGTGCACAGCATGTGCATTGGTGCATCTCATGTGCTTTGTGCACAGCCTGTGGCCTGCATAAAGGTCCTTTGTTTAATTTTAAAAATGGTTTGACAGCATATGCTGTCAACATATTCTACTGCCCATACCCTGCTTTAAGTTTAAAAAGTATTAAACCCTTTAAAAGTAAGTCTGCCAGGGAATGTTGATGGGAGTTATATACTTAAATAACTAATTGGGATCTGAAAAGGAAAAAGACACATGGGAGGGGTACGGTGACATTTTGAAAAACAGGCTGTTAAAAGAGATGGTGTTGAGGCTATAAAAGGAGGAGGACCAGACAAAAAAAGAGAGAGAATTAGAGGAAGGGAAGAGAAAAACAGATAGACTGTGAGGAATTCTTTGAAAAAGAGAGTTGGAATACACACTAATTAGAGACACACAGATAGAGCACACAGAGATAGGGAGAGATACTAAGAGGGAATATCTTAAAGTTCAAATTTTTGAATCCAGAAAACTGGAAAAGAATCTGTCTGATAACTCAGACAAACAAAACCAAAAATTGCTTCCTTTCCTTTTGTTTCTGACTTCAACTAAATCCGGACCTATTCTGTGCAATACTGAGTTCTCACAAAAACTGAGTCTGCTTGTTTATTGTTTGTTCTACTCGAAAGTTTAGTTTAGTTGAGGTTGATCTCACTCCAATTGTTTGAGAGTTGTAGTTGCTACTCTACTGTTTCTTGTTGCTGTTGCTATACTGCCCTGCTGCTACTGTTGGTGCTGTTACTGCTGCTGCATTTGTTCATTGTTACTCTACTAATTGCCCCTTTCTTCAATTGCAAATATTCCCAGGTACACAATCTTTGAACCTTGTATTGTTGAAAGTTTGAAGTTGAAGCAGAAATAAAGAAATGAATACCAGTTTATGTTATAGCATTGGTGTAAAAAGATAGTTTGAATGTTAGTTGGGCCTGTATTTTTACTGCGAACTGCAAATATTCTGTATAAACTAGCATACATTCTGTTTAAGATGAACTGTTAGATAGCATGGCTCAACAGTAATGATAGTATGACATAGACAGCATGTTTTGATTTAGTATACATTCAGTTCAGTATAACACTTGTTTGATTTAGTATGACTGTATAGCATAGAGTCATGGTAGCACTTGTATGCATTTTGCCTAGACCACTGAATTGACAAAACTGTGGTACTGGGTCCGGAATAAATGTATCCCAAACAAACTCCCATACAGTCACATTAAGAGTCTGGCTATGAATGCCAGTTCTCCTGTCAGTTTATTCGTTCCAATGCAGGTTCGATACTGGGTTTCGGTATAGATTCTTTTGATGATTGTTGAGAAAAACTAATAATCCTTTTTGAGTTCAATTAGTAGTAATTTTCATAATAAAACAGCCGATTTCTTTTATCAATTTCAAATAGTTTAGAGTGTTAAGAATAGAACTTGGAGGTCGTTAAACATAACTCAATATATGTTGTTAGTTTGTTTGCAATCTCACTTAGCGAATTAATAAGCATATTCACTTGTTGAAGACAAAGCATGCGGTAACCCTCACCTCATGAACAATCAATCAGGTAATCAAACAAGTTTAGGTTCGGCAAACATAATAAGGATTCAGTCCGTATTTGTCCAAACCAGCAAAATTCGGCATCATCCTTTTCTTTAAAGATAAATGTAGTAAAGACGTAGTCATTGTAGGGTACCCTTCTAAAATAATGAGACGAGCCTCGCCGAATAAAAAGGCAAATTGCGGGGCCTTTAATAATTGGTCATAATAAATATTTAGAATTTGGGATGGACTGTTTAGTGAATTCCACTGCCTTCCCCAAAGATAATAATGCGTTAGACTTTTTAGGCGCGACTTAATTAAATTACATTCTTAAATTCGGGTGCGCATTTATGTGACCCAAATTCAAATCTCAACGGAGTCGAAATGTGTTAACAACTACGGGTGCATTGATTGTGACGTGGTTTGAGATGCATTTTCACGACGTTGCAATTCTATAAAAATAAATGATAATAATAAAAGCGGTTTAAACTTAATAAAAGCACGTAAGTCATAACATGTATTTAAATAAGATATTTAGCCATTATAATAATTTAAGCGACCGTGCTAGAACCACGGGATTCGAGGGTGCCTAACACCTTCCCTCGAGTCAACAGAATTCCTTACTTAGAATTTCTGGTTCGCAGACTTCATTTGGAAAAGTCGAAAATTTCCTCGATTTGGGATTCAAGATAAACCGGTGACTTGGGACACCAAAAGCTAAACCTTTCCCAAGTGGCGACTCTGAATTAAATAAATAATCCCATTTCGAATATTGTCACTTAAATTGGAAAAACTCCCTCGCGCATTTAACCCTTCGGGGCGGGCGCGCAAAAAGGAGGTGTGACAGTTCATAACGAACTTTGGCACATATTATTATAATATGATACCTTTTAGGCTAAAGAAGGCTATATCCACTTATCAACAGCTCGTAAACAAAATGCTTGAGAAGAAAATAGTGAAAACTATGGAAGTTTACATAGATGATATACTGGTTAAGTCTTTGAACGTAAGTGACCATCTGAAACACCTACAAAAAACCTTTGACATCTTGAGGAAACATAACATGAAGCTTAACCTCGAGAAATGTGCATTCGGGGTCAACTACAGTAATTTCTTGGGATTACCCGTGACGCAAAGGAGGATCGAGGTTAACCCCGATAAAATCAAAATAAAAGACATCCCTAACTAGCTATCAAGCGTAAAAAAGGCTCAAAGGCTAACAGGGAGACCGACAGCTTTGAGTAGATTCATTTCCCTATCTTTGGAAAAATGCCATCATTTTTTCGCACTTCTCAAAAAGAAGAATAGCTTTGAATAGACACTGGAATGCCAACAAACTTCGAAGGATCTAAAAAGGTATTTGTCAAGTCCTCCGTTATTATCAAAACTAGAGGAAGTGAACTACTGCTGGTCTACCTAGCGGTCTCAGAGGTAGTAGTAAGTGTTGTTTTAGTCCGTGAGTACAAAGGTACGCAATCTCCTATTTATTATGTAAGTAAAAATCCCCACTTATCAAAACTCGCTACCCACATCTGGAAAAATTGGCCTTAGCCCTCGTAGTCGCCACTCAAAAGTTAAGGCCTTATTTCCATTGCCACCCGAGAGCTGTAGTGACCACTTTTCCCCTATGGAAAATTATTCATAAACCTTGTTAGATTGTATGGATCCACCAAATCGTAGAGTACCTGGTCCTCTACAAGATTCTGCTGAGAGCACTTAGTAAAGCAGTAAGTAAATGAGGCAGAGGATTTTTTAAATGGAAAAATCCCACACAAGGGGATCAAAAAATCACGACCTACCTTGTAGGCTTTTAACTTCACTAACTTGTAATCTTACCTATTACAAGCCACTTTACAATACTTCCTATTGCAAAGAATTTACTCAACTAAATTGTGGTACCTTTACCACAAGCCACTTTGTGACTATCCTAGTTACAAAGGCTTTTTTTAACTTGTGATGCTATCACCACAAGTCACTTTGTAATTCTACGATTACAAAGACTTTTCCTTATGACTAAATCTAGTCACAACATAAACTCGATTTACAAAAGGATTTCTAATCAGTATGCTTCTAGATAAGCAATTTAGGAGATAAGGTAAGTACAATAACAAGGTTACAACTCAACTAGGACATCAATCATCAATCTTTTAGGAACTGGTCCGTAGTGGCGTTCAACCTTGTTCTTCAAGCTTGAAAGGATGATTTTTCTGGTTTTTTCAAGAGGCTTGAATGATAAACAGAAACCTTCCAGTGATGTTTTGTATAAAAGCACATTTTATACATCTTGATCACATGACTTGAAATGATGTGAGTACTTTGTTTGGTTAGAGAGTGAGTGGGATGACAGTGTGGTGCAGTGCGGCAGAAATAATGTCGCCGGTCAATTAATTTCCAGCTGTGTCCAAATGACTTTGTACTACTACGAGGAGACCACAAAAGCATCAGGTCCTTGTTTGGTTCCTAGTTCCTGAAGCTGTAGCAATTCATCTTTAACTGAAATTTGTTAACGCTTGCAGTAATCCAAGTAGGTCAGGTTCCCTATCTGGTTCTTAGTCATAAGTTTGTTAGATCATCAAAATATCAGGTAAGAGGATTTAAGATCTATCAATTTCCCCCTTTTTGATGATGACAAACTTCTACAATTATAAATTGGAATTGGGGCAGTAGAAACCAAACAACTAGTTTCAAAGAGTTCCCCCTGAGACTATGCCTTGTCTTAAAGAATAATAGAGCATAAGAACCAGTTCTCAGTTTCAAAGAGTTCCCCCTGAGAATATGCCTTGTCTTAAAGAATAATAGAGCATAAAAACCAGTTCCCCAATGTGTAATTTCCCCCTTTTGGCTTCATTAAAAAGAACACAGCACAAAGAAGTCCAGCTAAGCTAACTCATGCCACATATGTGCACACGATCATAAGAAAGAATAGAACAAAGAGAGATAGTATGAGACATAAGAAAAAGGATTCATATTAATAATTTTTAATATGGTGCCTCGTCCTTTAAAAAACGGAAGAGGCTACGTTGGACTTGTTCACAGGAGCAATAGTAGTAGTACATCCCAACCATAAAAAAGGCAAAAAAACATCTACCAATCATTAACAAGGAGACAAAGAAGAAGAAACATATCTAGAAAACTGGTCACTGAAGGGGTTCTTAGGGGGCACTAGGAGGAAAAGGCTTGGAAGCTGTAGCAAGTGTCAGGAGAACAAGGTCTATTCAGGCGTTTTCTAACTTTTGCCCATTGAGCAGTTCAGCCTACAGGTTCTCGACTTGCTCCCTAAGATCAGCATTTTCTTAGGTCAAACGGATCACCTCATCATTTGACATGGGAACCACTCGGGCTTGCTGACCTTCCAGGATAGCATTACTGGCCTTCAATCGATGTATTTCCTCAGCTGCACTGTTCTGGGCATCGATGAGCTGAGACACAGTTGAAGTACTTCCTAAACTCCCATACTTCCCAATACACTCGCACTCATCCAAGGTTGTTTGAGAGGATGTTTGCTTACGGGTCCCCACTTTACCTGTTCCTAGTGGAACCTCAAAGAATTTGAACACCTGAGTGAGCAAGAATCCATAGGGAAGTGTGATTACCATCCTTGAAATTGGCTACCTTCTGCATGTGTTCAATCATTATGGCAGACAGACTCACAGGGTTGAAACCGTCCAGTTGCTACATTAGGTATAGATCAGATTTTGAATTTATAGACCTCCTTTCTGCTCGAGGCAACAGGACTTTGTTAACCAGCTCAAACAGCAGCTGATAGACAGGAAGTAGTGCTTTCTTATGGATCTGGTCCCCTTTCTGATTATAATTATCTTTCACCACTGCATTTCTAAAGTTGTACTGATAGACATCTCGTACACTCGACACCCCAACTATAGGAACTTGCAAAATTTCTCCAAGCAATTTCACGTCAAAGACAATGTCCACCCCATTGACCAACGCACAAACATGATCAGTATCAACTGGAAAAAAAACTGGCGAAGAAACTCTGTACCTGCTCCTCATACATTTTAGGGGCATCAATGTAGAATAGATGCATCCATTGTTGAAACTCCACCATTTCCAGAATTTGGCGCATTCCGTCCATCTCCGAGATTGTTGGGTCAAACATATGACCTAGCAGAACTTTTGATGTCTTAGGCGCTCAGAGCCAAGGCAGACCTCACTTCTTGCTTTCTTTCCAGAACTAGGTTCTTCAATTGTTTCAGATTTGCATTTCCTATGCTTTTCTCCACTAACTTTGCCTTTCCGCTTGGACTTGAAAAGAATATCCTCATCACTCACTGCCTCCTTCAACTTGGACTTAGAAGTAGACCCTTTCTCCATAGAAACAGACTCAACCTTTTTCGAGGACCGCCTTACAAGGGAACCTGGTTCCTCAGGAATTCTTTCTTCCACCTCCACTACAGGAATAGCTTCATCACTTACAGGTACACCATCCTTCACCAACTTTCTTCTTTTCTTCTTACTACTTTTCTTGATCTTTTGGAGTGTAGAGTCGTAGGCCACTTTGACTTGAAGTCTGGTAGTAGGCCGCTTAATTTTAGACTCAGGGGTGGAGACAACCCTTCTCTTACTTATGAATGCATCAAGGTCCACGTTGTCCAGGTCTTCTTCATCACTAGATCACATTTTTGGTGCTTGAATTCCCAGGGGCACAACATCTAATGCAGGAACAGCACTATCCTAGGGATGAGAGTCCTGACCTAGGTCCTCCGGAGTGGGATCAGGTTCCTCATGTGATGCCCCAGTAGTGTATACTACTGCATCCCCTTCAATAGCCCTAATGGCCCCTTCTATCTATACGCTTTGTGACTCATGTTTCTAGGAAATAACTTCATGCAATACCCCATCAGTGGATACCACAAACACAGTCTTTTCTTCTTCAACCAGTGCTTCCATAACCATGGAGTCGACGACAAGCCTTTTGTATACTCAGTATTTTGACCTTGTTCTCCACTTAGGGTTTGACTGGTGTGGGCAACAGACGTTGGAGAGAACGAAACAATAATTTCAAAGGTTTCTGAGTTGGGAAAAGGTTGGGAAACTAAGGAAGGTGTGACTGTAGCAGTAGGAGTGATAGAGGGTGACAAAGGCTCAGTAAAGGCGAGAGGTTCCATAGATGGGTCAGAGGTGATTACAGTTGAGGCAAAGAGATCGGAAGTTTTCTCAGCCATTGAAAGAGGTGGTGTGATGATCCTTTCCTTTTGGGTGAATCTATAATAGGTCCTATGGTTAAGAAAGATAGAAGAGATGGGTTTTTAACAAAGAGGATAATTATGAAGGGAGAAGAATAAGCACTGGTTCTGAAACGACGGTTGGGCGTGGAGAATTGTAATGTTTCAGAGGGAGATGGAACGTTTTGAATTGACGGGACGTGGCAGCCGGATCTGAAAAGTTGATGACATGGCAGTTGTATCTTGTACCTTTTAAGATGTGTATTAAAGGGTGCATAGAACTACTAACCTTTAGTACAAGAACCTGGTTCCTGAGAAAACATTTTTTTCAAGCCCTTTTTTTAAAAGAATTGATCCTCTTTTATCAGTCATGTACTGCATCTACTGCTTCTATGCTTATCATGCGTCTCTACCTACAACGGTATTGAAGTGAGTTAGACAGGGCCAAAAAACACTTTGAGCTAATTATTTCTTAAGAATACGAGCCAGCTAAAGAGGAATCAGGTTCTTAATTTGGCTTCAACAGTCCCAGCTTTACTCTGTTTCTTTCAAACTGTTCCCTACTCAATGCCTTGGTGAAAATGTCTGCAATTTGATTTTTTCTGCTGCAGAACTTCATGCATATCAACACTTTCTCTATATTATCTCTCAAAAAATGATGCCTCACATCAATATGTTTGGTCCTTTTATGTTGAACTGGATTCTTTGCCATATTGAGTGCACTGGTGTTGTCACATAGGAGAGGCACGCTCTCATGAGAACTCCAAAATCCTCTAGCTTCTACTTGATACACAGAATCTGAGCACAACAGGATGCTGCAGCTACATATTCAGCTTCAGTTGTTGAAAGAGCCATTGAATTTTGTTTCCTTGTCCCCCAAGAGATAAGACATGATCCTAAGAAGTGAGCCATCCCAGAAGTGTTTTTTCTATCCACAAGATAACCTGCATATTCTGCATCAGTAGACCCAATCAAATTAAAACTGTCACCTGATGGATAATATAGCACCAGGTCCTGCGTGCCTTTGAGATATCTCAATATTCTTTTGGCAGCCTTCAAGAGAGATTCCTTAGGATTTGATTGAAACCTCGCACACAATCCCACGTTGAAGACTATATCAGGTCGACTAGTAGTGAGATAGAGGAGAGACCCAATGATGCCTCTATACATTGTTTGATTCACAGGAGATCCAGTTTCATCCATGTCCAGTCGAGTGGCAGTTGCAATGGGAGTGTCTATCACTTTTGATGCTTCCATATCAAACCTCTATAAGAGTTCCCTGATGTATTTTTGCTGACAAATAGAAGTATGCTTGGGGACTATTTTACTTGAAGACCTGGAAGAAGTTCAATTCTCCCATCATGCTCATTTCAAATTCACTTCCCATAAGTTTTGCGAATTCTTCACACAGAGAGTCAGTTGTTGCTCCAAAAATAATATCATCAACATAAACCTGAATAATGAGCAGGTTCCTTCCTCGTTTCTTTAGGAAAAGAGTATTGTCAATATTCCCTCTCTTAAATCCATTTTTAAGAGAAATTTTGACAATCTTTCATACCGAGGAGCCTGCTTTAACCCATACAGAGCTTTGTCCTATTTGAACACATATTCAGGGTTCTTATGACATTCATACCTAGGGGGTTGCTTCACATAGACTTCTTCCTTAAGCAATCCATTCAAAAATGCACTTTTGACATCCATTTGGAACAAGGTAAATTCCATATGAGAAGCAAAGGCGATCAGAATTCTGATGGCTTCCATGTAAGCCACTGGAGCAAATCTTTCATCATAGTCAATCCCTTCCTCCTGATTGTAGCATTGGACCACCAGTCTGGCCTTTATCCTTGTGATAATTCCATGTTCATTAAGCTTGTTTCTGAATACCCACCTGGTTCCTATAATGGTTCTATCTGGGGGTCTGGGTACCAGGTTCCACACACTATTTCTCTCAAACTGATGCAGCTCGTCTTGTATGGCTGTAATCCAATCTGTATCTTTTAAGGCTTCCTTGATGTTCTTGGGTTCAATCTGGGAGAGAAAGTCTGAGAAGGCAAGTGAATTTCTAGCTCTTGACCTGTTTGAACTCCGAAATCTAGAGGAGTGACTATGTTGTCTATAGGGTGAGAACTTTGATGTCTCCAGTTAGATGTATGGGGTTCATTCTGAGAGGATGAAGGTATGTTTGGCTAATTTTCTTCTATCCTTCTCTCAGATGCCAGTGGAGTTCCCTGAACTGCATCAACCACTCTTTAGTCAACTTCATTGATTGTAATTGAAGTGTTTGTTTCTGTTGATAATGAGGCAGCGTTATCTTTATTTGGCTCTTTCACTTGACTCATCATGTCTGCCTTTCCGTTTGTCATATTAATGACTTCAGCAGGAACAAGTAAGGGTTCTCCATCTTGATCTTCCTCAACACTCTTCTCAAATGATGGATGAGTGTAAGCATGTGATTTTTGCTTCACGGACAGTCACTCCAAAAGAAATAGTAACAAAGGACCTCTCTGTACAATTTTCAATTTTCCGTAACGTGTGCTGCTAGTCATGTGTGGTTCTGTCCATTTTGTCCATTTTTACATTATTAAACAAAATACAAAATGTGTATGTCCTGGTAATTAGACCATAATTCATTCAGTAAAAGAAAATTCACAAAAATATTCTAGGGTGCGATTTAACCTATTTAAATATTTTGATAATTATGTTTGTTTGAATTTCATTTTGTTTTTAGTTTTAAGATTAGAAAAAAAAAGAAGAAAATAAAAAGGAAAAAAGAAAGGGAGAAAAGAATGAAGAAAACGGTTTGGGCCAAGGAAATAAACCAAAAATAGGCCCAAACCAACGATCTGACCCGGTCCAAACCAGGCCTGCCCAGGCACCTCCTGAAACGACGTCGTTTCAGGCAAATCAATCTGAGCCATCCGTCCCAGCCAATCCAACGGCTCAGGACCCCTTTCGACGACCCGTTTTCAAACCCGACCCAATAACCAGTCTGACCCAACCCCCCACTTAAACCAAACGACCTCGTTTAACTACCAAACGACCCCGTCTCATTTCTCAGGATCAGATCTAAGCCGTTGAGATCATCTGATCTAACGGCTCAGATCCAATCAGCCTCCCCGTATATAAGCCTCCTATCGTACCCCGCACCCCCTATACCAACCCCACCCTTCATCGTCCCCAAACCCAAATCTGAAACCCCCCGAACCCTAGCAGCCGCCCCAGTATCCCTCGCCATTAAAGCCGGCGGCATGAACGCCGATGACCGCCTCCTGAACACCCTAGGACCACCTCACTGTCCTGAACACGAATCCACTAACCACGAGCCTCGAATCACTTTCGTTCGTCTCGAATCTTCATTTGAAGATTTGAGTCGAACCCGGATCTATGCCAAACCATCCCATCTTCATACCAGACACTCCCCTGACCTTCCTCGTGACCAAACCAAACTTGGTTTGTCCGAATCTACCCACAACTCCCTAAAAATCAGATCTGGAAATCCAGACTTTAGAACACATGCACCGGGGGAATCCGGCCGGTTTGGACATGGGTTTGAGGTCTAATAGACCTTAATCAAGGTGTTCTCATGTGAGAACACCCTGATTAAAGTTTGTTCGGCCTCAAAAGTTCGAAGTTGAATCAGATTTGGGTCTGTTTGATTTAAACATTTTCGGTAAGTTTTCCTTTCTTTTGTGTTAATTTTGATTAAGTGGTCAGCATGTTTCGTTGTGTTTGTTTGTTATTTTTTGTTATTTTTCATTCGGATTTCTTCATCTCTGTAAAGACCTTTTATTTGGTCGATTGGTTTCTGTGTATGATTTAAATGTATCCTATGATAAGCATGTCCGATTAGTATAGTCGTCGCATGAATAAACTTATATAGGTTCCTAGTGACTGACCAAGTTGTCCGAAGCCCTTTAGGTCCCTGTAGGTGTTGTTTATTTGAACGACTGATCATTACCTGTTATGATTAGTATAGTCGACTCGATAAATGTCGTCGATCAGTTTTCTGTAACTAATGAATCGAATGAGCTAATAATGTCGCATGACTAATTGAACCTTGCCATTGACTGAATGCCCCAGCATTGTTTGAAATGGTCCGTTTGCATTGTGAAACTGACTGAAAAGGTTCAGTCCAGGCAGTCTTGAATTTGAACTTTCATCAGTTCAAAAATGCCCTGATGCTGCAATAGGCAGGGCAGTAATAATCAAGGTCAAGCAGGGGTATTCTGGGGTTTGAAAAAGGCAGAAAAGGTTAGTTTAAATGAAGCTGGCAAGTAGGGTACTAATTAAGATTAAACTAATACTAATGGGGAGCAAGACATAAGAGTATGGGGCTTAAAATGAATAAATAAAATGAGCCCATAACTCTTGATTAAACAAAAGACCAGGCGTGGGGAACAAAGGGGCTGGCACCAAAGATGCTTAGGCATGGGCTTAAAGGGTATGGGCATTCTGCCAATTGGCAGGGCAGGCAGCTCAGCTGCACTAGTGCATTTGGCCTATAAAGAGGCCATTTGAGAACTTAAAGCTAAACTTTTAGTCTTCAGAAAAAAGAGAGAAAAGGCTGGAATTTTAGTCTTAAAGATGAAACTTTTATTCTAAAGAAAGGTTTACTGAGTTCAAAGAAAGCTGAAAAATATAAGTTAGTTTCCAAATAGATTGTAACCAAACACTGCCTGAAAGTTGTATAAGAGTGCATATTGGTCAAAGCTGTCTTGGCCAAGTTCTGTTGCTTGCATTGGCTGAGTTGTTTATGGTTGTTGAACTGGTAGTTTTACTGCGTTCGAACCCTCAGTTGCTGCTGTTATTTCCCTACTCTTTCCTGGGATTGTTGGCTTGGTATTCGACTATCTGCTAGTCCTTGTATTCTGGGAGACATTGTTGATTATTTGTGGCTGTGGAAAACACTCGGTTTAGTTGATTTGTTGCTGTGTTGCTGCTGTGTATCTGCTGTTGCTGTGTTTACTGCATATTGCCCAGCTGATCATTCCTTTCTTCTTTGTCTTCTATACCAGGTACACAACCAATGCACTGTCAAATGTAATTGGGAAATTTGAGCATGAATATAAATGAAAGTCCTGAAGAATGTCTTTATACATAGATGGTTACATTAAATATTCATGTAATATGTAATAGTTTGCATCCTTGTTTAGATACTGAAGGTAGCCTGTGTGCCCAATAGATGGCAATATGTGGTGATTGAATGCTAGTTTGTATATGTAGGTTGATAGATAAAAGGGTCTCAAATGCAGTAGGTTGTATCTTAGGTTTTTATGGTTAGCATGTCCTTAAAACATAGAACTATCCATGTTAGTTAATTTCATGTCCTTTTGATAAATTGTCTCCTTATAATTGACAAACCATTGCTTTAAAATAAACGGCGCAAGGCTGCACTTCTCAACCTCACGAAGGTCGAGCCCGAATCAAACGAACCCAGCAGCCTTTCATCAGAAAGGCATTGGCCCAGGTCCAGCCAATACCGTGTGGGTTGGGTTTGGGCCCACGGTGCTCGATTAGCTGCCCATGGGCATGGTCATGTTTTCTTATTCTGCAAAGGCACTCGGGATTCCGTTATAATAACCTGCAAGCATGTAATTGAATAGGGTCATTTTTAACCTCAACTAGTAGAGACAAATGCGACAAGAAACGTAGTTGCTATAGGATATCCTGTTTAAATAAAGACGAGATGAGCTTCGACAAACAGAAACGCACAAGATGCGGGGCCCTCGTTAAACGTATATTATCAAAGCATTTAGTTTCCAGGACGGGTTGTTTAGCAAATTTCACAACCCTCCTAAAAATAACAATACGTTAGACTCTTTAGGACGCACCTTAATAAATCTTACCTTCTTAAACCCGGGTGCACATTTATGTGACCCAAATCCAATTCTCAACGGAGTCGAAATGTGTTTCTAATCACGGGTACATTGATTGTGGCGTGGTTCGAGGTGCGTGTCCATGACGTTGCAAATTCATTTTAAAAAAAATAATAAAATAATAAGAATGAGATGAGCCTCGCCAAATAAAATACAAATTGCGGGGCCCTCAGTAAATATTTGCTTTAAAAATTATTTGGACTTCGGGATGGACCGTTTAGTAAAATTCCACGGTCTTACCCAAAATAAATACGCTAGTCGCTTTAGGCGCGCCTTTAATAATTTAATTTCCTTAAACTCGGGTGCACATTGATGTGACCCAAATCCAAATCTCAACGGAGTCAAAGTGTGTCGACGACCACGGGTACATTAATTGTAACGCGGTTCGAGATACATTTTCACAACGTTGCAATTCTTGATAAAAACAGTAAATGATAAAAGCGGTTAAAAGTTAAATTTTGCACGTAAGTTCACACTTGTATAAAATCAGATAATCAAGCTGAATATAACAGTTGAGCGACCGTGCTAGAACCACGGAACTCGGGAATGTCTAACACCTTCTCCCGGGTTAACAGAATTCCTTATCTGGATTTCTGGTACGCAGACTGTAATATAAAGTCATTGTTTTCCTCGATTCGGGATTAAAATTGGTGACTTGGGACACCCTAAACCTCCCAAGTGGCGACTCTGAAATAAACAAATAAATCCCCTTTCGATTGTCCTTTAATTGGAAAAAACTCCCCTGTCCCCTCGCGGGTACGGAAAAAGGAGGTGTGACAGCTCTGGCGACTCTGCTGGGGATCTTGACCCATAACCACTGGTTCAAGGTTAGAAATTCGAGCTTAGATAAATTGTTATATTTGGTTATATCTGATGTTCACATGTTTGAGCCTAATGTGCTAAATGTTGCTTTTACCGCTTTGATATTATCTGAACTGTATATAAACTGTGCCGAAACCCATCTCTTCTTTCCTCCGGGGAAAGGCTCGCTGGCCGAGACTCCCTATTCTGTTAGTGTCAATACCCGAAATAAGAAAGAGGACGGATAAGTTACGAAGCCGGACGGCCTTTTGGTTCCCGGTAAGTTGCCCCTCCTCGGCTCGAGTTGTCCGCTCGGGTACACTGTCTAGAACACTGACCCAGGTTTTGAACATAGAATAACGTGACTTCATGCCGGATCCCTAGTAGGAACGCTTATTTGCATCATGTTGCATATGACTTAGGGGACTCAACACAGGGGTTGGGTCCGTCTAGGACTAGCAACCTGATATGAAAGGACCATCCTAATGCATCCCATTTGTTTTCCGTGCATTTATTTGTCTCGAGCCCGCATGCTGACCAGTGTTTGAATAATGTGAAATTGAAAGAAAAAGGAAGGAATAGCGGTTAAAGAGTTAATTGTTTATTTTTGAAAAAAGGCCAATGCCAAAATACCGTCAAAACTCTGCCGAAATTTTGAGAAAATGAAAAAAAATGTCTTATTAGTTTTGTTTTATTAATTGCAAAGGAAAAATAGAAAAGAAGAGAAAAAAAAAGGGGTCGTCGTTCTGCTTTTATATACTTTTTATATAAAAATATATATATATATATATATATATATATATATATATATATATATATATATATATATATATATATATATATATATATAGTTTGTCCTGTCACAAAAATGAAGATGGAAAAGAGTCTTATTTTTGATATATATGTATCTCTACATATATATATATAAATATAAATATATGTCTTTATTTGTGGCAAAATTACTTGTTTTGCCAAAAGTCATGAAAGTTTTTAGACCCTTAATTTTCAAAAAAAAAAAAAGTAATAAATGTGCAGGGTTTTTCATAAAGTTTTATAAAAAGTGTACGTCTAAATAAAGTTTTATTTTTTATTCACTTGGCATAATCACCCTAATAAATGTGCAGGATGAGCACGGTATAAAACGAACCTTTTTCAGTAATGACCAAGATCCCGTTTGAATTGCGGTTATGGTGGAACGACTTAGGCAAAGAAGGGCAAGACAAAGTAAGAAAATATCTGAAAGGTCTCCCGGACCTACTAAACGTTCAGCCTCGGGGTGATATCATCAGATCATTGGTCACTTGTTGGGATTCCGCACACAACGTGTTCCATTTTTCGGACTTCGAGCTCACCCCGACGTTGGAAGAAATAGCAGGGTACATCGGGATTGATGAAGCCCCTTTTAGGTTCAAATACTTGATTGCACCTAGAGCTGTCACGGTACACAGGTTTCTGGATTTCCTAAAAATACCTCGGACATTCCACCATCCAGATCTTGCCAAAGGATTCTGCAGTCTCCACCTCATATATGCTAGATACGGCCACGTGGGCGGGTTCAATAAGCCGGATTTCAAACTATGCAGTAGAGGCAACCGACAAAAGTGGGACGAACACAGGCTAGTGGCTTTTATGACAGCCTTTCTGGGTCTTATAGTGTTCCCAAGGAAAGATGGAAACATTGATCTAAAGATAACCGGGGTCGTCAATACTTTGCTTACCCAAGATAAAAGTACTCTGGCGCCTATGATTATGGCTGACATTTTCCGGGCTCTCACTGCTTGTCGAGCCAGGGGCGACTTTTTCGAAGGATATAACCTACTGTTGCAAATGTGGATGACCGATCATTTATGCCATCGCTCCTCGCTCTTGGGTTATGGTTCGCCCGAGAAAACTTGTATTGGAGAATTCTACACGAGAATCAAAGGGTTCAATTTACCTGAGGGAGTCACATCATGGACCGCATTTCTCCGAACTCTCACTGCCAGCCAAATCCAGTGGACACTCGGATGGTCACCTATCGAGGAAATCATATACATGCCGGCAACCCGGCCTCACTTTCTGTTGATGGGACTGAAAAGTATCCAACCCTATGCACCGTATCGGGTTTTGAGGCAACTTGGGAGGTACCAAGTGGTACCGAAAGATGAAGATTTGAGTACCCAAGTGATTGAAATCAGTCCGAACGGTCATTTCCCTGAAGAAGAAGTTCGCCAAATCTGGAGTGAATGCCAACATCTGACAGCAAACACTTGTGTGATTGATACGGCAAAAGGGGAAGTCGCCCCAGAATATCACGCTTGGTTTAGAGGTAGCCTGTCCTACGAAAGACCGGCTAAGAGGCCGCATCTCAAAGATTTCGTAGAATCATCCCAAGGGCAATGGAACTGGTTAGCAAAAGAGAAGGATTATCGGGCAGAGATTGGCGATTTGAAGCTACAAATGGACAGACTGAAATTCGATAACAGCGTACAAATCGCGGCGGATCGAAACGAAAAGAATAGATTGATCCAAGAGAATGAAGAGCTTAAGGCTTCAAAGTCCAAAAATTGAGATTGTCTCTCGATGAGCAGCCCAGAAGTCGATCAGACCAGCGGTTGATAAAGGGTTTGAAAAGAGAGATCACGGAATGGCGAGACAGGTTAGAAGAATCCGAAAAGGTCATGACAGAGTTCAAGGCACAGTGGGGAACAAGATTAGATAAGCATCGCCGATGTTTGAACCAATTGAAACGTGACCACGAGAAGACTGTGGCCAAAATAAAGAGGGAGATGGCTACACTTGAGTTTAAAACAGTTAAGCAGGCCGGGGATTTCCAATCGGAGAGTAGATACTGTTACGACTAGTTGGCCCAAATGAAGGAAGAAGTGCGGCAGCTGAGGGATCAGCATATACAGGACTCACAGGTATTCAAGACGTGCAGTGATCAGATAAGACACCTACTCATAGAGAAGAAAAAAACCAGAGACAAGATCAGGGCCATTGCCCATGCCATCATCAGAAGGTGTCGACGGTGTGAAAACATGACCTGCGTTACCGTTCTCCCAGTAGTGATGGGTTATGTCAAACAGACCATGCACGAGTTGGAGCAGCTCGAAAGGGATCTCGCACCTAGAACCGCGAAAAGGCCGAACGATGCCTCGCGGGTCCCTAAGTTGGAAAATTAACCTCTGGTCGAGTCTTGTTTTAGTTGAGCTTTGATGTTTTCCCATATGTTGTTTTCCATTTTTCCTTCAATCAAATAGGGTCAAAGAACCGTGGAGTCTGTACTGTTGCTATTTTGTTTGAAGCAATGTGTAATAGCAAATTTTGACAATGAAATTAAGTGACTCCGGAAGAATTTCTATGTGTCTTTACTTTGGGGCAGAACTACGCCTGGTTTGATTCACGCGGGGACGTGATACGTAGGCAATCCCCATAAGATTCGACCGCTTTTAATAAATAAAGAAAAGAAAATGTAAATAAAATAAAACGCAGAGTTTCGCAAAATACTTTAAAAAAAGACGAATGAACAAACCGGGATGACGCATGTGGTTTGAAGCAAAGCATGTAGAAACGGTTAACTGCCTAGGTGCATTGCATCCTCTATGTGTTATGATCAAATTTGTTAAGCTCTAACACTAACAAAGTTTGTTGTTGTCTGATACCATACAGTTAGTTGTTAAAGAATTCTAGCAACACATTCATACCAAACCAGATCCAAAGGACCGGTAGAAACAAGCATGACTACTTCTGAGAATAGTAATGAGGAAGAAAGGCCGATGAGCCAGTTGCTAAAAGAGGCAATGGAAAAGATTGAAAGGATGGGACTAGAGATGCATGCAATGCAGCTAGCCCTGGCCAAAACGCAAAAGAGCCCTGAGACACTGGGACACATGCCGGAGTACCCTCACTCTGGCCCTTCCACAAGCCGCCCAAATCCCCTCTATCATCAAGAAAGAAGCCCTCATGATTCCCAAGCTCCACCACCCCATCAACCTCTCCCAACACCCAACATTCCCATTTTTGTGGGACCTACATCAGCCCCTTTGCAGCGAACGGCTAGTGAGCCATTGTTTCAGGCTCACGATACCCAATACTATCCCCCTGAGCCTACATTCCATGCACCCGAACCACAGGCTTACAATCCCCATTTGGAAGTACCGGCAGAGGTTGAAAAGCCAGTTAAGGCCCCTGAACAGGATGAAGTGTTGAGAAAGTTCAAAAGCCTGGAGCAATCCTTCAGGAACTTACACGGGCTGGGCAATCAAGTCAGCGTGGCATACAAAGATCTGTGCCCTTTCCCAGATGTCCAACTCCCGGCTGGGTTCAAGATGCCCAAGTTTGATTTATATGAAGGGCACGGTGATCCCATGGCACATTTGCGGGGATTCTGTAGCAAAATGAGAGGGGCAGGAGGCAAGGATGAGCTTTTGATAGCTTATTTCGGCCAAAGTTTGAGCGGATCTGCACTGGAATGGTATACCAGGCAGGATTTCAGCAGGTGGTACACGTGGGATGATCTGGCGCAGGCTTTTGCAGGTCATTTCCAGTACAATCTAGAGATAGTCCCTGACCGTCTCACGTTATTGAGAACTGGGAAGAAACCCGGGGAAAGTTTTCGCGAGTTCGGGTTCCGCTGGAGAGAACAAGCAGCTAGGGTCGATCCTCCCATGAGAGAGGGAGAGATGGTAGACTACTTTTTGCAGACATTGGATCCAACCTACTTTGGTCACTTGGTGACAACGGTTGGAAAATCTTTCAACGAGGTGGTCAAAATAGGGGTCATGATAGAAGAAGGTTTGAGGTCGGACAAGATCTTAAACTATTCGGCACTTAAGGCCACAACCCAAGCTATTCAAAGCGGCACGGGAGGTGCGCTAAGAAGAAAGAAAGAAGAGGTTGCCACGATCGAGGCATGCAGTTGGTCCAGGGCTGGTAGGCCGCACTACAACCAACCCAGGCCTCACAGGTCAAACTACCCATACAACCCACCACAAAATTTCTATCCACCTCGAGAACCACATTGTTCCGTACACCAAGCCCAGGTATACACTCAGCCTCCGGTTCGCCCACAATGGCGCGCACCGGCTCCCCAGAACATATATGCACCACCACAAAACACCTACCCTCCACCAAGGGCATATAGAAATCCTTCAGGGGCAGGTTTCCGGGGAAATCTAGATGCCAGGAATGACAGGTTGCGGAAGCAAAGAACCTTCACCGAACTGGGAGAAACCTACACCGCTGTGTTCCACAAGCTGCGGCAATTGGGTTTGGTTAGTCCTGTCCCTACTCGGGAACCAAATCCCCCGCCTCAGAATTTGGATCGTTCAATCAGTTGTGAATACTGTTCAGGGATGCTCGGGCACGATACCGAGAAGTGTTGGAAGTTAAGGCATGCCATACAGGATCTTATTGACACCAATAAGATCGAGGTCCAGACACCGGAGGCCCCTAACATCAACCAAAACCCACTGCCAGCGCACCACGAAGCTCACATGATTGAGTTGGTGTGTGAGGGAGGAGAATTAAGAAAACCCTCACAAACAGTGATGATGATCCAAGCCGCCCCGAAAGAAGTCTTAACCAGTGGAGCAACGAGTGTACGGTCGCAGGGAGAAGGCGTCAAGCCGGTAGTGATATTAGGGAAGAGCCCGTCCATCATAGCAAGCAAACCCGAGCCAAGCAAGTTGGTAATACTAGGGATCCTGCCCACACCGGCAGTCATGTTGAAAGGGGTATGTAGAGAACGGGTGACCATAAAGCCGGTGGTCCAACTGTCGATGATTGACAGCAGGGTTGTGCCCTGGAAATATGAAAAGGCAGTGGTGACGTACCAAGGAATACAGGTGGAAGAAGTCAGTTGTGAAGCGCAAGGGCTGACTCGATCAGGTCGATGTTTTGCTCCGGTGGAGTTAAGAAAAACCAACCCAGTGGCAACCAAGAAGCCAGTGTCAGAAGAAGAGGCTGAAGACTTCCTGAGGAAGATGAAAGTACAAGACTATTCTGTGGTTGAGCAGCTGAGAAAAACACCTGCCCAGATCTCACTATTGTCATTACTCCTCCATTCCGAGGAACATCGTCGGGCCCTGTTAAAGATATTGAACGAGGCCCATGTACCCAGTGAGATTTCTGTAAACCACCTGGAAACCATCGCCAGCAAGATTTTCGAGGTGAACAGGGTAACATTCTCAGATGATGACCTGCCGGTGGAAGGTACGGAGCATAACAAAGCTCTATACCTAGCTGTCAAATGTGAAGACTCGGTGGTAACTCGAGTATTGGTGGATAACGGCTCAAGCGCCAATATTTGTCCATTATCCACCCTGGACCAGTTAAAGATTGACCGTGGAAGAATCCGGGAGAATAGCATCTGTGTCCGGGGGTTTGACGGAAACGGAACAGCCACTGTGGGGGATGTTGTACTTGAACTGACCATTGGTTCGGTCCTGTTTACCATGGAATTCCAGGTATTGGATGCCACGGTATCTTACAACTTGCTGTTAGGACGACCCTGGATTCATGCAGCTAAAGCGGTGCCTTCCACCCTACATCAGACAGTGAAGTTCGAGTGGGAAAGACAAGAGGTCGTGTTGCACGGCGAGGATACAACATGCACCATGGGCGGAACCATTGTGCCTTTCATAGAGACCACTGATGACAAGGGTCCCTGGGTCTACCAGATTCTCGATACAGGGTCGGCCAACAAGATTTCTGAAGGAGAAATCATCCCGCACCCTAGGGTAGCTGCCGCAACAGTCATGATGGTATCAGAAATGATGGGTAATGGATTTGTGCCGGGAAAAGGCCTGGGAGTTGAACTTCAAGGGATAGTCCAACCTGTTTCCCTTCCTAAGAATCTGGAAACCTTCGGGTTGGGGTTCAAACCAACCGCAACAGACAGGAAGGAGGCGCGAAGAATGAAGAAGAGGGTCTGGTTTCTGCCTAAACCAGTGCCACGCCTCTCAAGGTCTTTTGTTAAAGCAAGTGCCAAGGGGTCAGTGATCCCAAAGATTCGAGGACCTTTGATCGGTATAAATGAAAACCTGAGTCAGAGTTTTGAGAGACTATTCGCGGATGTCAGTATGGTGGAAGCTGGAGAGGGTTCCAGCAGAGCAGAGATACAATTCGTGGGGCCTGAGGCCAAGACCAACAATTGGACGGTTACTCCTCTTCCTGTCCGAGGGGAGTCTTGGTAGTAGGCTTTGATTAATGTTTTGTTTGTTTGTTTGTTTGATCGGATTATTCAAGGGTGTAATCCCAATTTTACTTTCGTTTTGTAAAAGTGTGAACCCTTTTATCCTGCAAATTTAATAAAGTTCTTTTCTTTTGTCCCGTTTTAATTTCTTGTTTTGTTCTTTTTCTTTCTGAACAGTTCTCTTTTTACTGGTCCTAATGACATGGCATGCACAACGGATCTTCGACCTAGTCTAATAAATCAATCTGAATCTGACTCAATGATGCAAGAGGTCGTTTGTGATAATGAATCCGAATGTGACGAAGGGGAAGCCTTCGAAGAAATAAACCGAGAACTGTGCCAATTTGAAGAGAAACCCAAGCCTGACCTAAATGACACTGAGGCTGTGAACCTAGGAGACGCTGATAACATCCAAGAGACCAAAATTAGCATCCACATTGAGCCGAATGTTAAAGCAGAATTGATCTAAACTCTCAGGGAATTCAAAGATGTTTTTTCATGGTCATATGATGATATGCCTGGATTGAGCACCGATTTAGTGGTTCACAAATTGCCCACTGACCCGGCATACCCTCCGGTCAAGCAAAAACTAAGGAAATTTAAAACAGAAATGAGTGTAAAGATCAAAGAAGAAGTGATTAAGCAATTACAATCGAAGGTCATTCGGGTCACTCGGTATCCCGAGTGGTTGGCCAATGTGGTACCAGTCCCAAAGAAGGATGGAAAAATCAGGGTATGCGTTGATTACCGCAACCTCAACAAAGCAAGTCCCAAGGACAATTTCCCGCTGCCCAACATTCATATCCTGATCGACAATTGCGCTGGGCGCGAGATCGGATCCTTTGTGGATTGCTATGCAGGTTATCATCAGATCCTAATGGATGAGGAGGATGCTGAGAAGACAGCGTTTATTACGCCATGGGGAACCTACTGCTATCGGGTAATGCCGTTCGGGTTAAAGAACGCCGGGGCAACGTACATGCGAGCAATGACTGCTGTGTTTCATGACATGATACACAAAGAAATAGAGGTGTACGTCGATGATGTGATCATCAAATCTTGGCGTCAGGAGGACCATGTGGCAGACCTAAGGAGATTTTTCCAAAGACTCTGGAGGTATGATATCAAGCTTAACCCGGCCAAATGCGCATTCGGGGTTCCATCAGGAAAGTTGCTAGGATTCATCGTCAGTCGACGGGGGATTGAGTTAGACCCATCCAAAATTGAATCCATCCGAGACTTGCCACCGCCAAGGAACAAAACAGAGGTAATGAGTTTGCTGGGTAGACTCAATTACATCAGCAGGTTCATCGCTCAACTCACAGCAACTTGTGAGCCCATATTTCGGCTACTGAGAAAGGATGCTGCAGTAGGTTGGACGGCAGAGTGTCAGGAGGCTTTCGACCAAATCAAAGGGTATCTGTCTAATCCACCCGTATTGGTCCCGCCTAAGCCCGAGAAGCCCCTAATTCTTTACCTGACGGTCTTGGAAAATTCATTTGGTTGTGTATTGGGGCAACATGACGACACAGGAAGGAAGGAGCAGGCCATCTACTATCTTAGCAAGAAATTCACAGTGCATGAGGTCAAGTACACTCAACTCGAGAAAACGTGTTGCGCCCTAACTTGGGTAGCTCAGAAATTGAAGCACTACCTGTCTTCGTATACTACTTATCTCATATCCCGTTTGGACCCGTTGAAGTATATCTTTCAGAAACCTATGCCCACGGGAAGGTTGGCAAAATGGCAAATTCTGCTCACAGAATTTGATATCATCTACGTAACGAGGACGGCCATGAAAGCCCAGGCACTGGCAGACCATTTGGTAGAGAATCCCGTTGATGAAAAATACGAGCCCTTAAGAATGTATTTTCCTGACGAAGAGGTAATGCATACAAATGAGTTGGAATTGCCTGAGGAACCGGGTTGGAGGCTTTTCTTCGATGGAGCTGCAAACGCAAAAGGGGTTGGAATAGGAGCAGTACTCATTTCTGAAACAGGACGGCATTATCCTGTTACGGCTCAACTACGCTTCTATTGCACCAACAATATGGCCGAATATGAGGCTTGCATTCTGGGTCTGCGCTTGGTTGCTGACATGGGTGTCCAAGACGTCTTGGTCTTGGGAGACTCGGACCTCTTGGTACATCAAATTCAGGGTGAATGGGAAACACGAGATCTAAAGCTCATACCATACCGACAATGCTTGCATGATCTGAGCAAGCAATTTCGATCGGTAAAGTTCAAACACATCACGAGAGTTCACAATGAGGTTGCGGATGCCTTGGCCACCTTGGCATCAATGCTGCACCACCCTGACAAAATGTATGTTGATCCTCTACACATCCAGGTCCGTGATCAGCACGCCTACTGCAATGCCATAGAAGAAGAAGCAGATGGCGAACCCTAGTTTCATGATATCAAAGAATACCTCGGGATGGGGATATATCCAGAACATGCCTCTGGAGACCAAAAAAGAGCCCTCCGGCGGTTGTCGAATGGTTTCTTCCTCAGTGGGGGAATATTGTACAAAAGAACCGCGGATCTGGGATTGTTGAGATGCATAGATGTCAGGCAGGCAACGACGGTTATGGCGGAAGTACATGCCGGAGTTTGTGGGCCGCACATGAGCGGATATGTATTGGCAAGAAAGATCCTTCGAACAGGGTGTTATTGGCTAACCATGGAACACGACTGTATCACTTTCGTAAGGAAATGCCATCAGTGCCAGATACATGGAGATTTGATTCATTCTCCGCCAACAGAGTTACATACGATGTCAGCACCCTGGCCGTTTGTGGCATGGGGCATGGATGTCATTGGGCCCATCGAGCCAGCAGCGTCCAACGGTCATAGGTTCATTCTAGTGACCATTGATTACTTCACCAAATGGGTTGAGGCTAAAACCTTCAAATCAGTAACCAAGAAGGCAGTGGTGGACTTTATTCACTCCCATATCATCTGCAGATTTGGGATCCCAAAAGTGATCATCACGGACAACGGTGCGAATCTTAATAGCAGCCTGATGAGAGAGGTATGCCAACAATTCAAGATTATACACCGCAACTCCACCCCATATCGTCCCAAGGCGAATGGAGCAGTCGAAGCAGCCAACAAGAATATCAAGAAGATACTGCGGAAGATGGTGGAAGGATCCAGACAATGGCACGAGAAATTACCCTTTGCTTTGTTGGGGTACCGCACTACCGTCCGGACTTCCATAGGCACAACTCCTTATTTGTTGGTGTATGGAACTGAGGCCGTGATACCAGCGGAGGTCGAAATTCCGTCCCTCCGAATTGTCGCTGAAGCCGGAATTGATGATGATGAATGGATCAAAGCTCGCTTGGAACAGTTGAGCCTGATAGATGAGAAAAGATTGGCAGTGGTGTGCCATGGTCAGCTGTACCAGAAGAGAATGGCAAGAGCGTATAATAAGAAGGTGCGCCCTAGGAAATTTGAAGTAGGGCAGCAGGTATTAAAGAAGATCCTCCCACATCAGGTCGAGGCAAAAGGCAAATTCGCCCCAAATTGGCAAGGGCCTTATATCGTGACCAGAATATTGTCCAACGGTGCTTTGTGTTTGACAGATGTCGAAGGTAGATATGTCGACATGGCTATCAATTCAAATGCAGTCAAGAGATATTATGCGTAACTTCTTTAATTATGGCAATTTTTGGTTTATTTGTTTGTATTTGGCATTTGTTGAATAATGAGATGACGGAGGCAATTCTTTCTTCTATCCAAACACTTTTAACCCTCGCTTCCCCCTTTGAGCCTTAAGCAATTCTTTCAATACCCCTCTTTTGGAATCACTAATGGGAAAGATATGAAAAAGAGAAAAGAAAAGAAAAGAAAAAGACATGAAAAAATGAAAAGAAGGAAAAGAAAAAGGAAGAAGATAAAATCACAAATACAAAACCGTGTGAACTACGTTTGACCTGATTCCTCAAAGAGGATACGTAGGCGCCTCACGGCTCGGTCATAGTATGCATCATAGCAAATATAGGATGCACAATGTACACAGTGTGCATAATAGGCACAATGTGCGTAACGCACATATCTCAACATAAGCATAAAAGATAAATTCCCAAGCAAGAATATTGGGGCAGAGGTTATGTTTTAAGTTCCAACAAAGGTTTGATTCCAAAAGTTGTAGCACATCACCCTTCAAATTTGTTTTCATTTTTGTAGCCTTTCTTCAAACCCACACCAAAACCAACATCAACATCCAAAAGACCTCCCGATCAATGTTCGAGAGATGCCAAGTCCGGCGAATAAGACCGAGAATAATACACTGATCCCCAGCAAAGAAGAGGATCGTGAGACTGAGAATGAATTGATAGTCAAAGGAATCTCCAGAAGAGAGGGTCGTATCTACAACGCCCCGATTCATCGAAAGAAATAAAATGAGAGAGTCTCATCGGTGAAAACCTTCGCAGGCACCGAGAGGCGATGTAAGATGAGGGATATGAAATGAGAGAGTCTTATTGGTGAAAACCTTCGCAGGCACCATGAGGCGCCGGGAGATGAGAGAAAAGAGAGAGTCTCATTAGTGAAAACCCCTCGAAGGGCACTATGAGGCGACAAGATAGAGCAGCAAAAGCTACCACATTCGCAACAAGATGAACATCCATTTATCATCCCCAGCAAGTCAGACCATCGGACAAATCGATTGATACAAATAGACTGGGTCGAGAATCTATGGTGCACGTCATGATCACGGGGACCAGTTGTGTCCTCCAGATAAGTTCTTTGGATTGTCTCCTCCCATAAAATATTGGTTCAGAAAGTTTTTCTCTTTTCCATATCTTTATTTCTTTTCCTAAAATGTGTCTTTAAAGGATTTTTCAAAGCTTACTACCAGAAACCGAAGGGGAATTCATCCAATGCAGGATAATACAAACAGTCTTAAAGGCCGGCCCCAGGCAATGCAGGGATTGTGCTCGGAAGTGTTGGGAGAAGTATGCTCCAAAAGGGAGTGGTTCTGGGAGTTAGAAGCAGACTCCCACATCATGTGTTTAAAGAGAAAGCAGAAAAGGGGATAAATTGAAAACCAATCCCCAGCAGGCTAGAGACCCCCAATAGGCAACTTTGCCCGCCAACCAATTATGGGAACAAAGAGCAAGAAAGGGGGAAGGGAGAAAAACGGCTCGCCAGAAAGGCACCCTCTACCACCACGATTAAAGCTGATTAAATCCTTTTGTCTGCTGCAGGAAAACAAAGGATTGATGATGGCAGCAAGATGCACCGCCATGGAAGTCACCAAAAACCGGGGCAGAAAATTTTCTGCCATTTGTCGAAAATTTTCTCGGAAGAACGGGAAAGCAATTTCAATACTTTTAAGTTCTAGGTCGCCCACCAGTATAATGCGGGAATACATTTAAGTTCTAGGTCGCCCACCAGTATAATGCGGGAATACATTTGAGTTCTAGGTCGCCCACCAGTATAATGCGGGAATACATTTAAGTTCTAGGTCGCCCACCAGTATAATGCGGGAATACATTTAAGTTCTAGGTCGCCCACCAGTATAATGCGGGAATACATTTAAGTTCTAGGTCGCCCACCAGTATAATGCGGGAATACTTTTAAGTTCTAGGTAGCCCACCAGTATAATGCGGGAATACTTTTAAGTTCTAGGTCGCCCACCAGTATAATGCGGGAATACATTTAAGTTCTAGGTCGCCCACCAGTATAATGCGGGAATACTTTTAAGTTCTAGGTCGCCCACCAGTATAATGCGGGAATACTTTTAAGTTCTAGGTCGCCCACCAGTATAATGCGGGAATACTTTTAAGTTCTAGGTCGCCCACCAGTATAATGCGGAAATACATTTAAGTTCTAGGTCGCCCACCAGTATAATGCGGGAATACATTTAAGTTCTAGGTCGCCCACCAGTATAATGCGGGAATACATTTAAGTTCTAGGTCGCCCACCAGTATAATGCGGGAATACATTTAAGTTCTAGGTCGCCCCCCAGTATAATGCGGGAATACATTTAAGTTCTAGGTCGCCCACCAGTATAATGCGGGAATACATTTAAGTTCTAGGTCGCCCACCAGTATAATGCGGGAATACTTTTAAGTTCTAGGTCGCCCACCAGTATAATGCGGGAATACTTTTAAGTTCTAGGTCGCCCACCAGTATAATGCGGGAATACATTTAAGTTCTAGGTCGCCCACCAGTATAATGCGGGAATACTTTTAAGTTCTAGGTCGCCCACCAGTATAATGCGGGAATACTTTTAAGTTCTAGGTCGCCCACCAGTATAATGCGGGAATACTTTTAAGTTCTAGGTCGCCCACCAGTATAATGCGGGAATACATTTAAGTTCTAGGTCGCCCACCAGTATAATGCGGGAATACATTTAAGTTCTAGGTCGCCCACCAGTATAATGCGGGAATACATTTAAGTTCTAGGTCGCCCACCAGTATAATGCGGGAATACATTTAAGTTCTAGGTCGCCCACCAGTATAATGCGGGAATACTTTTAAGTTCTAGGTCGCCCACCAGTATAATGCGGGAATACATTTAAGTTCTAGGTCGCCCACCAGTATAATGCGGGAATACTTTTAAGTTCTAGGTCGCCCACCAGTATAATGCGGGAATACTTTTAAGTTCTAGGTCGCCCACCAGTATAATGCGGGAATACATTTAAGTTCTAGGTCGCCCACCAGTATAATGCGGGAATACATTTAAGTTCTAGGTCGCCCACCAGTATAATGCGGGAATACTTTTAAGTTCTAGGTCGCCCACCAGTATAATGCGGGAATACATTCAAGTCTAGGTCGCCCACCAGTATAATGTGGGAATACATTCAGCTCTACATTGTGGAGTCAGTCACCCCACCTGAAGACGGAAGGTTAAAACAGAGAGCCCCAAGCAGGAAAAACAATAAAATCCCCAGCGCCAAGAAGCAGAAGTCTGCCAAAGCAAGCGCGCGATTCAAAAGGAAAAGGGAATGCGTCTCAAAAGAAGCAGTTTGGGAGCGCTATGGCATGCCCAACATAACAATTCTGATGAAAAGCCATACCGCTGAAGAAACCATTGAAAGATTTAAGGAAGAGAGCCATGTTCCCAGCAAATCAAGCAAAGTGATGAGAACTGACATTCAGAAAAGGTGAAGGACCAACATCATCTCCAAGTTCACAAAATAAAGGCGTTAGAGGAAAGCGTTAGCCGACAAGAAAGCAAGGCAACAAGAACAAGTGGAAGATGGATAAGATCTCATGATCCTCAGTCTAGCTTAGCTTCTTGTTTTCCTTTTAGAGCAATGTAACAGGGAGATCGGTTGAGCAGTAGCATCCTACAGCAGCATACAACAGCGCACAACAACAGCAAGCAATACAGTCACACGGTAGTCCCAGCTACCAAAATTTCCCGAACTACATTGACCTGATTCCTATTCAGCCCAGGATATGTAGGAAACCTCTGAAGCAAAGGTTCGGTCAAATCTCTTTCAAAAAATGCTTCACACGGAGTATTCGGACGGGCAAAAATCGCTCGCTTTATCTTTGCGCGAAAACCCTTCGTGTCTTCGTGCAAAGAGGGGCAGCTGTAAGCACGTGATTTTTGCTTCACGGACAGTCACTCCAAAAGAAATAGTAACAAAGGACCTCGCTGTACAATTTTCAATTTTCCGTAACGTGTGCTGCTAGTCATGTGTGGTTCTGTCCATTTTGTCCATTTTTACATTATTAAACAAAATACAAAATGTGTATGTCCTGGTAATTAGACCATAATTCATTCAGTAAAAGAAAATTCACAAAAATATTCTAGGGTGCGATTTAACCTATTTAAATATTTTGATAATTATGTTTGTTTGAATTTCATTTTGTTTTTAGTTTTAAGATTAGAAAAAAAAAGAAGAAAATAAAAAGGAAAAAAGAAAGGGAGAAAAGAATGAAGAAAACGGTTTGGGCCAAGGAAATAAACCAAAAATAGGCCCAAACCAACGATCTGACCCGGTCCAAACCAGGCCTGCCCAGGCACCTCCTGAAACGACGTCGTTTCAGGCAAATCAATCTGAGCCATCCGTCCCAGCCAATCCAACGGCTCAGGACCCCTTTCGACGACCCGTTTTCAAACCCGACCCAATAACCAGTCTGACCCAACCCCCCACTTAAACCAAACGACCTCGTTTAACTACCAAACGACCCCGTCTCATTTCTCAGGATCAGATCTAAGCCGTTGAGATCATCTGATCTAACGGCTCAGATCCAATCAGCCTCCCCGTATATAAGCCTCTTATCGTACCCCGCACCCCCTATACCAACCCCACCCTTCATCGTCCCCAAACCCAAATCTGAAACCCCCCGAACCCTAGCAGCTGCCCCAGTATCCCTCGCCATTAAAGCCGGCGGCATGAACGCCGATGACCGCCTCCTGAACACCCTAGGACCACCTCACTGTCCTGAACACGAATCCACTAACCACGAGCCTCGAATCACTTTCGTTCGTCTCGAATCTTCATTTGAAGATTTGAGTCGAACCCGGATCTATGCCAAACCATCCCATCTTCATACCAGACACTCCCCTGACCTTCCTCGTGACCAAACCAAACTTGGTTTGGTCCGAATCTACCCACAACTCCCTAAAAATCAGATCTGGAAATCCAGACTTTAGAACACATGCACCGGGGAATCCGGCCGGTTTGGACATGGGTTTGAGGTCTAATAGACCTTAATCAAGGTGTTCTCATGTGAGAACACCCTGATTAAAGTTTGTTCGGCCTCAAAAGTTCGAAGTTGAATCAGATTTGGGTCTGTTTGATTTAAACATTTTCGGTAAGTTTTCCTTTCTTTTGTGTTAATTTTGATTAAGTGGTCAGCATGTTTCGTTGTGTTTGTTTGTTATTTTTTGTTATTTTTCATTCGGATTTCTTCATCTCTGTAAAGACCTTTTATTTGGTCGATTGGTTTCTGTGTATGATTTAAATGTATCCTATGATAAGCATGTCCGATTAGTATAGTCGTCGCATGAATAAACTTATATAGGTTCCTAGTGACTGACCAAGTTGTCCGAAGCCCTTTAGGTCCCTGTAGGTGTTGTTTATTTGAACGACTGATCATTACCTGTTATGATTAGTATAGTCGACTCGATAAATGTCGTCGATCAGTTTTCTGTAACTAATGAATCGAATGAGCTAATAATGTCGCATGACTAATTGAACCTTGCCATTGACTGAATGCCCCAGCATTGTTTGAAATGGTCCGTTTGCATTGTGAAACTGACTGAAAAGGTTCAGTCCAGGCAGTCTTGAATTTGAACTTTCATCAGTTCAAAAATGCCCTGATGCTGCAATAGGCAGGGCAGTAATAATCAAGGTCAAGCAGGGGTATTCTGGGGTTTGAAAAAGGCAGAAAAGGTTAGTTTAAATGAAGCTGGCAAGTAGGGTACTAATTAAGATTAAACTAATACTAATGGGGAGCAAGACATAAGAGTATGGGGCTTAAAATGAATAAATAAAATGAGCCCATAACTCTTGATTAAACAAAAGACCAGGCGTGGGGAACAAAGGGGCTGGCACCAAAGATGCTTAGGCATGGGCTTAAAGGGTATGGGCATTCTGCCAATTGGCAGGGCAGGCAGCTCAGCTGCACTAGTGCATTTGGCCTATAAAGAGGCCATTTGAGAACTTAAAGCTAAACTTTTAGTCTTCAGAAAAAAGAGAGAAAAGGCTTGAATTTTAGTCTTAAAGCTGAAACTTTTAGTCTAAAGAAAGGTTTACTGAGTTCAAAGAAAGCTGAAAAACATAAGTTAGTTTCCAAATAGATTGTAACCAAACACTGCCTGAAAGTTGTATAAGAATGCATATTGGTCAAAGCTGTCTTGGCCAAGTTCTGTTGCTTGCATTGGCTGAGTTGTTTATGGTTGTTGAACTGGTAGTTTTACTGCGTTCGAACCCTCAGTTGCTGCTGTTATTTCCCTACTCTTTCCTGGGATTGTTGGCTTGGTATTCGACTATCTGCTAGTCCTTGTATTCTGGGAGACATTGTTGATTATTTGTGGCTGTGGAAAACACTCGGTTCAGTTGATTTGTTGCTGTGTTGCTGCTGTGTATCTGCTGTTGCTGTGTTTACTGCATATTGCCCAGCTGATCATTCCTTTCTTCTTTGTCTTCTATACCAGGTACACAACCAATGCACTGTCAAATGTAATTGGGAAATTTGAGCATGAATATAAATGAAAGTCCTGAAGAATGTCTTTATACATAGATGGTTACATTAAATATTCATGTAATATGTAATAGTTTGCATCCTTGTTTAGATACTGAAGGTAGCCTGTGTGCCCAATAGATGGCAATATGTGGTGATTGAATGCTAGTTTGTATATGTAGGTTGATAGATAAAAGGGTCTCAAATGCAGTAGGTTGTATCTTAGGTTTTTATGGTTAGCATGTCCTTAAAACATAGAACTATCCATGTTAGTTAATTTCATGTCCTTTTGATAAATTGTCTCCTTATAATTGACAAACCATTGCTTTAAAATAAACGGCGCAAGGCTGCACTTCTCAACCTCACGAAGGTCGAGCCCGAATCAAACGAACCCAGCAGCCTTTCATCAGAAAGGCATTGGCCCAGGTCCAGCCAATACCGTGTGGGTTGGGTTTGGGCCCACGGTGCTCGATTAGCTGCCCATGGGCATGGTCATGTTTTCTTATTCTGCAAAGGCACTCGGGATTCCGTTATAATAACCTGCAAGCATGTAATTGAATAGGGTCATTTTTAACCTCAACTAGTAGAGACAAATGCGACAAGAAACGTAGTTGCTATAGGATATCCTGTTAAAATAAAGACGAGATGAGCTTCGACAAACAGAAACGCACAAGATGTGGGGCCCTTGTTAAACGTATATTATCAAAGTATTTAGTTTCCAGGACGGGTTGTTTAGCAAATTTCACAACCCTCCTAAAAATAACAATACGTTAGACTCTTTAGGACGCGCCTTAATAAATCTTACCTTCTTAAACCCGGGTGCACATTTATGTGACCCAAATCCAATTCTCAACGGAGTCGAAATGTGTTTCTAATCACGGGTACATTGTTTGTGGCGTGGTTCGAGGTGCGTGTCCATGACGTTGCAAATTCATTTTAAAAAAATAAAATAAAATAATAAGAATGAGATGAGCCTCGCCAAATAAAATACAAATTGCGGGGCCCTCAGTAAATATTTGCTTTAAAAATTTTTTGGACTTCGGGATGGACCATTTAGTAAAATTCCACGATCTTACCCAAAATAAATACGCTAGTCGCTTTAGGCGCGCCTTTAATAATTTAATTTCCTTAAACTCGGGTGCACATTGATGTGACCCAAATCCAAATCTCAACGGAGTCAAAGTGTGTCGATGACCACGGGTACATTGATTGTAACGCGGTTCGAGATACATTTTCACAACGTTGCAATTCTTGATAAAAACAGTAAATGATAAAAGCGGTTAAAAGTTAAATTTTGCACGTAAGTTCACACTTGTATAAAATCAAATAATCAAGCCGAATATAACAGTTGAGCGACCGTGCTAGAACCACAGAACTCGGGAATGCCTAACACCTTCTCCCGGGTTAACAGAATTCCTTATCCGGATTTCTGGTACGCAGACTGTAATATAGAGTCATTGTTTTCCTCGATTCGGGATTAAAATTGGTGACTTGGGACACCCTAAACCTACCAAGTGGCGACTCTGAAATAAACAAATAAATCCCCTTTCGATTGTCCTTTAATTGGAAAAAACTCCCTTGTCCCCTCGCGGGTACGGAAAAAGGAGGTGTGACAATGAGATTCATCAAAAATAACATGGATGTTTTCTTCAACACATTGAGTGTGCGTGTTATGTATCTTGCAAGCGTTGCTTTGAGAAGAGTATCCAAGAAATATCCCTTCGTCACTTTTGGCATATAACTTACCAAGTTGATCCTTTCCATTGTTGAGAACATAGCATTTGCATCCAAATGTTCTTAGGTAAGTCAGCTTGGGTTTTCTTCCATTTAGTAATTCATACGGGGTCTTGTTCAGAATTGATCTGATCATGCACCTGTTCACTAAGTAGCAGGCAGTGTTGATGGCTTTAGCCCAGAAGTTCTTTGCAAGTCCACTGTCTATCAGCATTGTTCTTGCCATTTCTTCCAGAGTCTTGTTCTTTCTTTCTGCTACTCCATTTTGCTGTGGAGTTCTGGGAGCTGGGAAGTTGTGAGTGATGCAATTTTCATTGCAGAATTCATCAAATTTGATATTGTCAAATTTTTTCCCATGATCTGATCTAATGCATAGAACTCTAAATTCTATCTTCACCTAGATTTTCTTCACAAAGGCAACAAATACTTCACCAGTTTTATCTTTTGTTCTAAGAAATAGAGTCCATGTGAATCTGGAATAGTCATCCACGATTACGAAAATGTATCTCTTTCCTCCTTTGTTTTGCACCCTCATAGGTCCACACAGATCCATATGCAGGAGCTCAAGCAGCTTTGAGGTGCTCACATCTCTTTTTGACTTAAAAGAGGACTTTACATATTTTCATCTAGCACAGGCATCACATACTTTTTGAGTTTTGAATTATGACATTGGCAAACCATGGACCAGGTCCTTCTGAATTAGTTTGTTTAGAAGGGAAAGGCTTGCATGGCCCAGCCTTCTATGCCATAGTTCAGCATCATCGTCAACTGCCTTCAAACAACTCAGATCACCACTCTGTAAGGATTCGAAATGAGCAACATAGATGTTCTTGTATATTTTGGCCACCAAAACTATTTCACTGGTCACAAGGTCAGTGACTGTACATATTTTGGACAAGAATTCAACCTTGTTTCCTTTATCGCAAATTTGAGAGACAATCAGGAGACTGTACTTAAGTCCATTGACATAGTACACATTTTCAATAGAGTGAGTGAGTGACATCCCAACTTTTCCAACTCCAAGAATGTACCCCTTTTTGCCGTTGCCAAAGGATACACTCCCTCCTTGCAGGGCTTTTAGTGAAAGAAAGTCTGTGGTGTTCCCAGTCATGTGTTTCGAGCACCCACTATCCATGAACCATTGTTTAGAACTTCCCTTCACTATTCCCTGCACAAAAGATTAGAGTTAGTTTTAGGAACCCAAACAAGTTTGGGTCCCTTGTAGTAACCAAGAGGATGAATAAGAGCTCTCTTAGTCCGTGCAGGTAATGTGTGTTTCTTGTGAGTGGAACCTGGTCCCTCTTTTGTGGTCACAGTTTTAGCAGCCACTTTATCTTTTGGTACTGATTGATTCTTGGCCTGGACACCTTCCTTGAAGTGCCCAGTGTTCCCACATTGGGTACGAGGCCAGTTATCAGAGGCAGTGACGCTCTTACTGTGAGGGTTGCGAGGAGTTTTCTCCCTTGGGAACCCTGCTCCCCGCCCTTTTTCACTGTCATTAGTGAGCAAGGCAGTGGTAGCTTCTAAGAACCAGGTCCACTTTAGAGAACTTTCAAGATCATTCATTACTTTTTCTAAATTGGCTTAGAGGAGCTCGTTATTCTCAAGTTCAGCACACATCCTATATCTTAAGGCCTTCACCTCATCTTCAAGCCTTAAATATTCCTCACTAACTATCCCCTTTCCTCTTTCTGAGCTTTCAGGTTTTGAATTAGTCAAAGGCTTTACTATTAGTTCCCTTTGGTCTGCAGTTTCTGCCAAGAGATCACTCTTTTCTTTTTTAAGAATTTCAATGGTTTTCTTTTTATTAGTAATTATGACCACTAAATCTTCTCTAGTATATATCCTAGTAGTCGGTGCAGTATGTTGGGCTTGTAGGCATTGTATGTATATTTTTGTTGGTTTGTCAGCTATAGTAGTTATGGCGGCCTTGTCGGCCCAACTTTATATTGATGTTCAGTCAGAGCTAGTTTCCATTCAGTTTTATCTTTTATGCCACAAGTTGTCTTGCAATATGACCTTATGGCCAAAGTATGACATTATATTGTCAGAGTCCCTCAGTCTCAAGTTGGTACGCTTGGTTAAGTGAGGCACCGGGTGCCAGTCTCGCCCTCGGGTTTGGGGCTTGAAAAACTTAGTATTAGAGTAGTTCTGTTCTAGGGAGTCTATAAGTCGTGTCCAGTAGGGTCTTGTTTATAGATGTGTTATGCACCACATTATATAAGCAGGGAATTACAAGACATTTAATGTTCCCAAACGGAACGCCGGAAGCCTGTCCTTGCATAAATAGCCACCTTTGGTCATGCTTTCATTTTTCGACCCTCACAGCCTTAAGCTTTCGTCCTCGAGGCGTTGAAAGGCCGTGTTGCAATACTGGGTCTTTTATCTTTAAAAAAACACAAGTAAAGAATTGTAAATAAGTCAAGTAGAGTCGTCTTGTCATAAATAGCTGAATGTCCCCAAAAGGGACGCTCGAAGGTTGACTTTGCAAAAACGGCCATCTTGGTCAATTTTTGATTTGACCGGTTGACTTTCGCAGCCTTAAAATCTTGCTTCCCGAAGTACTGAAAGGCCGCGTTTGAGAATTGAGTATAGGGGTAATTTTGAGTCGGCAATGTAGATAGTTTTTTTGGAGTCGAATAAAAGTTTTTCTGTTTTGCTTAATCGCCTTAATAAATGTGCAGGATGAGCACGATGATAAATGAGCCTTTTTCAATAATGACCAAAATCCCTTTTGAGCTGCGATTATGGTGGAATGATTTAGGCAAAGAAGGGCAAGATGAAGTGAAAAAATATTTGAAAGATCTTCCGGATTTATTAGACATTCAGCCTCGGGGGGATATTATCAGGGCATTGGTCGCTTATTGGGATTCGGCACATAATGTATTTCATTTCTCAGACTTTGAGCTCACCCCAACATTGGAAGAAGTAGCGGGGTATATCAGAAGTGATCAAGCTCCATTGAGGTTCAAATACTTGATTGCTCCTAGGGCCATTACCATACACCAGTTCTTGGATTCCTTGAAAATACCCCGAACAGTTCATCATCCAGATTTTGCAAAGGGTTTCTGCAGTTTCCGCTTCATATATGAGAGATATGGCCACGTGGGAGGGTTCAATAATCCAGACTTTAAGTTATGCAGTAGAAGTAACCGACAAAAATGGGAGGAACACAGACGGGTGGCTTTTATGATAGCCTTTTTGGGCCTCATAATATTCCCAAGGAAAGATGGTAATATTGATTTGAAAGTAGCAGGGTCGTCAGTACCTTGCAAACCATGGGGAAAAGCACTTTAGCACCTATGATCGTGGCTGACATCTTTCGGGCTCTCACTGCGTGCAAAGCTGGGGGGCAAATTTTTTGAGGGATGTAACTTGTTGTTACAAATGTGGATGACTGAGCATTTGTGCCCTCGCTCTCAGCTATTGAGTTATGGTTCGGTTGAGAAAACTTGTATAGGAGAATTTTACAAAAGAATCAAAGGGGCTAGTCTACCTGAAGAAGTCACGGCCTGGACATCATTATTTCGGAACCTCACTGCCAGACATATACAGTGGGTGCTTGGATGGTTGCCTGTCGAAGAAGTCATATATATGCCAGCAACCCAGCCGCATTTTTTGTTGATGGGACTCAAAAGCATCCAGCCCTATGCACCATATCGGGTTCTGAGGCAACTCGGGAGGTATCAAGTAGTACCGAGAGATGAAGATCTGAGTACCTAAGTGGTCGAAATTAGTCCTGACGGTCGGTTCCCCGAGGAAGAGGTTTGCCAAATCTGGAGTGAGTGTCAACATTTGATGGCGAACACTTGTGTGTCAGATAGGGTCAAAGGGGAAGTTGCCCCAGGGTATCAAGATTGGTTCAGAGGTGACGTGGCATATGGGAGACCAGCTAAAAGACTTCATCTTGAAGATTTCGTCAAGTCGTCCCAAGAGCAGTGGTATTGGTTAGCATAGGAAGAAGGCTATCGAGTTGAGATTGGTAAATTGAAGTAGCAAGTTGAGAGTCTGAAATTCGAGAACAGTGTACAGGTTACCTCGGATCAAGGTGAAAAGAACAGACTGGCTCGAGAAAACGAGGCGCTTAGGTCCCAAATCAGGCAATTGAGGATAACCGTTGATAAGCAACCAAGGAGCCGATCAAATGAGCAATTGATAAAAAAATTGGAAAACGAAGTCAGGGAATGGCGGGATGAATTAGGAAAATCTGAGAATATCATGGCAGAGCTTAAAGCACAGTAGGCTACAAGAACAGAGGAGCGTCGCCAGTACTTGAATCAGTTAAAAAGGGACCAGGAGAAAATTGTTGCCAATTTAAAGAGAAACGTGGTTGCCATTGAGGGTAAAGCGGTTAGGCAGGCTAGAGATTTTGGAATTAAAAGTGGACACTGTTACGACTTGTTGGCCCAAATGGAGGTAGAAGTGCAGCAGTTGCAAGATCAACACCTACAGGACTCTCGAGCTTTAAAGACGTGCAGCGATCAGATAAGACGCTTGCTTATAGAAAAGAAGCAAACCAAAGACAGGATTAGAGCCACTACTCATGCCATTTTCAGGAAATGCCGGGTTTTTGAAGAGATGACCTATACTACTTTTGTCTCAGTGGTAATGATCTATGTAAAGCAAACCATGAATGAATTAGAGCAGCTTGAAAGGGATTTGGATCCTAGGCCCGCGGCGAGGCCGAACGACGCCCCGCGGACACCTAAGTTTGAAGCACTAGAGTATGCATAGTCCGTGTCTGTAATTTTCTACCATTTTTGAGTCAGCCTTTCGTATGTCTGTTTTCTTTTCAGGTTAAGTATGTCTGCAGTCTTAGAGTTTGTGTTTGCTTTTAATTTGTGTCTGTTAGTTTCATTCCGAAAAGTGTTTAGTTTGTAATAGTTTGTTTTAGTAATGAAATTGAAAATTTCAAAAAAAAATCTTATTTCCACCCTTTATTTTTGCATTTATTTTCACGAACTACGCTTGGTCTGATTCGTGCGGAGTCACGATACATAGGCAATCTCCATAGGATTCGACCGTAATCGTAAGAAAAAGAAAAAAAAGAAGAAAAAACAAAGAAAGAGAAAGCAAGAAATGAGCGAGAACACAAAAAGAGAAAGAAATAAAAGAAAGAGAAGAGCACAAGAGAGGGATGAGGTGATGAAATTTGAAAGAAAGGTAAAAAGAAACAAGGAACGAAGTGCCGGGATGACGCATGCAATCGAGCAAACGCATAATAGAAATGATTAGCTGTATAAGTGCATTCATGCCAACGTGCGGTTGTCAAATCTGTTAAAACTTGATCGCTAACAAAGTGGTTGTCTAAATGTGTGAGTTCAGGCAGGTGGTTAGTTGATTGGCAATTCTGGAAACTCACCCGTACAACACTCGGTCGAAAGATAAAGTAAAAATGACAGGGCAGGACTCAGAAATCAGCATCGTAGACCCTTCAAATGAAGTTAAGGTACAGATGTGGGTGCTAAGAAAGAAGAGATGAGGAAACTAAAAGCACAAATGGCTGAAATGCATCAGGCATGGTCTCAGGGACATCCGACACCACTATATCCCGCTAATCCATCTTACATCCCACCCCTGGCTCAAGCTCAGGAGCCCACCACTCCCCACGCATCTTCAGCCTTCCCCTATCACGCCCAGGGCTATGGTACCACTTCATACGCTCCCCCAGCTCCACCCCCCAAACAGAACCCTCCCCCACCCATGGTTCCAGTCTTTGTGGCACCTCCCCCAGCCCCATTACATAGATCGTCCAGTGAGCCGCTATTCCAAGCTCACGACACCCAATATTACCCTCCCGAACCCACTTTCAAAGCGCCTGAGCCATATACCTATTCTCCCCATTTTGAAATCCCGGGAGAGGTTGAGAAACCGGTTAAGAATACAGAACAGGAGGAAGTGATTCGTAAAGTCAAAAGCCTGGAGCAATCCTTCAGGAACATGCATGGTTTAGGTAACCAAGTCAGCATCGCATACAAAGATTTGTGCCCTTTCCATGATGTTCAGTTGCCTGCGGGGTCTAAAATGCCGAAGTTTGACTTGTGTGAGGGGCATGGTGACCCAGTAGCCCATCTGCGTGGCTTTTGTAGCAAAATGAGAGGTGCTAGGGGGAAGGATGAATTGTTGATAGCATATTTCGGTCAAAGCCTGAGCGGATCCGCACTAGAATGGTACACGAGACAGGAACGCGGCCGATGGTATACATGGGATGATTTGGCACAGGCCTTCATTGGCCAATTTTAGTATAACCTTGAGATAGTCCCCGACCGTCTGTCATTGTTGAAGCTGGAAAAGAAGCCTGGGGAAAGCTTTAGAGAGCTTGGTTTCCGCTGGAGGGAACAAGCAGCAAGGGTTGATCCTCCAATGAGGGAGAGTGAGATGGTAGACTACTTCTTGCAAACATTGGAGCCTACCTATTTTGGTCATCTAGTGACATCTGTCAGAAAGTCGTTTAATAAAGTGGTAAAGATGGGAGCCATGATTGAAGAGGGATTGAAATCTAACAAGATCTTGAGCTACTCGGCATTGAAAGCAACTACTCAGGCCATCCAAAGCAGTACTGGTGGTGTGCTTGGAAAGAAGAAGAAGGAAGAAGTTGCTATGGTTAAAGCTAGTGCTTGGTCCAGGCCCAATAACCCTCCACTCTACTACAACCAACCCAGACTCCACCACCCAAACTACCAATATACCTCATAAGGCCCACCGCAACGCTACTATCCACCACCAGAACCACACTTTTCTATCCACCATGCCCAGACCTACACTCAGCCTCCGGTGCACTCGCAATGGCGTGCACCGAATCCCCAAAACACACATCTAGCCCCACAAAACACCTATCCACCTCCCAGGGCAAACAGACCAGGAACCAGCTTCCGCCCAAACCAAGCTTTTAAAAGTGAGAAGGCCCCAAACAGAAAAACATTTACTCCGCTGGGAGAATCTTACACCGCTCTCTTCCATAGATTGAAACAGTTGGGAATGTTGACCCCAATTGAGTCCAAAGCGCCAAACCCCCTTCCCAGAAACTTGGACCATTCTGTTAGTTGCGAGTACTGCTCAGGGATGCCGGGGAACGATACTGAAAAATGTTGGAAGTTAAAAAACGCAATACAAGAACTCATTGATAATCGCCGTATTGAAGTACAGGCTCCAGAGTCCCCAAACATCAATCAAAATCCGTTACCAGCGCATTATGAAGCCAGTATGATCGAACTGATACATGAGGGGATAGAGCCTAAAAAACCCTCGCAGGCGGTTATGGTGATCCGTTCTACGGAAGCCAAGGTCAAAGAAAAGACATTGAGCGCAAGGCCAGTGGTTCAGCTAAAAGCAATAAAATATAAGCCAGTGTTGGTAATGGGAAAAGGACCATTTGTTGCTACAAAAAAGCCAGAGCCAGTCAAGTTAGTGGTACCAGGGTCATCATCTGCACTCGTGGTTGTTGTGAAAGGGGCCTACATAGAACCAGTTGTCATAAAACCGATAGTCCAATTACCCGTGGTTGATAGCAAAGCCGTACCGTGGAAATATGACAAGGTAGTGGTGACATACAAAGGAAAGGAAATTGAGGAAAAAGTTGTGAAGCACAAGGACTAACTCGGTTGGGACGTTGTTTTGCTCCCGAAGAGTTGAGAAAGGCTAAGGACGCTAAATACAATCCAGTGCTAGTCAAAAAAGCTGTGATGGAAGAAGAGGCAGAAGAGTTTCTGAAAAAGATGAAAGTGCAAGATTATTCCATTGTTGAACAATTGAGAAAAACACCGGCCCAAATCTCGTTGTTGTCGTTATTGATCTATTCTGACGAGCATTGCCGAGCTTTGATGAAGATATTGAATGAAGCTCATGTTCCCGACAAAATTTCAGTGAACCATCTGGAGACAATTGCCAACAAGATCTTTGAAGTGAACAGGGTAGCATTTTCTGATGATGAATTGCCTGTGGAAGGCACAGAACACAATAAAGCTCTCTACTTGACGGTCAAGTGTGAAGGTTCAATGGTTACTCGGGCACTGATCGATAACGGGTCGAGTGCTAATATTTGCACGTTGTCCACATTGAACAAGTTGAAGATTGATGATGATAGAATCCGCAAAAATAGCATTTGTGTTCGAGGGTTCGACGGAGGGGGAACAAACACAGTAAGGGATATTGTACTCGAATTGACTATTGGCCCGGTCGAGTTCACTATGGAATTTCAGGTGTTGGATGCTGCAGTGTCCTACAATCTTTGTTGGGTCAACCATGGATCCATGCGGCCAAAGAAGTGCCTTCCACACTGCACCAAATGGTCAAGTCCGAGTGGGACAGACAAGAAATTGTGTTATATGGGGAAGATCCCACATGCGCCATGAGTGATGCCATTGTGCCCTTTATAGAAACTGAAGATGATAAGGGAACATGGGTTTATCAGGTCTTCGACACGGTCCCGGTGAGCAGAGTGCCCGAGGGTAAAAGCATTCCATGTCCCAAGATGGCAGCTGCGACCGTCATGGTAGTATCAGAAATGCTGAGTAATGGGTTCATGCCAGGAAAGGGTCTGGGAGCTGAACTTCAGGGCATTGTTCAACCTGTTTTTCTGCCCAAAAATCTGGAAACCTTCGGATTAGGGTTCAAACCAATAGCGGCAAATGTTAGAAGGGCTCGTAAATTGAAAAAGAAAGCTTGGGTTCTTCCCAAACCAATTCCACGCTTGTCCAGGTCCTTCGTCAGGTCGGGTAGCAAGAAGCAGTCATTGGCAAAGGTGTTGGGTCCACTGATTGGGGCAGAAGAGAATTTGGATAAGGTGTTTGAGAGAGTATTTGCTGAAGTGAACATGGTTCAGGCTGAGGAAGGGTCAAGCGGAGCAGACATACAGTACATCGGACCACATGCTAACATCAACAATTGGGAAGCTACTCCTCTTCCAGTTCGGAGGGAGTCGTGGTAGTGGGTTTTGTTTCTTGTTGTCACCTGGATTATTTCAGGGTTTGTAATCCAGTTGCTATGTTCCGTCCGTGTGGATGAGTTAAAAATCCTGTTATCTTTACATTCAATGAAATGCAATTTTCTTCGTTCCTAATTTTGTTTCCATTTTTCCTTTCTTTTGTACAGTTCTTTTTATGCTAATATCAATGATATGACATGCATGAGGAATCTTCGGCCCAGTTTTAAAAGCCAATCTAGCTCAGAAATAATAATACAAGAAATCAAGTGTGATGATGGGGTGGATTATAACAACGATGAAGCTTATGAGGAAATTAGTAAGGAATTAATCCAATTTGAGGAAAAACACAAACCTAACCTAAATGACATAGAAGCAGTTAATCTAGGGGACCAAGACAATGTGCAGCAAACTAAAGTAAGTGTTCATCTGGAGCCACAACTCAAGGAGGAGATAATTAGAGTATTGCATGAGTACAAAGATGTTTTTGCATGGTCGTATGATGATATGCCAGGTCTAAGCACCGATTTGGTGGTCCACAAGTTGCCCACTGATCCGGCAGTCCCTCCTGTCAAGCAGAAGTTGAGAAAATTCAAAAACGGACATAAGTGTGAAGATCAAAGAGGAAATTACCAAGCAATTTGACGTGAAGGTCATTCAGGTTACACGGTATCCCTCTTGGTTAGTTAATGTTGTGCCTGTGCCGAAGAAAGATGGCAAGACCAGGGTATGTGTCGATTATCGGGATCTTAACAAGGCAAGTCCAAAAGACAATTTCCCACTGCCCAACATCCATATACTGATTGACAATTGTGCCAAGCATGATATTGGTTCTTTTGTGGATTGTTACGCGGGTTATCATCAGATTCTAATGGACGAGAAAGATGCAGAAAAGACGACATTCATCACGCCGTGGGGAACGTATAGTTATCGGGTCATGCCGTTTGGTTTGAAAAATGCTGGGGCAACTTATATGAGGGCCATGACAACCATATTCCATGATATGATACACAAAGAAATCGAGGTGTATGTGGATGATGTGATCGTGAAATCTAGACAGCAATCCGACAATGTCAGAGATTTGAGAAAGTTCTTTCAAAGGCTTCGCAGGTACAATCTTAAGCTCAATCCTGCAAAATGTGCTTCGGGGTGCCATCTGGGAAGTTGTTAGGGTTTATAGTCAGCCGGGGGGGTATTGAATTAGACCCGTCGAAGATCAAAGCTATTCAGGAATTGCCACCTCCAAGAAACAAAACCGAGGTGATGAGTTTGTTGGGAATATTGAACTATATCAGCAGGTTCATTGCTCAGCTCACGACAACTTGTGAGCCGATTTTCAAATTGTTGAAGAAAGACGCTGTGGTTAAATGGACTGATGAATGTCAGGAGGCTTTTGATAAGATAAAGAGGTATTTGTCGAACCCACCCGTGTTGGTCCTGCCAAAACCAGGGAGGCCTTTGATTCTATATCTGATAGTTTTGGATAATTCATTCGGCTATGTACTGGGGCAGCATGATGTTATGGGTAGAAAGGAGCAGGGTACCTACTATCTTAGCAAGAAGTTCACATCTTATGAGGTTAAGTATACTCATCTGGAAAGGACATGTTGCGCTCTAACTTGGGTGGCACAGAAGTTGAAACATTATTTGTCATCCTACACTACTTACCTCATATCTCGCTTGGACCCATTGAAGTATATTTTTCAGAAGCCCATGCCCATCGGGAGGCTTGCAAAGTAGCAGATCCTGCTTACAGAGTTCGACATTATCTATGTGACACAGACTGCGATGAAAGCACAGGCATTAGCCGATCATTTGGCTGAGAACCCCGTCGATGAAGATTATGAACCTTTGAAAACTTATTTCCCTGATGAAGAGGTGATGCACATTGATGAATTGGAACAAGCCGAGAAGCCGGGATGGAAACTTTTCTTTGATGGGGCTGCAAATATGAAAGGCGTGGGAATAGGAGCAGTACTTATTTCTGAAACAGGTCAGCATTACCTTGTTACAGCTCGGCTTCGTTTCTACTGTACAAACAACATGGCAGAATATGAGGGGTGTATATTGGGATTGAGATTAGCTGTAGATATGGGTGTACGGGAAGTCTTGGTCATGGGCGACTCGGACCTACTAGTACACCAAATTCAAGGAGAATGGGAAACACGGGATTTAAAACTTATACCGTACTGGCAATGTCTGCATGAGCTTTGACAGCGATTTCAGGCTATAGAGTTCAGGCACATTCCAAGGATTCACAATGAGGTTGCCGACGCTTTGGCTACTTTGGTGTCGATGTTGCATCATCCAGACAAGGCTTATGTTGATCTGTTGCAGATTCAGGTCTGTGATCAGCATGCTTACTGTAACAGGATAGAAGAGGAAATCGATGGCGAGCCGTGGTTCCATGATATCAAAGAGTACATCAGGATAGGATTATACCCGATACAAGCCACCGGTGATCAGAAAACAAACGATTCAGCGATTGGCAAGCGGGTTTTTCTTTAGTGGAGGAGTGTTGTACAAAAGAACTCCAGACCTCGGGTTGTTGAGATGCATGGATGCAAGACAGGCCACATCTATCATGACTGAGGTACATTCCGGAGTTTGTGGACCGCATATGAGTGGGTACGTTCTAGCAAAGAAGATTCTCCGAGCAGGTTATTATTGGCTCACTATGGAGCGGGATTGTATCAGTTTTGTGCGTAAATGTCATCAGTGCCAAGTGCATGGAGATTTGATTCATTCTCCACCATCAGAACTACATACGATGTCCGCGCCATGGCCTTTTGTTGCATGGGGCATGGATGTTATTGGGCCAATTGATCCAGCAGCGTCAAATGGGCACAGGTTTATTCTGGTAGCTATAGACTATTTTACCAAATGGGTGGAAGCTAAGACGTTCAAGTCTGTGACTAAGAAAGCTGTGGTCAACTTCGTGCACTCAAATATCATCTGTCGGTTTGGGATTCCGAAGGTAATCATCACGGATAATGGAGCTAATATTAATAGACATTTGATGAAAGAGACATGTGAATAGTTTAAGATTACCCATAGGCATTCTACTACATACCGTCCCAAGGCAAATGGTGTTGTTGATGCAGCCAATAAGAATATAAAGAAAATACTCCGGAAGATGGTTGAAGGATCTAGACAGTGGCATGAGAAATTACCTTTTGCATTGTTAGGATACCGCACCACCATTCGTACCTCGGTGGGGCGACTCTTTATTTATTGGTGTATGGCACCGAGGCAGTAATACCTGCAAAGGTGGAAATCCCGTCTCTGCGAATCGTTGTGGAGGTTGAGATCGATGATGATGAATGGGTGAAAAGTCGTTTTGAGCAGTTGAGTTTGATTGACGAGAAGAGATTGGCATCAGTGTGTCATGGCCAACTGTACCAAAGAAGAATGGCAAGAGCATACAATAAGAAAGTGCGTCCAGGAAATTCGAAGTCGGACAGTTAGTACTGAGGCAAATTTTGCCTCATTGGGCTGAGGCAAAAGGAAAATTTGCCCCAAACTGGCAGGGACCATTTGTAGTAACCAGAGTGTTGTCTAACAGGGCATTGTATTTGATAGATGTAGAAGGAAAATGTATAGAAATGGCCATCAATTCCGATGCAGTCTAGAGATATTATGTATGATTTCTTTATTTCTGAATATATCTGTTTGTATTTGGCATATCTTAAAGATTGAAATGACGAAGGCGTTTTGTCCTGTTATCCAAACACTTTTATCCCTTGTCATCCCCTTTGAGCCTTACTTGTTTTTCATACCCCTCTTTCGGAATCAATGACACTATCAAGGAACACAGGTGTCGAACATAGGAAAAAAGAAGAAGAAAAGCAAAGGAAAAAGAAAACAAAAGAAAAAGAAAGAAGAAGAAAAATAAATAAAAAAAAGAATAAAAATAGAAGAAAAATGAAAGTGAAGGAAAAGAGAAAGAGAAGGAAAAGAAGAAGAAAAGAAAAGACAAGGGAAAAAAACAACAAGGATAATTATGATACAGTGAACTACATTTGACTTGATCCCGAAAGGGCATGTAGGCAGCCTTACTCCGAGGTTCAGTCATGCCAAAATAAAAATCCAAAAATCCCCAAGCAAGAAACTGGGGCAGAAGTTGTGATTTTTGTGAAAAATTGGATTCCGAAAGTTGTAATTTAAACCTATTCGAATTGTTTTGAGCCTTTTATACCTTTCTTTCTAACCCAATCCAAAAGCCTACACTACGGTCCAAAGAAAGATTTTTGATCAATTTCTAAGAAATGCCAGGTCGAGCAGGTAGCAGTAATTCGTATCAGTGGCAACACTCTGGTTCAAGCAAGAAAGAACAAAAGTAAAAATGAGAGAGTCTTATTGGTGAAAACCTTCACGGGCACCGTAAGGCGACGGGAGCTGAAGGAAAATAAAATGAGAGAGTCTTAATGGTGAAAACCTTCACGGGCACCTCAAGGCGAAAGTGAGTTGAGGGATGGAAAACTGAGAAAGGTCTGTTGATGGAAACCATTGCGTGTTACTGCAGGAAAACAAGGTTAAGGTCTGGGTAATTCAAACAATTGATGGAAGTTCTGAGCAACAAAGTATGGCAATTGAAAGCTGGTTAGTTGGACAGGTTGGGCCGATTAATCCAAAATGCATGTCATGACCATTGGTACCAGTTGTCTCGCTCAGATAAGTTTCTTTTCCTTCTCTTTTTAAACAGTCATCTGGTTTTGGATTCTTCTTATCCTTAACTAAAAATCATTACATTTCATTTTGTTTTGAGGGTTTTGTCTAGCTGAGATGTTTTAGTGCCGGTTTTGTTCAATGCAAGCAGAAAAGACTTCAAAGCTCATTACCAGCTTCCGGAATTGTAAAGCACAGCGTGATCAGAGCAGGTCAAAAACAACCTGATGTCAAGTGGAATACAGGGAATTAACGGAAGTTTTATCGGTGAAATGATTGGAGAATGTCGTAGGAAAGGCAAAGGTTCAAACAAAAGGGTCAGAAAAGTGAAATAACAGCATGGGTGTAAAACATTTAGGTCGCCAGAGGTTGGGAAATTTAAAAGTTGGTCAGAAAGTCAAGCGGTTCAGGGTCAGTGCGTGGAAGTCAGTCAACACAAAGCAAGGCAGTGGAAGGATTTTTCGGCAAGAATGCCATCCACTAACCACCGTTTTAAACTGACGAAATTTTCTTTGATTGAAACAGGGGCAGAAAAGCTAGCTGTTGAGGAGGAATTCTCCAGGAGGGAAAAACAAGCAGTAATCAGGTTTAACCGCAAAGTGCGGTTTAATTAAATACAAGATAATCATGAATAGCATAGGGGAATATAATTTGGTAGCAAAGTTCGCATGTTTAGGGTAAATGCAAGTTGTCAGGACCTTCCTGGATAATAGGACGTAATTCAAATACCCGGGTAAGATAACATGGCATAGTGAGAAGTAACACCTTAGGTTCATAATTGTTTGGAGTTGTCAGGATCTTCCTGGATAAAAGGATGTAGTTTAAACCCTTGTAGATAACATGATGTAGTGAGGGTAATACCTTAGGTTTGTAATTATGTGGAGTTGTCAGGACCTCCCGGGATAATAGGATTTAGCTTTCAATTCTTAGTAACATGTGATAATATGATTCAGTTCAACACTCACCCATACACCCAGCTTCAAAACTGGGGCAGAAAATTTTCGTCGGTTGATTATTTTGTTGAAGTCAGGAGTCCGCCTGGAGAACAGAGACATACTTTTCAAGTTTGATGTCAGGAGTCCGCCTGAAGAACGAAGACATACAGTTTAAATTTTAAAAGTCAGGAGTCCGCCTGGAGAATAGAGACATTCAATTTCAAATTCAGAAATCAGGAGTCCGCATGGAGAACAGAGACGTACTTTTCAAGTTTGATGTCAGGAGTCCGCCTGAAGAACGGAGACATATAGTTTAAATTTTAAAAGTCAGGAGTCCGCCTGGAGAATAGAGACATTCAATTTCAAATTCAGAAATCAGGAGTCCGCCTGGAGAACAGAGACATACTTTTCAAGTTTGATGTCAGGAGTCCGCTTGAAGAACGGAGACATACAGTTTAAATTTTAAAAGTCAGGAGTCCTCCTGGAGAATAGAGACATTCAATTTCAAATTCAGAAATCAGGAGTCCGCCTGGAGAACAGAGACATACTTTTCAAGTTTGATGTCAGGAGTCCGCCTGAAGAACGGAGACATACAGTTTAAATTTAAAAGGCAGGAGTCCGCCTGGAGAATAGAGACATTCAATTTCAAATTCAGAAATCAGGAGTCTGCCTGGAGAATAGAGACATTCAATTTCAAATTCAGAAGTCAGGAGTCCGCCTGGAGAATAGAGACACGTATTTTGAATTTTAGCAATCAGGAGTCCGCTTGGAGAATAGAGACATACAATTTAATTTTAGCAATCAGGAGCCCGCCTGAAGAACAGAGGTCACACAATTTAGATTTTAGTTTTCAATCAATTTCTTGGTGTGCTCGAAGTCAGGTTCCCGCCTGGAGAATGGAGGTGTTAAATTTTTAAGTAGTCAAAGTCAGGTGCCCACCTGAAGAATGGAGGTGTTAAATTTTTAAGTAGTCAAAGTTAGGAGCCCGCCTAAAGAATGGAAGTGTTAAATTTTTAAGTAGGTGAAGTCAGGAGCCCGCCTGGATAATAGAGGAGTACTTTCAAGTTCGAGTTCATCAATCAGGAGCCCGCCTGGATAACATAAGAATACATTAGAGTTCAAGATTACTCAAGTTCAGCAGTTTGGAGAGAGGGAATAACATCTCAGTTAACCAGGTGAAATAGCAACAGGGAATTTTATCGAGAAAACACAAGACAATGAGGCAACAAGACAACACAAGACAACAAGGCAACAAGGAAGTACAAGAGCAAGTTTGAAGAATTTGGATAGGACTTTTGTAATTCATAGTTCATAGCTTAGTCTAACTTCTTTTATTTTTATACGGTGTAATAAGGGAAGTCAACAAGCAGCAGCAATAGCAATCGCAGTGAAATCATAGCTCCCGGTAGTCCCAGCTACCAGACTTTCCCGAACTACATTGACCTGATTCTTGTTTAGCCCAGGATATGTAGGCAACCTCCGAAGCAGGATGCGGTCAAACTTTTCAAAAATGCTTCACAACGGAATATTTGAACGGACAAAAATCGCTCTTACTTGCTCACTTATCTTTGCCCGAAAACATTTCATGTTTCCAAGCAAAGAGGGGCAGTTGTGAGCACGTGATTTTTGCCCTATATATGAATCATTCCTAAAATTCCAACAAAAAATTTTTTTCTTATTTTTACAATTTTTTATGCATTTTGGTATCATTTTCTGCTAATGGTTGCATTTTATTTGTGCATGTTAATTCATATAAAACACAAAAAATATGCAGTTTCATTTAAGATATAATTTTATATTTTTAGGACCGATTAGGGGTTAGTTTGTTTTAGAACCAAACATGGAAAATTACAAAAAAGCTCACTTTCGCATTTTAATTGTTTTAATCGTAAATTTGGCGTAAAATAGGTTTTTAATAATTTTAGAATTTAATTAGTTTAGTTTTGAAATATATTAGGACTTTATTTTAATTGTTGCAATTGTATAAAATCATAAAAAAATATATAATAAAAACACAAAATGATAAAGAAGAAAATAAACAAGAACAAATTGGGTTTATCTAAACCCAAACTGCAGCCCAAATCAGCTTCCGACCCAGGCCCAGAACCCTCTTCCCATCCGGTCTAATTCGATAAGATCAAAACGACACCGTTTGGCGTCGATTAATCCAAACCGTCGAGGTTAGCAAGATCAACGGCTTAGAGGCGGGGTAGGCATCCTATAAGTCTGTCCGAAGGTCCCCCCCCCCACCCCACTCATCATCGTCCTCCTCAACCCCCCACAAACCCTAGCCGCGCCGCCCTGAAAATCCTAGATCGTCGGTGGCGGCGCCAATGCTAATCACCCCCAAATTTACACCCCTCATCCTCTTCACTCTCCTTTTTCCATTCCCACCATTGGTTTCTCTCGAATATGGCCGGAGCTCGTCGAATCTCCGATTGAAGTTTCCGGCCAAGTCGCAAGTTGGTCCAAACCCGTCCAAAATCATACCCCATAATCCCCAGACTTCCCTCAACCCAAATCCATGACTATTTTCCTTCGAATCCTGGTGAAGTAGCTCGGATTTCAAATATGAAAATTTTCGGTCAAAACCTAACACAAAATCTTGTGATTTTGGACCGTACCATCCTTAACCATGTGTTTATTGTAAGAATACATGGTTAAGGATGTTACGAGTCAAAAATTTGGAAAAGATTTGAGCAAGCAGTAATTAGTCGGAGGTTTAGCTCCGTTGGTAAGTTTTTCTTCAACTCTCTAAGTCATTTTTTTATTAATATAGTCTCATATTCCCTTATTTGGTTAGATTGGATTGGTTGTTTATCGATCATATTTTAATGTCGTTCATAGATAATAATAATAGTTATTAATTTAAATGGCTAGTATTAATGTTAATTCATGCTGATACCCTGTTTGGATCGCCCTGTTTTTCTTTCCGATTTTTTAATGTTTATGGTTTTAAATGTTAGTTTAATGTTGACGACTACTGTCATTTGATTAATGGATTGTTAGAATATGCATTAGGATAAGTTGTATTATTGATATTCTTCCTTAGAGTTGGACCCGGTTGGTTATAGCTGAGCAAATCTTTGGTTTTTAGTTAACTTTAGTTAGATTTTAGCTGGGGTTAAAAGGGTTGGGATCAGTTAGCATTAGGCTGTAAATTCCAAACTAGTTCCAAACTAGTAGAAGGGCATATTAGGGATAGAAAAGGGCAGTTTCTTTGGGGATAGTAATTTCAAAATAGGGATAAGGGTAGTATAGGTATTTTAGGAGTAAAAGAGCATCCTAGGGCCTTCTAGAAGGGTATTTTAGTGTAGATTTCAGCCAACTTAGGAGATTAGCTTGGGAAACAAGTCAAGAAATGGGGGACTAAACTGAAAATAGGGGAGGGACTAAAAAGAAAACCAAAATTTGATTAACCCTTTTGGTAGCACCTATAAAATGGCATCAAATGCCTTGAGGAATGGGTCCTTTTCAAAAAAAAAAGTTCGCTATTTCATAGCTGGTTTAGTTTGTTTTTCAGAAATTTTCCTTTCTAGTTCCACATACCAAGTAGAAGTTAGAAATTTAACTACTAGAAAGCAAATAGATAAAAAATTTCAAAAACATATACTGTTTCATTCGACTATGAAATTGATTTTCTGGTTTTAGTAGTTGAATTACAAATTTCAGTTCCTTTTCTGGTGATTTGAGTGGTCAGAGCAATTTCTGGTTGGTTCAAGAATATTGGAGTTTCAGTGAGCCTGTTTTGGTTCCATTTGTTGAATTTTCGAGTTTGGGATGTCCTGGCTGTTTAAATTTCAGTGTTGTGTCCAAATTTCAGATTCTGAGTTGTTGGGTTGTTGTTTCCTCTGTTTGGATTGTTGAATTTTCTCCTGAGCTACACTGTTGCATTGCAGCTTCTGATCCATTTTTCTTTTATTTCCTTTCAAATCTCAGGTACACGCTCTCAGTCTGTTTGATGTAATGTGAACATGGAATACAATTGTTGCCCTGGAATTGCAATACAAAAAGGATTAAGTTTAGATATTTCCATGTTTGTTTGATACTCACAGTTGTCTTAATTGAATTGTATATGCGAGACCTCTAACTAGGCTGTATAAATGTATAATTGATATATGACATATAGACATGGTGTAGTGTAACTGAGGCATCATGGTGGTTAACTTTAGTTTTAGAATAAATGTCGTCAGTATAGTATATTGTGGTTTACAGAAAACAGAAATGAGGTATCGAAACAGTAGTATTTTTAAACAATGTCTCTGTTGCAATTGTTAATGTCAACAGGTGTTTGTTAATGATTAGTTTGTGAGTTCTAGTACCTTAGTGACATAATACGTATGACAAGTTTAGGATTACATCTGGCTTAATTTATCACTTTGATAATGCTTAAGGTAACTCAATAATTGAATAGTTAAATGGTTGCCCGCAGTTCGTCATTTGTGGTCTAAAAGCCTGTTAGTTCAATGAGGGTATGTGATATGGGTTTAATTAGGAGATGGGTCCAATTGGTGGTTTGTCAATCCAGGGGATCGACCCCCATACCTCTGCGAGCTCAACTGCTATGGGCCACTCCAGGCCTAACGCTTGCATTCACAATAGTTTTCTTTCCAATTGTGCTGGGCCCTTTGAGGCCCAAGACCGGTTGTACGTTTTTTAGGTTGTAGAAAATTGTCGTCATTTTTTAGGTTGGCCCTTTTAACAAGAATTGATGAGACAAGCCTCGCCGAATAAAATAAATTGTGGGCCCTCAATAATTGGTTATTTAAATATGATTATAATTTGGGAGGGCCATTTAGCGAACTTCACGGCTCTTCCCCAAAATAATATTACGTCAGAATCTTTAGGCGCGGTTTTAATTAAATTACCTTCTTAAACTCGGGTGCGCATTGATGCGACCCAAATCCAAATCTCGACGAAGTCGAAATGTGTTGACAATCATGGGTGCATTGATTGCGACGTGGTCCGAGACACGTTTTTCACAACGTTAATAATAATAATAATAATAACAATAATAATAATAATAATAATAATAATAATAATAATAATAATAATAATAATAATAATAATAATAATAATAATAATAATAATAATAATAAAAGCGGTTTTAAAATTAAAAAGCACATAAGCTAGAACGTGTATTAAAATTAGATAAAATCAAATACAACAGTTAAGCGACCGTGCTAGAACCACGGAACTTGGGAATGCCTAACACCTTCTCCCGGGTTAACAGAATTCCTTACTCGGATTTCTGGTTCGCAGACTGTAACAGAGTCATAAATTTCCTCGGTTCGGGATTCAACCGGTGACTTGGGACACCATTAATATCCCAAGTGGTGACTCTGAATAATTAATAATTAAATCTTGTTCCGATTGTCCTTTAATTGGAAAAACTCCTTTACGCCCTTCTGGGGGTGTAGGTAGAAAAAGGAGGTGTGACAACTTAAATCTCAATTGGTGACTGAATCTGCACCACAATAGGTGTGAGAATGACAGGAGGTATTTTAGGTTCATCCCCTTCATGAATGAGCCCGATTGATCCTTCCAGATCCTATTCTTCATCAGTTTCGATCACATTTACCCCCTCACCCTTGTGATCCGGGAGGGGATTGGTACGGATATTAGGCATAGCCTTTTTTGCTTGTATAATCTTGGTGTCAATCAGTGTCTAGATCTTATCCTTCAAAGTGCGATATTCATCAACAGTATGACCCTTCATGCCCGAGTGGTAGGCATATGTCTTGTTTAGATTGACCCACTGAGAGGAATTTTCCATGGCAACAGCGGGAATAGGAGTGACATAATCGGCAGCCTTCAGTCTCTCATACAACTGATCGATGGTTTCAGTAATAGGAGTGTATTGTCTGGGCAGTCTACGGTCAAAATTTGGTTTGGGTTTTTGGTAGTTTTGGCGGGCTGATGGTGAGTGATAGTATGCTGGCTGAGTGTTATAAGTATGGTAAGTGGAGGTGGGTTGTTGGTATCTGGGAGGTGAAGGCTGATATATGGGTGGTGGTGTTTGGTATGTGAGGGGAGACTTTGCACCTTGGGCTACCATCATTGCCCCTACTTCCTTCTTTTTAGAAATACCGCCCGACTGCAAGGCTTTGTTTGTAGCATGTAGTGCCTCAAAATTTGTTACCATTCCGCTTTTAATTCCCTCTTCTATTCTTTCTCCCAATTTGATGATGTCAGAAAATTTATGGTTTTCAATAACCATCAACCTCTCGTAATATTGCAGATCCTGCGCTCAGACAAAGAACATATTCATCTGTTCTTTTTCCAGTGCTGGCCTTACTTTTGCAACTTCTGATATCCATCGAGTAGCATACTCGCGAAAACGTTCTGTTGGCTTCTTCTTAAGATTCTGAATATAGAAGATGTCTGGCACATTTTTTGTATTGAACCTGAACCAATCCATAAAATCTGACGCCATGCTTAGCCAGTTAACCCATTTCTTCGGGTTTTGACTAATGTACCAGGATAGGGCGTCTCATGTGAGGCTCCTCATGAATAGCTTCATACGGATTTTTTATCTTTACCAAACCCTACGAGCTTGTCACAATATGTTCTCAAGTGTACCTTCGGATCACTTATCCCATCGAACATTTTGAACTTAGGAGGTTTGTAACCCTCTAGTAGTTCTACATCCGGCAAAATACACAAATCCTTATAATTCAAACCTTCGATACCTTTACCACCCTCAACACCTTGGACTCGACTAGTAAGTTTCTCGAGCTCCTCTACCATGTAATTGATAAGCAAGTCCTTCTCGGTGGAATCCTTTATGTATAGGGTCGGTTGTGGAGTGTGGGGTAAGGTTAAGGTTTCCACATATATGGGGTTGCTTTGATGGACTCCAGGAATTTTGGCGTAGTGGTAGTTGTTGATTGAGTTTTGGGGATCAGGGGTAGGTTGTGGTACATTTTGAAGAGTGTGGTAGGTGGTGGTTTGTGGATACTAGGTCGGATAGTGATGATGTTGTGGAGGGGTCAGTTATTGGCGGAGGATTAGGATTTTGAGGAGGTGTGGCATACTGATGAGGTGCGGGAGGATTTTGGTTTTGTGTGTTTTGGGGAGGTGCTGGGTTTTGGGCATTTTGTTGGTTGACGTTGGAGATGTTCAGGGTAAGGGAAAGGTTTGCCAAGTTTTGGACCTGCTCAAATTTCCCTTGTAGCTCAAGTATCTTCTATTCCAATCGTAAAACCAAGCCATCCTGTGCCGAAGTACTCCTACCATCCGAAGTCTTGACATTCTCTGCATGTGTAGCGTTGTCTTTCTTGATATCGCTCGTATCATTCATTATGGATTTTCCCTTGCTTTTAGGATCACTTGGAGGAGGAGAAGGTGGATGACCTCTAGATCTGGTATGATATGTTAATGATGCCAATATGCATGAACCAACCTTAGGGGATGGGAATAAGCAAACAAAGAAAAGAATAAAACAAATGTAAATGAGTCAGTAAGGAGTATTAAAAGGATATTTGCAGTATTTAAACACATATTGCAGAGTTATAAATTCATGTTCTAGTTTGGGGACCTCATTATGCTTGAGGTAGGCCTAAGCGACATATAGATTTGGAGAAAATCAATGCGAATAACTGCATCATTTCATTAATATGATAAATGAACCAATTCTCTACTAAAACGACAATAATTATAAAGAGTCACTAATGGCATTTCCCTTATTACAACCAAAGTCTAAAAAGAGTCTAGAAAGTAAGTAAAACATCATTCCTAATCTATTTGGTCCCTGAGGGACCTTCTCCATTCTTGGCCTTCTTTGCTCCATCGATCAGATTCCTAGGCCGCGCATGTCCAGCAGCAAATACGCCCTTGCTAGATGCCCTCCTTCACTGCCCTCTGCATGCTGACAGTTTGAGATCCTTTTCCTTATCTTTCCCTCAAGCTCCATCAACCCATGCTCCAAATATTCTAGCCTCTCTGCTAATTTAGTGGCGATTTCTTTCCACTTGTTGATTACTTCCATGTCCACTTTATGTTGTTCTAAATGCCTTGCTTCAGACTCGATAACCCTTTTGCGCAATATCCTATATTTGACTTGTGCTTCAGCATCGTTGTCTATAACCCTATTCTTTAGATTAATCCCTGGCTTGACATCCCCCGCTATATCATCTACCAACCATGATGGATAGAAATACACATGGCTGGCGTGATACCGATCTGGCTCGATGGTATCTTTCTCCACAATGATCTTTTGATGCCACATGTGTTATGCCTCGAACTTGAATGGAATGGCATTCCCCTGGAAGTACGCTTTTGTACTGTACCATTTTAGAAACTCGTGGTATAACTTGTTTCCTCCTAGCTTGCCTCATAACCCTGATAGGAGCATAAGGATAGATCCCTCTCAGTCCGATTAGCACTAGATGAGGAGTATCTCTCGACCTGATGATGAATTCATTGCTAGAGAACCACTCGAACATCTAATGTACATTGTCATCAGTCAGATTGCTGAAGAAATGTACCCAGCTCACAGCGTTTTCTGGTTGCGCAAACCTATTTGGAATAAAAGTCATTCTCTTCGGATGGTGATAGGCTATGTTGTCATTCCATGGTCGTCGCGGAAGTTCTTGATGGTATTCTCCTCTCTAAGGTGTTCCAAAAACCATACTTGCAGCAACAGATTGCAACCCTCGAAATGCCTATACCCCTTTTTGCAACGATCTAAAGCCCGGTACATCTCAGTCAAAACCATAGGGACAATAGTGTAAGTTTGCCCCTCAAACCCCCCTATTAAGGTCTTAGTGACCATAGCTAGGCGAGTGTGGATCTTTTTTCCCTGTATTGGAAATACCAGCATCCCTAGAAAGCAGACAATGAATACAAAAACTCGGTGGTGAGTCCAACCCAAAGAAGTGATGGCAAACTCATCATGATAAAGGCGATATGACTTGTTGTGCCCATAACGCTCATAAAGGAAATTGAATGGTATGTAAGACTTCTTCAGACAGACTAACTCATCATCTTTCCTAAAACATATCATTTTTAAGAAACCTCGAGAAGTGCGATTTTCTGATACCAACAAACCAGGGCTATCCCATGGGAGCCCAGCGAAGCCTCTTATTTGTTCTAATAGAGGAGTCATTTCTATGTCACCAAAACAGAAGATGACTCTCTTCTCATCCCAATACATGGTGGCGGCCTCAATTAATGCAATGTTTGGCTGAATGTCTAAGAAGGAGGATAAATTTTCGAGGACTTTTTTCACATGATTTTTGTCACTTGGTGAGTGTTTTTCCCACCAATCTAGCAGTAAAGGTCGGATATTTTGAACCATGCCAAATCTGGGGACTTATGTCTCGTATTTGCAAAACAAATAGAGTTAGCCCTTTCCCCCTCCGGATTTGGCTATTCACACATTAATGATCAACACATTGGCATGTTTTCTCCAAATAATGCACAGATAGTGATTGTGCCCATTAGGATTATGGAAATCTCAGCGGGTTTTGGACAAGGCTTATCTTAGCGAGTTATTATGCGAACATCATTCTAACCCATACTAGGTTTGGATATGATGGATGCACAGTTAATGTTAGAGTGGAGGTTTCTAGAAGAGTCTAGAATAGGTACCCTCAATAAGCTGACAACTTGAGAGGGAAAGGCACAGAATCGTCTACTGCACCACCAATCGACTAGTTTTACCACAAATAAGCCTTTTCAAATTTAAAGGGTGATTTAGAAAGAGCGCGGACACTCATCAAGTGCCGCTATGGTATTAATTACACACGAGTGGAATATGATATGGATCATGCTTTATAAAGATAAAACAACACGTCAAATATTTTGCATGATGAAAACAGTAAATGTAGTATTGCATAAAACGTAATGACATAAAAATAAAGGAAAATAAGGAAGAAGTTAGTTCGCGCAATGTGAAAATTGTAATAAAGAAACAAGGGAGTGAGGGTGGGGAGAGACGTGATGTAGCAATTCTAATAGATGCATAAAGGAAAATGCATGTTATGACCAAATTGAGCAGAGATTTGCGTATTAATGCGAATTCAAATAAAGGGAAAATAAGAATAAGGGTGTACAGGTTGAAATAAAGGGGAAACGGGAGCGAGATATTCATGTAACATCAAAAAATAATAAAAGACACGCTTATCAGAGAAGACTAATTCATATAGACCAAGTTTGCAATGGTAAGAGCCTAAAAATATCCCCAACAGAGTTGCCATGCTGTCGCGCCCCTTTTTCTCGTGAAATCAGGTTTCGACACATGACAACTCTTTTAAAGGAAGGTGTTAAAAGAAAGAGTCACCACCTAATAGGTTTGAGATGTGCTAGGGCACCTATTTGCAAACAACTCTGGTTTAATCAGTTTGCATCACCAAAGATTGGGCAAGGGCTCAAATTACTTCGAAGAGAAGGTGTTAGGAACTCTTCGAGGTCCACAACTACGGATCCCGGCTGAACTCGAATTATATGAATTAGTCAGACAAACAAAGACAAAGAAGGCAAGAAGTTTGGGAAGTTTTATTGAACACAAATAATTGATTTAAAGACAAGAGGGGGGTTCCTAAATTGTTTAGACTAAAGGATCACCCTGTGCAACATAAATAATACTTTGTAACTCCCTCAAGATGGGGTGTTACTCGTATTATTCAGCAGGCACAGACTATCATCTCCTGCTATCCGATTACTATATTTAAGTTGTTACCTAAAACGCACTAGTTGATTCTAAACTGTGCCTTATGCATGCTCTACTCGTCCCATGCCTATGGCCCAGGAGGTGTTTGGACCTCTATTTTGGATAGTTCTAGACTTAACTTAGGCTGCTCAAAAATAATAAAACTAGGCGACATACAAAACAATTTTGACTTCATGTAAAAGCAATTAAGGGCTTAAGTTAGACATGGTTTCTAATTGACCTCATGCAGGCAGTTTCAGATGTAAGGTTCCATCTTATAGACGAGATTACACGGTTATTACATGGTGATTATTGAGATTACATGTTTCTAAACCATAAGAATGTTGTGTCTAAGTGATTTACGCAGTAGAGGGAGCAATCAAATCTATTGGAAAAGACCAGAATTACTCATATTTTTTGACAGTGGCATGAATAAGCAGTAAACATCATTTGAGAAATTCAACATTAATAATTTAGAGCGAGTAGTTATACCCTATAGGTAGGATCTCTAACGATCAATGCTTGGACCCAATTTTATTATGCTTAGCCCCGATAAACATGCTTTCTAAGTGAGCATTATGATACAATAGCAAATGGGATAATTAAAATCCTATAGGCATGGTTTCTAGTGCATATGTTGCAGTTACGCGATTTTGAAAGAAAGTTCAATTGTATTTGTGTCCTATAGGCAAGTTTTCTAGTAACACGTAGCAGTAGGAATAATTAAAGCATTTAAACTCATGTTTTGCTAGTAGAAGGGTAGTGTGAGTGTGTTCTTCTCTTAATGACATAATTTCTATAGTGCACATAGAAATTGAATGGCATATATAGCAATTAAATCATTGAATCCTATAGGCATGTTTTCTACTCTTGCACACAAATATCAGAATCTCCCCATTCCCCATTTTTACTAACACCCCAATTGTTATTTACAAAGTTATTACAGACCCAATGATAAAGTAATTACAAATGTGGTATAAATAATGACAGTAGACCCATAGCAGGCCCCAAAGAAATACCTAGCACTGTCAGGGCCCAGACTTCCAACAAGGAGCCATATTCACCAACACAACCCAGAATCCATAGAAGAACTTAAGCTAGATCATACAACCATAGATTGACTAACCAATTTACATATTCAGTAGACCATAGAAAGAAAGAGTTGAGTGTCAGGAACAATGCATGTCTCAGTAGTAGAGGGAGTGACTAAAGGACACCAAATCCTAGTGTGTCAGAGTTCACAAGAGTCTCAAACGGACCCCGAGCAGTGCTCACACTAGGGAGGTCAGTAGTAAGAGCCTTAGTGGCCTTGGCTTTCAGCCGGTCAAGAATAATGGGTTCAGAATAGCATAGGTAACGAATGGGAGAGAGTGGACAATGGTTAAGGGATCAAAGTTAAGGAAATACACTCATAGCTTAGAGTAGACATAGCAAAGTTGACAACGTAGAGCAAACAGGTCACAAGACTTAGAAGCAGGTTCAACAAGACTCAGAAGCAGATTCAACACAACAAAATAACAAGTTTGCATGATTAACAAAGATTATCATACATAGATGCATAATACTAAACAAGTTCAAAACCTAAAAGGTCCAGGTTATGCTAAGCATGCATCCTAGTATCACAAGACAGCCATGTTAACTCGTATCATGAAGCAGAAAGTGTCAAACATGGTATAGTAACTGTTGATACCCAATTTTTCCTCATATATTTTTAAATATGAATAAATACTTTCAAAATATTTTACATGCATTTAGAAACATGCATAAATATTTTTTTATAATTTTTAAAGGCCTTAAAATAATTTATTTTTGTATTTTTAATTATATAAATATTCAATAATTATTTATCATATGACTTTACGATAATTTAATTATCTAAATTCATCATTCATGCTCATATAAGTGTTCAAATATTTTTAATTGCATTTTCTACAAATACATTTACATTTTAAGATTATAATTGCATATTTTGCAATAGTAGCTCATCCATATGTATAATTATATTACCTATACAGAAAATAACTTTGTTAAGTTATTTTAAATCACCTTCATGTACAATAATCATTTTTATCATTTAATTATCTATTTTTCAAATTATTTTATGTAATAAATTGGGAATTTAACAAATAGCCCTTTAATTATGCCTAAATCGGACCCCCCCCACCCTCAGTCCAATTCCAATTCAAACCCCAGCCCACTTAAACCCCAAACCGGAACTAATCGTGGTCGTTGATCTCTAAGATCAACGGCCCACATTACCCCTTTCCTTTTTGTAACCCAAATGACCCCCAAAACCCACTCATTCTTTAGAGACCGCCGCCCTTGAATCCTTCTTCTTCTCCGTTATCTCTGAAGCTATCCCTAACCCTAGCGTCATCACTCCTAAATCTCCCAAACCCCTTCGATCCCCGACTAGATATGGGGTTATTTGGTGTTTTGCTACCCTATCTAACCTGTTACATCTTCTGGTTGTTCGACTTCATTTATTTATGAGAGAATCTTAAAGAGATTCAACCGAGTCTTGTCAAAAAATCTATCTCACAGGCTTGTCTTTGGCCATTCTCGTTTGTGGGTACTATTCCTTGCCTATTTTTGGTTTGATTCTATAGTTTTGGACCGAGCTTCTTTCATCTTTGTTATTTTCGAAAACCCTAGTCTTATAACTACTTGGGTCTGTCCAGATCCTTATAGATCTGGAAGGTTTTAAGTGCTATTTGATATTTTTTTCTCAAAAGTCTTATACTTTTGTTATTACTATTCCGATTTCAGTGCTTCTCTGAAATTAGGATTTTTATCCCAAGTTTCTTCAAAAGGTTTTCTTTCTTTCAAATGTTTAATCGGATTATTCTTTACTCGCTTGGGTAATTTTTGTGTATGTTTTTTAAACCCTAGGTATTGTTCTGTTATGGCACTGATTTCTTCAATTTTTCTTCCCGTCAATTATTTATTTTTGTCAACCCAATATGCTGATTGATTTTATTAGGGATTTGAATCATATTTTCCTATTAAAATCGGTGTTTTCTGTGACTTTACCTATTTCATTATTTGTGACCTTGATTAGTTATACTTGCCTTAATTAAACTGTTAGTATGGTTTGGGGATATGATTAACTCCTATATGGTATGAGACTGATTGCTTGCCTTATTTGAACCATAGTTCTGTACCATTAATTGACCCTCCCCAATTTAAGGGGTCTCTTTCGGATTTTTCTATAGGAATTGATTCCCTAATTGGCTGATTGATTTTATTTGATTACCCTTGTGTTTACGAACTGTGATTTTCTCTTTACCTTGTTTGTTTTACCTCACTAAGTGCTATATATACTCTCATTACTAATTCTTCAACACATGAACATAGTTCAAAAACACACAGACACACACACAAAACTTTGCTCTCAAACCTCTCTGCTACTTGTGTTCATTGCATTGCCTAGCCAACTGAAAGACAAGGCTAGACCACTGAGTTTTGTATATCTTTCATCTTATGTTTACCATCTATAACTAGTATGCCTCTATTTCTAATGTCGTTCATTATACTATGATCCTGAACCTATGTGCTCTCTTACTTGCTGCTTTACTTCTGTTGAATCCATGTCTTTCTATATTTCGATTAGCATGTCTACTTTTGTGTTTAACTATGTATCCTTCCTATTTATTGCTTTGATTAGCATGTCTACTTCTATTTAATTAAACCGATATGTTTCCTGTAATCAGCATGTCGACTTCTATTTAATTAAACCTATATGTTTCATGTAATAAGCATGTCTACTTCTGTTTAACTAAACCTATGTGTTTACTGCTTTCAGCATGTTTACTTCTGTTTTAACTAGGCTTATGTGCTTCCTGCTCTCAGCATGTTTGCTTTTTATGTAAATTAGACCTATGTCTACTTATTTCTCAACTAGCATGTTCTTTCTGTCCTGTTTCATGTATTCACCCCTAACAGACTTTTGATTAATGATTCCTATGCTCCCAACCCCTGTTTCCCTTCATGTGTGTCTGTCTGGTTGGTATTCTGATCTTAGCATGCCATTTATCTGTTTAAAACCTGTCCTTATACCCACCTGGTAACAACTAGTAAACTAAGTCAAATCTGGGCAATGTGAAACTTTGTTTGAAATAGTTGTGATCCAAATTCTGTATATTGTTTGATTGCTAGGACCTTTGTTTGAGTTCCAATGCTTGAATGACCCTGTTTGCTCCTTACATCCTGAGAATCCAAAACTATTTTCTTAAAACTATCTCCTGTTTTCAACTCCTACTCTTAGAACATCTAAGGTACTGCCCCTCCAGTGTGAGCATTGCCTAGGAATCCATGAGACTCCTCTCAACTTTGACACACTGGGGCTGGCTCTCCAAAACTTGATCACAAAATATTTTCTTTAAAAGTTTTCTGGTGTGAGCATTGCCCGGGGTCCCTGAGGCCCTTGGGAACTTTGACACACCAGGATACCATGGGGCATACTATGAGAACATTGGCATGTTCAGACTTGGTTGAAGGTCTGGCTTCCAGGATTACTTTTGGGCATATCCAGGCTCCCTATAGTATAGCAGTTCCATTCTGTAATTCATTTATATTTGGTTTGTAATAATAATTCCTTGTAAAAAAGATATTGGGGTTATTAGTAAAACTGGGAGGGATTCTTATATATATATTTTGTTGGGAACGGGTAGAAACTATGCCTATAGGTTGTTGCGATGTTTGTTTACTTATGTGTGTTCAGATATCATGCCTATAGGGCTTTAAATCAGTCCCTGCATCTAGAAACCATGCTTGTAGGTTGTTGCAACGTTTGTTACTTATGCGCATTTAGATACCATACATATAAGCTTTAAATCAGTTTCTTCATTTAGAAACCATGTCTATAAGGTTCAAATCAGTTCTTGCATTTAGATACCATGCCTATAAGATTTTAAAAAATCAGTTTTTGCACTTAGATATCATGTCTATAAGTTTAAAATTAGTTTCTGCGCTTAGAACTCATGCCTATAGGATTTCAACATGTTTCAGCACTTAGAAATCATGCCTACCGGTTTCAGATAAAACCAACTGCAAAAATCAGTAATCAGTTTACAGCTTAGACACCTAGTTTATAAGAAAAATACTGTCCGTTTATTATTTAGGTAATCTCGTAGGTTGTTTGAGTTCTTAGTTTAAAACTGTTAGTTTCCTGCTGTTTGAAACTGCCCAGATTCAAGAAGTAATAAAATCAGCAGACAAACTGATTAGGTATTTTCTGCCCCGCTTTAATAAAATTGCTGCATATATTGTGCTCACCTAGATATCCTGCTATAGGACCTTTTAAAGTGTCTGAAATAATGTTGTTTGAGACGTGCAATTGCCTGCTTATTTGTGGAGGTAAATGTGAGCCTTTAACTGTTCCTTTATCTGATAGTTCTATTTGTTTTGCCTGTCGCTTAGATTTTCTCCTTTTAAGCACCATAGGAGAGTCTAGATCCACCTTAACTAGAAGTCCTAAACACCTCTAGGACCATAAGTAAGGGCCGGGTAATGCAAGCATATAGTACGTTTAATTAGAATCGCTTATATAACCATTAAGGGGAAGGTAATTAGGTAGTAAAGGATATGATGACATGTGCGCTAACGCTATGTGTAGCACCCCATCTTGGGGACGATTACCAAGTATTGCACAGAAGTGATCCTATAGGCTAAAAACCTAGGACTCCTTCTACCTCTTGTTTTAAACGTAATATCTATTTGTTTAAATTGCTTTGTTTGCTTATAAGACTAATTCACTTAATTCGAGTTTCACCGGGACCCACCATTATGGACCTCGAGGGGTGCCTAACACCTTCCCCTCAATGTTAGTTCGAGCCCTTACCCAATCTCTGGTAATGCAAACCAGTTTATGAGTTATTTTCTTTAGGTTCCCTAACGCACCTTAAATCCGTTAGGTACGACTCTTCAAATTCCATACCCAATTCCCAAAAGGAAATGAGTTATTCCCAAGAATGTCGAAACTCGGACTCCGCGACAAAAAAAGGGGCGCGACAGTAACAAAAACTAAGATGGCTATTCTAAAGGTTAGTAAAATAGGATATGCTATGAGACACACTATCAGAGAAACAGATTATAGTTGATAGAAAAGGTCTTAACACAAGATAAACACATTATATGCAAGACAATCATTGTAGAGATTCAGAGCAGTACGAAATAGTAAGCATATTTATGAGCCTTCAGGCATCAATACACTAATTAAACGAGCTTAAGGGGGTCAGATTATCCCAGTTAGACTTAGACAATCTCAGAACTAGTAGTATTAGGTGAAAGTTGAATGCTAAAGAGTCTTAAACGAGTGTAAAGTTAATAGAGTTGCACATAAAGGATAGCCCAGAAACACAGTAAGTCATGCATTTCAGAAGTGAGGATATATGCAAATCACAAGCACATGAGAACAAAATTGCTAAGCCAAGTGTCTTACTAGTTAAACAGACAGTAAGAAGGACCAAAAGTTCCACAAGAACTTAGAATCTTAATGCGTCAAAGTTCCCAAGAGCTTCAAAGGAACCCCGGGCAATGCTTGCACCAAGAAACGTTGAATAATAGAATTCCAGTAGCCTTGGCTTTCAGCCGGCCAAGAAATAAAGCACAGAACAAGAGAATAAGGAAACAACAGAACAATTGCTTCGAATTTTTAGTGAAAATCTAGCGATTAAGGTCCGTTTTAAAGGGGAATGGGGGGTTATATAGTAGTAGAAATTAAACACCCAAACAAGGAAAATCATCAATCAAACACGAGCAAGGAAAGAATATATTATAATCAATTAGAATCGATTTTAGGGTATAAATAGAGGAGTTCAGTAAATCAACAAGGAATAACAAATAATACTAAAAAATAAAGGGATAAAGAAGATTAAATAGAGAATAAGGAACATATCATACCAAAAATCATTTAGAGTCAGATTTAGGGCAAAATAAGGTAGAAAATAAGGAGACATGGCAGATTAAACAGAAATACAAAAAAAAATAGTCAAACACGGAAAAGGAAGAGTATCAATTAAGAACCAGTAAGAAATAAGGGAAAATCTCAAACCCCAGTTGGGTCCAGTTGCTTGAAAACCCAAATTAAAGGTGCAAATCGCTCCTTCCTAAGTGTATCTAGACGGAAAACAGCCTAAAATCCAAATATTACTGGAACGGATTATTCGACCTGATCGATTTGTCTGCCCCAAAACGTGTGCTTCCACGGAGTATGGTTCAACCCGGGCTAGCTATGGAACAGGCTTGTGAACTAGGGACTCCGTTTCGGGATCTTCATCGACTGGATAAAGAGTTTCCACTGATGGGGAGGTTCTTTAACTGGCTAATTGACTTAGTGAATCGGCTCTGACGCTCTCTGCGTCCGTGGGATCAACTCCACCTTAGAGATCTTCCAGATCCGCAACTACAAGCTCTCGAGTGGGAACAGGATCTCCTACTGCTGATAGGTATGCAATCGAAGAATCTGGCGAGATATGGAGAGGATATGCTCGAACCGGACCGCATCTCCATTTGCACATGGATAATGTGCTGCCCCTTTCTTTTCTTCCAAACTCGGTCGAATACGTCGGGGTGGGTCTAAGACGGGTACCAACCGGGTTGGATAGAGGGGTCTCCTGGTTTGGACTTGGGGTCTATTGGGCTAAGGATATTGGGCCAACTTGGTTCAAAAATTAGTTTAAAACTAGGCTATTATTTAAATACACAAAAATAATTTATAAAAATACTTGATAAAGAAGTAACAATATTATTTATACACTGAAATGCTTAAAAATGATAACTTAATATTATAAAAATATAAAATGCTATTTTGACATAACTAAAGAGCATTTCTATATGAGTATAGGCTATTACTGTAAAATTGTGCACATAAATTTAAAAATGCTAATGTAATTATATGTAATGAAATAAAATATTTGAAACATATATTATAGGTGCAAAAATAATTACTTTAGGTAGCTAAGTCTTCACAAAATAATTTGAGGGATAATTATTAGATATTTATTTAATAAAAAATCTTAAAGCAATCAATTTTGAGCTTTAAAAATTATGAAAAATTATAGAAAATGCTTGTATAGGTTTGTAAACTAAATAATGATGCAAATATACTATTTTGAAAGTATATATATTTTTTAGAAAATATGAGGGCAAAATTGGGTATCAACAGTATGTAAGACTAATCCCCCTCTCAAAGAAACGAGTAACGGTACAAGTAGAAACAACATAAGATCAATGAGATCCTAAAACAATATAAAAGTGCCAAGTTAAGAGAAGTACAAATTTTCAAGTGAATATCAATATTTTAGGTTGGGAGATCTTTAGTACCAATATACCACCGTGTTATTAGTACGGAGCCCGATCACGGTCCGATCGGCTAAGACGTTTTACCTAAAGACATCCAATCACAACACCGCCATGTGCACAACATGGCGTCCGATCTCAACCCGATCATCTAAGCCGTCTCACCACAATGTCGTGTGGGTCGACATCACTTTCTGCTAGCAATCATCTCATCCCATTTAGGGGAATAATCTCAAGACATCAATCTTATCCCATTCAAGGGGAATAATCTCATCACATCCATATGGGGATTTTATCCCTCAATCACTAATACATCGATACGTGTAGTTTCGGGGTTAGGTTATTTTAACCTACCCTTCCTCGGTGGCACTGCTGAAACTGAAAGAGCACATGATATTGGTGTTATAGAAAGTGATGAAGAGATAGAAGAATGTGATTTTGGATCTGATGAAGATGAAGAAGGTGAACAAAGTGATTGAAATTTGAGAAATATTTTAGTGAAAATAATGACATTGAATGATAACAAGATATTGAATATAACAGATGACTTTGAATTTAATGTAGATGCAGAAGATGAACAAAGTGATTGAAATTTGAGCAAAATTATAGTGAAAATTACGAGGGCTCTCTTGTTGAGGTTGGAATCTTTAGAATCAGAAATCAAGTTTCTGCTTCATTTTCTCCTTGGCTCAACATTAACATGAACCCTCAGAAATCAAATGCTTAGTCCAGCACAAGAACAAAATTTGTATCTAATGTTTATCCAAAAATTGTGTATGGGTATGAGAAGAAGACTTCAGCAGATACCAACCCCACAAGAAATTGATATAATTTAGAGAGAGGAGTAGTGCAAAATATTTGCTTACAGTACAGAGAAATAAATTAGCAGTAACCGCATTACAGAAGAATTGTTTTGTTGATAGAAAGACAAATCACAAAGGATAACTCTAGACAAGTCACCCTTCACTTTTAGCAATGAGCTATAACCACAACATAAAAAACAGTTACATACATTCACCGATCTAACGACTGTTCAACTTTAGATTTCAGAAGGTTACACCTTTGAAATACATGAAATTGTTGAATTGCATAAGAGCAGAAAAAACCAAATTAGTGTAATATGAGCACTGGAAATAATTTGACCATATGCGTGTGATCATTACTAAAACAGTTTCTCAATCACTATCCTTGGAAAATGAGGATACAACAGAAACCAAGATGACTATGAATATTCACACTTATTCTGACAATATTCATATTTTCAATTGCTTTAGTCCAACATGAAGTAATAATATGCCGGTAATTCCAAAACCAAAGAAAGAATATCACACAATTACAAATTAGTATACCTAAAGAATATGAGCTTTATTGAGTGCATTCAGTGGAAGTTTCTATTTTCATAATGAGCTGCTTCTACATTTTGATCAGCTTGATCAGTAGTTATCATGTCTGCATTTTCTTAATAGTTTCCCAATATTGGTAATGACTATTATTTATCTTAAATTTTGGTTAACTCCAATGTAAATTATGCTACATGGATTTCTTCTCTGGGCATCCATGAGTTTCTTGATGCCTATTGGGATTCTTGTAATAAGAATGTCACATAGACTGGTCTCTGTTATGCTTTTTCTAACAAAATACTTGGCTGGTCAAATTTTTTTATATTTTATATTTTCTGATTGGTTGGTGTATTATTATTATTGTTGTTGTTGTTCTTGTTATTCTACTCTTCTTGTCAGTATTTGAACATGAAGTATGACAAGAGGAAGAGGCACGAAATATAGTTAGCGAGGTCGTGGGGGCATGTCTAACAAAAGGGGAGGAGGCTACCAACAACTACCGAACACTTCTCAGGCCAATATTAGTGAACTATCAACCCCTAAATCTCAACAGGCTGGTTCAAACCAACATATTATCTTGTCTCATGAAAGTAGTTTTCGGCAGCTTGTACGTACATCTCAAGATGTCCGTGCTCAACAAACAACTTCTGCTTCTCAAAATGTTGGTGGTCTACAAGCAACTCTCGCTTCTCTGAATATTAGTCGTCAACAAGCGCCTCATTCTTCTCAGGATGTTGGTGCTCAACAAAAAACTCCTTCTCAAGATGCTCCTACTCAAGTTGTTTCTACTGAACAAACACTTGTAGGTTATGGAAGTAGTAATCCACAGGCAAGACGAGATGGTGCTCATGGCATAAGATCTTTGGAAGTAAACAGAGATACGTAAGTAAAGCTATATTATACAAGTTGTGGTTAAATATGTTTTCATTTAATTATCTTCCAATAAAATGTTATATTAATTATTTTGTATATTTTTGCCCACATGAAGCTGTTCGGGATATAACAATAGCCTTTAAAAAAAGCTTCTCTGCATCATGGCATTGTTGGAGCAAAGTTCCCGAGCATGTACGAGATAGATGGTTCAATGACTTCGAGGTATTTATACTTAACTTTAGTAATTGACATAACTTGATAAACGATACTAAGCTGAATTTTTACTTTCTAATTGCAGAAAAAATATTATTTTCCTAGTGAAAATAAACTTTTTATTCGAAGGACTTTTGAGTATGTGGGGAGTGAAAGGTTAAGTGACAGTTTAGGAAAAGCAAAAAGGCAATTTTCAAAAACAAAGAAAATACTGCAGTAGATTGCTCAAGTTCACTGAAATGTTTTAATGTAATATTGGAACTCTGACAATTTGAAGAAGAAAAATCGGCAATCAACTTAAAGAACAAAATATCGTCTAATAATGGAGAAGGTCCTTCCTTACATATTGGAGGATCAGTTGCATTTGCTGTGTACAGAAGAAGACATGCATTTCTTTATCTTTTTAGTATTAATCAGTATTAGTCTAATTTTATTCTATGATATATCCTGTTAATCAACAATATAATTAATAATTGTAGAATGAGCTAATGAGGAAAGATCTCCGTAATAATGAATTATTTATGAAGACTCACAGAACCAAAAATGAAAAGAAGTGGATATGTGGAAAGTCAGAAAGGATGTGGGTACATTTTTATCTCATTATTTTCTCCCCTTTCTTATTGTCAATCTTGTCTTTGCCTTACATGTGCTAGAGAAATATTTTATTACACTGTCCTTTTCTTACTTTTATAATTTACCTGGTGACATTTTCATTCTGCTTGTTCTTCTCATTATTTTTGTGAATAACTTTGATCCCCAACATGCTTCCCCGTTAGCAGCTCCCAGCCGTTAAATCTTAAACCTTGTTGGTGCAGGATATTAAATCTTACACATGTATTCCTCTTTCCATAATTCACTAAATAAGGTTACCGAATTAAAAATGACATAATATCTTAATGGAACTAGGCTCCAACAGAAAACAAGCTTGCACACTAAATTTCTGGTAACATTCTACAAGATATATTGCTAAAGCTACAATTAATGTTTCCACAATGTAACCAACAAAATATAAAATAAAAATGATTAGAACAAGTCAAACTTGTGAACCTGAAACTAAATTGTCATTGGCAGGCATGAACTTTAAGCCTTTGTACTATGAAGCAAGAAACTTAGCTACCTTCTTTTTATATACTGAAATCATCAGAAGCTAGACCATTTTCACTATACCAGAATGAACTTATGAGATATGGTCAATCAATCTACATCAAGTATATTTTCTGAACAAAGAAAAAGCAAGTATAGAAGACTATTGTTTCTGTTAGCACAAAGAAGGTAATTGATTTTATCTATTTTGTATTCTTATTGTTTGCCTTATTATTATGATGCATTACGACTTGCTATTGTGATTCTTTTCTTCTGTCTCAAGAATATATCTCCAGGACTAGTGTTAGAGTTATTGTTCAAGGACATAATTATGGCAGAATATCACAAGCACCTTTTATCTTACCTTGCTATTTTTGGTCTTTGAATTGTTAGAAAAGTATGACATTCCAAGAGATCCTATTGACTTACTTCTTTATGCATTGTATTCATTATAGATGTACATTGACCCATGACCAGATGGCATTATATACGCGTATATTATATGTATATAGGATATGGAAAAAGGTTATTGCGTTATATATGCACCACCACCTGATCAGCTTGTATATGTTGATGATTTTGCCCACAATGGCTGAGATGCCCTCAAAGGCTTGATGATGTTATGTATGCATATACCTATGCATGGTATAACATTTATACACATATGAATGATATTATAAATGTTTCATGATTCACAGAGTTATTCAGACTTATAGGTTGAGTCCTTTACTCCATGTTTCTTTCATGTCTATTGTATACGGCTTTTCCTGATTTACATACTGGGTACTTTATTTTTACTGACGTCCCTTTTTTTTAGGGACGTTGTGTTTCATGCCCGCAGGTCCCGATAGACAGGTTGAGAGTCCTCCAAGTAGACTATCAGTTCAGCGGAAGGTGTTGGTACGCTCCATTTGCTCCGGAGTAACTTATTTGGTCAATATAATTTGGACATATATTGGTTTGTATGGCGGGGCCTTTCCCGACCTTTATGCCATTTATTTAGTATTAGAGGCTTGTAGACAAATGTCATATATATAGATACTTGTATGGCCTTGTCGGCCGTTGTTTTGAGTATATAAAGGATTATGCCGTCCTTATAGGCTCATACGTCATATGTATAAGTCGGTATATTATGTTGGGTCATCCTATGTCGAGTATTTTCTCATGCTTTATTCTAGTTATATCATGGCAACCTTTCTGGTTCATTTGCCTATGATAGTATGATACAAAAGATACGTTATATTGATACTCGGTTGAGTAAGGCACCGGATACCCGTCGTGACCCATTGGTTTGGGTTGTGACAAAAAGCTTCTAAGTTTTTACACATTCTAAACTTGAGAAACATAGCAACTCTATAGCACCTATTCTTGTGCACATTAAGAAAATAACAGTGATAAGATAACCATCTATAATTGAATGGATTTGTTTTTTACATTTATTTAATTATCTACTTAGTCAATTAGAGAAGTTTATTTTTCCATTGTCCATTTCTTTCATTACAGAACAATCTGACTCTCTTCACAAAAGTTTTATCCACTTGGTAACTTTTTTATTCTATGTAATAACTAATTACTATAATTTTTTCAGTTTACATTTATAGAAATTATTAAGGAGAAGGCAAGTGAGACTTCAACATCAAGAAATGAAGAAGATTTTGAAGTAGATGATGCAGAGATGGACATGGCAACAAATGGAGATGAGGAAGGAGAAAAAAAACTAGTGAAGAAATTGTTGTGGATTTGTTGAAAACTATAGCTAATGAGCAACTACTGAAAACTTGGATTGAAACAGTTGGAGGCGCAAAAAAGGAAGAATATATGGTCTTCGTTCCAAAAATTATCTTCTGACAGATTCATTGGACACTAATTGTGCATCCTCTAGTGCTCATAATCCTCCAAATGTTCCTACCAACAAGTTTTTGAAATACCTAAATTTCAGCAACTTCTTGATAGTGCTATGGATAAATGGATGGAGAACATGCTGGAACGAATGCAAGTGGATATTCGGGAGGATATGCAAGAAGAAGTAAAAATTGCAGCTCGTGCTGTCGTGCATGAGATGCTTGGTTTAACTTCTCAACCACCACCAAATAGTTCTGGTTGTCCCCCAAACATATCTTACAATAGTAGGGTTTATGTTATTAGTTATTTAATTTAAGACATATTTTATTTACCAATAGACATCTATATATATATATATATACATACTTCGTTGTTCTAGGATTAATGATACTATGATTATGCTTACGTGCAAATTAATGGATTTAATTACTTATTTCGTCTTATATCGAATTATGTAAAAAATTATATTTGTATTTCATCATATATAAGATAGGAATTATTCCTAGTTGGATTTAGCCTGGAAAATATCCCGATCCAAACCAAATGTAGTCTAGAAAATTTAACAAATTAGCTACCAAATTAGTTGTAGAATGTCCTTTACAAAATTCCTACTAGTAATTTAGCAAGGGAAACATTCCAGGAAAACATTTAGGCTAGAACCCTTGTAAGTTTAGCTAGGGATATTTCTAGCTAAGTTTTAATGAAATCAATATGGACTAGATAAAATTTTCTTGAAATTTAGCTATCCTAGTCATAGCAAATATTAGCATGGAATAAGTCCCTAGCTAATAGCCTAGCAATGTTTCAACAAAGTCAACATTGGCCAAGCAAAGTTTGCTTGGTATCTGAAATATTGTCATTATCTTGAACAATATTTGTTTGAGGGTTTGGGCTAAAATCAATTTGGTGTGGAATCATTAAATATTATTGGGGAGAAATATCATTTCTCTTTTTGGTAACTTTTCATATGACTTGATATCATCATTGTCTTCCTCTTTAGCAATTGAAGCAAAAGTATCACTTTGCTTTTTAGATGCTAAATAAGCCTGCAGATGTCCGTATAACGGACTGTCTTCTGGAATATCTTCCAGATGTATAGAATGTCCTGAGGATTCTCCTGTATGTGGTAGGCGGGCGGTAGTCCGCACGGCCATCGAGATCTAGCTGCTTTAGTACACTTTTAAAGGTTGGCGGTAGTCCGCACGACCAATAAGGATTCGAAATATACGGAAATTCTATTATAGTTTAATGACTGTATGGAAGGATCTATATCCTTTTACCCAAGCAAGGGGTCTGTCTAAGCCCGATACATACTTTTACTGAGCCCATGTGTCTAGCAGTTCTAACTGTGAAAGAGATAGCCCTTTTGACAACTTCAGCGGGCTTTAATGTCACAGCTGGCTAGACGTAGCCACTAAGGCAAAGCCAATAAGAGTAGTACTAGAACCGACTGTACCACCATCTTGGAACCAAATCAAGAAACTATATTAAAATTTCTTTATATTTTGAAAGAGTCTGGATTCTTCATGGTTAATATGCAAGAGAAATTAGTGCTTCAACATAGATATGAATCCGTTTAGCCGGACATAGTCACGGCTAGGGAGAGAGACTAAAAATACTTAAAAGAAGAATAAATATGTACCTTGTAGGCCGAGAAGCAAGGCCCTGAAGATGAACTTCAAAACTTTTATTAATTCTTGAACTCGATTTACAAACTAAGCTATGAACTAAGTGTTTACAAAGGGGGTTGGTTGAGAGAGAGAGAGAGGAGAGAGAAAGTAGAGAGAGAGGGGGGTTCCGGCCTTCTTCTTCTTCAAATGAAGAAGCATTCTTAAATAACAAAAAAAAGAATCTTGAATAGTAAAATGGGTCCCACATCTGGGTCCCTACACAGTGTTTTTACTGTAGATAAACAGTGTTTCTACTGTTGATGAACAGTGTATCTACTGTTTAAGTGGGTCCTGGCGGCTGATAAGCTGTCAAGTCTTCTTTTTGTCCATATTTTGCATCTGTTGGAGGAATTCTTCCACCTTATCAATTTCTCTGTCAGATAATATCATTTCTGGCTGTATAGGTTGAGTATCTTCTACGAGGTCATCACCACTCGTCTCACTTCTCATTGAAGTGTCTGATTTTTCACACTGATCTAGTGATTGGAGCAGATTTCTTTTCAACCCTTCTAAGTATTGATTTATCAAATCCATTTTATCTCCATCTTGGATTGATATTCTCCGAGCAATATGTTTAACAGTGCTTTCTTCTACTATCCTTTTTTGAGGGGCTGTCACATATAAATGAATTTGTGTTTTTATAGAATCTAATAATTCTTGGCCGTATAACGTCTTTGTTTTGGGATCAGTTTTCATCAATTTGTCCCAAAAATTGTTGTAGAATACCCTATATAAACAAGGGATTTGTTCTTCCGTATAACCCATTTCCGGGGTCCATTTATGGATCCAGGGGATAGAAAATTCAATAAAGAAGTAAATCTGATCAATTTTTTCTAAATAGCAGATATGATCTGCGTGATATAAATCTGTTAAGAACGGAGAGGCTTTTGTCCATTCTTTGTATAATTTCAGGAATGGTTCAGGCAAAATTTTTGTAGTAGGACCGTGGTATGACCACCAGTTTAAAAACCAGTTAGGGATAGGTCCTGTAAATACCTTGGCGCATACCTTGATAAACCAAGTATGCTTATGTCTTTCATTGTTATAATAAAGCACTCTATCAAATGCTTGAATATAATCCCAATAAGTGAAATTCATTGGTGATTTATTAAGGCTTATCTGCCTTTCTTTCATTGTGGAAATACCCCATTCTTCAACAGATATAATCTGTTTGATAATGACCTTTGAAAAGTTATAAACATTTTCATTTGTGTTATAACCTGAAAAGTGCTGGAATTCTGCACTACCTGTACTGATCAGGATAGTTTCATAATAGGTGTGGGTTTTATATGATTCACCCGGATAGTATAATCCATTAATCAGATATCTCTGAAATATTTTCCACGGTTCTTCTTTTCTCTGAATCTCAGAGTTTTCAAGGAGAAATATCATTTCTCTTTTTGGTAACTTTTCATATGACTTGATATCATCATTGTCTTCCTCTTTAGCAATTGAAGCAAAAGTATCACTTTGCTTTTTAGATGCTAAATAAGCCTGCAGATGTCCGTATAACGGACTGTCTTCTGGAATATCTTCCAGATGTATAGAATGTCCTGAGGATTCTCCTGTATGCGGCACCTTTGAGTTTATCAAACTCTTTTTTCCTCTTTGTATTACTGGAGAGGTTGATGAGGATCCGTATGACGATCCCTGAGAATAAGTCCTACTAGGGGAAGATCTTCCCCTACCTCTGCCCCGGGTGACCCATAAAGGGTCCATTCTGCGGAAATTGCAAATCATTATTAATTAAAAAGTGATTGCAAATCATTATTAATTAAAAAGGATAACATAATTCTAGTGCTGATATCATCTTGACCGAAGGGACACACATTTTCAATTAACTGAAGAATATCAATAACTTCTTGAAAATTAGAGTGTTCTTCTTCCCTTGTTTGAATAATGTCAGCCATAATAATATCAAGTATAACTTCTTGTAAGTCTCTATTTAATTTAATCACTTTAAGAATAGTGATTAGTACCTTATCATCCAAAAACATGGTATAATAATACATAATCTATTCTAAATATTCCCGGGATAGAAAATCCGGAAGGGAATTATCAATTCCTTTTTTGTATTGTATTTCAAAATCGAAAGGTGCTAGCTGAGCCTGCCATCTAGCAAATATTAATTTTGAAGCATCGTGCTTAAAATCTTTGTCAAACATGTATTTAACCTATTGAGCATCAATTTTTATCAAAAACTTTTGGTTGTATAAGTCGTCTTGAAATTTTAATACACACTTAACAATAGTTAACATTTCATGCGCCACAGTAGCGTATTTCTTTTGAGCTTCGGTCCATTTACCAGAGTGAAATCTTATTAAGTATTCACTCTTATTATTGGGATTTACTTGTTTCAAAATCCCTCCATATCGAACATTAGACGCATCTGTCTCGATAATCTTTTGCCAAGTAGGATTGGCAAGGGTTAAACATGGTAAAGATTTAACACGCCCTTTAATACTTTTGACTAACTCAGTATGTTGGTTAGTCCAAGGGTGTTTATGATCTTTCTTTAGCCGATCGTATAGAGGGGCTAGATCTCGTGACAAACCTTTATAAAAAGGGGAAATATAATTTAGGCTTCCCAAAAATCTTTGTAATTGAGTCCTGTCAGTGATAACATCAGGAAATTTTGAGGCAAAATCAATAGATCTTTGTATTGGGGTAATTTTTCCCTAGCAAATATTATGACCTAGAAAACGAACACTTGTTTGGAATAGACTCATCTTGGGCTTAGAGATTACTAAACCGTTTTGTATAACAATTTTCTTGAAAATATCAAGATGCTTAATATGCATCTCCAGAGTTTTAGAAAATACCAATATGTCGTCAATATAAACGATGATAAAATCCAAATATGGGTTAAAAATATCATTCATAATTTTTTGAAATTCAGAAGGGGCATTTTTCAAACCAAATGGCATAACATTCCATTCATATTGCCCAAATGGAACATTAAAAGCAGTCCTATAAGTATGCTCTTTAAATATTTGAATTTGCCAATAACCAGATTTTAAATCAAATTTTGAAAATATATTGGCGTCATATAATCTGGATAGCAAGTCCCTTTTGTTAGGGATAGGATACCTAATCCATTTCAGATGTTTATTTAATGGTTTATAATTTATGACTAAGCGAGGAATACCTCGTTCCTTCTCTGCCGCATTATTAACATAAAAGGCAGAACATGACCAAGGAGATTTTGAGGGTTTTATTAAACCCTTTTGTAACAAACTATCAATCTCGTTTTTGCAGAATTCAACTAGCTCAGCATTCATCTGGCAAGGTCGAGATTTAGTAGGAATATCATCCTCAGAGAAGGTTTCCTCGTATGGAAGAGTTACAATATGCCTTTTCCTGTTCCAAAAGGCACTAGGGTGATCGGCGCAAACATCAACGGCCATTTTTTCAGCAATTAATTTAATCTTCTGCTGAACTTTTGCAGATTGTATAGTATCAAATATATTCATACTAAGAATTTCTAATTGTAGTGAATCAACATGCCTTTGTTTCATATTAATAAAGGCATTAATATCTCTAGTTACGGGATCTGTAACAAAAGAATAGCTTATCTTTTTATCTTGATAAGTAGCAGAAAAACCATGTTTATCTATATTATTAAACGGATAAATTGCATTAATAAAAGGTGTTCCAAGTATGATTGGAGGGTATAACTGGTTTTTTACCAAAAAGAAGAAATGTGGAATACAGACTTTATTCTGGCAAATATGAGTATTAGGCAATTTGTACTCTATATCTAAAGCATGACCAGAAGCGGATTTCACCAAATGAGTAGTCTTTTGAAAATATCTAGTAGGAATCAATCCTTCCTGAATGCAGCTTACATCTGCACCACTATCAATCATAGCTATATCAGTTATAGAAAAATTATTATCAATTAAAATAGTACATTTAATATACCATTTGTGTGCAGTAACAATTTGCATCATACCTAAAAATAAATCAGATTTTTCATCAAAAATTTCCTTTTCTTATCATTAGAAAAATCAGAAAATCCTTTAGTCAAAGATTCAGGTAGAGAATTATTTTTCTCAATTTGAGTAATCCGGTGATCGCAAATCATTTGATTTTGCTTAAGAGACTTAATATCTCTTTTCAAATTTTCGATTTCTTCTTTTAAATCATCAAAAGAAGTATCTCGACTAGGAGTACTGGACTTTTGAAGTCTTCTATTTATTTCAGATAAAGAATATGGTGCAAAGTGTTCAAATTCGTTTTTGTATTTTTCAACAGTTTTTGAACTACTAGAACTTGAACTAGCAGCTAAAGTAATAATTTTTTCACGAAGTTTTTCATCAGTAACTTCTTTTAAAAGTTCTATTACATTGTCAGATGTAATAGTTTTTATATTAAGATCATCAAATTGTGATTTCAATTTATAAAATTCGTCACTATCACAAGCACAAATATCACCTTTGCAAGCAGTGCAAGCAGTATCAACATTTTTATTATTATCAGAAAAATCAATTAACTCAACTTCAGCTTCAGATTCAGTCTCTGAGTAATAGTCAGATTCTGATCCCGAAGTGTATAACAAGCCATAAACCTTATCGTGTAACTCATCATCGAGTTCTAAGGTTTTTAGCTTTTGAAGCTTGCAGTTTGGAGAAATATGACCAAACTTTCCACACTTATAACACTTAATATCAGCGAGATCACGTTTGGATCTATTCTTCGCAAATCGAGTAGATTTCCTGTTCGCTTTTCTAGTATCACGTTCTTCCTTAGGCCTATATCTAGACCTCTTTTTCTTATATGGGCTATCCGGGTTAGGGTACCTATGATATTTGGTTTTCTTCTTCCTATTTTGAGTGGAAGTTCCGGGTAAACCAAACTGGGTACAAAAGTCACCTACTTGGGACCTTTCTTTAAGCTTATCTATCTTAAGCTGTCTAGAAAGTCTTAGCTCATTACATAATTTAAGACCTTCTTCTGTACAAACACCTATAAGCTTACCATAGGTATAATTATTATACAGAATCTCTCCGCAACTACCCTTTAACACATTCCTTACTCTTTCAGCAAATAAGGAAGGGAGGCCGTCTATAAACTTGGCTTTCTAGTGCTCATATCTATTCTCGGGTAGTTCCATAACTCTACTCATAAAAGTATCTTTATACCATCTAAACTCACTAAGGGTCTTACATCTAAGTCCATTAAGTAAAGTTCGGACGGTCTGATGGTTTGAGGTAAATCTACCGTTGAAATGCTCTAAAATTGTAAGGATAAGAGTATAAACTGCATCTTCTCTACCCACTACCAGAGCCATACCTATGTTATCAACACCTTCGTCGGTTGCCGTAGCATTTATAACGAACGCCTTTTCCTCTACAGATAAATGATTATCCCACCAGCCACGAAGTTGGCCAGTAAAACCTGCAATAATCATTTTGCAAATAGTTCTATCTGTATTTTTAACACTTTTACAGATAGTCGAATACATGAGCATTCTGTGTACGAGAATGGTTAATTGTCTATCAGTTAGACCATCAAGATTCCATTCATAAATTTCGGAACCGTTATAAGACGTATTAGTCTGATTCCAATCTCGTTCCTCAATCAACACATCTTGAGGAGTAGGACGAGGATAATAATAGGTCTGCATTCTCGGTTTATCAGCATACCTATGATTTTGTTTAACAATCCCTTTGAGTTTATTAAACTCTGACCAAGTCTCAGTTTTATAATCAGAAACGGTCTCCATTTTATCAGCAAAATTTTTTGATAAATCAATAGGTCTAATATTTAAACCAGAAAGCTTTTTATCTAAAAGCTGAGCTAAGTCATCAAGAGATTTAAATTTAAAATCCTGAATCTCAGGAGGTCTTTGAATATGGGTAAGAATGTTTTGATCAACTGTTTTACTTCCTGAAGTGGAGGCAATATCAGTTGGTCCTTTCTTAGTACCCATTTTTTTTATTAAAATAGTCAAATCATCAAGTTTTTTATCAAGAGAACCAATATGTTCTCCTAAAATTTTAACATATAAACCCAAATAATTGTTTTGAGAAATCAATTTATTAATTTCTGCAATACTAATAGCTGCCACATTATCATCAATAAATTTTTGAAAGGCAGTGAAAGTAATACCAGTATTATTAGGTAGAATAAAGGGAGCCTGAGGCGGATAAATTGCTTTAGTAATATTACCACTCCCGTCTTTATAAGATCTTTCTAATATATTTATATAAAGAGGTAAATAAGTTGTTATAAACCAAGGAACAAAATACATAATTTGATTATGTAAGGCACAAGTTTCATAAAATTCTTGAGATATATTACTCAAATCCTCTTTACTATAAGTATCAAAAAACCATGTTTTAATCACTTGTCCTAGCTAATGATTGCAAGGGATTAGTTCCAAGCAAATATTCCTAGTTATATTAGCAACAAATAGCATATTTTTCTAGCTAAAATTTAGCTAAGAGCATATTAGCTACGGAATTTAGCTAAGGTCATTTTCCTAGATAAAGCGACATTAGCTAGGAATCTCGGTAAGTTAGCTAGGATTTTGGTTTCTAGCTAATTATTTGTTCTCTTGTAGTGTTCTATTCTACACCAGATTGGATTTGTTGACTCAACACTGCTATTATTGAGGGATTTGTCATTCTATTAGAGTTGAGCTTGTTCATGATCTTATATGTTTTATGTGTTACTCTACTATGCTGCAAAGGGTTGTAAGACTGTTGACTATTTACACACATGATGCGTTCTGTTTGGGCCTTGTGTCAAAATTCAAATGATATGGTTCTTGGGATGTTGAATGGTTAATTGTGCCTTGGTTATGGTCTTCCAAGTTGAGGCATGTTGTTCTATCCATTCCTCCATGATTATGGCCATGCACTTCGTGTGTTTATATTGTTGATTTGCATATGGTTGTTGATTTTAAATATTATGGCACGAGGTATTTTATGTGGACCGGTGTTTATATTGGGTCATGCACTGTGGCGGAGTTAGGTTGGGACATGATCCTTTGTGTTAGATTTATGTGTCTTAGTTCTACTATGTGTGATGGATTTATAGCATAGCGCTTGTGGTGGTATCTGTTGAGCTTGTGGGAAGGTTTTTCTCATTTGTTTCTCTTTCTATCACTTGGTACATTCGAGTTGTTACCTATTTGGTGCACGAATTGCACGGTAAGTGGTTAGAGGTGGTATTGGTATGGCATATCGGTCGGGCAGCTTGTATTGGATGAGATCAGGTTATTGGACCTGGAATGAGTGCTATCGAATTTGATTACGGTATGTTTGAAAGAATAATGTCGCTAATCATCTTGGAAATTGGCTATGGTTCTTGGCGGATGAGAGAGCTCCATGACTTATTGAACTGATGAGTGGTTATGAGTTTCTGCGTGTTTTTTTCAATTGGCAGCATACGAAGGGTTAGAACAAGGTTTTATTTGATATGAGATTTATTACCAGTACCAGGTTTGTTTTTGAGTAGCTATTATGGGCGAAAATTATTGCTACGAGTATCTAAGTAATGAAGTATGTCATGTGATTACACATTGGGTGATGGTTATGGCTTGATATAACTTGCTCAGACTTATACAGTGTGTAGATGTGGGAATCGAGTCTTGTAATGGATATTGGAAATTAGGTTCTAAGGTTTATAGACTAAGGTTGAACTAAAGATCTTTAGTTAGGTTGTGATGTTAGGCTTATATGGATCGGGGTGATGTGGGATCACCCATGGGTATGTGTGTGGTGAATTTATACAATGATTCGATGGCTTTGGATCGACTCTTAGCATGTTTGAGGATGAACATATGTTTAAGTTGGGGAGAATGTAACGACCTGACCGGTCATTTTGATAATTTGCATTCCATTCGATGGTTCGATAACATGAGTAGCTTCGTATGAAGTATCATGACTTGCGTGTATCGCCAGTTTTGATTTTCGGGTGATCCAAAATTTATTTGGAAGAATGATTATCATTTTAGAAGCCTTAAGTTGGAAAAGTTGACCAAGTTTGACTTTTGTGTATTTGACATCGAATCATAGTTTGATGGTCCTGTTAGGTATGGATGGTGATTTTGGACTTAGACGTATGCTCGGATTTGCATTTGGTTGTTCCTAGAAGGTTTCGACACTAATTGGCGAAAATTGGCAATTTGAGGCTTTTGAAAGTTTATAAGTTTGACTGGGAGTTTACATTGATGATATTAGGTTTGGATTGTGGTTTTGGGAGTTGGAATAGTTTTTTAATGTTATTTGGAACTCGTGTACAAAATTTGAGGTCATTACGAGTTGATTTGATATGGTTCGGCACGAGTTTTGGAAGTTGAAAGTTCTAAAGTCCATTAAGTTCAATTTGAGGTATGATTCGTGGTTTTGATGTTTTTATATGAGATTTGAGGACATGAGTAGGCCCGTGTTATGTTTTGGGACTTTTCAGTATGTTCAGACAGGGACCCGAGGGGCTCGGGTGAGTTTCAAATGGGTTTCAGAACATTTTGGCCTTGTTAGTACTGCAAATTTCTATTGTTTCAGTTCTTCTTCGTGATCGCAAAGATAAGCTCGTGATATCGAAGAGTATTATGGGATATGAGTATCTTTCTTTATTGCATTCATGTATCTTTGTGAGGTTGGTCATCGCGGTTGCATTGTATTACCACGTTTGTGTAGAGCTGAGCTGGGAGCGGGAGATGGAGAGGATATATTCCTTCGCGTTCGCAAGGTTCCAGGCTGCATTTGTGATAGGTTATCAGAGCAGTGCACCGCGTTCGCGTGGTAGGTGTCGCGAACGCGTAGAGTAATTTTGGAGCTGTGACTTTTGTGCTTCGCAATCGCGAATGAGTTCTCGTGATCGCGAATGTTACCCCTGTAGCAGTGTATAAACTACTATATTTCGAAGGTCTTGGTCATTTTATCATATTTTGAGCTATGAAGCTTGGATTTAAGCTATTTTGGAGGTGATTTTCAGAATATGGATTAGGATAAGTATTTTGTACTCGATTTTGATTATATTCCGTAATTCCATCTTCGATTTTGGCATTTTATTGATGATTTCAAGGAGAAATTGGGGAGTTTTTCTAAAATTTCCTAAATTGAATATTTGACAATTGAACATCAATTCAGAATTGGATTAGAGTGAAATTAATATGGTTGGGTTCGTATTTGTAATGACCCGGCCAACCGTTTTGAGTATTGTAGTCTCATTCCCCCATTTATTACTTATTATGTGTTCATTTGTTGTTATATGACTTGCCAGGGTGGTTGGTTTAGTTTCGGTGATGTTTAGGAATGTATTGGGATACTTATTCCCAAAATTGGAATCCTATGCTGAAAGAGTTGACCGGATGTTGATTTCTGTGTAAATGACTCCAGAATGAAATTTTGATGGTTCTGATAGCTCCATATGGTGATTTTGAGGTGGATTCGCAGAAGCGGACGCCCTCCTGTGTAAGGTGTTTCGCAGGTAGATATTGACTGAAGGGGCTGGGGATTGCTGAAGTGATGGAGTGACTGTAGATACGATCCCGCAAGTTCGAAGATAGGACCGCAGGTGCACTAGGTTGGGGGCTTAAATGGACTTTGGAGCTCGGATTGAGGCAATTCTTGAAGGTGTTTTCACTAGAGTTCAAGAGGTATGTGATTTTTGATCACTTTTGTCCATGTATTTCGAATACCCATTGATTATTTCACCTATTTGTCACGAATCTAAGTTAGAATTTGGGAGGTTTTGAACCATGTATTGGAGAGTAAGATTTGAGGATTTGAGTGTCAATTTGTGGTCAGAATTGGATGATTTTAGTATTGTTGAACTCGTTATCGGATGGGTATTCGGATTTTAAATTTTATTGGGTTCTGAGATGTGGGCTCAGGGCTGACTTTTTGACTTTGGTTAAAGAACTTAGCTTTATTGTATGGAATTGATTCCTATAGCTTGTATTGATTGTATTAAGTTGTTTGTGGCTAGATTTGGGTCGTTCGGAGGCCGATTCATGAGGCAAGGACTTGTTGGAGTTGAGATTTGCGCGGTTTGAGGTAAGTAATTCTTTTAAACTTGGTACTAAGGGTATGAATCCTTGAACTACGTGTTATGTGGTTGATGTTGAGGTGACATACATGCTAGGTGATGGGCGTGCACCGTGGTAATTGTGACTCGGTTGATTCTGTGGTACTGTGTGGATATAAAATCTTGTTGTTATTCACGTAATCTCTATGTGTTAGAGTAATTGAGCTGTGAACCATGTTAGAAACATGGTTAGGCTGCTATATGCTTATTCTTTTAGGACCTATTGAGGTCATTTCTGGTGTTAAGTTATTTGCTTAAATTGCAATTGTGTACTCAGTCAGATTCATCATTTGCATATCATATCTCAGTCTATGTTATAATTTATTGTTACATCATGTATCATTGTTTGAGCTGGTTATCATGAGATTTGTGAGCCCAAGAGATTGGAGATATTGATGACTGAGTTGAGGCCGAGGGAATGATTGTGAATGATATTTATGGGATTGGGATGCATACCGCAGCAGGCTTTATTGATTCATTATAGGATCAGGTTGCACACCGCAACATGTCATGCTGGCTTATATTAGCGCTTGGGCAGAATCCGCCCCTCCAGAGTCTGACATACCAGCAGTAACATAGGTACTATTGAGTGTTGAGTGCGAAGTGCGAGTGTTGAGTGATTGAGAGTGTTAAACGATTGAGAGTGCTGAGCGATTGAGCGTGCTAAGTGAGGTTGAATACTCCAAGAGTGTGAGTATATAAGTTTATCATTGTGTTTCAATACAGGTGGCATGCATATTTGACATGTCGACATAGAGATGTAACATTCCTCATGCTAGCTATACTTGGCATATTTTATCAGTATTAAGCCTAAACTTTTGAACTTGAAAGAATGTCTATATTTATGTACAGTGTACAAACTGATTATGATATTTGTCTAAGTTATTACTGTTCCCTGTTATATTTGTATTGTTATTATCTGGATTTGGACAGTACCTTACTAAGCTCGTCACTACTTTCAACCCTAGGTTAGTCCTGTTACTTATTAAGTACATTGGTTCGGTTGTACTCTTACTACACTCTACACTTCGTGTGCAGATCCAGGTACATCTAGACCCGGTGGTTGTTAGACTCGGAGCATTACCTGCTAGGAGACTATTAAGGTAGCTGTTATGGCGCCCGCACACCTCGACTCTCCTTCTTTTTAGTTTATCTAGAACTATTCTATCTTTCCAGACAGTTGTATTAGATGTTTTGACTGTGTTAATATTTAGTAGCTCATGTACTCGGTGACACCCAAATTTTGGGGGATTTTGTAGTTGAGTCACAGTTGTAGTATTAGTTATTTATGAGATTTTTCACTATTAAACTTATTACAACATGCTTTCATTTTAATTTGCATAGATATTTTGTGATTGTCGGCTTACCTAGTTATGTGATAGGCGGCATCACGACATGTTGATGTTTGGTTCGCGACAGTATTGGAATGGGTTGTCGGAATTTGTGAGTTTTATCGGCTTCCGAGTTATGTGCCCGGGGTTGACCTTTTGGTTAACTTTGAGTAATTGATTAATGATTCATTTTTTATCATTTGGGATTGTCTCTTATGGAATTATTTGATATTTTTGTGTTGCTTTTAGCAAGTTTCGAGCAGTTTAGAAGTTGATACGCATGGGATGAAATTTCTAGACTATGGTTTGGCATGCTAGGTAATTGATTTTGCTTATTCGAGGTAAGTAACATATCTAAAGTTGGGTTTGAGGGTATTTAACCCTAGGTACTATGTTATATTTGAGGTATTGGGGTGACGTACGCGCTAGGTGACGGACGTGTGTGCGTGCACCGAATTGTTCATGATTAGAAGTGGCTTTTAGGCTATTATGGGATTGTTTTGCTATCATCTTGTGATATCTGTGATTTCTAGACCTGTATGATCATTTGAGGTCTGATTCATGTTAGAAATCATGTCTAGGATATGTGCTACTTGTTTGGGACTTGATCGGGCTATTCTTATTACTTCTCAGCTATTTGTGTTAATTGTGCACATACTATCAGTCATGATGCTATATTTGTGTATGATATCTCTATCTCAGTACTTTCTTAATTGATTCCTCACATGTATTGACGTTTCCTATTTGTAACACTATTGAACTGAGTATTGTGAAATGTGTTCATCTAATACTTGAACGGCTAATGACTGAGTTTGGGCCATAGAGCTGATTTGGTATTGATTTTGAGGTGACGCATATGCCAGACTCCTATTGGGCTAAGTGTTATTGATTTGGGGCGATGCATGCACCAAGACCCACTATTTGGGCTAAATGATTATGACTAGCGCTTGGGCAGGAATCGCCCCTCTGGAGTCTCACATGCTAGTAGTGGGCGCAGACACAATATTTTATATATGTACGTTGATGAGGGTATTTATGTTAGGTACCTGTACAGTGCTAAGTGTTGATGTGTGTGATGGTTAGGGCCTTGTGCCAGGCACCGTAAGTGTCCTAAGTGTGTTTATTTGTGATGGTTTCATTATGATGAAATTGAGTTGACATGAATATTCAACATGTAAGCATAGAGATGCATTTTCCTCATGCTGGACAATAATATAACATTTGATGATTTGACATGTTTATTTGACATATAGGCATAGAGATGTATATATCTCATGCTAGACGGTATATGATAAGTGATGACTTTACATGTATACTGACATATAGGCATAGAGATGTACTTCCTCATGCTAATTGGTAAACGGAAATTTTTATCGAGTGTTGTGAATTGGTAAATACAGTTCTTTTGATAAACTCATGTTTAAGTGATTTCGGTGAAAGATTGAGCTTTATTTGTTACACTTTTAAAGCATGTCAAAATTCTCGTATATGTGAAAGAGCTGGGCTTATATCTTTTAAGTTATTTACCGTTAGTGTCCTCATTATATGATTATACGTTTTTATTGGTTATTGATGTTGGACTCTTACTATCTTCCAAGCTCATCATTGCTTTCAACCTGAAGTTAGGTTTATTACTTATTGAGTACATGGGATCAGTTGTACTCATACTACACTTCTGCACCTTATGTGCAGATCTCGGAACTGATGTTGTTGTGTATGGTGGGAACTGGCATTGAAGATATACCTGTTTTTGGGATAGAGCTTCCACTTGTCCTTGGTAGCTTTAGCTTTGACAATCTGTTTATGTATATTTCGAACGGATGATGTATTTATTTCGTATCAACTTTGTAAATTCTATGTCTTAGAAGCTCATGATTTGTACTACCAGTCTTTGAGTTATTGTATAACAGTTCAGATAATTCTTCTTTGATTTCTTATTAATCTCATTTAGATTATATTGACTGTTAGTTAGCTTACCTACCGGGCTGGGTTAGGTGTCATCACAGCTAGTTGGATTTTGGATCGTGACAAAAAGAGGACTCTATATTTTGAGAATCGGATCATGCAAAGCATCTCACCATGAAGCCTCTAATGACACTTCTACTCAGCTTAAGGGGTACCGCAAATACAAGTCTTAGAACCTACACAACAATGTGTAGAAGTATAATATGAGTACAAAACTATGGTTCACAGTAAGTATCAAGTCTAGCCTCGAGGAAGTAGTAGCGAAGGTTCGACTCCGACACCTATTTATAACTCAATAAACATACAAAGTATGAATAGAGCATGAAATAAAGCATGATATCTTCAATCGGGTATATCAATAGAACCACAGTAAAATTGGAATTGAGGCATGCTCTTCGATCAAGGAGATAGAATACAATGTCAATCATCTCGGCTCTATCCATAATCATGAGTGTTGAAACAATATTTGACTAGATCCGATTTTTTATAGGTTTATTACAAAGGGAAAGCCGTGTTGGATTGTTGACTTGTTTTCGGAAAGAGGTAAGTGTCGTGGTTAATCTTTACTTGAGGGAATTAGGACTTGCTTGGTCTATTTCCTATGTGATTTATGTGTGGGGATAACGTATATGCAAGGTGACGAACGTATAAATATTGTCATGGATTTAAGCATGAGGGGTGAACTACTTAATTGCATGTCTTTAATTATATCATGTCTTCATTGATTCCATGTTATTACTTGTTATATACCTTAAGTGCTACATCTCTTTACTTATTAAATATATGCCTTCACTTGCACAATCTCTATTGGCTACATGCTTTCACGTATCCATGCCTTTATTTATTATCTGCATTTACTTGTTCTATGCTATACATGTTATTAGATAGAGGCTATTACTTTTATGATGTTATTTACTGTGCTTATTTCCCTTTACTTGCTTTATATTTCACTTTTATTTGTTATGTTGGACTGTCTTAGAGGATTTACGCATGTTACGTTGTGAGACATGTCATAGTTGGTAGTATTATATATATGTGGATCGGATTGCACACACACACACACACACACACACACACACACACACACACACACACACACACACACACACACACACACATATATATATATATATATATATATATATATATATATATATATATATATATATATATATATATATATATATCGTTGCGGCGTGCAGAAACCCCCCCCCCCCCCCCCCCCACACACACACACACACACATATATATATATAATATCATTGGGACGGGCAATCCGATCACCCCTCCCTCCTCTCACCTCCCCTCCCTATGTGTGTGTGGGGGGGGGGGGGGTCGGGTTGCACGCTGTCACACCTCCTTTTTTCTAGGGATTAAAGAAGAGAGTTTTTTCAATTAAAGTAACATGATTTGAAAAGAGATTGATTTTATATAATTTTAAAGAGTCACCACTTGAAATTATTTAGTTGTGGTATTCCAAGTCACCATTTTAATTTAATTCCCAATTCAAGGAAAATTGACTCTGTTTAAGTCTGCGAAACACAGAAGAGCGGATAAGTAATTATGTTGACTCGGGAGAAGAAGTGAGGCACTCCCGAGTTCTGTGGTTCAAGCATGGTCGCTTTTCAAATCATACCTGACTTATCAGATTATTACATGTATTTAAACTATGTGTGTGTTTTACCTTTTACCGCTTTTAAATTACTTGGTTATTATAATGATGGAATTGTCTAGAAATGAACTAGTGTATATATTCGTTTTGTTTGGCGTGTCAAAACCATGTCACACGTATATGTACACAATTAAGAACACTTTATTATTATTAAGATTGTTTTGCTCAAAATTATGCAAACGCATACTTTGGTTTTAATTTTTGAAAACGTACTTATATCATGCGAACATATACATAACCACGATGATTTGTTTAAGAGAGTGTCTAAAAGCATACCAGTAATTTGAATATATTATTCTCTTAAAACTAATTTGAGATTGATGTAAGGTCGTGAACTGTGGATTGATTTGTTATGGAGAAAATATAGAGATAGAGTTAAGAGTTAATTACCAAGTTTCATTTTTTTGCATGTGTAATCATAGGATAATTCACTAAAGGTCTGAGTTCATTAGAATCATAGGTTTAAGTATTAGAAAGTTACTCAACTTTATGTAAATATGTCACTTAAGCATGAACGAAAATTAGTAGGTTGTTTATGTTGGAACTGACCATTATCGTTCAATAACAAAATCACAACATTGAGCTAATGAGATTTGTGGATTAAGGGAAGTGAACGAATGGTCTTGGGCGGACAGCCCAAGCTCATATAATTTCGAGGGAAGTGCACGGTTAGCCACTAATAACACATGTATTTACTTTTAAGTCACTATTTAAAATGTCTTTAGTTTTTAGCCCCTGCTTTAATAAACTTTAACTACCCGGATGAAAATATCCTTCTGCTCATGTCCTTAATTTTTGAACTTGGAACTCTAAGTTCAGGACTTCAGGACTACATGTCCTTAACTTTTGAACTTGTAACTATAAGTTCAGGACCAAGTGTCCTTAACTTTTGAGCTTGTTAGTCTAAGTTCAAGACCTATTGTCCTTAATTTTTGGGCTTCTTAGCCTAAGTTCAGGACCTATTATCCTTAACTTTTGAGCTTGTTAGTCTAAGTTCAGGACGTCAGGACCTATTGTCCTTAATTTTTGAACTTGTAACTATAAGTTCAGGACATATAGCCTGTTTGGCCAAGCTGGAGAAATCAGCTTATTTTGAGAAGTGCTTTTGAAAAAAGTGCTTTTAAAAAAAGTACTTTTGGAGAGAATCAGTTTGTGTTTGGCTAATCAATCTGAAAAGAACTTTTGAGAAATAATTTGTGTTTGGCCAAGCTTTTTAGAAAGTGCTTTTAAGTGTCAAATTACGAATAAGGATATGAATAGATTTACTTAATAATTAATATTATAAGTAAATAAATGTAACGACCCAACCGGTCGTTTTGAGCTCTAGCGCGTCGTTCAGCAGTTGGAAGTCATGAACAGCTTCATTTCAGGTATATTGACTTGTACGTATGGTCAGAATTGAATTTCGGGAAATTCAAAGTCAAATTGGAAAGAAACTTTTCATTGCGGCAACCTTAAGTTGAAGAAAATGGCTAAGATTGGAATTTTGAGTAAACAACCTCGGAATTGGGATCTGAAAGTTCCAGCATGTTCGTATGATGATTTCGGACTTGTGCGTGTGTCCGGATTTGGTTTTGGATAACTCATGAGCATTTCGGCGTATATTGTGGAAGTTAGTATTTTAGAAGAATTTCATAAATTTGGGTTGGAAGACATTTCAGAGTTATAGATGTCCGTTTGGGATTCCGAGTCTGGGAATAGCTCCGTATGGTGATTCTGGAGTTGGAAGCGCGATCGGAAGTGAATTCGGATGTCCGGAGGTCATTTTGAAGTCATTTGGCTAAATATAGAAAATTGAAGGTTTTTGAGAAAATTCGATCGGAAGTGGAAATTTTGATATTGGTGTCGGAATGTGATTCCAAAAGTTAGTGCAAGTCCGTAATGTCGAATGTGACTTATGTGCAAAATTTGAAGTTATTCGGACTAGTTTTGGTAAAGTTTGAGACACTTAGTCTCTTTTAAGGAAGCTTAAGTTGGAAAAGTCAATCGGATATTGACTTATGTGTTAGAGGGCTCAAAATGCAAATTTTGTGGTTCGGATAGCTTTGTTATGTGATTTGGGACTTAGGAGTGTGTCCGGAATATTTTTGTGATGACCGGTGTAGAATTAAGCTTAAATTGGCAAAGTTAGTATTTTGGCGAATTCCGGTTGATAGGTGAGATTTTGATCCGAGGGTCGGAATGGAATTCCGAGGGTTGTTGTAGCTTCGTTATGTCATTTTGGACTTGTCTGCAAAATTTGAAGTCATTCGGACGTGGTTTGGTTGGGTTTTTGATCAAAAATGGAATTTGGAAGTTCTTGAGATTCATAGGCTTGAATCCGATGATGATCTGATGTTTTGATGTTATTTTGGGTGTTCCGAAGGTTGGGACAAGTTTGAATGATATTGTGGGACATGTTGATGTAATTGGTTAAGGTCCCGAGAGCCTCAGGTGGATTTCAAAATGTTAACGGAATGGAATTCGGACCCAAAAAGAAAAGAAAAAGCTGCTGCAATTTCTGTTGCTAAGCTGTCTTTGGACAGCAAATGTGCAGTTGTGGAGCGTACTTCGGAGGCCTATATTTTTTGATATACAAGGAATGTTGAGATGAATCAAAAACAAAATTTGTAGTCCTTCGTTTCTAGTTTCCAGAAAGCTAAGGAAATCGAAATTTGGGCATCTGTAGAGAAAGTTATGATCGATTGAAGATGACCGGTGGAGCAGTTTCTCCAGAATTTTCTGATTTCATGGAGCCGAATTTAGAAGCTCATATCTCGGGATATATAAAGAGTTATATGGTGTACAACCTATCAAATTAAAGATATTTGAGTCTAGTTTCTAAATCTTCAAACCGTTTGTAATTTGAATATTTATACAAGACGTTATGGGTGTTTAAACAGAAGGTGTCCGACAAGGGAAAATTTTAATAGGATGTACAATTTGTATAGCACAAGTGCAAGGTACAACTCGACGAAGCACGGGCAGATTCTTTAAACACGGATTTGGCTTATTTCTTTCATTTCTTTTATTTGGCTTGGATGATTTTGGAGAGAATTTCAAAGGGGATTTTATCAAGCATCAAAGGTGAGTTGTTTCTACTTATTTTCAAGTTAAATACAAGATTATATGTGAATTAGAACATGAAAATCACTAGAAAAGTGGGGTTTTAGGGCTTGTGCTTTTGAGATTTTCTAGGGTCGATTTGAAGGGTCAAACGAGCTCCGATTTTTGTGTTCTTTATATGTACGTACTCGTAAGAGAACGAAGAACATTTTGGTATAAAAATTTCTAAGTTTTGAGACGTGGGCCCGGGGCTCGGGTTTTGTCAAATTCGTGAATTTTGATATTTTTTGATTGCTTTCGATTGGGTATTGTCCCTTTAGCATAATGCGACATATTCGTTGTAATTTTGGGCAGATTCAACGCACGTGGAGGCAAATTCGAGGGGTAAAGGCGTCGCGAGCTAAAGAAGTAGCCGGTTTGAGGTGAGTAATTGATGTAAATGATGTCCTGAGGGTTTGAAACACCGGAATTTCACATTGTAACGCTATATTGAGGTGACTTGCACGCCGGATAACGGGCGTGGGGTAGAGCACCATTGGGGATTGTGAATTAGTCCGTCCTGAGAGATGTTTTTACCGTGTTTTCTACTTGAACTAAATTGAAAATCATTTTTACTTGGATTTAATTGTTACATTTGGGCTTCTTGCCAATTATTTAAATCCTTCAGGGATTGACATCACTGTTTTCGCATACATGCATATCATTTGATCTCAGTCTAAGGTTTTAAATATTGTTTTGCAAACTCAGCCATCTTTCTAAGATTTGAAAACTTAAATGATATTTCGGGCTGAGAACTACTGTTATACAAATGCCCAAGGGGCTTATTGTGATTTCTGGACTGAGCATGGATCGGGCTGCGTGCCGCAGCAGTGATTTGAAATAGTGGTAATAGTGACACTGTATGATGTGACTTGAAATAGTGGTAACAATGGCACTGTGTGATATAAATTGGTCAGGTAACAATGACTGACCAGGACTTGATTGATGCCACGAGATGGCTTGTTATTGCACTTAGGCTGTAGGAGCCCCTCTGGAGTCTGTACACACCCCTAGTGAGCGCCGTCAACGATAAATAAATATGGATGGCTCGAGCTGCACACCGTAGTGGGTACTAGAGGGTACCGTCATATGCATTGCATTGCACTCATGCATTTATTCTACATCTGCATTATCCGCCATAATAATTATGTGCTCTTATTTCATTGACTGGTTGCTTCATACTGTTCTGAGCCTGAGGGGCTGATACTGTTCTGAGATACTGAGCCCGAGGGGCTGATACTATTCTGAGATACTGAGCCCGAGGGGCAGATTTCTACTTATTATTTTGATACTGAGTCCGAGGGGCATATTTCTACTTTTTATTTTGATACTGAGCCTGAGGGGCAGATTTCTACTTGTTGTTTTGATATTGAGCCCGAGAGGCAGATTTCTACTCGTTATTTTACTGCCAAATTATCTTTTTTTTACTGGTTTAAAAGAAATTTCACATGATGTTTCACTGAATTGTTATTTTAAATGATTTCACTGCTTTTGTATAGAGTGTTGTGTGCCTTAACGTGTTTTCTTACCTTCAGTTATTATTTATATTTATTACTCACTGGGTCGGAGTACTCACATTACTCCCTTCACCATGTGTGCAGGTACAGGTATTCCTGAGGCATAAAGCGAGTTTTCTGCTGTTCAGTTTTCATCGGATCTATTGAGGTAGCTGCATGGCGTTCGCAGACCCGTTTTCTCCCTTATCTTCTGTATTTATGATATCTTCAGATGTCGTTCCTAATTCCATACTTTGTAGAATTTTAGTTTAACTCTGTAGTAGCTCATGACTTGTGACACCCCGGTTAGGGCTGAGTTGGGTTGGATTTCCGTATTTTATCTATACTTTCCGCTATTGGATATTATTAAACCATGTTTATACTATAATTTTGTTAATTAATTGTCTTAAAAGGATGAATTGGGTTGAATGGCTGGCCTTGTCTTCATGAGAGACGTCATCACGACCAGGTTCGGGAATTGGGTCGTGACAAGTTGGTATCAGAGCCTAGGTTACATAGGTCTCACGAGTCATGAGAAGGTTTAGTAGAGTCTCGCGGATCGGTACGGAGACGTCTGTATTTATCCTCGAGAGGCTGCAGAACCTTTAGGAAATCTTCACATTCTTGAATTCTTATCATGCATTCTTGATTCAGCTTGAAAAGTAACTCTTGAAATTCCTTCCACGCGTTCGCATGCACGCATGAGCGCTCAGTATCAGATGTGCCTTGATGGCTTATGATTCCCTGATTGAGGGGCGAGACGTGATCTCTATGAGTTGATGTTGGTCCAGTCTGAAGGACTTGAGGCCGGATCTTTTCCTATGGCTTAAGCACCGAGGTGCTGATTGTGTGAGCAAGTGTTTTGAACTTATATGTCCGGTATTGCCCCTATTAGTGGGAATGACGGCTGGGTAGCAATGTGATGGGTATGTTAGTACTGCGAGATGTTTCTATATGACTTGGAAGTGTCGAGGAAGATCTGTTGGATGATAGGTGAACTATTAAGTGTATGATTTCCATTGTGATTAGAGGTGTAGCTCCGAGTTATGGGCGTGAAGAATCTTTTCAAGTCTCCTGTTTGGAGTGAAGTAAATTTCATGTTACAGTATGAGTTTAGACCCAGGAAGACTAAGTGATTGTGTAATATGTATGACGGTGGAAGGTATACAAAAATGTTAATTGGAGGCAAAGTAGGTGGGTTATCTCATGCGGAATAATCTACGTAGGTGTGTTCCTTATAATGTTGAGTAGAGAGTTTCTTTTCTACTAACAAGGTGTATGTGTTGAGATTTGAATTTGACTCTAATTGAGAAATTTGAGTTGATTGTCACGAGAATGAAGGTGATCTTAGTAGTGGAATTGAGGTATTTTACGGTCTATGTTACCTAAGCTTGTGGAGAATTTTTGTTGAACTAGCTGTAGTAATATGGCAATATTTCTAAGTTTGATGACCTGCGTGGACTGGTTGAATTAGAGGAATTTAGTTCTGATAGCTTGATTAGGAGAAAACGGATTTCCAAGTGTTCTTGATGGTTTCTACCATGGTTTAAAATAGATACTTTCTACAGGTATGGGGAACGTGTTGTGTATTATGAGTTCCTGTATATTTCTTCATTATTAATGGGGTACGAAGGTTTTGGAGAGAGGTTCTGTTTAATGTGGGGTTTCCTACTGGTTCTTGGTTGGTATGGTCGCGAGTATACGAGTTGTGTAGTATGTTATGCGATTATATCTAGGGTTATTATTATGGCTTAACACAGTTTGTTCGGACTTATACAGTGTGTGTATGTGAGATTCGGGTCTTGAAAAGAATTCTAGATGTTAGAAATTGGGCTCCAAGGATTTAGGGTAAGGTTAAAGTAATATTTATTATTCACTACAATGGGTTTAATGTGTTTCGAAATAATTGGTTCCAACTTTTTTTATAAATTATATGCCCTACCAGTATGAGGGTTCGTTATGTGCTATGGAAAAAAAAATGTTTACTAAATTTATTGAGAAGAAGAAAGAAAGAAAATTGAAAACTGCAGTTGGCACAATGTGAAATATTTAAACCGGGATGCAAGTCGCGGTGGAGGTTATGTAAGGACAAGGTCCTTGTGGTAAATAATTATGAGTTTAAAGTTTTCCTTTGTAAAGTTTAATTCGTACGATAATATTAAAGGGAGTCATGCCAGTTAGGTTGATTTGATAATTCTTGTATATTTTATGTTCATATTCAGCCATTTTCGTACTGTAAACATTGAGTTTTAGCTTATGAGATGAGTTCCCAGGTGGCGTTAAATGTGACTCATTAATCCGAGTAAGTAATAATGAGGTCTTCATGCCTCACATTCTGTTGTCAGTATTGTGAAAATTTGAAATGAGGTGGTGGTTAATATGAGATTTATTGATAATGATAAAATTATTTATGAACAACTATTAAGACTAGAAATGTGGTTATGATCATACAAATGATGCGTTTCATGTCAAAATATCATTGTGATAATGCCGGGCTTGTAATGCGGAGATTAGTGTTATTGATATACTTGCGGTGCTTGTTGGGTTGTGGACATGTTGTTAGGAGTTGTTTTGGTGTTACTCTGATAGGTGGATAGGCCCAACTACAAGGGAGACTCTGCCGAAATATTTGAAAAATCTGGGAGTTAGTCAAATTTTGGGGACTTAAGAAAGTTGAAATGTTGGAAGAATATCTAAGATCTATATGTAGTCGTTCGGTTCATTTGGTTGTGGATTGTGGGGTGTTGTCCCGGCTATGGTGGTAGTTCTTTCATGTTATGAGAAGAAATGACTTATTACGGGTCCAGGAAAGGCTATCAGCCTAGTTCAGTGCGAGCAGAATCGACCTGAAGTGGGTGAATGGATTTAAATAGGATTATGGGTTTCATGTGAGTCAGATGTGTTCATTTTAGTATAGCGCTCCTCAAGGAGGGGTGTTGGAATATCATATGTTGTTCCGTGTTCGTCAACTCATGTAATATTGTGATTGTGCCATGTGTGCTGTGAAACGGCTTGATAAATTCCTATTCTCTGGGGAAAAGTTCATATTAGTTGTGTGAGTTGAGCAATCCATTCCTGAATCATTTCCTTATGTATCTTGTTCGCATTATGGCCTATTGGCGCATTTTTGCATCATGTGAGACTGTTGGTCATTGTCTGTGGTGATTGGTTGTCTGAGCAGCTCGTACTAGGTGAGGCGAGACTATTGGTAACAGGGACCATTGCAGTGGGATTATGTGAGGTATATTGCAGGGCAGTTACCAGTATTTGGGTAGTAATGAGGTGATGATTTTAGTCAAAAGGAGAGAATTAATGTTTGGTTAACTCTGCAACTGGTTAGAAATTTCTGCACATCTCCTCCGTTGTGGTTGTATCGTCAGCATTATAATAGAATGTATAGGTATATCATCATATGCATTGGGAGCATCAGAGTCGTAGAATTTTGGCTATTAAGGTTCATGGAGTGTCATTGTGGTTAGATGGTGAATTATGCGATGCATGGTGCTAATTCAACAAAGGTACGCAGTCGTGTTCTAGTACCTCGTGTGGTAGTAGATACAGTGTTTATATATAGGGAACAGGTCTGGCAGAGAATTTCAGGTGTTGGAATTGGGTTCTGAGCTTATTGTATGGATAAAAGAGGATATCTGCAGATTTGATCAAACTAATGGGTCCATATGAGTTATGGTAGCACAGGAAGGTGCACGAGGTGTTAAACAGTGATTTCAGATAACTTAAGAGCAGTTCTTGGAACTTTCGAGGACGAACGTCTATTTAAGTGGGGGAGAATGTAACGACCCAATCGGTCGTTTTGAGCTCTAGCGCGTCGTTCAGCAGTTGTAAGACATGAACAACTTCATTTCAGGTATATTGACTTGTACGTATGGTCAGAGTTGAATTTCGGGAAATTCGGAGTCAAATTGGAAAGAAACTTTTCATTATGGCAACCTTAAGTTGAAAAAAATGGCTAAGATTGGAATTTTGAGTAAAAAACCTCGGAATTGGGATCTGAAAGTTCCAGCATGTTCGTATGATGATTTCAGACTTGGGCGTGTGTCCGGATTTGGTTTTGGATAACCCGTGAGCATTTTGGCGTATATTGTGGAAGTTAGTATTTTAGAAGAATTTCATAAATTTGAGTTGGAAGGCATTTCAGAATTATAGATGTCCGTTTGGGATTCCGAGTCTGGGAATAGCTCTGTATGGTGATTCTGGAGTTGGGAGCACGATCGGAAGTGAATTCGGATGTCCGGAGGTCATTTTGAAGTCATTTGGCTAAATATAGAAATTTAAAGGTTTTTGAGAAAATTCGACCGGAAGTGGAAATTTTGATATCGGGTCGGAATGCGATTCCGAAAGTTGGTGCAAGTCCGTAATGTCGAATGTGACTTGTGTGCAAAATTTGAAGTCATTCGGACTAGTTTTGGTAAGGTTTGAGACACTTAGTCTCTTTTAAGGAAGCTTAAGTTGGAAAAGTCAACCGGATATTGACTTATGTGTTAGAGGGCTCGAAATACGAATTTTATGGTTTGGATAGCTTCGTTAGGTGATTTGGGACTTAGGAGTGTGTCCGGAATATTTTTGTGATGACCGGTGTAGAATTAAGCTTGAATTGGCAAAGTTAGTATTTTGGCGAATTCCGATTGATAGGTGAGATTTTGATCCGAGGGTCGGAATGGAATTCCGAGAGTTGCTATAGCTTCGTTATGTCATTTTGTACTTGTCTGCAAAATTTGAGGTCATTTGGACGTGGTTTGGTTGGGTTTTTGATCAAAAATAGAATTTGGAAGTTTTTGAGATTCATAGGCTTGAATCCGATGATTATTTGATGTTTTGATGTTATTTTGGGTGTTCCGAAGGTTGGGATAAGTTTGAATGATATTGTGGGACATGTTGATATAATTGGTTAGGGTCCCGAGGGCCTCGGGTGGATTTCGAAAGGTTAACAAAATGGAATTCTGACCCAAAAAGAAAAGAAAAAGCTACTGCAATTTCTGCTGCTAAGCTGTCTTTGGACAGCAAATCTACAAGGAATTTTGAGATAATTCAAAAACAAAAGTTGTAGCCCTTCGTGTCTAGTTTCCAGAAAGCTATGGAAATCGTAATTTGAACTTCTGTAGAGAAAGTTATGATCGATTGAAGATGACTGGTGGAGCAGTTTCTCCAGAATTTTCTGATTTCATGGAGCCGAATTTAGAAGCTCATATCTCGGGATATATAAAGCGTTATATGGTGTACAACCTATCAAATTAAAGATCTTCGAGTCTAGTTTCTAAATCTTCAAACCGTTTGTAATTTGGATATTTATACAAGACGTTATGGGTGTTTAAACAGAAGGTGTCCGACAAGGGAAAATTTTAATAGGATGTACAACTTGTATAAAACAAGTGCAAGGTACAACTCGACGAAGCACGGGCAGATTCTTTAAACACGGATTTGGCTTATTTATTTCATTTGGCTTGGATGATTTTGGAGAGAATTTCAAGGGAAATTTTATCAAGCATCAAAGGTGAGTTGTTTCTACTTATTTCCAAGTTAAATACAAGATTATATGTGAATTAGAACATGAAAATCAGTAGAAAAGTGGGGTTTTAGGGTTTGTGCTTTTGAGATTTTCTAGGGTCGATTTGAAGGGTCAAATGAGCTCCGATTTTTATGTAATTTATATGTACGGACTCGTGAGAGGACAAAGAACATTTTATTATAAAAATTTCTGAGTTTTGAGACGTGGGCCGGGGGCTCGGGTTTTGTCAAATTCGTGAATTTTGATATTTTTCGATTGCTTTCGATTGGATATTGTCCCTTTAGCATAACGCGACATATTCATTGTGATTTTGGGCAGATTCGACGCACGTGGAGGCCAATTCGAGGTGCAAAGGCGTCGCGAGCTAACGAAGTAGCCGGTTTGAGGTGAGTAATTGATGTAAATGATGTCCTGAGGGTTTGAAACACCGGAATTTCACATCGTAACGCTATATTAAGGTGACTTGCACGCCGGATAACGGGCGTGGGGTAGAGCACCATTGGGGATTGTGACTTAGTCCATCCCGAGAGATGTTTTTACCGTGTTTTCTACTTGAACTAAATTGAAAATCATCCTTACTTGGATTTAATTGTTACATTTGGGCTTCTTGCCAATTATTTGAATCCTTCAGGGATTGACATCACTGTTTTCGCATACATGCATATCATTTGATCTCAGTCCAAGGTTTTAAATACCTATTTGCAAACTCAACCATCTTTCTAAGATTTGAAAACTTAAATGATATTTCGGGCTGAGAACTACTATTTTACAAATGCCCAAGGGGCTTATTATGATTTCTGGACTGAGCATGGATCGGGGTGCGCACCGCAGCAATGATTTGAAACAGTGGTAACAATGACACTGTATGATGTGACTTGAAACAGTGGTAACAATGGCACTGTGTGATATAAATTGGTTAGGTAACAATGACTGACCAGGACTTGATTGATGCCACGAGATGGCTTGTTATTACGCTTGGGCTGTAGGAGCCCCTCCGGAGTCTGTACACACCCCCAGTGAGCGCCGTCGACGATAAATAAATATGGATAGCTCGGGCTGCACGCTGCAGTGGGTACCAGAGGGTACCGTCATATGCATTGCATTGCACTCATGCATTTATTCCTCATCTGCATTATCCGCCATAATAATTATGTGCTCTTATTTCATTGACTGGTTGCTTCATACTGTTCTGAGCATGAGGGGCTGACACTGTTCTGAGATACTGAGCCCGAGGGGCTGATACTGTTATGAGATACTGAGCCCGAGGGGCAGATTTCTACTTATTATTTTGATACTGAGCCCGAGGGGCAGATTTCTACTTATTCTTTTGATACTGAGTCCGAGGGGTAGATTTCTACTTGTTGTTTTGATATTAAGCCCGAGAGGAAGATTTCTACTCGTCATTTTACTGCCAAATTATCTTTTTTTTATGGTTTAAAAGAAATTTCACATGATGTTTCACTGAATTGTTATTTTAAATGATTTCACTGCTTCTGTATAGAGTATTGTGTGCCTTAACGTGTTTTCTTACCTTCAGTTATTATTTATATTTATTACCTACTGGGTCGGAGTACTCACATTACTCCCTGCACCATGTGTACAAGTACAGGTATTCCTAAGGCATAGAGCGAGTTTTCTGCTGTTCAGTTTTCATCGGAGTTATCGAGGTAGCTGCATGGCGTTCGCAGACCCGTTTTCTCCCTTATCTTCTGTATTTATGATATCTTCAGATGTCGTTCCTAATTCCATACTTTGTAGAATTTTAGTAAACTCTGTAGTAGCTCATGACTTGTGACACCCTAGTTAGGGCTGAGTTGGGTTGGATTTCCGTATTTTATCTATACTTTCCGCTATTGGATATTATTAAACCATGTTTATACTATAATTGTGTTAATTAATTGTCTTAAAAGAATGAATTGGTTTGAATGGCTGGCCTTGTCTTCATGAGAGACACCATCACGCCCAGATCGGGAATTGGGTCGTGACAATAAATAATATCAAAATTTTGTTATTACATGCAATAATTAAAAAAAATTCATTTTATTTAAGTAAAATATGAAAATAAAATTAAAATGTACTTAATTCTTGTAATATAAGTTAAATATATTAAAATTCATTCAACAAATATAAAAGCATTCACCCCTAAAGTCACTATATATTAGAATATTTTTTAAAAATAAAAAGAAATATTTATAAATTAATATCCTAAGTATTAGGTTTAAGGGTTATTTTTGGTATATACTATATTTTGTTAAGGGTATTTTAGATAAGAAGAAAAGCCAAAATTGCTTCTGCTTCTGCTTTTGGAAAGAAGCTACTTTTTCCTGCTTCTCTGAGACTGCTTCTGCTTCTTCCCAAAAGCACTTTTTTCCCAAATAAGCTTGGCCAAACACCTCAAATTAGGGAAAAAAGTGCTCTTGGGAAAAAAAGCACTTTTTTTGTCTTGAGAAGCTTGGCCAAACAGGCTAATATTGTCCTTAACTTTTGGGCTTCTTAGCCTAAGTTCAGGACCTATTGTCTTTAACTTTTGAGCTTGTTAGTCTAAGTTCAGGAGTTCAGGACCTATTGTCCTTAACTTTTGAGCTTGTTAGTCTAAGTTCAGGACCTATTGTCCTTAACGTTTGGGCTTGTTAGTCTAAGTTCTGGACTTCAGGACCTATTGTCCTTAACTTTTGAGCTTGTCAGTCTAAGTTCAGGACCAAGTGTCCTTAACTTTTAAACTTGTAATTCTAAGATCAGGACCAAGTGTCCTTAACTTTTGAATCTGAAACTCGAAGTTCAGGACCAAGTGTCCTTAACTTTTGAACTTGTAACTGTAAGTTCAGGATCTACAACGTAGCAGAAAACCAAACGTTATTTGTATCTTTTCACAAAATAATAATAATAATAATAATAATAATAATAATAATAATAATAATAATAATAATAATAATAATAATAATAATAATAATAATAATAATAATAATAATAATAATAATAATAATAATAATAATAATAATAATAATAATAATAATAATAATAATAATAATAATAATAATAATAATAATAATAATAATAATAATAATAATAATAATAATAATAATAATAATAATAATAATAATAATAATAATAATAATAATAATAATAATAATAATAATAATAATAATAATAATAATAATAATAATAATAATAATAATAATAATAATAATAATAATAATAATAATAATAATAATAATAATATAAGATTGATGTCAAATTATACAACAGAAAGCTAATAAAGGGTAGCTTCATCTTTTCATATTAATTTTAATAGAGTAGGGGATACTTTTGCTCAGCATTAAAAATGTTTGATAAAAAGTAAATACCACTTTAAAAAGTGGATACCCCATGCCATTTCTACTATAATTTCACATTATCGCGGCTCACGCATAAGTGTCACGACCCAATTGAACATACACTGCTGGACACGGGGGATTTGCATCTACACTCGCTTTTTGGGTTGCGTTTTACTTGTGCCCGCTTTGCAAAACAAATTGCAAGCGTACCCACGTTTCGCGTAATTTCAGTATACATGGCTGAAGTAGCAAAGGCAATTACGCAAAACATCAGTATTCTAGTAGACAGGCCTGAAGTAGCAAGGGCAGTGCTGAAGTTGTTTTGTCCTGGATAAGATGTTGAAGTTATATAATTTATTTGTAAAAATTTAAGCACTAAAACAACTAAAGTTTTTTTGTCCTGGATTCATTAATTTTGTCATAAAAACTTTTTCAAAAACTTCAGCAGAAGATGCTGAAGTTATTTAGTTCATTTGTAAAAACTTCAGCACTAAATAAGCTGAAGTTTTTTTGTCCTAGATAAGCTTTTTCAAAAACTTCAGCAGAAGATGCTGAAGCTATTTAGTTCATTTGTAAAAAACTTCAGCACTATATAAGCTGAAGTAACATTTTGCAGGAAGAGTGAAATATAAATTGCAAAGCTTAAGTTGTTGGAAAGGAAGTATACGTCTTCCCTTGATCGTTCAAATGCAGTCAATTTTATAGGAACTATCAATCTCATTAATCAACTCTTTGAAAGGTTGTTGCTTGCCTCCTTCGCAGGAAATAAAGCTAGAGGAACTTACGAAAGAGATTCTTTGGAACTTCGTACGGGAAAAAATCACTTATTTTTGCTAAAATGGAAAAATTATTTCGAATAATGAAGCTGAATCAGGGTGGTGGATCTTTTAACTAAAAGTGAAGATTCTTTTAAATCTTGACGTCATTGCATTGTGGCCACTCAACAGAACTCACACTAGGCTGCAATAGGAATTTTTGTATTCTTGGGTTTTAGAACAATGTTAAAAACAAAATGAAAATTTCTCTTAAGATGGTGGTAGTATTAGAGAATTAATCATAGTGTCTTTCAGTTGTTAATAGAAGAAGAAGAAGAAGAAGAAGAAGAAGAAGAAGAAGAAGAAGAAGAAGAAGAAGAAGAAGAAGAAGAAGAAGAAGAAGAAGAAACGAAGGAGGAGAAGGAGGGGGAGAAAGGGGCTGAAGTTGTTTAAAAACTAGGTACAAGTTAAAACTTTTTTAAAAAATGGATATAGGTTAAATGAGGGCGACCAAATAGGACGCCCCGTGCAATTTTTACGCTGGACACCAATAGCAATAGTCTTAATGTCCATTTAAACACCCAAACGAAAAGCACTGCCCGTTAGAGTGAGGCCAGCAACCCAATTACGACTTGTAACCATTGATCATAGAATTTAGCCACTGTTCTATTACGAAATTAATAAATCATATCTGATTCCACGTTTTACGTGCTAGGAAAAGAAATTAAATACAATAATCATCAAAGTATCAAGGCTTGCATTCAAACTCTAAGCTAAATAAATTTCAGTGTTTACAACAATGGCCACTTCAACTATACTACTTGATAAAAATACATTCTCATCCAAAATAATATTACAGCCCAAACAGGAACATTTATACTTCTACTTAAGCGAGACGACCTACAATGGCTCTAAGCACTTCTAATATTCCATTTTGGCTTTGAAGTTTACAGATCTGACCAATCAGTGACCAGATCTATGAATTACAGCCATATTCATAGCAACAGTATCCCTTCCTCATCATTAATTACTACAACAAATCACTTAACAAATACAAGACATTACAAACACATCTGTGTCGAAGTTCATATCCAATCAGATCACGATATAGAAAAATTAATAACACAGGTTGCTAAACTTGACAAAGAAGAACATGATTTCACATTTTTACACACTATCATTCCGTAATAAGCATGTTTTTATTGATTCAATATGAAAGTTACATGATCAGGGTTGATACCTTGACTGCAATAATAAGATCCTAAAATAGCCAAATAAAAGCTAAAACAGCTACAGGTTGGAGCTCGGCTACGAATTGAAGGAAGCAACAACAAACATCAAGAAATCCAAGATATATCCATCTCGAAACCCAAAAACTGCAGAAGAATTTGTTTTCGAATCAACAGAAATCACTACGGCTCCCTTTTGTGGATATTTTGAGTGAAAAATGACCCAAAAACTATAACAACCTGGCTAGTAATTTTGAGTATTTTAGCCCCGATTCTGTAAGGCCCCGTAAAATCTTACCTAGAACCCGAAGTTTCGCGGTGACGAGGTACGCTAATGTGTTTGAGAGTTGTCGAACATGCCCACCTACTGTTTGATGAGATGCTTAAATGAGCTGAACCCACGAATATCTTCCTAATTATGGTTTGATGAGATGCTTAAATGAGCTAAACCCACGAATATCTTCCTAATTATGGTTCAATTTTGTTATGCTTCTAAATAGATTGAAGTTGCTAGGATTGCCAGAACATTGTACTCCCTGCGTTCCAATTTATATGAACCTGTTTGACTGAGCACAGAGTTTAAGAAGAAATGAAGACTTTTGGAATTTGTGGTTCTAAACAAATCAAAAAGGGGCCCAGAGTATTTATGTGGTTATAAAAACTTCTTATTAAGGGCAGAAATGTAAGTTTAAGCTAAATTATTACCAAATTTAGAAAGGAGTCATTCTTTTTGGAACGGACCAAAAAGGAAATAGGTTCAGATAAACTGGAGAGGGAGTAGTAACTTAAGAAAAGCTCAAAGAGAGGTATGTTAGTTAAACTCTTCTCCTAGAATCGAATCTCTCGGTATTCTTGTAAGTTTCAAGTATGAAGGGCCAAGCTCTTATTTCTTATGTTCCGAGATATTCCTTATAAACTTGACTATTTCGAATAAGCTTGTGTTGAAAGATATATACTACAAATCTGTGCCAAATACTCCTATCATATTGTTTTCTCCTTCGGGAATGTATTCAAACGTGACCAATGTGTCGGAATATAATGATTTCAATCATGTTTCAATTGCAACTTATTATGCCAAATTGTGGAAGAAAACTCAATGCGCTTAAGACTATTATTGCTCATATGTATACTTAAAGTATTTATTAGAAATGCATGGTTGTTGGTAATCCATGATGATATCTGAAAGTGAAAGGACTGAGGTTCCAAGAACAAAATTACACTTGTGGCCACTAGTGCCAATGCAATGAAAAGACGAGTGAAAACTATGAAATGAGCTATAAATCCCTTTTATAATAAATTTTTTTGGAGTATCATTTTAAACATATAAAGATCTTTACAAAGGCCAAACGGCCTCAACAAAAAATACAGAAGTGCAAAAACAAAGAAAAATCTATAAGGCACCAAAGATTGATCTTTGTCGGAGCCCGCCTCATCACCGGGACCATCGGGGTCTTCTCCACCCTCGGATCCGCCAGAACCCTCGGAGCCTTCCTCGTCCTCGGGATATGCCAACTTCTTGGCCTCAGCCTCAAGCCTTTTAGCATTTTCAACCTTGGCCGATAGGTCAAAACCCCAAGGCTCTTCCTTTTTTCCCTTCGACAATTTTCAGGTTTGTTTCTTTTGCTTTTTCTTTACGATTGCAAAGATTTCGAACGCCTTAGCACGTAATAATAAGATCTTATTCATAGGTTCGAATAAAACTCGTTCTCGATGCAATTTTGCTTAAGACTCGTGGGGCTGTGTATGACCAGATGTTTTCCCTGAAGTACTTACTTAAAAGAAATTTAGATTATAATTTCACCAGAGTAGCCTTTGAACCAGTTCGTAAATTTTTATGGCCTTATGTTTTAGTAACGGGTTTTGGACCTCTTCGAGATGTTTTAGGATGGCCATATCCTTTTAAGTTTGGGTTCTTCCCAATAGGCTTATTACCCCCGATTTCGATACCCGAGCCGTCTGGGCTTACCCAGGACGATAGTCCTTGAGTGGGGTTGGCCATTGCCTTTAAGGTTCGGGCACTGCCTAATAGGTTTTTATACCCCCGAGCTCCGACAACCCGAGCCATCAGAGTTTTTTTCAGACGACAGTCCCCGAGTGGAGGTGATCTCTTGGATCCGGATAGAAATGGCCCTCGGGCCGATGCTCTTAAGGAAAAAAATGTAGTAGTTTTTAAGAGACAAAATATGTATCTGCAAGATAGAAACTTTCTTTTATTTCTGTGCGCAACATACAGGATTGTATATGTGTACAAGTGTCGTGTTATGGCTTAAGTGGTCTATGTGGGCACAGTTCATTTGACCGGTTGGCTCTTACAATAAATCCTATCCACCGAGCCTAGACTCTTCGAGTGCAAAGTTTCCTTCCTTGCTAAAACCAATATTCGAGGGTGATGGCCACCAGTATTTGAGGCCGATCGTAGAGAGGGTTCGGATACTATTGATGTCATCTTCGACTCTGGTGCATGAGCGGTCTTCAATTCTAAGTTTAGCATGATCCAATGTTGCCTCGTTAAAAACCTTGCCGGAAAACTGATTTGGGACAAAATTGATTCAAGGGAAAAAGAGTGAAACACGTGCTTTCATTCCTAAGAGTTGCATTATTCCTTAGCCATTACCCGCAAGCGTTAGTCCAATTCATAATATACGTAAAGAAAAGTAATGAATGGGGTCGTACCTTAGCAGTAGTATCATTTTAAGTAGGTTACGTTCCAATTGTTCGGTAGTCGCTCACCGTTCAGCACTTCGAGTTGGTACGATCCTTTGCCGATGATCTCGATAATTCAATAGGACCTTCCTAATTCGGTCACAGTTTCCATTCGTTCGGGTTCTGGGTGTTCAATGTCACCTTTATTAACAAGAAGTCCCCGATATTAAATTGTCAGAGGTTGGCTCTCCGATTGTAATACCTTTCAATCTCTTGCTTTTGGGCGGCCAACCGGATGAGGGCAGACTCGTGCCTTTCGTCCAACAGTTCTAGGCTCGCATTCATGGCCTCGTCATTTGACTCTTTGGTCGCATATCGGAACCCGAAACTTGGTTCTCCTACTTCGACCGGTATTAGCGCTTTGGCACCGTAGACAAATGAGAACGGGGTGACCCCGGTACTAGATTTTGAGGTCATACAATATGTCCATCGGACTTCGGGAAAAATTTCCTTCCATTTTCATTTGGCATCGGTCAACCTCTTCTTAAGGTTTTGGAGTACGGATTTGTTCTTAGACTCCGCCTGCCCGTTCCCACTAGGGTGATAGGGTGTTGATAGGATCCTTTGGATCTTATGATCCTTGAGAAATTTGCTCACCTTACTGCTGATGAACTTCTTCTCATTGTCTCACACGATCTTGGCCGGCATTCAGAATCGGCATATTATGTGGTCCCAAATGAAATGAATAACTTCTTTCTCCCTGACTTTCTCAAATTCTTGGGCTTCCACCCACTTAGAAAAATATTCAGTCATAAACAATATAAATTGAGCCTTACCAGGTGCTCATGGCAGAGTACCGATGATGTCCATTTCCCATTTCATGAATGGCCAGGGTGACAAGATCGAATATAGTAGCTCCTCGGGATGGTGGATCATCGGTGCGTGCCTCTGACATTCATCGCATTTTCATAGGAATGCCTGCACGTCTTTTTCCCTATCGATCCAGTAGTAGATGACTTTGATTTTCTTATGAACTAACGATTCGGCACCCGAATGGTTCCCGCAGGTGCCTTCGTGAACTTCCCTCAAAACATATTCGGTATCTCCTAGTCCCGAACATATGACGAGCGGGCCATCAAACATTCTCCTGAATAAGGTGTTGTCTTCGGACATGCTAAACCTAGCCGCCTTTTGCGCAGAGCCCTCAATTCCTTAGGATCCGAGGGCAGCTTTCCGATCTTCAAGTAATCTATATGCTTGTTTCTCCAGTCCCAGGTTAAGCTTGTTGAGTTTATCTCGGCATGGCCTTCCTCCACTACCGATTTCATGAGTTGCACAACCGGTCCTGAGTTGAATTGGGGGTAAATTGTGATACCATATCATAGCTCCTTTGACAAGGTCTCTCCGAACTTTTTCAGTAGGATAAATTCAATCTCGTCATCTTCCAAGTCATTTCCTTTGATGGCGCATGTGTAGGAGGTCACATGTTCATTTGGGTCAGTTGTTCCATTGTACTTAGGAATTTCGGGCATGCGAAACTTCTTTGGGATCGGCTTCGGAGCTGAGCTTGGAGGAAAAGGTTTTTGAACAAACTTTTTGGAATCTAGGCCTTTCAGTATCAGTGACGCTCCTGGGATTTGGTTGACCTTGGAGTTATAGGTCTCCACCTTTTTGTCGTTAGCTTCGATTTTTTTTCTCCTGTTTCTACCCATTTTATCAATTCCTCGAGCATCTTTATTATCTTAGGGTTGGTCCCGGATTCAGCCTCACTTGGCCTATCTGTGGCTGGTTCGTTTCTGCGAGTGTTTTCCCGAGATGGTTCAGGATCAACTCTACTGGGAGCACGACTTTGGTTCTGCAATTGGTCTATTGCTACTGTTGAGCCTGTAGCATCTCAAAGATCACCCGCAAGTTGATCCCGTATCTTTCACTGTCGTGTGTATTTTGGGCTACCAATCGAACTCCCCCACAGATGTTGTTCTCAGGATTGGTAGGCAAATTTGCGTTAATGGCAACATGTGAGTTGGCATCGATTTAGTCCGCAACTGGAACTCCGTTGGGATTGGAAGGGGGCACCTCGCTACTGTGTACCATATTATTGTTCCAGCTATGGTGTCCTGACTCAGCATCCATGTTTAGAGGGGTAGATTGAGAGTTCAACATTTTAAACTTTGACCTGAAATTAAAGACACTTCAAAGAACAAGTGTGAAGTAGGGTGTGTTATAGAAATTTGTATCAAATTGCCACTATTATTCTTAGCCCCACGGTGGGCGCCAAAATGTTTATCCTAAGAAACAGATAATAGTTAAATTTGTAAGTGGTTTTAAGGATACCTGGATTAATTCAATAGAAACGAAAAAGATTGCTAGAATGATCATATAAAAAATATAATAAATTGTCAAACCACTTGAAAATAAAGGGGGAATGATTCTGGACTCGAGGGCAGCCTCAATGAGGTATCTTCTTCGAGCCGGGCTCACAAAGACCAGCACTGATGAACAAAAGTAAGAACAAAGAAAATAGTAGTATATTGCCTTAGTATGCGTGTGTTACAATATTTTTAATGAATAATCAGACTCCCCTTTATATGGTAGGAGAGTTTTACCCTAAGTACAATTCTATAAAAGGTAAAAAATCTTATGTTCAACTAATCACCTATACGTGCCGAGATCCACGCCCTGATATCCGGCCGATCGCGGATATTACAACTTACTGATGGCCGTGCTTGGTTGCTTGACAACGTTCTCCGAAGCCTTTTAATACTTGGAACGATCATGGATCATGACCCCGATATTACCGAGGACAGGCGTCATACTCCCGGACTTTGACTTGATGAAACCCTTGCCTCGATTCCGGTCACTTATCATCATGCCTCTAGTTCGGTTTATCTTATCGGAGGCCGGGGTGTATCATGAGCTCAGTTTTACCCGTATACAATTATGTAAGCTTTTCTAAAAGCTATACACAATATTTAAAATTATGCAATAAACTCTATAGAGGCTACCATTAAAAGAGCAGGGTTTAAATACGTCCAATTATTTTCTTAGAAAAAACATAAAGCTCAGTGTAGCCGTCATTACATTGTGCTTCTCTATAGGGTTCTTCAGCTAATACATAATCTATAATAAAGCATTTGATTAGTTTAGCCGGGAAGACTATTTTCTTTTAGTGAGTAACCTAAATACAACAACAACAACAACCCAGTGTAATCCCACTAGTGGGGTCTGGGGAGGGTAGTGTGTACGTAGACCTTACCCCTACCCCGAAGGAGTAGAGAGGCTGTTTCCGAAAGACCCTCGGCTCAATAAGACAAAAGGACAAAAGAACAAAAGAAAACAATATTAGTAACACCACAGAACAATATGAAAGAAATACATATATATATGAAAGAAATACATACATATATATATATATGAAAAATAAGAACAACATGAAATCAAGAGGCATGATACCAAGCAAAAGCAAAATAGTATCCTTACCAAACTAGTCCCCCAAAGCTATGACATAAGACAATACTCAGCTACCTCCTAGCCTACAACCTTAATACTCGACCTCCACATATTCCTATCAAGTGCCACATATTCCACATATTTAGTGAGTAACCTAAATAGAATCGATATATATTATTTTTAAGAATTTATGCTATTTTAAAATTTGTATTTAATTACTTAATTATATTATTTAATGCCTTTATATAATTTTTAAAAAATTTATATTCATTAATATAGGACACTTCACTAGTATTAGTAATAAGATGTGAGGGGAGGAATAAATGGTAATTGACAGAAGCAAAGAAAGTGACAAATAAAGAAAAAGAAGGTGAACAAGTTGCAAAGAAAAAGACAGAAGTTTTGTTGGTGTTGATATCTCTCAATGGTCCAATGGCAGGGGCTGAAAGTCTGAAGTCTGAAAGCTGACAAAATGAAATCCGTAATTGAAGTGCCACTTATTTAGGAGGAAAATACTTCAGCCCAAGGTAACTGACAAAAACAATGGCTTAGTATGTAAATAAGAACAATTTGGAGGGGAAAGTCAGAGCAAATGTCATCGATAAGATATTGGTAAGCCCAGCAATAGATTAAAGAGAGAGAGGGGGGAGAAAGGGGTGTACTGTACATAAATATGGTGGGCAACAAGATGCGGAAATCTTTAAATATTCCAAGGCGATAATTAAGTAATGTCGATAATGGAGCTGCTCTTTGCAATGGCGACTTGTTGAGTCAAAACTGCTTTTCCACAAAATAGCTTGATGTTATCGTATACAGTTTCATATAGAAGATGAACGCGATTGGTGGATTAAGCGGAGTTGAAAAAGAGTACATAAAGAAGCATCACAGTCACGATCCTGCCGAGAATCAATGCACTTCTCTTTTGATCAAGCACATTAGAGCACCTCTTCCTCTTGTTCGTTAATCCTCCCTCCCTCCCTCCCTCCTGTCTATATTATTCTCCTTGCGGTTCTTTTCAACTAATTAAATGTTCTTGCCATGAACATCTCTATTCATAATTTGGTGTCAGTGCCTCTTCTTTAAATTAAGATCTTGTTTTTTTCTGAAATTATTGTTAGTTTTACTGTTTGCAAATAGGCCAATGTTACAAGGTTGTATAATTCTTCAATATTTAAATCAGGTTTGGTCGTTGGTTAGGAGATTTGATCAGCCAGAGAAGTACAAGCCCTTTGTCAGCAGGTGTATTTCACAAGGAAATCTTGAGATTGGTAGTCTTAGAGAAGTCGATGTCAGATCAGGCCTACCTGCAACAACTAGCACTGAAAGGTTGGAGCTTCTCAATGATGAAGACCACATCTTATGTGTCAGGATTGTTGGCGGGGATCACAGACTAAGGGTATTCATCTATTCTTTCTTATTCTGCTATCTCTTTCATCCTCCTATATGTTTTTTTTGGTCTATCAATTTAACCATTTTTCTTTCTATGAGAGGTTCTTGATAAGAAAACATTGACATATTTTGTTAATTTGTCCAACTCTAAAGTCTGAACTTGTATTGAGTAGATATAGATATTTTCATGATGCTTCTTGCCTACAAATTTAGTCTACCAATGTGAGGCTAGGCTGATAGGATTTAGTCTTAGACTGTTAGTGGTTAGTGTTGTGTTTACACTTCTCTTCTGTTTTCATAATGTCGGGCCTTATGTACTGGTCATTATTTCTGCTTTCCATCTATTCACTGGTTCTTGTGTTGTTGTTATTATTTCCATGATGATACTGATATATTGCCTCTTTTCTTCTTCTTGAGCCGATGGTCTATCGGAAACAGGCTAGGTCTGCATACACACTACCCTCCCCATACCCTACTAGTGGAATTATACTGGGTCATTGTTGTTTGTTGTTGTTCCTGACTACAAATCCTCCATCTCTGAATCCATAAATAATCAATAGAAAAGGGGGTTGCTACGATTTTAGTAGGTCAAAATTTGAGGTCATCTCTCTGTGTTCCTTGTAAGTTGATACTTTTTTGAATTCTTTCTGTCTTGTAAGGCATAGTCAGTGCATTTTTTACAGTTGTCGCTTTATTCTTTTAATGCTCTCTTTGACTTCTGTTTTGAAAAAATATTAGTTGTTAGACTTCTAGGGAACAAATAAATGTGAATACTTCTGATGTAAAGCTTCCTCAAAACCAACTCTGACTCGTATGAAACTACTTTATTGTATATATAGGTTAGGTGTAGAACTTAGTTTAAGGAGTTTGACCTGAAAAGCTTATGAACAACTCTAAAGTCTGATGTTTTTGTGTAAATGTGATCTCTGACAGTTTAACCTTTTAATTAAGTTGGTTCACACAACTAAACATGGTGTCAAAACAAGCAAATCCAAATCTCATTGCCACCCATCTATAGAATACTTTCGCGTGCTTGGCTCATGAAAATTAATCAGGCTTGCATGTGAATGGCCGTTGTTGTAGGCCAAAAATAAACTTATAAAAAGATATGTTCTCTGTCTAATAACTTCAGGTTTTAGATGAGGTGATTCACCCAATTCAGTGGTTATTAGTGCATCTGGAAACTAAATAATCTATACTTCAATATTTTTATATCTTTATCTCTTGAGTCTTGAGGTTACTGTTTTAGAGTGTTTGACTATGCGTATTTCAATTTTGACAATCTTGTTGGAAGGTCTCCCCAAAGGATGGAAATCACGTCAAATTACATCTTTGTCATGTTAAGTTTTGAGCATCTCACTAATTAGTGATAGAAGGATGAGATATGCTGTAGGCACAATAGGAGTGGTCTGTGATATTAAAACTTTAATTTATTTGAGCTTGGATTTTCATGTCATTTCTTTTTGGAACTAGATCTACTGAAAAACATTTACTGCACTAGAATTTGTGAGGTCATGTCCTGTAATGGTAAGTGCACTTACGTAATATTTGACGGGACCTGAACACATATTTTTAGTCCTTGTGATTGTGCTTCCCATAAATTATGTGCGTATTTTGGCTCTTATCTTCTTTCCCTTCATCTTTTTCAGAATTACTCGTCAATTATATCTCTCCATCCAGAGGTCATTGATGGAAGACCTGGGACACTAGTGATTGAATCGTTTGTGGTAGACGTGCCTGAAGGAAACACCAAAGATGAGACCTGTTATTTTGTTGAAGCTCTAATCAAATGCAACCTGAAATCACTTGCTGATGTTTCTGAGCGGCTTGCTGTGCAGGATATGACAGAGCCAATTAATCCCATGTAAAGGTTCCAGAGGCTATATTCACCAAGGATGAAGCTTCCTCAAGGTTTTTGGTTCTCCGAGGCTTTGGAGGTGTACTGGATATAGCTGCTCCCTTCCATATTCCACATACATTCGGTGCTCTTTTCTTTTTGTGTGCTTAGTTTTCAAGCCATGTTACATTGTTTGTAACATCACATAAGCACAAATTTTAAAATGGATGAAAGAGGCTCTGATTGTTGAACTTCTAGAATTTTGACAGTGGTAGTTTGAATGTCAATTTGTCTCAGCCTAGTATCATAGAGGGAAGTATGTATTCTGTACTATTGCGTTTGTTAAGCTGCATTTTGGAGTGTTAGTTGCCTTAGAAGGTGAAATGCATCAGGGATAATGGTCTCTTTGTCAGCTCTATAACTAGTTAGAGTATTATGTGGGGTCATATATTCTGATCCGTGAACTTGTATTATAATCGTACATCAGTTCGAAATGTTTCTTAATGAATTATGCCGTAATAGGAAAAGGTGAAGACTAAGGTGCTTTAATTTCTAGCCACCTATAGAAATGCTCGAGTTTAGTATCAGAAGGATTATAATTGTGTTTGTTAAGCTAAAGTGAAATGCAGCAGGGGATGGTTTCTCTGTAAACTAGTTAAGCTATCAACATTGGGCTATATGTTCTTGCTTCTCGGTGTGATACTTGGGATTTTTACAATGTAATTTAACCTATTGCTGCAGGTTGCTTGCTTATTTTTCCGGTAACAGTTTTACTAGTGGCTGCGGAAGCTTGCCTTATTTTTCTGGTAGATAGTTTTACTTGAGGGTGAGTAATAATTAGTGGTTGTGGAAGCTGGTCTCGGGTCTAAACGCTGATAGCTGCCACTGCTGATTCATGGAACTAAATAACATGTGGATAGAAATTGCAACACAAGATTGTATGTATATCTGGTCTCGTAGTCTCTCCTATTGATTGTAAATCAATTTCTCGGGTCTAAACGCTGATAGCTGCCACTGCTGATTCATGGAACTAAATAACATGTGGATAGAAGTTGCAACACAAGATTGTATGTATATCTGGTCTCGTAGTCTCTCCTATTGATTGTAAATCAATTTCTTACGCCTACACCTTGTTTGCCCGTAAAACGGTACATTTGAATTTATACGTGGTTTATAGACAATTAAATCGATTTGATCCTAAAATAATAGATGAATTGGACAAAAATGCAAGACTTAGCCTTGAGATGGAGATAAATAGCAGAAATCGTAATTCCGCGAGCAGGGTTTCCGGGGACAATAATAATGACATAAATGAACAAGAAGATAAAATTTTATTGAGCCTTGAACTGAGTGTAGCATATGTTTGTTAGAAAATTCGTGTCCTTACAATGATAATAGAGCTCACTATTTATAATTACACCTAGGGAACAAAGTTTTATGATCAAGCCTCTTTAAATGATAATTATAAGGGCCATTGAAGAATGTGTAACGGTGGGCAGTGAATGCCATATTCTCTGTACCATGCACTTAATTCTATATAATATTCTTCATTAAATGCTACCAGGTGATAGACATTTATTTTGCCTTTACGAATATCATTCTCTCCGATGACAAGCGAAATCATTGCCCCCAGGTCCGACTATCTTCTGTCTTCGACTCCACGTGTCGCTTTCTTATGCGATCATTAAATATGAAAATATTTCACCCCATACAGGTAGTCTCCATGCTTTACGGTGGCATAACTTTGTGTCACTGGGAAGTTGGCAGAGATACCTTTTTTGGCGAGAAATTGCCTGACCCCCTCTACAAAGTTCCTGACGGTTGATTAAACGCACGTCTCTCCGTATTTAATGTCCCAAACAAGCATTATCCCACGATTTAACATCACTTTTGCCGGTTATCGAGGTAATTATGTCCACGATTTTAGTTGCATATTCTCTTACTTATACGCATCAAACTTCGTCATTTACACTTCTTAATTCTCCAAACTTTCTCAAACTCTTTTTACTCAACTCGTACTTGCTCTAACCTTCTACTTTAGAGAAAACCTTTTCCTCTCTTCTGATAAAATTAGCTTCTTCTTCTAAAAACCTAGTTTCTCAAAGAACAAAAGAAAAGCTGATGATGCTGCTTCTCCTACGGTGAGCACCATCATCCTGAAAAGCCTTATCACAACTAAAGACTTCAAAGAGAAGTATCCTTCTGCTAAACCTCGTACGTGGGTTGTTGGCGGGTACCCTTCTTTCATTCGTCCTTCCAGTATTCTTATTGTGAAGAAAGACTTTCATTTCCAAGATTGAGACATCATCTCTCCTGATCTGGCGGAGCGGATAACCTTACCCAAGAATGGTTTTACGTATTTTTATACGTATTCCTTCACTTTGGGGCCGTTCTCTTTGAGTGGGGAGCTTGACTTCATTATTGTGCAGTTCTGCATCTGCTACCAGGTATGCCTGGCACAAGTAAGTACTTCTGTGTGGAGGACAATCGCTTATCTTCGGTGTTTGTGCCAGGAGAAAGGAGAGGAGCTAACCTTGGCTCGATTAATGAACCTTTATTCCCTCGGGATTTTCCGTGGGAGAATGATAAATTTCAGCAAGCGTGGCCACCATGCTCTGCTATCCAGCATGGATGATGACAACGGCCATGGGTGGATGGAATGGTTCGTTGCAGTTGCCACCAGTGACATCATTCCTACCATGACTTTATCCTTTTCGAAATTATGGAATCGCACTCGTAAGTTCACCATTTGTCTTTTCTTTCATTAAAGATCGCCCCATATCATTATTGACCCTTTTTCTTTCACTTATTTTAGCAATTCGGTGGGTACCACTAGGGTTGAAGGCTTGGACAAGTGGGTCCAAAAAATTTTGGACGTTACTGTGCCCGAGATCTACACGTGGATAGAATTGGCCCTTAAATACAGGTGGAAGGTCAAAAATTATGGTAAGTCAAACTCATCTTATTTTTACCTTTCGTATAAGGAAATCGATTAACCTTTCTCTCATGTTAAATTCAGGTCTACCCCAGGGCTCAATCTTCATCCCCGAGGAGGATGTTTTGGCTAATCCTACTGACACGGCGAGGCTGCTGCAAGAGGCTTTTACCCGAATAGGTGTCTCCGGGCTTGCTTCTGGTGCAAGTACTTCTTCTCGGAGTCCCCGGCTAGAGAATATGAAACTAAAAAGAAGACGCTCCTCCGCGGCTAGGGGAAAGGCAAAGAGTGTCGCACCCGAGTCGTCTCCAAAAGTTGTGATGATAAGCCCAGTTCCCGAGCCGGCTATATACACCGTGGTTATCGACACTGATGGAGAAGCCAACGAGGAAGGGGCTTCTCTAAATAGAAGACGACGACCTTCCTCAGATAAATAGAATGCTCAATCTATTGAGTCAGTTACACCAACCGAGGACGATGCCTCGACCCTCTGGGGGGAGTTTCATATGGTAGAAAATGCTAGCTCCTGTTTCCAAGTCCCAGTCACTGCGCCCGGTACCATGAGGATGAGTACCGAGTCCCTGCCATCTTCGGTTCATGAGCAACCAACAACCAGCATTGCATTTATTGTAGCTGCTTTGCCATCAACTTCATCTCTTTCTTCACCAACTATGCATTCGCCACCAGCAACCACTACATCATCTCCATCAGCCCCAAGTACCCGAGGAGATGATGTCCCTCTTCCCTAGTCCCCAGTTCATGGGAACCTAGGGAAAATTTATGGTGTCCCCTCAGAAAATCCCAGAGGAGGAGAAGTGTTACTCCCTCGGTTTCTACCGAATGCCATCTGGTGTCCCAGCCAGTGGAACTTTCGATTCAATATCTTTCTTAACACCCGAAAAATTATATGCCTCTATAGTAGCCTGCAATGGAGTGCAAACTATCTGAAGCCTTTGGCTTCACAAAATGATAGGGAAAAATACAAATTCTCTTGGGAGAGTGTTTGTTGAACAATGTCATGCACAACGTAACAATGGTATAGTCTTTGTTCACTTTGTTTCTTCTATCTTTGTTATGGAATGGTTCTAAATTTGTATATTTTGTTTTGCATGCCAACTTTCTTGCTTCCGAGGGCCTTCAGAGGCAGATTTGCAATAAGGAGGAACTTACCTTTGAGCGGGATCAACTTTTGGCCGAGCGAGATCAGACTGCTGTTCGCCCATTAGAACTGGAAGCACGAGCTGCTGAGGCCATTGAGTTAGAGGCTCAATTATAGCAAAACGAGCAAGAAGTAGTGGCCCTTATCCAAGAGGTTTCCCCATTAAGGGCACAATTTGAAAAAACTAGGGCCAAATGGGTTGAAGTCCATAATGTCATTCTTGTTGTAACCGATCGTGAGGTTGCCTCTGCTGAAAGACTGAGTACTTTGGAGAAAGACCTAAACTTCAAAGCTTAAGAGCTTGCTGCTGCCGATGAAAAGTATGTTTGATTGGAAGAGAAGCATAAGAAGATCATAAAGCACAATAAAATCTACAGCTCTACTACTTATGATTTTAATGTCAGCCTCCGATTCATAAGATCCGCGAGGGATAACCTTTCTGCTGAGGTTGGCCAGCTTAAAGAAGAACTTTAGCGTCGAGCGACTTCCCTCATTATTGAAAAAATATATTCTATGTACAACAAGAGGATAAAAACCTTGGACGAGGCCAAAGCGGGTGTCATTGACTTTAATGCTGAAATCGCTAAGGCCGGTGAGCTAGAGTTAGCTGCAAAAATGGGCCTTCCGGCCCGGCCCGATACTACTGATTCTTTTGATTCTGTTCTGAGTTCTCAGGAACTAAAGAAGAACCAGAAAGTAATGATGATAAAGGCCAAAATGATGAAGGCCAAGATATCAAAACGGCGGCGAATCTACCCACTTCTCCTGGGGGCGTAGATTCTTCTCTTCTTCGGGTTACGGAGATGCAGTAACTTAGTTTTTGCTTTCTTTTTCACACTTTTGTACTAGTGCTGTTTGGCACATTTATTGTAAATAGAGACATTTTTTCGTTCAAGTATAAGTTTTTCTCTTTACGTCTTTTTGTTTAAGTATTTGCGCAAGTTTGCTCTTTGCGTCTTTTTTCGTTTAAGTGTTTGCGCAAGTTTGCTATTTCTATCTTTTTTCGTTTAAGTGTTTGCACAAGTTTTACTGTTTGCGTCTACTTGAGCAAGGCTTCAGATGTATTTTACCCCAAAAGCATTAAGATTTCGGGCATAAGTTCTTCCAAAATCAACCCTTTAACGTGAGGGTTTTCATAAGAAAGGGCACTCTTATGTTTACAGTGCTCTTGAATAGGATGTATCCTGTTTATTATGGCACTAGCATTTGAAGTACTTATTTAACTTTTAAATGATAAAATTAATTCGTCGTTCAGATAAGAAACAAGATAGAAATAATAGGACTTTACTTTATTCCTTCCATTTTTAAAAGTAATTAAGCATTCGTTGTGCTAAAAAGAAATTGCCATTTCTTGTGGCTAACTTCTACAACTTGTTTCTACGGGACTGGCCGCGCAGTCCCCAGTCCCGATGATATAATGATGTTTTCGATTTTCATATTCCGGTCGACGTGGTAGTCATTGTTGTCGTATCCTCATATCATTCCCCCTAGTGTTCGAATGCGAAGAATGTGAATTTGAACACTGGAAGTTTTGTTCCTTCGAGGATTCCACTAGTGAATTGCTTGATAATCTTCAGTTCGATAGCAAACTTCATTTCCCCTTAGGAATTTATGTTATCGAGCCAAATATTATCTAACATTCCCCCCAGTGGCTTGCACTTGCGAATGGTCGGGTAATCTCTATTTGACATCAAACTTTACTTCCCGGTAGGAACTTTAATATCGAGCAAAAGGCTATCTAACCGCTCCGTAGTGGTTCTTTGCTTGTGTTCCTTTACATTTAGGTCTTATTGCTGCTACGAAGCTTCTTTCTTAGTATGCTTTCCGTTGCTGCCTCATTAAAAAACTTTCCAGAAAATTTCAATTGGGACAAAAACTAGATGAAAGGAAAAAGAGTGCAGCACATACTTTCAGTGCAGGCAATATTTATCAGGAATAATATCTCTTGAGGTGTGCCATGTTCCAGTTGCTTGGCAACTTTTCTCCATATTGATTTTCTAACTCCTATGACCCTTTTCCGGTGACAACTGAAACTCGGTAGGGGCCTTGCCATGTTGGACCTAACTTCCTCGCACTGAGCTCCCGGGTGTTCTGAGTTACTTTCCTTAAAACCAAGTCTGCTACTTCGAAATAACGGAAGTTGGCTCTTCGATTATAATGTCTCTCTATTCTATGCTTTTGGGTTGCAATCCTTTTATGCGCTAAGTCCCTGCGTTCATCGAACAACTCCAAATTGATTAACATTGATTTATTATTTGCTTTTTTATTTGCCCGAAAATACCTTAGGGTAGGCTCTCCTACTTCCACTGGGATCAAGGCTTCTAACTCGTACACAAGAGAGAAAGGAGTCTCCCCTGTGCTTGGTTTGGCCATTGTTCGGTACGCCCATAGTACACTTGGAAGCTCTTCGAACCATTTACCTTTAGCTGCTTCCAATATTTTTTTGAGATTTAGTATAATCACCTTGTTTGTTGATTCTGCTTGGCCGTTGGCACTCAGATGATAGGGTGATGATGTGATCCTTCTGATTTTCAAGTCTTCAAGAAACTTCTTGATCTTTGCACCGATAAATTGTGGCTCGTTTTCGCAAGCTATCTCTTTTGGTATCCCAAATTTGCAAATCATATTTTCCCACAAGAAATCTACCACTTCATGTTCGCCGATCTTCTGATAAGGACCTACTTCAACCTACTTAGAAAATTAGTCAGTTAAAATCAAAAGAAATCTTACCTTACTGAGGGCCGGTGGCAGTGGTCCGACGATATCCATTCCCCACTTCAAGAATGGCCATGGTGAAAAAATTGAGTGCAATGGCTCTACCGGTTGATGTACCAATGGTGTGTGGCGTCGACATTTATCATATTTTTGAACATAAGCTTTGGCGTCCTGTTCCATCGGGGGCCAATAGTATCCTACCTTAATTTATTTTAATACTAAGGAATCAGCGCCTGAGTGATTTCCGTAGAGCCCTTCGTGAACTTCTCGCATAACATAATTAGCTTCGGAGGCTCCCAAACATTGGGCCAACTGGCCTTGGAAAGATCTTCTGTACAATTGACCTCCCTTGAAGCTGTATTGAGTTGCTTTAGTGCATAGTGCCCGAGATGCCTTAGGATCTTTAGGCAATTTTCCGTGCTCGAGATAGTCAATAATCTCGTTTCTCCAGTCCCAGTCCAAATTAGTCACGTTTACCTCGTAATAGCTATACGCGTCCAATACCGAATGCATATATTATACTATCGTATCAGAGTCTGATCCTTTAATCTCTGCGGACAATCCAAGGTTGGCTAGCACATCCTCTTCTACATTCTCCTCCCTTAGGATATGCGTAATTGACCACTCCCGGAACCGAGTGAGCAGAGCCTGGATCTTCATTACGTATTATTGCATGCATTCCTCTTTGGCTTCGAATATCCCATAGACCTGATTGACCAGAAACTGGGAGTTGCATTTGATTTCTATGACCTCAGAATCCAGTCCCGTGGCTAATTCGAGCCTGCAATCAAAGCTTCATACTCCGCTTCATTGTTAGTCATAGGAACAGTTCTTATGGCCTACCTTAGGGTTTCTCCTGAGGGAATGATTAATAATATGAAGAGCCTGGACCCTTTCATATTGGAAGCTCTGTCCATGAACAACGTCCAAACTCCTGATGTCTATTCCGAAACCATTACTGTTTCTTTGGTAGCCAAAACGTGTGACTTAATGACGGCTCACTTGGCCAGCCTACCTGAGATTTCAGGTTTGATAGATCTTAAATGCTCTTGCCTGATGTTTTGATGATCTAACAAACTTATGACTAAGAACCAGATAGGGAACCTGACATACTTGGATTACTGAAAGGGTTAACAGATTTCAGCTAAAGATGAATTGCTACAACTTCAGGAACTAGGAACCAAACAAAGACCTGATGCTTTTGTGGTCTCTGTCACACCTCCTTTTTCCTACACCGGAAGGGCATAAGGGAATTTTTCCAATTAAAATGACAATCGAAACGGAATTATTTTATTGAGAAATCAGAGTCGCCACTTGGGATAATTTATGGTGTCCCAAGTCACCGGTTCAAATCCCGAATCGAGGAAAATTGACTCTGTTTTACAGTCCGCAAATACAGAAATCCGGGTAAGGAAGTCTGTTAACCCGGGAGAAGGTGTTAGGCATTCGCGAGTTCCGTGGTTTTAGCACGGTCGCTCAACTGTTAATATTGGCTTATTTATCTGATTAATCACATGTTTAAAACCTATTGTTCATTCTATCTATTCAAACCACTTTTAATTATTTTAAAACGCTTTTAAGAAGATTCAATGTCATTTTAAACATGCCTTGAACCCCGCCACATGAAATGCACCCGCGGTTCGCGACATGTTCTATTTAACGTTGTTAAGAATTGAAATTGGGTCACATGAAATGTACACCCGAAGTTAATAATTAAAGAAAATCAATTTAAATAGCGCGCCTAAAGCAACTACGAAATTTCAAATTAATAACTAGTTTGCGAGGGCCATGGAAAATTCAATTGATGACACACCCCGAGTTTTAGAGAGTTAGTACTAATTACATGAGGTCCATGGGTTATAAATTTGTTTGGCACGGCACGCCTCAAATTATTCTTAAAAAAGATTTCTTGTTCTAATCTTCGAGGGCCATAAATTATAGGTTTTGCTAATACAACGCACCTCGATCTAATTAAAGGAGTCTAATTAATTGATTAAAAGACTAAGGGAATTCTAATTTATTTTTTAAGCTAATGTTCAAACTAAACCTAATAATTAAAGGATTGGTGTTGAAAGAAATCGGGCATTTGGTTGTTTGAAGGGCCCAAGCTGGCAGCAGGCCCAATTGCCTTTTGAAAGTTTACATGTCAAAACACGAAAGGGGAATCAGGCTCGCATGAAGCCCAGAATGCTCAAATGAACGTCAAAGAGGCATTGGGCACAACTGGGCCAACGACAAAGGCCCAGTTACGTGATTCAGTACAATCAATTGAGCAAAATTACAATCCTTCATGAAAACTTGAGATTAAGATGACTACTGACAAACTCTTGCAAATTTAAAACAGATGCAAAGCATATTTTTAATGCCAAGTCACATTCTATAATAAAATGCAACCCTTAATGTTATAATAACTCATACACAATTATCTCATCATTTAAAATCTAATAGAATTCAGGACTTCAAACCAAACACTAGCATGGTCCAAATAAAGAATACATTTATTAATATAGGCTCAGCTCTGTCTACTTTCAAACATCGGATCCAATTCCAAATAACCTTAAACAAGTATTGAATTGCCAAATGCATATATTCAACTACCCATAACAACATTTGACTTCTAATATAACATATTTGGACAGTATTTATGCAGTCATATGAAATCTCTTCCATAATACAGACAACATGGGCCGAAAACTCATCCTTCAAAATGACAAACAAACCTCAAAGCCATTACAAATGTTCAGATCCTCCTTTCAATGAATAATAAACAATGAGCTGATTGTACTATGACTTTAAACAAGACTGCTATATAAACTCACTACTCTCAGCATGCGTTTTTGAACATATACCACAGAACAAACTCTATTCACAAAAGAAACATCACATCAAACTTAAACATAATAAACAAAGAGATGGACAAGGGAAAATGGGATAAAATCTAAATAGCCTAAAAGAGATATGGAAAATAAAACCCCAAAACAAAAGGATCCTCATTAACTTCAGCAGAATACGTATCTTCCATACAACACATATTCAAGCTTCATTTGCCATTCATGGTTCAAAATAATTCCTGGAATAATAAGAACAAATAACAGAGTTTCTCAGCAAAGCAATAATAGTAGCCATGACATTCAATTAGCAGTAAAAAAACAAATTTAAACAGCTAATGCCATCGTTTGAACCCAAGAGAATAGCAGTATGATTGAACTTTTAAAATTCCCAGAAATATGAAAAGGCAAACCTATAATGGAACAGTGATTGTGAGATTTTCTCCTTTATTTCTAATTTTCAAAGCTTTTTTATAGTGAGTAACTATCTTTCCGCCGTTTCTAAATTTTCTGATTTTTTAATCTCTAAAAATATCCCTTGGCTATGAAGGAACACGCTTTTTATAGAAAGCCTCTAGGGCAGCATAATTGGTTCTGCCATTTAACCATTACCCCTTCCCCAATTTCCAATTTGTTCACTTTAGACCCTAATTTTCTAGTTTGCTTGCTAAGTCAGTCCCAATCCCCACTTTCCTAGAAGTTTCCCAATCAGTTAATGAAGATTCCCTTATACAAACTCCCCAAATTACCCCTCGAATTCCCATTATTAACCTTCTTATAGCCTGTTTGTCCAAGCTGTAAAAATCAGCTAATTTTGAGAAGTGCTTTTTTTTTCAAAAGTGCTTTTCTCAAAAGTACTTTTAGTGAGAAGCAGTTTGTGTTTGGCTAATTAGTTTGAAAAGCACTTCTGAGCAGCAATTAGTGTTTGGCCAAGCTTTAAAAAACTGTTTCTAAGTGTATTTTTCACAAAAGTGTTTCTCAAAAAAGTGCTTTTGGAGAGAAACTACTTTTTTTTGCTTCTCCAAAACTGCTTCTACATCTCCTCAAAAGCATTGTTTTCCTTCCAGAAGCTTGGCCAAACACCTCAAATTGAGGCCAAAAGTTCTTTTGGCAAAAAAAAAACATTTTTGCCCAAAAATAAGCTTGGCCAAACAGGCTATTAGTCTGAAACAAAGTAGGTTACCTGAATCTCAATCCTGGGCCTAAACCAATGGGCTCTAATGCCCCAGGTTTGGACCACCAAAAACCCCAAACATGATCCCAAATCAGTAAGGTAATGAAACAAATCGAGTAAAACCCAAAAAGCTCAAAATAATCTGTAGAACCCAACGTGATGAACCCAAACCCAATGACTTATTCAGCCAGAAAGAAAAAGAAGAGAAAAGAAGCATAGTAGAATTGGGCATACTGGTACCATTTACAGACTTAACGGAACTCTGATTTAAACAAAGAAAACAAGAGGAACTTGACCTACTAATTTGAATAAACCGTGGCAGAAATAAATGAACGAAGGAATGGTAAGAAGAAGAGGTGAAATCAGAAGTGGGAGGCAAACAAAGTTAAAGAAGAAAAGGGTATACAATCAAAAAGAGAAAACATGTACTATCTTACCAGAAACACATGAGTGAGGTTTGCTTTGGAAAGATTTGCCAGTCTTTGGACTTGCATGGGGCTTGTGGACTTTGAAACAAGTTGAAATCCATGCTAATCGCTCATCCTTGAAGAGAATAATCGACTGGCATAGGTCTCGACTCATTATCGACCCAGGAAAACTGCTTCAACTTGGAAAAGGGGGCAAAATAAGGTTTCAAATTTGGGCATCAGATTTGGGATTTGAGGTTAAGAGTGGGGATTTTGGGGATATTAGTGTTAGATTCGTTTTCCATGGGGTGTTGGGATTGTGTGGTTAAGTTTTGAGAGGATTTGGAAGCCGCCACCGGCCAGAGATGGTGAAGGATTTCAAGGGCGGCGCTAGGGTTAAAGGTCTGATGAGGAAGATGAAGTGGAAATGACCGGGTCCTAGGTTGTTCGGACATTTTTAAATTAATTCAATGAGGCTTCTCTAGCCGTTGGATGATGGAAGACGAAGGGCCAGGATCTGTTAAAACCAAACAAAATCAAAACAACGTCGTTTGGTTAAGCTGTGAAGACTGGACCGGGTAAAGGCGTGGGTTTGGGCCGAATTTTGAACGGGTCTTGGGGAATTTTAATTGGGTTGGTTGAATTGGCCCAAAAATCAACCTTCTTATTTGAATCTTTTCTTTTTCTTTTATTTTTTAATTTTCCTTTTCTTTTCCAAATTAATTTAAAACCTAAATTAACTCTTAAAACTAAATTATTTTACCAAATTAAGCTAATTACTAGTCATAGTATTTACAAAAATTAAATAACTCCTAAATTAAAAAAAACTATAAACTCAAAATTAAAAAGTTAAAATGCAAAGTGAGTTATTTTTTTGAGATTTTTCATTTTTCTATAAAACAAATGATTACTGATTAATTCAAAAAATGTAAAAAAAAAAAATCCTAAATGCAATGCATGATATTTTTTGGTACTTATTTTTATGGTTTAGATAATAATTAAACATGCGCAGAAGTTCAAATAATTAAGAAAATTCTACAAAAATTCCTAAAATGGCAAATAATTAACAGAAATCCAATTTTCTCGAGATTTTATAGGAGTAATTCATATAGGGCAAAAATCACGTGCTCACAATCTCCTTGTAGCAGTACAAAGTTATTTGGACACAACTGGAAATGAAGCGACCGACAACACTGTTTCTGCCGCACTGCACCACACTGTCAGCCCACTCACTCTCTAACCAAACAAAGTACTCACATCATTTCAAGTCATGTGATCAAGATGTACATAATGTGCTTTTATAAAAAAACATCACTGGAAGGTTTCTATTTCTCATTCAAGCCTCTTGCAAAAAATAGAAAAATCATCCTCTCAAGCTTGAAGAACAAGGTTGATCGCCATTACGGACCAGTTCCTAAAAGATTGATGCTTGCTGTCCTAATTGAGTTGTAACCTTGTTATTGTACTTACCATATCTACTAAATCACTTATCTAGAAGCATACTGATTAGGAATCCTATTGTAAATCTGTAAACTCGTTGAGTTTATGTTGTGACTAGATTTAGTCATAAGGAAAAGTCTTTGTAATCGGAGAATTACAAAGGGGCTTGTGGTGATAGCACTACAAGTTAGAAAAAGCCTTTGTAACTAGGATAGTCACAAAGTGGCTTGTTTTAAAGGTACCACAAATTAGTTGAGTAAATTTTTTGCAATAGGTAGTATTGTAAAGTGGCTTGTAATAGGTAAGATTACAAGTTAGTGAAGTTAAAAGCCTACAAGGTAGGTCGTATTTTTTTAATCCCCTTGTGTGGGATTTTTTCACGTAAAAAATCCTATGCCTCATTTACTTACTACTTTACTAAGTGCTCTCAGCAGTATCTTGTAGAGGACCAGGTACTCTACGATTTGGTGGATCCATACAATCTAACAATTGGAATTAGAGCAGGTTCCTCCTATCAAGCTAACACCTAGGAAGGATCCTCATGGCGGCTCCACTAAATTTTGAAGAAGGTCAATCCATATACCACCCACCCAAGTTTGATGGAAAATGTTATTGGTGGTGGAAAGCTAGAATGCATGATTTCATCATGGCTGAGGATTGTGAGCTTTGGGATGTCATCTATGATAGTCCGTTTGTTCCAATCAAGGTACTAAATGAATTTCCATTTTCAATAAAAAACAACAAAGAATACACTGAAGCAGATAAGAAAGCGGTGGAAAAGAACTTTCGTGCCAAGAAAATTCTGGTATATGGTTTGGGACCTAAAGAGTACGACAGAATCTCTACATGCGATGCTGCCAAGGAAATATAGGAGGCTTTGCAAATAGTTTATGAGGGAACTACACAAGTAAAACAAGATAAATCTGATACTGATGATAGTTCCACGATGGCAGTTGAAGGCGAGGAGATTGGATATGACTCAACGCTTGCTTTGATGGCTCAATCAGATAATGATGAAGACAATGTAAACGAAGAGGTAAACTTTAGGGATGTTCAGAAAAATCTGAAATCCTATTCTCCAAAATAACTCATGTGTTTAGCTGATGTTTTAATTACTGCCTTTTGTAGTCTTATGGAGGATAGGGATTCCCTGTTCTTAGAGTTAGAATGACAAAACAGCATCACCCAACTTTGTTATGACGAAAAATAAAAATTTTGACACATTTTTTTTTGTTATGAGGGTTGCCTACGTATCCCACACCCTGTGAGAATCAAACCGGCGTATTTCGGGCGAATTAACTAACTATATTTTAAACACAAGGCCCCTTTTTTTTTCATTTTCCATGGCAAGACAAACTATTTTTCCTTTTCTATATTTTTTTTAAAATCAAGACGAAGTAACGACTCTTTTTTTCATTTTCAGTAAACAACCTATTTTTCCCAGACTAAAATAAAGACTCTTTTCTTTTTCTTTTCAACAAACAATTTTCCAAAATAAAAGACTTATTTTTTCTATTTTCTTTTGCCTTTAGTAAAACAGACTGTTAAAATAAAGCATTTTTCTTTTTTGTTTTCTCAAAATTTCAGCAGAGTTTCGACAGTGTCTGGGCATTGGGTTTTTCTAAAATAATCAATTAATCCCCCATAACTGTTATTTCTCTCTTTTTCTCTTTTTTTTTCAATTTTCCAACGTTCCCGAGATTCAGAAACCGGTCAACATACAGGTTCGGAACAAATAAATGCACAACACAAGAGAATGCATTAGGATGGTCTTTTCATTTCAGGTTGCTAGTCCTAGACGAACCCAACCCCTGTGTTGAGTCCCCTAAGTCAAATGCAACGTGATGAAAATAAGCGTTCCTACTAGGATCCGACATGAAGTCATGTTATTCTATGTTCAAAACCTGAGTCGGTGTTCTAGACTGTGTACCCGAGCGGACAACTCGAGTCGAGGAGGGGGCAACTTACCGGGAACCAAAAGGCCATCCGACTTCGTAACTTGTCCGGCCTCTTTCTTATTTCAAGGTATGACACTAACAGAAAAGGGAGTCTCAACCAGTAAGCACATCCCGGAGGTGAAGAGAGAAGGGTGTCGGCACAGTTTATATACAGTTCAGATAATATCAAAGCGGTAACATTTAGCACATTCAACACAAAACATGTAGGAAAATCAGATACAATCAAATACAACAATTTATCTAAGCTCGAATTCTGAACCCTGAACCAGAGATTCTGGGTTCGGTCCCCAGCAGAGTCGCCAGAGCTGTCACACCTCCTTTTTCTACCTACACCCCCAGAAGGGCGTAAAGGAGTTTTTTCAATTAAAGGACAATCGGAACAGGATTTAATTATTAATTATTCAGAGTCGCCACTTGGGATATTAATGGTGTCCCAAGTCACCGGTTGAATCCCGAACCGAGGAAATTTATGACTCTATTACAGTCTGCGAACCAGAAATCCAAGTAAGGAATTCTGTTAACCCCGGAGAAGGTGTTAAGCATTCCCAAGTTCCGTGGTTCTAGCACGGTCGCTTAACTATTGTATTTGATTTTATCTAATTTTAATACACGTTCTAGCTTATGTGCTTTTTAATTTTAAAACCGCTTTTATTGTTATTATTATTTTTAATAAGAATTGCAACGTTGTGAAAAATATGTCTCGGACCACGTCGCAATCAATGCACCCGTGATTGTCAACACATTTCGATTTCGTCGAGATTTGGATTTGGGTCGCATCAATGCGCACCCGAGTTTAAGAAGGTAATTTAATTAAAATCGTGCCTAAAGATTCTGACGTAATATTATTTTGGGAAAGAGCCGTGAAGTTCGCTAAATGGCCCTCCCAAATTATAATCATTTTTAAATAACCAATTATTGAGGGTCCGCAATTTATTTTATTCGGCGAGGCTTGTCTCATCAATTCTTGTTAAAAGAGACAACCTAAAAAATGACGACAATTTTCTACAACCTAAAAAACGTACAACCGGTCTTGGGCCTCAAAGGGCCCAGCACAATTGGGAAGAAAACTATTGTGAATGCAAACGTTGGGCCTGGAGTGGCCCATAGCAGTTGAGCTCGCAGAGGTCTGGGGGTCGATCCCCTGGATTGACAAACCACCAATTGGACCCATCTCCTAATTAAACCCATATCACATACCCTCATTGAACTAACATGCTTTTAGACCACAAATGACGAACTGCGGGCAATCATTTAACTATTCAATTATTGAGTTACCTTAAGCATTATCAAAGTGATAAATTAAGCCAAATGTAATCCTGAACTTGTCATACTTATTATGTCACTAAGGTACTAGAACTCACAAACTAATCATTAACAAACACCTGTTGACATTAACAATTGCAACAGAGACATTGTTTAAAAATACTACTGTTTCGATGCCTCATTTCTGTTTTCTGTAAACCACAATATACTATACTGACAACATTTATTCTAAAACTAAAGTTAACCACCATGATGACTCAGTTACACTACATCATGTCTATATGCCATATATCAATTATACAGTTATACAGCCTAGTTAGAGGTATTGTATATACAATTCAATTAAGACAACTGTGAGTATCAAACAAACATGGAAATATCTAAACTTAATCCTTTTTGTATTGCAATTCTAGGGCAATAATTGTATTCCATGTTCACATTACATCAAATAGACTGAGAGCGTGTACCTGAGTTTTGAAAGGAAATAAAAGAAAAATGGATCAGAAGCTGCAATGCAACAATGTAGCTCAGGAGCAAATTCAGCAATCCAAATAGAGGAAACAACAACCCAGCAACTCAGAATCCGAAATTTGGACACAACACTGAAATTTAAACAGCCAGGACATCCCAAACTCGAAAATTCAACAAATGGAACCAAAACAGGCTCACTGAAACTCCAATATTCTTGAACCAACCAGAAATTGCTCTGACCACTCAAATCACCAGAAAAGGAACTGAAATTTGTAATTTAGCTACTAAAACTAGAAAATCAATTTCATAGTCGAATGAAACAGTACATGTTTTTGAAATTTTTTATCTATTTGCTTTCTGGTAGTTAAATTTCTAACTTCTACTTGGCATGTGGAACTAGAAAGGAAAATTTCTGGAAAAAAAAACTAAACCAGCTATGAAATAGTGAACTTTTTTTTGAAAAGGACCCCTTCCTCAAGGCATTTGATGCCATTTTATAGGTGCTACCAAAAGGGTTAATAAGATTTTGGTTTTCTTTTTAGTCTTTCCCCTATTTTCAGTTTAGTCCCCCATTTCTTGACTTGTTTCCCAAGTTAATCTCCTAAGTTGGCTGAAATCTATACTAAAATACCCTTCTAGAAGGCCCTAGGATGCTCTTTTACCCCTAAAATACCTATACTACCCTTACCCCTATTTTGAAATTACTATCCCCAAAGAAACTGCCCTTTTCTATCCCTAAAATGCCCTTCTACTAGTTTGGAATTTACAGCCTAATGCTAACTGATCCCAACCCTTTTAACCCTAGCTAAAATCTAACTAAAGTTAACTAAAAACCAAAGATTTGCTCAGCTATAACCAACCGGGTCCAACTCTAAGGCAGAATATCAATAATACAACTTATCCTAATGCATATTCTAACAATTTGTTAACCAAACGAGAGCAATCGTCAACATTTAAACTAATCGTCTAAACCCAGAATCATTAAACAATCAGAAAAAGAAGAATAGGTTGATTAAAACAGTGTATCCACATGAGCTAACATTAATATTAACCAATTAAATTAATAACTATTATTATCTATGAATGACATTTAAATATGATCGATAAACAACCAATCCAACTAACCAAATAAGGGAATATGAGACTATATAAATAAAAAAACGACTCAGAGAGTTGAAGAAAAACTTACCAACGGAGCTAAACCTCCGACTAATCACTGCTTGCTCAAATCTTTTCCAAATTTTTGACTCGTAACATCTCTAACCATGTATTCTCACAATAAACACATGGTTAAGGATAGTACGGTCCAAAATCACAAGATTTTGTGTTAGGTTTTGACCGAAAATTTTCAGATTTGAAATCCGAGCTACTTCACTAGGATTCGAAGGAAAATAGTCATGGATTTGGGTTGAGGGAAGTCTGGGGATTGTGGGGTATGATTTTGGATGGGTTTGGACCAACTTGCGACTTGGCCGGAAACTTCAATCGGAGATTCGACGAGCTCCGGCCATATTCGAGAGAAACCAATGGTGGGAATGGAAGAGGAGAGTGAGGAGGACGAGGGGTGTAAATTTGGGGGTGATTAGCGTCGGCGCCGCCACCGATGATCTAGGGTTTTCAGGGCGGCGCGGCTAGGGTTGTGGGGGTTGAGGAGGACGATGATGAGTGGGGTGGGGGGGACCTTCGGACAGACTTATAGGACGCCTACCCCGCATCTGAGCCATTGATCTTGCTAACCTCGACGGTTTGGATTAATCGACGCCAAACAGCGTCGTTTTGATCTTATCGAATTGGACCGGATGGGAAGAGGGTTCTGGACCTGGGTCGGAAGCTGATATGGGATGCAGTTTGTGTTTAGATAAACCCAATTTGTTCTTGTTTATTTTCTTCTTTATCATTTTGTGTTTTTATTATATTTTTTTTTGATTTTATACAATTGCAACAATTAAAATAAAGTCCTGATATATTTCAAAACTAAACTAATTAAATTCTAAAATTATTAAAAACCTATTTTACGCCAAATTTACGATTAAAACAATTAAAATGCGAAAGCGAGCTATTTTGTAATTTTCCATTTTTGGTTCTAAAACAAACTAACCCCTAATCGGTCCTAAAAATATAAAATTATATCCTAAATGCAACTGCATATTTTTTGTGTTTTATATGAATTAACATGCACAAATAAAATGCAACCATTAGCAGAAAATGATACCAAAATGCACAAAAAATTGTAAAAATAAGAAAAAATTATTTTATTGGAATTTTGGGAATGATTCATATATAGGGCAAAAATCACGTGCTCACATAAGTAACCACACCGACCCCGTTTGAAGTTGAAGTAACAATGCCCTCAGCTACACCAACTCTGTTTGAGGTGGACGTGATCACTCCCTTCACCATGATAGTAGCACCTACACCATCTTTAAGTCCATTGCCATACCTTGGGAGTATGCTATAGAGGCGAGAAGGAAAGGAAAAGGGAAAATGGAGGAAACAGGTGCAACACAAGCTATGACCAGGACTGGTAGAGTTTACACGCCCGAGCATTTGGGAGGAACAAGTAAATAAGCCGCTCCCAAGCAGCCTATCATTGAAACTGGCCGAGATGATCTTTGGAGAAAGGTGAAAGCAAGAGAGTATTATGTGGTTGATCATCTAAACAAACCCCTGCTCAGATATCTATTCTATCACTACTATAGAATTCTAAGGCCCATAGGAATGCATTGATGAAAGTGTTGAACGAAGCTTATGTACCCAATAACATCACTAGTGGAGAAATGGCCAACATGGTGGGACAAGTGTTGGAAATCCACAAGATCACTTTTCACGAAGACGAGTTACCACCGGAAGGACTGAGTCACAATAGGGCACTATATATCACAGTGCAATTTCAGGACAAATTCATCGTTAGGGTCCTGATAGATGTGGGTTCAAGTTTTAACATTTGTCCATTGACTACTTTGAAGAGATTGGGTAAAGGTTTGCATGAAATACGAGGAGGAACTATGAACATGAAAGCATTCGATAGGTCCCAAAGAGCCACAATTGATGATAAAAACCTTTGTTTGCAGATGGGCCCGACTTGGTTTGATGTTGAATTTTAAGTATTGGACATATCTGCCACATACAATCTGCTGTGGGGATGGTCGTGGATACATGTTGCTGGGGCCAGAGTGTCACGACCCAAACCGATGGGCCGCGACGGGCACTCAGTACCTTACTTGACTGAGTACCAACGTAATGTACCTTTATTATTACATCATTATATACATGTGACATATGGGCCTAATAGGCTAACATAATCATTTATAAACACAAACATAGGCCGACAGGGCCGTACAATCTTCCACGTACACGATATATGTCTACAAGCCTCTAAGAGTACATAAGTGTCACAAAGGTAGGAACAGAGTCCCGCCATACCAAACAATAGACGTCTAAATCATACTAACCAAATACGCAGCTCTGAAGCAAATGGAGCGCACCAACATCTTCTGCTGAGCTGATAGCCTACTTGGAAGGCTCTCGACCTATCTATCAGGACCTGCGGGCATGAAACGCAGTGTCCCCAGGCAAAAGGAACGTCAGTACGAATAATGTACCGAGTATGTAAGGCACATAAATAAATACATAGGAGACATGGAAGACATATGGAGTACATGACTCAACCCGTACGTCTGAATAACTTTGTAAATCATAAATTACTTTCAGCGTCATGCATATGCGTATGAATGTCATGTCGTGCATAGGTATATGTTTCATAACATCATCAGCCTCTGAGGGCATCCCATCATATCATATCGGCCACTGTGGGCAAAATCATCATCGTATACCAGCTGATCAGGTGGTGGTGCGTATATAATGCCATAACCTTTCCCATATCCCATATACATATATATACCTACATATATACGCGTATATAACGCCGTTTGAATACATACATATATATGCGTATATAACGCCGTTTGAATCGTATTTCAGCCACTGTGGGCAACAACATCATCATATACCAGCTGACCAGGTGGTGGTGCGTATATAACGCCATAACCTTTTCCCATATCCCATATACATATATTTACATATATACGCGTATATAACGCCATCTAGTCATGGGTCAGTGCACATGAATGCAGTGCATAAAAAGTACGTCAATAAAATTATTCGGAATGTCATAAGACCATTTTGCCTCTGAGTAATATCATAAAGTAAACTCTTTTCAACTTTCATATTTTTCTAAGACTCATGAACAGATGATAAAATATTATGACACATGCAAATTAAAGAACATAGATATTTCTATTACTTCTATGAGTAGAGTCACTTATGGAATTTGTGCATTTGTACGTTTCGTTCATATCTTATGGATAATGCCAAAAGAAAGAAGGGATAGCCTTAACATACCTGTAGTAGAAAATAATCCGTGTGATATTCTTGAGAAAAATTACACTGTCCTTTTTTTTAAAATTGCAAAGGAACACAGTTCATGTTCATCAGTGCGATACTTCAAGCTCTAGAAGGATCGGTCATTTCCCAATTCAAAGACGTCCATTTGAAGCCACTCACTAAATAAATAACCAACCAAATGTAAATTCCCAAGCACACCTCCAAAGTAGTATTGTCCATCCATTTTTTGGCATTGGATTAAAGTTGGAATTTTTCTGTAAGAAGTCATGTTATTTGGAAAAGCTCATGTTTTGATTTTGTATTCAAATTTTAAAAGAGAATGTCTTGTATATAGATTGTTAAGTTGCCAGCTAATTAACAAAGGCTAAGAGTCATACAGATGTGTAGTGGCTTGCTGCCACGTTTTGATTTAATACTTATCCAAACATTTGGATTAATTAGGTAATATCCTCGTACCCGGTAATTAATCAATTACCCGCATAATTTAAAAATTATCTCAACTTAATTAAATACTACTCTCTTTAACATACCTTTAATACCTTACTATCATGTCCATTTAGTGCTTTGTATGGTACTAGTCCATAAATACTGGGTATTTTAGCTTTTGCCCTATTTTATCCCAAAATGCCAAACTTTGACCAAATTCGTTTTTCTTAGACTTGCTCCCTCTTTCACCTTCATGAGTTTACTAATCACTTGTGAAATAGCATAATTCCTTATAATCCCCAAATAATCTTTTACTTGGACTGATGTTAATTACCTTACGACAAATTCAACGTAAAATACTACAGGGCGCAACATTATCGTAACTTAATACTGCAAAGCATAACATCACCGTAATGTAATACTGCAGAATGTAATATCATCATAATATACTACTGCAGAGGGTAACATCATCGTATTATAGTATTGTAGAGCATAACGTCGACGTAATACTGCAGGGTGTAACATTATTCCCCCCTTTGGAACATTCGTCCTCGAATGTTGACTGATGCACTTATCATTTTTATAACTTATATCTTCCGAATACTTTTAGAACTTCCATTGGAATCTAGGCGATTGTTCTGTGAATAAGTCCAATGTCTAAGGCATTCCTCCTTTAGGCCTCCTTCTCATACCACAACTTGTAGTCAGAATCCTTTCAATCTCGTAACTATTGCTACCTTTCATCATGCAGCCTCTATGATACTGACCTTGTAAGTGTGCCTATGCGACTCTCCTCTCATTTTCCTCAGTCTTTTAGCCAATCTCTAGGCGTTACTTTGTAAATATAGACAAGGCTTAATAGGATGCCCCTCTGGGAATTTATAGGTGTACTGAAGTCCTTCACTCGGTACTTTGTTGAACTTACGAATATTGCTATACCTGTTTTCATATATCCATTTATCCATCCATATGACTTTACTACATCAAGATAGGTCATATTATACTGTAAATCTTACCTCGATTTCTCGTTACTGAGGTCTCTACCAAATTCTAGGTTACTTTCATTACTTATCCAATACGTATAAATTTATGTCCTTTAATGCTTCCACATTATTGTCCATCTTAAGAATGACGACCTACTCTCATCTCATACTTTATAACTTTTATCCATCCATTGTTGATTCACCTTAATATTGATCTATAATCTACCCCTGATAACATAACCTTTTATGTAAAACTATGCTAGGGTTCATGTTTCATTGGGGAACATCTGAAATAATTAGACTGATCCACCTAGGGGATACCATGCTTTCATAACCGTATCTCACAGTATCCCAATGTTATTCACCTTGCGTGGGTATTTTAATCCTGTCCAATTCATGATATCTCTTTCTTTTCTTCGTCAGATCATTACTCAATCGAAGGCCCAAATTATACCCTCATTTTATTACCAGGGCAGCATTCCATCTCTTCTAAATGCCATGAGTCTTAGACTCTTTTGAGCTCATTCAGGCTATGTTGAGTTTTTTATAACTTAGAGGAACCATCAACTCCTTTGTTTTCACGGGCTTAATCCCAAAGGTTTATCCATTTTCATCACCCTCTCCATTGCCTTCTTCTTATCCTTACTCTTTTCTTTCTAAAACCTTGTCATTCTATCATACTTTAGCTTGCGATCGATTCCCTTAGGCTTTTCTGGGACATCAAGAGAGACATCGCATCGTCTCTAACTCTTCTTTTACTCTCTAATTAGACCTTTCGGTACTTAGAAACCATAGGCTGGAAGGTATGCTATTGATGACGCTGCTATCATCCCTGGATACTGAATCCCAGTGCTTCTAATCTTTTACCTGAAGTATGGACCACTCTCATCCTTCTATACTTGGTATTTCGTACGTTGTGCACCTTTATCTTACTTACTTTAAAGTACTACCTTACATTCTTCTATATTTGTTTCATAACCTCCCTCCCACATAGGTATAAATCACATTCACCATTTGAAGCTCTATTATAATACTTGCACCTCTGGTGCCTATACAATCCGGTGGGAGCTCCATACTAACTTCTTATGAGGCTGGTACTTCTTCTAACTAGCTTTATCGTAGAGCTGTTATAGAATATAGTTGTTGTGCTATCTCTCTTGCACCTCTAATATTAAGAGTGATTATGATATGCTCTTAATCATGATTCCTATCACTTCTGGTTCCAATAATCGAATTCCTGATTTACTTCGTTGATGTAACTCTTTAGTTTCATCCTTTTCCTGATCGGCCTTTATGTCGACTTAAGTTAACTCCAGATTGGGATTCATGGTATTAGTTATTTTGTTTAGCCTCATGGGTGCTGATGAATATGCATGATACAATCCTTTAACAATTTAATCCCTCGTTTATGTCATGGGTTCAATTCTTTCTTTTAACATATACCAAAATCTTCTACGGCTTTATATGCTGCATGCATAAAACTCCGAACCCTCAATAGCATCCATAACATAACCAATTCTAGATCATTGATCGAATAATTTCTTTCATTCCATCTTATTTTTCTTTCAACGTAAGCTATTTTATGGTATTTCTGCCCCATTGTTGCGTCCATACTTAGCTTATCTTAGTGCCCACACATGCCAGAGTTTTTGTGCAACTCATATGGGCTCGGATATTACTTTTAATATTACTTCCCGTTCATTAGCCACGGTAGGAATACCACTTTCCTTTGGACTGCTTACAATGTTGTTGTGAGACTATTGTTACACGACCATTTCCTCTTTAGGTCCTTGTGCTTAGGTTGAAACATTCTCCCTTATTTCCCCAGCTAGTCTTTTGTTGTAGTACTTAGGGAGAACCCTTGAATCTTGTAAAAGATGTGAGCTTATTACAGACCTTTTGATGTCCTTCCTTGCCTATAATTATCCGTAGTTGCTTACTTCCATGCCCTTGTGCTTGTATGGTTGCTTCTGAACTGATATTTTGACTACCTTCCCAGTGGCATTTTCTTTTATCCCTGTAACACTCATACGGTACCTTTAACTATCCCGACTCTTGTTTGGATATATCTCGAGTATTATAATGACATCCTTCGAGGCTGAATTCTTCATGTTGGGTTCTACTATGTTTATCTTACACGATCTGATGAATCGTCTATAACCTCATGTTTAGCCATAACTGAGATCTTCCTAGCCAATTACTAACTACTCATTGGCCCATTCTCATATCAATATTCCTCTTAATCTTTCTTGGGTTATTTACTTTGTTTTAACTTATGTCTCGCACTGGTTGCTTATTTATTAATAACAGCTCGGGCATGAACCTTTACTTCCTCTCCTTGACATCATGCTTGCACAATATTCTTGAATTGTAGCGTATCTGTAAGATTTGGATAAGTGCCATCTCATTCCTATTTCATTTATTGCATTCTTCCTTTACCATTCCATAGTCACTAGAACTCTTAATTCTAACTTAATGCCACATCACTCCATATTCCCCCCTTTAGGGGTGTACTAAGACTCGGAGCTATGACGACCTACCTATAGATGTTTTTCCTCTTCTTCTTTGGCGTCCTTTCATATTATCAATGACCATTACTCGCCTTGCGGTAATCCTTCTACACCAAGGATAACTAAATCCCTCGCTCGTGATGGTGACACTTAGTGTAACTGACACATACAGTATCTTAGGCTTAACTTTGCTCACCTTGCTTGCTTTAGGGAAGCGTCTCCCTGAATGACCATTCTCTTAATTTCTCATGAATCTTCTTTTGTCGTCCATTCTATTATTGGCGGAACAAAATCTGAAGTTCTTATGATGGAGACTATTACCAGTCACTCAGTCCCTAATTCATGTTTAATTTATCTTGTTCACCAATCTATACTGGTTCTATTACTCTGGGGTCTAACTTTTCCTCTTGGTAATCACGCTAGAGTTGCGAATTTATTTCTTGAAATAAGGACATGATTGTATGGCCTATACTTTTTTTGTTGTCCTAAGGCCTGTCACTTCTCGTTTCTTCCTTCACTTGATTATAAATTTTGTAATATTGTCATCTTTTGATATACCGTTGTCATCCATGTATCACATCATACTCATAATGCTTTATTAACTCTTTTCTTATTTTCCGCTAACATTTATGCCTATCACTTTATTCTGAAAACTTGAACAAGACATTCTTTTGCTCTTAGCTTTCCTTTGCTTTATCCAATGGCTCTTCAAGTTGCTTAACGTTCTCGCTTTACTAGGGATGCGAGCCACACTAAGGTAATATTTATCCTTTCAAGGCTTATAGTGCATGTCTTTGTAGTATTCATATCTGGCTGCACTATTTCAGAGTGCACCATCTGGTGTCTCATAAAGAGATCTATTAGCATATTTGCAATATCCTTCGGAAATATCAACTGACGCAAACAATTCATCCATCATATCTTCTTATAGTACTTCTGCTAATCCCCATAGGGAATATCTAGAATGGATGCAACCAATTGTATATATCTTTGTTACTGTTGAATATAACTCGAAAATCTTATGTTCCTCTGCCTTATTATAAACGTTGTTAACCTTCATTAACTGGGTGTTTCGTACCCTTCTTCATCTTGCTTCTTTTACTTGTTGAAACTTGTATTTATATTCTTAATCTCTCGTTGTTTTTCACCATAAAGATGGATAGACACTCTTGCCCTAAGGCTTCTTATCAAGAAGCTTACACCTTTCAGTACACCCATGATTTGCTAGAGACCTCATATTTACTTATCGTAGGCATCATATAGAAATTCAATTCCTCTAACTCATCTCTTCCGCAAACATCTCTCTTTCCAACCTTCTTTCCGGATTTAGGTATCGTCTTATCACGAATAAAATAGAATTTCGAAATTTAAATTCTTATAAATGAGCTCTACCACACGATCTAGAGTAAGAAGAAAGAGTGGCAATCCTAAATGCCTTGTAGCCTCCTGCTTATAAGTGTGGTGCACAACACACCCATAAAGAAGACTCTACTAGACAGGGCTTGTAGACTCCCTAGGACAAAATTGCTCTGATACCACTTTTGTCACGACCCAAACCGATGGGCCGCGACGGGCACTCAGTACCTTACTTGACTGAGTACCAACGTAATGTACCTTTATTATTACATCATTATATACATGTGACATATGGGCCTAATAGGCTAACATAATCATTTATAAACTCAAACATAGGCCGACAGGGCCATACAATCTTCCACGTACACGAAATATGTCTACAAGCCTCTAAGAGTACATAAGTGTCACAAAGGTCGGAACAGAGTCCCGCCATACCAAACAATAGACGTCTAGATCATACTAACCAAATACACAGCTCCGAAGCAAATGGAGCGCACCAACATCTTCCGCTGAGCTGATAGCCTGCTTGGAAGGCTTTCGACCTATCTATCAGGACCAGCGGGCATGAAACGCAGTGTCCCCAGGCAAAAGGGACGTCAGTACGAATAATGTACCGAGTATGTAAGGCACATAAATAAATACATAGGAGACATGGAAAACATATGGAGTACATGACTCAACCCGTACGTCTGGATAACTTTGAAAATCATAAATTACTTTCAGCATCATGCATATGCGTATGAATGGCATGTCATGCATAGGTATATGTTTCATAACATCATCAGCCTCTAAGGGCATCCCATCATATCATATCGGCCACTGTGGGCAAAATCATCATCGTATACCAGCTGATCAGGTGGTGGTGCGTATATAACGCCATAACCTTTCCCATATCCCATATACATATATATACCTACATATATATGCGTATATAATGTCGTTTGAATACATACATATATATGCTTATATAACTCCATTTGAATACATACCCATATATGCGTATATAACGCCGTTTGAATCATATTTATGCCATTGTGGGCAACAACATCATCATATACCAGCTGACCAGGTGGTGGTACGTATATAACGCCATAACCTTTTCCCATATCCCATATACATATATTTACATATATACGCGTATATAACGCCATCTGGTCATGAGTCAGTGCACATGAATGCAGTGCATAAAAAGTACGTCAATAAAATTATTCGGAATGTCATAAGACCATTTTGCCTCTGAGTAATATCATAAAGTAAACTCTTTTCAACTTTCATATTTTTCTAAGACTCATGAACAGATGATAAAATATTATGACACATGCGAATTAAAGAACATAGATATTTCTATTACTTCTATGAGTAGAGTCACTTATGGAATTTGTGCATTTGCACGTTTCGTTCATATTGTATGGATCATGCCAAAAGAAAGAAGGGATAGCCTTAACATACCTATAGTAGGAAATAATCCGTGTGATATTCTTGAGAAGAATTACACTGTACTTTTTTTTAAAATTGCAAAGGAACAGTGTTCATATTCATCAGTGCGATACTTCAAGCTCTAGGAGGATCGGTCATTTCCCAATTCAAAGACGTCCATTTGAAGCCACTCACTGAATAAATAACCAACCAAATGTAAATTCCCAAGCACACCTCCAAAGTAGTATTGTCCATCCATTTTTGGCATTGGATTAAAGTTGGAATTTTTCTGTAAGAAGTCATGTTATTTGGAAAAGCTCATGTTTTGATTTTGTATTCAAATTTTAAAAGAGAATGTCTTGTATATAGATTGTTAAGTTGCCAGCTAATTAACAAAGGCTAAGAGTCGTACAGATGTGTAGCGGCTTGCTGCCACGTTTTGATTTAATACTTATCCAAACATTTGGATTAATTAGGTAATATCCTCGTACCCGGTAATTAATCAATTACCCGCATAATTTAAAAATTATCTCAACTTAATTAAATACTACTTTCTTTTAACATACCTTTAATACCTTACTATCATGGCCATGTAGTGCTTTGTATGGTACTAGTCCATAAATACCGGGTATTTTAGCTTTTGCCATATTTTATCCCAAAATGCCAAACTTTGACCAAATTCGTTTTTCTTAGACTTGCTCCCCCTTTCACCTTCATGAATTTACTAATCACTTGTGAAATAGCATAATTCCTTATAATCCCCAAATAATCTTTTCCTTGGATTGATGTTAATTACCTTACGACAAATTCAACGTAAAATACTACAGGGCGCAACATTGTCGTAACTTAATACTGCAAAGCATAACATCACCGTAATGTAATACTGCAGAATGTAATATCATCGTAATATACTACTGCAGAGGGTAACATCATCGTATTATAGTATTGTAGAGCATAACGTCGACGTAATACTGCAGGGTGTAACACGTAGCCTCTACTCTATACCAGGCCGTGAAGTTTGAATGGAATCATAAGGAAGTAATCATCCACAGGGATGGAAGTAATCCCATTTACACCAATCAAACTGTTTTGGTTGTCAAGAATAGAAGGAAGTTGGGTGGAGAGACGTACCATCGCATAGAGTACATCAATGCAATTGAGAAAGACAAATGATGGAGTAATAAGATTGAAAGCATACTATTATGGATATGAACCAGGCAATGATCTCGGCAAGAATCTCCAAGGGATCACCAAATCGATGTAGCTAAAGTGTCACGACACGACTTTTGGGCTTGGGTATGAATACACTTGGCACGAGTATCAGAATTGGTTGCCACGATGGCATGGTCCTTATTACCCTCTTGAACAGCCAATACCACACTTGCACCAGACATTTCAACAAACTGACAAGATATAGGAATCTGAAGAAGAGGAAGCTTTAGCTGGCTTGAGGAATCTATTTCTGGACGATGAAGACATGGATTGCAATGCAATAGTTGAGAAGGAGGCAGAGTAAGACCTTACAATTCCGACCATGGGAAAAGGAGTTGTTCTCAAGATTTGGATTGCCACACTGTCCCCGGCCCGTCGAGTTCCTTGGTAACCTCGCAATTAGCACGATCTATTTTAAAAGCAATTTCAAGCGTTTAAGACATTTTCAATATTTTGTTTTTAACGAATCTTGTTTTGAAAATAATTGCTCGAGTCATCGAGCTGTAGTTGTTTTAATGTTTTCAAAATCTATCTAATGCATTGCTATTTTAGTATTCATTATTATCCTTTACATTTCTCTACAGCATTATTATTACTTATCCTGATGAACCAACAACTATGACATATAATGAGACAATGCAACCTAAGGATAGTGATTTAGAGGAAATAAAAGAAGAACACATAATACCTGAGGAAATTGTTAGAGAAGTGGAAAATTTTGAGAATAAGCCTAAGTCCAATTTGGACGAAACCAAGATAGTCAATCTGGGAGATTTCAAAACAATCAAAGAAACTCACATAAGCATTCACCTATCACCGTCAGAGAAAGAAGAGTACACCCATTTCCTGAAAGAGTATGAAGATATTTTTGCATGGTTTTATGATGATATGACTGGTTTGAGAATGTATATAGTGGCTCATAAACTACCCACCAATCTGATGTGTCCACCTATAAAGCAGAAGCTCAGAAAGTTCAAGCAAGATATGGGTCTAAGAATAAAAGAGGAAGTCACCAAGCAGATCAAAGCTAAGGTTCTTAGAGTGGTCGAATACCCTACCTGGTTGGCTAACATCGTGCCAGTTGCGAAGAAGGATGGGAAGGTCAGAGTATGTGTCGGCTATCGGGATTTAAATAGAGCAAGTCCCAAAGATGATTTCCCGTTACCCAACATACACATACTAATCGACAAATGTGCCAAGCATGAACTCCAATCCTTTGTAGATTTCTTTGTGGGATATCATCATATATGGATGGATGAAGAAGATGCCGAGAAGACAACCTTTATTACACCATGAGGAGTGTATTGCTATCAAATGATGCCATTTGGTCTAAAGAATGTTAGGTCCACTTATATGAGAGCCATGACAACCATTTTCCACGACATGATACAATAGGAGATAGAAGTATATGTGGACGACGTCATCAACAAATCCAAGAAGGGCACAGATCATATAGTAGATTTGAGAAAGTTCTTTGATTGGCTTCAAAGGTATAATCTAAAACTAAATCACACAAAATGTGCCTTTGGAGTCCCTGCTGTAAAGTTGTTAGGATTCATCATCAGCCATCGAGGAATTAAGCTAGACCCGTCAAAGGTCAAGGCTATCCAGGATTTGCCACCGCCAAAGAACAGGAAAGATGTGATGAGCTTCTTGGGGCGTCTCAATTGCATCAGCCGTTTCATAGCACAATCAACCATGTTCTGTGAGCCGAATTTCAAAATGATAATGAAGGATGCCGCAACAAGTTGGACTGAAGACTGTTAAAAAGCATTTGACAAAATCAAGGAATATTTGTCCACACCACTAGTCCTGGTCCTGCTAGAGCCTGGGAGACCTTTGATACTCTATTTGTCCGTACTAGAATGGGCTTTCGGTTGTGTCTTGGGACAACACGACGAGACGGGGAAAAAAGAGCAGGCCATATACTATCTGAGTAAGAAGTTCACACCCTATGAAGCTTGGTATTCTTTTCCGGAATGCACATGTTGTGCCCTGATGTGGATAGCTCAGAAATTAAGGCACTACTTCTATGCGTACACTACATATCTCATATCAAGGATGGATCCTCTAAAATACATTTTCCAATAGAGCTGAAAGACAATTCTGATGAACAGCAGGCAAAAAGTAGAGAGGATATTCTTTACTCAATGATTAGATGGTGTTACAAATGATTGGGGTCCCCTTTATATAATAGGGAAACCCCTAAATAAGATATATTTCTATTTACTGTAAGGAGTATTCTTGGTAGAACTATCTAACCGCTTAGTACAGAATCATAAAATCTTATTTCAGGATTTGCACCACGATCTTGGGGACGTGGTAGGAATCTAACTCATTCTGTTACAAATCCATAATGGTACTATTTCAGGGTCGAGCATACTCATCTTCGGTAATCCTCAAACGCCCATCTCCGTTCATTGCATTCTATCTTCGATCTCGAGTATGGCCCATCGGGTTCAAACTTGACCTCGCTCGGACTCGAGCTTAGGAAGGGCCCTCGAGCCTATAAGTCGGAGGCATACAATTTTGACCGCATATAGATAGTCCCCACGTTTCTTAGAGTAGGTCGATAAGAAAAGATTTGATCTTCAACGCTCGATGCCTTGATCCTGATGCCAATCTCATGACATCAATGGCTGAAGTGACTGAAAGGTTGCTTTTTGTGCGGTTCCCAAAGTCATTAATTGAAGGCGACTAACGGTCGGCTTTTTGGCGTCCTCAATACGCTTAAGTGACTTTTATAAATAGATCAACTCCACAACTTTGCAAACTTTATTCTCACATTGTTCTCGAAATCTCATTAGCCATTTCAACTTTTTGAGTTCTACCTTCTCTTATATTTGCCCTTACATCATCATCAACCTTCTTTATTTCCTTTGAATTTTTGCATCATAATGGCTAAAACATATAAATCCGTTCCCCAAAAAGAAAAGGCTTCTTCATCGTCGAGACCGGCCAAAAGTAAAACGGTATTTCCACCTCGTATCGAGGAATGAATTCCCTCATCGTATGAAACAACATCCGACATCAAAATTGAAAAACTTGTATCGACAACAGGCCGATGCGAGCCTATGTACCGATACATCTGTTTGAGAACCGAGGATGAGCTCAAGCAGGTGAAGAATGATTGCAATTGGGAGGAAAAAGAATTAGTGATCCATTCCCCTAAAGAGGATATCACTACATATAAAGCGGGGTACTTGAGCATGTATACCTGCCCATTCACGATGGGCCCCGCAAATCCAGCTCTAAGTCCCATAGATCCAGTTATTCTTGACTTCTGCCAACAATACCAAGTGACGCTTGGCCAGATCTATCCTTCATTCTGGCGAATCGTTCATTTGATCAGATTCTTCTCGAGCTAGGTCGAGGGGATGCCTTTCACCCTCGATAATCTAATTAGGGTATACAGTCCTCGACTTTTACCGAGGTGGCTTGATAAAATTTCAATGCCTATCCTCGAAATCTCTATTCTCCAGCATCAATAAGGACAAAGACCGAGGGTGGATGAGCCAGTTTTCCGAGTCAGGACCTCTGACCTGATTCCTGCTGAGATGATGCCATTCCCCGAGGAATGGAACATCAAACTTAACTACAAAGTAACTTTACACCTTGCTTCCCTTTTTCTTTTATGATTTTATCTTTTTCTCGATATAACCTCTTTCCGATGGTGCATCTATTGCTTGGTTTCCTAGTACGGTCCCAGACCTCAAAGGTCAAGTTCGAAAACTGGCCTCCACTTCCTCATACTCGGAGTGCTGTTGGCGTGATCTGGCCAAGGGCCAATGGGAGGCTAAAAACTATGGTGAGTTCTTTTGTCTGTTTACTTGTGTTTCTCAATGAAATAATTACTTTTGTGTTTACACAGGCCTCAGAGATGTCGTTACTATGCGACCGCTCCCGTCTAGTGAAGAAAAAATCCCAAAGCCTCCCAAGGAAAAGAAGAGAAAGAGGGGGTCGCTTGTAAATACACCAAGCGAAAGAAGAGCACGACTCAAAAGCCTAAGGCTGATACTGTCGCCTTATCTCTAGGAACGGCCCAATGCCTTCGGGACCAAGAATAAGAAGAAGATGACGACTGCCTATTGGTAGCTCGTAAAATAGGAAGCACTGGTGCTTCGAAGTCTGCCAAGTCGATGGTGGCAGATGCAGTTCATACTAAAACCAAAAGAATCTGTGAGGGGAGCTCGAGTAAAGTCCCGAGCCATCGGGCAGCAAAAGAGCACCTCATTTTGGGGGTTATTTGGAAGGTGAGACAGAGGGGCCTGGTTTTGAGCCCCTTCAAATATAAGAGAATGCCCCGAGTGGATCACTTGGGGTAATTAATGTGGATGATTCGCTGCCTAGCCTTGAGTTCTCCGAAGGGAAATTCTGACATGCTCAGAACATGAGAACTCCGATATGGGGGCGAGCCACGAAGGGCATGACATCTTTCGAGAATGATTTGCAGGGATCGAGGATGGCCCTGACCCAGATGCTTCTTTTATTTTCGATGAGGCCCGATGGCTCTTCAAACAAGTAGATTTTTGTTTTTTGAAATTACATTTGTGCTTTATCCTTGTTGTTCTGAGTCTAACCTATCCCTTTTTGCGAAGGCCGTCATGCTCCATAAGAAGGCATTCTCCAAATCTCAAACTGAGCTTGCTCGATGTGAGGCCGAGCTTAAGAAAATCTCAGAAGAGAGGGATGCTCTTAAACCCTCTATGTTAAGAAAGAGGAGGAGATCAGTGCTCTTCAAGCTGACCTGGCAAAGGCTTGCCAAGAACGAACCGAGCTTACCAAAAATGTAATATTCTCTCCGAAGCTTTATTACGAATTTTCCCGATTGGTCTTCTAACACTTTTACTTTGCAGTTTCAACAAAAGAGGGAGCTGGTGGAGCAGTTTCAAGAGGAGCTCAAGATAAAGGAGGTCGAGACCCTCGGGTGGAGGCAAGGCATGGACAGTCTCGCTTATGAGAAAGAAACTCTTCGGGAGCAGCTGGCTTCACTGGAATATCAGCTTAAAAATGTGAAGGAGGAGAGCCTGGTTCGAGGCCACGAAATTAATGAGCTTAAAGCTAAGTCTGCTACTGAGCTTGCCAAAGCCAAATCTGATGTTGAGGCAATTATATCTTCGCACCGAGCTGATGCTGAAGCGGCTAATGCCCGTGCAAAGGAGATATCTTCTACGGTCAAAATTAAGTTATCAAGTGCACTTGACCATGCTAGGCAGTAGTCCCGAAGGGAAACCCTCAAAGAGGTACATGCTCGCAGCTTTAACCTTTCAGCCGATATTGAAAGGGCAAAGATTTTGGAAGAAGTGGCTGTCGCTTTGCTTTCTGATGAGGATGATTCAGCCAGTGGCTTCGAGAGCGGGGGAGACGAAGATGAAGTCCCCGAGGAGGAGGCTCCCGAAGATGCAGCTACTGAAAATGTGACCTAAAAGTAGCTTTAGGTTTCTTTATTTTGTGTTTTATGCAAGTACCCTTTGTGTAAATATTTTTTGTAATCATCTTTTGGAAATACAAAAGGACCTCTTTGTCTCTTTTTCGACTTGTGTCGAATTTCATTTTGTCCTTATTTGTGGAAAGTTTGATTGCATAACTCAATTGATTAGCTCGAGTTCTGGTTCAGACCCAGAGCATAATAAACCCTTAGGTTTTTATTGATCAATATATACCCCTTAAGGGTTTGTTAATCCTTGAGCTAAGTTTGAATTGGTTTGATGCGAGCTCGAGATGTTGGGGCTCTTGAGTCCGAGTTTAGTGAGAACGAGGTCTCGTACTCTACATGTTTTATTCCTTAAGCTCTTTTTAAGTTGGCACTTAGACTCTTACATATCGGCCCTTAGGCTATTACATATCGGCCCTTAGGCTCTTTAAGTTAGACCGACTCGGCCTCTAAAGTGTCTATACTTTTCCCTCTTTTCAGCTAAAAGACTTAGTAAAATTTTGTATGCCTTAGCATGTGTTTTTTGTACCCGTTGGGTTTTTCGAGGTTCGACGTATCGGAACATTATTGGTAATTTGTTTGTGTAATGATAATTGAATACCTCTTGAGGTTTTTTCAAAGGCCGATGTTATCGAAGCCTTTAAATTATTCGAGGGCTGAATTGATCGAAGCCCTTTATATTTTGCTTTTGCCGAGGGTAGCCATATTTAACCGATTTTTCAAAATGTTTAAAGGCCTTTTTTACACGACCGTAGTCTTTAATATAGTTATAGCCTTCGGGTATGTCACTTGGACTTATTTCCTGACAACTTTTCGAACTTGTTTGAAAAGTTAGTTCCCGAGTATATTTGCCTTGGCTTTTGTTTTGAGGGGATGTCTCTTTGAGGTCTTATGAGTCCGAGTTTTCGACGACTCGGATCTGCTGACTGTCAATGATGTTCCCCGAGTATTTTGGGATGCATTTGCATTTTGGCTCTTGAGTTGCTTCCCGTAGGATTGTAAGTGTAGAGCTGGTATAATAGCAAGCTTTTTTGAGACACAAAGTGTTTTTGATATATACAGAATGCTTCTTCAAATAATTGATACATATGTACATGTTTTGTCGTCGGGGCTCGACCATTCTATATGGACATGGTTCATTTGACTGTTTGGCCCATTACAAAGTTCTCCTATCGAGGCCCTCTTAGGCGTGAAGTATTTTCCTTGAAAATATAACCTCCAAGGGTGATGCCCCCAGTATTTGAGTTTGATTGAAAAGAAGTCTTGGATACTATTGAGTTTTCCTTGGGTAGTACATAGTTGTTGCCTCGTTAAAAACCTTGCCGGTAAAACCCATTTGGGACAAAATCTGATCTAAGGGAAAAAGAGTGCAACACATGCTTTAAAACCTAAGGCCTTCATGTAAAAAAGGGTGTCTTCGAGATCGCGTGCCTTCGATCTGTAATAAGTTAGTTTTAAACTCAGATGTTCAAAAGGATAAAGTTACACCTTAGCAGTAGTATCATTTGAGTAATGATATGTTCCAATTGTTTGGCAGTTGTTCACCTTCCATTGTGCTAAGTTTGTAATATTCCTTACCAACAACTCCGAGGACTCGATGCGGTCCTTCCCAATTCGGGATCAGTTTCCCTTCATTCGGGTCTCAAGTATTGAGGGTGACCTTTCGTAGAACTAAGTCCCCGATTCCAAAATGTCGAAGGTTGGTTCTTCTACTGTAGTATCTTTTGATTCTTTGCTTCTGCGCGACCATCCGAACAAGCGTCGCTTCTCGCTTTTCTTCTAATAACTCGAGGCTTGCATTCATGGACTTGAGATTTGACTCATCCGATGTATGTCAAAACTTGACGCTGGGTTCTCCGGCCTCGATGGGGATGAGGGCCTCAGAGCCATATACTAGAGAAAACGGGGTGTCCCCGGTGCTAAACTTCGATATTGTCCGATATGCCCAATGGACCTTGGGTAAAACTTCTCTCCATTTTCCCTTTGCATCGTCTAACCTTTTCTTTAGGTTTTGAATGATAGTTTTGTTTGTTGACTCGGCCTGTCCATTTCTAGTCAGTTGGTATGGTGTCGATAAAATCCTCTTTATTTTATGTGCTTTGAGGAACTCCATTACCTTGATGCCGATGAATTGCATTCCATTATCACATACAATCTCCGTAGGTATCCCGAATCGGCATATGATGTGGTCCCAGATAAAGTCAATAACCTTTTTTTCTCGGACCTTCTCGAAGGCCTGTGCTTCCACCCACTTAAAAAAATAATCAGTCATAAATAAAATAAATTTAGCTTTACTCGGGACCATTGGTAGAGGACCGACTGTATCCATTCCCCATTTCATGAAAGGCCACAAGGACCGAATGGAGTTGTTCTCCGGGCTGATGGATCATCGGTGCAAATCGTTGACACTTATCACATTTTTGACAAATTCCTTATTATCCTTTTCCATGCTATCCTAGTAGTAACCTGCTCTGATAATTTTGTGGACCAAAGATTCGGCACCGGAATGGTTCCCACAAGTGCCTTCGTGGATTTCTCATAGAACATAATTGGTCTCCCTTGGCCCCAAGCATACCACCAATGGTCCATAGAATGTTCTTCGGTACAATGTTCCATCTTCATCTAATGCGAACCTAGCGGCCTTGGCTTGTAAGGCCCTTGATTCTTTGTGGTCCAATGATAGTTTTCCACTCTTCAAATAGTCGATATACTTATTCCTCTAGTCCCGTGCCCACATTAAACTTGTTGAATTTATCTTGGCATGACCCTCTTCAACCAGAAATCTTGATAATTGGACGATAGTCCCCGGGATGATGTCATCTTCGTTGATCGAGGATCCTAGATTAGCAAGTGGATCGACCTCACTATTTTGTTCTAGAGGCACATGATCCAGAGTCCACTCCTTGAAGCAGTGCAAAGTTACCTATAGTTTATCCAACTACTGTTGCATTCTATCCTCTCGAACCTCAAAACTTTTGTTCACTTGGTTTACCACCATTAGAGAATCGCACTTGGCCTCGATGACTTCTACTCCCAAGCTTTTAGCTAGTTCGAGACCTGCAATCATTGCCTCATTGCTAGTTAATCTAGAAGTTTTGATAGATTGCCTAATGGTATCACCCATGGGTGGTTTTAAGACGATTCGAATCCCAGCCCCTTTTATATTTGAGGCACCATCCGTGAAAAGGGTCCATACCCCCGATGATGTACCCAAACTCAACAGGAGTTCTTTTTCTACTTTGGGTATGAGGGTCGGTGCAAAATCGACCACGAAGTCAGTTAGGATTTGAGACTTTATGGCTGTATGGGGTTGATATTTGATATCGTACCCACTGAGCTCGACGACCCATTTGGCCAATCGGCCTGATAATTCGGGCTTATGCAAAACATTCCGAAGGGGGTAAGTGGTTAACACACATATGGGAAGACATTGAAAATAGGGCTTTAGTTTCCTAGATGCACTTATCAATGCAAGTGCCAATTTTTCTAAGTGAGGGTATCTAGTTTCAGCATCTCCTAGAGTTTGGCTTACATAATAAATAGGGAATTGCGTACCTTTTTCTTCTCGAACTAGCACCCCACTTACCGCTATCTCAGATACTGCCAAATATAGGTAAATTTTTTCATCTACCTTCGGGGTGTGAAGCAAAGGTAGGCTCGATAAATATCGCTTCAATTCTTCTAAGGCTTGTTGGCATTCCGAGGTCCATGCAAAATCTTTTTTCTTTTTTAGCAAGGAAAAGAATCGGTGACTCCAATCTAACAACCTCGAAATGAATCGACCCAAGGCAGCTATTCGCGATGTTAGCCTTTGCATGGCTTTCACACTATCCACGATCATGATGTCCTTGATAGCCTTGATCTTATCAGGGTGGATTTCGATATCCCGACTTGACACCATGAAGCCGAGGAACTTACCCGAGCCAACTCCAAAGGCACATTTCTCCAGGTTAAGCTTCATGTTGTATTGCCTCAAAATTTTGAATGTTTCCTGCAAATGAACTAAATGGTCCTCTGCGTGCAGGGACTTAACCAACATATCATCAATATAAACTTCCATTGTTTTGCCTATTTGTTCTTCGAACATTTTGTTCACTAGGCGTTGTTATGTAGCTCCTGCATTCTTTAGCCCAAACGGAATTACGTTGTAACAATAAGTTCCAAACTTATTAATGAAGTTTTTTCCTGGTCCTCCGGGTTCATCTGAATCTGATTGTACCCGGAGTAGGCATCGAGAAAAGTTAGGGTCGCATGGCCAGACGTGGCATCAATCATACGATCGATGTTTGGCAAAGGGAAAGAATCTTTTGGACATGCTTTGTTCAATTCCTTATTATCTATGCACATTCTAAGTTTGTTTCCTTTTTTAGGAACTACAACTACATTGGCTAACCATTCGAGGTACTTCACCTCCCGAATAGACCCTATTTTAAGAAGTTTGGTTACCTCGTCCTTTATGAACGCATGTTTCACCTCGGACTAGGCCTCCTTTTTTGCTTCACCAGTTTAAACCTGGGGTCGATGCTTAACCGATGTGTGGTGATTTTTGGTGGAATCCCTGTCATATCTAAATGGGACCAAGCAAAGCAATACATATTATCAATAAGAAATTGAATGAGTTTTTTCCTGAGTTGGGAAGTTAATCCTGTTCCCAGGTATACATTTCTCTCGGGCATGTATTTAATCAGTATGACCTGCTTCAGTTCCTCGATCGTTGACTTAGTTGCATCCGACTCTTCGGGAACGATGAAGGTTCGAGGAGTAAATAAATACTCATTTTCATCTTCGATTACCTATTGCTCTGATTTCGTCGAGGCTGGAGGTGGTGATTTCTATTTGGCCGCTTGTTTACCTTTGATGCTCGATTTCTCTGAGTTTGAAGGCTCTGGAGTCGGTACCACTTCCTCGATTGCGATTTGCAGCATGTTGCTCTTCATAGACTGGTTTCACTCCTTCCTCCGTTGGGAACTTCATTATCTGATGAAGAGTTGAAGGCACTGTCCTCATGTTATGTATCCAGGGTGTCCCGATGAGTGCGTTATACCTTATGTCACCTTCGATGACATGGAACTTCGTGTCTTGTATGGTCTCGACTACGTTTACTGGTAGGATAATTTCTCCCTTTGTTGTTTCGCTTGCCATGTTGAAGCCATTCGGGACATGAGATACGGGTACAATCTGATCTTGTAGGCCGAGTTGTTCCAAATCCTCGATCTGATTATGTTTGCTGAGCTACCTGGATCCACTAAAACACGTTTAACTTGAGTTTTATTTAAAAGGATAGAGACTACTAGGGCATTGTTGTGAGGCTGAGATATGCCTTCTGCTTCCCCGTCACAGAATGATAAGACGTCCTCGGGCACATAGCTCCGAGTCCATTTTTCTTTAATGATTGATACTTTGGTGCGTTTGAATACAGGTCATTGAGGGACATCGACTCCGCCAATGATCATGTGGATTACATGTTGTGGTTCTTCTTGCTCATTTTTCCTTGCATCTCTATCCCTGAAGTGATTCTTAACCCGATCACTTAGGAATTCTTGAAGGTGGCCCTCGTTAAACAAACGAGCCACTTCTTCCCTTAGCTGTCTGGAATCTTCTGTTCTATGACCATGTGTGCCATGATACTTACACATCAAGTTCGAGTTTCTTTGAGAAGGATCGTTCTGTATAGGTCTGGGCCACGTGGTGTGTTTCATTCTCCTAATAGCTGAGACAATCCCCGACGTATCTATACTGAAGTTGTACTCTGATAATAGAGGAGTCTCTGTGGGGTCGGTATGTTTATCAAACCCGCTTTTACTCATGAGTCCTCGAGAACTTTGACCTCGATTGTTTCTCCAATCGCTCCGAGAAGTGTTATGGCTCAGGCCGCTATTTCTTCGATCGACATATGGCTGATACCGTTCTTTGTTAAATCTCAATTCCTAGTTTGTGTCCCTTGGGGGCTTGGTTGCGAATCAGTTAGGATGAACTAAACCCGAGGGGGATCCTAATTGGTCGTCCAAAACCCTGATTTTTGACTAGTAACGATTGTGCGCATCTGACCATGTCACAGCTGGATATTCGATCAAGTTCTGCTTTAACTATCGAGATGCAATCAAACTTCACTCATTCAAGCCCTACATAAAGGCCTGTACTGCCCAGTCATCGGAGACCGACAGTAATTCCATTCTTTCCATCTGAAACTGGACACAAACTCCCTTAACATCTTGTCGTTCCTTTATTTTATTTTGAAGATGTCCCATTTTCTCGTGGCCACCTTTATGGACCCGACGTGTGCTTTTACGAAGGCATCTGCTAACATAGCAAACGAATCAATAGAGTTAGGAGCTAAGTTGTGATACCATATCATAGCTCCTTTCGACAACATTTCTCCAAACATTTTTAACAAGACCGATTCGATCTCATCGTCATTCAAATCATTTCCTTTGATCCCGCAAGTGTATGAAGTAATATTCTCATTAGGGTTTGTCCCATTGTATTTAGGTATATCGGGCATGCGAAACTTCTTGGGAATGGGCATCAGAGCCACACTCGGGGGGAATGGTTTTTGTATGAACTTTTTGGCATCTAAACCTTTCAAGATCGGAGGTGCCCCCGGTGTTTGATAAACACAGGAGTTGTAAGTCTCCACCTTTTTGTCATTTTATTCATTCTTATTTTCCCTAGACTCGATCCTCTTAGTGAACTCTTCGAGCATTCTTATAATGGTGGGGTCAGTCCCTGAGTCGTTTCCGTTTGACCTCTCTTGTGTCGGTTCAGCAAGCCGAGTGTTTTCTAGCTCAGCTATACTCGGAGTCTTATTCTGACTTTGAATTGAGCGATGGCGATTTGCGGAGCTTGAAGCATCTCAAATATCATTTGGAGGCTGATTCCCCCATCTCCCATTCCTTGCGTTTTTTGGCCACCAGACCAGGTTTCGCTATGTATATTTCCTTCGGGTCCGCGCCTAGATCTGCGTTCAAAGTAATGTGCGAACTAATATCAACAAGTTCCACATTTGCCACTTCCCCTAGGTTTATCGGTGGTACAACGACCCCTGCATTGTTGTTTTCTCCAAGACTATCATTGTCATGAATGGGTGTGTTTTGTAAGCTAGACATGTTTCAGCTCGAGAATCAAAAAATCTTGACAAGAAAAAGTGTAAAAGCAAGGTGTGTAACGAGAATCCCTAAAGAAATAATCACTATTATCTTTATCCCGATGGTGGGTGCCAAACTGTTTGCCTCGAAAATACGAGTAACAATTAAATTTCATTTGTGGTTTTAAAGATATGTGATTTAGTTCAATACTAATTAATACTCAAGAAATATGAGATAGAAATTAAAGAAGTAAGTGGATCAAACCAATGTAACTCAACAGCGGTGACCTTGAGCTCAATGACCTCGAGGTAGGCTTAGAATAGTAAGAACAATTAAGCAAGAAAAGTAAAGAAAGAACAGTAGAGCTGAAGGACAATTCTGATGAACAACAGGCAAAAAGTAGAGAGGATATTCTTTACTCAATGATTAGATGGTGTTACAAATGATAGGGTCCCCTTTATATAATAGGGAACCCCTAAATAAGGTATATTTCTACTTACAGTAAGGAATATTCTTGGTACAACTGTCTAACCGCCTAGTACGGAATCGTACTATACTATTCTGTGATTTGTGCCACGATCTTAGGGACGTAATAGGAATCTAGCTCATTATGTTAGAAATCCATAACAATACTATTTCGGGGTCGAGCATACTCATCTTCGTTACTCCTCGTGCTCCTATCTCAGGTCCTTGCATTCTATCTTCAATCTCGAATCTGGCCCATCATGTTCGAACTCGAACTCGTCCGGAATCGGGCTTAGGAAGGACCCTCGAGCCTATAAATTGGAGGTATACGATTTTGACTGTACATAGAGCGTTAATAGGAAGAGCACTCATACTCACAGAAATGGATGGAGAAATTTGGCTAAAGCCTATCAATTCAGACGCAGTCAAAAGATACTATGTTTAGATTGTTTGTATTTTTTCATCTGATATAACTAAACTACACTTGGCCTAATTCCCATTTAAAAGGGGATGCGTAGGCAGCCCTGTGGTTTCGGTCACATCTTAATAAAATCTTCATTTTACCATGGTCAGAAAAAGGGGTAGAATTTTTAGGAGGACCCTCAAAATTCCGGAGCAAGTCCAGCCAATTTCATCATATGCGGAACGGCTAAAGAGTCGCTTTCAAATTGGGACAGAATTTTGAGGAAGACCCTCAAAATTCTAAAGCAAGGAGGTTGCAATTTCTCTAAAGTTTCATAGTCATTGGTTCATCTAATTTTCTTGATAGTGCATACTACGATGTATTTGAATAACTACATTCATCAAATGCACGCATATTTTTTCGAAAACATTTTTTTTTACAAATAGCCAGATGCTGCCCAAGATAACTTGAACAGGATTCCAATACAGGGCAAAAGTAGATCCAAGCAAAAGCAATGCGAGAAGGCGAAAGCGCGAACCAACCTTACCCCCAAAACTCATATTTTTTTTGGATGCAGGCACAATGAACATAACAGTAGTATTCGCAAATACACACATATCAAAATTACTATCTTCATAACGACAAATTGCCAAACGCAAATATGTCTCCAGAAAAGAAATACTCTGCTATCACTCATTGTCTTTTTTTTGCATCGAGACTAAGCATTGTCTTCTCTTCTTGCATGAGGCTAAGCATTGCCTCCCTAATTGCACTAGTCTAAGCACTGCCTTTCCTTGCATCAAGACTAGGCATTGTATCCTCTTCTTGCATGAGGCTAAGCATCTTCTTCTTGTATGAGGCTAAGCATTGACTCCCTAATTGCATAAGGCTAAGCACTGTCTTTCCTTGCATCGAGACTAAGCATTGTCTCATCTTCTTGCATGAGGCTAAGCATTTTGCATAAGGTTAAGCACTGCCTTTTCCTTCATCAAGACTAAGCATTGTCTCTTTTTCTTGCATGAGGCTAAGCATTGCCTCCCTAATTGCATAAGGTTAAGCACTGCCTTTCCTTGCATCGAGACTAAGCATTGTCTCATCTTCTTGCATGAGGCTAAGCATTGCTTCTCTAATTTCATAAGGCTAAGCACTGCATTTCCTTGCATCGATACTAAGCATAGTCTCCTCTTCTTGCATGAGGCTAAGCATTGCCTCCTCAATTGCATAAGGCTAAGCTCTGCCTTTCCTTACATAATACCGAATGCTATGCTACTTGAAATCTAGCACTATTTTTCCTTCCTGGGGCTAAGCTCTATCATAATCTTATGCAAGACTAAGCTATATCTTGTTCCGCTTCTTATATGACCAAGCATCATGTCTTTGCATCTCATGGGATGAAATATCGCCATTTTATCCAAAGGCGTCATAGTCCAAAGACATCATCCTCATAGCCTGAAGACACCATGTCATGGACTGAGGATCTCTCAATACTGCACATCATTATTCAAAGGCGTCATAGTTTAGAGGCACCATTTTCATGGCCCAAGAACATCATTTCATGGCCTGCGAATTCTTTATCTCACAATTCATAGCCCATGATGTCATGGTCCAAGGACATCATCCTTACCATCAAAAGACAACCTTCATGGTCCAAAGGGAATTTGCATCATGTTTAAATTCGTGCAGTAACCCATATATATATATTTGCATGCATCGTGTTTTATGCTTTGCAGGTAATCCAGGAAGTAACCGTTCTTCGAATGGGAAAAATCTTCGCTCCGGTTTTCGTTCATAACGTTCATATCTTGCAATTGTTTCAAATGTAACCAACCATCAGTTATCCACTCTTACTCGATTACCATTCAGATACCTGCCCTGTGATACACCCATAACGTCTCAAATTCACTCATGATTTCGCATAAATTCATCTGATATTATCCTACCCCAAAAGAACCTTTTCCAAAACATACAACCATACCAATAACAACTATATCGATTCGTTCACCGTTGGATCCAGAACTACACGCAGCCTGATTCCCGTAACATCATGGATACGTAGGCAACTCAGAAATCGGAGTTCGTCCTCTACTTTTAAAATCATCCCACTCGGTCAAAATCGGTCATTATTTCTTTACCCGACAACTCTTTCATCATTCCCGGTAAAGAGAGGCAGCTGTTAATACCCAATTTTTCTCTCGTATTTTAGAAAATATACATATATTTTCAAAATACTATATTTGCATCATTATTTAGTTTACAAACCTATATAAGCATTTTCTATATTTTTTCAGAATTTTAAACCTCAAAATTGATTGCTTTTAGATTTTTTTATTATATAAATATCTAATAATTATCCATCAAATTGTTTTGTGATGACTTAGCTACCTAATATAATTATTTTTTCACCTATAATATATGTTTCAAATATTTTATTTCCTTACATATAATTACATTAGCATTTTTAAAGTTATTTGCACAATTTTGCAGTAATAGCCTATACTCATATAGAAATACTCTTTTGTTATATCAAAATAGCATTTTATATTTTTATAATATTAAGTTATTATTTTTAAGTATTTTAGTGTATAAATAATATTTTTACTTATTTATCAAGCATTTTTATAAATTATTTTTGTGTATTTAAATAATAGCCTAGCTTTAAACTAATTTTTGAACCAAATTGGCCCAATATCCTTAGCCCAATAGACCCCAAGTCCAAACTAGGAGACCCATCTATCTAACCCGGTCGGTACCTGTCTTAGACCCGCCCCGCCTTCTTTTTAAAATCCTAGCCGTTGATCTCTTAAGATCAACGACCCATGATTAAGTCCACACTTTAATTACTCCCCCCACCTAAACCCTAGAGACTCACTCGTCTCTTTACAGCTGCCTCTATATTCTCTCGAACCTTCCTCCTTCTTCTCTAAACCCTAGTATCCATTGCATGATTCTCTCCGATTCCGACCTAAAAATGGATTCCACCTGCTATCTACTTACCTTATTAGCCCTATCTCGCTATAGGTCGTTCATTTATGGTATCACATAGGTAAGTTTTGGATAGGCCACAGAGTGAAATTGGACTTAGGAAAGATTGTTGGTATCTTGTATTTTTGCCGAGGCCTCTGATCTCGCAATTGCGAGACCAGACTTCGCAATTGCGAAGTTCTCAGACTTGGTAATTTTGACCCAGGCATCGCAAATGCGAACCAAGCCTGGGAAGGCCTTGATCGCAAATGCGACCCTTTTATCACAACTGCGAAAAGGGCAGAGTCGCAAATGCAAAGACAGCAGGTTCCAAAGGGGTTCGCATCGTAATTACGACATCTAAGACCTGCTAAATGAAATTTTGACGGGATTTCGTTCATTTTTACAAGTCTTCAAACCCTAAAAACATCTTGGGCAATTTTTCAAAGGCATCAACTTCTCCAAACATTACTAAGTCATTTCCAACTCATTTGTTTTCAATCCGTAACATCTTTTCACATGATTTCAATTCAAAATCAAGAGTTTTTCATGGGAAATAGGGTGATTTTGGGTAAAACTTAGGATTTTCAATTTTGGGGGATTTGGAACTCGATTTGAGGTCCGATTTTAGAACAAATTATATATTTGAGTTCGTGGGTGATCGGGTTTTGGTTTGAATCTCGGGATTTGACCATGTGGGCCAGGGGTCGATTTTTGACTTTTTGGGGAAATCATTAAAAAACCTATTTTCATGCATTAGAATTGATTCATTTAGCATTTATTGATATCTTTAAGTAAATTGTGGCTAGATACAAGCGAATTAGTGGTGGAATCGAGGGGTAATGTGATAACCTTTGTGTCATCACTTGTTTTAAAAATAAATTCAGTGTTCTGAGGCCTAAAAACCTCCTTTTACCTCACCTTGATTTGCCTGCGTGGTCCGGACCTATATCCGAAAAGACTTCTATGTGAAAAGATGAGAAATAGAAAATTTCTAGAGTTAAAAATTTAATTTTAGTTGACTTTGGTCAACATTTTCAGAAAACGGACCTGGATTCGTGTTTCGACTATCCCGTGAGGTCCGTAGTGAAATATGGGGCTTGGGCGTATGCCCGGAAATGAATTTCGAGGTCCCAAGCCTTAGGAATCAGTTTTTGAAAGAAATTGTTTTGTTGAATTATCTAAGAAATGAAGAAAAGAATTAATGTTTGAAACCATTGGTATCGGGCCCATATTTTGGTTCCAGTGACGACCCGCCAGTCGTCTCATGAGTTACCGCTCTGTTTCCCCCATTTCAGCTTCTTTACGCTTCGTTATCCATGTTTTATGTGATCGAGTTGATTAGTTCGAGTTCGGAAAGGATTTGGCAAGAAATGAGACACTTAGTCTCTTTTAAGAAGGCTTAAGTTAGAAAAGTCAACCGGGTGTTGACTTATGTATTAGAAGGCTCGGAAGTGAGTTCCGATGGTTCGGTTAGCTTCGGGAGGTGATTTGTTACTTAGGAGCGCGATCGGAATGGGTTTTGGAGTTGTAGAGAAGATTTAGGCTTGAATTGGCGAAATTGATATTTTGAAAAATTCCAGTTGATAGGCGAGATTTTGATATAGGGGTCGGAATGGAATTCTGAGAGTTGCAGTAGCTTCATTGTGTCATTTGGGATGTGTGTGCAAAATTTCAGGCCATTTGGACGAGATTTGATAGGCCTTTTGATCAAAAGCATAATTTAAGAGTTCTTAGAGTTCTTAGGCTTGAATTCTATGTTAAATTGGTGATTTGATGTTGTTGTGAGCGTTCCGAAGTTTTGAGCAAGTTTGAACGATGTCATGGGATGTGTTGGTACAATTGGTTTGAAGTTCCGGGAGTTCCGGGATGTTTTAGTGCAAAAATCATAGCTGTAGCAGGTCTACAGGGGTTGCAGGCCCCGGAACTCACTCACGCGGTCCGCACAAAAATAAGTGCGCCCGCGGTGAGTGCTGTGCGGACAGCACAAAAGCGGCCACGGCCGCGGTAGGTGTCGCGCGGACCGCAAAAAAGTGGGCGCGGCCGCGGTGAAGAACCTTCTCGCTGATCCAACTTCGGAAGCTCATATCTTTTGATCCACAAGGAATTTTGAGGTGATTCAAAAACAAAAGTTGTAGCCCTTCGTATCTAGTTTCCATAAAGGTAAATATATCGCAATTTGGACATCTGTAACAAAGGTTATGGCCAAAATACTAAAGCATATCATTGTAGAGGAAGGCCTGTGCGGCCGCGGTTGTGTTAGCGTGGACCGCACTGGCTTGTGCGGACCGCGGTCGTTTTGGTGTGGCCCGCGGTATCTGAAACCTGAGGGGTACCTTTAAATACGAGGTTTTGGGTTTTATTTAATATTTTAACCAAGAGAGCTCGGATTTTGGCGATTTTTCGAAGGTTTTTCAAGAAATTCATCGGGGTAAGTGATTTTAACCCAGATTTGGCTAGAATATGAATCTATCACTGAATTCATCATTTAATTCGTGATTTGAGATGGAATTTGGGAAGAAAATTGTGAAACCTTTCAAAAAATGTAAAATGATGATTTGAAAGACCAAATGGTATCGGAATTGGATAATTTTGGTATGGTTAGACTCGTGGGGGTATGAGGATTCGAAAAATGTAAATTTTACCCGATTCCGAGATGTGGGCCCGGGGCTCGAGTTTTGCTAATTTCGAGATTTTTGATATTTTTTGAATGTTTTCGCTTGGGCTTTGTTCCCTTAGCATATTGTGACGTATTCGTTCTGATTTTGGATAGATTCGACGCGCGTGGAGGCCAATTCGAGGGGCAAAGGTGTCACGAGCTAGAGAATTAGCCAGTTCGAGGTGAGTAATGGTTGTAAATGATGTCCTGAGGGTTTGAAACCCCGGATTGCACATCGTAGTGCTATATTGAGACAAGATACGCGCTGGATGATGAGCGTGGGGTCTTTCACTACTGGGGATTGTGACTTGGTCCATCCCGATTGATGATTTTACCAAATATTTGACTGAAATTCAATTGTTATCATCATGATTTGGGTTGATTGCCATATTTGGGCTTCGTGCCTACTATTTGAACCCTTCGGGGATTTTTATCACTGTTTGCTCATTGCTTGGCTTATTATTTGAACTCAGTCCTGTTGATATCTACTATTTTACAAACTAAGCCACTTTTTTTGAAACTTAAATGATATTATACATCATATTTTGGGCTGAGAACTACTGTTTTACTAATGCCCAAGTGGGCTTGTGATGATTTTTGGACTGAGTGAGGCCGAGGGCCATATGTGAGGATATGCTGAGTGATATGAGGCCGAGGGCCTGAGATACCTTATATGCCACGAGGTGGCTTAAGTGATGTGAGGCCGAGTGCCGAGTGATGTGAGGTCAAGTGCCGAGTGATGATGCCACGAGGTGGCTTGATATAGCGCTTGGGCTATAAAGGGCCCCTCCGGAGTCTGCACACCCACAGTGAGCGCGGGTACCCATTGTTCTAAGTGATTGATGTTATGCCCGAGGGGCTGATATGAGTGATTGTGAGGTAGCCCGAGGGGCTGATACTATTTTGAGAGTGAGCCCGAGGGGCTGATACTATACTGAGAGTGAGCCCGATGGGCTGATACTATGCTGAGCGATTGATACTGTGCCCGAGGGGCGGATTTCTACTTCTTAATTACCTGTTAAATTACCGGTTTTACTTGTTTTAAAAGGAATATCATTTGATTTTTTCACTGATTTACTGCTTTAAGTGATTTTTACTGCTTGATATGGAATTGCTTTGTGCCTTTATGTGTTTTCATACTTTCAGCCATTATTATAATTATTACTCACTGAGTCGGAGTCCTCACATTACTCCCTACACCGTGTGTGCAGATTCAGGCATAGCAGAGTCCGCACCTGAGCGCTGATTCCGTCCAGGCTAGGCAGTGATTTGGAGTTACGAGGTAGCTGTTGACGTCCGCAACCCCTTGTCTCTCTTATCCTCTATCATTTATGTTTTCTTCAAACTGTTGTATCGGATTCCGTACTTTGTAGACTTATAGCAGATTCTGTAGTAGCTCATGACTTGTGACACCCTGGTTTGGGCTATGTCGGGATGGTTCCTGCTGTTATTATCGTTAAATTCCACAATTAATGAGCATTATATGTTATTACTGTTTTTATGATGATTACCTGTTTAAAAGAGGTGTTCTGTTTTGGTCTGGCTGGCCTTGTCTTAACGAGAGGCGTCATTACGACCGGGTTAGGGGATTTTGGGTCGTGAAAAAGTTGGTATCAGAGCCTAGGTTACATAGGTCTCGCAAGTCATGAGCCGGTTTAGTAGAGTCTCACGGATCAGTACGGAGACGTCTGTATTTATCCTCGAGAGGCTGCAGAACCTTTAGGAAAAACTTCACATTCTTGAAATTCTTGTCGTGCGATTTTGTTGATTCGAGAACTAAACTTCTGTATTCCATTCTCTCACAGCTGGTGAGAACACAAGCTACCAGATGAGGTGGACGACCACCAGTGCCACCAACTGAGACCACCAGAGGTTGTGGGCGTGGTCGTGGCAGGGGCAGAGCAGCGAGGGCAGCACCTGCAGATCTACCAACTGCCCTAGCTCCGGATCAGTCTCCAGTTATGGATGCTCCAACAGCACCAGTTTAGGCACCAGTTCTGCCCATCTTGATTCCGGGTCTTCAGGAGGCCTTTGCCTAGATTTTATCAGTTTGCACTGGCCTGGCTCATGCAGTTTCAGCCACTACCGCAGCAGCTACCTCACAGGCCGGGGGAGGCAATCAGACCCTCATTGCTCGCACACCTGAGCAGGTAGTGCAAGGACGACAGACGCCGGGGGCACCTCCAGCTCAGCCGGTTGTACCAGTTCAGGAGTTCGTAGTACCAGCTATGCCGGACGATGAGCAGCGTCGTTTTGAGAGGTTTGGTAGACTCCACCCTCCGTCATTCAGTGGTACCGAGGGCGAGGATGCCCAGGGTTTTCTTGATAAGTGTCAGCGGATGCTCCGTACAGCAGGGATTCTTGAGACTAGTGATGTGGCATTCACCACCTTTCAATTTACTGGGGCTGCCTTCACATGGTGGGAGGCGTATGAGAGGCGTAGGCCGGTTGGAGCAGCACCCCTTACTTGGCAGCAGTTCTCCACTCTCTTCTTGGAGAAGTATGTGCCGCAATCCTGCAGAAAAGAGCTGCGTAGACAGTTCGAGTGGTTGCGACAGGGGGATATGACTGTGTCACAGTGTGAATCGAGGTTTTCTGAGTTGGCTCGTCATGCCATTTGGATGGTTCTGACAGATCGTGAGAGGATAAGGAGATTTGTTGATGGCCTTAACTATCACCACCGTATTCTTATGACCCGAGAGAGGGTGTTGGGTGCTACATTCGTGGAGGTGGTCGATATCGCTCGTGAGATTGAGACGGTTCGCCGTCAAGATCGAGAGGAGAGGGAGGCCAAGAGGCCTCGAGGATCTGGCAGTTATAGTGGTGCTTCTTCGAGGGGCCAGTCTCAACATGGTAGAGGCTGTTCTTTCAGGCATGCTCAGTCAGCTTGCCCAGAGTATCGCGGGGCATCTTCGGGTCATGGTCATCATGGATCTCAGTGGGGCCAGTCATCACTCAGTGCCCTTCCAGCCTAGAGTTCATCTCATGCCTCGTCAGCTTAGGGTTCTTCTATGCCTAGTGCATTAGTTGGTCACTCCGGTGCGAGGGGTTCCCTTCGGTCCCCTTCTCCAGCACCTGGGAGTTGTTTTGAGTGTGGAGAGTTTGGACATGTATGGAGGCAGTTTCCTCGTCGTGTTGCTAGTTTGTCCCAGCAGAGGGGTCAGCCCTCGACTTCTGCTCCAGTTACTTCACCACCCGCCCAGCCAGCTAGGGGTGGAGGTCAGGCAGCTAGGGGTCGCCCCAGATGGGGAGGTCGATCAGGGGGCAGTCAGGCCCGTTTCTATGCACTCCCAGGGAGACCCGATGCCATTGCTTCGGATACTGTCATTACAGGTATTGTTTCAGTCTACCACAGAGATGCCTTTGTATTATTTGATCCCGGTTCCACCTTTTCTTATGTGTTATCATACTTTGCCCATTATTTGGGTACGCCCCGTGAGTTTCTTGCTTTACCTGTTTAGGTATCTACCTGATGGGTGATACTGTTGTTATAGACCGTGTGTACCGGTCATGTGTGGTGACTATTGGGGGTCTGGAGACCCGAGTAAATCTATTGTTATTGAGCATGGTGGATTTTGATGTCATTTTGGGCATGGATTGGTTATCTCCGTGTCGTGCTATTCTAGACTGTTATGCTAAGACAGTCACTTTGGCTATGTCGGGTATACCGCGGATCGAGTGGCGTGGTGTGACTGATTATGTTCCTAGTAGAGTGATATCCTTCTTGAAGGCCCAACGTATGGTTAGGAAGGGTTGTCTTTCATATCTAGCGTTTGTGAGGGATGTTGGAGCTGACACTCCTAGTATTGATTTTGTTTCAGTTGTGAGGGATTTTCCCGATGTTTTTCCTGCAGACCTGCTGGGCATGCCACCAGACAGGGATATTGATTTTGGTATTGACCTGGTGTCGGGCACTCAGCCCATTTCTATTCCGCCATATCGTATGGCACCAGCAGAGTTGAAATAATTGAAAGAACAGCTTTAGGAACTCCTAGATAAGGGGTTTATTCGGCCTAGTGTGTCCCCTTGGGGTACACCGGGTTTATTTGTGAAGAAGAAGGATGGCACGATGAGAATTTGCATTGATTATAGGCAATTAAACAAAGTAACAATTAAGAACAAGCATCCTTTGTCTCGCATTGATGATTTATTTGATCAGCTTCAGGGAGCGAGGGTATTTTCCAAAATTGATCTCCATTCGGGTTATCACCAGTTGAATATCAGGGATTCAGATATTCTTAAAACTGCTTTCAGGACCAGATATGGTCATTATGAGTTTCTTGTTATGTCTTTCGGGCTAACCAATGCCCCAACATCATTCATGCATTTGATGAACAGCATGTTCCGGCCTTATCTTGATTCATTTGTTATAGTATTCATTGATGATATCCTAGTGTACTCGCGTAGTTAGGAGGAGCACGTGGAGCATTTGAGAGTTGTGTTGAAGAGATTGAGGGAAGAGAAGCTTTATGCAAAGTTCTCCAAGTGTTAGTTTTGGCTCAGCACAATGGCTTTCTTGGGACACGTGGTGTCCAGCGAGGGTATTCAGGTTGATCCAAAGAAGATAGAGGCGGTTCAGAGTTGGCCTAAACCGTCCTCAGCCACAGAGATTCGTAGCTTTCTCGGTTTAGCAGGCTATTATCGCCGGTTTGTTCAGGGATTTTCATCTATCGCAGTGCCCTTGACCAAGCTGACTCAGAAGGGTGTTTCATTTGTATGGTCGGACGAGTGTGAGAAGAGCTTTCGGAAGCTCAAGACAGCGTTGATCACAGCTCCAGTATTGGTTCTACCATCAGCTTCAGGTTCATATACTATGTATTGTGATGCTTCGAGAGTTGGGATTGGTTGTGTGTTGATGCAGGAGGGTAGAGTTATTGCTTATGCTTCTCATCAGTTAAAGCCCCATGAGAAAAACTACCCCGTTCATGATTTGGAGTTGGCTGCAATAGTTCATGCATTGAAGATTTGGAGGCACTACTTGTATGGCGTATCTTGTGAGGTGTTCACTGATCATCGCAGTCTTCAGCATTTGTTCAAGCAAAAGGATCTTAATTTGAGGCAGCGGAGATGGTTGGAGTTGCTTAAGGATTATGATATCACTATTCTGTATCATCCGGGAAAGGCCAATGTAGTGGCCGATGCTTTGAGCCAAAAGGCAGTGAGTATGGGGAGTTTGGCATATATTCCAGTTGGGGAGAGACCCCTTGCAGTTGATGTTCGGCCTTGGCCAATCGGTTCGTGAGATTGGATATTTCGGAGCCTAGTCGGGTGTTGGCATGTGTGGTTTCTCGGTCTTCCTTATATGATCGTATCAGAGAGCGCCAGTATGATGATCCGCATTTGGTTATCCTTAAGGACAGAGTCCAGCATGATGATGCCAGAGATGTGACCGTCAGTGATGATGGTGTGTTGAGGATGCAGGGCCGGATTTGTGTGCCCAATGTGGATGGACTTAGAGAGTTGATTCTGGAGGAGGCCCATAGCTCGCGGTATTCCATTCATCCCGGTGCCGCGAAGATGTATCAGGATTTGAGGCAACACTATTGGTGGAGAAGAATGAAGAAAGATATCGTGGGATTTGTAGCTCGGTGTCTCAATTGTTAGCAGGTGAAATATGAGGATCAGAGACCGGGTGGCTTGCTTCAGCAGATGGTTATTCCCGAGTGGAAGTGGGAGAGGGTCACCATGGATTTTGTGAGTGGTCTTCCTCGGACTTTGAAGAAGTTCGATGCTATTTGGGTGATTGTGGATTAGCTGACCAAGTCTGCGTACTTCATCCCTGTGTGTACTACCTATTCTTCAGAGCGATTGGCAGGGATTTATATCCGGGAGATTGTTCGGTTGCATGGTGTTCCGGTCTCCATCATCTCAGATAGAGGTACTCAGTTTACTTCGCAGTTTAGGAGAGCCGTGCAGAGAGATTTGGGTACTCAGGTAGAGTTGAGCATAGCGTTTCATCCTCAGACGGACGAACAGTCCGAGCGTACTATTCAGATATTGGAGGACATATTGCGTGCTTGTGTTATTGACTTTGGAGGTTCATGGGATAAGTTTCTACCACTTGCAGAGTTTGCTTACAACAACAGCTACCAGTCGAGTAATCAGATGGCTCCGTATGAGGCTTTGTACGGGAGGCGGTGTAGATCTCTGGTTGGTTGGTTCGAGCCCGACGAGGCTAGACTATTGGGTACAGATTTGGTTTAGTATGCCTTAGAGAAGGTGAGATGATTTAGGAGAGGCTTCGTACAGCGCAGTCGCGTCAGAAGAGTTATGCCGACCGGAAGGTTCGAGATGTGTCCTACATGATCGGTAAGAAGGTCTTGCTGAAGGTTTCGCCCATGAAGGGTGTTATGAGGTTTGGGAAGAAAGGCAAGTTGAGTCCTCGGTTCGTTGGCCTTTTGAGGTGCTTCGGAGGATTGGGGAGGTGGCTTATGAGCTTGCTTTTGCCACCCAGCCTGTCGAGTGTGCATCCGGTATTTCATGTTTCTATGCTCCGGAAGCATATTGGGGATCCGTCTCATGTTTTGGACTTCAGCACGGTTCAGTTGGATGATGATTTGACCTTTGATGTGGAGCCAGTAGCTATTTTGGGTCGCCAGGTTTGGAAGTTGAGGTCAAAGGATATGGATTTAGTGAAAGTGCAGTGTAGAGGTCGGTCCGTGGAGGAGGCTACCTGGGAGACCGAGCAGGAGATACAGAGCAAATATCCTCATCTGTTTGAGGTTTCAGGTATGTTTCTTGACTCGTTCGAGGACAAACGTTTGTTTTAGTTAGGGAGGATGTGACGACCTGGCCAGTCGTCTCATGAGTTACCGCTCCGTTTCCCCCATTTCAGCTTCTTTACGCTTCGTTATCCATGTTTTATGTGATCGAGTTGATTAGTTCGAGTTCGGAGAGGATTTGGTAAGAAATGAGACACTTAGTCTCTTTTAAGAAGGCTTAAGTTGGAAAAGTCAGCCGGGTGTTGACTTATGTGTTAGAAAGCTCGGAAGTGAGTTCTGATGGTTCGGTTAGCTTCGGGAGGTAATTTGTGACTTAGGAGCGCGATCGGAATGGGTTTTGGAGTTGTAGAGAAGATTTAGGCTTGAATTGGCGAAATTGATATTTCGGCAAATTCGGGTTGATAGGCGAGATTTTGATATAGGGGTCGGAATGGAATTCCGAGAGTTGCAGTAGCTTCATTGTGTCATTTGGGATGTGTGTGCAAAATTTCAGGCCATTCGGACGAGATTTGATAGGCCTTTGGATCGAAAGCATAATTTAAGAGTTCTTGGAGTTCTTAGGCTTGAATTCTATGTTAAATTGGTGATTTGATGTTGTTGTGAGCGTTCCGAAGTTTTGAGCAAGTTTGAACGATGTCATGGGATGTGTCGGTACAATTGGTTTGAAGTTCCGGGAGTTCTGGGTAGGTTCCGGGATGTTTTAGTGCAAAAATCATAGTTGTAGCAGGTCTACAGGGGTTGCAGGCCCCGGAACTCACTCACGCGGTCCGCACAAAAATAAGTGCGCCCGCGGTGAGTGCTGTGCTGACCGCACAAAAGCGGCCGCGGCCGCGGTAGGTGTCGCACGGACCGCACAAAAGTGGGCAAGGCCGCGGTGAAGAACCTTCTCGCTGGTCCAACTTCAGAAGCTCATATCTTTTGATCTACAAGGAATTTTGAGTTGATTCAAAAACGAAAGTTGTAGCACTTCGTATCTAGTTTCCAAAAACATAAATATATCGCAATTTGGACATCTATAACAAAGGTTATGGCCAAAATACTAAAGCCTATCACTGCAGAGGAGGGCCTGTGAGGCCGTGGTTGCGTTTGCGCGGACCGCACTGGCTTGTGCGGACCGCGGTCGTTTTGGTGTGGCCCGCGATAGCTGAAACCTAAGGGGTACCTTTAAATATGAGGTTTTGGATTTTATTTAATATTTTAACCTAGAGAGCTCGGATTTTGGAAATTTTTCGAAGGTTTTTCAAGAAATTCATCGGGGTAAGTGATTTTAACTCAGATTTGGCTAGAATACATGAATCTATCACTGAATTCATCATTTAATTCATGATTTGAGATGGAATTTGGGAAGAAAATTGTGAAACCTTTCAAAAAATGTAAAATGATGATTTGAAGGACCAAATGATATCGGAATTGAATAATTTTGGTATGGTTAGACTCGTGGGGGTATGAGGATTGGAAAAATGTAAATTTTACCCGATTCCGAGATGTGGGCCGGGGCTCGGGTTTTGCTAATTTAGGGATTTTTGATATTTTTCGAATATTTTCGCTTGGGCTTTATTCCCTTAGCATATTGTGACGTATTCGTTCTGATTTTGGATAGATTCGACGCGTGTGGAGGCCAATTCGAGGGGCAAAGGTGTCGCGAGCTAGAGAATTAGCCAGTTCGAGGTGAGTAATGGTTGTAAATGATGTCTTGAGGGTTTTAAACCCCGGATTGCACATAGTAGTGCTATATTGAGACAAGATACGCGCTGGATGATGAGCGTGGGGTCTTTCACTACTGGGGATTGTGACTTCGTCCATCCCGATTGATAATTTTACCGAATATTTGACTGAAATTCAATTGTTATCATCATGATTTGGGTTGATTGCCATATTTGGGCTTCGTACCAACTATTTGAAACCTTCGGGTATTTTTATCACTGTTTGCTCATTGCTTGGCTTATTATTTGAACTCAGTCCTGTTGATATCTACTATTTTACAAACTAAGCCACTTTTTTTGAAACTTAAATGATATTATACATCATATTTTGGGCTGAGAACTACTGTTTTACTAATGCCCAAGTGGGCTTGTGATGATTTTTGGACTGAGTGAGGCCGAGGGCCATATGTGAGGATATGCTGAGTGATATGAGGCCGAGGGCCTGAGATACCTTATATGCCACGAGGTGGCTTGAGTGATGTGAGGCCGAGTGCCGAGTGATGTGAGACCGAGTGTCGAGTGATGTGAGGCCGAGTGCCGAGTGATGATGCCACGAGGTGGCTTGATATAGCGCTTGGGCTATAAGGGGCCCCTCCGAAGTCTGCACACCCATAGCGAGTGCGGGTACCCATTGTTCTAAGTGATTGATGTTATGCCTGAGGGGCTGATATGAGTGATTGTGAGGTAGCCCTAGGGGCTGATACTATTCGGAGAGTGAGCCCGAGAGGCTGATACTATACTGAGAGTGAGCCCGAGGGGCTGATACTATGCTGAGCGATTGATACTGTGCCCGAGGGGTGGATTTCTACTTGTTAATTACCTGTTAAATTACCGGTTTTACTTGTTTTAAAAGGAATATCATTGGATTTTTTCACTGATTTACTGCTTTAAGTGATTTTTACTGCTTGATATGGAATTGCTTTGTGCCTTTACGTGTTTTCATACTTTCAGCCATTATTTATAATTATTACTCACTGAGCCGGAGTACTCACATTACTCCCTGCACCGTGTGTGCCGATTCAGGCATAGCAGAGTCCGCACCTGAGCGCTGATTCCATCCAGTCTAGGCGGTGATTTGGAGTTACGAGGTAGCTGTTGACGTCCGCAGCCCCTTGTCTCTCTTATCCTCTATCATTTATGTTTTCTTCAGACTGTTGTATCGGATTCCGTACTTTGTAGACCTATAGCAGATTCTGTAGTAGCTCATGACTTGTGACACCCCGGTTTGGGTTGTGTCGGGATGGTTCTTGCTATTGTTAACGTTAAAATTCTGCAATTTATGAGTATTATATTATATGTTATTACTGTTTATGATGATTAGCTATTTAAAAAAGGTGTTCCGTTTTAGTCTGGCTGGCCTTGTCTTCACGAGAGGCGCTATCATGATCGGGTTCGGTGAGTTTAGGTCATGACAGTTCCAGAGCCCGGTACAAACTTGTTATAGTATTTGAATGATAACTGTGAAATTTGGTGAAAACGGAGTTTATTTGACGTGAGTTGGACTTCCGGTTGAAGAGTTATGAACTTTGAGTGTTCTTGATAAAAATATTGAGTTTTGAGGTTTAATGCATGGTTTTACATGTTATTTCGATGATGTGATGACACGAGTAGGTCCATATGATGTTTTTGAGTTATTATGCACATTTGGTTTGAAGTCCCGAGGGCTCGGGTGAGTTTCGGGTAGGTTACGGGATGTTTTAGGCTTAACATACCTGTTGCAGGTTCAGAGAAGTTGCAGATCTCTGAACCCACCAGTGCAGTCCGCAATGATTTTGGGCTACTGCGGAGGGGCCTTTGCGGCCGCAAAGGATTTTGTGCTGACGCGGTGGGGGCTTTGCGGCCGCACTCGATTTTGTGCGGTCCGCAGTGAGGAAGAATCTGCAGGTTCACTGGTCTGACTTCGGAAGCCTATATCTTTTTATCTACAAGGAATTTTGAGATACTTCAAAAACGAAAGTTGTAGCCCTTCGTGTCTAGTTTCCAGAAAATTAAATAAATCACAATTTAGACATATGTAGAGAAAGTCATGGCCAAAATACTAAAGCATATTATTGCAGTTAACATTGTGAGCTCCGTGGCCGCACTCCTTTTTGTGCGGTCCGCACAGGGGGTCTGAGAGGGGTATATTTAAACGGAAATTTCAGTTATTTTTCATTTTTCAAAACCCCAAAAACATAAGAGGCAATTTTTCAAACAACCTTTCTTCTCCAAAACATTAGTAAGTGATTTCTAACTCATTTTCTTTACTCCTTAACTTCTTTTTACAAGATTTCATCCTAAAATCAATGGTTTTCATGGGGGAAATTGGGTGTTTTAGGTAAAACCTAGGTTTTTCAAATTTTGTGGATTTGGACCTCGATTTGAGGTCCGATTTTAAAACAAATTATATATTTGGGTTCGTGGGGGAATGGGTAATCGGGTTTTGGTTTGAACCTCGGGTTTTGACCATGTGGGCCCGGGGGCGTTTTTTGACTTTTGGAAAAAAACTTTAGAAAACTTATTTTCATGCATTAGAATTGATTCATTTAGCATTTATTGATGTAATTAAGTAACTTGTGGCTAGATACGAGCGAATTGGTGGTGGAATCAAGAGGTAAAGCGATAATTGAGACTTGAATTGTGTTCGTGGCATTGAGGTAAGTGTTTGGTCTAACATTAGCTTGAGGGATTAAGATTTGTTTCCTTTTATAGGCATGGTGACGAGTATCTATACGTTGGTGTAAAGCATGCCCGTGAGTCTTATACTATGATTAATGTGACTCTATTTTGTATTGTTCATGCTCTATATGATAATTTCTATTGAGGAATATGACTTGTGGAAGTATTATTATTAATTGAACATGTTAGAGCGTTGGATCAAGTTGAAAATTGAATTGTTGAACATTGTAGAGCGTTGGCTCAAGTTAAGAATTGAATTGTTGAACATTATAGAGAACTGGCTCAAGTCATGAATTGAGTTGTGAAGCAAATGTGAAAGAAGAAAGAAGAGAGAGGATTATGATATGGTCCCCCTTGCCAAGATGTTATTGTTTTAATGTTATCTCCCTTGCTGGGATGTTATTGTTTTGATATTGTTTCCCTTGCCGGGATTTGATTGTTGTACTATTGTTCCCTTGCCGGGATTTTATTATGATTTCATTTATTTCCTTGCCCTTATTTCTTGTGATTGTTGTTTGGGTGAGGAAGAGTGTTAAAGCACGAAGGGTTATGCTGCGTCGCACGATGTACAATTCCGTGCCGATTACATTGATTTTATGGTGAGGAAGAGAGTAAAAGCACAAAATGTGATGCCATAAAGATTATATTGATTCTTATAGTGAGGATGAGAGTAAAAGCATGAAGGGTGATGTCGTGCACTTGTCCTTGATTTTCCTAATTCTTGTTGATAATCGAGTTATGTTGTTCTTTACGTTTATTTACTGATTTTTTGTTATTACTTGGTTTTTATTTGATGTTATAGATTCTCTTACCCTATTTGCTTTGTGATTGTTGCTTGGGTGAGGAAGAGTGTAAAGCACGAAGGGTAATGTCGTGTATTGTTTTGGTGAGAGAGTGTTGAAGCACGAAGGGTGATGTCGTGCACTTGTCTTTGATTTCCTGATTTTTTATTGATAACTGAGTTACTGTTTCTCTACAATTAATTGTTGGTTTCTTGTTGATACTTGTTGTACCCCGCGGCATGATTCCCCTTCCTATATTCAATTGAACTATGGTGATCCTCATATTTATTTGTTGTTCTTTTGTTATTATTCGATGTCCCCACAACATGTTACCCCCTCCCATACTTAATTGTACATTACTGTTCTTTTATTCTGTTGTATATGATTTAACTGCACAGGTTTATTTGGTAGTTTGGTCCTAGCCTCGTCACTACTTTGTCGAGGTTAGGCTAGGCACTTACCAGCACATGGGGTCGGTTGTGCTGATACTACACTCGGCACTGTGTGCAGATCCCCGAGCGGCAGCATTCGAACCTTAGTTTGGGTGGCTGCCTTCAGTCCAGTTGGAGATTCCGAGGTAGTCCTGCAGGCGTCTGCAGGCCCTGGCATCTCCCTCTATTCCTTCATCTTATTTCATATACTATTTCAGAAACAGTGTATTAGCTATCTTTCAGACCTTGTTTGTAGTAAATTCTAGACTGTTTGTGAAGCATGACACCAGTTCTGGGTAGATTTTACTTAAGATGTGTGAGCACGTGATTTTTGCCCTATAAGAATTACTCTCATAAACTCTAAGAAAATAATTTTTTCCCATTATTTGCAATTTTTCATAGGATTTTTATTAATTGTTTGCATTTGTCTGTGCATGTTTATTTTATTTAAATCATGAAAAATACAAAATACCCTGCATTGCATTTGGGATTTATTTTACATTTTTAGGTTAATTAGTAAATTAGTTATTTTATAAAAAATGAAAATCACAAAAATGGCTCACTTTTGCATTTTTAGCCTTTTAATGTTAAATTAGTAATTTTCTCTCTCAATTTAGGAGTAATTAATTTTATAAATATTACAACAGATAATTAGCTTAATTTTACAACCTAGTTTAATTTAAGAATCTAATTTAGGTTTTCATTAATTGAAAAAGTAAAAGAAAACAATTTTAAAAGGAAACAAAAGAAAGAGAAAGTTGAGAGATTGATTTAAAGTCCCGAAATTGGGCCAATTCAGTGGGAAAACCCAAACAATTTCGACCTTATCCACCCAGGCCCAATCCATACCCGGTCCAAACCTTTCAGGCATTGAGACAGCTAAAACGAGGTAGTACTGAGTCAATACTATGTCGTTTTGAGTTCAAGGGTTTAAAAAAGATCTTGTCCCTTCATCTCATCTCATCTAACGGTTGTAAGGGCTCCGTCCCATTTAATTAAATGTGTCTGAATAACCTAAGACCCCTTAACTTCATCTCCTCACTCCAGTACGTCTCTAACCCTTGAACCCGCCGCCCTAAATCCCCATCGTCTCCAGTTGATGGCGCGACCCCAAACCACCTCCAATTTCACACCTTATAACCACCAAGCCTCCTCAAACTCGAAACCATTGATGTTTCTCCCAAATAGCTGTTGGAATTCGTTGAATCTCAAATCCAAATGTGCCCTAATTTCGGGGTTCAGAATATTTTTGAAGCTTCCGCTTGTCATGGCTCGAAGCTAGCCCTGGTAGACTATCCTTGACTAGAATAGTCATCATGGCCGGCTTCAAGCCTTGCCAAAGCATCCTAAGTTTGGTCATATAGGCCCTATTCTTCGAGTTTTGGTGAGTTTGTTCATCTCCTTCTTTATCTTTATTTTTGGGTCTTCATCTCCTTCTATTTCTTTCTTTTTCTTCCTTTCTTTTCTGTTTCAAACCATGTTCTACTTGCATGTAGGTTTAAATCATTTTTTTTGTCAATCCGCTAGGCAAGCGCCTAGGGCTAGTTTTTTATTAATAAAAGAAAGAAAAAATACAACAATTAGGAAAAGTACAAATAAGGGGGATACTAGCACCGGTTTTATTACCCATATGCCTTGGCTATATAATCACTCCTCTGCGCCTCACATTGCCTCATGATTGCAGCCTCATGTAGAGGATTCATGGTGTAGCTGCGGGCAAAAGTCTCACGAGGGCATATAATCTCATAGCCGTGTGGATATTTTTCCAAAGGCATAGGTGCAAGGCAACACAAACCGGGCTAAACCTTACCTCACTAATCCTATTGAGGCAAAGAAAAAGCCTCATCTTCTAGCAAGCATGTAAAAAATAGGAACTTGAAAGTACCAAGTACTCTATGATCGCCATAGAGTTTATAACACACTCTATGACGCTAATACAAGTGATGATGCTTTGAAAATGATAAACTAAAACAACGTAAAAATTAGAGTCTTTCCCCTCATTTATCAAACTTGTAAGTTCTTCAATTTGAACTTCCTTAAAATCCTCTTTAATTGTCTTCAAATAATCTTCAAAATTCTTCATTTCTTCTTATCTATTGGACCTCGTAGATGTGGAGGTGGCAACCCCTTTTTGCTTTGCAGCTCTCATTGGTAGTTGCATGAGTGTTATTTCTTGAGTCACCTTCTTTTTTTCACTATTCTTTGGAGAGAAATCTCTGGTTGTAGCCGCCTCCTCCGGACAAGATTCAATCAATTCATCTTCTTTTGCTTCGTTGGTGCTCGCAACACGTAAGTTGGCCTCAAGTTTTTGATTAGCTTCTTCTTGTATAACCATCCACAATGGTTCATGCCTTTTCAATCTCTTTGCACTACTTGGTTCATGTCTCTTTGCCACTAAAAATTTTTGCTTCTGTGCAGTCGTTTTTGAGCCAGATGAAAATGCACTTTTGTGAGGTTTTGGACTGCCCAAAGCATCCAATAATGCACAGTCATGGTCTGAGATCAAAGCACTATTTGAAATGTCACCTGAGTGTTTAAAACTCTCCAATTTTGTTGCTGCGTTTTTCTGAAATTGTTGCTGCTCAGAAGGAAGAAACATTTCAGCCTGATCTGCCCAGCTGCTTTTGGATATTGCTGTAGACAGCATTGATTGATCCCGTAGAATGTTTGTTGGGTGCACTGAGTCTTCTGAAAAAGTGGTTGTATCATTGGAGGGAATATGTTTGTTAGATGTGTTGAGTCCGACGTTGTAAGTAGCAATGTTACCAAAATCTGCTTTGTCGAGTTGCACTATAGGAATTGGAGATCTATTTCCAGTGAAAGCTTGCATCGGATTCATGTTCTTCAAAATTTGTGCCCAAGAGTAGTTACATTTATAGCTGTTGGACTGGAGCCGCTGTTTTGATTCATGTTTTGTGTTGCATTACTCTCCACCAGCTGTAGATTCTCTTCATTGTTCATCTGAGCAATCTCATTCCCATTTTCTGAACATCGCTCAATTGATGGCCGAGTCTGGTCTCTCATTCTTTGATGTTTTGCATGTGGAGATGTATTTTGCCTTGAACTGGCTAATCGCACTACAAAAGACTTCGAGTTTTGCTATTCTTTTACATTGCCTGGGGATTTTGGCTGCCTATTTGATGTTGCATCTCGATCAAACAGCTGCTTTCCCATCCCAACATCAATCAATACAGTTTCATTGTTCAAAACTCCAAAAGAGTTAGCCATTGTATTGTTCTTTAAACCGTTATCCTTATTTTTATGCACTGGATGTGTATCAGCTTTACACAATTGTGCAGCTGCTGCTATTTTTTCCATATTGTCAACAGCATTAGCAACAGTAGGTTTCAAAATCTCAATAGTAGGTTGTTCAACTCCAGTTAAATGTTTAGAATAATTAGCCTTTATATTTGATGCTCTAAGACCTATAGTAGTTGCATACTCCACAACCATTACACTCACTTGATCTTTCCCCTTATCAGTCACTACAGTTTCAAGGAATGCTCTACGTTACCAGCTGATTCACCAACTACAGCAGAAGGTCGATCATCAACTATAGCTGAAGGAGTATATAGATCCAGTTGTGTAGTCAATGCACCAGTAAGGTGTCAAGGTTCCAGGTGTTGTCTGCTCAACTCCAGTTTGAACCATTGATTCATCTGGATCAGCAGTAGAAAGTTTAGCAACAGATGCAGCAGTAGCAATCTCAGATCGATCACCACTTGCCTTCAACGTAATAGCTACTGTTTTTTCTCCTGCTTTGCCCAGCCCTAACACTGTTACTGCTGATTTCTCAACTGGTTCACTAGCATCTCGATCACCAGATACCTCAGCCTAGTTTCCATGCAATTTATTAATACCTCAAACACACAAATTCTTCGCAGCATTAGCCACTTTTAAATTTTGTCCAGGATGTCGAACAACTGCACTACCCATAGCATCAACATTTTCAAATTGTTGCTCCTCAACTTGCTGTGCATTATGTTCTGCAACATTAGTTGGGATAATCCCAACAGCATTAGGGCGACTACCAGTTGTATTCAATGCAAACTTAGCCTCCAAATGTGAACCTACAGGACCTGGTTGTTTTACAACTTTGTCAACTGGCTTTTCCTCAGCTACTATTGCAATAGTTTTGGATAAAAAAGCGCGAACAGTTGCAGCTATTGAACTATCATCCATCATCAGCTGAGAATGCACAGATTCAATAACTGAAGCTTTAGAAACCCCAGCTAAACCTCGGTCAGCCTCAATATAATTAGCACCCTTCAAATCTTGGGAAACTCTAGCAATGGCTTCAACAATTGAAAAAATTGCACCAGATACAGAGTTTCTTCCTGTAACAGCAACAGCAACCCTTTCAGTTACATTGGCAGCAGTTGATTGTGGACCATTAACAAGTGAGTTTCCTCCATTATTTTCTGCAAATTCCACTCCTCTTACACTTGCACCTTGCTGCACATTCATACGATCACCTCTAACATCAGTCCTTGATGAAGTAGGATCCACGTGAGAGTTATTCCCTTGATCAGTCCCAGGTATTATAGGTAAATTCTTCACAACTGTACTTAGTGCTCTATCAACTGGAACTTCTTCAACTCGTTTTTGTAGCAATTTAGCATTCAAGTAATCTCTTGTATCACCTTGTAGTTTTTCAATATTACTTTGATCATTACTGTCCTCTCCAGCTACTGCTACCATGGTATTTTTCTTTTTAAGAACGCGACATGCCAAATCGACATGTCCTTGGTGCTTACAAACATTGCAATATCCTGGAAGATATTCATAGACAACTTCTTGAAAAACCTCAACGATCTTACCAGATTCATTGTCAATATGTTGTAATCAAATACGTTGTGGCAGCTTAGCAATTAAGTCGACAATAACTCTGACCCAAGCAGTGCATGGTCTAGATTTCACCTGTGTTGCTTTGTCAATAGCTATTGGCTTTCCAACTGCCGATGCAATAGATAGTAAAGACTTTCTAGCAAACAATTCTGGAGATAAGTTTGGTAATGAAATCCACACCACAGCCATCGTTGTTTCTTCATTAGGATTGAAACCAATTGTCCAAGGAAAAATACGATATTGATGCTCTTCTCCTTCGAATGGAAAGTAGTTCATTGCTCTTGCTAGAGCAGTAACTAAATCGTCATGTTGATCCAAATGGATTAACAATTGTTTTGGAGCTAGTTGACCAACCAAACAATGGCCTTTAATTCCCAGAACTAAAGGTCATTGGAGTTTAAATCATATTAGGTTATAGTATTTAGCTTAATAATACAGTTGACATTTTTGTCATAACATTTTGATTTCGTGCTTATTTTTTTTCTCAATTCTTCTTTTGTTTCAATTTTTTGGAAATCTGATGTCAGGAGTTCAAAACTCCATTGGCTTGTCCTTCTTGTGGTTTGTTGGTTTTGGACTGGTAATTGGGCCTTGTAGTACAGAATCCCAAAGAAAAGAGGGTTTCAATTCTGGCTGTATGGCCCATTTGCTGGATTTGATAAGGTAAATAACAGACATTTGAGGGGTAGTTTAGGGAAATTGGATAGAGGGAATCTTGCCTAACTAACTGAGAAGTTTCCAAGAAGGTGGGATTGGGGTGGTTTAACAAACAAGATGTAATTTCAAGGTCTGAAATGAAAAAGGAAAATTGGGGAAGGGATAATGTTAAAATCAGTTCTGCTGCCCTAAGGTCTTTCTATATAAGGCATGCTTCCTTCATTGTCAAGGCGGAGATCAGAATACAAAAAGTTTAGCAAACGGCTGAAAAATATACATTAGCATAGTTTCAGAATTAGAAAAGAGGTACAAAATATAAAAAAAAACTCTGCATTGTTTGATGAAAGGTTGAATTAACTTGCTTCTGGTTCTCTGAAGTAAAAAGAAAAACATTTTGAAATTTCCTTCTGGATTTCCTTGAATTTCTAATCCAAACATGGCTTGAGTTGGTAGCCGTGTGCTGTTGATTTGGTTGTTGTTGTTTGTCAACTAAAATCCTCACCCCATTTTGCTTTTTGTTCTTAATTTCTAGGTATTCTCTTGGACTGTAATGATTGCTGAAGTATAAAGTGTTTTTTGGAGTACTTATAACAAGAATTTCGTTGGGTGTAATATGAACTTTCAGTTTCCTTTTATGTGCTTCTCGAACTGATGTATTCATTTTAATTTGGTTTCTTTGAGTTTTATGGTTATTATGGGAGTAATGGAATGAATAATGGTTTAGGAAGGATTTCATACACTAAAGTCTAGACTAGTCTATTCCTTATGAATTGTTCAGATGGTTGAATTTGTAGTTGATGTTGTGTTTTCATTTCGTATGTGAAATTGATTTTGAAAATCTTGTTGAAGATTGGACACTGGATCTACATAGTTTAGGCTTTTTTTAAGTTCATGTATTCATAGAGCATTTTGTCAATATAAGGTTTAGTATATTTAGTAAGAAGTTTAAAATTCAGGTTCATGTAACATTGACTGTAGCAAATGATTAAGTTCATATGTACAATTGGTGTTTATATTTGGTATCCCTATTGCATGTTGTTTTAATTCTTAATAATATTGGGCCTAGTCTGGGCCTACGAGAGGCAGCCTGCTGAAACAGGCTCCTTGTGCTTATTTTGTTCTTATTGCAGTTGGGGCGTTTCCGTTTTAAGTTGATCGAACATTTTGTTTTCATTCATACTTTGTCAATACATGGTTCAATCTCAAGACTCTCATGTGATGTAATTTGCTTCAGGCAGCCACGATGTGTTGTGCAACTGGGCCTTTGTCATTGGCCCAGTTATGCTCAAATACCTCTTGCTGATTCTATTTTCATTGGGCCTACTGCTAGCCCAGGCCCCTTTCAAGTAACCAAATACCTGATTTCCTCCAACGTGGGTCTATTAATCACTAGGTTTGGATTGAATATTAACTTGGAATAAATTCAAACTCCCTTAGACCACTTTAATTAATTATGACTCTTTTAATTAGTTTGAGGCGTGCCATATCGAACAAGACCTATAATTTATGGCTCTCAAAGACTAGATCAAGACATCACTTGAAGAAAGAGATTTGAGGCGTGCCATAAGCAAATTAAATCATCTATGGCTCTCACAAATGTTATAATTTAGATATTAAAAATGAACTTCGTAGTTTGATTTAGGCGTGTTAATTATATAATTATCACAGTTATTAAAATCTGGGAGTACATTTCATGTGACCCGGTTCTAATTTCTAACAAGGTTAAATAGAATGTGTCGTGAACCACGGGTGCATTTCATGTAGCGTGGATTGAGATGTGTTTTAAATAACTTTGAAATAATTCCTTAAATAAGTAAAGTGGTTTTAAAGTTAAAAATGCACATAGTTTTAAAAGTGTTTTAAAATCAGATAATTAGGCCAATAATAATAGTTGAGCGACCGTGCTAAAACCGCGAAACTCGAGAATGCCTAACACCTTCTCCCGGGTTAACAAAATTCCTTACCTGGATTTCTGTGCTCGCGGACTGTAAAACAGAGTCAATCTTTCCTCGATTCGGTATTTAAAACCAGTGCCTTGGGACACCAAAAATTCTCCCAAGTGGCGACTCTGAATAAAATAAATAAATCCCGTTTCGATTATCACTTAAATTGGAAAAAACTCCCTTATACCCTTTCGGAGGTAGGAAAAAGGAGGTGTGACAAGATGTTTTATTGGATATTTATCCAAATGTTTTATCATTTTCTTCCACTTGCTTTACATTTCCGTTGTTTATAATTGTTGATTCACACTTGTTAAAGAAATTAAAAATGGGGGAAAAGGTAAATTGTTCAAACGGTTAGCTTGCCTAGCTTTCACTAGTAGGCGTCATCACGACTCCCGAGGGTGGGAAATCTGGGTCGTGGCAAGTTGGTATCAGAGCTCTAGGTTACTTAGGTCTCACAATTCATAGACACGCTTAGGAGAGTCTGAGGGATCGGTACGGAGACGTCTGTATTTATCCCCCAGAGGCTATAGAGTTAGGAAAAGTTTCACTTCTATTCTTATCTGTCGTGCGATTTTGTTCTCTCACTGCTAAATTGAAACCTATACTCTTGTCCTTTTGCGAATGCCGAAGTCACGTACCACTTCCTTAGTCGAGCAGCAGCACAGACCGATGATAGATCAACTACGTCTTCGGAGGCTTTGTGGAGGTTGGATAAGTTTCACCAAGCTCTTCACTACCACTTTCAGTGGTGCATCTTCTGAGGATCCCCAGGATTATTTAGATAGCTGTCACAAGGTTCCCAGGAACATGGGGATAGTGGAGACCAATGGGGTCGACTTTGCTACTTTTCGCTCTTCTGGACACGCCAAGACCTGTTGGAGAGATTATTGTTTGGCTAGACCAGTTGGGTCATTAGCTTTGACTTGGGATCCATTTTCTCAGCTATTTCTGGAGAAGTCTCTTCCTGTCACTCAGAGAGAGATCTACCTGAGGCAGTTTGAGCATCTCCAGCAGAGTTCTATGACGATTACTCAGTACGAGACCAGGTTTAATAATTTGACTCGTTATGCTCTTCTTATATTTCCCACTGAGAGAGAGAGTGAGGAAGTTCATTGAGGGACTCGTTCAGCCTACTCAGTCAGCTAGAGGTGGAGATAAAGGTATTAGAGGTGGAGGTGGAGGTGCTAGAGGTGGAGGTAAAGGTATTAGAGGTAGAGGTAAAGGTACTGTTCTGGTTTGTAGTAGAGATGCTTCAGTTTTATTTGATCCAGGATCTACATACTCCTATGTGTCATCTTATTTTGCACCGTATTTGGTCATGCCTAGTGATTCTTTGAGTGCTCATGTTTATGTATCTACATCGGTGGGTGATTTTATTGTGGTAGATCGTGTCCATCGTATGTATAATTGTGATTGGGGGTCTTGAGACTCGTGTAGATTTGTTACTTTTGTACATGGTTGATTTCGATGTCATATTGGGGATGGACTGGTTATAACCTTACCACGCTATCTTGGAATGTCATGCCAAGACTCTAACCTTAGCATTGCCAGGTTTACCTCGTTTAGAGTGGAGAGGGACTCTTGGTCATTCTACTCATAGTGTTATCTCATAGATGGAGTCTCGGCGTATGGTCGAGAAGGGGTGTTTGGCCTATTTGGCGTATGTTCGTGGTTTTAGTGTCGAGGTTCCTTCTATTGATTTTGTGCCTATTGTTCGTGACTTTTCTGAGGTATTTCCTTCAGACCTGTCGGGTATGCCACCCGACAGGGATATTGACTTCTGCATTGATTTGGTTCTGGGTACTTAGCTCATTTCTATCCCGCAGTATAGTATGGCCCCGCCTTAGTTGAAAGAGTTGAAGGAGCAGTTGCAAGACTTGCTTGGAGCATATCCGAGATCGGCAATTTGATGATCCTCATTTGTGTGTCCTTAGGGACACAGTGCAGCATGGAGATGCCAAGCAGGTTACATTAGGAGATGATAGAGTTTTGAGGCTGCAGGGTCGAGTTTGCGTGCCTAATGTGGATGGACTTTGAGAGTTGATTTTAGAGGAGGCCCATAGTTCTCGGTACTCTATTCATCCGGGCACCGCTAAGATATATCAGGATTTGCGGAATTGGTGGAGAAGGATGAAGAAGGATATCGTTGCATATGTAACTCGGTGTTTGAATTGTCAGCAGGTTAAGTACGAGCATCAGAGGCCTGGTAGTTTGTTTCAAAGGATTGAGATTCCTGAGTGGAAGTAGGAGCGTATCGCTATGGACTTTGTTGTTGGACTCCCACGGACTCAGAGGAAGTTCAATGCAGTGTGGGTTATTGTTGATAGGCTGACCAAGTCAGCGCATTTCATTCGTGTGGCAGTTTCCTATTCTTTCGAGAGGTTAGTGGAGATCTATATCCGAGAGATTATTCGTCTTCATGGTGTGCCCGTGTCTATCATTTCGGACCAAGGTACGCAGTTCACCTCACGTTTCTAGAGGGTAGTTCAGCGAGAGTTGGGCACATAAGTTGAGTTGAGCACAACATTTCATCCTCAGACGGACGGGCAGTCCGAGCGTACTATTTAGATTTTGGAGGATATGCTTCGAGCTTGTGTCATTGGCTTTGGAGGCTCGTGGGATCAGTTTTTGCCTTTAGCAGAGTTTGCCCACAACAACAACTACCAGTCGAGTATCCAGATGGCTTCTTATGAGACTTTGTATGATAGGCGGTGTCGGTCGTCGGTGGGATGGTTTGAGCCGGAAGAGGCTCGATTGTTGGGTATGGATCTAATACAGGATGCCTTGGACAAGGTCAGGATCATTCAAGATAGGCTTCGTACAGCTCAGTCCAGGCAAAAGAGTTATGTCGATCGTAAGGTTCGTGATTTGGCATTCATGGTCGGTGAGCGGGTATTACTTCTGGTGTCGCCTATGAAGGGCGTGATGAGATTCGGGAAGAGGGGAAAGCTTAGCCCTAGATTCATTGGCCATTTGAGATTTTTGATCGATGGGGGGGGAGGTGGGTTACAGGCTTGCATTGCTGCCAAGCTTATTAGTCGTGCATCCAGTGTTCCATGTATCCATGCTTCGGAAGTATCACGACGATCCATCCCACGTGTTAGACTTTAGCACTGTCTAGTTGGACAAGGACTTTGTCACACCTCTTTTTTCCTACCCCCGAAAGGGTTATAAGGAAGTTTTTTCCAATTTAAGTGACAATCGAAATGGGATTATTTATTTAAGTTCAGAGTCTCCACTTAGAATAATTTATGGTGTCCCAAGTCACGGGTTTAAAATCCTGAATCGAGGAAAGATTGACTCTATTTTATAGTTTGCGAACACAGAAATCCGGATAAGGAATTCTATTAACCCGGGAGAAGGTGTTAGGCATTCCCAGGTTCCGTGGTGCTAGCACGGTCGCTCAACTATTATTTTTGGTCTAATTATCTGATTTTAAAACACTTTTAAACCTATGTGCATTTTTTACTTTAAAACCGCTTTTAATTATTTTTAAGACGCTTTTAGGAAGATTCAACGTTATCTAAACCATGCCTTGAACCACGCCACATGAAATGCATCCGCAGTTCGCGACAAGTTCTATTTAACATTGTTAAGAATCTAAATTGGGTCACATGAAATGTGCACCCGAAGTTAATGATTAAAAGAAAGTCAATTTAAAGAACGCGCCTAAAGCAACTATGGAGGTTCAAATTAATAACAAAGTTTGTGAGGGGCATAAAAAATTTAATTGATGGCACACCTCGATTTTTAAAGAGTTAATATTAATTAAATGAGGTCCATGGGTTACTTGATCTTGCTTGTGGCACACCTCAAGTCTATTTGTTCAAATGATTTCTTGGTTTAGATTTATGAGGGCCATAAATTATTGGTTTTATTCGATATGGCACACCTCAACCTAATTAAAAGAATTACTTTAAAACAAACGCACTTTGAAGCCATTGTTTGCACAACTATTGATTATAGGGTGTGTTGGGCCTTTAAGCGTTTGGGTCAGGCCAGTCGTATACATAATTCTGAGCAGCCCGTTAAATAGGGACCTGGGCTCGAACACAAACCCAAAGAAACTGTAAGGCCGCAAAGCTCCCCATTTCAAAGTGGCCTCAAGGTCCAGGCCCAAAGGGAACCCAAACCTCATGAAAAGCAAAGGCTGAGGAGCGTGAGACTCGAGATCGAGTCCTCACAAAACATGAGCAACATTTGAAACTCAATGATACTAACTGAGCCCAACTGACTTTCCTCAGTACACAGCAACATGACACAAGAGGAAAAAAACTTTAAATGTTATCAAAACAAACTACATGCCTAAGAGCAACATTATTTTGAATTAAATTGCACTAGTGACATGAGAAACAAAGTTGTACATCATTCATATTTAATTCAGTCCCAAGCCAGCCTATAAACAATTGTATGAAATCTAAACCTCAATTAAACCCTTTTTGACACACACAATAGCAACAAAAACCCCATGAAATTGTCATGTAACAACCCTGAATTTAAACATCAAATCAACTTTAAACATACTTAAACACAGACCAAGAGTAATTCAACACATGGCACAACCCTTACTGTAGATGACCTGAAGCATTTTCCCTATCCATGGCAAGTTTAAACCAAACTACCAACCAATAAGAGACACAGAGAACTTAAATTTCAACTTAACAATATGACACCACATCCATAACATGAAACAGACTAACAAAATGCATATAAGATTAAAATATTACAGGCTATGAATGAGATTGAAGAATAAAGAAGTAAAATTCAACAAAAACATGGGTGTTCATCATATATCCACATTTGATTTGCATGTTTACATCTCATATGTTATCCATATCCCAAGAATACCTAAAGGTCAAAACAAAAGCAATGAGAGTGAGGAATCAGCAGCAGCAGTGAATCAGCTCATTAAAATCCGCAAATTCAGGTTCTTTCAAATCCAGATGAACACAGTTCTTGGAGCTTTTTTAGAAAATTCTGACTAACAATGGAAACAAGGAGCAAAACCAAGGAAGTTTCCACTACAAGATGCAAGTAATTTTCATTGTTTTCAGAGTCTAGAAGAGCTCAGCCGTTTCTGAAAAAAATTTAGGGTTCTAATGTCTAAAATCTCTCTTGACAATGAAGAAAAACAGGCCTCTTATAGAAGACCTTTAGGGCAGCAGAAATGACCCTAACATTTATCAATTACCCCTTCCCCAATTTTCATTTTTTCAACTTAGACCCTGATTTTTTAGTCTGTTTGTTAAGTCAGCCCCATTACCCACTTTCCTAGCAGCTTCCTAGTTAGTTAGGACAGATTTCTTTTATCCAAACTCCCTAAATTACCCTTTGAATTCCTAGTATTAACCTTCCTAACCCAAACCAATGCAGGCCACCTGATTCCTAAACCTGGGCCTAAACAAGTGGGCCTCTAATGCCCCAGGTCTGGACCGCCACGAATCCCAAAAATGGTCCCAAATCAGTAAAGCAATGAAACAAATCAAATAAAACCAAAGGGCTCAAATTAACCAATAGAACCTAAACGTGATGAACCCAAACCCCACTAATTAATTCAGCCTACGATTGGCTAAAGAATGAAAGAGAAGAGGAAAAAGAAGCACAGTAGAGCTGGGCATGCTGGTACCATTTAACAAACCAACAGAAATCTAATTTAAATAAAGAAAACAAAAGAAAGAAATCAACTGACTGACTTGAACAAAACATAGCAGAAATAATTGACAAACGAATGGTAAAAATGAAAATATAATCAAGAATCAAGTCAAACAAGGTTAAAGAGGGACTAACGAGATATGGGAAAAGAAGAACGGACATGCAATCAAAATGAGAAACAAGTGTTGTTTTACCAGAAACACACGAGTGAGTCGATGAACATCATCACTTGATAAACTTGCCGGCATCCTTTGATTTGAGATGAAATTGGTATCAATCGCATGTTCTATTGAGAACAAACGAACAACACAAATTTTAACTTTAATCGCTCTTGGAAACCTGACAATTGGGAGATTTGGGGATTTTAGGGTTTGGGGTGATGACCTGAGATCTAAAATTCGAGGCGATGGAGAGGGATTTTAGGGGAATTCATTTGGGGTTTAGGAAGAGGAGTGGATGGGGGTTATGGGGTGTAACTTTGGAGGTAGTTTGAGGTGGCGCCGCCACCGGAGATGGTGAGGAATTTAGGGCGGCGTTAGGGTTTGGGTTCAGAGAGTCTAAGGATTGAAAGGTGAAGCCGATGGAACTAGGGGGTGAGGCTTATTACATTTAAATACTTAGGGACCCTTAGTTCTAGTCTGTTGGATCACTGTGATCCAACGACTGAGATGGGCTAAGGTAGGACAGTGTCATTTAGTTAAGCTAAAGACTGGACCGGGTTGGGACTTAATTTTGGGCCTGGGTTGGAAAACATTTGAGCGGGTCTTCAATTAAAATGGCCCAATTTCACAAGACAAATCATTTTTTTTTTCTTTTTGATTTTGAAGTCCAATTAATTAAAATCCTAAAAATTAAAAATCCTAAATTATCCAAAAGTGTGAAATTAAACTAATTAGATAATTATAAAAATTATAAACAATACTTAATTCTAAATTAAAAGAGAAAAATCAATAAGCTAAAAATAAAAAGACAAAAATGTAAAACTAAGCTATTTTTTTGTGATTTTTCATTTTTAACAACTAGTTTACTAATTAACCTAAAAATGTAAAAATAAATCCGAAATGCAAATGCAGAGTATTTTTTGTATTTTCATGATTTTAAATAAAAATTAACATGCACAGAAAAATATAAATTATTAAGAAAATGCTACAAAAATTTCTAAAATGGCAAATAATAAAAAGAAAAATCTATTTCCTTGGGATTCTATAGGAGTATTTCATATAGAGCGAAAATCACGTGCTCACAGCTTTCCCTCTTTGCTCGAAGATACAAAGGGTTTTCGGGAAAAGATAAAATGAGCGATTATGAGGGATTTTTGCCCGTTTGAAACTCCATGGGAAGTACTTTTTGGAAAAAACCTGACCGAATCTTGCTTTAGAGGTTGCCTACATATCCTTGGCTATAAAGGAATCAGGTCAGTGTAGTTCTGGAAGTTTCAGTAGTTGGGACTACCAGGAAGCTGTGATTTCACTGTTACTGCTGCTGCTACTGCTTGCTGAACTCCTTATTACACCAAGACAAAAGAAGCTAGACTAAACTATGATCTATGAATTACAAGAATGCTATCTATATCTTCAAACTTAATCTTTCAGTTTCTGTTGCTTTGTTGACTTGTACTCTTCAGGTGAAATTTCTTTGTTGCTGACTTGAATTGTGTTCTGAGATGCCTTTCCTTTACTCTCCAGGAGGGCACCCGATTGCTGAATTTATATCGTCTTCCTTCGAACATTGCTGCTTTCCCTTTTTTTCTCTAGGTGGGCGCCTGATTATCAACATTTGAATTATCTTCCTTTCCTTCCAAAACTCGACTTGTTTTCCCTTTGTTTTCCAGGTGGGTGCCTGATTGCCGACCTTGAATTGTATTCCTTTCCTCTGAAACTTGAATTGTTTTCCCTTTTTTCCGGGTAGGTTTCTGATGTACCAACATTTGCACTATTTTTCCTTGAGACTTGAACTATTTCCCTTTGTTCTCCAGGTGGGCTCCTGATTTTAACACTTGAACTGATCCCCCTTTGTTCTCTAGGTGGGCACCTGATTACCAACATTTGAATAGTTTTTCCTCGAAACTTGAACTGTTTTTCCCTTTGTTCTCCAGGTGGGCTCCTTATTACCAACACTTGAATTGTTTTTGTCACTCCCCAAGCTCGGGAGGCGCGACCGGTGCTCAATCGAGTGAACCCAACTAAGCAAGCCTTATCAAACACTTCCTACCTAACCCAATATGAATAAGGAAACCATGCTTTCATTTATTTAGACGAGGAGAGATAGTACATTCAACATTGTTGGTTCATTTTATATCATAACGTTAAGACATAGTTAAGTTCCAAGATTCCATACAATTACACTTTAGAGAAGCAAGAGTTAGAATTACAACATAGGTCGTAGACCCATCCAACACCCGTACATAACCCACGCATATGTCTACGGAGCCTCTAAAGATGTAAAAGACAAGTATGACAATGCCGGCAACAAGGCCCCGGCTATACCTCAAAAGTGGAAGTCCACAACAAAAGATGTGCAATATAACCCCTTGAAGGAGAAAGGGGCTCACCAAGACTTTGAGAAGTAGGTACTCCACTACGCGCGATCGACACTATCCGCAATGGATCCACCTACATTCATTTAAAATAATGTAGCGCCCCCGGCAAAAGGGACGTTAGTACCATGGAATAGTACTAGTATGTATAACTAAACACCATCTAGTTAGAAAGAACTTTCATACCAAACATAAGGAAAGCACAAGTATAACTAAAAAGCTTTAAGCGATCACAACATTATCAATGTAGAAGAATCATACAATTTTTGCATTATGTTTCCACAGCCTTTAGTTTGGGGCATTTCATACTGTTCATCATTGTTCGCTATACCACTGCTAGCTTGAGAGGAGTCTGATCTCGACCCGATCGGCTAGGTTGCCTCATTTGAGACATACACTTCAATCACAATCTCATTTTCCCCTTTTTATCCGAGGTTCAATATCAACACAATACCACCATGTGTGCAGCATGCCGTCCGATCTTGGCCCGATCGACTAGGCCGCCTTACCAAGGCATTTCCCTTTCCATCAATCATTTCAATTCAATCTTTGTATCACATATATCATTTCATAGGCACTTGGGGCCACAGCTATCACGTCATATATTTGGCACTAGGCCACATTTCACATCATTCTCAATTTCAATGTTAGATTGGTAATTTAGGATAATATGTGCACACAAGAGCAAATAAAGTTGTAAGTGTAGATGAGACTTCACATAGAGGACGTAACATATACAGCTTCAATCTCAAGTTAAGGTCTAAGCATTTCAGTACATGATTCATATTCCTGGCACCCTTTCAAGTTATCAAGAATAGCACATTTATAATATTGAGACATATCTTTCACGCATATAAAGTTGCAACCCCAAATTCATGTGAAACAACAATCCATAAAACAATTCAACTTTAATCTTACCATAATTACGCAAACACCGACAGAGCTCGATTTCTAAAAGACGGGGTTTTAGCCAGACATACCTCAACTGAGCTTTCCTTGATCCTATAACGTTCTGGAATGTTCGCACTTCAATCTATTTAAGAAATATAGCAAAATTGAACCCATAATCAAGAAAAGATTATAATCTAAGCTCACTTGAGCATTTTATCAAGCATTGAGTGTTCATTAAGGCCTTATGGCCCTTTTATGCAAGATTACACTTAGCCCATTCCCCATGCCTCTCTATTTATAATTTCCCCATATCTTCTAAGAACACATGCATGCAACTCAATCACCCTTATCCCCATGAATTTCCTCACTAATGACCTCTTATAGCTATGTATAAAATTAAGAGCTGGGGTGATGAAGTCTTACCTCCCGGAATGAAGTTTTTGGTGCTCCACTTGATTATCTTCAATGTTTTTAACAAGGATTTGTGGAGCAATTTTGATGAAAGGCACTTCCCTTATCTAAGACCCTCCCTCTCACTCTAAAAGCACCAGAAAATAGGCTCAAAATGAGCTATTACACAGAATCTAACGACAGGGGGTCGAGTTTAAAGTTTAGAAATCTGGAGCCCTGACTCAGATCTACGATCGCATATGCGATCGCAAATTGACATGCGGCCCGCAGAATGGACCGCAAAAATGCTCCCAAAAACCTGAATAATCTACCTGGGTATGCGACCAGAATGCGGTCCACATACCTGTTCTGCGGTCGCAAAATGCACCGTAGAACTGCTCCTCACAAATGTTCCAAGGGGATTATGCGACGACTATGCGGCCCGCATATCGACTATGCGATCGCATATTTGACCGCATAGTTGACCTCAAAATTAACCTTCACACTGCATGACTCTGCGGTCCGCATAGCTATATGCGACCGTAGAGTTGACTGCAGAATTGCACTTTTCTGGAAAATAGTATTCTTTAACTTTTTAATGCACAGATCAATCCAAAGGGTCCGAACCGCGGCGAGCTTGAATTTTATGAATTTCTAACACATGATCCTAACTTGGAACCACAAGACTCAGGTTTTTGAGTAGAAATTTCATGAGGCCTTACAGTGTTTCCCTTTGTTCTTCAGGTGGGCTCCTGATTACCTACACTTGAACCGTATTCCCTTTGTTCTCTAGGTGGGCTCCTGATTACCAACACTTGAATTACTTTTCCCTTTGTTCTCCAGGTGGGCTCCTAATTACTGACACTTGAATTGATTGCCCTTTTTTTTTCAGGTGGGCTCTTGATTACCAAAGCTTCAACTGCTCTTCCCTTTGTTCTCCAGGTGGGCTCCTAACTGTTAAACCTGAATTGTATTCCTTTCCTTTAAAACTTGAATTGCTTTCCCTTTGTTCTCCATGTGGGCTCCTGATTTCCAACACTTGTACTGTTTTTTCCTTGCCTCGTTTTCCTTTTGTTCTCTAGGTGGGCTCCTGATTGCTGGACTTGAACCGTTTTTCCTCGAAACTTGAATTGCTTCCCTTTGTTCTCCAGGTGGGCACCTGATTACCAACATTTGAATTACTTTCGCTTTGTTCTCCAAGTGGGATCCTGATTACCAACACTCTAACCGTATTCCCTTGCTCTCCAGGTGGGCGCCTGATTGACAAAACTCTAACCGCTTTTCCTCAAAACATTATTTGTTTCCCTTTGTTCTCTAAGTGGGCTCCTGATTGCTGAACTTGAACCGCTTTCCTTTGAAACTGCTTTCCCTTGAAACTTGAATTGTCTCCCCTTGTTTTCCAGGTGGGCGCCTGATTGCTGAACTTGACCTACTTTTCCCTTGAACTGCCTTCCGTTATTTCTATAGGTGGGTGCTTGATTACTCGAACCTTGGCCGCTTTCTATTCTCAAAACTCGTGTTGTTTTCCTTTGTTCTCCAGGTGGTCACCTGATTACAACATAATGGACAAAACAAAGAAAATTTCCTGCCCCAGTTTGGTAGCTGGACACATCTGTGAGTGTTAATTGAGTCATATTACCAAATATCTCTAAGAATTTGAAAGCTAGATCTCATTATCCATGAGGGTCCTAAAAATTCCTAGTTAACTGACAGTTTTTAAGCTAAATGATATTTCCTAAAGGTATGACTTCCACTAAATCTTGTTATCTGTGAAGATCTGAAACTAAATCTCATTATCCAAGAGGGTCCTGAATCATTAAAATCAAATCTCATCTTAAGAGTGGCAACTTTAAGGCTAAATTATATTTCCCTATGGCAGAACTTACGCTAAATCTTGTTATCTAACGGAGGTCTTAAATCTAAGTCCCGTTATTCAGGAGGGTCCTGAAAATTTTGAATTGAATTCTATCCTAAGAATGAAACTTCAAAGCCAACATATATTTCCTCAAGGTAAAACTTATGCTAGATCTTGTTACACATGAATGTTTTGCATTTTAACTAGGTCCCATTGTCCAGGAGGGTCCTGAGGATTTACGGTTAAACGTGTCTGGTACTTTCTTTCTTTATGGAAGGTTTCTCCGAAACAAATGGGATTTCCGCCCCTGTTTCAAATCAAAGAAAAATCTTGTTAGTTTAAAATGTGGTGGTTAGTTTGTGGCATTCTTGCTGAAAGTGGCCTCCCCGTTGTCGTGCTTTGCTTTGACTGGTTGCCTTGAACCGGCCAAGAACCGTTTGACTTTCTGACTGACTCTCAATTGCGTGACCTTGGATGACTCGAGTGTTCTACACCCACACCGTTGTTTTACATTTCTGACATTTCTACCTGAACCTCTATATATCCCACAGGATTACTAAACCATTCGACCAATGGAACTTTCACTGATACCTTATTTCCCACTTTACATTATGCTATCTCTGGTATGCTTTGGCCGCACTCTGCTTTGTGCAATTGGAAGTTGGTAGTAAGCTTTGAAACCCTTTCCTAATTGCTTAAACAAGGCTGACATTGGAAAAACCTTAGAGAAATAAACCCAAAAGAAATGAAATGCAATGACTTTGAGAGTTAGGAATAAAAGAAAATCTAAAATTGGATGACTGTTTGAGAGGGGAAAAGGAAAAGAGACTTATCTGAGTGGAATAGCTGGCATCAATGATCATGACATGCATTTTGGATTAATCAGCCCAGCTTATTCAACCAATCACCTTTCAGTTGTCATACTATATGCCCCAAGATTTCCATAACCCGATTCTTCGCCGAATCACTGACATTGTTTGGTCCGTGGTGCCCTGAAGGGTTTTCACCAACAAACCTCTCTCATTTAATCATCTCTCAACTCACCATCACCTTACGGTGTCCGTGAGGGTTTTCACCAATAAAACTCTCTCATTTTTTATTTCTCTCAGCTTTCCATCGCCTTACGGTGCCCTTGAAGGTTTTCACCAATAAGACTCTCTCATTTTTTTTCATTTTTCCTGCTTAGACCGAAGTGTTGCCCCTGATATGAATCATCTCTACTTGCTCGACTTGGAATCTCTCGGAGACTAATCGGAAGGTCTTTCTTTGGACCGTAATGTGGGCTTTTGGATAGGGTTAGAAAGAAAGGATATCAAAAGGCTCAAAACGACTTGAATGGGATTAAAATTTAAAACTCTTGGAATCAGATTTCTTACAACAACCACAACTTTCTGCCCTAATTTCTTTTCTTGGGGACTTCTGGATTTCTATTTTGATGGGACCGAACCATGAGGCTGCCTACGTATCCTTAAACGGAATCAGGTCAAACGTAGTTCATGTCATAGGAATTGCTTTGTTGTTGTTACTCCTCTCCTTTCCTTTCTTTCTCTCTTTTTTTTTCTTTTTCTTTCCTTTCTTTTCTTTCTTTTTTCTTTTTTCTTCTCTTCTTTTTCCATTTTTTCTTTTCTTTTCTCTCTTCTTTCCCTTTTTACTTCTTTACTTACCTTTTGCATTCGTATTTTTGGAATTTCGCTACTAATTCCAAACAAGGGGTATGAAAGGAAATAAATAAGGCTCAAAAGAGGTAAAAAGGGATAAAGTGTTTAGATAGCAGAACAAAATGCCTTCGTCATTCCAATCTTCAAAACATGCCAAGTACAAACAAACACAATTTAAACTATAGAAATCATACATAATATCTTTTGACTGCATTAGAATTGATAGCCATATCTACACATTTGCCTTCTATATCTGTTAAATACAAAGCCCCATTGGACAACGCTCTCGTTATAATGAACGGCCCTTGCCAATTTGGGGCGAACTTGCCTTTCGCTTCAACCTGATGTAGAAGGATGTGTTTCAATACTTGCTAGCCCACTTCAAATTTCCGGGGATGCACCTTCTTGTTGTATGATCTCGCCATGCTCTTTTGATACAAATGGTCATGACACACTGCTGCCAATCTTTTCTCATAAATCAAGCTCAATTGCTCCAGACAGGTTTTGACCCACTCATCATCATCAATCTCGGCTTTGGCAACAACCCGAAGAGATGGAATTTCAACTTCCGCGGGTATCACTGCTTCAGTGCCATACACCAACAAATAAGGAGTTGCACCTACTGAAGTGCGAACAGTAGTGCGATAACCTAGCAAAGCAAAAGATAACTTCTCATGCCATTGCATGGACCCTTGTACCATTTTTTGAAGTATCTTCTTTACATTCTTGTTGGCTGCCTCGATTGCTCCATTCGCCTTAGGGCGATATAAAGTGGAATTGCGATGCGTAATCTTAAACTGTTGACACACTTCTTTCATCAAATAATTGTTAAGATTAGCCTCATTATCTGTGATGATCACCTTTGGGATTCCGAACCGATAAATGATACTTGAATGAACAAAATTGACCACTACCTTCTTGGTCACAGATTTAAAAGTTTTAGCTTCAACCCACTTAGTGAAATAGTAATGGCGACCAGAATGAACCTGTGCCCGTTGGATGCCGCTGGCTCAATTGGTCCGATGACGACCATACCCTAAGCAACAAAAGGCCATGGTGCGAATATTGTGTGTAATTCAGATGGCGGAGAATGAATCAAATCTCCGTGTCCTTGACATTGATGACACTTGCGCACAAAACTAATACAACCTCGCTCCATGGTGAGCCAATAATAACCTACTCGGAGAATTTTCTTTGCCAGAACATACCCACTCATATGCGGTCTGCAAACTCCGGAATGCACTTCGGTCATGATAGCCGTGGCCTGTCTAGCATTTATGCATCTTAACAATCCAAGATCTGGAGTCCTTTTGTACAACACTCCTCCACTGAAGAAAAATCCACTTGCCAAATGACGAATTTTCCTTTTTTGATCACCTGTGGCTTGTACTGGATACACCCCCCTCCTGATATACTCCCTGATGTCATGGAACCATGGTTCACCATCAGGTTCCTCCTCAACCATATTGCAGTAAGCATGCTGATCATGGACCTGAATATGCAAAGGGTCAACGTAAGCTTTGTCTAGATGGTGTAACATTGACGCCAAGGTAGCCAAGGCATCATCGACCTCATTATGAATCCTTGGAATGTGCCTAAACTCTATAGATCGAAACTGTTGACACAGATCATGCAGACATTGTCAATATGGTATAAGCTTTAAATCTCGCGTCTCCCATTCTCCTTGAAACTGGTGCACCAGAAGATCCGAGTCTCCCAAGACCAAGACTTCCTGGATTCCCATACCTACAGCTAGCCTTAACCCAAAATGAATGCCTCGTACTCAGCCATGTTGTTGGTACAATAGAAGCGAAGCTGAGCCGTAACAGGGTAGTGATGCCCCATTTCAGAAATGAGTACAACTCTTATCCCAATGCCTTTTATGTTGGCAGCCCCATCAAAGAAGAGTTTTCAACCGGGCTTTTCCTCCTTCTCGACCTTGTCAATGTGCATTACCCCTTCATTTGGAAAATAAGTCTTCAAAGGTTCATATTTTTTGTCCACCGAGTTCTTGGCCAAATGATCGACCAAAGCATGGGCTTTCATTGCCGTCTGAGTCAAATATATGATGTCAAACTCTGTGAGTAAGAACTGCCACTTTGCAAGCCTTCCTGTGGGCATAGGCTTCTGAAAGATATACTTTAGAGGATCCAGGCAAGAAATGAGGTAAGTAGTGTAGGATGACAAGTAATGCTTCAACTTCTGTGCTACCCAAGTCAGGGCACAGCACGTCCTCTCAAGGGGAGTATACTTGACCTCATAAGATGTGAATTTCTTGCTGAGATAGTAGATGGATTGCTCTTTCCGGCCAGTGATGTCATGTTGACCCAATACACATCCAAATGAATTATCCAAGACTATCAAATAAAGAATAAAAGGTCTTCCTAGTTCTGGTGGGACCAACACAGGTGGGTTCGACAAATACCCCGTGATCTTATCGAAGGCTTCTTGGCACTCATCGGTCCATTTGACCGCAGCATCCTTCTTTAGCAACTTGAAGATGGGCTCACAAGTTGTCGTGAGCTGAGCGATAAACCTGTTGATGTAGTTCAGCCTCCCTAACAGACTCATCACCTCGGTCTTGTTCTTTGGTGGGGGCAATTCCTGAATAGCTTTAATCTTTGACGGATCCAATTCAATGCCTCGCCGGCCGATTATGAATCCCAACAGTTTTCCGAATGGGACACCAAATGCACATTTTGCAGGGTTGAGTTTAAGATTCTGCGGAGCCTTTGGAAGAATTTTCTCAAATCTCTAACATGGTCAGACTGCTTCCTGGACTTTATGATCACATCATCCACGTAAACCTCAATCTCTTTATGTATCATGTCATGAAATACGGTTGTCATTGCCCTCATATAAGTTGCCCCGGCGTTTTTCAAACCAAAAGGCATGACCCGGTAGCAGTATGTTCCCCATGGCATGATGAATGTCGTCTTTTCCGCATCTTCCTCATCCATTAAAATCTAATGATAGCCCACATAGCAATCCACAAAAGACCCAATCTCATGCTTGGCACAATTATCAATCAAAATGTGGATATTTGGCAATGGGAAGTTGTCCTTTGGACTTGCCTTGTTGAGATCACGGTAATTAACACACACTCTGGTTTTACCATCTTTCTTTGGCACAGGCACAACATTGGCTAACCATGTGGGATACCACATGACCCGAATGATCATTGCATCAAGCTGCTTTGTGACCTCTTCTTTAATCTTCACACTCATGTTAGATTTGAATTTTCTCAACTTCTACCTGACGAGCGAGAATGCTGGATCGATTGGCAATTTGTGGACCACCAAATCAGTACTCAAACCTAGTATATCATCATATGACCATGAAAAAATATCCTTATACTCAAATAATGCTTTAATTATTTCTTCCCTGATTTGTGGTTCAAGATGGACACTTATCTTAGTTTCTCTGACATTATCTGGGTCCCCTAAATTGATTGCTTATGTATCATTCAGGTTAGGCTTGGGTTTTTCTTCAAAATGACTTAGTTCCTTACTAATCTCTTCAAAGGCCTCATCCTCATCATATTTTGATTCATCATCACACTATATTTCTTGGATTATTATTTCAGAATTAGATTGACTTTTAAGACTGGGCCGAATATTCCTTATGCATGTCATATCATTGAAACCAGCATAAAAGGAACTCTACAGAGAAGAAAAAGAAAACAAAAATAAAACTATCAGGAGTGGTAAAAAAGGGAAATTGCATTTCATTAAAATAGAGGATAACGGGGTTTGTACATCAACAAGCGAAAAATAAAAGTCTGGGTCACAACCCTGGAATGACCCAAATAGAAAGGAAAACAAAACAAACTACCAAGACTCCTTCCGGGTAGGGAGAGGAGTAGCCTTCCAATTGTTAAGCTTTGCATTTGGCCCGACGAACTGCACGTCCGCTTTGCTAGAACCTTCTCCAACTTCCACCATGTTCACATCATCAAACAACCTCTGGAACCTTTCGATTAACTCCTCATCAATGTCAACCACAGAACTTAGAACTCACGTCACTGGGCGTTTCCTGGCGTCGGGCTTGACAAAAGACCTGAGAGATGCGGAATAGGCTTTGGAAGTACCCCAGGCCTTCTGTTTCAACCTTTTAGCCCTTTTTACATATGCCACTGTAGATTTGAATCCAAGACCGAACGTACCCAAATTTTTAGGGAGGGACACTGGCTGTATGATATCCTGTAGAGACGCGCCCAGACCTTTACTAGGCACAAAGCCATTTTTCAGCATTTCAAAGGCCACCATGACTGATGCGGAGGTTATCTTTGGAGTTGGAACATATTTCCCCTCTGGAACCTTCTCGACTGGCACTGTTTCAAAAACTTGATAGACCCAAGGCCCTTTATCATCTTCAACCTCAATTAACGGAACAGAGGCATCACGGTGAGCATACAAATTATCCTCGCCGTGCACGACGAAAATCTCTTGTCTATCCCATTCGAACTTGACCATCTGGTGCAGAGTGGATGGGACTGCTTTGGCGGTATGAATCCAAGGTCGACCCAACAGCAAATTGTAAGAGACGGCTACATCCAACACATGGTCCTATTGTTAATTTAAGCATTATATCCCTAACTGAGTCCTTCCATCCACCATCAAAACCTCGGACGCATATGTTATTCTTGTGAATTCTCTCATCATCCACTTTCAACTTGTTCAGAGTACAGAGAGGGCAGATATTTGCATTGGAACCACTGACAACTAATACCCTGGTAACCACATAATCTTCGCATTTTATCGTAAGATAGAGAGCTCTGTTGTGTTTAGTCCCTTCCATAGGCAACTCATCATTAGAGAAGGTGACCATATTCACCTCAAATATTTTGTTAGCGATCTTTTCCAGATGGTTTACTGAAATTTTGTTAGGAACATGAGCCTCGTTCAGAATTTTCATCAAGGCCCGACGATGCTTGTATGAGTGGATTAACAATGACAGCAATGAAATCTGAGCATGCGTCTTTCTCAACTGCTCCACAATGGAATAATTTTGTACCTTCATTTTTCTCAGAAACTCCTCCGCCTCTTCTTCAGTCACTGCTTTCTTCACTAGAACTGGGTTATCTCTGGATATTTTAGCTTTCCTTAACTCTTCCGGTGCAAAGCATCTCCCTGAACGAGTTAATCACCGGGCCTCATTGACTTCTTCTTTCACTTCCTTTCCTTTATAGGTCACTATCACCTGTTCATAGTTCCATGGGATTGGTGCTGATTACAAGCAACTGGGTTACAGTCTTAATGATGATAGAATCCGTGCGGGCACCCTCTACAATTATAATAGGCATGTTTGCTACTTATGGCACAACCACTTTTGATTGTCCTTACTTTGATACAACATCACTTGGGGTTCTTTTCTCAGCTACCACAGATGGTTCACCGTTTGTCCTGCTCACCTTGTTCACTGATCCTACAACTGTTGATTTTTTAACTGGCTTGACCTCACTGGACCAAATCATCATGACGGTCTGTGAAGGCTTATTGGGCTCCCCTCCCTTATGTACATCTCGATCATGTTTGTCTCCTGATGGGTTGGTAGTGGGTTCTGGTTGATGTTGGGTGCCTCTGGAGTCTGGACTTCAATTCGGTTTGTGTCAATGAGCTCCTGGATAGCATTTTTCAGGTGCCAGCACTTCTCCGTATCATGCCCCGGAGTACCAAAATAATACTCACAGCTCATAAAGTAATCAAGATTCTTTGGAGGAGGGTTTGGCAATTTCGATTCGATTGACCTCAGCATATCCAACTGCCTCAATCTATGGAATAAACTGGTATAAGATTCTCCCAATGGGGTAAAGGTTTTCTTTCGCTACAACCTCTCGTTTTTGAATGCTGGATTGGGTCAAAAACCTGGGCCAGTTGGGTTTCGGTAGGCTCGTGGGGGTAGGTAAGCATTTTATGGAGCTGGGTAGGTGTTTTGTGGAGCTGGGTAGGTGTTTTGTGGGGCTGGGGCATGACATTGTGCATAAGGCAGGAGGTTGAGTATATGTTTGGGCATGGTGGATAGAAATATGAGGCTCTGGTGATGGGAAGTAGTGTTGGGGTGGATTATATGGGGGTTGGGTGTAGGTTCAGTAATGGGGTCCAGGCTGGGTATATTGGTGTGACGAGCCCCTAGGTCCAAACCATGATCCTGAATCAATTGTTGCCACATCTTCTTTCTTCTTCATTCCAATCACTCCCCTAGTACCGTTCTGAATGGCTTGGTTAGTTGCCTTGATAGCCGAGCAACTCATGATTTTGCTTAATTTAAGCCCTTCTTCCACCATACCACCCATCTTCACTACCTTATTGAACGATTTGCCTATGGTCGATATCAGATGGCCGAAGTAAGTGGGCTCCAGGGCCTGCAGAAAGTACTCCACCATTTCGCTCTCCTCCATCAGGGGGTTAACTCTTGCCACATGTTCTCTCCAGCGAAACCCATATTCTCTGAAACTTTCATTAGGCTTCTTCTCAATCTTAGTCAAAGACAAACGATCTGGCACAATCTCGATGATGTATTGGAAATGGCGAGCGAATGCTTGGGCCAAATCATCCCAGGTATACCATCTGTTGTGATCCTAATGAGTGTACCACTCCAATGCCGAGCCACTCAAACTCTAGCTAAAGTATGTCATCAATAGCTCATTTTTCCCGCCGGCTCCTCTCATTTTACTGCAGAATCCCCTCAAGTGGGCCACCGAGTCTCCGTGCCCATCATACAAATCAAGCTTTGGCATCATAAATCCCACCAGCAACTGAACATCAGGAAATAGACACAAATCTTTGTAGGTCACGCTCACCTGGCCTCCCAATCCCTGCATGCTTCTGAATGACTATTCCAGGCTTCTAACCTTCCTGAACATCTCCTCATGTTCTAAGTTTTTAGGTGGTTTCTCAGTCTTAATAGGGAGGTCGAAATGAGGAGTGTAGGAGTAAGGTTCCGGGACCTTGAAAGTAGGCTCCAGGGGATAGTATTGGTTATCTTCAGTTTGGAATAAAGGCTCACTGGAGGATCGGTGGAGTGTAGCGGGTAGGGTGCCACGAAAATAGGGGTGGCTGGTGGAGGAGGGTATGGGACTGGTTGGATGGTGGTGCTTGTGGTGTTTGGGAAGTGGTGCCCTGGTAGTGGTGGTAAATGGGGAAGCCTGGAGATGAATCAATAGTAGGAGGTTCTTGGGATTGAGCTAGGGGTGGGACGAAAGCAGGGTTAGCGGGGTAGAATGGTGGTGGATGCCCTTTTACCCATGCCTGGTATATCTCTACCATCTGGTGTTTCAACTTATACAACTCCTCTTTCAGGTTAACATCAGACTCCTCCCCCTCTCTTAACGGGTCAATAACACTTGCATCCAGTTCTTGGTTAGCCATGATCAACTTGTCTTTGGACCTAGTGTTTTACGGATCAGTTGCCAGAATGCCAAACAAACTAACAATCTGCCTGGACTTTATGACAACAACAAACTTGTTAGCGATTAGGGCTTAACAAATAGGAAACCACACGTTGGGGATGCAATGCACCTAAGCAGTTAACCATTTCTATTATGCATTTGATCGGTTGCTTGCGTCATCCCGACTTTCCCTAATTTTCATTTTGCAACTTCTCTCTCTTTTTTTCATTCCTGCTTTTCTTTGCTTGATTCTTGTTTTTCTTTTATTCCCTTATTTTCTCTCTTGTTTTGCTATTATTTCCCTCCCACAATTCTCTTGTTTTCTCTCTTTTTCTTTTTTTCTTTTTTTCATTTCACGGTTATGATCGAATCCTATGGGGATTGCCTACGTATCATGGCGCTGCATGAATTAGACCAAGCGTAGTTCTGGGAGATAAGTGTAAAAATAAATTAAAAAAAATATTTTGGGGTTTTCAAATTTTTTCATAAAATAAAAACATTTCAATTACAACGACTCATCCTATCATAAAAACTAATAGACTCGAAAAAAGGGGGACTAACAAACTCTAACAGAAATATGAAAATACAGACTTGAAAGCAGACTAACAGACTCTAACAAAGAAAAATAAAAATATAGACTTGAATGAAAATCATGAATACATCAATGCCTCAACTTCTCCAAAGGCCCATGGGACATCAGTCGGTCTCGCCACGGGCCTATGTGCAAGATCCCCTTGAAGGCGCTCCAGGTCATTCATTATTTGGCGAACAAAGGTCATTACCGCAGTAAAGAAGGTGGTTCTAGTCATGTCTTCACATTCATGACACTTCATGACGATGTAGTCAGCAATGGCCCTAACCCTCACCCTGATGATACCCTTTTCTTGGAGCAAACGCCTTATTTGCTGAGACCTAGCTTCTAGCACCTGGGCATCATGAAGGTTTTGACCCTGCAACTATTGCATATCTTCCTCTAACTGGGCCATTAGCGCATAGCAATGTTTCCTTTCTGCTTTAAAGTTCATAGCTTTTTTTGACATCTCATTTTCGAGGGTAGCTAGCCTTTTCTTCAAATTGGTGATTGTTCCCTCATATTTCTTTTTCAACTACCGGACAAACTCTGACCGTCCCTCTGCGTTCTTCGCTAACTATGACCATGCCTTTGCCAGATTAGCCTTGGATTTTTCCAGATCATCCTCACACTCAGCTAATTTCCTCTTGAGACAACATATGAGTCTTTCATCCTTTCGGCTCCTTTCCTGATTCTCAGTAGCTATTTTCATTTTTCGGATCTGTGCTCGAAGGGCCTTGTTTTATTGAGCCAATTTCTTCTTCTCCCCTTCATCGGCCGTGGCTTGTACACTTTTGTCAAATTTAAGATTCCGGATCTGTCCCTCCAATTTTCTTATGGTGGCTCTGTAGTTTGCCTCTTTCGCCAACCAATCCCATTGCTCCTGCGCTCCATCAGTGAATTGTTGGACATGGGGCCTTTTTGCGGGCCGTTCGGGCTCTTGATGGACTTGGGACCTTTTACCGTACCAATCTGTATAACTAGGCTCCAACTCGCCTCTGGATAGATCTCGTACCTGAGTCTTTGGCTCTAAGAACCTACATTGATGCCAAATTCGACGCACCCTTTCTTCTGGGAAAGCAACTTGTGGTTCCAATTCGATGACATGCCACATCATGTGGGATGGTCTGGTACCTGCCTAAATGGCGTAGAACTCTATGCGGGGCATAAGGCTGAATGCTCGGGGGACCCATCAATAGAAGAAAACACACCTCAACCGACATATAAATGACTTCACTAACCGAGAGCCACCCGAATGTCCATTCAATCTTGTTTGCAGTCAAGGAGCTCAAGTGTGCAAACCATGATTCCGTACCGTCTCGAAACTCATAGCCCTTCACTCGTTGTTCATGTTTTTCAATGCATTGAAGACCGGTCATACCTAGGTTCATGTACCGCGGGTGGTGACACAGGTGTTCCTCCATCCAGAGTTGTAGAAGCATATTGCATCCTTCAAAAAACTTTCCTCCTTCTCGGCAAACAGTTAGATCTCGGTAAATCTCCGCCAAGATCATCAGTACAATGGTGTCATTTGCCTTTTTAGTCATGAAGTCGGCTATCCCCACAAGCCCCAATTCTATGTTTCCATCTTTTCTTGGACAAATCAAAACACCAGGAATGCCACTATGAAAGCCAATCCTCGTTGAGCTTCCCACTTATCTTTGTTCCCCGAATGAGTAAGACCGGTATCTGGCATCTCAAAAAATCGCGGGGGTTCTCGTAGCGTCGGTACAAGAAGTAGAATGTGCAAAATTCCTTGGCCAAATTTGCATCTTGAACTTCCAGACTGATGCTTAGAAGGTCCAGAAATTTATGAGGAGTCACTGTTCTGGGTGCTACCGGGTATTGATTTCTGAGATTCCCACTAAAACCAGTGTAGCCCGCTCTTTCCTCAAGTGTAGGGGTTAGCTCAAAATCAACAAAATGGAATACATTATGTGTTGGGTCCCATAAGGGTATCAAAGCCTCAATTATATCCTTCCTCGGCTTGATCTTCAGAAGCCCAACAAGACCACCCAAAGCTTTTATCACAGTTTTTCTGCTGACTTCCCCCAAATCATGCCACCACATATGTAGTTCTGACGGGATTTCCTCGCGGACTGTGAAAGGTTCATTTTCAATTATTCTCATCCTGCACATTTGTTTAAGGTGATTGATTAAAAGACTGTGATTTACTTTGACTCAAGAGAAAAACTCTCATTTTCACAAAATTTAGAACAAAACATTCTTGCGAATACAACCCTTCAGCACCTCAAGAGAAAAAAAAACTTTTTAGGGCTATTTTTATTAATCAACCAAAATTTTTGAAAAAGAACCCTAGGTGGCTATTTTTGCAAAAATAGCATTTCGGCGCCCTTTGGGGCATTTTTGGCTAATTTGGACAAGAATGGCGCCACCTAATTTATTTATGACAAAACAGCGATACTTCAATTTTCTGGGTTATTTTTGCAAAAGGAGTTGGACCCGATGAGGGTTGCCTACGTATCCCACATCCGGTGAGAATCAAACTTGCGTAGTTCGATCAATTTTGATGTAACAGAAAACACAAACTTTTGAAGTAGATTTTTTTTTCTTTTTTTCGAAAATTTCGGCAGAGTTTTGGGGTATTTTGGACACCAGGTTTTTCATAGGCGGGTAATTTCCTCTCTCTCACCTCAATTTGGTTTTTCTCCATTTCTCCCTTATTCTAGAAGTCGGTCAACATGCAATCCGAGTCAAATAAATGTGCAAGTAGCAAGCAAAATGCATCAGGATGGTCTTTTGATTTCAGGTGCGCCTGTCCTAGACGACCTAACCCCTACGTTGAGTCCCTAAAGTCAGAATGCACATGAAGCAAGAAAGAGTTCCTACTAAGGATCCGGCATGAGGCTATGTTATACTAGGTTTGAAACCCTGTATTTATTTGTTCTAGACTTGGCTTACCCTAGCAGACAGCTCGAGACGAGGGGGGCAGCGTACCGGGAATACAGAAGCTTCACCGGCTTTGCAACTTATCCGAACCTCGTTCTAAAATTGGAAAATGACTCTAATAGAAAAGAAGTCACACGAAGTGCACACTTCCTAGATGATTTAGAAGACTCAGAGAGAGGAGGGTTTCGTAACAATTTATATACAGTCCAAACAATATCAAAACGGTAAAAAAAGGGCATTTAGCACATTAGGCTCAGACATATAAAAATCAGATAATAAATAAAGCCAAATATAACAATTATTCTAAGCTCGAATTTTTGAACCCTGAACCAGAGATTTTGGGTTCGTGTCACCAGCAGAGTCACCAGAGCTATCACACCTCCTTTTTCCTACCCCCGAAAGGGGTATAATGGAGTTTTTTCCAATTTAAGTGACAATCAAAACGGGATTATTTATTTAAGTTCAGAGTCGCCACTTGGGATAATTTATGGTGTCCCAAGTCACCGGTTTAAAATCCTGAATCGAGGAAAGATTGACTCTGTTTAATAGTCCGCGAACACAGAAATCCGGGTAAGGAATTCTGTTAATGTCACGACCCTAGTTCGCCCTCCGTGAACTGTCGTGATGGCACCTAGTCTCTACGACTAGGTAAGCCTAACAAATGTGAAACATAAACAAAACTTGCGGAACAAAATAACCAAAAACCAAAAGTAACTGAATGGAACAATAGTTATAATGTCGCTCGGCATATACAACACAACATTCTCAAAACCAAGTACACTATCCCAAAACCCGGAAACTCACGGAAACACAAGCCTTTGGAATATCTAACAGTCTAACTCCAGAATATCTAACAAGAAAGAAAAATACATAAGTGCAATGTTTAACAGCTAGAATAGAGAGGGACTTCTCGGTCTACAGACGCGGCAGATGTACCTCGAAGATTCTAGAGCAATCGTCTCCCTCAATGATGGTAGGCCTGAGTAGCGGTACCTGGATCTGCACATGAAAAACATGCATAGAAGGGGCATGAGTACACCACAGCGGTATTCAGTAAGTGACAAGCCTAACCTTGGTTGGGTAGTGACGAGGAAGGTCAGGGCCCTACAAAGGTTAAATAAAATATAAATATCAACAGTAAGGAACAGAACAATATAAATAAGTACGGCTCTAAAATAACACAAGATGTACATGACCAGGTAAACATCGAAAGGAAATACAGCTCAGCACTAATAATAACAATCGAGGATCTCCCAGGAAACCGTCCTATAATCCCATCTGTACATGTCCGATGGATCTCCCGGGATCTCGTCCCGTAGTCCAACTCATAGTGTGTGGGGATCTACTGGAATCCCGTTTCGTAGTCCCAAATGTAAATACCTAGTATTGGGGGAATCTACCGGGTGCATTCCCGTAGTTCCATATAACTGTGCATGGGGGATCTACCGGGATTCTAACCCGTAGTCCCAAAGTAAATAGACAAGGGGGAGCTACCGGAATCCCACATCCGTAGTCCCAAAATAAATACGCAATAGCAGCAGGAAGATATGTAGAAATGACAAAATTTCATATTAAGGCAATTAGTGATTCTAGCCTAGCATGCTGCACAGAATTCAAGTAAGGTAGGTTGAATCAACTAAAGCAATTAAGTCACTTAGACATGCTTTCCTAAGCTAACAATTGGCTTAATAGTGCAAGTAATAGAAATAGGAAAGGAAACATACTAGTAATTACTTAAAGAAAACCGAATTTCCAACAATTAGCACAAGTGCGCACTCGTCACCTCACGTACAAGGCATTTCAATTACCAAACATACCAATCCTAAGGGGAAGGTCCCCCCCCCCACAAGGTTAGACAAGCCACTTACCTCGAACCGGCTCAATAATCAATCTGAAACCACGCTCTTGCCATGAGTACTCGACTCCAAATGGCCTAAATCTGTTCAATTCAATTTCATAATGTAAATAACACTTCAAGTAACTCATTCTACAGTTACATTCTAAGCTAATACGCAAAATTATGTAAAATGACCAAAATGTCCTCGGGCCAACGTCTTAGAATCAGGTGAAATTTACATTTTAAGAAATCTCGTACTCTCACGAGTCTATACATAGCAAGAACACTGAAATCAAAGTCCAAATGACCCCTCAAATCCTCATTCAAAGGTCTGTAACTCAAGCCCTAATTACCCATTTTTTCCAAATTTTTCACCACTAATTAGGTCCATGAAAATGAGTTATGAAGTCAAGGATGTTACCTCCAAGTGATTCACCTTTGTTTTTCTCAAAAAGCTCTCTTAAAAGCTTCAAACCCAGATGAAAATGGTGAAAGAATCGTTCAAATTCGCGAAGGCAACTATTTATATGTTCTGCCCAGGGATTTCCGCATCTGCGGCCCTGGGACCGCATCTGCGGTCCCGCTTTTGCATACCAAAGGTCACACCTGCGACTTTCAGTTAAAGACCAGAAACCGCATCTGCGATTACTCTTTCGCAGATGCGCCACCGCTTATGCGGTATTCCTTCTGCATCTACGGAACCTGAAGACCCTCCCCAAATCCGTTTATGCGATGTCCCCGTCGCTTCTGCGGCTCTGCACCTGCGGAACCCAAACCGCAAGCGCGGTTATGACAGAAGACTAGCTGCTGCAGCAAAACTTCAAACTCCAAATCCTTCCGTCAACCATCCGAATTCACCCCGAGGCCCACGGGACCTCAACCAAAGGCATCAACAAGTCACAAACCACTATCCAAACGTGTACCAATCCTTAAAACACATAAAACAACATCGAAACGTCGAATTAACCATGGATTTAAGCCTAAGAACTCCAAATTTCTCAAAGTAAGCTTTCGATCAAAAAGTCTATCAAACCTCGTCCGAATGACCAGAAATTTTGCACACACGTCACATTCAACACTACGGAGCTACTCCAACTTCCGGAATTTCATTCCCACCTTCGGATCAAAATCTCACTATCAAATCAGAAACTTCAAAAATTCAACTTTCGGCATTTCAAGCCTAAATTAGCTACGGACCTCCAAAACATGATCCGAACACACTCCTAAGCCCAAAATCACCTAATGGAGCTAACGGAACCATCAAATTTCCATTTTGAGTCCGTCTTCACATTGTTCCAACTACGGTCAACTTTCCAACACTTAAGCTCTCATTTAGGGACTAAGTGTCTCAGAACTCTCCGAAACTCAAAACCGAACATCCCGGCAAATCAAAATAGCATAATTAAACTTGGGGAAAGCAGTTAATAGGGGATCGGGGCATAAATTCTTAATACGGACGGCCGGGTCGTCACATCCTCCTATACTTAAACATTTTTCGTCCTCGAACGAGCATAAAGGCATACTTGAAGTAGTGAAAAGATGATGGTAATGGCTACGCATATCCTACTTAGTCTCCCAGGTCGCCTCCTCGACCGGCTGACCCCGCCACTGAACCTTTACTGATACAATGTTCTTTGACCTCAGCTTTCTGACCTGCCGACAGGCTCCTCAACATAAGATAGATCCTTGTACAACTGGACTAAACTGAAATCCAACACATGCGACGACTCACCGTGATACCTCCGAAGTATCGAAACATGAAATACCGGATGAACTCCGGCCAAGCTAGGAGGTAAGGCAAGCTCATAAGCAACCTCCCCAACACGCCCCAATATCTCAAAAGGGCCAATAAATCTTGGACTCAACATTCCTTTCTTCCCGAATCTCATGACGCCCTTCATAGGCAAAACCCGAAGCAGAACCCACTCTCCAACCATATAATAAACATCACGAACCTTCCGGTCAGCGTAACTCTTCTGTCTGGACTGGGCTGTATGGAGTCTATCCTAAATCACCTTAACCTTCTCTAAAGAATCTTGTACCAAGTCTGTGCCCAATAGTCTAGCCTCACCCGGCTCAAACCAACCCACCTGGGATCTACACCGCCTCCTATATAAAGCCTCATACGGTGCCATCTGAATGCTGGACTGATATCTATTGTTATAAGCAAACTCCGCCAATGCCAAGAATTGATCCCAAGACCCTCCAAACTCAATCACACACGCACGGAGCATATCCTCAAGAATCTGAATAGTGCGCTCGGACTGTCCATTAGTCTGAAGGTGGAATGTTGTACTCAACTCCACCCGAGTACCCAACTCATGCTGAACGGCCCTCCAGAACCTTGATGTGAGCTGAGTACCCCTATCTGAGATGATGGACACTGGAATACCATGCAAACGAAAATCTCCCGGATATAAATCTCCGCCAACCTCTCCGAAGAATAAGTAGTACACACAGGAATAAAATGAGCAGACTTGGTCAGCTGATCCACAATCACCCAAATAGCATCAAACTTTCTCAAATTCCGTGGGAGCCCAACTACAAAGTTCATGGTAATCTGCTCCAACTTCCATTCCGGAATCTCTATCTGCTGAAGAAACCCACCCGGTCTCTGGTGCTCATACTTCACCTACTGACAATTGAGGCACCGAGCTACAAATCCAACTATATCCTTCTTTATCCGCCTCCACCAGTAGTACTGCCTCAAATACTGATACATCTTCGTGGCACTCAGATGAATGGAATACCATGAGCTATGGGCCTCCTCCAGAATCAACTCCTGAAGCCCATCAACATTGGGTACACAAATCCGACCCTGCATCCTTAATACCCCATCATCACCAATAGTCACATCTCTGGCATCACCGTGCTGAACCTTGTCCTTGAGGACAAGCAAATGAGGGTCATCATACTACTGCTCCCTAATACGGTCAAATAAAGACAACCGACAAACCACGCAAGCTAGAACCCGACTGGGCTCCGAAAGATTTAATCTCACAAACTGGCTAGCTAAGGCCTGAACATCCATCTCCATAGGCCTCTCCGATGCTGGTAAATAAGCCAAACTCCCCAAACTCTCTACCCGGCGACTCAAAGCATCGGCCACCACATTGGCCTTGCCCAGGTGATACAAAATAGTGATATTATAGTCCTTTAGCAACTCTAACCGCCTCCTCTAGCGCAAATTTAGGTCCTTTTGCTTGAATAGGTGCTACAAGCTCCGATGGTCAGTATAAATCGCATAGGGAACACCGTATAAGTAATGGCACCAAATCTTTAGGGCATGAACAATGGCAACTAACTCAAGGTCGTGAACAGGATAGTTCTTCTCATGTATCTTCAACTGTCTGGATGCATAGGCAATCACCATATCGTCCTGCATCAATACCGCACCGAGGCCAACACTCGAGGCATCACAATAGATCGTATAAGACCCCAAACCTGTAGGCAGTATCAAGATTGGGGTTGTGGTCAAAGCTATCTGGAGCTTCTGGAAGCTAGCCTTAAACTCCTTCGTCCACTGGAACGGAGCACCCTTCTGGGTCAACCTGGTCATAAGGGCTGCAATCGATGAAAATCCCTCCACAAAACGACGTTAGTAGCCCATCAGACCAAGGAAACTATGGATCTCGGTAGCTGAGGATGGTCTGGGCCAACTCTACACGGCCTCTATCTTTTTCGGATCCACCTGATTACCCTCACTCGATACCACGTAGCCTAGGAATACCACTAAATCCAACCAAAACTCACACTTCGAGAACTTAGCATATAACTTCTTCTCTCTTAGAGTCTAAAGCACAGTCCTCAGGTGCTGCTCATGATCTTCCTGACTCTGGGAATACACCAGAATATTATCAATAAAGACAATGACGAACGAGTCAAGATACGGCCAAAACACACTATACATCAAATGCATAAAGGCTATTGGGGCATTGGTCAGCCCAAATGACATGACAAGGAACTCGTAATGACCATATCGAGTCCTGAAAGTAGTCTTTGGGATATCTGGCTCCCGAATCTTCAACTGATGGTAACCTGAGTGCAAATCAATATTAGAAAACACTTGTGTGCCCTGAAGCTGGTCAAACAAATCATCAATACGAGGCAAAGGATAACAGTTCTTCACTGTAACCTTGTTCAACTAGCGATAATCAATACACATACGCATAGAACCATCCTTTTTCTTCACAAACAAGACACGAGCACCCCAAGGTGATACACTAGGCCGAATAAAACCCTTATCAAGCAATTCTTGTAACTGATCCTTCAACTCTTTCAACTCAGGAAGAGTCATACGATACGAAGGAATAGAAATGGGATGAGTGCCCCGCAACAGATCAGTGCCAAAATCAATATTTCTATCAGGTAGCATGCCTGGGAGATCAGCTGGAAACATATCGGGAAAATCCCATACTACTGGAACTGAATCAACTAAAGGGGTATCAATACTGACATCTCTCACATAAGCTAAGTACGCGTCACACCCCTTCTCAACCATACGCTGAGCTTTAAGAAAAGAAATAACTCTACTGGGAGTGTGATCTAAAGTACCTCTCCACTCAACACGCGGTATACCTGGCATAGCCAGCGTCATAGTTTTGGCATGACAATCAAGAATAGCATAATGGGGCAACAACCAGTCCATGCCCAAGATAATGTCAAAATCTACCATGCTAAGCAACAATAAATCGGCTCTGGTCTCAAAACCACTAAGAGCAACCAAACACGACCGATAAATGCGGTCCACGACAAGAGAATCTCCCATAGGAGTAGAAACATAAACAGGGTAACTCAAAGAATCCCGAGATACACCAAATGCGGAAACAAATAAGAAGACACATAAGAATAAGTGGAGCCTGGATCGAATAGAACCGATGCATCTTTGTGACAAACCAGTATAATACCTATGATGATAGAATCGGAGGCAACAGCCTCGGTACGAGCAGGAAGGGCATAGTATCTGGCCTGGCCTCCCCCTCTAGACTGACTTCTACCTCCCTGTCCACCACCTCTAGCTAGCTGAGCAGGTGGGGTAGCAACTGGATCTGTAACCATAGCCTGAGAACTCTATGGGGCACGATGTGGCTGAGAAGTCTGTGGAGGTGTACCCCTCCCAAGTCTGGGGCAATCCCTCACCATATGGCATGTGTCGCCACACTCAAAACAAGCTTTGGGAGGACGTGGCGGTTGTGACTAGCTAGGGTCAGGTCTATTGGATTGACCTCTGAAAGCACCCCGCATAGGAGGCGTGGTAGATACCGGTGGTGCATAATAAGGCTCCTGAAGCCTAGGAGGAGCTGGAGCACTATTGGCTGCTGGAAGAGCTTAATGAATAGGGCGACTCATATAACCCCTACCATGACGTCCTGCAGCCGAGGCACGGGCACCAAAGAAGTGGCTCGACTCTCGAGACCTCTTGGCCTCCCTCTCCTCTCTCTCCCTAGCATGCATACCCTTAATCCTCCTAGCAATGCTTACTACCTGCTTATAAGAAATATCCATCTCCAACTCACGAGCCATGATTAGATTTGATGCTGGGAATAAAGCCCTCAATAAATCAGTGAACCCTCTCGCAAATAGTAGAAACCAAGGCTGGTGCATACATAGCCAAACTGGTGTAACGGACAACATACTCTGAGACAGTCATAGTACCCTAGCAAAAAAGCTCAAACTCTGCACGCCATGTGTCCCTAAGTCTCTGAGGAACATACTCTCTCAGGAATAGATCTAAAAACTGAGTCCAAGTCAATGAAGCAACCTCATCCGGACTGTTTAACTCATAGGTGCACCACCACCCATAGGCGGCTCCTCGAAGCTGGAAAGTAGTGAAGGAAACCCTGTTTGATCCTGATATACCCATGGTACAAAGAATGCGGTAACACTCATCTAGAAATCCCAGAGCATCGTCCGATGCTAGACCACTGAATACAGGGGGCTTGTACTTCTTGAACCTCTCAAGCCTCAACTACTCATCCTCGGAAGTTGTTGCCCTGTCCTTGGGCTGAACCGGCACTGCAGGCGGTACAGGAATAATCTCAAGGACCTGCTCAACATGCACTCGCTACTCAGGAGTGCGGGTGGCGGGAGTCTGTGCTCCTCCCTCAGCCTGAGATGTAGCTGCAGCAAGGGGAAGCAACCCTGCCTGAGCTAGAGTGGTGTACATGCTCATGAACTGTGCCAAAGTCTCCTGGAAAGCTGGAGTGGTAGTAGCAGTAGGCGTGTCAGGTGCCTGGACTCCGGCTAGAACTACTGGTGGTACCTCGGCAGCAGCTCGCGCAGGTGCTCTAGCTGCACCACGTGTGCGTCATTGGTCTCTACCCCGGCCCCTACCTCTGACAGTTGCAGTAAGGGGTGCGGGTGCCTGATCATCTCGGGTAGCACGTGTCCTCACCATCTGTGAGAGAATAAAAGACAGAAGTTTAGAATTGTGATATCAAAATATCGCATGACAAGGAAATCAAATGAAGTGGAATTTCCTAACAGTTACATAGCCTCTTGTAGATAAGTACAGACATCTTTGTACCGATAGCGAGACTCTAATAAATCGGCTTGCGATCCATGACTCCTATGAACCGAGAGCTATGATACCAACTTGTCACGACCCCAGTTTGCCTTCCATGAATTGTCGTGACGGCACCTAGTCTCTACGACTAGGTAAGCCTAACAAATGCGGAACATAAACAAAACTAGCAGAAGAAAATAACCAAAAACCAAAAGTAACTAAACGGAACAATAGTTATAATGTCGTTCGGCATATACAACACAACATTCTCAAAACCAAGTACACTATCCCAAAACTCGGAAACTCACGGAAACACAAGCCTTTGGAATATCTAACAGTCTAACTCCAGAATATCTAACAAGAAAGAAAAATATAGAAGGGCAATGTCTAACAGCTAGAATAGAGAGGGACTTCTCGGTCTACGAACGCGGCAGATGTACCTCGAAGTTTCTAGAGCAGTCGCCTCCCTCAAGGATGGTAGGCCTCTGTAGCGGTACATGGATCTGCACATGAAAAACATGCACAAAAGGGGCATGAGTACACCACAGCGGTACTCGGTAAGTGCCAAGTCTAACCTCGGTTGGGTAGTGACGAGGAAGGTCAGGGCCCTACTAAGGTTAAATAAAATATAAAGATCAACAATATATAACAGAACAGTATAAATAAGTATGGCAGTAAAATAACACCGGATGTACAGGACAACAACAACTATACAGAAACCAGGTAAACATGGAAAGGAAATACAACTCAGCACCAATAATAACAATCGGGGATCTCCCAAGATACCGTCCTGTAGTCTCATCTGTACATGTCTAGTGGATCTCCCGGGATCCCGTCCCGTAGTCCAACCCATAGTGCGCGGGGATCTACCGAAATCCCGTTCCGTAGTCCCAAATATAAATACCCAGTACTGGGAGAATCTACTGGGTGCATTCCCGTAGTTCCATATAACTGTGTAGGGGGATCTACTGTGAATCTAACCCATAGTCCCAAAGTAAATAGACAAGGGGGAGCTACCGGAATCCCACATCCGTAGTCCCAAAATAAATACACAGCAGCAGCAGGAAGATATACAGAAATGGCAAAATTTCATATTAAGGCAATAAGTGATTCTAGCCTAGCATGCTGCACAGAATTCAAGTAAGGCAGGTTGAATCAAATAAAGCAATTAAGTCACTTAGACATGCTTTCCTAAGCTAACAACAGGCTTAATAGTGCAAGTAATAGAAATAGGAAAGGAAACATACTAGTAAGTACTTAAAGAAAACCGGATTTTCAACAATAGCACAAGTACGAACTCGTCAACTCACGTACAAGGCATTTCAATTACCAAACATACCAATCCTAAGGGGGAGGTCCCCCACACAAGGTTAGACAAGACACTTACCTCGAACCGACTCAAAAATCAATCTGAAACCATGCTCTTGCCACGAGTACTCGACTCCAAATGGCCCAAATTTATTGAACTCAATTTCATAATGTAAATAACACTTCAAGTAACTGATTCTACAGTTAAATTTCAAAGGTAATACGCGAAATTATGTAAAATGACCAAAATGCCCATCGGTCCCATGTCTCGGAATCGGGTGAAATTTACATTTTCAAAAACCTCGTACTCTCACGAGTCTATACATAGCAAGAACATTGAAATCGGAGTCCAAATGGCCCATCAAATCCTTATTAAAAGGTCTCTTTAACTCAAGCCTTAATTACCCATTTTTTCCAAAGTTTTCGCCACTAATTAGGTTCAAACCCGGATGAAAATGGTGAAAGAATCGCTCAAATTCACGAAGAAAACTATTTATATGTTCTGCCCAGGTATTTTCGCATCTACGGCCCTGCTACTGCATCTGTGGTCCCGCTTTTGCGGACCAAAGGTCGCACCTGCGACTTTCACTTAAAGACCAGAAACCGCGTCTGCAATTACCCTTTCGCAGATACGCCACCGCTTCTGCGGTATTCCTTCCGCATCTGCAGAACCTGAAGACCCTCCCGAGATCCGCTTCTGTGATGGCTCCGTCGCTTCTGCAGCTCCGCACCTGTGGAACCCAAACCGCCGGTGCGGTTATGACAGAAGACCAGCTGCTGCAGCAAAACTTCAAACTCCAAATCCTTCCGTCAACCATCCGAATTCACCTCGAGGCCCCCGGGACCTCAACCAAAGGAATCAACAAGTCACAAACCACTATCCAAACTTATACCAATCCTTAAAATGCCTAAAACAACATCAAAACCTCGAATTAACCATGGATTTAAGCCTAAGAACTCCAAATTTCTCAAAATACACTTTCTATCAAAAGGTCTATCAAACCTCGTCCGAATGACATGAAATTTTGTACACACATCACATTCAACACTATGGAGCTACTCCAACTTCTGGAATGTCATTCCGACCCTCGGATCAAAATCTCACTATCAGACCGGAAACTTCAAAAATTCAACTTTCGGCATTTCAAGCCTAAATTAGCTACGGGCCTCCAAAACACGATCCGAACACACCCCGAAGCCCAAAATCACCTAACGAAGCTAACAGAATCATTGGATTTCCATTCTGAGGCCGTCTTCATACTGTTCTGACTACGGTCAACTTTCCAACACTTAAGCTCTCATTTACGGACTAAGTGTCTCAGAACTCTCCGAAACTCAAAACCGAATATCCCGGCAAATCAAAATAGCATAATTAAACTTGGGGAAATCAATTAATATTGGATTGATGCGTAAATTCTTAAGACGACCGGCTGGGTCGTTACAGTTAACTCGGGAGAAGGTGTTAGGCATTCCCGGATTCCGTAGTTCTAGCACGGTCGCTCAACTATTATATTTGGCCTAATTATCTGATTTTAAAACACTTTGAAACATATGTGCATTTTTTACTTTAAAACGCTTTTAATTATTTTTAAGACGCTTTTAGAAAGATTCAACGTTATCTAAACCATGCCTTGAACCACGCCACATGAAATGCACCCACGGTTTGCGACACATTCTATTTAACGTTGTTAAGAATCGGAATTGGGTCACATGTAATGTGCACCCGAAGTTAATGATTAAAAGAAAGTCAATTTAAAGAACGCGCCTACAGCAACTATGGAGGTCAAATTAATAACAAAGTTTGCAAGGGCCATGGAAAATTTAATTGATAGCACACCTCGATTTTTAAAGAGTTAATATTAATTAAATGAGGGCCATGGGTTACTTGATCTTGCTTATGGCACACCTCAAGTCTATTTGTTCAAATGATTTCTTGGTTTAGATTTATAAGGGCCATAAATTATTGGTTTTATTCGATATGGCATGCCTCAACCTCGTAAAAGAATTACTTTAAAACAAACGCAATTTGAAGCTATTATTTGCACAAGTATTGATTACAGGGTGTGTTGGGCCTTTAGGAGTTTGGGCCAGGCAAGATGTATACATAATTCTGAGCAGCCCATTAAATAGGGACCTGGGCTCGAACACAAACCCAAAGAAACTGTAAAGCCGCAAATCTCCCCATTTCAAAGTGGCCTCAAGGTCCAGGCTCAAAGGGAACCCAAACCTCATGAAAAGAAAAGGCTAAGGAGCATGAGACTCGAGATCGAGTCCTCACAAAACATGAGCAACATTTGAAACTCAATCATACTAACTGAGCCCAATTGACTTTCATCAATACACAGCAACATGACACAAGAGGAAAAAAAACTTTAGATGTTATCAAACCATACTATATGCCTAAGAGCAACATTATTTTGAATTAAATTGCACTAGTGACATGAGAAACGAAGCTGTACAGCATTCATATTTAATTCAGTCCCAAGCCAGCCTATAAACACTTGTATGAAATCTAAACTTCAATTAAACCCTTTTGACACACACAATAGCAACAAAAACCCCATGAGATTGTCATGTAACAACCCTGAATCTAAACATCAAATCAGCTTTAAACATACTTAAACACAGACCAAGAGTAATTCAATATATGGCTTAACCCTTACTGTAGATGACCTGAAGCATTTTCCCCATCCATGGCAAGTTTAAACCAAACTACCAACCAATAAGAGACACAGATAACTTAAATTTCAACTTAACAATATGACACCACATCCATAACATGAAATAGACTAACAAAATGCATATAAGATTAAAATATTATAGGCTATGAATGAGATTAAAGAATAAAGAAGAATTCAACAAAAACAATGGTGTTCATTAGATATCCACATTCAATTTGCATGTTTACATCTCATACGTTATCCATCGCCCAAAAAATACCTGAAGGTCAAAAGAAAAAGCAATGAGAGTGAGGAATCAGCAGCAGCAGTGAATCAGCTCATTAAACTCGGCAAATTCAGGTTCTTTCAAATCATTTTTGAACCCAGATGAACACAGTTCTTGGAGCTTTTTTAGAAAATTCTGACTAACAATGGAAGCAAGGAGCAAAACCAAGCAAGTTTCCACTACAAGATGCAAGTAATTTTCAGTGTTTTCAGAGTCTAGAGGAGCTCAGTCGTTTTTTGGAAAAAAATTTAAGGTTCTAATCTCTAAAATCTCTCTTGACAATGAAGGAAAATAGGCCTCTTATAGAAGACCTTTAGGGCAGTAGAAATGACCCTAACATTTATCAATTACCCCTTCCCCAATTTTCCATTTTTCAATTTAGACCCTGATTTTTTAGTCTGTTTGTTAAGTCAGCCCCATTACCCATTTTCGTAGCAGCTTCCTAGTTAGTTAGGGCAGATTTCTTTTATCCAAACTCCCTAAATTACCCTTTGAATTCCTAGTATTAACCTTCCTAACCCAAACCAATGCAGGCCATCTAATTCCCAAACCTGGGCCTAAACAAGTGGGCTTCTAATGCCCTAGGTGTGGACTGCCATGAACCCCAAAAATGGTCCCAAATCAGTAAAGTAAGGAAACAAATCAAATAAAACCAAAGGGCTCAAATTAACCAATAGAACCTAAACGTGATGAACCCAAACCCCCACTAATTAATTCAGCCTACGATTGGCTAAAGAATGAAAGAGAAGAGGAAAAAGAAGTATAGTAGAGCTGGGCATGTTGGTACTATTTAACAAACCAACGACAATCTAATTTAAACATAGAAAACAAAAGAAAGAAATCGACCGACTGACTTGAACAAGACATAGCATAAATAATTGACAAACGAATGGTAAAAAATGAAAACAGAATCAAGAATCAAGTCAAACAAGGTTAAAGAGGGACTGACGAGATATGGGAAAAGAAGAACGGACATGCGATCAAAATGAGAAGCAAGTGATGTTTTACCAAAAACACACGAGTGAGTCGATGAACAGCATCACTTGATAAACTTGCCGGCGTCCTTCGATTTGAGATGAAATTGGTATCAATCGCATGTTCTAATGAGAACAAGCGAATAACACAAATTTCAACTTTAATCGCTCTAGGAAACATGACGATTGGGAGATTTGGGGATTTTAAGGTTTGGGGTGATGACCTCATATCTAAAATTCGAGGCGATGGAAAGGGATTTGAGGGGAATTGTTTTGGGGTTTAGGAAGAGGAGGGGTTGGGGGTTATGGGGTGTAACTTTGGAGGTGGTTTGAGGTGGCGCCGCCACCGGAGATGGTGAGGAATTTAGGGCAGTGTTAGGGTTTGGGTTCAGAGAGTCTGAGGATTGAAAGGGGAAGCCGATGGAACTAGGGGGTGTGAGGCTTGTTCGGACATTTAAATACTTAGGGTCCCTTAGTTCTGGTCCATTGGATCACTGTGATCCAGCGGCTGAGATGGGCTAAGGTAGGACAGTGTCGTTTAGTTAAGCTGAAGACTGGACCGGGTTGGGACTTAATTTTGGGCCTGGGTTGGGAAACATTTGAGCGGGTCTTCAATTAAAATGGTCTCACAAGACAAATCATTTTTCCAATTCCTTTTTTTTTATTTTCTAATTTTTCCTTTTCTTTTAATTAAAAATCCTACAAATTAAAAATCCTAAATTATCCAAAAGTGTGAAATTAAACTAATTATCTAATTATAAAAATTATAAACAATACTTAATTCTAAATTAAAAGAGAAAAATCAATTAGCTAAATATTAAAAGACAAAAATGTAAAACTGAGTTTTTTTGTGATTTTTCATTTTTAACAACTGATTTACTAATTAACCTAAAAAATATAAAAATAAATCCTAAATGAAAATGCAGAGTATTTTTTGTATTTTCATGATTTTAAATAAAAATTAACATGCAAAGAAAAATGCAAATAATTATGAAAATGCTAAAACAATTTCTAAAATGGCAAATAATAAAAAGAAAAATCTATTTCCTTGGGATTCTGTAGGAGTATTTCATATAGGGCGAAAATCACGTGCTCACAGACTTGTCCTATGAGGAGGAGCCGGTAGCTATTCTAGACCGGCAGGTTCGTCAGTTGAGATCGAAGAGTTTCCCTTCTGTTCGTGTTCAGTGGAGATGTCAGCCTTCTAAGGCATCGACCTGGGAGTCCAAGTCCGATATGTGAAGCCGTTATCCCCATCTTTTTCCCGACTCATGTACTTCCTTCTTATGTCCGTTCGAGGGCGAACGGTTGTTTTAGAGGTGGAGGATGTGATGACCCAAAAGGTCATCACTTGTTTTAAAAATAAATTCAGTGTTTTGAGGCCTAAAACATCCCTTTTACCTCACCTTGATTTGCATGTGTGGTCTGGACCTATATCCGGAAAACCTTCTATGTGAAAAGATGAGAAATAGAAAATTTCTAGAGTTAAAAATTTGATTTTGATTGACTTTGTTCAATATTTTGAGAAAACGGACCCGGATTCATGTTGCAATGATTCGGGGAGGTCCGCAATGAAATATGGGACTTGGGCGTATGCCCAGAAATGAATTTCGAGGTCCCAAGCCTTAGGAATCAATTTTTGAAAGAAATTGTTTTGCAGAATTATCTAAGAAATGAAGAAAAAATTAATGTTTGAAACCATTGGTATCGGGCCCGTATTTTGGTTCCGGAGCCCAGTACAAACTGTTATAGTATTTGAATGATAAATGTGAAATTTGATGAAAACGGAGTTTATTTGACATGAGTTGGACTTCCGGTTGAAGGGTTATGAACTTTGAGTGTTCTTGATGAAAATGTTGAGTTTTGAGATTTAATGCATGGTTTTACATGTTATTTCGATGATGTGATGGCACGAGTAGGTCCATATGATGTTTTTGAGTTAGTATGCACGTTTGGTTTGAAGTACCGAGGGCTCGCGTGAGTTTCGGGCAGGTTCCAGGATGTTTTAGGCTTAAAACATAACTGTTGCAGGTTAGAGAAGTTGCAGATCTCTGAACCCGCCAGTGCAGTCCGCAATTATTTTGTGCTACCATGGAGGGGCCTTTGCGGCCGCAAAGGATTTTGTGTTGACCGCGGTGGTGGCTTTGCGGCCGCACTCGATTTTGTGCGGTCCGCGGTAAGGAAGAATCTGCAGGTTCACTAGTCTGACTTCGAAAGCCTATATCTTTTGATCTACAAGGAATTTTGAGATGATTCAAAAACAAAAGTTGTAGCCCTTCGTGTCTAGTTTCCAGAAAAATAAAGAAATCACAATTTGGAAATTTGTAAAGAATGTTATGGCCAAAATACTAAAGCATATCACCGCAATCAACATTGTGAGCTCCACGGCCGCACTCCTTTTTGTGCGGTCCGCACAGGGGGTCTGAGAGGGGTATATTTAAACGGGAATTTCAGTTATTTTTTATTTTTCAAAACCCCAAAAATATAAGATCTGACTTTTCAAACAACCTTTCTTCTCCAAAATATTAGTAAGTGATTTCTAACTCATTTTCTTTACTCCTTAACTTCTTTTTACAAGATTTCATCCTATACTCAATGGTTTTCATGGGGGAAATTGGGTGTTTTGGGTAGAACCTAGGTTTTTCAAATTTTTGAGATTTGGACCTCGATTTGAGGTCCGATTTCAAAACAAATTATATATTTAGGTTCGTGGGGGAATGGGTAATCGGGTTTTGGTTTGAACCTCGGGTTTTGACCGTGTGGGCCCGAGGGCGATTTTTGACTTTTTGGGAAAATATTTAGAAAACTTATTTTCATGCATTAGAATTGATTCATTTAGCATTTATTGATGTAATTAAGTAACTTGTGGCTAGATACGAGCGAATTGGTGGTGGAATCAAGAGGTAAAGCGATAGTTGAGACTTGAATTGTGTTCGTGGCATCGAGGTAAGTGTTTGGTCTAACCTTAGCTTGAGGGATTAGGAGTTGTGTCCTATTTGCTATATGTTATTTGTTGAGTATGACGTATAGGCATGGTGACGAGTATCTATACGTTAGTGTCAAGCATGCCCGTGAGTCTTATACTATGATTAATGTGACTTCGTTTCGTATTGTTCATGCTCTATATGATAATTTCTATTGAGGAATATGACTTGTGGAAGAGTTATTATTAATTGAACATGGTAGAGCGTTGGCTCAAGTTAAGAATTGAATTGTTGAACATTATACAGCAATGGCTCAAGTTAAGAATTGAATTGTTGAACATTATAGAGCATTGGCTCAAGTTGTGAATTGAGTTGTGAAGTAAATTGTGAAAGAAGAAAGAAGAGAGAGGATTATGATATGATCCCCCTTGCCGGGATGTTATTGTTTTAATGTTATCTCCCTTGACGGGATGTTATTGTTTTGATATTGTTTCCCTTGCCATGATTTAATTGTTGTACTATTGTTCCCTTGCTGGGATTTTATTGTGATTTTATTTATTTCCTTTCCCTTATTTCTTGTGATTGTTGTTTGGGTGAGGAAGAGTGTTAAAGTACGAAGGGTGATGTTGTGTATGATTTTGTGAGGAAGAGTGTAAAATCACGAAGGGTGATGCCGTACCGCACGATGTACAATTCCGTGATGATTACATTGATTTTATGGTGAGGAAGAGAGTAAAAGCACGAAGGGTTATGCCATGTAGATTATGTTGATTCTTATGGTGAGGACGAGAGTAAAAGCATGAAGGACGATGTCGTGCACTTGTCCTTTATTTTCCTGATTCTTGCTGATAATTGAGTTATGTTGTCATTTACGTTTATTTACTGATTTTCTATTGTTACTTGATTTTATTTTGATGTTATAGATTCCCTTACCCTATTTGCTTTGTGATTGTTGCTTGGGTGAGGAAGAGTATAAAGCATGAAGGGTGATGCCGTGTATTGTTTGGTGAGAGAGTGTTAAAGCACGAAGGGTAATGCCGTGTATTGTTTTAGTGAGAGAGTGTTGAAGCACGAAGGGTGATGTCGTGCACTTGTCTTTGATTTCCTGATTTTTTATTGATAACTGAGTTACAGTTTCTCTACATTTAATTGTTGGTTTCGTGTTGATACTTGTTGTACCCCGCAACATGATTCCCCCTTCCTATTTTCAATTGAACTGTGGTGATCCTCATATTTATTTATTGTTCTTCTGTTATTATTCGATGTCCTCGCAACATGTTACCCCCTCCTATACTTAACTGTACATTATTGTTCTTCTTTTCCGCTGTATATGATTTTACTGCATATGTTTATTTGGTAGTTTGGTCCTAGCCTCGTCACTACTTCGCCGAGGTTAGGCTAGGCACTTACTAGCACATGGAGTCGGTTGTGTTGATACTACACTCTGCACTGTGTGCAGATCCCAGAGCAGCAGCATTCAGACCTTAGTTTGGGTGGCTGCCTTTAGTCCAGTTGGAGATTTTGATGTAATCCTGCAGGCGTCCGCAGGCCCTGGCATCTCCCTCTATTCCTTCATCCTGGTTCATATACTATTTCAGAAATAGTGTATTAGCTATCTTTTAGACCTTGTTTATAGTAAATTCTAGACTGTTTGTGAAGCGTGACATCAGTTCTGGGTAGATTTTACTTAAGATGTTGTATTGGATATTTATTCAAATGTTTTATCGTTTTCTTCTGCTTGCTTTAAATTTCTGTTGTTTATAACTGTTGATTCACACTTGTTAAAGAAATTAAAAATGGGGAAAAGGTAAATTGTTCTAACGGTTGGCTTGCCTAGCTTTCACTAGTAGGTGCCACCACGACTCCCGAGGGTGAGAAATCTGGGTCGTGACAGGTAAAGCGGTGGTTGAGGCTTGATTGTGTTTGTGGCATTGAGGTAAGTGTTTGGTCTGACCTTAGCTTGAGGGAATAGGAGTCTGGGTCTTATTTGCTATGTGTTAAATTGTTGAGTACGGCGTATAGGTATGGTAACGAGTATCTATACGTCGGTGTCAAGCATGCCTGTGAGTCTTATACTATGATTAATGTGACTCCGTTTTGTGTTGTCTATGCTTAATATGATGATTTCTAATGTTGAACAAGGCTTATGGAAGTATTCTTGGTAATTGAACATTGTAGAGTGTTGGCTCAAGTTGAGGATTGAGTTGTGAAGTAATTGTGGAGAAGAGAAGAGGTTTATCATATTGTCTCCCTTGCCGGGTTGTTATTGCTTTTGATATTATTTCCCTTGCTGGGATGTTATCGCTCATGATATTGTTTCCCTTGCCGGGATATTATTGTTATACTAGTGTTCCTTTGCCGGGATTATATTGTGATTTTATTGATTCCCTTGCCCGAATTGCTTTGTGATTGTTGCTTGGGTAAGGAAGAGTGTAAAAGCACGAAGGGTAATGTCGTGCGTGATATTTGTGAGTGAGTGTTAATACACTAAGGATGATATCGTGCCGATATTGTAAATGTAAAAACACGAAGGGTGATGTTGTGTCATGATATGAGTGATAATGCACGAAGTATAATGTCGTGCCATGATTATGTGAGGTAAAAGAACGAAGGGTGATGTCATTGTCATGACCCGGATTTCCCAACCTCGGGGGTTGTGATGGCGCCTACTAATGAGAGCTAGGCAAGCCAAACCTTAACTACTTGCTACGCTTCCATATTGCTTCATTTTAAAAAACACAAGGCGATAACATGATAACAACGAAACTTTAAATAATTAGCGGAAGTCAACAATTAAATATCTTAAGTCTACGTCTATTACAACTTTTAAACCCTCAAATACCCAAAACCTGATGTCACAGTGTCACAAACTATCTAAGATTTATACATACAAGTTCTGAAGAGATAACAGTATGTTGTTTCTGAATAAAAGAAAATGACACAGGAAGTAGAGATAGAGGGAGACGCTAGGGCCTGCGGACGCCTGCAGTCTACCTTGGGTCTCCGGGTGGACTGAAGGAAGCACTCCAACTATTGTCTGAAAGCTGCTCCCGGATGTGCACACAGTACAGAGTGTAGTATCAGCACAACCGACCCCATATGTTGGTAAGTGTCTAGCCTAACCTCGGCGAAGTAGTGACGAGGCTAGGACCAGACCACCAAATAAACGTGTGCAGTTCATATATATATATAGCGGAAAAGAAATACAGAAATAACCAGTCAATGTAGGAGGGGGGAAACATGTTGTGGGGGAGGTAATAGTTACGAATAGCAAGGCATCAAGTAAGGAAAGAAACAACATAACTAGAATATCAATAAGGAAGCAGAAATCAACAATTGCACGGCATCACCTTTCGTGCTTTTACTCTCAGCCTCACCAAAGCAGTTATATAATAAAAATGTGCATGGCATCACTCTTCGTGCTTTTACTCTCTTCCTCACCAAACAATCATACAATCAAAATGTGCACGACATCACCCTTCGTGCTTTTACTCTCTTCCTTCACCATATAATCAATAAATTGGGCACGGAATGGTACGGCGTGCGGCACAGCATCACTCTTCGTGCTTTATACTATTTCTTCACAATAACAAACAATGCACGACATCACCCTTCATGCTTTAACACTCTTCCTCACCCAAACAACAATCACAAGCAAAGGGGCAAGAGAATAAACAAAATAGTAATAGAGATCCCGGCAAGGGAACAACAATTAAATCAACAATAACCCGGGAAGGGTGACAACATAATGATCTCTTCTCTTTCTCAATTTTACTTCACAATTCACTTCACAACGCGACAATGCTCTAAAAATTCAACTGTCACTTATACTTCCACAATTTTGCTATACAACTTGAGCCAGTTCTCCTCAATGTTCATAGGTCACAATTCTTTCCACAAACTTTATACAACAATTAGAAATCTTCACCAAGGCATGAATAATACAACGAAATCATGAAAATCACAATATAAGACTCACGGTCATGCTTGACACCAACGTATAGATACTCATCACCATGCCTATACTTCGTACTCGACAAGAATTAAATAGCAAATAGGACGCAACTCCTAATCCCTCAAGCTAAGGTTAGACCAAACACTTACATCGATACCACAAACACAATTCACGATTCAATTATAGCTTTACCCCTTGATTCCACCACTAATTCGCTCGTCGAATTGATTTGGAGAAGAAAGGTTGTTTGAATAATCGCCTCTTATATTTTTAGGGTTTTTGAAAAGTGCAAAATAACTGAAAATCTCGTCTATTTATACCAACTCAGATCCCCTGTGCGGACCGCACAAAATGGACTGCGGACGCACAGGTTTTCCTAAGGTACTGCGGTCCAGTGCCCTGTGCGGAAGACACGAAATGGACTGCGGCCGCACAGACCTCTACCGCGGACCGCACAGGCCTCCACCGTGCACCGCATGAAGACCGCGGACCGCACTGGCCCCCCTTCCGCGGTCGCACACGTTTTTGTGTGAACCGCACTGACGGGTTTAGAGACCTGTAACTTTTGGTTTTAAGTCTAAAACATCCTGAACCTACCTGAAACTCACCCGAGCCCTCGGAACTCCAAACCAAGTGTGCATACTAACTCAAAAACATCATATGGACCTACTCGTGTAATCAAATCATCAAAATAACATCATGAACATCAAATTAAATCTCGAGATCAATAAAATTTTCTCAAAACTTCTTTAAACATAAATTTTGCAATTTAAGTCCGAATCACATCATATGACATCCGTTTTTTACAAATTCCACAGAAATATCTTAAATCATATATAAGACCTGTACCGTGCGCCGAAACCAAAATACGGGCCCGATACATCATGTTCTAATCAAATTTCATTTCAAATTTCTTTAACATTTCCAGAAAACAATTTCCTTTAAAAATTCATTTCTCGGGCTTGGGACATCGAAAATCGATTCCGGGCATACGCCCAAGTCCATATTTTCCTGCGGACCCTCTGGGACCGTCAAATCACGGGTCCGAGTACGTTTACCCAAAACGTTGACCGAAGTCAAATTAGCTCATTTATAATCAAAACTTATCATTTTTCACAAATTATCATATTTAAGCTTTTCGGCTATGCAAATCGAGGTGACTCTAAATGAGGTTTTCAAGGCCTCGGAAATACAGAATTTAGTTTAAAAGCAATTGATGACCCTTTGGGTCGTCACAGTCATGCTGATTATATTGATTCTTATGGTGAGAACGAGAGTAAAAGCACGAAGGGTGATGCTGTGCACTTGTGATTGTTCTCCTTATTCTTGCTTACAGTTGAATTTTGGTGCTCCGTATGCTTATTGTCACGTCCCAAAATCCCTCCGAAGGAGTCTTGATGGCACATAGTCTCTAAACTAGGTAAGCCTAGCATTTACTGAAATAACATTAGCATTTACTACCTTCAAATTAAATAACTCTCAATAAATCACAATTCTCCAAAACTAGTGGTACAAGTCATAAGCTTTTCTAAGAGTAGCTATATAAAATAAATATAACATTGTTCCAAAACTAGAAGGAATCAATAGAACGTAAATACAAACGAAGGTGACTCTGAGGCCTGCGAATGTAGCAACAGGTTACCGTAAGTCACCTTCATTTGTATTTACATTCCATTGATTCCTTCTTGTTCTGGAACAATGTTGTATTTATTTTATATAACTACTCTTAGAAAGGCTTATAAATAGGTTACCGTGAGTCTCCACCGCGACCATCCGCACAGCTACTATTGATCAATACCTGGATCTGTACACAAAAATATACAGAAGTGTAGTATGAGCACACCACGGCGGTGACCAGTAAGTATCAAGGCCAACCTCGATGGGGTAGTGACGAGGAACAACCAAAACACCTACTGGTCAAATGAAATGAACAAGATATGATAGTGAAATATCAAGATAAAGATAACGAGATAATATCAACAGCGGAGAGAAATCAAAATACAAATAGTAGGAACAATAAAGGGAGAACACAGGTAGTAACGAACGATAACCAAGTAAATCAGATAACCAAGTAAATCAGATAACCAGGTAAATCAGATAACCAAGTAAGTCAGATAACCAAGTAAGTCAGATAACCAAGTAAATCAGATAACCAAGTAAATCAACACTGACTTAACAGGAATAGAGACAAATAAGAATGTATTTAAATAAAGAATGCAATACCAGCTCAATCAATCACATCATGTCTAATAAATAATCTCGACCATCTCAATCCTCGATTTCTCATATCATAATTCCAACTTCCGAACCTTTAGCACACATGGTATCTTGTGCCCCCATAATTTCCATCTCATTTTTAACAACAAAATTCACATGCTATACAATACATAATGTCCGTACAAATGCACTCAAGATGTTCAAGAAGTCTCATTTACCTAATATAAGTAAATTACAATTTCTAAACTAATTAGGAAAACCAGCGCGAAAAGATGAAGTTGTTTTTTTTTTGAAATCATTTCAGTAAAGAAGGTACCCTTTCAATTAAAATACAATATCGAATGGATTATTATCTTTAACATGGGAGTTAATAACTTAAAGCTTAGTAGAATTATTTTTTTTAAGTAAATACAACCTCAGGCGGTTTAAGGGGATATAATTGAGAAACTAATTAAATTAAAGATGTAACAATTATTGAAGCTTAAAGTATTGGAATATATATATACGGCGAGTTATTGAAAACACTGTAGGTTCCAACATAAAGGATCACAACAATAAAGGGATTTAAATAGTTAAAGCACTTGAATTAATAACAACAAATAAACACAGCAACAGAAAGTGCACGGCATCACCCTTCGTGCTTTTACTCTCATTCTCACCATAAAAATCAATATTCACTTTTAATCTTTCTTGTTTCAGTGTGCAACCTGATCCCAAATCATATAATACCGTTGCGGCATGCAACCCGATCCCATTTCACATAATACCATTGCAGTGTGCAACCCGATCTCATTTCACATAATATCGTTGCGGCGTGCAACCCGATCCCATTTCACATAATACCGTTGCGGCGTGCAACCCGATCCCATTTCACATAATACCATTGCGGCGTGCAACCAGATCCCATTTCACATAATACTGTTGCGGCGTGCAACCTGATCCCCAAATATAATTCTACATCTGGTATAAAAGAATCTGGCAAGGGAACAAGAGTATAACAACAACATCCCGGCAAGGGAGACAATATCATAAACAATAACATCCCGGCAAAGGAATCAAAAAGTACATCATAAGAGTCACGGAAAAGAAACCAAGAAGCACGATAACCTCAACAAAACAACAAGACATAATAAGCACGTGATACTACACCGGTAACTACAATAATTGGACATGTAACATATTTGCACGAAGTCATAGAAGAACTCACAATCAAGAAGTATCCAAAATAATAAGGGAGGCAATCACTTCAATTAAGGCAATTAAGGGTCACTGTAACACGTAGGAATTAGAGGAAAGTTAACAACATCATATGAAGCATATAGAGGCAATTCAAGCAATCATTAAACCCAATCATAACAGGATACTTTCCATATAATGTACATAAGGACCTAGGAACCCTAGAGGCAATTTCCCACAAATAAATCCGATCACACACTCGTCACCTCGCGTGCACGGACTACAATTAGCATAGAAGACTCAAATCCTAAGGGGAAGTCTCCCCCCCCCACAAGGTTAGAAGAGATATTTACCTCAATCCGGCAAATTCAATACTCAATTTAGATTTTCCTTTACCAATTCATCAACGCTCGGCTCAATCTAGCCAAAAACGACTCAAATACATCAAACAATGCAAGAGAAAACAATTTCAATTAACAAAACTATGATTCTTATACAATTTGCAAAAAGTCAACAAAAGTCAACTCTCCGAGCCCGCACCTCGGAACCCAACAAAATTTATAAAAATCGAACACCCATTCTGCTACGAGTTCATCCGTACAAAAATTTCTAATTCTGATACCATTTGGTTATTCAAATCATCATTTTATATTTTTGAATGATTTCACAATTTTCCCCAAATTTTCCTTTAGATTCTCATGAATTAGATGTTAAATCTAAGATATTGTCGCGCCCCATTTTTCTCGCGAAATCGGATTTATGACATTTGGGAGGACAACTCGTTCCCTTTCGGGAATTGGGTTTTGGAGTGAAGAGTCGCCACCTAATGATTTGAGTGCATTAGGACACTAGGGAAGGTTTGATTTGAACAGCCAGAGATTGGGTAAGGGCTTGAAATTATCTCAAGGGGAAGGTGTTAGGCACCCCTCAAGATCCACTAGTGTGGTTCCCGGCCAAGCTATTATTATGACTTTAGTGCAAATAACATATAGGCAAATAAAGGCTTCAAATAAGAAGGGATTTTCACGTAATGGTTACAAATAAACAAAAGTAAGAAAAGGTAACTAAAAGAGTTGATTTTCTTAAAAGAACTGGTTAAAATAATTTAGAAGAAATAAAGAAAACAAAGGAAAGGATGGGTCCTAGGTTTATAAATAATATGGATCGCTCCACACAACATTCGGTAAACACTCCTCAATGAGGGGATACACGTGATGTTATTGCGTGGTTATCATATCCATATCTACCCTTTCCCACCCTGTTAAGGTATTAAAGCGCGGAATGGTCTCGTTTACTTATTGCATGCTATTACCTGCCCCAATCCTATCAGCCCCGGAGGCACTTGGGACTACTAATCTTAGAGGGAGGAGGTATTGGGCTTATTTGTGGTTTCAAAAGGTAAAATACTAAGGCGATAAACAAAACACATATAACAAGTTTGGGGAAGCATATAAACAAATAAAAGGGCTCAAACAGACCTCCTTTAAACCAAAGAAAGCACATAATGTAGCATGAATTGCATGTACTGTTTAAGGTCTGATTAAAACTTAAAGGGTCGAGGCAGACTGATTTATTACATAGTTCAGATAAGAAGCTCGAATTAGGCCTGCCTGCTGGTTGTAGCATATAAAATCTGATTCAGTTTATAAACTTTCACCCTATGGCTTGCCTAGGTGTTAGACGAAAACCATATAGGCATGATATCTACCGATTCCAGAAACAATGAAGTAAACATGAATACATACTGGTTTAAGAAAAAAAATCATTTGTTATTAAAAAAGGGTGAGTTTTAGCAAAAGAGCATGCGTCATTATTACTGGTTTTAAACTTATAAGCAAATGAAGCGGTTCAGATTCGATTAAAGCACCTATAGGCATGCTTTCTATGTGTTGTCGATTTTGGACACTTTTACAAACATATCAAGAGTGCAGAAATCCTATAGGCATAGCATCTGAATGTTGTACTTCGTTTAAAGCCTATGAACATGATATCTAATTGCAGTTGATTATTTAAGACCTACGAACGTGTTTGCCTGATGAGGAATGCATATGCAAGATTCAGAAAGAACCTATAGGCAGGATATCTACATGATGTGCAGAAATTCAGATATTCCTATAGGCAGGGTATCTATATGCGAAATGCAAGATTCCTATAGACATGGTATCTATACATGAAAATGCAGAAATTCTTATAGACATGGTATCTAGACGTGAATGCAAGATTACTATGAACAGGATATCTACCTTTGTTTACATGCATGATTACCCCTCCCTTTTCACTAACCATCCCCAAAGGTTTATTACAAAGTTATTACAGTCCAAATAAAATAAAATAAAATACATGAGAAATTGAAAATTACAACCAAGGAGAGCCTGATTCAGTCTTCCTGTCTGAAATATGAAGTAAACTAACTCCAAAGATCATGTTTCAAAGCCTTTCTCCCATTTGGGTGTGTCAGAGTTCCCTAAGAGTTTTATAAGAACTCTGGGCAGTGCTTACACCCAAATGTATCACAATAGTGCAGTGTGGAAGGGCCAGCCCTCAAGTGTCCAAGTTCAGAGGGAACTCAAGGTCCCAAGGCAAGGCTCACAAGAGGGGGGCAAAACTTAGAGTCTAGGAGAGAGTGCAAGTGCAGAATTCTGAAAGGGAAAAAGGGGAAGGAAAACAGTACATATAGGGATATAGGGAATGGGGGATTGCGAGAGCACAAGAAGAGCAGGTTGATGGGCATACCCAGCAATAGGATGTGCTGGCACACCCATAAGCCTACTGGAACACATTGTTTAGAGGTTAGGATCCCCTAAGGAATCAAGTTCAAACCATAGACAATAACTTGCATATTGCCATCTTTTAAACTGTAACTCAAAGCACACAAAGGGAAATAGGGAATAGGGATTCATAGCAGAAACAAGCAAAAGGAAATCAACATGCTAGTTTAAGTATTTAACTCTGCAGAAGTAGTAAAGTAGACATAGAAGCAGCAAGCTGTAAGTAAACACATTATGGTGATGCTGAAGTTAAATTAGGACATACCAGTTTCAAAGAAACAAACCGGGAAAAGCAGTAGTCTTGTGAAAGTCAGAATGCAGACAAGAAGGAAGAATTCTATTATGTGAGAGTGAGAACTCATAAGAGATTGTGAATTGTGCCCTAAAGTCTGAAGTGTGTTTGTGAAAAGGGTCATGCCTTTTATAGTGTAGAAAGCATGCAGAAATAAGGTAAGAAAATAGTTTGAAAACTGATTGTCAATCAATTACACAAGGCTTCCCTTAATTAAGGGATTCAGATTCAAAACGAGTAAAACCATTTAAGGAAAGGAATTGAATAAACACTTTGTGTAAAGCATGCAATTGAGGGCAAATACATAAAGGTTATTTAAGGACAGGGTTTTGACAGTACACGGTTTGTGCAAATAAGGTAAGGGAGTCAATTAACAGCCAATAAATCACAAGGTCTGAGATTTGGTACGAATGAACCAAGTCAGAAAGATGAAGAAGGGTTTTACTTAAGTCGAGTAACAGAGGAAATCAATAAAAGATGGAAAGAAATCAATCAAGCTATATTCAGAAGGAAGTTTGCACTAATTGCAAATTTGAAAACCATTTAGAGGAAAATTCATCATATATAAGGAGCATGTGAGCATGAAAGAAGACTGTCGTGTAAATTAGTAGAAAAAATCCAGTGTGGTAGAGTTTAGCAAAAAGTTCAGCATTGTATGAAAACTAAGATGTCCAAACTCAATTCAAAGACTCGAAGAGTTAGGGGTTCTAAAATAAAACCCTAGTTCAATCAAATATATGATCAAACCTGGCAGAACCCCCAAATTTTAGGGTTTCCACCTTGAATCAAGTACAAAGATGAGAAGACAAGTGGTCGAAGCAGGCTCAGAGGTTTCAGAGAAGAACTGAAACCTCTTGCATGCTTCTATCAACAGCAAAACTCATGAGAAAGCATAATATCAAGGTAACAGGCAGAACACAGTAGAAGCACTCAAAGAAAAAAATAGAGGAGAAACACTGATATGAACAGTGAACATGCTTAAGAAGTTTTTCAGAAGAAACTTAAATAGGGCTTAGTAGAAGGAAAGTAAAGAAGCTTAAGAACTTAGCAGGAAAGTACAGTAGGAGAAACATGTTGGAACATAGTAGAAGAAAAATACCAGAACATAATAGAAAATCATATGAGAACACAATACGGAAAACATGGTAGAAGAACATACAAGCATGGAGTATATAAAACACAGTAAAAAGAACATACAAGAACGGAGTATAAAAACTCAGTAGAAGAACATACAAGAACAGAACACAGTAGGAGAACATACGAGAACGTGGTAGATAAAAAACATAGGAGCACAGTAGAGGCAAATAAACAAAAGAAAAGGGAAAGAAAGTCAGAGAAACACTTAGAAAAATTCAGAAACCCCTAAATCGTAAAAAAAAGACTTTGAAAAGTAATTTTCGAAGGAAAAGTTACGGAGATCGTTTGAAAATGAAAAGAGAGCACAAATACACCACGGATCTAAAGAGATCGGAGAAAACCTTGAAGGGTTAGGGTTTCAGAAGAACCCTAGAAATGAGAAAGACTTTAAAAAGGTCACTGATCTGAGTCTAAGAGGTCAGAACCAGGTTCAAAACACCATGGTACACCGGACCAAGGCCAGCGATGATTCTGGAACCTTGAATCGGTAGAGGTCTGAGTGCAAAACTTTGAGGCCTGGCCTCGAATCTTCAGGTATCAGGTGTGTAAGAGCAAGGGGAGGTGAGTATTGGGTTTCCGTAGCCTTGGAAGCCATGGATTCCGGTGGTTTCCGGGGTGGAAGTGGTGGGAGGTGGCTAAGGTTTGAGAAGGTTTGAGAGAGTTTGAGATAATGGGGTGGGGGGTTCAGAGGTGGATTGGTAGGTGGAAAATGATTTAAGTTTGGGGGGTTGGTAAATTAAAAAAGGAAAGGTAGAATCGTGGTCGTTGATCATTTTGATCAACGGCCTGGATCAAAAAGGGAGCCAGGCGGGTTGGATAAATGGTTCAGGGGTCGGGTAATTTAAAGTTGCAATTGGGTTTAATTAGGGGGTTGATTTGGGCTACAATTAAAATGAAATAGGGCTAGTATTTAAATAGCCACTTTTCCTCTTTTCATTTTATAAAAAATAGTAAATGATTTCTGGAAATAAATTAAAGGTACAAAACTAATTTATAATGTATAAATATTAAATAAAAAATACTGGAATCAATTTTGTAATTATAAACGCAATTAAATCTTACAATAGGCTGAAATTGCAATTATATGCAATTTAGCTTTAAAAATACTAAATAAAATTGTAAAAATGTGTAAAAATTACCTTAACTATATTTTGGTATAAATATGAGAATAAAATAAGTTAATCACCAAAATAATAATTTGAGGAATAATTATTGGTTTTTGTACTGCTAAAATAGGACAATAAATTGATTTAAAAATCTTTTAAAAAATTAGGAAAAATACTAAAACATTAGGACACACTTATATATGTATACATATGCTATTTTGAAAGTATTTTGCATTTATAAAAAAGTATACCGGGAAAAATTAGGTATCAATAGCTGCCCATCTTTACTCGGGAAGGATGAAAGAGTTATCGGGTAAAGATATGATGGCCAATTTTGACCGAACGGAATGGTTTGAAGAATTGGACCGAGCTCTGTCTCCTAAACTGCCTACATATCCCTGGTCTTACAGGAATTAGACCATATGTAGTTCAGGATCTGTCGGTGGAGTATGCCGATGGAGGTTTTCCAAGAACGGACGCAATGTTTAGGTTGGGCTGGATGGTTAAGGCCTAATGGGGCTGCGGGAACTGGAGCGGGATCGCTCCTACTGAGACGGTTGTTGCTTGCCGGTTTACCTGCAAATAAACAATGTGTTGTGCGGAAATTCAAACATGATGCAAGTTCCCGTCGGACCATGAAATGTTGTCTTTGGACGGTAAGGATGACGTCCTCAGACCACGACGTCCTGGGCCATGAATCATATAATAAGGATTCGCAGGCCATGAAATGGTGCTCTCAGGCCATGAGAATCATGCCTCCAAACTATGACGCCTTTGAATAATGATATGCAAAAGATAAAAAAGGGTCCTCAGACCATGGCATGGCGTTCTCGGGCTATGAAAATGGTGCCTCCGAACAATGACGCCTTTGGATGATTTGGTGATCTTTCAGCCTATGAGATGCAGTAGGTGGCGATCTTTCAGCCAGTGCAAATGTAAATAAGGTGGCGATCTTTCAACCAATGCAAATGTAAATAAGGTGGCGATCTTTCAGCCGATGCAAGGTATAAATGAAGTGGCGATCTTTCAACCTTGCAAGATGGAGGTAGAGCTTAACATCGGAAGGCAGAATGGTAGCCTTATGCAATGCAGAGAATGCAGATGGAGGTAGAGCTTAACTCCGGGAGGCAGAATGGTAGCCTTATGCAATGCAGAGAATGCAGATGGAGATAGAGCTTAGTCTCGGAAGGCAGAACAGAGCTATGCAATGCAGGAAATGCAGATGGAGATAGAGCTTAGTCTCGGAAGGCAGAATGGTAGCCTTATGCAATGCAGAGAATACAGATGGAGGTAGAGCTTAACCTCGGAAGGCAGAATGGTAGCCTTATGCAATGCAGAGAATGCAGATGGAGATAGAGCTTAGTCTCAGAAGGCAGAATGGTAGCCTTATGCAATGCAGAAATGCAGATGGAGACAGTGCTTAGTCTCGGAAGGCAAAATGATAGCCTTATGCAATGCAGAAAATGCAGATGGAGACAGAGCTTAGTCTCGGAAGGCAGAATGGTAGCCTTATGTAATGGATAAATGCAGATGGAGACAATGCTTAGTCTCAGAAGGCAGAATGGTAGCCTTATGCAATGCAGAGAACGCAGATGGAGACAGAGCTTAGTCTTGGAAGGTAGAATGGTAGCCTTATGCAATGCAGAAATGTAGATGGAGACAGTGCTTAGTCTCAGAAGGTAGAATGGTAGCCTTATGCAATATAGAGAATGCAGATGGAGATAGAGCTTAGTCTCGGAAGGTTGAATGATAGCCTTATGTAGGAAGTAAAAAGGGCAAACGGCAATAGAGTTTTCTTAGTTGATAGCGGATTGCGGTATCGCGATTGCTGGGGGTATTGTGCATGTTGGGGATACTGTTGTGCAGATAGCAGTTTCGAGCAAGTGCAACAGTTCGGAGAGTTGTATTCCTGAACTTTGTGAGTGAATGTATAGTATAGTTGATGATTTTGCAACTCAAGTGCCTGCATCCAAAGAAAAATCGTGAGTTTGTAAAGGGGGAAAGGTTAGTTCGTATCCCCGCTGGTTTTGCTTGACCTGTTTGGCTTTGATCCGGCGATACCATATATATCACTGGGGTAGCGTTGCTAAACAAGGAAATTTTAGTAATAAACATGCATGATTTAGTAAAAAATATAGTATAGATACATAATTAAGAATAGTTTACTTTAGATGAACCGACAACTGCGACGTGGTTTAAGACATTGCAACTTCTCTTGCTCCGAAATTTTGAGGGTCCTCCTCAAAATTCTGCCCCAGTTTACTGGGTTGTTGCTTCTGACGGCTGTTAATGATAAATGGCTGGAATCGACTTCGGAATTTTGAGGGTCCTCCTAGAAATTCTGGCGCAGTTTCCAACAGCGGGGGAAATGGAAATTTTATTGAATTGTGACCGAACCCGTAGGGCTGCCTGCGTATCCCCTCTTAAACGGGAATCAGGTCAAGCGTAGTTCAAATTACATCATATAAGGAAAGCATAAAGATTACACATAGTATCGCTTGACTGCGTCTGAATTGATCGGCTTTGGCCAAACTTCTTCGTCCATTTCTGCAAGTATGAGGGCTCCTCTTGTCCCGGTGAACCATGCACGGACCTTTCCAGTTGGGAGAGAATTTCCCTTTGGCTTCATCTTGATGCAGAAAAATTTTCTTTAACACCAGCTGCCCCGGTGTGAATTGCCTCGGCTTGACTCTTTTGTTGAAGGCTCTTGACATTCTATTCTGATAGAGCTGACCGTGGCAAACTGCATTCATTCTCTTTCCGTCTATAAGAGCTAGTTGCTTGTAATGACTCTTCACCCATTTTGCGTCGTCGAGCTCTACTTCTAGTATGATCCTTAAGGAAGGAATTTCTACCTCAATGGGAATGACTGCCTCTATACCATAGACCAGCATATAGGGGGTTGCTCCTATCGATGTGCGGACTGTGGTGCGGTATCCCAATAAAGCAAACGATAGCTTCTTGTGCCACTGCTTATGCTTCTCTATCATTTTCCTTAGTATCTTCTTGATATTTTTGTTGGCGACCTCTACAGCTCTGTTTATTTGAGGTCTGTAGGCTGTAGAATTCTTGTTTTTGATCTTGAAGGTTTCACACATGGATTTCATCAAATCACTGTTGAGGTTGGAGCTATTATCAGTAATGATTGACTCTGGAATTCCGAACCGACACACGATATGGTCGCGGATGAAATCTGCCACGACTTTCTTAGTAACTGCCTTGTAAGATGTTGCTTCAACCCATTTGGTGAAACAATCAATCGCTACAAGGATAAACCTGTGCCCGTTTGATGCGGTGGGTTCAATTGGTCCGATAACATCCATTCCCCAGGCGGCGAATGGCCACGGTGAGCTTGTTGCATTAAGCTCATTTGGAGGCACCTTTATCATGTCTGCATGTATCTGGCAGCGATGGCACTTTTGGACATACTGGATGCAGTCTGTTTCCATAGTTATCCAAAAGTAACCAACTCGGAGTATTTTCTTTGCTAGAACAAAGCCATTCATATGTGGACCATAGGTCCCTGCATGAATTTCCTCTAATAGCCTGGATGCTTCATTTGCGTCGACACACCTTAGTAATCCCAAATCAGGAGTCGTCCTGTACAGGATTCCTCCGCTTTGAAAGAAATTGTTGGATAACCTCTGAAGCATGCGCTTCTGAGTAGCATTTGTGAGTTTTGAGTATTCTCCTTTTGCCAAGTATTCCTTAATATCATGACACCAAGGCTTTCCATCTGCTTCTTCTTCGACACGAGCACAATAAGCAGGATGATCATGGATCTTTACCGGAATGGGATTAATGAAATTCTTATCTGGATGTTGTATCATGGATGATAGGGTAGTCAGTGCATCGGCGAATTCATTCTAGACCCTGGGAACATGCTGGAATTCTGTCTTTGTGAACCTCTTTCTCAACTCATGTACATGATGCAGATAAGGGAGTATCTTGGCATTCTTGGTTGCCCATTCTTCTCGAACCTGATGTATAAGCAAGTCTGAATCCCCAATTACTAGCAACTCTTGGATGTTCATATCAATGGCCATCTTGAGCCCTAAGATGCAGGCTTCATACTCAGCCATGTTGTTGGTGCATGGGAACCTAAATTATATCGGATAATGCTGACCGGTTTCTGATACTAGGACTGCTCCTATTCCAACTCCTTTGAAATTTGTTGCTCCATCGAAAAACATTCTCCAACCGTCAATGTCTTCTCCTATGAATGATACCTCTTCATCAGGAAAATATGTTTTTAGGGGTTCGTATTCTCCATCCACGGGGTTTTCAGCAAGGTGATATGCTAGTGCCTGTCCCTTGATTGCCTTCTGAGTTACGTAGACAATGTCAAATTCACTCAATAGGATTTGCCACTTGGCTAGCTTGCCAGTAGGCATGGGCTTCTGAAAGATGTACTTCAAAGGATCCATCTTTGATATGAGATATGTAGTGTAAGCACAGAAGTAGTGTCTCAGCTTCTGAGCTACCCAAGTCAAAGCACAGCAGTTGCGTTCTAATAGAGAATACCGGGCCTCGTACGGGGTGAACTTCTTACTGAGGTAATAAATGGCATGTTCCTTCCTCCCCATTTCATCATGTTGCCCCAGAACACAACCGAATGCTCCATTCAATACTGCGAGGTAGAGTAATAGAGGTCTACTTGGCTCGGGCGGGACCGAGATTGGTGGTGTCGATAGGTATTCCTTGATTCTGTCGAAGGCTTTTTGGCAATCATCAGTCCATGTGGTAGCGGCATCCTTCTTCAACATCTTAAATTTCGGTTCACAGATGACCGTAGATTGTGCTATGAACCGGCTGATGTAGTTAAGTCTCCCCAGGAAGCTCATTACGTCCTTCTTGTTCTTTGGCAGTGGCAGTTCTTGAATGGCTTTGACCTTAGATGGATCCAGTTCTATCCCTCGGTGACTTACAATGAACACAAGTAGTTTTCTAGCAGAAACCTCGAATGCACACTTTGCAGGATTCAGCTTCAGGTTGTACCTTCGCAGTCTATTGAAGAATTTCCTCAAATATTCCATGTGATCAGTGGCTTTCTTGGAATTTATGATGACATCATCTACATACACCTCAATCTCCTTGTGTATCATATCGTGAAAAATAGTAGTCATGGCCATCATGTAGGTGGCCCCTGCATTTTTTAACCCGAATGGTATCATCTTGTAGCAGTACATCCCCCGCGGCATAATGAAAGCCGTTTTCTCAGCATCTTCTTCATCCATCCAGATCTGATGATATCCAGCAAAACAATCTACAAATGATAGCAACTCATGCTTGGCGCAATTGTCGATCAGGATGTGTATGTTCGGCAACGGGAAGTCGTCCTTTGGACTGGCCCGATTGAGATCCCGGTAGTCGATACAGACTCTGACCTTCCCATCCTTCTTCGGCACCGGCACAATGTTGGCTAACCATGTCAGATATTCTACTACCCTGAGAACCTTAGCTTTGACCTGTTTAGTGACTTCTTCCTTGATTTTCAAACTCATGACGGGTTTAAACTTTCTGAGCTCCTGTTTTACCGGTGGACATGTAGGATCAGTTGGTAGTTTGTGCTCCATAATAGATGTACTCAAACCAGTCATGTCATCATATGACCAGGCGAATATGTCCTCATATTCCTTCAGAAATTCTATGTATTCTTCCTTTTCTGACGGTGACAAATGAGCGCTGATCCGAGTTTCTTTGACATTTTCGGCATCTCCCAGGTTAACAATCTCGGTCTCGTCCAGGTTGGACTTAGGTCTGTTCTCAAAATTTTCAACCTCTTTAACAATATCTTCCGGTATATCATCTTCTTCTGAATCTATATCCATTTGTTGCGTTGTCTCGTTGCATGTCACAGCCATTGGTTCATCAAGATAGGTAATAGTAATGTTGTATAAGTAAAGTAATGAGAGAAAATAAAAATAGTAAGATTTGTAAAGAAACTGAAATGCTTTGATAAATTTCATAACTGTTTTGAACATTGGAAGATCTTATTTCGAAAATTCAAAATGCGAAAGGAAAATTAACTAGTAAAAATAAAAGATAGTGCATGATGCTTTGTTCAGCCTTGCTACCCCGAGGCTTTCCGAGCTTTGGTGGTTCTGATGGTCCAATTATTAAGGCATGCTCCTCTGCTCACTGCCTGTATGGAAGGGCCTTCCTCCCCCTCCTCCTCGAAAATGATACAACAATCCATGTCATCTTCTTCTAGGAACAAATTCCTCACTGCTGCCAGTGCTTCCTCTTCTTCCGACCCATAGATAACATTGGTCGGCTGGAAAGTCTACTCTAAATGTGGTATTGGCTGTTCCAGCGGGTAGTATGGGCTGTGCCATGGTGGCGACCAGTTGTTGAATTCCTCCCAAGTATACTCGTATCCTAGACCGAAAGTGGTGCCATGTTTCTTCAGTTTGATCGGCTTGGAGAGATTCCTTGGAAGTTCTTGCCAAGTCCTTTTCCAGGCTCATATTCGCTCCAGTTCAATATGCTTTCGATTTTGTTGTCCCACCATTTGTCTTTGTTAACGGTGTTGACTCGTTCGATGTGGTGATAGGCTTCCCCGCCTATCTTTCTCCTTCCTCCAATTGCTGGGATGGTTTGGCGACTGTATATGGGATTGCTACCGTCGCCGTGAATGATCACCTCTTGGTGGTTCCACTCAAATTTCACCGCCCGATGCAGTGTTGATGCTACGGCCCCAGCGTCATGAATCCACGGCTGTCCCAACAGCAAATTGTAAGATGATGACACGTCTATAACCTGAAAATCAACGTCGAACCCAGTAGGCCCCATTTGCATACACAGGCTGATTTCCCCAATGGTGGATCTTTGGGAATCATCGAAAGCTTTGACGTTGATGGACCCATCCTTGATCTCATGCAGACCCTTTCCCAATGTTCTGAGTGTTACCAACGGACAAATATTGAGGTTGGACCCTCCATCAATCAGGACCCTAGTGATAAAATAATCTTCGCATTGCACGGTGATGTGCAATGCTTTGTTGTGACTCAACCTTTCTGGTGGCAGCTCATCTTCATGAAAAGTGATCTTGTGACTTTCTAATACTTGCCCTATCATGTTTGCCATTTCTCCTCCGGTGATGTTTCTTGGTACATATGCCTCACTCAGCACCTTCAACAAGGCATTCTTGTGTGCATCGAAACTCTGCAGTAAAGCTAGAATAGAAATATGTGCCGGTGTTTTATTCATCTGATCAATGACAGAGTATTCCTTGGCTTGTATCTTTCTCCAGAGATCATCAGGCCCGGTTTCAGTGATGGTCGGCCGACCAGAGGCCTGCTTACTCGGCGCAGCTAGATGCTCCGGAGTGTAAACCCTGTCAGTTCTTGTCATACCCTGTGCCGCAACTGTTTCCCTGAATTTAGCTTTCCCTTTCCATCTCTCGGCTGTGTAATCCCAAGGTATGGCATTTGTATGAAACAGTTTTACGGCCAACATTGTTACTGTGATGGGCACCTTTACTCCGAACGGAGCATGTATTTTGGAGGGTAAAACCGCAACTTCAAACTATGTGGATGCGTTTGCTGGAGACCCAAACTCGACCTCAATTGGTGTTGGCATCTTCGTGGGGGTGGTGCTTCAAACTCAAGTGGTACAGACATGTTTACCTCGGCATCCCCAGAAGGCTGAGTCTGGACTACAATCGAATTGAGGGTGACTATTGGCTTCTTTGGTTCATCACCTTCTTTGATTAAATCGATCGATCCTTTGGGATACCAATCATCCTCTATTTTAATCATGTGAACACCTCCACTCTTATGGTCTGACAGAGGGTTGTTGCGGACGTTCGGAATAGGCTCCTTTGCTACAATGATCTTGTTATCGATTACAGTCTGGATCTTATCTTTCAGAGAGCAGCATTTATCAATGGTATGTCCTTTCATGCCGGAATGGTGTGCACAGGATTTATTTGGATTGACCCACTGATAAGGGTTTTCAAGGGTTATAGCAGGGATAGGGGTGACATAACCAGCAGCTTTGAGCCTTTCGTACAGCTGGTCGATCGGTTCAGCAATGGCGGTATACTGTTTGGGGGGTCTGCGATCGAAATTTGGTCGAGGTCTAGGAAAGTTTTGACGTGTGGGAGGTGATTGATAGTGGGATGGCTGAGCATTATAGGCTTGGTAGACATGTGCGGATTGGGAATATCTGGGTGTAGTTGGTTGATATGTGGGAGGTGGGGGTGATTGGTAAGTAGGTGGTGGAGTTTGGTAAGAGGGTGAGAGAGCATGGTAATTCGGGGTAGGCTGATATGTGAGTGGAGGTATCGGATAGGCTTGGTATTTGATAGGGGATTTGGCTATTTGTGCAACCATTACGGCACCTACGTCCTTTTTCTTGGACGTACCACCATACTATAAAGCCTTATTGGTATCTTGCAAGGTTTTAAAGTTCGTAACCATACCACTTTTGATGCCCTCTTCAATCCTTTCACCCAGCTTGATAATGTCAGAAAATTTCTAGCTCTCAATCAACATCAGCCTTTCATAGTACTGCGGGTCTTGAGCCCAGACGAAAAACTTGTTCATTTGTTCTTCCTCTAAAGCAGGTCTGACCTTAGCAGCTTCTAATCTCCAGCGAGTGGCATACTCACGGAATGTTTCCCTAGGCTTCTTCTTTAAGTTCTGAATGTAGAACACATCTGGTGCATTTTCTGTGTTGAACCTGAATCTGTCCATAAATTCGGATGTCATACTCACCCAGTTCGACCATTTCTTCGGGTCTTGGCTGATGTACCAAGACAAAGCATCTCCTTTTAGACTCCTCATGAAAAGTTTCATGCGGATCCTCTTGTCTCTACCCACTCTGACCAGTTTGTCACAGTATGTTCTCAAATGAACTCTCGGATCCCCTGTACCATCAAACATCTCGAACTTAGGAGGTTTGTACCACTCGGGTAGTTCGACATCGGGTTGTATGCAAAGATCTTCGTAGTTCAACCCTTCAATCCCCTTACTTCCTTCGATGCCCTGAATTCGGCTAGTCAATTTCTTGAGTTCTGCAGCCAGGTTCCTAATGAGTGATTCTTTATCATTAGACTCGGGTGTGCTTGAGACAGCTTGGGTGGAGTGTGGCATGGTTTCCACATAGATGGGGGTGTTATGATGAGTGTGAAAGTGGTCATTTGTGGAGTTCAAAGGTTTCGGGATGAGCATTGAAGTACTGTTGGGAGTGTGGAAAGTATTGCAGTGGTGGTGAGGAGCGGGATGGTTTTGTGGTTTTAAGATATTTTGTGGAGGCGTAGGGTTCTGAGCGTTTGGAAAATTGATATATGGAGTGGTGATGGAAAATGACAAGTTTGCCAGATTCCGAACCTGATCAAGTTCTTCCTGAAATTTCAACAGTTTCTGCTCGAGTTGGGATGCACTTTCTTTGGAGACCTGAGCACCATGAGTGACATCTACCCATTCAGTTGAGTCTTCCTTTCTGGTGTTGTTCAAATTTCCATCTTTCCTTTGTTCTTGTTTCTGACGGGGCTAGGAGGAGGAGTGGGTGGAGGGCCCTTTGATCTTGTGGAATATGATGACGATGCCAGAGTGCACGAACTAACCTTTGGGGAGGGGAGTAAATAAACAAAAGGTAAAAACAAAAAGGTAACAAGTCAGTGGGGATTATAAGAAAGTGTTGCGATATTTAAACACATAGTGCAAGAATGTAAATCGCGTCCTAATTTGGGAACCTCATTGTGCCCGAGGTAGGCCTAGCGACAAATTGATTTAGAGAACTTAGAATGCTAAATGCCTCATTTTATTGATAAAAAGTAGACGAATCCCAAATCGACACTAAATAACAGGAAATAAAATATCACTAGTGGTCATCGACCTTATTACATTCATAAAACAAAAAAGATAAACTCCTATCTATTTGGTCCCAGAAGTACCTTCCTTAGGTTGAATGCTCTCGTTGATCAAATCCTCCAGTTCGTGTAGGTTCACCAGTAAAAATGCCTTGTCTAGGTGTTCTCCTTCGTTTCCCTCAGCGTTCTGGCAGTCGGCAACTCTCTTCCTCACTTTTCCTTGTAATTCCAGTAGACTGTATTCCAGATATTCCAACTTTTCGCAGCTCTGGCGGCCTTCTCTTTCCACTCATTGATTTGGTCATCTGACGGAAGACTCCCCCACCAGTCTAGCAAGAGTGGGGGTGTGCTAACTATACCGAAACTGGGGACCTCGTTCTTCATTTTCTGCAAAACAAAAGGGTTAGACCCTTACTCCCACCGGACTCGACTATTTAATATCAACAATTGGCATAAAAGCATTTAGCTCTCCAAATTAATGCACAGAACGTGGTAGTGTCCGTTTGGGTTTTAGGGAAACCCAATGGACTTTGGACAAGGCTATCTTAAAGAGTCATTATGCAGACAACATAACTGACTCGTCTAGGTTTGACCATGATGCATGCACAATTTAAATAGAGTAAGGTATCAGCAATGGGTTTTAGACTGGTACCCTTAAGCGGACAACTCAAGGGGGAAAGGCACAGAATCGTCGACTACACCGTTGATCGACTGGTTTTACCACAAATATGTCTTTTCCGGATTTAGGGGTGATAATATAGGAAGAGCGCAACCACTCATTATAAGCGTTACTATGGTATTTGTTTGGCACGAGTGGAATATGACGTTAAGCATGATTATGCAACAATTAAAGGCATATTGTCACGTATTTGCATGTTTAAGAAAGCAGTAAATACAATAGTTCTTCATAATTTAAAGTAGTAATAAGGGAAAGCAGTAAAGAAAAGAAATAAAGGAAAGAAACAAAAAGACAAGTCAGTTTTTGTAGTTGATGAGGGAATTAAATACTTAAAGGCATTAAACAAATAAAGACATATAAAGAAGTGTAAAGTCACAATAATAATCTGAAATGGTAAAAGCCTACAATATCCCCAGAAGAGTCACCACGCTGTCACATCCCCTTTTTCTCGCGAAATCGGGTTTATGACATTTGGGAGGACAACTCGTTCCCTTTTGGGAATTGGGTTTTGGAGTGAAGAGTCGCCACCTAATGATTTGAGTGCATTTGGACACTAGGGAAGGTTTGATTTGAACAACCAGAGATTGGGTAAGGGCTTGAAATTATCTCAAGGGAAAGGTGTTAGGCACCCCTCAAGATCCACTAGTGTGGTTCCCGGCCAAGCTATTATTATGACTTTAGTGCAAATAACACATAGGCAAATAAAGGCTTCAAATAAGAAGGGATTTTCACGTAATGGTTACAAATAAACAAAAATAAGAAAAAGGAACTAAAAGAGTTGATTTTCTTAAAAGAAATGGTTTAAAAAAATTTAGAAGAAATAAAGAAAACAAAGGAAAGGGGGGGGGGTCCTAAGTTTATAAATAATATGGATCACCCCACACAACATCCGGTAATCACTCTTCAGTGAGGGGCTACACGTGATGTTATTGTGTGGTCATCATATCCATATCTACCCTTTCCCACCCTGTTAAGGTATTAAAGCACGGAATGGTCTCGTTCACTTATTGCATGCAATTACCCGCCCCAATCCTATCAGTCCTGGAGGCATTTAGGACTACTAATCCTAAAGGAGGAGGTATTGGGCTTATTTATGGTTTCAAAAGGTAAAATACTACGGCGACAAACAAAACACATATAGCAAGTTTTGGGAAAGCATATAATCAAACAAAAGGGCTCAAACAGACCTCCTTTAAACCAAAGAAAGCACATAATGTAGCATGACTTGCATGTACTGTTTAAGGTCTGATTAAAACTTAAAGGGTCGAGGCAGACTGATTTATTACATAGTTCAGATAAGAAGCTCGAATCAGGCCTGCTTGTTGGTTGTAGCATATAAAATCTGATTCAGTTTATAAACTTTCACCTTGGCTTGCCTAGGTGTTAGACGAAGATCCTATAGGCATGATATCTACCAATTCTAGAAATAATGAAGTAAACATGAATACATACTGGTTTAAGAAAAAAATCATTTGTTATTAAAAAGGGCGAGTTTTAGCAAAAGAGCATGCGTCATTATTACTGGTTTTAAACTTATAAGCAAATGAAGCGGTTCATATTCGATTAAAGCTCCTATAGGCATGCTTTCTATGTGTTGTCTTGGACACTTTTACAGACATAGCAAGACTGCAGAAATCCTATAGGCATGGCATCTAAATGTTGTACTTCGTTTAAAGCCTATGAACATGGTATCTAATTACAGTTGATTATTTAAGACTTACGAACGTGTTTGCCTGATGAGGAATGCATATGCAAGATTCAGAAAGAACCTATAAGTAGGATATCTACATGATGTGCAGAAATTCAGAAATTCCTAAAGGCAGAGTATCTATATGCGAAATGCAAGATTCCTATAGACATGGTATCTATACATAAAAATGCAGAAATTCTTATAGACATGGTATCTAGACGTGAATGCAAGATTCCTATGAGCAGTGTATCTATGTGATATGCAGAAATCAGAAATTCCCTATGAACAAGATATCTACCCGTGTTTACATGCATGATTACCCCTCCCTTTTCACTAACCATCCCCAAAAGTTTATTACAAAGTTATTACAGTCCAAATAACATAAAGAAAATACATCATAAATTGAAAATTATAATCAAGGAGAGTCTGATTTAGTCTTTCTGTCTGAAATATGAATTAAACCAACTCCAAAGATCATGTTTCAAAGCCTTTCTCCCATTTGGGTGTGTCAGAGTTCCCTAAGAGTTTCATAAGAACTTCGGGCAGTGCTTACACCCAAATGTATCACAATAGTGCAGTGTGGAAGGGCCAGCCCTCAAATGTCCAAGTTTAGAGGGAACTCAAGGTCCCAAGGCAAGGCTCACAAGAGGGGGGGCAGAACTTAGAGACTAGGAGAGAGTGCAAGTGTAGAATTCTGAAGGGGAAAAAGAGAAGGGAAACAGTACACATAGGGATATAGGGAATGGGGGATTGCGAGAGCACAAGAAGAGCAGGCTGATGGGCATACCCAGCAATGGGATGTGTTGGCACACCCATAAGCCTACTGGAACACATTGTTTTGAGGTTAGGATCCCTTAAGGGATCAAGTTCAAACCATAGACAATAACTTGCATAATGCCATCTTTTAAACTATAACTCAAAGCACATAAAGAGAAATAGGGAATAGGGATTCATAGCAGAAACAAGAAAAAGGAAATCAACATGCTAGTTTAAGTATTTAACTCTGCAGAAGTAGTAAAATAGACATAGATGCAGAAAGTTGTAAGTAAACACATTGTGGTGATGCTGAAGTTAAATTAAGACATACCAGTTTCAAAGAAACAAACCGGGAAAATCAGTAGTCTTGTGAAAGTCAGAATGCAGACAAGAAGGAAGAATTCTATTATGTGAGAGTGAGAATTCAGAAGAGATTGTGAATTGTGCCCTGAAGTCTGAAGTGTGTTTGTGAAAAGGGTCATGCCTTTTATACTGTAGAAAGCAGGCAGAAATAAGGTAAGAAAATAGTTTGAAAACTGATTGTCAATCAATTACACAAGGCTTCCCTTAATTAAGGGATTCAGATTCAAAACAAGTAAAACCATTTAAGGAAAGGAATTGAATAAACACTTTGTGTAAAGCATGCAATTGAGGGCAAATACATAAAGGTTATTTAAGGATAGGGTTTTAACAGTACACGGTTTGTGCAAACAAGGTAAGGGAGTCAATTAACAGCCAGTAAATCACAAGATGTCCAAACTCAATTCAAAGACTCGAAGAGTTAGGGGTTCTAAAATAAAACCCAGTTCAATCAAATATATGATCAAACCTGGCAGAACCCCCAAATTTTAGGGTTTCCACCTTGAATCAAGTACAAAGATGAGAAGACAAGTGGTCGAAGCAGGCTCAGAGGTTTCAGAGAAGAACTGAAACCTCTTGCATGCTTCTATCAACAGCAAAACTCATGAGAAAGCATGATATCAAGGTAACGAGCAGAACACAGTAGAAGCACTCAAAGAAAAAAATAGAGGAGAAACACTGATAGCAACAGTGAACATGCTTAAGAAGTTTTTCAGAAGAAACTTAACAGGGCTTAGTAGAAGGAAAGTAAAGAAGCTTAAGAACTTAGCATGAAAGTACAGTAGGAGAAACATGTTAGAACATAGTAGAAGAAAAATACCAGAACATAATAGAAAAGCATATGAGAACACAGTATGAAAAACATGGCAGAAGAACATACAGGCATGGAGTATATAAAACACGGTAAAAAGAACATACAAAAACGGAGTATAAAAACTCAGTAGAAGAACATACAAGAACAAAACACAGTAGGAGAACATACGAGAACGTGGTAGATAAAAAACATAGGAGCACAGTAGAGGCAAATACACAAAAGAAAAGGGAAAGAAAGTCAGAGAAACACTTAAACATTTTTTCAGAAAACCCTAAATCATAAAAAAAGACTTTGAAAAGTAATTTTCGAAGGAAAAGTTAGGGAGATCATTTGAAAACGAAAAGAGAGCATAGATACACCACAGATCTAAAGAGATTGGAGAAAACCTCGAAGGGTTAGGGTTTCAGAAGAACCCTAGAAATGAGAAAGGCTTTGAAAAGGTCACTGATCTGAGTCTGAGAGGTTAGAACCAGGCTCAAAACACCATGGTACGCTGGAGCAAGGTCGGCAATGACTCTGGAACCTTGAATCGGTAGAGGTCTGGGTGAAAACCTTTGAGTCCTGGCCTCGAATCTTCAGGTATCAGGTGTGTAAGAGTAAGGGGAGGTGAGTATAGGGCCCTCACAGCTTGGGAAGCCATGGTTTCCGGTGGGTTTCGAGGTGGAAGATGATGAGAGACGGCTAGGGTTAGGGAAGGTTCAAGAGAGTTTAAGAGAGGAGAGGGGTTTCAGAGGCGGCGGGTGAATGAAAATGATTTTAGGGTTAGGGTGTTTGTGAATTAAAAAGGAAAGGTAGAATCGTGGCCATTGATCATTTTGATCAACGGCCTGGATTAAAAGAGGAGTCGGGTGGGTTGGATAAATGGGTCAGGGTTCGGGTAATTTAAAATTGCAATTGGGTTTAATTGGGGGGTTGATTTGGGCTACAATTGAAATGAAATAAGGCTAGTATTTAAATAGCCACTTTTTCCTTTTTCATTTTATAAAAAATAGTAAATGATTTCTGGAAATAAATTAAAGGTACCAAACTAATTAATAATGTATAAATATTAAATAAAAAATACTGGAATCAATTTTGTAATTATAAATGCAATTAATCTTACAATAGGCTGAAATTGCAATTATATGCAATTTAGCTTTAAAAATACTAAATAAATTTGTAAAAATGTGTAAAAATTACCTTAACTATATTTCGGTATAAATATGAGAATAAAATAAGTTAATCGCCAAAATGATATTTTGGGAAATAATTATTAGTTTTTGTACTACTAAAATAGGACAATAAATTGATTTACAAATGTTTTAAAAAATTAGGAAAAATACTAAAACATTTGGACACACTTAGATATGTATACATATGCTATTTTGAAAGTATTTTGCATTTATAAAAAAAAGTATACAGGGAAAAATGGGGTATCAACAGATATGATCACAAAATATAGTTGAAAATTGATTAGAGACACTTACCCAATGATTTGGAGAAGTTTGGGTCTTTGGAAAATCACTCATGGAGGTTTAGGGTTTGAGAAAATTGAAAAATGGGTGAAAATCTCATCAGAAACCTCACTTAACAGGCCTCAGATGTCACATTTGCGACCCAGGGTTCGCAATTACGAACCCTCGCAAATTGCAAACAACGCAGGACTGGCAGAAGTCGCATTTGCGACAAAAAGTTCGCATTTGCGAACACACTAGAAACCATCAATTTTTCCCGACACGAAAATGAGCATAACTTCCTCATACGATGTCCAAATTCAATGATTCTTTTTCCTACGACTCCGTAGGTTCAAACAAAACTAAATTTGGATCTCATTTTCTCAATATGGTATTATTTTTGCTTGAAGAAACGACGATGAAGCATCCAAAAACAAGCGAAACATAACCTAAACCTATCCGAAACTCACCCAAGCCCTTGGTGCTCCAAACCAAACATGCACGCAAGTATAAAAACAACATACGGACTTGGTCGTGCGATTAAATCATCAAAATAGCATTAAAAACTATGAATTTAACTTCAAAACTCATGATTTTCTAACTTTTCAACCGGACGTCCAAATCACGTCAAATCAATTCTGATTCTCAGCAAATTTCACAGATAGGACTTAAATATCATAACAAACTTGTACCAGGTTCCGGAACCAAAATACGATCCCAATACCAACGAGTTCAAACCTTAACTCATTTCTTTATTTCTTTTTAAAACCAGCACAATAATTTTCTTCAAAAATTGCTTTCTAAGGCTAGGGACCTCGGAATTCAATTCCGGGCATACGCCCAAGTCTCATATTTTATCGTGACCTCCCGAGATTTTTGGAACACAGATCTGAGTCTGTTTACCAAAAATGTTGACCAAAGTCAACTAAAAACCAAATTTTAACTCTAGAAATTACTATATTTTTCATATTTTCACATAAAAGCTTTCTGGTTTCATGCCCGGACTGCGCATGCAAGTCGATACATATAATATGATGTTACTCGTGACCTCGAGCTGCCGAACCGGACGCAATTTCTCAAAACAACCAGTTGGGTCGTTGCACTTATTTACTGAATTCTTGTTTGTACATGATATTCCCCCGAGCATGTTTCCCTTCCCATCTTTAACTGCTAGTTTCTGTCGTTATTATTTGCTGTATATGATATAACTACACAAGTTTATTAGGTAGTCTTGTCCTAGTCTCGTCACTACTTCGCCGAGGTTAGGCTCGACACTTACCAGCATATGGGGTCGGTTGTACTGATACTACACTCTGCACTGTGTGCAGATCCCGGTACCGGAGCTTTTGGACCACAGTGAGGTTGCTGCCTTCAATCCATCAGGAGACCCAAGGTAGTCTTGCAAATGTCCGCAAGCCTTGACGTCCCCTTCTATCTCTTCCATTCTGTTTTAATGTAATTTAGAGACAGACTTGTATTATTTTCCTTCAAACCACTATTTGTAGTATTTGTAGATAGTATGTGACATTGTGACAACAATTTTGGGTAGAATTGTATTTTGGATTTTCGTATTAGTATTTAGTGATATTATCAAATTTTGTCTTCCGCATTTATTTTATTATTATGGTAATTCCGTTGTTGATCGCATGTTATATTGAACTATTAAAAGGCTAAGTAAAAACAATAAAAACAACCCAGTAAAATCTCACTAGTGTGGTCTGGGGAGGGTAGTGGGTACGCAAACGTTACCTCTACCCCGAAGGAGTAGAGAGACTGTTTCCGAAAGACACTCCGCTCAAGAAGTCAAAAACACAAAAGGGGACAATATCAGTAACAACACAGAAATAATATGAAAAATAGTAACAACATGCAATCAAGAAGAAAGATACAAAGCGAAAGCGAAATAGTATACCTACCAAAACAGACTCACAAACTCATGACATAAGCCAAGACTCAACTACCTCCTACCCTACAACCCTAATACTCGACCTACACGTGTTCCTATCAAGTGTCATGTCCTCGAAAATCTGAAGCCTTGCCATATCTTGCCTAATCACCTCCCCCCGTCCTCTACCTCTTTTTGTGCCCTCCACAACCAGCCGTTCGCACCTCCTTACCGGATCATCTAGGCTTCTCCTTTGAACATGCCCGAACCATCTGAGCCTTGCTTCCAGCATTTTGCCATCAATGGGAGCCACGCACACTTTCTCCCGAATATCATCATTCCTAATCTTATCCATCATAGTATGCCCACACATCCACCTCAACATCCTCATTTTTGCTACCTGCATCTTCTGGATATGTGATTTCTTAACCGGTCAACACTCAGCCCCATACATCATGGTCGATCTAACCACTGCTTTGTAGAACTTACCTTTGAGTATCGGTGGCACTCTCTTGTCATATAATACTCTAGATGCTAACCTCCACTTCATCCATCCTACCCCAATACGGTGTATGACATCCTCGTCGATCTCCCCTCCCCTTGGATAACCGACCCAAGGTACTTGAAGTTGCCTCTACTCTGGATGACCTATGATTCAAGCCTCACATCCACGCCCATTTACCCCTGCTTAGTGTTGAACTTACACTCCAGGTATTTCATCTTCATCCTGCTAAGCTTGAAACCCTTAGATTCAAGAGCATGTCTCCAAACCTCCAGCCTCGTGTTAATACCGGCTCGAGACTCATCAATCAGAACTATGTCATCGGCGAATAGCATGCACCATGGCACATCCCCTTGAATGTGGTGTGTTAACGCGTCCATCACTAGGGCGAATAAGAATGAATTAAGCACAAAACCTTGGTGTAACCCCATAATAACCGGAAAAGCCTCAGAGTCGCCTCCTACTGTCCTAACCCGAGTTTTTACCCCATAATACATGTCCTTAATCGCCATAATGTACGGAACCGACACGCCTTTTGCCTCCAAGCATCTCCAGAGAACTTCTGTAGGAACCTTGTCATACGCTTTCTCTAGGTCAATAAACACCATGTGCAGGTATTTATTCGTATCTCTGAACTGTTCAACCAACCTCCTAACAAGGTGTATAGCGTCTGTAGTAGAACGCCCCGGCATGAACCCAAACTGCTTGTCGGAAACGGACACCATCATCCTCAACCTTGCTTCAACCACCCTCTCCCACACTTTTATAGTATGACTCAGTAGTTTGATACCCCTATAATTGTTACAACTCTGGATATCACCCTTGTTCTTATACAGTGGGACCATCGTACTCCACCTCCACTCATCTCATCCTCTTTTCCTTAAAAATAACATTCAACAACCTAGTCAACCACTCCAAACCTGCTTTCCTTATGCACTTCCAAAATTCTACCGGAATCTCGTCAGGCCCAGTCGCTCTGCCCCTACTTATCTTACTTATAGCTCCCACGACCTCCTCAACCTTTATGCGCCTGCAATACCCAGCATCACTGTAACTCTCGGAATGCTCCAAACCACCTAGCACAATATCCCGATCCCCTACTTCATTAAGAAGTTTTTGAAAGTAAGTCTGTCATCTCCTTTTAATCTGGGAATCTTCTATCAATACTCAGCCATCGTCGTCTTTGATGCATCTCAATTGGTCTAAATCTCGCGCTTTCCTCTCTCTCAGCTTGGCCAGCCTAAATAATTTCTTATCCCCGCCTTTTTCCCTAGTTCCTTGTACATACGGCCATAAGCCGCAGTCTTAGCCTCTGTGACTGCCAGCTTCACTTCTTTCCGAGATATCTTATACCTCTCCATGCACACTCGCCTATCCTCCTCACATATGTTCCCCACTAACATTTGATGTGCCTCCTTCTTTGCTTCTACTTTACCTTGTACCACTTCATTCCACCACCAGTCTCCTTTGTGCCTGTCAGAGATGCCCGTCGAGACCCCTAATACCTCTCTCGCAGCCTCCCTTATATAGTCTATTGTCGTTGACCACATAGTGCTCACATCACCACTGCTCATCCAAGCTCCCATAGCCGACAATCGTCGCTCCAACTCTTGGGCTTTATCCTTAGTTAAGGCTCCCCACCTGATTCTTAGTCTTTCTCGAGCAGACATTTTCCTTCTCTTCACTATAATACCAACGTCCATCACCAAGAGCCTATGTCGCGTCACGAGTATCTCACCTGGAATCACCTTGCAATCCTTGCACAACCCTCTGTCATGCCTCCCGAGGATGAGATAGTCAATCTAAGTCTTTGCCACCATATTCTAACTCTCGGCTTGCCTAGCTTTCATGAGTAGGCGCCATCACGACTCCCGAGGGTAGGAAATCCGGGTCGTGACACACTTAATGGGTCTATATGATTAAGATCTATAACAAAGACTTAATTTCATTAAGGTACTATCATCTACATTCATTACTAACTGCCGCCAATGCCTAACATTATCAACTACCACCAGCACCATCCTCAACCATAGCCGTCACCACTACCACTACCCACCATCCCCACCCCAACCATCCTAAATCATAACCATACACTTGACCATATCAACTATCACAACCAACCACCCCATCACCATCAATAACCATTGCCGGCAATATCCATCATTATAAACTACCACCACCCACCATCACCTTCCTCAATCACAACCACAACCACAACCACAACCACAACCACCACTCACTATTATTAACTATCATCATCCACCACCACCATCCTCAATCATAATCACTATCACTACCAGTCACCACTAGCTACTACATAGAACACCACCATTAGATTAATTGGTATTTTATTTAAATTTTATGTTTATTAATTTTTAAATAAAGATAAATTTTATATATTCAGATGTTAAAAAAACAAACAGTCTTAATCATTTAGTATTCAGATCTTAATATTTCATTGTGTATTTATATTCAGATATCTTAATCTTAATACACATCTTCATATTCAGATATGTACTCAGATCCAAACGTCTTAATCTTTGAAAAAAGAGGCCATATGAGATCTGAATGATTAAGATTCAGACCTTCATTAAGTCCAAAAAAATGAGGCCTACACATACTTTTTATGATATACTTGAAGATCTTCATAACGACCATAAGAGGCTATATATTCCTTATGGATGTATAACAACATGCTCTCATAATATGTTGATCGCATGACCTTTTATCCCGTATGAATGATGCAGCAGAGATTTAAAGAAAAATATATTTTCCTTAACTTTGTGAAGCTTAAGCACTCTCTTATGTGTGAGTGAGTGTGACTACCCGGCCAGTCGTCTCATGAGTTACCACTTTGTTTCCCCCTATTTCTGCTTCTTATTGCTTTGTTTATCAGTTCTATATGTGATCGGGTTGGTTGGTTCGGGTTCAGAGAGGTTCTGAGAAGGTTTGAGACACTTAGTCTCTTTTGAGGAAGCTTAAGTTGGAAAAATCAACTGGATATTGACTTATGGGTTAGAGGGCTCGTATGGGAGTTCCGATGGTTCGGATAGCTTCGGGAGGTGAATTGGGACTTAGGAGCATGATCGGAATGTATTTTGGAGGTCCGAAATAGATTTAGGCTTGAATTGACGAAATTGGAATTTTGGCATTTTTCGGTTGATAGGTGAGATTTTGATATAGGGGTCGGAATGGAATTCCAGGAGTTGTAGCAGTTCTGTTATGCCATTTGGGATGTGTGTGCAAAATTTCAGGTCAGGTTTGGTAAACTTTTTGATCAAAAGCGTAATTTAGAAGATTTTGGAATTCTTAGACTTGAATCCGATGCGAATTTAGTGTTTTGATGTTGTTTTGAGCATTCCGAAGGTTGGAACAAGTTTTAATGATGTTATGGAATATGTTGGCATGTTTGGTTGAGGTCCCGGGGGCCTCAAGTGAGTTTCGGGAGGTCAGTCGGACCATTTTATGTTTTGGAAAGTTGTAGAAAATTGTTGTTCAATGTTGCAGACGTTTGGCCTTCGCGTTCACGAGTGGGGCCTCGTGTCGAAGGGTTGACAGGTGAGGCTGAGGATTTATCCTTCACGTTCCCGAGGAAGGTTCCGCGTTCGCGAAGGGCTGGGGTCGTTGTGCATCACGTTCGCGAGGTTATGCCGCATTCATGTAGAGGAAGTTGAGCAGCTGAGGTTCAGGTTGATTTGTTCTTCGCGTTCGCGAGCTAGGAGTCGCGATCGCGATGAAGGAATTTTGGTAAAAGTTAGTTTGTGCTTTGCGAACGTGAGGCATTGACCGCGTTCGCGAAGAAGGATTTGATGCCTGGGCAGAATGTTTAAATAACCATCTTATCCGCGATTTTTGGGGTTAACTTCCACCATTTTTGAGCAATTTTGGAGCTTTTTGAAGAGGGATTCAAGGGGAAACACTTGGAGGTAAGATTTATGGACTTAATACTCGATTCTTATGTGAATTTTACCTAATTAATCATGGAATTTAATCCTAATATTAAAGAACTAAGGCTTGTAATTGGAGACCTAGAATTTGGGATTTGAGGGGTCGTTTGTGGTTGGATTTTGGTGCTTTTGGTATGAATGAACTCGGGGAAAGATAAGGAGTTTATTGATGTAAATTTTATCGGAATCCGAGACATGGGCCCGAGGTCGGGTTTGGCCAATTTCGGGATTTGTATTGTAATTTGGTTTCTTTCGAGTGGGCTTTGTTTTCTTAGCATATTTTGATGGTTTTGCACTGATTTTGGTTAGATTTGGAGCATCTGAAGGCCGATTCGAATGACAAAGGCATCGCGAGCTAGAGATTTGGACCGGGTAGAGGTGAGTAATGATTGTAAATATTGTCTAGAGGGTATGAAACCCCGGATTTGTACATCGTTGTGCTATATTGAGGTGACGCACACGCTAGATGACGAGCGTTAGGTCGTGCACCGTTGGGGATTGTGACTTGGTCCATCCCGTATGACTGTTTTACCGCGTATTTGATTGAGAACTATTTGCTATCATCATGTTTTGGGTTGAATGCCATATTTGGGCCTCGTGCCAACTATTTGGACTCTTAGAGGATTTTTTTACTGATATTTCCTCACTATTTTGAATTTATACTTGTACTCGGTCATGTTATATTCTACTGTTTCATAACTCAGCCATGTTTACTCTTTTTTAATACATTAAATGATATTTTAAACAACAATTTGGGCTGAGCATCATGTTTTACTGTTACCTGAGTGTCTTATGAGATTCTGATTGAGTAAGGCCGAGGTCCTGTGTTGTGAGGATACACTGATTTATGATTTTAAGGCCGAGGGCCTAAGATTGTACGCCACGAGGTGGCTTGTTGATATGAGGCCGAGAGCCTACTGATTATGCCACGAGAGGGCTTGATATTGTGCTTGGGCCATAAGGGGACCCTCCCGAAGTTTGTACACCCCCAGTGAGCGCAGATACCCATTGTGATATAAGATATAGCCCGAGGGGCTGGTATTGTTCCATGTGTTGCTCGAGGGGCGGATTCTGTTGACATTGTGCCCGATGGACGAATTTTTATGTGTTTTCTCTGTTCTAGCTACTTCTCATTTAATTGTTTCACTGTTAAAAAGGTGTTTTAAAGAAGCTTCTTCTGACTAAGTGTTTTTACATGTTTTCACTGTTTTCATTATTTTTACTGGTTTTATACTGCTTCTTTATAATATGTTGATGTGCTTTTACGTGATTTCTTATCGCTCAGTCTTTATTTATTATTATTACTCACTGAGTTGGAGTACTCACTTCACTCCCTGCACCTCGTGTGCAGATTCAAGCGCATCAGGTCATGCTTGCGAGGGTTGAGAGTTTTCCAGCAGATTCCAGAGATTCACTAGGTAACTGCTCGGCGTTCGTAGCCCAGTGCTTCTCCGTCTATCTTGTTTTCTCCTGTTTTAGTTGTGTAGACTCTTTTCAGACTTGTAGTTTTTTATGATAGATGCTCATGACTGGTGACATCCCGATGTCGGGTTATGTCTATTCCACAAACTGTATTATTCACCTTATTTGGGGAATTTTTATTATTATGTTAAAGACTTAGTTTTATTATTTAATTGCTTAAAAATGAATTGGGAATGTGTCGGCTGGCCTTGTCTTCACGAGAGGCGCTATCACGATTGGGTCCGGGTTAGGGTCGTGACAATGAGAGATGTTAAAAAATTACTATTATGTTGGGTTTACCCATAAAGGTTATTAATTAGGTCGTTAACCTATTAGCTAGTCTTCCTCTTAAACTCGTAGTACTTATATATATAAATACCATTATGGGTGTCGAAGAAAACACACTTTTTATCGTAAAGAATGACTAAGGTTTTACATAATGTAAATTCAATCTCTACATCTAGAGACTGTGAAAAATGGGAGTTCACGATTGAATTGAGTATAATTATATGTGTAATAGCAACTACTATACCAGGAATATCAATAGACTCGATTTATTGCAACTGTTCAGGATATCCTTTTTAGCTTCTAGAGTTTATTTCTTAGTTCAAGATCTCTTGTACTAACTTGAATCAAAGAATTTAGTAGATTTGTTCTGCCCGAAAAGGGAATGAGCTAGGGTTATGAACTTATAATCTCATGATCGAGTCAATTCCATAATTATAAGTTCATTTCATATCTCGTTGAGCGGTAACACAAATTATGGTTATTGCAGATCCGCTTCCAATTGCTAATTATTGTAGGAATGGCTTTATCCCACACAAATTAAGTCCAAGCTTAATGCCCATTCGATTTCTTATCAATTCCAAACCAGTTTTGAGAATAAATGACTCACTATGATTATTTGTTTATATCTCTTGTCCTCTTGATGAGATGTGAATATACTACTATTCCTGATATCATAAACCACTATGTGAGGCAAAACTACTTCGATATCATTGAAAATTAAGAATAAATCGTAAGTTTCCTAACTAACTAAGTAGTATTACTGACACAACATCAGTTTCGCACAAATATCAAAAAGAGGGAATAAATATCACTTTTGTGCAAATCACCCTCAGGGGAGGCTCAAGCGTATGTATGACCTAAAGCCAAACTTTAATGTGATGCCTAAATTTTTAAAAGATTATTATAATATATATTCTTATTTGAAGTCTATTTTTATACCTTTTTTGAGATGCAAAGTTGTTAATAATTTTAATCTAATAATTTCTTTTCAATTAATAGTTGCCAACTTATTTAATCTTTTTGAGACATGACTGATCTTAGGTAAAATTTTATCAATTATAATTTAAAAAAACTTATTTTCTTTGAGGCAACTGTTATAAAAAAAATTCTACTTTTGTACTAAAAGTACTATTTTTTTAGATGCATATAAACCTATTATTTTTAAAAAATGAGCCCCTTCCCCCCTACCCCCACCCCCTCCTTAAAAAAAATAAATTTGGGGGCCTCAGACACAAGCCTTACTTGCGATATTGTATTTTCCTAAGAGATTTTTTATCTATCTGTACTGCATGAGAAACTTATTTACCCTCATTGTTTATGTTTAAATTTAATTACAAGTTGATATACAATTTACTAGTTATATACAAATAAGTTTTAAATGACTATCCTTAATTGTATTATTTTAATACGGAAATCAAATTTCACATGTCTACTGCTTCCATAGATCTCTCTCCTCTCTCTCTCTCTCTTTTTTTTTGCCTGACTTCTTCTTCTTTGGATCCCTACGATTCTCTTATCTTTTCTTATCTCCCTTTTCTTTCTTTTTCCCCCCAGAGAATTCAATAATATATTTGATGCACTTGCTTATCACAATCGACCCAGTCGTTGTCTGTTGCCCCGCTGACCATTGAAAGCCATCAAAAGCTTTGAAACTTTGATTTTGAATTCGATTTTTTTTAAATTATTGTTTATTTTGATTGGATGTTTTGCAAACGATCAAGAATATTTTTTGGAGTTGATATCTCAATTTTGAGGGTATTTGGTAAGATTAGAGCTTATTTTGGATGAATTTTCAGATTCGAAACTTTGATTTTGAATTCGATTTTTTTTTAAATTATTATTTATTTTGATTGAGTGTTGTTGCAAATGATCGGGAATATTCTTGCAGTTTATATCTCATTTGAGGGTGTTTGGTGAATATTAGAGTTGATTATGGATGAATTTTCAGATTAACACTAGAAGATGAAGATGATGTATTAAAGTTGTATTATTATTATTATATGTAAATTGTATTTAAGTTATGCTCCGTTGTAATTATAATTTTTTTATTTGAATGTTGTATGAAAGTAAAAAAAAAGTGGTTGTATAAAATTTGTATTTAAGTTATAAATACTTTCTTTTTACATAAAGTTGTTGATATGTATCAAAATTGTATCAAGAGAGAACGTTGTGAAATTTCAGAGAAGAAGAAAGAACACACAACATACAAAATATATACAAAAAATATATTTATATAAAATTTGTATAAAAAATATATTTAAGTTTATGATGTTGTAGTTGTTTATCTAGGTAAAACTAATGTATGAAAGCTGAAGATAAATTATAAATAAGTTGTATACTACATAATTAGTTGTATAAAATTTATTTTAATTTATATATTGTTGTGGATATATCAAATTTGTATTGAGAAGAGTATTGATGCCATGCCTATGGTATAAGATTATAATGCATCTTGACATTTGAAATGTCATAAATTTTTGTCATTTAAGGAAGAATAATATTTTTGATTAGTCCACTTATCAAGCACCAAAGAATTATCTGAACTATTTTATCCAGTTCATCAATACAAATTAACTCTTACGTGCAATCCGATGAAGCACTACAGAACAAGTTCCTAAGGAAAAAGGAAAAGAGTGTGATTGAATCCCATAACTTGCACTAATAATGGATTGTATACGAAGAGAAAGAGAAAAAAGAAAAATGATGTAATTGTATCTGTAGTTTAAGGCAGTAATAATAGATTGTAAGAAATTTTATTTAGGACAGGTAGTATACAAAATTGAGACAGTTTTAGTGGGCGTTTGGACATAAGAATTGTAAAATTCTAATGAAATTATTTTTCAAGTGAAAATGATATTAATTTAGAGTTGTGTTTGGACATGAATATAATTTTGGGTTATTTTTGAAGTTTTGTGAGCGAAAATTTTGAAAAATAGGTTTTTGTAATTTTTAAAATTTTTGAAAATTTCCTAAATACATCTTTAACGAAAATTGAAATTTTTATAAACAAACCTCGTTTTGGAACAAAGTGAACATTTTTTGGGAAAAAGAAAAAATTTATATTTTCAAACGGGCTCTTATTAAATAAGTTTTAAATGTTGTATATGAATGAAAAATCCCTTTCCCTAATATTGAGAAGCCGAAGGAGCCGAATTCGGACAAGCAAATACAAATTCTAGCAGATACCACACTCTGACGTAAACCTCTCCGCAGGTCCGAGCGTATTTCCTTTCCTGATTCTTCCTCTATGATTGCTTTGTCGTCCGATTCGAATTTTATTTTCTTCTTGTTCAGCTATCATAAATCCACAGGTGTATTGTGATTAGTTCTTTGTATACGATTATAGTATTGTATCAAAGAAAAAAAGAAGAAGTGATGGCGTGGAGGCTGAGCAGGGGTGATATAGCCGGATTCAGAATACTGTTTAGTTTGGGGATATTGTACGGATTGATATCGGTGCTGGTATACTCCATCATTCACATGAAGTTCATCACACCACTTGGGATGGAGGCTCCTCTTGATCGCTTCTCTGAGGGCAGAGCTGTTGAGCATGTTCGCGTCTTGTCTAAAGATATCGGAGGTCGCCAGGTATACTGTATTTGCACTGTGCAGCCCTAATCAGTATTCAATTGCTTTGTTGTTGCTGCTGAGAATGCATGGAGTAGGGGGAGATGAAATTATATTCCTCAATCCTTGTCTGCTTAATTAATGCGATAGTCATGAGATATTAACATGAAACAAATGCAACACATGTTCAGTTGAAAAAAGCTTTTCTTTGTGAACACTATTTTTGGAAAAAAAGTTTGTGGAACTTGAGATGAGTTTGGATAGTTGCAGCTTTTTTTTTTAAAAAAAAAAAAAATCTAAGATTTATGAGTGTTTTGTGGGTGGAAGAACAAAAAAATTCTTTGGAAACTACCCTCAAACCACAACTTAAAAAAATAGTTTTTGCGTGAAAATAGGTTCAAAAAATTTGAGCAAACACCGGATTGAATTTTCTAATGAAAATTTTGAGGAAAAAAGGTTTCATGGACAATAACTTTTTGTGGCATTCTGTTGTTTACGACTGGGTTTTGTGAGGTGTGAATGTGTAATGAAGGGATGTTGTCCTATACGAAATAAAGAGAAGAATGTTGTTGGGCTTATATTGAAAAACACTTCTACACTCGCTTAAAAGGTTGGGAAGAAGGCAAGCCCTCACGTCGTCGCTCGGCTCAGCTTTTGATTTGGCTTCGCATTAGGATTTGGTCAAATGATCTGATTGATAGATTAATTTTTAGATTAATAAATTCTGTTTATTTTTTATTTCAGTGTGTGTTTGGTATGAAGTAAAACATTTTCCGGAAAATGTATTCCAATTTACCATGTTTGGTTGGCAAAAATGTTTTCCGTACCAAGAGGACCGTACCAAGAGGAGGGAAAACATTTTCCAAAACTCTTATTCAACCTTCTCCGTCCTATTTTCCATGTCCACCAACCCCCACAACCTACCCTACCCCCAAACCTTCCCAACCCCTATCCCTTCCCCCGACCACACCCCACGCACCCCAACCTCGTCCACTACCCACCCTAAATAGAACTATTATTAAGAGTACTTTTTTTTAAGACTTTCTTTTCATGGTGTAGATAGAGTTTTTTTTCCAACAAAATGAGTATATTCTTTTCATGATATAGTAAACGTATTTTCTTTCATTTCAACATAACGAGTACTTTTTTTGATGATGTGGAAAAAAGTATTTTCTTTCATTTCAACAAAACGAGTAATTTCTTTTCATTATGTAGAAAAGTATTTTCTTTTCCTAGAATAGAAAAAGTATTTTTTTCTAAAAAATGAGTACTTTCTTTTAATAATGTAGAAAAAATACTTTCTTTCATTTCAACGAAACGAGTACTTTCTTTTTATGATATAGAAAAAATATTTTCTTTCAATTTAACAAACTAAGTATTTTCATTTCCTGGAATAGAAAAAGTATTTTGTTTCAAAAAATAAGTACTTTCTTTTCATGATGTAGAAAAAAGTAATTTCTTTCACTTTAACAAAACGAGTAAATTCCTTTCATGATGTAGAAAAAGTAATTTCTTTCATTTCAACAAACTAAATATTTTCTTTTTCTGAAATAGAAAAAGTATTTTTTTCCCAACAAAGCGAGTATTTTTCTTTTCATGATATAGAAAACGTATTTTCTTTTATTTCAACAAAAAAATATTTTCTTTTCATGATGTATAAAAAGTATTTTCTTTCATTTCAACAAACTAAGTATTTTCTGTCGTGATACAAAATGAGTACTTTCTTTTGATGATGTAGAAAAATATTACAAAATGGGTATTTTCTTTTCATTATGTAGAAAAATTATTTTCTTTCACTCAACAAAATGAGTAATTTCTTTTCATATTGTAGAAAAGATACTTTCTTTTTCAACAAAATAAAGTATTTTCTTTTTAGTTATCGAGCTCAAATTTTAACGTTGTTCTTGTGTGAAAAAGTAAAGTAGCACATTAGTTCCTTTGGGTTTGTCTGAATTTTGAAAAGAATAATTAAATTCTTGAAGAAAATAGAGTCCGGAGGAGTGGGGAAAGAGTACAGGAAACATGAGGATTTTGGTGAAAGTGGGTTGAGGAGAGTAGCATAAAAAATTATTTTCGTAAAAATATTTTATGCTATCTAACCAAACACTAGAAAATATTTTCTGGAAAAAGTTTTCCACTCATTAACCAAACAAGAGAAAATAAGTGCTAAAACCACTCATTTTTCAGGAAAATATTTTCCAGGGAAAACATTTTCCAGTGTACCAAACACACCCTTAGTTTGTGACTTTTTCCATAAAAGTTAATTGGTTTTCCCGAAAAGGCACATGATTTTTCTGAAAAGACACCAAAAAAGGTTGCATTTGAAGTCCACCTTTTCACTTTGCATCCTTTTGTTTGCTATAAATACCGAGGCTGGCCTCATATTTCACTTACTAATTTTTGAAACTTCTACATTATTTTCCAAACACAAAATAGAGTCTGTGTGTGATTTGTTCCGGTCTTTGCGTTCGTAGTTTGTTGTCGTTTGAAGAATGGCTACTCTAACAAAGGTATATCCGTTGAATCCTGGGAGGAAATAATCCATCACCTCGGATACTGTGACGGGATTAAATTCCTTAAGGATACACAAGGAATTCTATAGGCTCAGAACAATTATTTCAAGTTTATGTTTATTCGTTTTTCCAGTTTATTTCGTTTATTCTAGTTTCTTTTCGAACATAGTAGTTAACAATGGCTAATGCTATATATTCTTGTTATTTTCTTGCTTTAGAATTTGAACTAGACGCTTGCATAGATTTGGGTTATCCTTTATTCTCTTTCTTTGTCTTCTTTAAGATATAATGCGTGCAGGTAAACTTTTTATGTATAGGAAGGGCGTCAAGGTTTGAAACAAGCAGCTCAATATATTAAGACGCAGTTGGAAATGATGAAGGAGCGAGCTCAGCCTGGTATTAGGTCGGTCTTACTGGGAAACTCCTTTTAACTTGTTGAAGTCATCTTCAGGTAATTCCTAATTGTTGAACTAACAATTTGAGATTCTTATTCTTGCAGAATAGAGATAGAGGAGACCATTGTTAATGGCTCCTTCAACATGATCTTTTTACGGCATGGCATTTCCCTGGCTTATAGAAATCATATAAATATTATTATGAGGTAAACCTCCATGAATGTGACATACAATCTTATATATTTGTACATTTCATTATCCACCAATACTTTTGTTGGTTTTTTTTCCTTTCTCTTTTCTTTTGTCTAATTTCTTAAAGCATAAAGATAAGTGAGTGTTAGTACCTAATTCTTTCCCTCATTTCATCAATTAAAGGATTTTCTTTTTGGTGGAGCTCATCTATAGGAGTCATGGATCTTTTGCTTTCGAAAGAAGTACCTTTCACTTGTTCCAATTATGAAAAGCCTGAAGAAGTTACAGACATCTTTTGGAAAGTAGTTGACAAATTGTTATTGATATTCGATTGTAACCTCTTATACCTAATAGAAGGGGATTTTAAGTTTTAATTCAAACCTGCAACACCTTAAATATGTTTAATAGATGAAACTGAAAGTAACAAAATCAATTTCAGAATCTCATCAGTAGATTCAGGAGAAAATGATACTGCAGTTTTGGTCAATGGCCATTTCGATACTCCACCTGGTTCTCCAGGAGCTGGTGATTGTGGTTCATGTGTTGGTATGTATATCTTATTTTCGATCTATGCTTTCCGGCTGTTTTCATAGTTGGTCATATCTATTTTGAATCTTAAACAGCATCGATGCTCGAGCTAGCAAGACTCTCTATAGATTCTGGCTGGATTCCACCTAGACCAGTTATATTTCTGTTTAATGGAGCTGAAGAACTGTTTATGCTGGTAAGATCTCCGTTATTAAGATTAATGGACTTAAAGAATCATGAACTATGCTTTTGTATTGTAGTTCTTGGAAGTAGGTGCTACTTTTCCATTTCGTCCCATTTTCCTAATGCATGATTCTTAGAAAATTATGTGATTCGGCAGTATTTCAACTATCCTTGAGTTTGTTCTCTCCAATCTCTGTCCTTTGTACTCTTTAGTCTTCTGAACTGTGAAAGATGCGATGAATATACATTCTCAGAGACACAGATTTGTATTCTTAAATAGTTTCTCTGAAGTATCTGGAATGCTTTTTTGGTACTATTCATTTCATACTTTTAAAGCATATGTTTAATATGAGATGTTCCTTATTGTTATATGGACAGGGTGCTAAATATGATGATTGCATGATGTTGATGCTAGGTTCTTTTGTCAATTTTGAGAGTCATATTAGATATGAGAGTTATATTTCTCCTGTGATTGATAAAGGGCTTTCCAAGTTCTACTAGTGCAACCCCATCTTTACCTCTGAGATATAAGGTTTTTCATAGAGCTTATGATAGGCCCTCTGGTTATGTTTAATGTCTCATGATCAAAATTCAAAAGTTCTAAAATTTAGAGAATGATAAGGTTCTGCCTCCTTCAATTTTTTAATTCTTCCTTCTGTTCCTTGATAAATGTGATCTTATTTGCACATCTTCTCTGATCAGTAGGACCAGATTTACAATCTTGGATTGTAGTTCAAGTAAACACTCACATGCATTTGATCATACTGTAAACACATTTTGTCTTTAGTTACTAATGTCTCATGGCTGCTTGGATTTTTGATATCTGAAGTTGTGCGAATCACTTCCACGAGATCAAGGAGTTGTGCTATCTCAATTATCATTGTTGGTGTTCAGAATGCTTCATGTAGATCAGTAGATGATTTGAAATATAAGCAAGTTAAACATAAGAGTTTGCTGATGAGTTTTTCAGGGTTCACACGGTTTCATAACTACACATAGATGGAACGAGACGGTTGGAGCATTTATAGATATTGAAGCATCTGGGACCGGAGGCTTTGGTAGGTGCCTGCATTCATACTATTGTGGCATGTTTATTACTTGCTTCCTGCTATTACAATCTTGTAAAGAGGGATAAATGAAAGCATAGGGATAAATATAAAGCATTATTTTTTTTTGTTGCCCAATGCTAAAGTAATTGATTGGTAAGGGAGAAGGATTGGTCTGGAATCATTTTATGGAGAATATTTTGTCATGACCCAAATTACCCATGCTGTGATTGGCACCCAACACCCCCATGTTGAGCGAACCATGAACATTTACCAGATATAAATTATAATATGGACAGTAATATAATAATCAGAATCTAATAAATCTGATACAACACATAAATCAACATAATACAGGACTGGGTTCCAACTAAGTCATGAGCCTGTAGAAGTAGAAAAGTACATCAACAGTTTGAATACAAACTACATAAAGATAAAAGAGAAGCCAAGCCACTGCAAACCCGGCAAGAAGCAAGAAGCTCACCACTGATACTGATATAAATGCTGGAATCTCAATCACGGGTCCCTCTAGTACTTGGATCCGAATATGCATATAGATTGCAGGGAAAAGAGGGCGAGTAATCATTGACCGCCTCCCACGAAGCATTGGCAAGAGTCAATTAAGAAAGTAGTCATTAAAACATAACTCGAGCCAGTATTATATTTGTGAGAATGCACGGGAGAAAAATCTTAGTATTGATATTTTATGTTAAATGAGCCCTATTCACAAACTTTGTAGCAATATCTCTCGAGAGTATCTTTTCTCTAACAAAGTGACAATCAATCTCAATATGTTTAGTTCTTTCATGGAACACTGGATTTGACGCAATATGAAGAGCAACTTGATTATCACACACAAGTCCCAGGCCGATCTCTCCAAATTTCAACTCCTTGAGCAACTGTTTGATCCAGATTAGCTCACATGTCGCCATAGCCATTGCTCGATATTCTGCTTTCGCACTAGACCGAGCAACCACATTCTGTTTCTTGCTCTTCGAGGACACCAAATTTCCTCCTACTAAGACACAATATCCAGACATAGAACATCTATCAGAAGGTGATCCTGCCTAATCAGCATCTGAGTATCCAATGATCTGCTCATGGCCTCGATCCTCAAATAATAAACCTTTGCCTAAAGCTGATTTTATATACCGAAGAATGCGGACAACTGCATCCCAATGACTATCACAGGGAGAATCCATAAACTGACTCACAACACTCACAGGAAAGGAAATGTCAGGTCTAGTCACTGTGAGGTAATTTAATTTACCAACCAACCGCCTATATCTTGCAGGATCGCTAAGAGGCTCCCCCTGTCCTGGTAGAAGTTTAGAATTCGGATCCATCGGAGTGTCAACAGGTCTACTACCTGTCATTCCTGTCTCTCCTCAAGAATATCTAAGGCATACTTCCGTTGTGAGATCACAATACCTGAGCTAGACTGAGCTACCTCAATACCCAGAAAGTACTTTAATCTGCCCAGATCCTTAGTCTGAAAGTGCTGAAAGAGACGTTGCTTCAACTTACTAATACCATCCTGATCATTGTCGGTAATAACAATATCATCAACATAAACGACCAGATAAATACAAAGATTTGAAGTAGAATGCCGATAAAACATAGAGTGATCAACTTAACTACGAGTCATGCCAAACTCCTGAATAACTGTGCCGAACTTACTGAACCAGGCTCGAGGAGATTGCTTTAGACCATAGAGGGACCGGCGCAACCGACATACAAGGCCATTAGACTCCCCCTGAGCAACAAAACCAAGAGGTTGCTCCATATAAACATCATCCTCAAGGTCACCGTGAAGAAAATTATTCTTAATGTCCAACTGATAGAGAGGCCAATGGCGAACAACAACCATGGATAGGAAAAGGCGAACTAATGCTATTTTAGCCACGGGAGAGAAAGTATCACTGTAATCTAGCCCAAATATCTGAGTATACCCTTTAGCAATAAGACGAGCCTTAAGTTGATCAACCTGGCCATCTGGACCAACTTTGACTGCATACACCCAACGACAACCAACAGTCGATTTACCTGAAGGAAGAGGAACAAGCTCCCAAGTACCACTCGTATGTAAAGCAGACATCTCGTCAATCATAGCTTGAACTGGACAAGTCCGCAATATTAGCAGGGTCAGGTGTAGGACGTGAATCAGCTGAGCCTGATACTGGGCGCGGACGACGATAATAAGTCAGGAGTGGTGGAGCTGTAGAAGGTTGAACTGGACTAGGTGGTGGAACTGGAGCTATAAGTGGTGGAACTGGAGCTATAGGTGGTGGAGCTGCAACTGGAACTATAGAGGAAGATGAATGGGAGATAGTGATTGAATCTCCAAAAGACGGAACTGGTAGCCTCTCAGAAATATCTAAGTTATTACTTGGACCTGTGAAGAATGATTGGGTTTCAAAGAAGGTAATATCAGCAGACATAAGATACCACCGGAGGTCAGGAGAATAGCATCGATATCCCTTTTGCGTTCTCGAGTAACCCAGAAATACGCACTTAAGAGCACGAGGAGCTAACTTATCTTTTCCTGAAGTAAGGTTATGAACAAAACATGTGCTCCCAAAGACACAGGGTGGAAGAGAACAAAGGTAAGTGGGGAAACAGGATAGAGATTGGAACTTGATTTTGGATAGCTGAAGATGGCATACGATTAATAAGATAGCAAGCTGTAAGAACTGCATCCCCCCAAAATGCAACGGAACATGAGGGTGGAAAAGTGAGATAAGCCATGTACCATTTTCTGAAGTTTTGACAAACTGGGATGTCCCAACCATTTATGTAATAAATCTGGTGGATCAGTAACAGGACAAGTTGTTGAAGAAAGACAGATGTGAGTCCATGTGATTTTGTAAAGATAAGGTAATAAAGTCTATCTGATTCACGTCCGGTACCAATGATCCGCCCCGTACTGCGTTCCTGTATAAAAACAAGGTCATCAATAAATAAAACAGCACATTTAAGTGATTTGGCTAAGCGACTAACGGCTATGAGATTAAAAGGACTACCGGGAACATAAAAAACTGAATCTAAAGGTAAGGAAGGAAGTGGACTTGTGTGACCTATTGCTAGGGATGTTCGTCGGTCGGTACGGTATTTAGAGATTTCGGTTCGGTATTTTCGGTATTTGGTTTCTTAAAATCCTATACCAATACCGTACCTAATTAAATTCGGTATTATTCGATTTTTCTCCTTTCGGTTTCGCTTTATTCGATTCGGTAACTTCGGTTTATTCGGTTCGGTAACTTCGGTTTATTTGGTTTGAATACTAACTAGTGCATAGAGACATAAAATCTAATATTCTTAATTAAAGTACTCAAAAATACAAAACTGGAAATGTTTGTTGACAAAACTTTTGTCCAAAACTAGCAAATATCGACCCAAATAGAGAAAATTGTACATAAAAGGACATTTGATCATTAGAAATGTCTTGTTACTTGTTTAGAGTTAATTGATGAACTTAGAGAATAAAGGAAAGTAAAATTTTAGATTTTTATATTTATGTTATAATTGATAATATGTGTTTTGTGTAATATAATATATATTTCGGTATGATATCGGTATTTCGGTATTTTATTTTAAAATACCAAATACCATACCTAATACCAATTTTTTTAAAAACTTAAACCAAATACCATACCAAATACCAAAATACCGTATACCAAATACCAAAATTTTCGGTTTCGATACGGTAATTCGGTATTTACCAAATTATGCACAATCCTACCTATTGCAGTTGCCAGGGTTTGAGACCCATTGACCATTGTGACTGTTGGAAGTGATTGGGAATATGAAATACTACTCAAAAGAGATTTGTTACCAAAAATATGATCAGATGCACCTGAATCAATGACCCAAGAGTCGGAAGAAGAAGACGATTGAGAGACACAATTCATGCTATTACCTGTTTGAGCTATAGAAGCTATCTCAGAAGGTATCTGCTTACGTGCTTTATACTGAAGGAACTCGATATAATCTGATAAAGACATCATATGAACATTCGAAGTATATGATCCAACAGTGTTTGAGCCAAAAGCATCAGATCTGAGTGACATTATAATGAACTTAAGAGAGACCAAATATCTGATGAAGATTACCAATAGTGATGAGATACCCTCAAATCAAGCAATTAGAAATTGGAACCAAACTATTATAATGAACGGACATTGTTCTGATCACCAAACTAGAGTAAGTTGGTATGATATTATTAGTCGAGCTTGAGTGCTAAAAAATTTATGTTGAAGGCCTTTTGTTGACAGATGCAACTGCTCTGACTTCTCAGATTTTCGTCGGAAGCAAATTGAAGTCAACAAAATGGTGGAAATTAAATGATTGAGGTCGGAATCAACAGGCAACCTTAGTATGTGAACAAGGTGGCAGGAAAAGTGACCTAAACAGTGATAGACCATTGCTTTTGCCGGAAAAACCACAGCTCTTGTCGGAAAACACTTTTCCGGCAGCCAAGAAACCACAAAAATCTCGATGGGTCGAGTCGGAAGAGGCGTGCGACCAACCCAGTAGAAAAATCAGGCCCAGTAGAAAAATCAGACTTGAAAAATGTCGGAAAAATACCTCACGTGCCGGCACTCTCGCCGGAACCCTAACTGCCGGAGGCGCGTGACGGCGCGTGTGAAGTTTTCTGCCAGAGAACTTCATTGGGGTTTGGTCTCCGGTGACAGGAAAACCTTGTGTGGTGTTGGAATTTGCACAAACCCTACTGAAACTCAGATTGACGTAAACAACAGCTTAAGTCACCGGAAATTGCATGGTGACGATTGATTTCTTCCCGGATATCGTTGGAATGACACACAACGATAATTATCTCACCAATGCTCTGATACCGTCTGAGAATGCACGGGGGAAAAATCTTATTATTGATATTCTATGTTACAATGAACCCTATTTATATGTATACATAACACATAACCTACTCCTATTACATAAGGGACTATGCCTAATTACATATATTCACATAACTATTCTAACAATATTCAACCGTAATAGGCACATAACTCATAAGAACAATATGCATAAGTCCAGCATTTATCAAAATGCACAATAAAAGTGGCATATTTTTTATGCATGATAAAAATTCTAATTTTACTCAAAATCGACATGTTTAATCACTCAAACCTACGCGCACACCGTCTGTGGTTCATGAGTTCATCGAGACTAGTGACTCATGAGGGAGGATATAATACACATGCGATAACCATAATGTGAGTCCACATGGCCAAAACTAATATCTCAATAGCAGATACGAGTTCACATACCCATAACACATTCCCACCTATCCAATGTGAATCACATATGCAAATCAATATGCATACAGGCATGACAAAACAGTCCAAACCATTTAAATCAACATTCATGAACTCTATAATGTTATACTAGCATATAACAAATGCATATAAAATTATACTAGCATATATAACATGCATATTAATCATATCACAAATACAACAAGTCGTGCACAACAAAGTAACAAAAATATTTCCCATATATTTCCCATATATTTACTGCTCTTGGCAATGTGAATGATGATGATGGGAAGTTGACTGGAGAGAATTTACAGCTGGTTGAGAGTTATAAGGACCAGAAATTGGATCAAAATAGCTCATCGACTCCAGCGGCATTTAATAAAGCTCTTGTTACTATGAATCAGAATGAAGGTAAGACTACTGATCCAAATATGCAACTGCTGGCCCATGATCAAAATGAAAGGAAGGTAACTCCTACGATACATTTCTCCAGTCCACATGTAGAGAAAATTATCAAAGATTCACAGATTAAAATGATGTTGGATGCCAACCCTATGTTCAAGCAACCGTTGGTCACCTTGAACACATCGATGTATGATATTCCCTCTCAATCTTGTAAGTCAATTGGTGAGCATGGGGGTGAATCTGGGCAACCATCAATCTCCACTGGCAATAACAAAGGAATAATTCAAGCAAAGGTGAGGGAGATGGTTATTAACTCGAAACTGTGGAACGACCAACCAGAGTATGATAATGAGGAGGGCTGGGGTGACGGAATTGCTGGTTTTTCATCTGAAGATGATGACCAAGAGGATGATCAGGATAGTGCAGGAGAGGACATTGATGCTCCAGTCAAGCCAAAGTTTCAGGGGAAATCTGCAGCACCCAAGAACAATTTGAATTGTCATGCACTTGCGGCACCTGCAGCAAGTCCCAACAGCAAGTTGAACCATAATGCTCCAGCTTTTGTTCCAAGAATTTCTGCAAATGCAGAAGCAACAAACTTGGGTCAAAAGGCAACAGGAGATAATGTGCAACAACAACAATGCTCAGGCGAAAATTCTGCTGGTGATCGAAAAGCAACAGTAGTGCCAAAATCTGGGCAGAATCAAATTGTAACAACTGAGGCACTCATTTCATTGGAGGAGAGGAAACTTTTGGATGCAATGGTAGGTTCTACTCCTCTAAAATCCTTAAATCCTGCTACGCTTAGCACTAGTCCTGTAAGTAAGAGCAAGAAAAAAATGCAAAACATAGGACAACAACAAAGTAAGACAATCGTGACAACGACACAAGGAGGAGATGCCTTAGTGACACTCGATATCGTTCAAAGTTCTCCACAACCTGTTAATTTGGGGAGTGAATTTTTTGAACAAGGAGAAGAAGAAGCAATGTTACAAGAATGTCGTGCACAGGCATCAAGAAAAGGGGATCTATCACCAAGGCATAACGGCAAAGGTAAAAAGACTCATACAAGGAAAAATAGTTGGGACGACAAGGTTAGTGATTTTTTTAAATGTTAGGCGACCTCCAATGAGAAATGCCAAACAAAAGCAGGTCGCCCTAACTACATCAACAAGGTCCAATCGTTCTAAAAAGAAATCATGAATTTTGAATACTTCTTGAAGAATTGGGAGTGTGATGAAAAAGAATTACAAATTGAAGAAATTACAAGTTTGGACAAGAAGGGACAACATTTTAATTCCTTCATCATTTTATTCTACCATTATGTTAGTATTCTGATTTGTAATATCATCACAGAGTATGTTATAAACTCTGTGGTGATCACTGAATATTTGATTGTAGCTAGTTCTTTCCTTTTACATGCTTGCTAGTGAGGCTATTTTATTCCTCAATAGGATTAGTAAGGTAAGGTTTAGCCCGGTTTGTGTTATATGGGTAACAATACCGGTGCTATTGTCCCCCCTTATTTCTACTTTTCCTAATTGTTGTATTTTTCTTTTCTGTTATTAATAAAAAACTAGCCCTAGGCGCTTGCCTAGCGGATTGCCAAAAATAAAAAAATAAAAAATATCCACATATATACTTGTCACCTCATATATACGGTACCCTCATGTACGTAAAATAGTTCTAGTTTGGGAAAAATTTGCCCATTGAGGTCAAAGTATTAAATTACCTCGGTCTAAGGCTCTAAGCTCAGCTTAGCCTTCAAGAACAACATTTCCACGTTTGAAATCCACCAAACGATTCCAATCTATTCAAAACATTACTTAACGATGTTAAAAAAGTCTATTGCAACCAATTCCATAATTTAAGTCTCGGTCAAAGTCAAAGTCATGCCAAAAAGTCAACCCCGGGTCAACACGGTCGAGCCCTGAAACAAAAGTCAACTCTGGGTTGCCTATAACGGGTCCAAATCTATGCATAGATTATCATTTGGAGTTTGTTTAGATGCTCAAATTCTTAATTTAGTGTTTCTAGGATTTAGACCTAAAATCCCAATTCCTACCATTACATCCCATGTTTTAATGGTAAATCTTCAAGAAAAAACATGACATAAACTCAAGGAGATGATTAGAAGACTTACCCAACTCAGTTCGTAAATACCCAATTCAAATCTCCAATTCCCATAGCTTAGAACTCTAAAAATGGTTAAGAAATGGAGCTGGTTCGCGAAACTCAGCTATATATACCAGTCCAGGTTCTTCACTGAAGTTGCGATAAACTTCTGTAATCACAGACAATTCCCTAACGCTGGCCTATGCTATCTCACTCATAAACCACGCGACAACCGAGAGTGTCACGACCCAAATCTGGAAGACAGAGTACTCAAACGAGCCACTAACCGTTAGGCAAACCCTCTAAACTAAAACATGCTAAAAGCTTAGAAATAAAAAAGAAAGAATTCTACTAAAGTTGTCTGATAATAATAAAGTGCGACAACGAAGTACAACTATAATGTCAAAACATCACATAAAACCAACTAAAAGGCTAAATCATTGAGCACTAGGAATTGAATACAACTGATACGAGACGCAGCTCAATAAAGAAGTCATAACTGGAACAAAAAGAGCAGAGCTGAAGCTACATTCACGAAAAGTGGTGGCTCACGAAAAGAGGTTCCCCAATTACGATTAGTGACAAAGCATCATCTGCCTTCATCCCTTGTAAACCTTTCCCTTCTTCTTCTCTTGGCTCCTCGAGCATCAACATCTTTGCATGTGGTGAACTCCCCAAGTTTGCAACTACGTCTCCTTCGATGGTTTTCCTGGTTGGCTTCTTGTTCTCAATGCAAAACAACTTTCGTCTCTTGTAGAAAAGAGTCGAACCTTATGACCTCTGTGGGCTCAAGATATAATTAACTAATAATGACTTGGGCTACACAGTCAGGCTCAAGTGTGTTTTTAATACCTGGCCCATTGTTGGGCTCGGTGGACTGGCCCAAAAATAATGTTACTTCTCCCAAACCATCCTCCTGCATTGCACGTGCTTTCCCTTTATTTTTGGCATTAAACTCAGTACACCCCACGTGGCCCTCACCGTCCCATCTACAAAGAAAAGGCTATCTTGTACCCCTTCTACCTCGTAGGTCAACTTTGTCCGACGGTCCTTCAGAGGCTTCCATCTTGTGTTATCTCCGGCCCTAGTTAAAAGCGAGTTTGTCTTTCAGCCCATATTGGTATGAAGAATTTGACCCCCTCTCTCTCAATGACTACCTCATTCGGTATATTCAGGCCATCTCCTGCTACTTGAATTCTTGCCCACTTGAGATGGTTCTTGAGTTCTGTTTCTTCTTTCGTAGCTTTCCACCCACCACAAAGATCTCCTATTTCTTTGAATATCTTTTGTGACCACAGATGTAGGGGAACTCCCATGGCTCTGATCCAAGTAGTTTTGACAGATATGGAGTTGGAAAGACAACCAATGATGGAATTCCACCATTCGAGATACAGCTTGAATTTCTTCCAACTCCATTCTCCTTGGAGAATCTGCTCAGCATTTTTCTGTTGGGGAACTCAAACAGAAATAGATTCTCAGTCGTCTCATACATATTCACTACAAATGTTGTTTTCCACGTTATACAGGCCCATCTCCGAATGTCTGATATCTTCGGTCTCTTGGTTGTTTCGTTCCCAAAGTACCCAATGATACATCTTGTCAAAAGTCCGTTCTCCTTCAAAAGATCGTGATGTGTCTCCTTTATTAGAGCTGACAACTGCTTCACGAAGGTTGTTTGATTGCCATTTACTCTCTTGTACTACTGTGGCATATAGTGATGTGGCGTAAGTTTGAAATTCAGTTGGGAGGAGCATTTAATAAACCTTTCTATCTTAAATGCAATGTCTCTCCTTCCTGTATTCAAAGCAAGTTCAAGGATTATAATGACCTCACTATTGTCTCTCTTCCGTGACAATATATCTCCCATGGTCATTGTACTAACTAGTACAGAAATATTCAGTTAGCCTGTCCTTATTCTTCCATCTCCCTACCACATTCTTCTGGTCATTTGAGGCTTCTTTGAGTACATTACAGACCCATTCCGTAGTCTTTTTGCTTAGCGTGGAGCGTCTCATCACATTGCAACTTCTCTCCACCCAATCGAACCATGTATCTCTGTTGGAGGTCCATCTGGTGATATCAAAAGGTTTGAAGCCAGCGTTAAAATAAATTCTGTTTACCCCTATAAGAAATAACTTCCGTTTAAGAAAAAATTAAAAGAAAAGTTGGTATATCAGTAATCACAGTGGGTGAAAACAGGGTATAGGAAGAAAAGAGGAATTTTCCGGTACTGAACGATGCCGGAAAAGGTTGTTCTGCAATCCTAGGAAGTAGGGATGGCAAGCGGTGCGGTGCGGGTTTTCTCTTAACCCGCAAAATTTCAACCCGCCCCGCATAGCAGTTGCACCCGCGTTCACCCGCCCCGCATCCACTCTCGCCCCGCCCCGCATAACTGTTTTTTTCTTCATTTTGTTGGTTTTAAGTGTTCTCTTTTTATTTTTGCTTTTTACAATACTTTATAAGTTTTATATTTTCTTTGAGGCCAAAGTGCAAAAATCAATCTGCCATCTATGGGGCCATATGCAATAATTGACAAATTATAAACACATGTACAGTTAGAGTAGCTCTACAGCTCAGTTGCCATAGATCTATATTATGGAATTCCACATTTGATTATTAAACTGTTCAATTTGAACATTGAGTTGTTTTTCTCATCTAAGAATATTCTTTTCAAATTGTATCACGAAGATTTGTGACTATAATGATTATTGATTAATTTGCTTTTATGTATATGCAAGAATGAAAGGGGAAAAAGTGAAAATAAGACATATTACTATAATTTACTAAGAGAAAGATCAAGTTAGTATACTATATTTACTAAGAGTAAGTAAGATCAAATCATGATCTTTAACATATCAAAATCTCGTGTTTCGATTTATCAATAAAATAGATCTATAATCAATTAATAATTATGTGTTAGATATTACATTATCATAACTTGTCATAAAAGAATGCGAACTTGACGTGCAAACATTGGGTTCAAAGTTCAAACAATATGAAACTTTATTTTACTTCAATATATTACATGGAATCAATTTCATCTTAGAAAGTCAAAAAATTGAGTTCACTGTTTTGATAAAGTTTTTAAACCCGCACCCGCATAGATTTAATTTTTGTTTATTTTGACCCGCCCTGCCCCGCACCCACATATGTTTAAACCCGCACCACACCGCATGTGTCTAAACTCGCACCCGCACCGCCCCATTGCCATCCCTGTAGGAAGTAGGAAAGAGAAGAGTCTCAGGGAAAATGCCCAAGAGTCTCAAATTTTTCCTTCTCTATGCCATTGATATCTTTAAAATTTCACTTGCTGTGCATTGTTGGATTGACAGATTTAGTTTGCCAATCTGGACCTGGGTCCTGGCCTTCATATGTTTATGCTCAATCAGCACTATATCCTATGGCGAATAGTGCAGCTCAGGTTCACAGAATATTATCTAGTACATAATTCATTTTCTTCTATGTACCAGTTCCTTTAAGCAGTGAGTGATTTATATGGAGTTGAAGGTTTCTCTTTTCCAATGTGATTGTAGGATATTTTTGGTATTATTCCTGGAGATACAGACTACAGGATGTTTGCCCAAGATTTTGGCGATATTCCTGGACTGGATATTATCTTCCTCCTTGGTGGTTATTTTTATCATACCGCATCTGATACTGTTGAAAGACTATTGTATGCATCATAATTGCTGTTTTGGTATAGATCACCAAATTGAAATTTTAAGACTATTGCGTCTACTTGGATGCTTCCTCTAATACATGAGAATTCTTTCTTACCTAGACCTGGAAGCATTCAAGCACGTGGAGACAATTTATTAAGAATAATCAAAGCCTTCACAAACTCATCTAACCTGCAAAATGCACATGAGAGGAGATTAAGATCTGCTGTCAATAGATCTGACAATGAACATGCGGTTTTCTTTGATTACTTGTCATGGTTCTTGGTAAGCCAACAATTTTCACGATGAAGATCTTATCTAGTTATTGTATGAAGTGGGTAATTAACTATGAGTACCTATTGTTCTTCTTCTCATTGTAGATATACTATTCAAGAGAGCAAGCTATGCTACTTCATAGTTTTCCTCTTGTCATCTTTTTTCTTGTGCCACTTCTCTTACGCTTTCCGACTTGGGGACTGACCTGTTGTTTTGCAACCTTTAATGATTTTCTTAAAGGTAACAAGCATACTTCAATTCTCTCTTTGGTTAGAAGAGTGGTCTTAAAAGCTTGTTTCTCTTTCCTGCTAGTTTAAAATGGTTTTTTTTTTTACTGTTATGCAGGAATGTTGTATCATACTTTTGCAATTTTGCTAGGAATTGTTTTTCCAGTTGCCTTTGCTGTCATAAGACTGCTGTTTTCTGGTCAGTCGATGAACTGGTATGTTTACTTACACATGAAATATCATTCTCCGGGTTTGTTGGAAAATTATTTTTTAAGGAAAAAGGTCATATTTGTCCTCCATTATACTTTGAAGTAAAAATACCCCTGATTTAATCCAAGTGGTTCAAATATAGGCCTCCTTCGTTGGGGCTGTCCAAGGTGGATACCCAATCGCATGTGGCACTGACATTTTGGTGAGATGGATGCCACATGACATGCCACCTCACCTTGCCCAACCCATTTTACCCCTCTCATTCTGCTGCTTCTTCCCCAGAAGAACAACTGAATAGGACTCTTTGGGAAAATATTTATCTTCAGATATATGAAAATGTATGTAACATTTCCATGGTTAAATTGAAGTACAAACTTCGTAGATCGAAAATGTGAGATCCATGGAGAACAAATGGAGAAAAGATGAAAAGTTTGAGTTCTCACAGATAAACAACACATACAAAGACATGGAGTAGCTGGACAAAGGAATGAAGAATGGAGAAAATCAATATATTTATTTGATGCAATGAGAAAATTCAGAAAGGAAAAATAATTCGTGACTGAAGATTCTGAGGTTCTTGACTGAAGATTTCAAGATTCTGTAGAAGACATAAAAGGAAAACAACACAGATAAAGCTCAGTAAGCGAAGATCTCACGAGGCGCAAATTATTACGAAGATTCAAAGCTAAAAGAAGGAGAAAGTTGTAGCTTATGCTTTGCTATGCTGCATATCGGGATAAATTGAAGGAGCAAATAAATATGTGTTGTCCTTTCTTTTCAATTCCAATAATAAAGCTCAAAAACCATAGATGATTGCTTGATAAAATTTACAAACAGAAATGTGGTTCTGATCTTTAATGCACCAAAAAATTCATGACCTTATGCTCTTTTCTGCATCCATATAACTAACTTGAATTGCATTCATTTCTCCCATCTTCGCATGACCATAAGTCCAAGTCTCCAGTCTTCAATACTTTTACGGAAGAAGTGAAGGTGAAGGGGTAAAGTGGGTTGGGGGCAGTGAGGTGGCATGCCACATAGCCTTCATCTCACCAAAATGTCAGTGCCAAATGGGATGGGGCGTTCGCCTTGGATAGTCCTAACGGAGGAGGGGTATATTTGAGCCATTTGGGTAATTTCAGGGGTATTTTTGCATCGAAAGTATAGCAGAGGGCAATGATTTTCTCCAGGTCAAATTTGGCCCTTTTCTTTTTTAAAAAATTGTGTTTGACTGTGGTAAAATTTTCCGTCACGAGTTCAAGCCGTGGAAACAAACTCTTGCAAAAATGAAGGTAAAACTGCATATGATAAACCTAATGTGTTTCAGCCCTTTTTAGGCCCCCCACGTAGCGGAAGCTTAGTGCATCAGGCTGTCCGTTTTATGTTTGATTGTCTGATTTTCTACTCCATGACAACGATATTTTGATTACTTTTACACTTATAGCTTGTTTGGCCAAGCTTCTTTTGAGGCAAAAGCGCTTTTTTCTGGTCAAAAGTGCTTTTTTTTTTCTTCTAAAATTAAGGTGTTTGGCCAAGCTTTTGAAAGAAGAAAAAGTGCTTTTGAGGAGAGGCAGAAGCAGTTTTGTAGAAGCAGAAAAAAGTAGCTTCTCTCCAAAAACACTTTTGAGAAAAATACACCTAGAAGCAGTTTTTTAAAGCTTGGCCAAACACTAATTGCTGCTCAGAAGTGCTTATCAAATTAATTAGCCATACACAAACTGCTTCTCACCAAAAGTACTTTTGAGAAAAACACTTTTAAGAAAAAGCACTTCTCACATTGTATTTATGAAAAATTCAGGTGCTAACCTGAAGGAAAATTTTTGTGGAAGCTGTGGCTATTATTTCTCTTATGCCCATTTCATTATAATATGAATATCTTATTTTATATATATATATAGAGAGAGAGAGAGCCGAGGGTCTACCGAAACAACCTCTCTACCTTCTTGTAGGTAGGGTAAGGTCTGCGTACATACTACCTCCCCAGACCCCATTACACCGGGTTTGTTGTTGTTGTTGTTCTGTATGCTCTCTCTATATATAACTGGAGACATGTTTTATGTAACATAAAGACACCAGCCAAATAAATGTTGCATGAGTGGAATGCCTCAAGTTGCTTCTAATTGTTGGCCCTCAAATTCTCCTATCAAATTGTTATCATTTTCTTGCTTTATAAAGGACTTAGATGTGCCACATCCTCATCAAGCTGCTTGTACTTTTACACCAACAAACAGAAGTTTTCCGCTTGACCGACAAATCTTCTGAAATTGTTTTCATGACTAGGTTTTCTACACCATATTTGGCATTCATGATGTTCATGCCCTGTTCACTTGCTGGGATGTTGATTCCAAGAATGCTCTGGAAAAGCTTCCCTTTGACTCAAGATGTTTCTGTCGTGAAGTTGTCAAAAGAGGTACAACTTTAATCTTTTTAATATTGTTTTGGCAAAGATTTCTGCTTTTCATATATATGTTTTTTTGTTTCATCTTTTCCTTTTTTATAAATATGTACCCTGACAAAGATCTATCCTGTTCTTCATTTCACTCATTATTTCATTTTGCTCATTACACTGTGAACTGATTTTTATATAATTTTTTGGTAATTCTACTGCACTTTTTGACAGCCCTTAGAGAATACTTTGGATTTCAAAACGGTAAAACGAAGAAAGCAAGCTGATACATTCTGCTTATTTTAGAACTACTTGGATATATTGTGTCATGATTTTTAATTGGTGTCTAAAAACAGCTAATAGGGTGTTTGCCATTTAGCTATTCAATCTTATTTTGTGATGAGTATTAAGAATGCGAATGAGGGAGAGGGGAGATATGGGCAGAGTAGGTTAGGTAACACCTCATTTTCTTGTTAGTTAATGCTGGAGGGGATTTTCTTTTGCCCGTGCTCGCACCTGGGGGGGGGGGGGAAATTTAAGTGTTAAGTGCTGCGTTAATTTCCAAATTCTGTTCCATAATAATTATATAAACTATGCATTTGTGATTTGATGACTCAACGATGCTTCTTCCATGAGTTATATAGAGATTTTATCGGCAAAATTCCATATATGTGGAGTTCACAAGATTTATGCTTATATTGCAGAGATCATGGCAATGATTGACTTTCTTTCATCTTTCTTTTTTTTTTCCCTCTCTAGGAACTAGTTTTTGAAGCTAAATTTTGGGGAGCATTTGGGCTGTATTCCATTTTAACAGTGGTGCGTAATATTTTTTCCAGAAGTTATCTGCATTTAATACTCTTCTTTTGAGGTTGATTGACTTTGTCACCCGGTTTTTCCATACTTGGTGAAGTGTGTAAAGAGGGCCAAATTTAACCCTCTACGTTAGGATAGTCTATATTTAACATTCGTTATACTATCAGGCCAAATTTACTCCTACCATTAGCGAACTTTTTAAAAATTATCCCAGCCCTTATAGTAACCCACAATCTCCCAAATCCCTTTTATTTAAGGCACCCATTCTTCTCCTTCATCCACCGTTTTTAGAAATCACCATAAAAAAATACACCTATAGATGTACTTTCTTATTGCTAAGACATGAAGGAATGTGAAATCGAATGTTGGATGTTAAAGATTTATGGCATGTCTTGACAAAAATGCAATAACACTTATATATATGTCGGATAAGTTAAAATTCCGAAGACTATAATGCTAATTCCTACCCATGCATGAGTCAAGCTTAACTTGGATATGAGGAACAATGTATATTTGATGTACTTTCAAGGTTTTGCACCTCTCAAGCACAAAGAAGAGAGAAAAACAAAAGCACTCGGCTAAAGTTTTTCACAAAACTAGCGAAAGGGTTCTTCAAACTCATGTGAGAAGAATGTAAGATGAAAAGAACCTTACCCACTCGTTTCTCAATCCAGCAAGATTGCAAGAAGCGTCAAATAAAGAAAGAAGAATCAAACAAAAGAGAAATCACGTTTTTGAAGCAAAAACTTAGAAAAACTAATTCTTATTGAACTAGAATAAGAATAAGGTTAAGAAAAACCTATCGTAACTAAAATAGGAAAAAAGAATTCTAGTAGGTATGGAATTCCAACTAACAATCCTAGTTTGACTAGAACTGCAAATATAATCATACTAAAACAGAATCAAATTACTAGGAAATAAGAATTAAGGAATCCTAATCTTTATGGAAAAGAAATCCTAATCTTGAATTAATTCTTGAACTTATTGAATTTTGTAAATTCTTGGCCTTCTTGATCTTGTATCATTCTCCCTTGGTTGAAAAAGACTCGTACTACGTAGCAACTTCCGTAGATGGTGCAAGATTTGCTACAGTAAAAGAATGGAGAAATGTTCGCCAGGTTTCAAGTTACATTTTTTTAGCTTATCATAGAGGTTCTTCACGTTGTAAGAAAATTTAGAATTTAGTCGAACTAAATCTCACTTTCTAAGTTTCAACTTTTTACCCAACCTTCTCCATGTAATCTTTCTATGTTGACTATCAAACTTCAACTTACGATATAAAGTTATTGGTGTTAGAACTTCATGAAACTTAACCAACACGATGTCTGGCTTTGAATTAAACATGGAGATGGAATACATCGATTGCAACGCCTGTACACCAATAGTCACTCCAATAATAGCCATATATATTTATGACGGGAAGACATCTTGTTTCTCCAATGTACCTCAAACTCTCCATTATCCACTCCTTTTTAGGTAATCCTTGTTAGATAGTTATGTATAAATAATCCTAGTCTCATATGTAGTAGGAGTAGAATATGTCCTGGTCCCATATGTTGTAGGAGTAGAATATGTATTATATATAGGGCTCATTATATTATTCTTAATAAATAGATTTTTCTCTGGTGCATTCTCACATGGTACCAAAGCTTCAGTGAGAAAATTGTTGTTGTGCGTCATTCTGGCGACATCCAGGAAGAAAGATTTCGTCGCCGTTTAATTTTCCGGCAACTTTGTCTTGTTCCCAAGGTACATCACTGCTACAGTGGTACTGTGCATATAAACTCTTGTGCGACCAAACCCCAGGTATCCCAGTCACATCGGAAGGGAAAAGTTGGTCACTGTGTGTCTTTCCGGTTGACGACTCAAGATTGATTTGTGTTAGCTCCTCATCGGTAAATGTTGTGCGAAAACCAACACTATCATCTTGTTCGGAAAAGTCAGTCGACAAAACCTCAGTCAATCACTCTGACAGAAAGTCCCTCACGCGCCTCCATGCACCGCCAGAACTAGGGTTCCGGCGAGATCGTCTGACACACACGCTGGCGCGTGGAGCACTTTCTCGCCGGAATTTTCAAAAAGTTCTTTAGGATAGTTGTTTCGTGGTGTGATTCCGGGTCCATTAGTATAATTTTTTTACAGATTCCGAGAACTTTGGAATTTTCCGACAAGCTACAGTAACTTTTTCGGCACGTGTGAGCCATTCCGGCTACTGTTTGGCAAAACTTCTCCAAGACAACTTATTCATATAGTGATTCCGAGCCTACTCATATAAATTACATCAAATTTTGATAACTTTTATTTTTTCCAGCGTGAACAATGCACTTTTCCGGCGTGAACAGTAATTTCCAGAAAAGTTTATGTTTTCTGGTGGTGTTTTAGAACCTATTTTGTAGTGTGAAATTCGGCTTAGTCTTACTATTTTCAAATTTCTCCGGCGACTTTTCGGCCAACTTTTGTTTATTAACAACCACTTGATTTTGTTGCTTAGGGAGAGTCTAGTGGCCTTGTATGTCACTTGCGCCGGACACTTTATGGTCTAGAGCAGTCTCCTCGAGTCTTGTATGGCAAGTTCAGCACAGTTGTCCAGGAGTTTGACATGACTCATAGTGAAGTCGAATGATCAACTTGCAGATATTTTCACAATTCCTTCATTGGTCCTCGTATTAGTTACATATGTAACAAGCTCGGTACATATGATTTGTATATACCGGCTTGAAGGGGAGTGTTACATAGTTATGTGTAAATAATCCTAGTCTCATATGTCCTAGTCCCATATGTGTAAATAATCCTAGTCGTATATTTAGTTGGAGTAGAATGTTCTAGTCCCATATGTAGTAGGAGTAGAATATGTATTATATATAGGGCTTTGTATCATTGTTAATAAATATATTTTTCTCCCGTGCATTCTCACAATCCTTTCTCTTGTTCATGCATATTTTTATGAACTTTAGGATAAACGTTATATGATGCCTTGTTTGGAATGGTAGAGTCAACAGCCAAATCAAAATTGTGTTGAGCATCTACGAAAGGCGGAAAGTCAATGACACATATCGTTGGATACTCCAATAGATCGTCATAAGTCTTTCGTTGTTTGATAATGGTCCTCGTTAGTTTCGTCCTCTTCACTCTCTTGATTATCTGAATGTTTATCATATTGGGCATGCTACCTTGGTATTATTATGTCTTGGTCAGCTTCAAGCTCTTTAGCTTGCTTAGTATATCTTGCGGTTGAATTGGTGGATATCGAAGTGGCAGAACTGGCAATAGCACTGGTATGTTATGTGGTGGTGGAGGTTGTGGTGGGGTAGGTTGTAAGCATTTTGATGGATTTGGTGGCTGATTTTGAAGCACCAAGCGTTCAACTAATTTGGTTAGATTCCCCATTGATTTCTTCAAGCCATGTGGCTGCACTTTAATTTCTTCATTGGCTCGTTCAAGGACTATAATTCTTGATTTCTGAAGTAAAGAAGCATAAACTAAAGAGTACTAATTAAAAAACCATGGCTCATAGGATTTTCTTCCTCTCTTCTCTGGTACCGATGCTGGCAATCACTCGAGGTATCCATGCAGTCTATTATATCGTTACCAATAAGGCTGTGAACAGCCCTGGTATTGCCCGATTTGACTGCGGAATTGGCATCCAATATTGCCGATTCAACGACACAAATTTAATATGGAGGATCTTCCAATAGTTATCTCCCGAAGAACGTAAAAATTTTCTAAAAATGATTGATGAAGGAGAAGAATAAGTGTCTTAAATAAAAGAGATTTGAGAGATTGTGGGTTATTGTTAGGGCTGGGGGTACTTTTTAAAGTTTGCTAATGGTCAGTGTTTTAAAAGGCGTTTCTGGGGCGAGCTCTGGAGCGAGACACACACAAAAATGCCCCGAAGCGATAGTGGGAGACGAAAGTCTCAAAAGGCGTATGCCCAGTAATTTGAGGCATACGTCCGGGCATTAAGGCGCGTTTTATAGTGAGGAATAAGCCCAAGAGACTTCTTCAAATTAAAATAAAATTTGCTAAATAAATCCTTAATATAATACCCAAATTCTCAAAAGTCAGCTTGTAATTACTCAAAGGTTCTAAAAGGAACCGAAACATTAAATTAAATGTCAAGACCTTTATTGCTAGAAGCCCTAATTTATGGTCTTTCTTAATTCTTTATTTTGTCCGCTAGTCTGCTACTATCTCCCAAAAGCAACGAATAGTCACTTTTTTTGCAAATACAAAGAAAACTCCATTCTCCTCCATAGCAGCAAGTTCAAAGTTCAAATTGCAGGTTAGTCATCCTTTTGTTCCTCCATGTAGAAAACTTTATTCTTTTCAATTCAAGTTACTGATAGTTCCTCCATAGCATTGACTGGTTTTTTGGAGCACATCTCTATATGTTTTTCCCTTATTTATGTTTTCTTCAAATTTTTATGCAGTTTTACCTATTTAAAAATATTTATTGTAATTATATTATTTTATGAAATATTAAAAATTAAACGCTTATGGGGCTTATGCCCCGTGCCTCAGGGCTTACGCTTCGCTTAGGCATATGTAAAATGTATCGCCTTGTTCCCACGCCTTTTAAAATACTGCTAATGGTAGGGGTAAATTTGGCCGGAGTATAACAGATATTAAGTGTGGACAATATCCGAAAGTAGAGGGTAAATTTGGCCCTTTCCCTTTTCTATTTGTTTCAAAAATGAAATGGCTAAATGGCTTCCTGCAAGCAGGCTTACCTTGTTGCAGGGCTGAGTGGAGGTTTCTTGACATTTGTAATGTCAGTATTCATGCTTCCTGCTTGGATTTCCTTTCGCCTGTCTATCAAGTCCTTTGGTCTAAGATCTTTCAGGTAAAGTTTATTAGTTATCTGGTTCTCTGCTAACTAACTTTTTGTTTGTACAACTCCAGAAAACTGTATTTTCTCGTTACTAGTTTATGCCTCTGAAGTTCCAGCCTGTTGCTCAGTAGTTAATAACATATTTTGCTGATCAAAAGCTGTTTTTGTCAGGTCAACTGCATGTTATGTGATCCCTCTCATTCCTTGCCTAATGTACACAGTGTATTTTGGTGGATTTCTTGTTGCTTTTGTTATCGAAAAAATGGGCATGACAGGCTCACTTCCCCCTCCTTTTGGTTAGTATCTCCGACATTGTTTCTGTAGTAGATATTGTTTGTACATACATGTCAAACAATTGACGATTAATTGATAAATCTCTACTCCTTTTTAGAGGATTGGCATTGGCAACGAGGGTATCTATGATGATTTTAGCACATGCTTGCCTTACGTTGTATGTAGATGTATTGGTACACAGATTGGAGTGCATAATAGTGGTCTTGATCAGTGTTTTAGAAGGCGTTCTTGGGACAAGTCATGGGGTGAGCCCCCCGGGGTAGTAAAAAGGCAACGGGGCGATTTTGTGTTTGGGGGGGGGGGGGGGGTGGAGGGCAAAAGTATTGCAGGGTGTAAGCCCTATTGCTCTGGACGTATGCTTAGGCGTTGAACGAGCTTTTATTTTGGGGCGTAAGCCCATGAAACCTCTCCAAAATAGAATTAAAAGTTGCTAACAAGACCTTAATTTATTACAAAAAAACGTGTCAGTTGTTAAATTCTAAAAAGTCAAAAAACTTAAAAATCAAAAGATTTTTATTCTTAGCCCTTTGTTCTTTCTCTTCATCTTTTACCGGGTAAAAGGGAAAATGAAAATTTGCAAACAACAAAGCAAAATGCATCATCCTTCATAACTTGCTTTGGTTCGACGCTTCTGATTATAGTTCTTTCTTCACTTTTTCTACTTTTCAAGTTTTCTTGCTCTAGTTTATAAATTTTTACTCAGTTCTTTTTCAAAGTCGGATTATTTTTTCTTTTTTTAATTTTATAAAATTTAAGATGAAGCAATTCTGATTAGTTTTTAGTCAACCGCTGATTTTGAGTAGCGTTGTAAGATGAAGCAGTTCTGTATACATTTCAACTTATTTTGTATTCTCTTGAAGTTTTTATAATTTCATTGTAGTTTTTCCTTCTTTTAATATCTATTTCTATTACATTAATTTCTAAAATATTAAAATTAAAGATCCATGGGGCTTATGCCCAACGCCTCGAGGCTTATGCCTCGCCCGCTATCAGGTAAAATACTTTGCATCACGTCCGTGCCTTTAAAACACTGGTCTTGATTGTGCAGCCAATTAAACAATGAAATGAAAGGTTGTCTTACCATCCCCAAATCAAAAATCTTGTAATCAAATAGGTATTTTAGATCAAGTTGCAACATATGGAGTAGTCGAATACCTTACGACAGAAAGTGCAGATTGTTTATTACTTGATGCCAAAATGCTTCTTTATGCACGTACTCTTGATTAGACTAGATTTTTTCTTGTCCTTCTGTCATTTTGAAAGTCATCTCTCTTCATAGTGGCCAAAGTAGAGCATGTGATAAAAATTCTTAAAATTGCAGAATAACTTCTTTGGTACCAGAACATTTTTACGCTGCTCCTCCAAAACATAATGCTCTTGAATGCACAGAAATCTCAATCGACAAAATGGAAACCTGCAATTTGTTTTACTTGAAGCTCAGGCTGAATGAATCAAACATTTATGCAAAATAAAAGTATAAATACAGCGAAAATGTCAAGGTGAAAATGATCCAGAGATTCATTACACCGACTGTTGCAGCTTTCCTTTATGTGAACTTGTGAAGACCTTGATATCTGATGAAATTGCAATTGGATTTGAGCATTTAGTTATACAATATGATAAATAGGTAGCTCATTTGCTTTGCAGGGTATTTTGTTCCTGATGTTATAGTGGCAGCAATAATTGGACTGGTGACTAGTTGGTCCATTGGGCCTCTTTTGCCTGTTGTGAGCTACTGGTTAGCCAGGTCACCTATAATGCATTTTTTGCTACACAGCAGTGTTCTCGCTCTGGCCCTTTCATCACAATTCTTTCCATACAGTACTGACGCACCAAAAAGAGTTGTATTCCAGCATACTATCAGGAGTGCAGGTATCAAAGAAGTAGCAATTCATTTTCCCTAATAAGAAGGAAAATAAAAAGGAAAAAAGAAGGGAAGAGATTAAAAAGTGAATTTTCCAGATTACAATTCGGTTCTAGTATATATTTCAGTTTTTGGCGCTTCTTAGATGCTATGGACCCCTCTGGACGAAAAGCTCTTTCCTTTCTGGAGTTACAGAACTAAGTGGGCAGAAGTTGTCAGAAGATATGCCCCATCGTTTCATGTCCTACTTAATTTGTATTGCTTCCTAGTTGCTTCTATGAAGGGGAGGGAACAGTGAATCAAAAAGAAACTCATTGTTTTTTCTTTTCGGGTATATAGTGATCATTTATAACCAGTTGTCTGATATGAATAGAACAAAAGGAGATATACTCTCTCCTTTTAGATTTTGTCCAATTCTGGAAACTGACAAGGAGTACCGGCCCCCCTGTTTCACTTCCAACTCCTTCTCTTCCCCTTTTAATCCTAACCAAACATATTGTACGATGGAAGCCAATAGTACGAGTATGCAACTTAATTTTTTGAGTTTAATCTGTGATTGCGTACACTTCCAGATGAATTCCTTTGTATCGTCTTACTAATTACTAATAAGTTAATGCTGGCTTGACAGGTGCCAGTCAAATTATGGAAACTACCTATGATTTTGCTGTTGTTGACTCCAATTCTCTGCCTTTCGTTTTCAAACATGCCCCTGAAGTGGCCAATGCACTGCACATTAATACAGAATTATCCTTTGCTGCTGTCAAACAGTCTCACCAAGCTGATTGGATGGTAGCTACTTTGAAGCTTGACTATGATTAGCCAAACATATTTTCATATGATATTTGTGTGCTTTTTCCCCATAGGACATAGGCCTGTCTTCTTTTATAAAGGTCTTGAATTGGTTAGATCTGCTCCTACATATACCAGCTTTTATCCAGTCCTTGCTTCCCTTAAGTAGTAACATGCTCAGGCTGCATACTTTCTGTATGTACTGTTTTTGCAGCACTTCCTGTGCTGGATTATAAAATCACCTTATCGGTTCTCCCAAAAAAAAGAGGAAAAAAAAAAAAAAAAGAGGGGAAAAAGGAAACTACTTTCATCCTGAATCCTATAGCTATTGGTTTTGAAATCTTGTTTACTCGGGAACTATTACCATGTGACTGTTCTTGTTTTCGAAAGATGTTCTTAAATTTGATGCGGTAGTAAACTGGGTTACAGCCGAGTATCGTGATGAAGTGCAACTTTTCTAAAGCTTTGCTGTTGTATTGAAGTGGCACTCTGATAATTTTTGTAAATTATGTCCTAGTGGGATTGTACTAGGTTTGTTGTTGTTGTTGTTGCATGTCCTAGTGGTAATTCAAATAATATATTTTGCTTTCATGTAATAATCTTTTCCCTTTTGCAGGGGATATTTCCAATATCTTCGTTGTTTTCAAGATGCATGACGTTTCCTGCGCAAAGTTCGGATGTCTTGGCTGAATACAATCATTTCCCACATTTGGTGATTAACAAGCCACAAGAGAGTTTGAGTGGGGGTTCCCGCAGGATCTACTTGGAGTTTTCCCTTGGGTAAATTGGATAAGTACAATTTATGTCTTTATTTCATATTGTCATTTTCAAAAGTGAATCTTAAAAATGAGTTCAGGAGTATTAATTCCAAGGGATCCAATACATTTTTGAAATGTTAAATTAATGGAGATCCATTTTCCTGCCTGGAGGTTACCAACTTTAGTGCTATGCCACTTTATGTGATCTCGTGGTGCACTGAAGTTCTTCATGTTCTGATGTAGATATAAATTATCTGCTGGCTGTATCAAAACTATTTAGTCAGGTTTTTAAAGAAGAACCCTCTGAATTATGCAGTTCATGGGATGATGTTTCTATTGAATGCTAAATATGATTTGTCCGTCATTTTGACAATATTTCTAAGGTTTAATGGAGTATAGGACTGTGGAACCATAGAAATGAGTTTTATGTTGTTTTGAACTCAGGAATATTTTGCTCACATGAAGTTTTCATTCTTTTTTTGCTTGAAATTGACACCAAAAATTTATCAGAATTCAGAACTGCTTACGGGATTAAAGTCTCTCTTCAACGGGGCATTTTCAAAAGTGAATCTTAAGAATGAGTTCAGAGATTCATGGTCCTTGGTTAAATAGAATGTATTTATAGTGTATCAAAGATGACCATGACCTCTCACATCCGAGGACCCAAACACTTATTTTACCTGTTTTAAGTTAATGAATACGGGTTACTAATATCTGTTATGGCACTTTATGTGATCTCATAGTAACCCGAATGTTCAATTCATGTTTTAATGTAGATTAATATTTTTTTTTTGCTAAACATGTTCTGATGTAGATTATCCGCTAGCTGTATCAAATTGTAGTAATCTGATTACAGAAAGATCCCTCTGAAATATGCAGTTCATGTCAACGTGATGCTGTTATTTATTGCTGGATACGACTCTCCCCAGTTTGACAGGCATTTCTTAGGTTTAATAGAGTATAGCATGTGAAATCACAAAGTTGATGTTTACCTTGTTTGAACTCGGGAAATATTGGTCCTCGGATTATTTTCAATCTCCATTGCTTGAAATTGGTGCCAAAAATCGATCATGAACTGCAAACGGGATAAAGTTAAATTCATAACTCAGATATGATAAGATTTCCTAGTATATTTTCTCCTAGTACTATTGTGTTAAAACTAGATTCTCTGTCCCTAGTAATTAATCAGCTTTTTCATAGTTTCTCTTGTCTGCTTTCAGTTCCTTGAAGGAAGTCTGGGTTGCAGTCCTTAATATTACTGGTTCATTATCCAGCTGGTCATTTGCAGATAACATTCTTCCAGGTAATCTATATGTTTTCCGCTTTCAGTATGGATCTTTTTCACCTATGGCAGCTTTGTTAATCTCAGTGGACATGTTATACAGCTCCTGAGAAGACTGGTAATGGTCCTCCATCATATATATGTAGATTAAGTGGTGCAGGCGATAAAAACTGGACCTTTTGGTTGGAGGTATGACTTCATGGCAGATGCTTTATTTCAGTCAGTTGTATCAACTTATTCAAAATACATATGCTCGTATACTATTGTGTCTAATCTGCCTGCATAAACTGTATGTTACTGTCAAAGTTTAGTACACAGCTGACAACACTTTGGTGGCTAGTTTTGATATCTTACCAGAAGAAAAATTTTGTCCTGACACAAAGAACAATTAGGCTTTGCCTTCAAGTCGTTTTTAAAGAATTTAAAATAAGCTTAAAGTGTTGAACCTATTGTGTTGATAATTTCATGTGTATCACGACCCAATTTGCCCAAGCCATGATGACACCTCACTTAACCAGCTAGGCGAACCAACGAAACTAAAAGCATGATCCAAAGGCGATAAATAGTAATAATAATTGTTACATAGTGAACAACATTCTGTTACTTAGTGAACGTAGACATACTCTTATGTAATGTACATAGCAATATTATAGGAATTCACAACAAATCTATAGGATTTTCTTTTTTGATTCTTTCTATAGTTAGGGTCATGTACTTGTATATATACTTGTTACTTCTTGACATAATAGACAATGAAATTGCTCAATCGTCTGTGTATCTTACATGGTCTCGAGGCTTTGAAAACTTGGTGTTACCAGAAGTTGTTTTTCTCAAGATGCTTAAGTGTTTTTAACCGATGCTTTTGCCGAGGGTAACCTTTTGGCAGATTTTGAATATTTATAAAGGCCTTACTTTGATTACGAGCTTCGGATGTCTTCAAGTCGTTTTTTGGGTGGCCGTAGCCTTTTGTTTTTGGGCACGGCCTAATAGGTTTGGTGCTCATTTAGTAGCCCGGTTTATCCGAAATTTTTTCGGACTATAGTCCCTGAGCAAGGGTAACCCCTGGGCTCGATAATCCCCGAGTAAGGGTAGCCCTTGGGCTCGATAGTCCCCGAATAGGGTAGCCTGTGGGCTCTTAGGATCCAGGTTTTAAGAAGTAAGAAACTGCGTAATAGCAAGGCAGAACTTTCTTTCATTTCAATGTGTAAAGTACATGATAAAAATTTTGTATCATGGCTAAGGTGGGCTATGTGGGCACAGTTCTTTCGACCGTTTAGCCCTTACAATGTATCCTAACCACCAAGCCTTAGCTACTCAAGTACGAAATGTCCTTTCCTTGCTAAGAACCTTAACCCGAGGGTGATGGCCCCCAATATTTGAGGTCGAGCTTGAGAGGGCTCGGATACTGTTGATGCGCCCATTGACTCCGGTTTGAGACCGGCCTTCGAATCTAAATTAGCACGATTTACTATTGCCTCGTTAAAAACCTTACCGACAAATCTATTTTGGGACAAAACCGGTTCAAGGGAAAAAGAGTGTAACGCGTGCTTTCAGACCTAATAGTCATATTCTCCCTTGGCCGTTGCCTACAAGTGTTGGTCCAATTCATAATATTATTAAAGAGTAATTGAGATTGTACCTTAGCAGTAGTACCGCTTTAAGTGCGTCACATTCCAGTTGTTCAGTAGCTGTACACCGTTTCCTGCTTCAAGTTTGTACGAGCCTTTGTTGGTAATTCCAACGACTTGATATGGTCCTTCCCAATTCGGTCTCAGCTTTCCCTCGTTCAGGTTCCGGGTGTGCAATGTCATTTTTCTCAACACCAAGTCCTCGATCTTGAAGTGTCGGAGGTTGGCTATTCGGTTGTAGTAGACTGGGCATGAAGTTTAAGAAAAAATGAAGACTTTTGGAATTTGTGGTCCTAAACAAGTCAAAAAGGGGCCTAGAGTATTTGTGCGGCTATAAAAGCTTCTCATTAAGGGTAGAATTGTAAGTTTAAGCTAAATTATTTTCAAATTTAGAAAGGGGTTATTCTTTTTGGAACGGACCAAAAAGGAAATAGGTTCACATAAACTGGAACGGAGGGAGTATTGATTATCTAAAGTATTGTACAACACCCTATTTATGTACAATGATTACATAATAATATGTATCTACTTCCCGATGTTGGACACTATACATGACTAACTACTTAACACTCCCCCTCAAGCCTGTGCATACAAATTATATGTACCGAGCTTGTTACAGATGTAACCAATACGAGAACCAGTAAGAGACTTAGTGAAAATATCAGCTAGCTGATCATTCGACTTCACAAACATTTTAACAATATCTCCTGAGAGCATCTTTTCTCTTTCAAAGTGACAATCGATTTCAATGTGTTTAGTCCTCTCATGAAACACCGGATTTGACGCAATATGAAGCACAACTTGATTATCACACACTAGTTCTATCTTGGTAATTTTTCCAAACCTCAACTTCTTGAGCAACTGCTTGACCCAAACTAGCTCACACGTTGCCATAGCCATGGTCCGATATTCGGCTTCGCCGCTAGACGAGCAACTGCATTTTGTTTCTTGCGCTTCCAAGAGACCAAATTATCTCCTATTGGAACACAATATCCAGACGTAGAACCTCCATCAGAAGGTGATCCTGCCCAATCAGCATCTATGTACCCCAACAATCTGCTCGTGGCCTCGATCCTCGAATAATAATCCTTTGCCTGGAGCTGACTTTATATATCGAAGAATGCGAACAACCGCATCCCAGTGACTATCACATGGAGAATCCATAAACGGACTTACAACACTCATCAGAAAAAAAATGTTAGGTCTAGTCACTGTGAGGTAATTCAATTTGCCAACCAACCTCCTATATCTCGTAGGATCTCTAAGAGGCTCCCTCGTCCTGGCAGAAGCTTATCATTCAGATCCATAGGAGAGTCAATAGGTCTACAACCCATCATCCAGTCTCCTCAAGAATGTCTAAGGCATACTTCCGCTGTGAAATAACAATACCTGAGCTAGACTGAGCGACCTCAATACCTAGAAAATACTTTAGTCTGCCTAGATCCTTAGTCTGGAAGTGCTGAAAGAGATATTGCTTTAAATTAATAATACTATTCTGATCTTTGCCAGTAATAACAATATCATCAACATAAACCACCAGATAAATACATAGATTCGGAGCAGAATGCTGATAAAACACAGAGTGATCAACTTCACTACGAGTCATGTCCAACTCCCGAATAATTGTGCTGAACTTACCAAACCAAGCTCGAGGGGGTTGTTTCAAACTATATAGTGACTTGCGCAATCGGCATATAAGACCACTAGACTCCCCTGAGCAACAAAACCAGGTGGTTGCTCCAAATAAACTTTTTTCTCAAGATCATCGTGGAGAAAATCATTCTTAATGTCTAACTGATAAAGAGTCCAATGACGTACAACAACCATGGACAAAAAGAGACGAACGAATGCTACTTTAGCCACGGGAGAGAAAGTGTCACTATAATCAAGCCTAAAAATCTGAGTGTATTCTTTTGCAACAAGGCGAGCCTTAAGCCGATCAACTTGGCCATCCGGGCCGACTTTGATTGCATAAACCCAACGATAACCAACAGTAGACTTACCTGAAGGAAGAGGAACAAGCTTCCAAGTGCCACTCGCATGTAAAGCAGACATCTCGTCAATCATAGCATGTCGCCATCTTGGATGAGATAGTGCCTCACCCGTAGACTTATCGATAGAAACAGTGGACAAAGATGATATAAAAGCACAATGAGGTGATGATAGACAATGATAACTTAAACCGACATAACGAGGATTAGGATTAAGTGTGGATCATACACCTTTACGGAGTGCAATTGATTGTCTAAGAGGAGACAAGTCCGCAGTAGGTGCAGAATCTGATGCAGGACGTGAATCACCTAGGCCTGATGCTGGACGTTGATGACTATGATAAGTCAAGAGTGGTGGAGCTACAGAAGGTTGAATTGGACTAGGTGGTGGAGCTGGAGCTATATGTGGTGGATCTGCAATTGGAGTTGCAGGTGGTGAAGCTGGAGTTGTAGAGGAAGATGAATGGGAGATAGTGACTGAATCTCCAAAAGATGAAACTTGTAGCACCTCAGAAATATCTAAGTGATTACGTGGGCCTTTGAAGTATGATTGGGTTTCAAAGAAGGTAACATCAACAGACATAAGGTACCACTAGAGGTCTGGAGAATGGCATCGATACTCCTTTTGCGTTCTCGAGCAACCCAGAAATACGCACTTAAGAGCACGAGGAGCTAACTTATCTTTTCCTGGAGTAAGGTTATGAACAAAACACGTGCTTCCAAAGACACGGTGTGGAAGAGAGAATAAAGTTAAGTGGGGAAACAAGACAGAGAATGAAACTTGATTCTGGATAGTTGAAGATGGCATACGATTAATAAGATAGCAAGATGTATGAACTGTATCCTCCCAAAAATGTAACGGAACATGAGATTGTATGAGTAGGGTACGAGCAGTTTCAATAAGATGTCTATTCTTTCTTTCAGCTACCCCATTTTGTTGAGATGTGTACTGACAAATTGCTTGATGAATAATCCCATGAGAGTTCATAAACTGCTGAAATGGGGAAGACATGCTCTAGGGCATTATCACTACAAAATGTGCGAATAGAAACCCCAAATTGATTTTGAATTTCAGCGTGGAAGGTCTGAAAATAGAAAACAAGTCAGATCGATTTTTCATCAAAAATATCCAAGTGCACCTGGAATAATCATCAATAAAACTAATAAAGTAGCGGAAACCTAAGGTAGAACTAACTCGACTAGGACCCCAAACGTCTGAATGGACTAAAGTAAAAGGTGACTCTACTCGATTATCAAGACGCCAAAGGAAATAGGTACGGGTATGCTTACCGAGCTGACAAGACTCACCCTCTAGAGTAGGCAAGTGAGATAAACCAGGTACCATTTTCTGAAGTTTTGACAAACTGGGATGTCCCAACCGTTTATGTAATAAATCTGGTGAATCAGTAACTGGACAAGTTGTTGAAGGAAGACATGATGTGAGTCCATGTGATTTTGCAAGGATAAGGTAATAAAGTTTATTTGATTCACGCCCGGTACCAATGATTCGCCCCGTAATGCAATCCTGTATAAAAACAAGGTCATCAAGAAATAAAACAATGCATTTAAGTGATTTGGCTAAGCGACTAACGGCTATGAGATTAAAAGGACTACTGAGAACATAAAGAACTGAATCTAAAGATAAGGAAGAAAGTGGGCTTGCTTGACCTATTGCAATTGCCATGGTTTGAGACTCATTGACCATTGTGACTGTTGGAAGAGATTGAGAATACGAAATAGTAGTGAAAAGAGATTTGTTACCAGAAATGTGATCTGATGCACCTGAATCAATGACCCAAGACTCAGAGGATGAAGATTGGGAGACTCAAGTCACACTATTACCTATTTGAACAATAGAAGCTATCTTAGAAGATGTCTCCTTACATGCTTTGTACTGAAGGAACTCAATATAATCTGATAAAAAAACCATCTGGATCGGATTCAATGCATTGGATCCAACAGATTGCGAGTCAAAAGGCTTCTGATACGAATGACATTATAATTTTCATGCCGGAAAATCAGCAAACCTTCTAAAATCACTGTTCACGCCAGAAAACTATTCATGCCGGAAAAATATAAAAGTGGTCGGAATTTGGTGTAACCTGGATAGGTGGCTCGGAATTCCCTTGCGGGCAATATGTCCCAAAGAAAATTTTCCAAAAAGTGACCCGAAAGGGCCCCATGCGCCGGTGCATGACGTCAGAACTTCGCCGAAAATTTTTCTTTCGACGGCGCGTGGGAGCGCGTGGATGATCTTTTGACGGAGATTTTTTTATGGGTTGGTCGCTAGAGGCCGATTTACTTCGTGGTGGTGTTGGTTTTTGCACAACACTGACGAAAAATGGCTTTTTACTTTGCAGCAGGCTTGTGTTTGCCGGAAAAAGACTTCCGGTTGACTGATTTCTCTTCCCCGAGTTGTTGGAATTTATGCACAGTGATAAATCTCTCACGATTGCTCTGATATCATGTGAGACAACACGGGAGAAAAATATTATTGATTATCTAAAATGTTGTACAACGCCCTATTTATTTACAACGATCACATAATAATAGGTATCTACTTCCCGATGTGGGACTCTATACATGACTAACTATTTAACACTTTCTATCCGCTGTTTCTAGGCGGCTAATCGGACTAGGGCGGCCTCACGCCCATCCAGTAGTTCCAAGCTCGTGATCATGGCCTTGCCATTCGACTCTTCGGTCGCATATCGGAACCTAAGGCTTGGTTCTCCCACTTCGACTAGTATTAAGGCTTCGGCAGCGTAGACCATTAAGAACAGGGTGTCCCCGGTACTAGACTTTGAGGTCGTACGATATGCCCAATGGACTTCAGGCAAAATTTCCTTCCATCTCCTTTTGGCATCGATCAACCTCTTTTTCAGGGTTTGGAGAATGGTCTCGTTCGTAGATTCTGCTTGTCCGCTTCCACTCGGGTGGTAGGGTGTTGATAGTATTTTCTTAATATTGTGATCCTCGAATAACTTATTCACCTTGCTGCCATGAACTATTTCCCATTATCGTAAACGATTTTGGACGGTATGCTGAATCAACATATTATGTAGTCCCAGATGAAGCCAATGACCTCTTTTTCCTGGACCTTTTCGAACCCTTAAGCTTCGACCCATTTGGAAAAATAATCGGTCAATTGTATGATTTGAGCCTTACCGGGTGCCCACGACGCGAGACCGACGATATATATTCCCATTTTCATAAACGGCCATGGGGACAGGATCGAATGAAGCAATTCTCCTAGTTGGTGGATCATCAGTACGTCTCTGGCAAGCGTCACATCTCCGTACAAAGTCCTTTGCATCTTTCTCCATTTTGGTCCAGTAATAGCCGGCCCTGATTAACTTCTGAACCAAAGATTCCGCCCCCGAATGGTTCCCGCAAGTGCCTTGGTGAACTTCCCTCAAGGCATATTCGGTGTCTCCCGGCCTCAAGCATATGGCTAGCGAGCCGTCAAATGTTCTTCTGAACAAAGTTCCTTCGCTCAAGCTAAAATCTGGCAGCCTTCGTATGCAGAACTCTCGATTCTTTGGGGGCTCGAGGGCAATTTTCCAGTCTTCAAGTAATCTATGTACTTGTTTCTCCAATCCTAAGTTAAACTTGTTGAGTTTACTTCGGCGTGGCCTTTTTCTATCACCGACTTCATGAGTTGTACTACTGTTCCCGAGCTGAACTCATCGGTATTAACTAATGACCCTAAATTGGCCAGAGCATCGGCCTCACTGTTCTGATCTCGTGGCACGTGATGTAGAGTCCATTCTCTGAATTAATGCAGTGTTACCTGTAATTTGTCCAAGTACCTCTGCATCCGTTCCTTTTTTACTTCAGATGTTCCATTGACTTAATTTACTACGAGGAGGGAGTCACACTTGACTTTGATCACCTCGGCCCCAAGGCTTTTAGCTAGTTCGAGACCTGCAATCATGGCCTCACTCGGCTTCATTATTAGTCAATTTTACAGTTATAATAGATTCCCTAATTATAGCCCCCGTAGGTGGTCAACACAATGCCAATTCCAGACCTTTTTGCGTTCGAGGCGCCGTCTGTAAAAAGGGTCCAGATTCTCGAGGAAGTTCCCGAGGCTAACAATAATTCCTTTTCGACTTCGGGTATCAAGGCCGGTGTAAAGTTGGCTACGAATTCTACCAAAATTTGTGATTTGATGGAGAATTGAGGTTGATACTCGATATCGTACCTGCTAATTTCGATGACCTATTTGTCCAACCGGCCCGAAAGCTCGGGTTTGCACATAATGTTCCTTAGTGGGTAAGAGGTTACGACACATATGGGGTGGCATTGAAAGTATGGTTTTAACTTCCTGGAGGCACTTAGCAAAGCGAGCGTCAATTTTTCCAGGTGAGGATACCTTCGGCCTCGCCTAGAGTTCTACTAACACAGTAAATAGGAAATTGCTTACCTTCCTCTTCCCGGACTATGACTCCACTTACCACTACCTCAAAAACCGCCTAGAAAAGGTACAATTGCTCATCCACCTTCGGAGTGTGGAGCAAGGGTGGACTCGAAAGGTACCGTTTGAGTTCTTCCAAAGCTTGTTGGCACTCCCAGGTCCAGGAAAAGTTATTCTTCTTCTTCAACAGTGAGAAGAACCGATGGCTTTTGTCTGAGGACCTCGATATGAACCAGCCCAAGGCGGTTATACACCCGTTCAACCTCTGAACGCCTTTGACGTTGTCCACCACGATGATGTTTTTTGTGGCTTTGATTTTGTCAGGATTAATCTCGATCCCTTGATTGGATACCACGAACCCGAGGAACTTTCCCGATCCAACCCGAAAGCGCACTTCTCCGGGTTCAGCCTCATATTGTATTTCTTCAATATGTCAAAGGTTTCCTGCAAATGTTTCAAATGGTCCTCTACTCGCAGGGGCTTACTAACATGTCATCAATATAAACTTCCATTGATTTTCCTATCAGTTCTTCGAACATCCGGTTTACTTGTCGTTGATATGTGGCACCAGCGTTCTTTAATCGAAATGGCATTAAGTTATAACAATATTTGCCGAATTTAGTGATAAAGGAAGTTTTTTCTTGATGACCCGAGTCCATCCGAATATGGTTGCACCCGGAATAGGCATCGAGAAAATTGAGTACCTCGTGACCAGCCATCGCGTCGATCATCCGATCGATGTTAGGCAAATGAAAGGAATCCTTAGGCATGCCTTGTTCAAGTCTTTGTAATCTGCACACATTATTAGCTTATTTCCTTTTTTAGGCACTACCACTACGTTAGCTAACCATTCCGGGTACTTAACATCCGGAATAAACCCTATTTTAAGGAGTTTAGATACCTTGTCTTTGCTGAATGCATGCTTGACCTCGGATTGAGGTCATCTCTTCTGTTTAACCTGGTGGAACTTCGGGTCCAAACTCAGCTCATGAGTTGTTACCTTCGGCGGGATCCCTGTCATGTCAAGATGGGACCAAGCGAAACAATCTATGTTAGCTTTAAGAAAATTAATGAGTTTTTTCCTAAGCTCGGGAGCTAACCCGATGCCCAAGTATACCTTTCAATCTGGTAGGTGCTCGATCAATATGGCTTGCTCCAATTCTTCGACCATTGACTTGGTGGGGTCGGTATCATCAGGAGTTATGAATGATCTCGGAACTCCGTAGTCATCCTCCTCATCGACTCCTCGTTCCTCCGATCTGACCGTGACCGCATCGGTGATTGCTATTTAACTTCGGCCTTTCTGGTCGGCACCGCACTTTTTAATGTCGAAACGACGGGTACCGAGAGTGCTTCATCGATTGCGAACATCTCCTTTGCATCAGGCTGTTCTCCGTATATTGTCTTCAGTGCCTGGTGCAAGGTTGAAGGTACCGCCCTCATGTTGTGAACCCATGGTTTTCCGAATAGAGCATTATATCTCATATCCCCTTCAATCACATAGAACTTTGTTTCCTGGATGGTCCAGGCAGTGTTAACCTGTAGGGTTATCTCCTCTTTAGTGGTTTCACATGCCATGTTAAATTCGTTCAACATCCGGACTGATGGCGCTATTTGGTCTTGTAAACCCAACTGCTTTACGATCCTCGATCTGATGATGTTGGCCGAGCTACCCGGATCAATCGACACACGCTTAACTCGAGATTTATTGATAAGTACAGAATTACCAGTGCATCATTATGAGATTGTATGATGCCTTCGGCATCCTTGTCGTTGAATGAAATGGTTCCCTCTAGGATATAATCTCGAATGCATTTCTCCCTCATGATAGATACTTTAGTGTGTTTTATCATTGGCCCTTGAGGGACATCAACCCCTCCAATGATCATGTTGATGACGTGATGAGGTTCTTCTTGTTTGGTCTGTTTGTTGGAGTTCCTCTTTCTTAAGTGATTTTTGGCTCGATAACGCACGAATTCCCGGAGATGCTCGTTATTGAACAATTGGGCCACTTCTTCTCTTAATTGTTGGCAGTCCTTGGTCCTGTGGCCATGAGTGCCATTGTACTGACACATCAAGTTAGGGTCTCTCTGGATAGGATCAGACTGCAATGGTCGAGGCCACTTGGTATCCTTGATGTGCTCGATGGCTGATAAGATGCTGGCAGCATCGACATTGAAGTTATATTCCGATAATCTTGGTGCCTCCCTGGCCCAGAGTGGCCTATCGAAACTATTTTTGCTCATCAGTCCCCGGCTACCGTGGCCTCGATTGCTCCTCTTTTTGTTCCCCATAAGGTGATGTTCTGATCCGTTACCCCTTCGATCTCCGCTATACGGTTGATACTGGTCTTTGCTCGGTTTCGATTCATGATCGACGAATCTCTTATACCTGTCATTGGTTCTGATGGGATAAACGGACCCAGAAGGGGCCCTGAGCTGATCGTCCTCAACTCTAATTTTTGACTGGTACCAGTTGTGGACGTTGGCCCAAGTTACAGCCAAGTACTCTACCAAATTTTATTTTAATTGGTGTGAAGCCAAGGAGCTTCGGGGTTAAGTCCTTGAGTGAACGCCTGAACGGCCCAATCATCCGTAACCGGAGGCAAGTCCATCCATTCCATTTGAAACCTTGATACGAACTCCCCGAGCATTTCGTTGTCTCTTTGCTTTACCTTGAAAAGGTCTGATTTTCTGGTCTCGACCTTGATGGCCCCGACATGCGCTTTCACAAAAGCATCTACATGCCTATCAAACAAATCCATAGAATTTGGGGGTAAGTTTTGAAACCATATCATTGCTCCTTTTGACAGAGTTTCTCCGAACTTCTTTAGCAAAACCGGCTCGATTTCATCATCTTCCAAGTCGTTCCCCTTGATGGCACATATGTAGGAGGTCACATGCTCATTTGGATCTGTGGTTCCGTTATATTTCAGAATATCGGGCATACGAAACTTCTTTGGGATTGGTTTCGGTGCCGCGTTCGAAAGAAAAGGCTTTTGGACAAATCTCTTGGAATCCAGGCCTTTCAATATTGGGTGCTCCTGGGATTTGATCGACCTGGGAATTATATGTCTCACCTACTTATCGTTTGCCTCAATTTTTTCTTTTCACCTGACTCCGCCTGTTTGGTTAGTGCTTCATGTATTTTCATTACTTCGGGGCTGACACCGGTCTCAGTTTCACCCGGCCTTTCGGTGGCCTGCTCATTTCTTCGGGTGTTTTATCGGGATTGTTCGGGTTCGACCTTACTGGGGCGCGGCTTTGATTTTGCAGCTGCACTTTCGCCGACTGTTGGCCCTGTAACATCTTGAAGATTGCTCTTCGCCTTCGGGCGTACCTCGAGCGTTGGTCGGGCTCCTCCATGAACGTTGTTCTCAGGGTCGGTAGGCAGGTTGGCATCGATGACCACATACGAGTTAGCATCGACTGGGTTCGCAACTAGGACTCCATTGGGATCAGTATGGGGCACCTCATTCCATATTGTTGTTTTCGCCATGATGGTTAGACTCAGCATCAACGTTCAAGTGAGCAGACTGAGAGTTTGACATTTTTAAGCCGACCTGAAATTAAAATCTTAAAGAACAAGTGTAAAATAGAGCGTGTTATGGAAATTTGTATCAAACCACCACTATTATCCTTAGTCCCACGGTTGGCACCAAACTGTTTACCCTTAAAATGGATAACAGTTGAATTTGTACGCGATTTTAAAGATATGTGAGTTGATTCAACACAGATGATCAAGAATGTTAGATAAGCGAATTAAAGATAAAATAAATAACCAAACCAATTGTGATGTTGGATCCAGGCTCGGACCCAAGATTAACAGTTGTTCTGCCCTCGGTCTAGAGCTAAGCGTATATGAAGAGCTACGGTTAAAATAAGAACCTTGCAATGACTAGAAAGCACAGAAATTAGTTTGTATTGCCTTGATATGCGTGTTATACTGTCTATTAAATAAATATTACCCCTTTATATAGTAGGGGAGTTTCACCCCTAGTACAATTCTAAGAAAGGTAAAAATTCTCTTTTTCGTTAATCATTGATCCGCTGCCGATACGGACCGATATCTGCGCCGTGATATTCGATGGGTTGCGGATATCGCAGCCCTCTATTAGTCGTGTGCGACCGTTGTCGTGTTTTCCGAGGTATCAGAGCTTGTTCCGACATCAGAGAAGTATTGTCTTATCAAGCCAGGTGACGACCACTCCGTTCGGACCTTAGTACGAGGCGTTCCGGTTTCGATTCGACCCCATGTATTTGTGCTTTTGCTTTGTTTGACCCACCGGAAAATCGGGGTGTAGGGCACCCCGGTTTTGCCCGTTTGCAGTCTACTCAACCAACAAGTGGAACGTTCGTTATTATTCAGCCGAGCATGTCTAGAAATTCTTGAACATTTCCATGTTGATATCATCTGTTTTTATTAAAAAAAATAATAAAATATGTTGTTGCTTTCATTATCATGCAGGCAAGCAGTTCAGGTGCCATTAGGGTTGATGTGGCTGTAGTGGACCAGTATTTGACAGTGTCTGCTGCTAAATTGAAAGGTCTTTTTCCAGATTGGATGGATGTGACTGCATTCTCAAGTTTTATGTCCACCTATGTGTTGTAGACTTGTAGTTCGCATAACATTTTATGTTTAGTCCTTTTTTTATTTCCTTTTTGGGTGTATCATATAGCATAGCCTTGTTTTTACTTTTCTTATTACCTCATTATTCCTTTGAAATAAAAGAAGTAAAGTTTGTTTAGAGCTTGTAAACCCCTAGGTTTCTCTTTCAATAAAAGCTAATTGCTGGCGAATGACAATTTATTGGAATTTGTGAAGGGTAAAGTTGTCAATTTTTGTACCCATAATATTTAAAGTGCGTAAAGGAAAATTTAGTTTTAAAGGCTGAATATTGCCTTTCTGCTCAAACCTTAGTGTATTGGAGGAATTTGTATTGAAACATAAGAGATTAACGATATACAATCTTTAGGTTGACGAATAAAATGTATATATTAACGTGTAAACTGGTATACATATGCTAAATCCTAATAACACAAATATTGTTCGTTGGGACGTGCTCATTTACGCACGCATTACATAGGAACTCAAATATGATACAGGCTTGGGATTTCATAATTTTTCTGCTTCTTGTATGTGAGGGAGTATGAGTTAGGATTCCAGCATCATGGACCCCATGGGTAAAGAAATTAGTTTCGCCACATTAGCTTGCGGATGTAGTGGAAAATATGAAAAGGACCTCCCATTAAGGAAAGTATGGATAAAGAAAGTAGTCTTACCGTATCAGCATTCAAATGTGGTACAAATAAGAAACTGTTCCTGCCTTATGGACGGACGAGGGTAAGAAGCTAGATCAAGAGAGTCGAAAACGGGTAATTAGTTGAAAAATAGGATTTTTTATGGGATATTACATAATTTATCTCCCGAGGTTATCTCACTTTATTTGTTGCACCTTCATACTTCGTGGGATATCGTATAATCCTCCTGCATTTGTTTGAAGTGTAATAAGTATTACTGGTATAGACTTGGAGTAACCTGAAACAAATGATTGCAGACTCAAGGAACCAACACTGACTTGAATGATAACAAGATCAACGAAAGAGAAATAAGGAAAAAAAAATAGTAGAAAGAGGGAGGTTCTAGAGCTAACCAAATCTATGATAATGATAAAAGACAAGACTCATTTTCCATAAAACCTACATACTAGTCTCCTCCTCATTTATATAGTAGACCCCTCCTTATGTTCCTTTCTTTGCTGTTGCCTAATCTCTAACGAAAATTGCAGCCTTGTCCTTTGTACGGACTACAAAGTTGTCTAGGTTTTTTGGTGGATGCACTATCATGTTGTTGCGCCTCTGCCCCGTCTGTCCTTTAGTGTAATTCGTTACATTGCCATTCCCTTGAAGTCGAACCTTGTCCCCAAGGTCATCTTAGGAAACTTGCATTAGATAGATAAAGTGTCTTCCCAGGTAGCCTCAATGGACGACAGTCCCGACCAACTGATTAAACATTAATCAACCTGATGGCCGCCTTTGGAGATTAGACGATGCTGCAAAACACTCTTGGGATACAAAATCTTGGAAGAGGAGTGATCCAACAAGTCAATTAGGGTGACTTATTGTGAAGGCTGACCAATGCATTTGCGTAGAACAGACATGAAAGACGTTGTGTATCCTTGATGAAGCAGAAAGGTCTAATTTACAAGATCCTTCTCCAATTCGCTGGATGATTTGAAATGGACCAAAGTAGCGTCTGCTTAGCTTGCTGTAGTGTTGAAGTCGGATGGAGCGTTGACGATATGGACGCAGCCTTATGTACACATAGTCACCTATTGCAAATGAAATATCATGCCTACCTTTGTCACCTAGGAGCTTCATTCTATCTTGGGCTACTACGAGATTGTCTCTGAGGATTGCTAATGTCTCATCGCATTGGCGAAAAAATTCCACCACAGCCGGATTACTAGAGGAATCAGCCACAAATCGGATAATAGCGGGTGGAGGTCTACCATACACGACCTCCAAAGGAGTCAATTTGGAGTTGTTTTGAAAGGAAGTGTTGTACCAAAATTCAGCCCAAGGAAGTAGTTTAGACCAAGTAGCAGGGGTATCGACAGGGAAGCAGGGAAGATACATTTCTAAACGCTTGTCTAGAGCTTCAGTTTGGCTGTCGGTTTGAGGGTGATGTGCCGAACTTTTCTCCAATTGAGTACCATGGAGTCTGTTGATTTCTTTCCAATAAATCAGATAAGAAAGTAGGGTCCCTATCAGTGATGATCTTGGAAGGAAACCCATGAAGTCTGATATATTCTTGGATGAAGAATTTAGCAACCTTCTACAAAGAAAACTTTGGAGGCAGAGCAACAAAGTGGCCATACTTAGAGAGTCTATCCACAATTACCAAAATTGCATTACAACCATTAGACGAGGGTAAGAAGCGATAATGTCCATTGAGATTTGCTCGAAGATTGATTCTGGTAGGGGAAGAGGCTGAAGCAACCCTGCTGGCTTCAAAGAAGAATCCTTCATTTGTTGGCAGACTTGAAGCATGAAATTCATGAAGCAACTTTGGCGAATATCCTATTCTAGTGGAATTACCAACCTATTGCGATAGAATAAGAGTCTCCGGTGGAAGGAGAAAAAGGAAAGAGAAGCAAGGTCATTCTCAAGTTGACGCCGAAGCTCCAATAATGTAGGATCAGACTTGTTTAAAGTTTGCAACCTATCCAGCAATGCAAATTCAGTGAAAGCAATGGAGAAAAATTGGGAAGTACGGATGCAGGAAAGGGCATCAACAGTAGAATTAAGTTTTTCTAGTCCAATAATGATATCAAAGTCATATCTAGTGAGTTGCAAAGCCATTGTTGTTGTTCCGAGGTCTGGATTACTTGATTGGTGTGGGACTTAAGAGGTTGCTGATCCGTCGTGAATTTGCGACCCGAAAATATTGACACCATTTTTGTACTGCCTGTGTGATTGTGAATATTGATGATATGTGGACGCAGCTTACATGTGAAGAGAGAGTTTCTGGCTAAAGAATGCAATTGGGTGACAATCTAGAGACAACACCGCTCCTATGTCGGTACTGGAAACATTAGTTTCCACCAAAAAAACGTTTTAAAAGTTCGGCAAACATAATACTAGGACAGTGCTCAAAGCATTTTTTTAATCAGAGAAAAGCGGTATTCTCGACCTCAGTCCACCGGAAAGCATATATTTTTAGAATATCCGTCAATGGAGATGCTAATTGAGCATAGCCTTTGACAAAGCGACGATAATAACCTGTAAGGACTAGAAATCCTCGTACCTCCTTGATAGAGGAAGGAGCAGGCCACTCATTGATGACTTCGATTTTTGAGGGATCGACCTGAGGCCTTCGCTGAGATGATGTGGCCAAGATAGTCAATGGAGGTTTGTACGAACTTGCACTTGGAGCGTTTGACAACTAAAGTGTGTTTGCGGAGCAAGTTAAACACCACTTCGAGGTGTCAAAGATGAGCAGACCATGAATTGATGTATATCAAAATATCGTCAAAGAAGACGAGTACGAATCGACAAAGAAATGGCTTAAAAATGGAATTTATAGTAGCTTGAATGGTAGATGATGTGTTGTACAGACCAAAAGGCATAACAATGAATTCATAGTATCCCTCGTATGTGCGAAAGGCTATTTTCTCAATATCATGTGGGAGAACTCTGATTTGATGATACCCGGCCAGTAAGTCCAATTTGGGAAAGAAATAAGCACCGTGTAACTCATCAAATAGTTCATAAATAGTAGAAATTGGAAACCGATCCTTTCTGGAGATGGAGTTCAATTCTCGGTAATCAACACAAAAAAGCCGAGTACCATCCTTCTTACGAACGAGCAAAATAGGAGATGAGTACGAACTTGAACTTGGCCGTATGATACCTGATTGTAACCTTTCGGCAGTGAGACGTTCTATTTGTGTTTTCTGGAAATGAGGGGAATGATATTGCCGCACATTAATGGGTGTTGAACCTTATAAGAGAGATATTTAGTGATCTTGTGGTCTAGAGGGAGGTGGGGATGCAGATTGAGTAAATATATCAGAATAAGCATCATGAACGTTATTGAGGTTAGGTGGTAGGTATAGGGCCGGGCCGGGCCGCTTTTTTTGACCCGTACGGGTTACGGTCCGGGCCGGTTCTGGGTTGATTCTTAACGGGTTTAACGGGTTCGGGTTCATCCGGGTAAAAATTGAATTGTACGGGTTACGGGTTGTGAGGGGGCCGGGCCGGGTTTAGTGTATTTTTTTTATTTTATATTTTGTATAACTATTGTAAGTTATATTAATATAAAGAATACAAGTAAGATGGAAAAAAATTGCACTTATAAATTTCAAGTGCTACATTTATTTCAAAATTCAAACTTACAAATTGAAAGGTTTACATTTAACAAGTAAATTAACCAAAAAAGAATAAATTCAAAGGTTTTGCATTGCCTTAGTAAGTTCTTCATAATCAATATGAACTGAGTGACCTTCTTCTGGAGTGTTAAATTCGGATGGGTTACCATATGTTAATATATCTCCAAGTTCCTCGTCTTCTGGGCTATCAGCATCTTCACGTCCTTGATTTCTTCGTTCCGATCTAATCCAATCTCTGAAACATACTAAAACTTCCAAAGCATTGCTTCCCAATGAGTGACGGATGTCTCCAAGTTGTTGTCTTGCTTGGCTAAATGCACTCTCTGATGCAACAGTTGAAATTGGCACATTCAGCACGTCTCGAGCCATAGCGAAAAGAACAGGAAATTGCTTTCCATTCTCATGCCACCATCCCAAAGGTGAAAATTCCTTTGTGCGAGGCTCTTTTTGCTTCTGCAAGTAGAATTGAAGTTCATCAATGTTCCTGCTACTGGTTTGAGTGTTAGAAAATGTAGAAAAAATATTAAAACTATCAAGGCCTTCTTCATCATCCACAGTAGCAGAAGTGGTACAATGCATAGTGGGATTAACATTGCCTACATTAAGAGCATCATCATCAATTACATTTGCATAATAATTGTATAATTGTTGTAAATATTCATTTAGCTTGTTCATATAAGTATATAAATCTGGAGTTTCAGTTGGTCCAATCTCCATATAAGTATATAAAACATTCATTAATTGGTGACAATCAGACATCTTAATAGAAGGATTTAAAACGGAACCAATTAAGTAAATCGGAGGAATTAGAAAGAAATATTTTTTGAATTTTGCTTGCATTTTTTCAACAACATCCCTATATTTTTCTTTCTTCTTAAATTCAAAGAGTAGAAAAGAAATTTCAGCTATATGTACTAAAGCCATAGTAATAGTAGGGTAATATGCCCCGGAAAACTCAACAGTAGCTGTATAAAATTTATGTAAAAATTTAACAACATCATTAATGACCTCCCAAGTAGTAGTTGTTAACATACGGTTTGGATCAGTACAATGCGCATTAGCAACTTCAGTTATTGGGAATCTATATTTTGTAGCAACATTTTAAAAATATATATGTATAATTCCATCCAGTAACAATTTCGTCTGGCATGAATCTGGGTTTAAGGTTATACTGGACACACTTATTCTTAAATTCCTTTATTCTAGATTGTCTATTATTTCCTTGAATAACCAACTGCTCTTCTAACATGAGTAATCTCAGTTGAAAATAAATCAAGGCCACTTTTAACAATTAAATTATAAACATGACATGCACACCTAACATGAAAAATTTCATCAAGAGGTGGTTGCAAATGCAGTTTAATATTGAAATTGCGGCATTATTGTTAGAGGCATTATAAAAAGACACACACAATACTTTTTGCTTGAGATTATAAAATTCAACAACTTCACAAATAGTACTACTTATAAACGTAGCAGTATGACTCTGATCTTCATCATATCTAAAAGCGATAATACGTTTTTGCATACAAGTATTATCATCTATCCAATGACATGTAATTGTCAAATAATCATTTCCATTAACAGCATGGCCAATATCAGAAGTTAGAGAAACTCTGCAAGGAAGGTGGCTAAACAAATAACGTATGTATGTTTGATATTGTCCATGAAGTCTAAAGATATCAACTCTACAAGTACTTCTAGGGATACTTTTAAATAAAAGATTGTAAATCTTTTGAATATACATAATAAGATATGATGAAGAAGCAAAAGAAAAAAGGTAGACAACCCAAAGCAATCATTTTTGCTAACTCCTCACGATCCTTCATTTTATTATATTTCACAAGACCACCAGTACTAGGGTTTAGAGTTGATTGATTTCCATCTCCATCAGATCCCCATTCTATAGGATGCTCAATTCTCATATGTCTACTAAGTGTCCCAGTCCCCCCTAATTGACCCCCAGCCTTATGTTTAAAGTATCATTACAAAGTTTACATTTAACTCTATCAGTACCTTCTATTTCCTCAAAGAATTTCCAAACCTTACTTCTTTTTCTACGATTACTAGTCGGGGCCACAGGTGGTCTACTACTAGCAACACGACCACCACCCCTGCTAGCAGCTCCAACACTACTAGGTGTAAGTGGTATCTCATCTTCCATTTCTAATTCATTATCATCTATACCAAAATCTTCCTGCAATTGTTCATAGTCTATATTATTATCAGGTAATGTTTCAGGAATATTTGGAGAGGTATTTAAATTACTACCAGATGCTGAACCTGAAGTACTACCTCTTTTTTTATTTCCCCGATTAGTAACCTTGTTACAAACTCTTTTTGCAGCATTAAACATATTGTAAAAATTTAACTACTAGCAACAAAACAAATAAATATGCAAGTAAAATAGTAAATAAGAGAAAGAGTTGGAGGGAGTGCACCGAATTCGGCAATAAATTGAGCACTTGATGATTCCGCAATTCAAATGTTACCACGAAGAAACGTCAATTCTTCCAATTTTGAAGTTCAATTGTTCAAACTTCAAAAAATAAGTATTACGATAAATTAAATTCCAAAAAAATAGCCAAATAGTTGATTTCACTTTAATAGGTGAAGAATGAAGATTGAAGAATGAGAGAATATGAGAATTGAGATTGAGAATTGAGTGAAAAAATGAGGAAGAGGGGGGGGGAGGGTATTTATAGATTTTTAAAGAGGGGTTAATTTTTTTTTTTTAAAAAAACCCAAAATTGGGCTATTTGTGCAATTCACCCGTTGGGCAACGACCATTTTCTGAAATGGACCGTTGCCAACGGTCAGATCTGGCCCAAATTAAAAAAAAATTAATTTTTTTTACCGTTAAATCGGGTCGGGCCGGTTAACCGGTTTACGGGTACTGTTCACCTAACAGGTTGGACCGGTCCGGGTAACCGGTATTTTAATGGTAAACGGATCAACCCGCATGTCCCCCCTAACCCAGCCCAACCCAACCCCCTTTAACCGGTCCGGGCCGATTTCGGTTTTAACCGGGCTAGGCCGGTCCGGAACCGGGTTGACCCGACCCGTTTAACACCCCTAGTGGTAGGTCAGTGGTAGAAGAAGATGTATATAGCACTAGGTTTAATTGGTAGAAACAAGAAACAAAGTTTGTGGATTGGAGCCGGCGAAGTGCCTGCAATTGGACTTGTTCCACAACGGGCCAGCATTGCCGGTCCAACTTCTTAACCTTGGGCCTGGAACTCAAAGACTCGAGTGACATAGTTAATAACAATGCTGCCCAAAGTTAGCGGCCAAAATACACCTAAAATAATATCATCACCTGCGAACTCAAAGAAGAAGAAGTCCTCTATAAGAGTGTAGTCTTGAATTGTTGAAAATAGGGCCTTGATGACGCCCAAACATTTCAAGCGACTTCGATTTCCAACCAAAATTGAAGATTTGAGTGGATATTCAATTGGAATATTTAGAAATTTGGCTATTATAGGGTGTATGAAGTTGTGAGTACTGTCACATCTCCTTTTCCCTACACCCCGGTAAAGGGGTATAAGGGAGTTTTTCCAATTTAAAGTGACAATCGAAATAAGATCATTTTATTAAAAATTTAGAGTCGCCACTTGGGAAAATTTATGGTGTCCCAAGTCACCGATTCAAATCCCGAATCAAGGAAAAGGTTGACTCTGTTTTTCAGTCCGCAAACACAGAAATCCGGGTAAGGAATTCTGTTAACCCGGGGAAGGTGTTAGGCATCCCCGGATTCCGTTGTTCTGGCACGGTCGCTTAACTGTTCTCATTGGCCTAATTATCTAATTTTAAAATACTTTTAAACCTATGTGCATTTTTAACTTTTTAACCGCTTTTATTCATTTTTAGGAAGATTTCAACATTATACAAAACACGCCTTTGGATCACGCCACATGAAATGCACCCGCGATCCGCGACATATTTTATTTAACGTTGTTAGGATTTGGATTTGGGTCACATGAAATTCACACCCGAGTTTAGGAAAGTAATTTTTAAAATAGCGCGCCTAAAGCAACTACACATTTTAAATTTGCGAGGGCCATGGAAAATTCAACTAAATGGTGCTCCTCGATTTCTAAAGGATTAAAATTAATTAAGTGAGAACCATGTGTTTGAGATTTTATTTGGCATGGCACGCCTCAAATTATTCCAAAGGGCTTTACTCGACTAAAACAAACTACGGATGTTCATAAGTTATTTTTTCTTAAACTACTTCAATTTTTTCTTTTTAAATCTAGTAGATGAAATAATATATATTTCTACATATAACATCAGATCATTAAACCTGTCCAAGAGACAAAAGCCCAAACAAAACGTATAAACTTATCCTGAACATATTCATGGTCTAAGAAACTCTATTCAACACATAATTACAGAGAATCAATATTCACGAATCAAAAAATGCTAACCCAAGAACCATTTCGTGCTTCTGTACCCGTTGTCCAATTAGCTCACAATTCAAACAATTTCAATGGACAAACTACCATGACAATCCATTAGAACTAACAACCAGTGCCTAACTCTACATTCACAAACCATGCTACTGAAGGCAAAATAAGGATCGAAGCTAGAGCCACTAATCTCTCACATGAATTTCGGAAATACGAAACAAACTTCAACCATATCAATATAATTACTAAAATCAATGGAAATGGAAGAACACGAAATCCTCTGAGATGTATTACTCAAATTCATAGCAGTGACAACTTGATACTAACAAGGGTACATTTAGAGCCAAAAAGGTAATATAACTGAAAAGCATTTAAGATCTAGCAAGCAATTTCTCAACAAAAAAAATAGCAAAATAACTCAACAAAACATTGAACTAACAGCATGCCGTGAATTTAATACTCCTCATTTTCAATAACAAATACAAACAATTAGAGATTCAGGGATATGTACCTAACTGCAGAGAGACCCGTAGGAACAATGACCCAAATAAAGGTCCAAATTGATGAATGAACTTGGGCAGCAGAAACGGCCAAACAAGGAGACAACAGTAGCAAAGAACCAAGCAATGGCTTATAGAGCTTCAGCAATAATCAACAACAAACAAACCGAAGACAGCCTCCAATTCCAGCTAAAATCAACTTTATAAATAATTGAACTTGTATAAAAGTAATAGAGATATCAGGCAACTCTTGAAATCTCTTTAATGATTTTGATTTTTTTATTCAGCCGCTGATCTTCTTGGATGGGGGTGGTGGTGGTGGTGATGATTTTGGTCTATCTTCTCTTCTTTTAGAAATGAAACGCAAGAAGCAGAAGGGAGGGCTCCGTGTTGGCCGTTTGTAATGGCAGGAGTCTAAAAAAAATCATCTCCTCCTTCTCTTGTCTAGGTTTTAGGGATTTAAGGGAAGGGAAATGGGTATTGGGCTTGGGTCAAGGAAAATTTTGGATCAGATCTGGGCTGGGTAAGAATTGGCCTAATTTCATAAGACAAACCTTTTTTTTCCAATTCTTTCTTTTATTTTCTAATTTTCCTTTTATTTTAATTAAAATCCAACAACTTAAATTCTAGATTATCTAAAAATATGAAACTAAACTAATTAACTAATCATAAAAATTACTTAATCCTAAATCAAAAGAGAAAAATCAATAAAAGGAAAAAGTGTAAAAATGAAGGATTTTTTGTGATTTTCAATTTTTTTAAAACAAGTAACTACCAATTAATCCTAAAAAATATAAAAATAAATCCTAAATGCCATGCATGATGTTTTTTGGTATTTTTCATGATTTAAATAAAATAAATGTGCACAGACAAATGCAAGCAATTAACAAAAAATGCTACAAAAATCCACGAAATTGCAAACAATGGAAAAATTATTTTGTTTTGAATTTGTGGGAGTAATTCATATAGGGCAAAAATTACGTGCTCACAGCTGCCCCTCTTTGCCCTAAAACATGAAGAGTTTTCGTGAAAAGATAAAGTGAGCGGATACGAGCAATTTTTGCCCGTTCGAATACTCTGTGGGAAGCATTTTGAAAGACTTGACCGCACCCTGCTTCCGAGGTTGCCTACATATCCTTGGCTAAAAAAGAATCAGGTCAGTGTAGTTCAGGAATGTTTGGTAGCTGTGACTACCATGAAGCTGTGACTTCACTGTTGTTGTTGTTGCTGCTACTGCTTACTGAACCCCTTATTACACCAAAAATAAAAAGAAGCTAGACTAGACTATAATCTATGCATTTACAAATCCTATCTACATCTTCAAACTTGCTCTTGTGGTTCTTGTTGACTTGTTGACTTGTATTCTCCCGGTGGAACCCCTTGTTGTCGCCTTGAATTGTAATCCGAGATGTTTTCCCTTTCTCCAGGTGGACCCCGCTTGCTGAGACTTGAATGTATTCCCTTGTTCTCCAGGTGGGCTCCGGATTGCTAAACTTGAAAAATGTATTCCCGTGTTCTCCAGGTGGGCGCCTGATTACTGAACTTGAAAAATGTATTCCCTTGTTCTCTAGGTGGGCGCCTGATTGCTGAACTTGAAAAATGTATTCTCTTGTTCTCCAGGTAGGCGCCTGATTGCTGAACTTGAAAAATCTATTCCCTTGTTCTCCAGGTGGGCGCCTGATTACTGAAACTTAAAAAATTTATTCTCTTGTTCTCCAGGTGGGCGCCTAATTGCTGAACTTGAACCGTCTTCTCTTGTTACTTGACACTGTTTTCCTTTGCACCTTGAACCATTTTCCCTTGAAACTTGAACTGTCTTCCTTCGAAACTGCTTTCCCTTGAAACTTGAGTTGTCTTCCCTTGTTCTCCAGGTGGGCACCTGATTACAACAAAACAGACAAAACAAAAGAAATTTTTTTCTGCCCCAGTTTGCACTAGGAAGATTTGTGAGTTGTTAGCAAAATGTAAACCACTCGTACTATTGATGCAATGATGAGAGTAAACTAAAAAATAGACTAGGAAAACTATAAATCAAGCTTGACTAAAGTAAAAACTGACCCTATTCTCCAGGCGAGGCCCCCTGATTTCAAGAAAACTAAACATTGATAATCTTAAGAAAACTAAAAATTGACCCTTTTTTTTTCAAATCCAGATTTCCTTTTTTTCAAATTATCCTAGGAGAAAATTCGTCAGACTAGGTTTTCTATCTTAGGAGAAAGATTCATCAAACTAAGACGTTTATCCTAGGAGAAAATTCATCAGACTAGGACATCTATCCTAGGAGAAAGTTCATCAGACTAGGTCTTTTATCTTAGGAGAAAGATTCATCAGACTAAGATTTTAATCCTAGGAGAAAGTTCATCAAACTAAGATTTTGATCCTAGGAGAAAGTTCATCAGACTAGGTCTTCTATCTTAGGAGAAAAATTCATTAGACTAAGATTTTGATCCTAGGAGAAAATTCATAGACTAGGTTTTCTTATCTTAGGAGAAAAATTCATCAGACTAAGATTTTTATTGGGAGAAAAATCCATCAGACTAGGTCTTCTATCTTAGGAGAAAATTCATCAGACTAAGACGTTTATCCTAGGAGAAAGTTCATCAGACTAGGTCCTCTATCTTAGGAGAAAAATTCATTAGACTAAGATCGTGATCCTAGGAGAAAGTTCATCAGACTAGGTTCCCTTTTTTGTTATCTTAGGAGAAAGATTCATCAGACTAAGATTTATATCCTAGGAGAAAATTCATCAGACTAGGTTTTCTATCTTAGGAGAAAAATTCATTAGACTAAGATTTATATTGGGAAGAAAATCCATCAGACTAGGACTTTTATCATAGGAGGAAAATGTGAAGATCAATGGCAAGATTTTATGCACAATAGCAAGACAAATAAAGGCAAAGATTTGAGAAACTTCCCTTTGTCGGCTCTTCTCTTCTTTTCTTTTCTTCTTTTTTTTTCTTTTTCATTTTTTTTCTCTTTTTGAATCACTTTCCTTGCACCGCTTTGTTCCTTTCATACAAAGAAAAATTTGTCAGTTTTGAAAATGGTGGTCGGTTTGTGGCCTTGAGTCTTGGGCAGCTTGGCTTCTACTCAATCAGCTTGAGTCAGTTTCAAAAGACTTTTGTTCTGCACCAACTCTGATTGTTTCACACCCTGTACCATTTGTATTTGTGGCTCAATCAGCCTTATCCCAACTGGGGATCTTTTCTTAGGTGACTTTTCTAATATCTTGAAACGACTTTCCGCTTTTGAGCAATTTGTGCGTCAGAGAGAATCACGAGGTGTCTTTGCTTGTTCCAAGTAGGCTGACGAGAGTCTTTTGGGGGAGGCTTTGCATGAATCTTCAAGGCATGTTAATAGTAATAACCGAGTGTGCTAGCCAAATTTATTTTGTGCAATTGAAAAGCTGGTAGCAGATTTTGAAATCTTTTCTTGCTTGTTTTGACAAGGGCTGACTCAGAGTAAAGGACACAATGATGCAAAGAAACAAGTATTTACAAGAAATGCCCATGTCGAAAGGACAGAAGGAAGAGTTTTTTTTTTTCTTTTCTTCACCTTTTCTTCTTTCTTCTTTTTTTTCTTTTTTTTTCAATAACTAGCCTTAATGGTCATGACATGCATTTTGGACTCAACGGCCTGATCTATCAAACTAATCCAATTTTCCCTTTTGCCATTCTTATGACCTTTGAAGTTGGGCTTGTTCGTGCCAATTCTTTGCATCAGCTTCGCGACTCACTTTCGTCTAGTGGTGCCCCAAGGGATTTTCACCAACAAGTCTTTCTCATTTATTCATCTCTACTTACCGTCGTCTTACAGTGCCCGTGAGGGTTTTCACTAATAAGACTCTCTCATTTTTCTTTTCTTTTTATTTCCCTTTTTGTGAGAAACTCGACGGTGTTCTACGTCATGTGACAACTGTTGCTCATTGCATGCTTCTCTTAGCATTCTTGAAGGTATATCGGGAGGTCTTTATTTGGAAGGATTTTGGATAAGGTTGGAAAGAAAAGACGTCATGAAGGCTCAAAATAAACTCAAAGTAAAGGGGTTTGTGGACTTACAACTCTTGGAATCGACTCTTTCAAAAGTGAAATAAAATCGCTGCCCTAGTTTCAGCTATTGGGGATTTTTTTTCTTTCTTTTTCTTTTTTTGAATTCTTATTTGGTTGGACCGAACCGTGAGGCTGCCTACGTATCCTTTTTTAAGGAATCAGGTCGAACGTAGTTCAAACATCTAACCTAAACTATTTTTCATCTTTATTTCTGTTTCTCTTTTTTCTTTTTTCTTTTTTTTTTTCTTTTTTTTTCCTTTTCTTTTTTTTTTCTTTTTTTTTGTTTGCCCCAGCTTCTATTTTTGAGGGCATGGACCTTTGATAATTCTTTTTTTTTTCTCTGAACTTTCTAAGAATTGCCCCAGTTTGTACTCTTGGGACATGAATTTTTTTCTTTTCTTCTTTTTTTTGACTCTAGACTTGATTCCAAAAGATGGTAGTCAAAGAAAAATAACACAGGCTCAAAAGGGGTAGTAAAGGATATAAAGTGTTTGGGTAGCAGAAAAAGGGCCTCCCAACCTCAAGAACGTCAAACATGGTATCTTTTCGCGATCACAGCATTGACGAACATGTCTGTCTTCTTGGTGTGTCATGGTCACAAGACATTTTTTCATCCCTTAGTGACAAACTTTCCAACAAACTTCAATTGATTAAACATCCTCAAGCCCGATCTTCACAATGATTTGAAGGTGAATTTTACTCGACCTTAGTTCCAAAGTATTCCAACTCTTTATTTATCCTCAAAAGTATTTTTTTAGTTATCGAATTCCAGATTAAATCAGTTCCTAAGATCTGGCCAAAATTTTCGCATGCATGTCATGTCATTAGAACTAGTGAGAAAAGAACTAGGAACAGAATGACACAAAAGGACAAACTGTATTTTATTGAGTAAAGGATGAAAGGGTTTTATAACTAAACAAGCAACCCAAAATACGAGTTACAACCCTAAAATAACCCGAATAATGAAAAATAGCAACAGAACAGACAGACAAGACTCACACAAACAGAATGGAGGGATAGAAGGGTTTGACTCAATAAAATAAATAAAATCTGGTTCACAACCCTGAAATAACCCAGATAATAGAAAAAACATCAAAACAAGCTACCAATATTCCTTCCTAGTGAGGAGGGAATGACTTTTCAATTGCTAGGCTTGACATTTAGCCACAAATTTGCTCATCAGAATCGACAGAGCCTTCTCCAATTTCAACATCATTAACTTCAGTTAGCAAGTTCCCGAGAGGATTCTCATACTCCATGTCACCAGGAATCATCCCCACAAAGTGTGTATCATGATGTGCAGGTAAAGGATTCTGCGCGACATTCTGGGTGTCATTGTCTTGGATCACAATCAGGTTTTCCTGGATCATCCTTTCTATTTCTCTTTTCAAATCCCGACAGCTTTGAACATTGTGCCCCTAGGCATTGGAATGGTATTCACACCTTTTAGAAGGGTCAAAGCTTCTCGCACGTGAGTCTACATGATTTGGAGGAATAGGTGCAATTATGTCATAATGCTTTAACTTCTCAAATAAACTTGCATAGGACTCTCCTATTGGTGTAAAATTATCTTTCAACCTTTGTTCCCCTTTATACCTCTGGCTTGGATGTGGGTTATAGGGCACCTAAAAATTTTGTGGAGGCTGTTGGAGATTTCGTGATGCCCGTGCTCGCCTTCTGGGGTGTTTTGGTGGCTGGACAACATACTGAGGTGGAGCAACAGAGTATTGAGGGTTCTGGGGTGGATAATACTGCTCAGTGGAGTCATGAAAAACTTGGGGAGGCTGCTCATACCTTCGAGATATTCTCCTGGGACCTCTTCTCGACCTTGATGTCATCATGATTTCTTTAACCTTGTCATTTGTGTCGCTAAAATTATCAGATTCAACCCGGACAGCCTGAGTTGCGATTTTAAAAACTGCTTGACTTATAATTTTTCTTGTCTTAAGACCATTCTCTATCATTTCTCCCATTTTGATTGCTTCCGAGAAGGATTTGTCAACTGTGGACATCATGTTTTGAAAGTAATCTGGTTCTTGTGCTTGAAGGAAGACAGTGATTAGCTCGTGGTCATTCATGGGTGGCTTAACTTGAGCTGCTTGTTCTCTCCATTTAATGGCATATTCCCTGAAACTTTCACTTGGTTTCTTCTTCAGGTTTGAAAGGGAATTGCAATCTGGGGCAATGTCAATGTTGTATTGGAACTGTTTGACAAAGGCCTGTGCCATGTCATCCCAAACATACCAGCGAGATGTGTCTTGATCCAAAAACCATTCGGATGCTACTCTCGTAAGGCTTTCCCTAAAATAAGCCATTAACAATTCTTCGTTTCTTCCCGCTCCTCTCAGTTGATTGCAATACCTTTTCATGTGGGCTATGGGGTCTCCATGTCCATCATACTTTTCAAATTTGGGAGTCTTGAAACCAGGCGGCAAGTGGACATCGGGGAACATACATAGTTCTTTGAAGGCAACACTCTTTTGACCTGCCAACCCTTGTATGTTTTTCAACCGTTGTTCTAAGCTTTTCACTATTTGGCTTATTTTTTCCTGTACCATCTTTCGGGCAGGCTTCTCAATGTTTGCAGGAAGATCAAACAAGTACGAGTGGTACTCAGAAGAGTAGTACTGCTCTTGTTGTGTAGCAAAATGTGACTTATGACGAGGCTGTCCTTGACCACGGGCCCATGCTTGACACATTTTGGTCATTTGCTGTTTCAGTATTCTATTTTTCTCAAACACGGTAGACTCTTGTTGAACCCTCTGACCCTGAGTCTCTTGAGCACTTGTAACAGCTTCGATGTCAGTTATCATTTTTCCTTGGATCTTGTGTTTCCAGCTTACCACAAACCGACCACCTCAACTTTCTTCACAATTCAAAACAAAACATGTTAGAATGGACTTAGTCGGTCCTTATTATTATCAATATTTTTTCATTTCTTCATTTGTTTTTCATTTCTTTTTTTAATGGTGATCGAACCTGATTTAGGTTACCTACGTATCATGTGGGAACATGAATCAGATCTTGCGTAGTTCAGGAAGATCATGAATAAAGTAAATAAATTGATTTTTTTTTTGAATTTTTTATTTTATTTTTTCGAAAGAAAGACTTATAAAGAAGAAAGGGAATATTTTTGGATTTTGATTTTTCTTCAGCATTTTTACAAAGAAAGACTTCTAAAGAAGAAAGATTTTTTTTTTGGAATTTCGAAAGAAAAACTTCTAAAGAAGAAGGAAAATAGTTTTGGAATTTTATTTTGAATTTATGAAAGAAATGCTTCTAAAAAAAGAATTTTTTTTGAATTTTGAATTTTCTTTTTCATTTTTGAAAGAAGAATGAAAGTATCTTTTGATTTTGAGAAGAAATTAAAAGAAAATATTTTGTATTTTTTTAAAATTGGGTTCAAAAGAAAGACTTTATAAATAAGTAATGGAAAATATTTTTGGATTTTTTTTAAAACAATTGTGGGCTGGAACCGATGAGGTTTGCCTACGTATCTCACATCCGGTGAGAATCAGACCCGCGTAGTTCGCCCAGTTTTGACGGAACAAAAGAAAATATGACTTATTTTGAAATGACTTTTCTTTTTTTTTTCTTCAAAATTTCAACAGAATTTCAGGGTAATTCAAATACCTACCTCTCACTCTCTTTTCTTTTCTTTTTTTTCGATTTTCATTTTTTTCATTTTCTTTCCCTATTCTAGAAGCCAGTCATGCAAATCCAAATCAAATAAATGCACAAGTAGCAAGTAAGATGCATCAGGATGGTCTTTTCATTTTTGGTACACCTGTCCTAGACAGACCCAATCCCTGTGTTGAGTCTCCAAAGTCAAATGCATGTGATGCAAGCAAACGTTCCTACTCGGATCTGGTATGAGGTCTTGTTATACTAGTTTTAAAACCTGGGTTTATTGTTCTAGACCTGGCTTATCCGAGCGGACAACTCGAGCCTAGGGGGGCAGCGTACCGGGAATACAGAAGCTTCACCGGCTTTGCAACTTGTCTGAACCTCGTTCTAAAATTTGGGATATGACTCTAACAGAAGAGAAGTCACACGAAGTGCACACTCCTCCATGATTTAGAAGACTCAGAGAGAAGAAGGGTTTCATAGCAGTTTATATACAGTTCATTGAATATCAACGCGATAAAAGCAACACGTAGCACATTAGGCCCAAACATGTAATAAAACCAGATAATAAATAAATCCAAGTATAACAATTATTCTAAGCTCGAATTCTTGAACCCTGAACCGGAAGTTCTGGGTTCTTATCCCCAGCAGAGTCGCCAGAGCTGTCACACCTCCTTTTTCCTACACCCCCGTAAAGGGGTATAAGGGAGTTTTTCCAATTTAAAGTGACAATCGAAACGGGATCATTTTATTAAAAATTCAGAGTCCCCACTTAGGATAATTTATGGTGTCCCAAGTCACCGATTCGAATCCCGAATTGAGGAAAAGATTGACTCTGTTTTTCAGTCCGCGAACACAGAATCAGGGTAAGGAATTCTGTTAACCCGGGGGAAGGTATTAGGCATCCCCGAATTCCGTGGTTCTGGAACGGTCGCTTAACTGTTATCATTGGCCTAATTATCTAATTTTAAACACTTTTAAACCTATGTGCATTTTTAACTTTTTAACCGCTTTTATTCATTTTTAGGAAGATTTCAACGTTATACAAAACACACCTTTGGATCACGCCACATGAAATGCACCCGCGATCCGCGACATATTTTATTTAACGTTGTTAGGATTTGAATTTGGGTCATATGAAATTCACACCCGAGTTTAGGAAAGTAATTTTTAAAATAGCGCGCCTAAAGCAACTACACATTTTAAATTTGCGAGGGCCATGGAAAATTCAACTAAATGGTGCTCCTCGATTTCTAAAGGATTAAAATTAATTAAGTGAGGGCCATGCGTTTGAGATTTTATTTGGCATGGCACGCCTCAAATTATTCCAAAGGGCTTTACTTGACTAAAACAAACTACGGATGTTCATAAGTTATTTTTTCTTAAACTACTTCAATTTTTTCTTTTTAAATCTAGTAGATGAAATAATATATATTTCTACATATAGCATCAGATCATTAAACCTGTCCAGGAGACAAAAACCAAAACAAAACGTATAAACTTATCCTGAACATATTCATGGTCTAAGAAACTTTATTCAACACATAATTACAGAGATTCAATATTCACGAATCAAAAAATGCTAACCCAAGAACCCATTTCGTGCTTCTGTACCCGTTGTCCAATTAGCTCACAATTCAAAATATTTCAATGGATAAACTACCATGACAATCCATTAGAACTAACAACCAGTGCCTAACTCTACGTTCACAAACCATGCTACTGAAGGCAAAATAAGGATCGAAGCTAGAGCCACTAATCTCTCACATGAATTTCGGAAATACGAAACAAACTTCAACCATATCAATATAATTACTAAAATCAATGGAAATGGAAGAACACGAAATCCTCTGAGATGTATTCCTCAAATTCATAGCAGTGACAACTTGATACTAACAAGGGTACATTTAGAGCCAAAAAAGTAATATAACTGAAAAGCATTTAAGATCTAGCAAGCAATTTCTCAACAAAAAAAATAGCAAAATAACTCAACAAAACATTGAACTAACAGCATGCCGTGAATTGAGAACTTCCCATTTCCAGTAACAAATACAAAAAATTAGAGATTCAGGGATATGTACCTAACTGCAGAGAGACCCGTAGGACCAATGACCCAAATAAAGGTCCAAATTGATGAATGAAATTGGGCGGCAGAAACGGCCAAACAAGGAGACAACAGTAGCAAAGAACCAAGCAATGGCTTATAGAGCTTCAGCAATAATCAACAACAAACAAACCGAAGACAGCCTCCAATCCCAGCTAAAATCAGCTTTATAAATAACTGAACTTGTATAAAAGCAACAGAGATATCAGGCAACTCTTGAAATCTCTTTAATGATTTTGATTTTTTTATTCAGCCGCTGATCTTCTTGGATGGGGGTGGTGGTGGTGGTGATGATTTTGGTCTATCTTCTCTTCTTTTAGAAATGAAGCGCAAGAAGCAGAAGGGAGGGCTCCATGTTGGCCGTTTGTAATGGCAGGGGTCTAAAAAAATCATCTCATCCCTCTCTTGTTTAGGTTTTAGGGATTTAAGGGAAGGGAAATGGGTATTGGGCTTGGGTCAAGGAAAGTTTTGGATCAGATCTGGGCTGGGTGAGAATTGACCCAATTTCATAAGACAAACCTTTTTTTCCAATTCTTTCTTTTATTTTCTAATTTTCCTTTTCTTTTAATCAAAATCCAACAACTTAAATTCTAGATTATCTAAAAATATGAAACTAAACTAATTAACTAATCATAAAAATTACTTAATCCTAAATCAAAAGAGAAAAATCAATAAAAGGAAAAAGTGTAAAAATGAAGGATTTTTTGTGATTTTCAATTTTTTTAAAACAAGTAACTACCAATTAATCCTAAAAAATATAAAAATAAATCCTAAATGCCATGCGTGATATTTTTTGGTATTTTTCATGATTTAAATAAAATAAATGTGCATAGACAAATGCAAGCAATTAACAAAAAATGCTACAAAAATCCACGAAATTGTAAACAATGGGAAAATTATTTTGTTTTGAATTTTTGGGAGTAATTCATATAGGGAAAAAATCACGTGCTCACAAGTACTACCCCCATCCAAAAGGACCTGCATTGCATTGCCATTTACAGAGCCGGTAAAATGCAATGTGGTCGGAATTTTGCCCCCGGATAAAGCCATGTAGCTGATAGATGCTATACGATCATCCTCAACCGGTGGTGGTTCTTCTATTGAGTCAGCAAAAGGATTATTAGGTGGGTCTAATATAGGGTCAGAAGTTCTTAATCACAGATGAGAAGAAACAATTACGGCGGTTAGGTACAACGGTGACCTTTGACCCATTTGCCATTACAATTGAAGCAAAGATTGAGGTTGCATTTGTGTTGGAGCTCCACTAGGGATAATTTTTTGTAGGGTACACAACCTAGCCCTGGGATCGAGGTTGTCAGCATTGTGGTTGGTGGCGGTGCAAAGGTGTTAGTCAGAGGTATAGTTGGTTTGGGGGGGAAAAAGGGCGGAGTTTGCTGAGAGAGTTGAACCGAACCTGGGAAAATATGTGACGTAAGAGTTGGCATTTGGCCGGAAGGAAGAACTAAGCTTGAGAAAGGCACTTTGGTTTGAAAAAGTGAGGTTGATAGATTCATTTAAATATTTGGGCCTAAAGGAAAGGACACTACTCTTAATATCAGGCCGGAGCCCAGAGGTGAAACAATGGAGCAACATGTGCGTGGCCACATTAGTGGTTTGATTAGCCAAATTCTCGTATTGAGTCAAATATTCTTTCACCATTGATGGCATCTGCATTGTTTCCAATAAACTTTCGGTGTCTCCAGCGATTTAGGGATAAAACAAACAAGCAAGGCTTTGGTGAATTGATCCCAGCTATAAATTTGACAATTCTTGTACGTCAAATGACACAATTCACAAGCTTCCCCTTCCAAATAAAATGGACAAACACTCAGGTATTGGTCCTTAAAGATGTTAAAATCAAAGTACTGATTTGCCTGAATACCCGACTCTTAGCATTCGAAAACCATCAAATTTAGGTATGCCAATCGTGTTCGATTTGGTATGGCGTAAAAGGGTCGAATGTGTTTTGTGAAAATGGTGGTAATCCGGGATTGGGTTTAAATGGTGGAGTAATTTAGGGGTAAGGCGGTGGTTGATAATAAGGTTGTGTCATAGATAATGGTTAGTGGCCATAGTGATTTTGTGGACCAAAGCAGGACTGTTTGTTGCATAAGGGTTGTTGATTAGAGTGAGGATGATGGTCATATATGGTTTGTTAGCTATTTTACGATTGGTGGTTGTATTGGATTGGGTGACTATATTGGGGTTGGTGGTTGTATTGATGTTGTTGGCCATAGTGGGCCTGGTGGATGTATTGGGATTTTGGGGATGTGCAGGCATGTGTTGCTGGTAGTGGGTTTGATATTGATGTTGTGCAGTATATTGTGGTTGAAGTGGCTTGGTAAGGGCAATAGAGGCAGAAGGTGGTGTTACGGTGGAAGACGAGGCGGAGATAATGGAAGAACTAGGGTGCTTTGTAGTGGTCGGACATCTGGAGGTTGTTGTTGGTTTTCCAGCGTCAAAATTTGTAGCCGACTCTGAATATTAGACAATGTCGTTAGTGTAGCATCGAAGTTGTGGGAATCTAAAACCAGCTGATCCTTAATCTGAGCAACTTTGATGTCCAATGATACCCTTACTACTACCGTTGTTGCTACTGTTCCTTGTGAAGACGTTTATCCTTCTAGTGGAAGAAGTAAGAAGTGGGTTTTGATTGAAGTCCCCAAAGGTACAAATTTACTGAAGAAACCCAACCGAGCTGAATCTCACACCTCTACCACTCTAATGAATGATGCTATTCATTCTACTCTTAAGGTACATTATTCTTCTCTTATCTCTTTCACTTCTCTTTTCTTTAAGTTTGTAACTCTTCCACCGTGCCTTTTTGCAGTTCAATTTAGCAGGTACAGAGCTGATGAGGAGGATAACTTAGACTGAGTATTAGGTCGGTTGAGTTGAACACAGAGGCTGACAACTGGAAAGAACAATTTGAAATCCTTTAACATGATAAAGAAGTCTTGGCTAGTGAGAAGGAAGCCCTAGAACAGCAGCTTAAAATCATCATTGTTGAGTTACTAGTAAACCCAACCGAGCTGAATCCCACACCTCTATCACTCTAATAAATGATGTTATTCATTATACTCTTAAGGTACATTATTCTTCTCTCATATCTTTCACTTCTCTTTTCTTTAATTTTTTAACTCTTCTACTTTGCCTTTTTGCAGATTAATTTAACAAATACAGAGCTGATGGGGAGGATAGCTTGGACTGAGCAATAGGTCATTGAGTTGAACACAGAGGCTGATACTAGGAGGATTGTCAACTTGTCTATCGGGATCTGTAGCCATGAAACGCAACGTCCTCAGGCAAAAGGGATGTTAGTACAGATAAAGTATCGAGTATGTAAGGCATGAAAAACAATATATAAAGACATGAAAACATAAAGTAAAGGACTCAACCTGCAAGTCTGAATAGCTATGTGAATCATGAAACATTTATAGTATCATGTATATGCATATAAATGTCATATCATGCATAGGTTTATACGTGCATAACATCATCAAGCCTCTGAGGTCATCCCATCATATCATCTCGGCCTCTGTGGGTGAAATCATCAACGTATACCAGCTGATCAGGTGGTGGTGCATATATAACGCCATAACATTTTCCCATATCCCATATATACATATAATATATGTGTATATAACGTCATCTGGTCATGGGTCTATATACATGTATAAATGAATGAAATGCATAAGAAGTAAGTTAATAAGATCTCTTGGGATTGTCGCGCCCCCTTTTCCCCTTCCGTGGAGAGGAGTCCGGGTTTCGACATTCAAGGGGTGTAATGACTCATTTCCTTTTGGGAATTGGGTATTGCATTTTTGAAGAGTCGCCACCTAACGATTTTTAAGGTGTGTTAGGGCACCTACAAGGTTTATCTACAACTACGTTTGATAACCAAAGATAGGGTAAGGGCTTGAAATTATCCTAAGAAGAAGGTGTTAGGCACTCCTCAGGATCCACTAGTGTGGTTCCCGGCCAGACAGTTTTTTGTGAATTTGCGCAATTAACAAGTAGGGCTCAAATAATAGGGGATTTAAATACACAATTGTTTGAAAGCGATTAATGAAAGCAAGGTTTTGAAAAGAGTTACAATCTAAGCATGCTTATGAATGTGAAGGGGGTGTCCTAGGTTTGCTTGTAATATGGATCACATCAATGCAATACCCGGTATGACACTCCTCAAAAGAAGGGCTACACATGGTATTAGTGCACCGGTCATCATATCTATATCTGCCCTTTCTCGCGCCGTAAAGGATATTAAGCGAAGATTGGTCTCGACTCTTATTGCATGTTGTTACCTGTCCCTTCCTATCAGTCCCCGAGTAATTTAGGACTCCTATCCTATAAGGAGGTTCTAGGCAGACCCTCAGGTTTAAAGCTAAAATACTAAGTTGACATATAAAACAAGTAGGACTGCATTTAAAAGAGGGACAACATAGAAAACAAGCAGAAGGCTCAGTTACCTCCACAAATAATGCACATAGACAACATGACTTATACACAGTTAAGGTCTAAATTCAAAATCCTAAGCAGGGTGTTTAAGTGGTAACATCAGAACCAGATTTATTACATGACTCAGAAAAGAAGTCCGAATCAGGTTTGCCTACTGATTTTGACAGTTGATAATTAAACAAAGGCAATTCCAGTTTTATTTAAGTCATTACCTAAGGATTGACTAGGCACAAAGCGAGATGCAGCGGTTGTTCCAAGTCATTAAGACAGTTTGGAGATTATTTTTATTACCTAAAACATGTTGTTCTAGTTGCAGAGATTGTTGCCAATTTTATTCAGAAAACATCACAATGTGAAAATTATTACTTTACTACCTTTTTTATGAATCAGTAGATAACGAGGCATTTTTTAAAACAAATGTGCAAACAGGATCCTAGAACATGGTATCTAATATGCATATGCAATTTTCAAGGTTGTTGAAAACAGAATCCCTAAGTCATGATTTCTAAGTGTACACAAGAGTTGCAGAATTTTTGCAATAACAACTTTTTATACCAGTGTTTTTATTGCCCTAGGAGCAGAATTTCTAAGTGATAGACATAAAGCATGGCCTAATGAATGAAGTGCTGAAGCAAGAAACATAGGTCTTAAGAACATGGTTTTCTAATACATGTATGAATCCTAAACATGGTTTTCTAATGCACAATTAAGAATATAAACCTAATAACTTGTTTTCTAACCTTTTAACAACTATAGCATGCATATTTCCCCATCCCTTTTCACTAGCCATCCCAATATTTGTTTACAAATTATTATAGACCATGATATAATTACATAAGAAATGAAAAGTAAGAAGTTACAACTTCAGGAAGCCTGATTCTGACTTCCTCTTTGAGTTATGTAATAAACCACCTCAAATTCCAATATCGTTCCAAAGCCTTTCTCATATCTGGGTGTGTCAGAGTTCCCTAAGGACCTCAAGGGGTTCCGAGCCGTACTCACACCCAAATTGCATAACCAAGAGTAAGTGCAATGTGGAAGGGCAAGCTCATATGTGTCCAGGTTCAGAGGGAGCTCAAGGGTCCCAAAGCAAGGCTCACACAAGAGGGGCAGAACCTAATGATCTAAGAGTGCGTGTGAGAGTGCTTGACATAGATTTAAGAGAGTTGAGTTGGAAAACAGTTTTGAAAATGATTGGTTTGAAATAAATTTGCAACAACAACAGAATAGTTGCTTAGGGAAAATAGTTTTGAAAGGGACAGGGGATAGGAGCAAGAATCAACACATACGGAATAAGTTCAGAGGGTAGTACAACTTCGGCAGTTAAAAATAGGGAAGTAGGGGTTGGGGACATAGAGGACCCAAATTAGAAACACATAATTAGTCATGAATCAAGTGCATTAGAAGACATGCTAGTTGAAGGACATAAATAGGAACAAGTAAACATGTTAATTACATTTGAACAAAGGAGGGCAGAATTTAAAGCATGCTGAGTAAAGCAGTAAACAAGAAGTACCATTTAATAGTATGAGCCATTAAGTTAGTGCAGAAAGAGACAAGGATTGACAAACAAGGGAACACATAGAGTTGAGTTTCAGTATTTAAACTAAGAACATACCAATTGAAGAAGCAAAGTGCAAAAAAAAGGTAAAGCAATCAGAGCTCCACAGTCTAGCCTTAGCTTTCAGCCGGCTAGACAAACAGTAGCACAAGTAGTAGTAGAGAAAGAGAGAGTTGGGTGTGCAAGTGTGTGTTCTAAACTCAATTGTTCGTGTGCTTGAAGAAGAGAGGGTAGAGTATTTATAGCTTTAAAAACGAGTAGAAAACAAGGTAACAAGTAAAGGTTTAACACAAATATGGAAATAATCGCAATCAGAATCCCATTAATACAAGTACTTCTCTTTAATCAAGGAATTACTGCTCAAACAGATACTAATAGGAATGATTAAGGGACGAAAAATAAATTTGAGAGAGGTTGATTTTTTACCATATAAGGGATAGTAAAAGTATAGAGTATATAATTGAGTCCCGGTACAGAATATACTTAATTTGGGGAAAGGATTCAGCAGAGGTGAAACATCACAGCAAATAAAGGACGGGAATTAATCAACTTAAACAAACGAGTAAATTAGTGTTTATAAAAAAACCTTGAAATCAAACCGTAACTTAAGGAAATCAAGATCAATCAAGAAGGGGTTATGATTTTGCACTTCGGCTTATAAATAGAAAAGAATGAAATGGCGTATCAGACATGCAGGGTCAAACATATTGATAAAAAGGAGCAAACTAGATGAATATAAATATACAGAAGCGACATGAATAGGTTAAAGACTACTCGAAGCATGGTAATCAACAGAGTCAAGTAGTCATGGCTCACACATAGAACCAAAATGAAGAAACCAGTCTATCACATAGTAACGGGTAAAGGAGATCTTTTAAAAAAACTCTCAGTAATAAGTGAGGAAAACCTTTAAGACATTAGGTTTTAACAAAGTCGAGTAAAAAACGGTAAGAACCCAGAATCAGTCAACAAAGAATAGGATCCAAACACAAAGAACTTAATTGAAACAAGTATACATACAAAAAAAACAAAGACAGCTCCATAAACTCGGATAAAACCAAAGATACTTAGGGTTCTCAACACGATGAACCAGGTAGAAGAAAACATAAACAAGTTGTTAAACGTAGTAAAATCATAAGACAACACTGAAAAATCAGAGGAGAAGTCTTTTAAAAGAGGTTAAGAAAACCCTAATCGTTGAAGACGCAGAGTCATTTTGAAAGAAATCGGAAAAATATTTGAGAAAACACTAAGAAGTTCATAACATGCACAAATCTAAGACAGATCTGAAAGAAAATTGGAAAGCTTTAAAGCTGGGGTTTCAGAGAACCCGGAAAAAGTGAAAAAAACTTCGAAAAGTTACCGATCTAGCCGGAAAAGCCATGTATATGACTTGAACGGCCATGAATGGTCAAAAAAGACTATGGATAGAAGTTGAGCAAAGTCTGGACTAGATCTCTTTAAGATCTTTCCATGAAATTACGAAAACAGGCAACCAGGAGACATAGGAAACGGGTACACGTCTCAAACAGCCTTGGGAGTCCATGGATTAGGTGAGGATCGAAGGGGATTAGGTTGGTTGGAGGCGGCTAGGGTTTGAATGAGGTTGCAGAGAGAATTGGAGAGGAAGGGGATTCAAAGGCGGCAGGTTGGTGGGAAATGAGTTAGGTTAGGGGGTCGTTTGGGTTTAATTATGGCAGGTGGAACGGGGACCGTTGATCTAAATGATCAACGGTCTAGATTGAATAGGTAGGTGGGGATCCGATTTGGGCTTGGGTTAAAATTGGAATTGGGGGTTTGATTTGGGCTAGATTTGAAAACCAAATTTGTCATACAAGTTAAATAGCCACTTTCCCTTTTAATTTATAAAAATAGTAAATAGTTTCTAAAAATTAATTTAAAAAGGTTGAAATGATTTATAATACATAATTAACAATTAAAAAATACATGATCCAATTTCATGAATATAAAGCCTAATTAAACCTTAAAAGGGCTAATATTGCAATTATGTGTAATTTAGCTTTAAAAATATTAAATAAAATTGTAAAAATTACTTTAGATATATTTTAGCATAAATATAAAAATTCAAAGAGGAATTATCAAAATAATAATTTTGAAAAATAATTACTGGGATTTTATGGATAAAAGGGGGAAATAAATCAATTAAAAAAACCTTTAAAAATTGTGGAAAAATAATAAAATCCTTGGACGTGATTATATATGCATATATATGCTATTTTGAAATTATTTTGCATATTAAAAATATATTGGGAAAACTTGGGTATCAACAGCTGCCCCTATTTACCCGGAAAGGATGAAAGAGTTTTCGGGTAAAGAAATGATGGCCAATTTTGACCGAGCGAAATTGTTTGAAGTGGTTAGGCCGCACCTTGGCTTCTGAGCTGCCTACATATCCCTGGTTTTACAGGAATCAGGCCGTATGTAGTTCGGGATCCAACGGTGGAGTATACCGATGAGGCGATTTCTAGAACGGACGCAACATCTAGGGTTGGGTGAGTGAACGGTTTACGAGAATGGTTAGGTTTGATATGGATGCCGGCACTGGAGCAGGATCGCTCCTGCTGGGAGGTAGCCGTTTCTCGCCGGTTTACCCACAAATAAACAATACAAACATATATTGTGCGTAAATTTAAACATGATGCAAATTCCCGTCGGACCATGAAGGTTGTCTTCGGACGATGAGGATGGCATCCTTAGACCATGATGTCCTGGGCCATGAAGCATATGATAAAGGATTCGCAGGACATGAGATGATGTTCTCGGGCTATAAGGATGGTGCCTCCGAACCATGACGCCTTTGAATAATGATATGCAAAAGATTGAAAGGGATCCTCAGGCCATGACATGGTGTTCTTGGGCTATGAAAATGGTGCCTTCGAACGATGACGCCTTTGGATGAGTTGGCGATATTTCAGCCCATGAAAGATGCAGTAGTATGATACGGACAAGACAGAGCTTAATCTTGAATACCCTGGCTATCAGTGGCCTCTACCCGTTCGGCCATGTTCTCCTTCCTTATATTGCTTAAATCTTCCATTTAGCCTTTGTTCTTGCCTTTGATAGGACTAAGAGGAGGAGTGGGTGGAGGGCCCTTGTGAAATAAGATGATGATGTCAGAGTGCACGAACTAACCTTTGGGGAGGGGAATAATAAAAAACAAAAATAAAAATAAAAGGTAATCGAGTCAGTGAGGATTATAAAAAATATTGCAATATTTAAACATATAGTGCGGGAATGTAAAGCATGTCCAAATTTGGGAACCTCTTTATGCCCGAGATAGGCCTCGCGACAGATTGATTTGGAGAACTTTCTATGCTAAATGCCTCATTTTATTGATAAAAATAGACGAATCCCAAAACGACACTAAATAAGCAAGAAATAAAAGTCACTAATGGCCATTGGCCTTATTACATTCATAAAGCGAAAAAGATAAACTCCTATCTATTTGGTCCAAGAAGGACCTTCCCCAGACTCAGCATCCCTTGCTCCATCGAACAGCTTCCCTAATTCGCGAAGCCCCAGCAATAGGTATGCTCTTGCTAGATGTCCGCCTTCGGTCCCTTCAACCTTTTGACAATCTTCAACCCTTTTGAGAAATTTTCTCTCTAGTTTTACTATGTCTCGCTCCAAGTATCCTAGCCTTTTGTTGGCACTGATAGTCATATCCTTCCATTCCTCCATCAGTTTCTGGTTGGACTCTTGTATCTCGCGGTGTTTGCTCTCACACTTACATATCCTTTTGCGCAGCTGGTTGTACATGACTTGTGCTTTGGCCTTTTCATCTATAATTTTGTGACCTCGAACGAACCCTGGCTGGCCCAGGCCACCATGATTGTCTTCTAACTAACCTGAATAGAAAGGAGTGCAACTAGCATGATATCGGTCTGGCTCGATTGTGTCTCTCCCCATTACAATCTTGCAATGACATATGTGTTGGGCTTGGCACTTGCAAGGACTGTCATCATTTTGGAAGTTAGCTCGCAAATGGCCCATTTTGTCTACCCTGGGTATGACTTGCTTCCTACCTACTTGCCTCATAACTCGAAGAGGGACGTAAGGGTATGTTCCTCTTAGACCAATCAGTATCAGAAAAGGTGCATCTCTGGATCAGGCGATGAATTCCTCTGTCGGAAACCACTCGAACATCCATTGAACCTTTTCTTCAGTCAGATTATCAAAGAGCTCAACCCTTCCTTTGGCTGTCTCAGACTCGACTATTTAACATCAACAATTAACATGAAGCATTTAGTTCTCCAAATAAATGCATAGAACGTGATGACGTCCGTTTGGGTTTAGGAAAACCCAGTGGACCTTTGGACAGGGCTATCTTAAAGGATCATTATGTAGACAACATAATTGGCCCGGCTAGGTTTGACCATGATGCATAATTTAAACAGAGTAAGTTTTCTATGAGGTTTTAGACTGGTACCCTCGAGCGAACAACTCAAGGGGGAAGGCACGAAACTATTGACTGCACCGCTGATCAACTAGTTTTACCGTAAATATGTCTTTCCAAATTTAGGGGGTAATAATATAGGAAGAGCGCAACCACTCATCAAGCGTTGCTATAGTATTTGTTTGGCACGAGTGGAGTATGATGTTGAGCATGATTATGCAATAATTGAAAGCATGTTGACATGTATTTGTATGTTAAGAAAGCGATAAATATAGCAGTTTTATAATTTAAAGCAACAGTAAAGGAAGGAAACAAGAAAGATATGTCAGTTTTGCTTTTGAAGAAGAAATTGAATTCTTAAATAAATTAAACAAGTAATTGCACATAGGGAGGGGTACAAATTCACAAAAACGGTATGAAATGGTAAAAGCCTAAATATCCCCAGCAGAGTCGCCATGTTGTCGCGCCCCCTTTTTCCCTTTCGCGGAGAGGAGTCCGGGTGTCGACATTCATAGGGTGTAATGACTCATTTCATTTTAGGAATTGGGTATTGCGTTTTTGAAGAGTCAACACCTAACAATTTTTAAGGTGCGTTAGGTCACCTACAAGGTTTATCTATAACTACATTTGATAACCAGAGATAGGGTAAGAGCTTGAAATTATCCTAAGGTGAAGGTGTTAGTCACCCCTCAGGATCCACTAGTGTGGTTCCCGGCTAGGCAATTTTTTGTGAACTTGCGCAATTAACAAGTAGGGCTCAAATAACAGGGGGATTTAAATACACAAGTATTTGAAAGCGATTAATGAAAGCAAGGTTTTTAAAAGAGTTGCAATCTAGGCATGCTTATGAATGTGCAGGGGGTGTCCTAGGTTTGCTTGTTATATGGATCACATTAATGCAATACCCGATATGACACTCCTCAAAAGAGGGGCTACACGTGGTATTAGCGCACCGATCATCATATCCATATCTACCATTTTTCCGCCCCGTAAAGGTAATTAAGCGAAGATTGGTCTCGACTTTTATTGCATGTTGTTACCCGTCCCTTCCTATCAGTCCCCAAGGAATTTAGGACTCCTATACTATAAGGAGGTTCTAGGCAGACCCTAAGGTTTAAAGGTAAAATACTAAGGCAACAAACAAAACAAGTAGGACTGCATTTAAAAGAGGGAAAACACAGATAACAAGCAGAAGGCTCAATTACCTCTACAAATAATGCACATAGACAGCATGACTTATACACAGTTAAGGTCTGAATTCAAAATCCTAAGCAGGGTTTTAAGTGGTAACATCAGAACCAAATTTATTACATGACTCAGAAAAGAAGTCCGAATCAGGTTTGCCTATTGATTTTGACAGTTGATAATTAAACAAAGGCAATTCCAGTTTTATTTAAGTCATTAACTAAGGCTTGCCTAGGCGCAAAGCGAGATGCAGTAGTTGTTCCAAGTCATTAAGACAGTTTGGAGATTATTTTTATTACATAAAACATGTTGTTCTAGTTGCAGAGATTGTTGCCAATTTTATTTAGAAAATATCACAATGAGAAAATTATTACTTTACTACCCTTTTTATGAATCAGTAGTTAACTAGACATTTTTTTAAAACAAATGTGCAAACAGGATCCTAGAACATGGTATCTAATATGCACATGCAAATTGCAAGGTTGTTGAAAACAGAATTCCTAAGGCATGATTTCTAAGTATACGCAAGAGTTGCAGAATTTTTGAAATAACAGCTTTTTATACCAGTGTTGTTATTGCCCTAGGAGCAGGATTTATAAGTGATAGACATAAAGCATGGACTAATGAATGAAGTGCTGAAGCAAGAAGCATAGGTCCTAAGAACATGGTTTTCTAATACATGTATGAATCCTAAACATGGTTTCTATTGCACTATTAAGAAAATAAACCTAATAACATGCTTTCAACTCTTTAACAACTATAGCATGTAGATTTCCCCATCCCTTTTCACTAGCCACCCCAATACTTATTTAAAAATTATTACAGACCATGATAGAATTACATAATAAATGAAAAGTAAGAAGTTACAACTTCAGTAAGCCTGATTCTGACTTCCTCTTTGAGTTATGTAATAAACCACCTCAAATTCCAATATCGTTCCAAAGCCTTTCTCATAACTGGGTGTGTCAGAGTTCCCTAAGGACCTCAAGGGGTTCCGAGCCGTACTCACACCCAAATTGCATAACCAAGAGTAAGTGCAATGTGGAAGGGCAAGCTCATATGTGTCCAGGTTCAGAGGGAGCTCAAGGGTCCCAAAGCAAGGCTCACACAAGAGGGGCAGAACCTAATGATCTAAGAGTGCGTGTGAGAGTGCTTGACATAGATTTAAGAGAGTTGAGTTGGAAAACAGTTTTGAAAATGATTGGTTTGAAATAAATTTGCAACATCAACAGAAGAGTTGCTAAAGAAAAATAGTTTTGAAAGGGACAGGGGATAGGAGCAACAATCAACACATACAGTAAGTTCAGAAGGTAGTACAGCTTCGGTAGTTACAAACAGGGAAGTAGGGGTTGGGGACATAGAGGACCCAAATTAGGAACACATAATTAGTCATGAATCATGTGCATTAGAAGACATGCTAGTTGAAGGACATAAACAGGAACAAGTAAACATGCTAATTACATTTGAACAAAGGAGGGCAGAATTTTAAGCATGCTGAGTAAAGCAGTAAAAAAGAAGTATCATTTAACAACATGAGTCATTAAGTTAGTGCAAAAAGAGACAAGGGTTGAAAAACAAGGGAACACATAGAGTTGAGTTTCAGTATTAAAACTAAGAACATACCAGTTGAAGAAGCAAAGTCCAGAAAAAGGTAAAGCAATCAGAACTCCACAATCTAGCCTTGGCTTTCAGCCGGCTAGACAAAGTAGTAGCACAAGTAGTTGTAGAGAAAGAGAGAGTTTGAGTGTGCAAGTGTGTGTTCTGAACTCAATTGTTCGTGTTCTTGAAGAAGAGAGGGTAGAGTATTTATAGCTTTAAAAACGAGTAGAAAATAAGGTAACAAGTAAAGGTTTAACACAAATATGGAAATAATCGCAATCAGAATCCCGTTAATACAAGTATTTCCCTTTAATCAAGGAATTACTGCTCAAACGGGTACTAACAGGAATAATTAAGGGACAAAAAATCAATTTATGAAAGATTGATCTTTTTACCATATAGGGGATAGTAAAAGTATAGAGTATATAATTGAGTCTAGGTACAGAATATACTTAATTTGGGGAAAAGATTCAGCAGGGGTGAAACATCACAGTAAATAAAGGAAGGGAATCAATCAACTTAAACAAATGAGTAAAATTAGGGTTTATAAGAAAATCTTGCAATCAAACCGTAATTAAGGAAATCAAGATCAATCAGGAAGGGGTTATGATTCTGCACTTCAGCATATAAATAGAAAAGAATGAATTGGCGTATCAGACATGCAGGGTCAAACATATTGACAAAAATGAGCAAACTAGATGAACATAAATATACAGAAGCGACATGAATAGGTTAAAGACTACTCGAAGCATGGTAATCAACAGAGTCAAGTAGTCATGGCTCACACATAGAACCAAAACGAAGAAACCAGTCTATCACATAGTAACGGGTAAAGGAGATCTTTTAAAAAAACTCTCAGTAATAAGTGAGGAAAACCTTTAAGACATTAGGTTTTAACAAAGTCGAATAAAAACGGTAAGAACTCAGAATCAGTCAACAAAGAAAAGGATCCAAACACAAAGAACTTAATTGAAACAAGTATACATACAAAACAAACAAAGACAGTTCCAGAAACCCGGATAAAACCAAAGATACTTAAGGTTCTCAACACGATGAACCAGGTAGAAGAAAACATAAATAAACCGTTTAAACGTAGTAAAATCATAAGACAACACTGAAAAATCAGAGGAGAAGTCTTTTAAAAGAGGTTAAGAAAACCCTAATCGTTGAAAATGAAGAGCCATTTTGAAAGAAATCGGAGAAACTTTTGATAAAACACTAAGAGGTTCATAACATGCACAGATCTAAGACAGATCTGAAAGAAAATCGGAAAGCTTTAATGCTAGGGTTTCAGAGAACCCAGAAAAAGTGAGAAAAACTTCGAAAAGTTACCAATCTAGCCGGAAACGCCATGGATCTGACTTGAACGGCCATGGATGGTCAGAAAAAAACCATGGATAGAAATTGAGCAAGGTCTGGACTAGATCTCTTCGAGATCTTTCCATGAAATCATGAAAATAGGCAACCAGGAGACATAGGAGATGAGTACACGTCTCAAACAGCCATGGGAGTCCATGGATTAGGTGAGGATCGAAGGGGATTAGGGTTGGTTTGGGTGGAGGCGGCTAGGGTTTGAATGAGGTTGCAGAGAGAATTGGAGAGGAAAGGGATTCAAGGGTGGAGGGTTTGTGGGAAATGAGTTAGGTTAGGGGATCGTTTGGGTTTAATTATGGCAGGTGGAACGGGGACCGTTGATCTGAATGATCAACGGTCCAGATCGAATAGGGTGGGTGGGGATCCGGTTTGGGCTTGGGTTAAAATTGGGATTGGGCCGGGGAATTGGGGGTTTGATTTGGGCTAGATTTGAAAACCAAATTTGGCTTACAAGTTAAATAGCCACTTTTCCCTTTTAATTTATAAAAATAGTAAATAATTTCTGAAAATTAATTTTAAAAGTATAAAATGATTTATAATACATAATTAATAATTTAAAAATACAGGATCCAATTTTATGCATATAAAGCCTAATTAAACCTTAAAAGGACTAATATTGCAATTATGTGCAATTTAGTTTTAAAAATACTAATATAATTATAAAAATAAGTAAAAATTACTTTAGCCATATTTTGGCATAAATATAAAAATCCAATAGATGAATTATAAAAATAATAATTTTGGGAAATAATTATTGGGATTTTATGGATAAAATGGGGAAATAAATAAATTAAAAAAACCTTTAAAATTTGCGGAAAAATAATAAAACCCTTGGACGTGCTTATATATGCATATATATATATATATATATTGAAATTATTTTGCATATTAAAAATATATAGGGAAAAATTGGGTATCAATAGGGATGTCATAAGATCAATATGCCTTCTGTTAATATCATGAAATAAACTTTATCAACGTACGTATTTTATGAGACCCATGAACAGATGATATAATAATAGGACACATGGGAAATCAAGAACATAGGCACCCCTAGTACTTCTATGAATAGAGTCATTTATGAAACTTGTGCATTTGCTCGTTTCGTTTGTATCATATGGATCATGCCAAAATGAAAGAAGGGATAGACTTAACATACCTTATCATAGTCTGTCCAATAACCATGTTGAAATCGTCTTGTTTCTCTTTAATCTACAACAACAATAATAATACTATCATTAAGCTATGAATGATGCAACTATCATACAACGAATGACAATCTTATTTTATATTAAAACGGACAGCATCTCCCCGGTTTTCCTTGCTTTCCACAAGTCCGTAAAACAACAAGAACACATAAACCCTTCAACTATATAACTTCAGCAGTAAAACACACACAACATCCCAACAACACCAATCAATCTACATAACAACAAGTGCACAAACGTCACACACAAAACTACTATTTAACACGACGAGCGGCAAACTTGGATTGGAATCAAACCCCAACTCTTTTTCCCATCTCCCATGTACTTACAACACCACCAACAGGTTCATCATATAAACATATATATATTGACATGAAATTCCAACCTTATATTTATTATAGAAGTAACATCAAACAACCCAACAAGATATAAAAACAACATGGACAACTTCTAGGTATTGTGTGGTTACTTCTTCTCCTATTTACAACATACTCAACATATTTACAAGCATAACAAAAATAAGAAAATTATATCAAGCTATTCCCCATGATTTCCATCCAGAAGAAGTCATATAAACAACTCCAAAATAGTGCAATAAGAGATAACAACTTCTTATACAACTTTAAGTTCTATCTTGTAATTCTTCATCCAAATAACTTAACCAACACATAGATAAACTTAATCCCAAGAAATAGGGTGTTATAAATACCTTAAATAATAAGGAAAAACTTGATCCAAAGCTTTCTTTAACTTACAAGTGTCACGCCCCAAACTTGAAGAGGCGTGGCCGGCACCATGTGCCATACTCGGCCCGAGCGTACCACTCTGTAACTGTGAACTCTGGAGGAGTAACTATCAACTTAGGCCGATGAGGCCATATTCTGAATCGTCTGAAAATAATGTATCTCTCATCTGTGGGGTAAACATACCCAAACACTGATATATATAACTATGCAGGCCGACGAAGTCGCCATGAACATCTACTAATATACAAGACTCGTCTACAAGATTCTAGAGATAACTGAACTGTACCATGATCAGGACAGGGCCTCGACCTACCCATCAAACCTATATATATAAAATAGACTCCAAGGTCTAGACCTGGTAACTCCGAGGAAGTGGAGCTTACCAACTAAGATGATGTTTGACTTTATCTACTGTGAGGGTCTGTCCAACTATTTATCAGGACCTGCATGCATGAAATGCAGCGTCCCCGGCAAAAGGGATGTTAGTGCGAAATAATATACCAAGTATGTAAGGCAACAAAATAACTGAAAGCTTAAACTAAGCTGATAATATAATAACTAAAAGTAACTGGGCGTCAAAGATAATATAAAGATATGCTTGCCTGCTGATACTGACTCAACTCTCTCAATATAGTAAGTAAAATAGCTGTTCGGCCTTATAAGGCTCGGTATGTGTAACTGCTCTGCCGTAGTAGGCTCGCTCATAGGCGCTCGACCATACTAGGCTATGTATCTTGGCCATTCTGGGCTTGATCATAGGTGCTCGCCCATAGTAGGCTCGGTATATAACTTACCATCTGATCAGAGGTTGCCTAATAGGGGCTTGCCCATCGATTATAGCTCGATGGTGGTGAAAATACTGAAATACTGTATATATATATATATATATATATATATATATGAAAATATTATAATACTATATATATAGACTCTCTGCTCTCTTGACTGGAAGAAGACAATACTCAATTAAATATGAAGTCCCGATAAGGAGAATACTATAATTTATGAGACTAGGATAATGTATATAAATTCGGGAGTATGAACTTCTCTTTATGCCTCGTTATCAAATACATGTAATTACGAGATCATGCCAAAATTAAAAGAAGGGCTTAGCCTTAATATACCCGAACCGATTCTCTTGATAATTCCTCTAACACACATCTTTTGCGATAAAACAGGTAACGACAAGATCGAAATAGGGAACAATCCGTATGATATTCTTGAGAAAGATTGCACTGTACTCCCTTAGAATCGCAAATGCCATGTTGCTATAGTATTAAGTAGTCTTTGTATGGAACATTTGAATCAATTACGTTGCGATTGCAAATCAACATTTTTGTTGAAGCTTTCTCTCTTAATTTAGTAGAGATGAGCAAATCATTTTGGTGAATTAGAGAGATTATTTTTTATCCTTTAAGGGTGGGCCACACTAGGATGACTCGTCTTTGCCTAAAAGCCCCTAATTAGGCCACCTTACCATAATAGCTTAGAAGTCATTAGGATGGGGTGGTTGGCTGCCCTGTTTGGAGGTGTTTAACCTTATCCAAAATATCTTAATTACTTAATTAATCTCCCATTAAAAATCCATAATTACCCAATTATCCACAAAATTAATAATTATCTTAATTTACTTAAAATACTATTTATTTTTAACACGCTTTATACACCTTACTATCATGGTCATGTAGTACTTGTATGATACTAGTCCATAAATACCGGATATTATAGCTCGGACCTTATTTTATTCCAAATTGTCAAACTTCAACGGGAACTCATTTTCTTCGATTCGCTTACCCTCTCACCTTCACGAATTTACTTATCACTTGTTTGAAATAGCATAATACTTATAATCCCAAAATAATCTCATTCCTAAGCTTATGTCGATTAACTTACGACGAAACTTTAACGTACGAAAATGCAGAATGTAACATCTCATTTCCGAGCTTTCATTAATTTACTTATGGCATACTTTCACGTATGAAAACATGGGGTGTAATATCATTCCCCCCTTTGGAACATTCTTCCTCGAATGTTTATTGATGCACTTATCATTTTCATAACCCATAGCTCTTGCAAATACTTTAATACTCTCCTTGCCATTTTAGGCAACTGTTCTGTGAATAAATCCAAAGGCCAGGGCATTCCCCCCTTTAGGCATCTTTCCCACACCATAACTTAGGGCCAGAATTCTTCTACTCTCATAACTGTTGCTACCTTCTATCATGCAGTCTATATGACTTTTTCCTTGTATGTGCGCCTATGCGACTCTTCCTTCCAGCTTTTAGTCAATCTCTAGGCTTCACTTTGTGAACATATACAGAATTATAACAAGATGTCCCTTTGGGTGTCCATGGCTTTACTTCATCTATGTAGGTCATACTCTACTATAAGTCTTACTTCGGTTTATTGTTATTGAGGTCTGCTACCAAACTCCAACTTACTCTCGTTGTTTATCCCATGTGTATAAATCTAAGTCTTTTAATGCTTCCTCATTACTGTTCATCTTAAAGATGATCTCATACTTTGTAACTTTTATCCATCCATTGTTGATTCACCTCAATATTGATCTATAATCTACTATTGATAACTTGACCTCTTATGTAACATTGCCTCTAGGTCTTACATCTTATCAGGGAACATCTAAAATGATTAGACTAATATACCTGGGGGCGATACTATACGTCCATAACTATATTTCATAGCATCCCAATGTGATTCACTTACGTATGTATTTTAATGTTGTACAATTCTTGGAATCCTTTTTTTCAAATTATTACTCAATCAAAGGCCCAAATGTCATCCTTTATCTAACACGATTATACCTTGTTCTATTACCAGGGCATCATTCCATCTCTTCTAAATGTAGTTTGTCTTAGACTCCTTTAAGTTCATTTAGGCTATACTGAACTTTCTATAACTTAGAGAAACCATCAGCTCTTTTGTTTTCCTGGGCTTAATCCTGAGGACTTATCCATTCTCGTCACCTTCTCACTCGCCCTTCCTTATCCTTACTCCTGTCTTCCTAAAACCTTGTCGTTATACCATACTTTAGCTTGCGACCCACACATATCTATTTATATTATTCGCAACCTTTTGCACCTGAGTATCTCGTACGTTGTTCACCTTTACCTTACTTACCTTAAAATCTTGCATCACGTCTTTTGTATCTATCATGACCTTCCTTACACATAGGTATAATTCACATCCACAACTTGAAGCTCTATTATAATACATGTACCTCTGGTGCATACACAATCCGGTGGGAGATTCATACTGACTTCTTCTAATGCTGTTACTTCTTCTAATTGGCTTTATCGTAGGGCCGTTATAGAATATGGTTGGTGTACTATCTCTCTTGTATCTCTGATATTAGAGTAATTCTGCAATGTTCTAAATCATGATTTCTATAATTTTCTGGATCCAATAATTAGACTCCCGATTTACTTAGTTGATGTAACTCTTTAGTTTCATCTTCCTTCTGATCAACCTTTATGTAGGATTAAACCCATGATATTAGTTATTACTTTAGCCTTTCATGGACTCTATGGAATACCCGTGATACCATCATCTAACAATTCAATCCTTTGTCTATGATCTAGACTCAATTCTCTTCTTTTATTTTAATTTATACCGGAGTCTTCTACGGCTGTATGATTGTCAACATATATGTTGCATGGATAATACTCAGAAATCTTAAGTGCGTTCATAACGCAACTAATTATGGATCATTGTTCGAATAATTCCTTTTGTTTCATCTTAGCTTTCTTTAAACGTAAGCTATTACTTTTTCTGGTTTTTCTGCCCCTTGTTGCGTGCATACTTAGCTTTTTTTAGTTCCCACACATGCCGGATTTTTTGTGCAACTCACATGATCTCGAATCTTACTTTCTTATAGAGTGCATACAATGTTGTAGTGAGACTATTGTTACAAGACCATTTCCTATTTAGGTCACTGTACTTAGGTTGAAGCCTTGTTCCTTATTTCCTTAGCTAGTCTTTTATTATAGTACTTAGGGAGGTTCCTCTGACTCTTGTAAAGTTGCAAGCTTTTACATTGTACACTCGATAGAAATTTTTCTTTGATGTCCTTCCTCGCCTATAATTATCCGTAGTTACTACCTCCACGCCCTTGTGCTTGTAGGGTTGCTTCTGAATTGATATTTTGATTGTCTTCCCAGTGGCACTCTCTTTTATTTCCAATACTCATACGGTATCTTTAACTATCCCAAATCCTATCTATAGACATGTGATTTTTGACCCTCCCCAAGATTTTTCATAATTTAACACGTAAATATTTAATTTAGGTCTAATATAGCTATTTCAACTCATTTTTACTCTTTTACTTTATTTTATTACAAGAAAATAAAAATTACATAAAATAGTTTCATTAATATTTTGTAGTCATTTTTAATTTTGAAAAATACGAAAAATAGTTTTGTTTTAACGGTCAGTCTTATTTCAATAGTTATTTTATTTAAGTAAAATTAATTAATAAATAGGGTAGCATTTTTAGTCTTATTTGCGGGGAAAGAATAAAACTTGGGCTCGAGCAACCCATTTTTAGGCCTAATTTTGGACCTAGCCCATAATTCCTAGGCCCATACCCCTAATCTAATACCTACCCCTATATAATAGATATACACTGAAAATCACAAGCAGTCGTTTCTTTACAATGGTGACCTAACGCCAAAATCCCCATCTGACCCACCGTTTTGGAAGAACAAATGAGCATCAGCGAAAATAATACAAAGAAAAGGATAAGGGGCAGCGCCGTCTTCTCTGAAAAAGCTAAAAAAAACGGCTGAACCTTTGATTCTCGAACCTAACGCCTCTGACCCATTTTCCATATTTGGACCTTTACCTTTATTCTTCTTTGAATACACAACATACACATAGATACAGTAGAGGTTAAAAAACAAAGAAAACAAATAAAATTCCATGTAAATCAAATCCAAAAAAAAACACATATAGAGATCTTGTTTTTTTTTCTTCTCGATTTTGGACTTTGGCTCTCTAAGAATGGATTTCAGTCTGAGTTGGGGTGTTGTTCGAGCTTTGCTCTTGGTTCGTGGATCCTGACCGCGAATTCAGTTGCGGATCGCTGACTCGCGGTTCCGATTTTTGTTCGTGTCGTCGGATCTGCTTGTAGCTTTTGGATCTTTCACTAATTTTAAGAAGCTCATCTGAGGTTTATTCTTCACCATCCTTTCACTATTTTTGTCTTTTGTGTGGTACAATAGTAAAATGTGCTATTAAATCCATGAAGCTATTTTTAGTTGTTGGGATTAATGTTAAGTTTATTCTTTGGCTCCTTTATTTCTCTTATGCTTTTCTTACCCTCTAATTATGTTGAGCTATGTTATCCGAACTTTCATCTAGTGTTTAATTTTCTTTTTAAAATGCTTTTCATGAGTAGTTTAAATTCTTATAGTTCTAAGCAAGAGGCTTTGTTGTTAAAGTTTTTTTTTCTTAAGTTTAGATTTTCTTTAATAAGAACGCCCTTCATCTTTTTCTTGAAAGTGTCCAGAATATATGAAAGGTTTTTGTTCTCTTATGTGAAAGAATTTTTCAATTAATAAAGCTTCTAAAGTCTAAGTCTACAAGGTCCATTGCGTCAAAACAAATGCATACTTCCCCATCCGTCTCAAGCTTTATGTACTACTACTAGTATTTTATCATTTAATTTTTGTGGGTCAGTAGAATCAGAATGGTCTCCTATTGTTAGAAATAAAAATCGAAACTTCAATGTTTGTTACTTTATTTACTTGAAATGTGTAGTTGCTTTAGGCGCGTAATTTAAATTACTTTCCTAAACTCGGGTGTGCATTTATGTGACCAAAATTCAAATCTCAACAACGTTAAATAAAATATGTCGTGGACCGCAGGTGCATTTATATGACGTAGTTCAAGATGTGTTTTAGATGACGTTGAATCTTTCTAAAAAATATTTAAATAAAAGCGGTTATAAAGTTAAAATTGAGCCATAGGCTAAAACATGTATTAAAAATCAGATAATATGCCAATAATAACAGTTGAGCGACCGTGCTAGAACCACGGAACCCGGGAATGCCTAACACCTTCTCCCGGATTAATAGAATTCCTTACCAGGATTTCTGTGTTCGCGGACTATAAAACAGAGTCAATCTTTCCTCGATTCGGGATTTAAACCGGTGACTTGGGATACCATAAAATTATACCAAGTGACGACTCTGAATATTTAATAAAATAATCTCGTTTCGATTGTCACTTCAAGTTGGAAAAAACTATCTTATATCACCTTCGGGTATGTAAAAAAGGAGGTGTGACACTATCTGAATATTTATCAAGGATTACAATGTCATATCTGCGAGACTGAATTTCCCATGTTGGGGTTCACTATGTTTATCTTTCATGATCTGTTGATTTGTCTATATCCTCTTGTCTAGCCATAACTAGGTTTTTCCTGAATCAACTACTAACTACTCATTGGTCCATTCTCATATCAATATTCCGCGTAATCTTTCTTGGGTCATTTCATTTGTCTTAACTTACTTCTCGCACTGGCTCTTTATTTATCAATAACATCTTGGGCAGGAACCCATACTTCCTCTCATTGACGTCGTGTTTGCATAATGTTCTGGAATCGTAGCATATCTATAGGCTTTGAATAAGTGCAATCTCATCCCTTTCTCCTTTTTATCGCATTCTTCCTTTACCGTTCCATAGTTACTAGAACCACTTAATTCTGACTTAATGTCATATCACTCAATATCCCCCCTTTAGGGGAGTACTAAGAGTTGGAGCCACGAGGATCTACCTATAGATGTTTTACCTTTTCATCATTGGCGTCTTTTCACATTATCGATGACCCATACTCTCCTTGTGGTAATCTTTCTGTACCAAGGATAACAAAATTCCTTACTCGCGAGGGTAACACTTAGTATAACTGGCCCGTACAGTCCCTTAAGCTTAACTTTGCTCACATTGATTTCTTTAGGGAAGCGTATTCCTGAATGAGCATTCTCTGAATTTCTCATGAATCTTCTTCTATTTGTCCATTCTGTTATCGCCGGACGCAATCTGAAATTCTCATGATGCCGACTATTATCAAATTACTTGGTCCCTAATCCATGTTTAGTTTATCTTGTTCATCAGCTCATACTAATTTCTATTACTCTGGAGGTCTAACTCTTCCTTCTGGTAATCACGTTAGAGTCGCAAACTTATTTCTCGAAATGAGGATATGACCATATGGCCTATACTCTTATATTGTCTTAAGGCCTGTCATTTCTCGCCTATTCCCTCACTTGATTATAGATTCTGTAATACTCTACCCTTGTCATCCATGTATCACATCTTACTCATAATGCTTCACTATCTCTTTTCTTATTTTTCTACTAATATTTCTATTTATCACTTTATTCTGAAAACTTTAACAAGACATTCTTTTGCTTTTAGCTCCCCTTACTCCATCTACTGGCTCTTCGGGTTGCCTAACATTCTTTCTCTACTAGGGACAAGAGCCACACTAAGATAATATTTATCCCTTCAAGGCGTCCAATGCCTATATTTGTAGTACTCATATCTAGCTGTACTATTTTAGAGTGCACCATCTGGGTGTCTCACAAGGAGATCTATTGGCACATTTGCAATATCCTTCGGAAATATCAACTAACGCAAACAATCCATCTATAATTTTGGTTACTCTAACCCCAGTCGGGTCCTGATATCCCGTCCTTCTCTAAAACCATATATGTTAGCTCCCATAGGATATAACTGAGATGGATGTGGCCAATTATATATACCTCTATTATTGTTGAAGGTAACTCACAATGCTTAAATTTTTCTGCCTGAGTTGAAAATGCCAATGATCTTCATTAACTGGGTACCTCGTACCTTTCTCATCTTGCTCCTTTTACTTGTTGAAGCTTGTACCTACCTTCTGAATCTCTCATTGCCTTTCACCATAGGGGTGGATAGATATTCTTGCCTTAAGGCTCCTTATCGAGAGGCTTACACGTTTTAGTACACACATGATCTATTGAAGACCTTATATTTACTCATCATACGCATCATGAAAAATCGAGGTCCTCTGACTGAACTCTTCCACAGCCACATGCTATCTCTTACCAACTATCTTTTGGTTATAGGTATCGTCTCATTACGAGTAAAATAGAGTTTAAGAGTTCAAATTCTTATAATTGAGCTCTACCACACGATCTAGAGTAAGAAGAACGAGTGACAGTCCCAAATGCGCTGTAGCCTCCTGCTTATAAGTGTGGTGCACAACACACCCATAAACAAGACTCTACTAGACACGGCTTGTAGACTCTCTAGGACAGAACTGCTTTAATACCAAGTTTGTCACGCCCTAAACCTAAAGAGGTGTGGCCGGCACCTAGTGCCATACTCGGCCTGAGCATACCACTCTGTAACTGTGAACTCTGGAGGGGTAACCCTCAACTTAGGCCGATGAGGCCATATTCTGAATCGTCTGAAAATAACGCACCTCTCATCTGTGGGCAAATATACCCAAAAGCTTTGCCCATATATATATATATGGCCAAAGTTTTTGGGTATATTTGCCCACAGATGAGAGATGCGTTATTTTCAGACGATTCAGAATATGGCCTCAGACAAGCTTGTATATATACAGACGAGCTTGTGTATATGTATGTATGTATATATATATATATATATATATATACAGATCGATGAAGTCTCCATGAACATCTACTGATATACAAAATATACAAGCTCGTCTACAAGCTTCTACAGATAACTAAATGGTACCATGGTCGGGATAAGGCCTCGACCTACCCATCAAACCTGTATATATATAATGGACTCCAAGGTCTAGACCTGGTAACTCCGAGGAAGTGGAGCTTACCAACCAAGCTGATGTTTGACTTTATCTATTGGGAGGGTCTGTCCAACTATCAATCAGGACCTGCAGGCATGAAATGCAGCATCCCTAGCAAAAGGGACGTCAGTATGAAATAATATATCGAGTATGTAAGGCAATAGAATAACTGAAAGCTTAAACTGAACTGATAATATAATAACTGAAAGTAACTGGGCATCAAAGATAATCTAAATATATGCTTACCTACTGATATTGACTCAACTCTCTCAATATAGTAAGTAAAATAGTTGTCCGGCCTTATAAGGCTTGATATGTGTAACTGCTCTGCCGTAGTAGGCTCGCTCATAGGTGCTTGACCATACTAGGCTCTGTATCTCGTCCAACTGGGCTCGCTCGTAGGCGCTCGACTAAAGTAGGCTCGGTATATAACTTACCATCTGATTTGAGGTTTCCCAATAGGGGCCTGCCCATTGATTATAGCTCGATGGTGGTGAAAATACTATAATACTGTATATATATAGACCCTCTACTCTCTTGACTAGAAAAAGACGATACTCAATTGAATATGAAGTACCTATAAGGGGGAATACTGTAACTTATGAGACTAGGATAATGTATATAAATTCGGGAGTACGAACTTCTCTTTATGACTCGTTATCAAACACATGTAATTACGAGATCATGCCAAAATGAAGAAAGGTTTAGCCTTAACATACCTGAGCCGATTCTCTTGACAATGCTTCTAACACACGCCAATCGCGACAAAACACTTAACGACGAGATCAAAATAAGGAACAATCCATATGATATTCTTGAGAAAGATTGCACTGTACTCCCTTAGAATCGCAAATTCCACGTTGTTATAGTATTAAATAGTCTTCGTATGAACATTTGAAGCAATTACGTTGCTATTGCAAACCAACATTTTTGCTGAAGCTTTCTCTCTTAAATTAGTAGAGATGAGCAAATAATTTTGGTGAATTAGAGAGGTTTTTTTTTCCTTTAGGGGTGGGCCTTACTAGGATGACTCAGCTTTGCCTAAAATCCCCTAATTAGGCCACCTTACCATAATAACTTAGGAGTCATTAGGTTGGGGTGGTTGGCTGCCACGTTTGGGAGTGTTTAGCCTTTTCTAAAATATCTTAATTGGCTTAATTACTTAATTAATCTCCCACTAAAAATTTATAATTACCCAATTATCCACATTATTAAGAATTATATCAAATTACTTAAAATACTACTCGCTTTTAACACACTTTATACACTTTACTATCATGGTCATGTGGTACCTTGTATGATACTAGTCCATAAATATCGGGTATTATAGCTCAGACCATATTTTATCCCAAATTATCAAACTTCAATGAAACTCATTTTCTTCGATTCGCTTACCCTCTCACCTTCACAAATTTACTTATCACTTGTTTGAAATAGCATAATACTTATAATCCCAAAATAATCTCATTCCCGAACTTACGTCGATTAACTTACGACGAAACTTTAACGTACGAAAATGCGGAATGTAACATCTCATTTCCGAGATTTCATCAATTTACTTATGACGTACTTTCATATATGAAAATATGGAGTGTAACAACAAGCACCCTTAAATCCATCACAACACCATAAATACTCTCTCTTCACTTAGGCTAGTTTTGAGGTTATGTTTAGGTAAAAACCCCTTGGATTCAACTTGGAACCTTGGAGAACTGTTAGAGAGGTGTTCAGAGAGTTTGGGAACTGTCCTTGGTCGAAATGACCAAAAATAAGCCGTCCAAGCCCTTTAAAATGTTCAAGGTCGTCCACCGCCTAAGTGGGTCCCATTGGGAGCTGTTTGCGCTGTCTTACGAAAATGTGAATATCTCTCTACTCTAATTTTGTATTGATGAACGGTTTAATGCGTTAGAAACTAGACTCGGAGATCTTCAATATTTAGGTAGATCACACTGTAATTCCAAGTATATTTGGATAAAAGCTCTGCTACATTTGACCTAATCTTTAGCACATTTATGAATGTGACTTGTGATGACCTTTGCCAACTTTTGTTCCATAACTCGCTTAACTTCAAAACATAATACACGACTATCATACGACTAAAATAACTTATAACATAACCTCCTTATAATGTTAAACACCCTAGTCTCGTCCAAAAATTACATGTTCTAACATTCCAACTTGTTGACTTTCGTCGAAACTTATTTTCTTCAATTCGTTTAGCTTCTAAGACTTCCAACCCTCTTAGTACTTGGTATTCATAATCTTAAATTTTGGAACCTCCACGGTAACATGATTAACTTACTTTATAAACTTTTCAAAGATAATTTCATTTCTGAGCTTATCATCAATTAACTTACAACATACTCTTACGTACGAAAACATGGGGTGTAACTATATTGTTGGGTTTGCTGTGTGACAGGTTGGTAGTAGTACCGTTATAGAGGAGACTCTACAAAATTTTTATAGATCTCTGGGAGTTTAACATTAGGGGACGAATATTTCCAAGAGGGAAAGATAGTTACACCCCGTGTGTCCCAAGGTGACGTATAATGAATAAAAACTTTTTAATCATGGTTTAAATTAGTTTAAAGTCATAATATGACTATACAATATAAAATATAATGTTTGGGAAAAATCGGATTTAAATTGCGGAAAATCCGACTAAGGATTTGCATTGTAATAAAGCTTTTTGAGTAATACATTTTGTGTGTTATATGGGGTCTTTACCAAATTGAAGGTCTTGGAATATAGTTTTCAACGCTCTTAACCGTTTATTCATACAACATCCGGATAAATAGATATAAGCGTCAGAAGAAGGGCCAATGCTAGGGCGCCAAGCTAGCACCTCTTGACTTTTTGACTTTTCAAAAGTGGATATATATATATATATATATCCCTTATGTCGTCTCTTTCTTCATTTTTCCACAGATAACGACCAAAATAAGATCATAAACGTACGCTTAATCTCTTTACAAGGGTTCAAAGAAGATTAACATCCCGGGTACGAAATCAAGAAGCGATAACATTAGAACGATCCCTACGACGTAAGTATCGTTATATCGCCTCTCTCTTTCTATGTAGTTTGAGTTTGGAAGGTACTTCATAGTTAAGAAAATACCTACTTGCTGTATTTAAGCTTTTATATATCCAGGAAAGTTGATAAATTTGTTTTCTAATAGTTAGAACTCATGGGACAGTGATCAGAAGCAGTGAGTTTGATTTATTCCACTTTTAGTGGATTGTTTTATAGTTCACTCATGTTGGCCTCTTGTGATGCTGATTTATGGAATTTTGGAGGATGCAGGGCATGGAGAAATGCCACATGTGGTAGGGTAGTGGATTGGTCACTCGTTGTTGCAGTTTTAAGCTACTTGATAACTTGTTGATTGGGTGTGTTATGGTATATTTGGGGTTTTTGTTATATTAAAGGTCCCGAATTGTAATTAGGTTGTTTTAGAGTTGCTGATTGTATGTGTTATTGTCTTGCCTATAGTAGGCTTGAGGGCGCAGTAAAATCAAGGGAAATGTTGCCCATTCTTTTTTTTACAGATTAGGTTATTTTCGTTATATAAATGAGAGTCATTCGTAACTTGACAAGAGCTTCACTGTCGTTGTTGTAGATTAAGGTGCAGGGAGCTGAGTTTAGCATTGTTATTGGACAGATTTCTATATGGTATGTTAAGGCTATCCCTTCTTTCCTTTTGGCATGATCCACATGATATAACGAAACGAGCAAGCATGCAACTTTCACAACTGATTCTATCCCTTCTTTCCTTTTGGCATGATCCACATGATATAACGAAACGAGCAAGCATGCAACTTTCACAACTGATTCTATTCTTGATTCCCCATATGTCCTACTATCATATCGCCTGTTCATGGGTCTCATGACATACCGAGAGATCTTATTGACTTACTTCATTATGCATTGAATTCATTTATACATGTATATTGACCCATGACCAGATGACGTTATATACGCGTATAGTATTTGTATATGGGGTATATGGAAAGGTTATGTCATTATATATTCACCACCATCTGATCAGCTGGCATACTTTGATGATTTCACCCACTGAGGCCGAGATGATATGATGGGTTGCCCTTAAAAGCTTGATGATGTTATGTACGCATATACCTATGCATGATATGACATTTATACCCATATGCATGACATTATAAATATTTCATGATTCACAAAGCTATTCAGACTTACAGGTCGAATCCTTTACTCCATGTTTCTTTCATGCTTTTATATACTGATTTTTATGCCTTACACACTCAATACATTATTCGTACTGACACCCTTATTGCCTAGGGGCCTGCGTTTCATGCCCGCAAGTGTAGGTAGATAGGCTGACGGTCTCCCTTCTTAGGATCCTTGCTCAGCGAGAGTTGGTGTGCTCCATTTGATCCAGAGCTTCTATTAGGTTTTGGTACTATACTTTTGTATACATATATAGGTATGACTGGGCTTAGTCCCGTCCTTTATACAGTTGTACACTCTATTAGAAGTTTGTAGTCAGTCATGTATAGTTGGATAGTATGTGGCCTTGTCGGCTCGCCCTATCGTATACTGTATACATATGTACATATCTCTTTTGGGCATGTTTTACCGCGTATATTATTCACATGAATCGGTAGTTTATTGTCAGACGTTATGCATGACCTACCCTTATTTCATGTTTATATCTTAGACGTATGCTTAGAGGTGTTCGGCAGGTAGAACTCGGGCACTTGTCATGGCCCATCGATTTGGGTCGTGACAGGTCTCAGTTACAATCTTGCGGATCCATGCTCCCCTTCGTTTTCTCATTGGGGAATCGGGGTAGACATTGCCCCCCATTTTACCCATATACAATAATAAAAATTCTCACTCTATTATTTAACGGCTACAATTCAGTTGTTTTAGTGTAAACGCCGTGCTTGCGGATGAGTTTTTACCCCACATTATTAGTGAAGAGGCAGTTGAATTGTTGTAGTGATTCCTTAGGAAGAGAATTTTCTGATGAATTTTTGCTTGTTGGGGAAATTTCAAAGGGTGGAAATTCCAACGGAAAATGACGACAAGAATAGACAATTGGAGTTTCAGTGATTAAAGGATGTAGAAAAATCTAACTGGAATAAAAGCATTTGTAGCACGTCAATATGCAGTGTTTGCAGGTGGAGGCATCTATTCTAAGTATTTCTAACCAGGAACCAAAAGTTACCCCTTTTGGTTCATTGCTACCGTTGGTGGATTCTTTTATTCACTGATCAATAGAAGTTCCAACCATGTTGTCATCATCTGGATGTGGAGCAACATCGAAATCCAAAAATTCTATGATCACTATATTATTGAGTGGCATTTCCAAACGAGAATGATGGAAAGAATGTTGTGGGTCCTGGTAGACAGCCACTTTATTTTTTTATTTTTTAATGTTTGGAACTGAAAAAGTTAAACTCCCTCCGTTTTAATTTATGTGAACCTATTTCCTGTTTATTCTAAACAAAATAATTTCTTTTTAAATTTGGTAATAATTTAGACTTAAACTTATCATTTTACCCTTTAATGAGAAGGCTTTTATAACCACACAAATACTCTGAGCCCTTTTTGATTTGTTTAGGACCATAAATTTCAAAATTCTTCATTTTTTCTTAAACTTCGTGCCCAATCAAGCAGGTTCACATAAATTGAAAGGGAGTACGGCATTACACAAGCTTTTCAAAAACTAAAACCTATTTACGCATTTTTTAAAAGTAACCTGAATAGTTTTTTCCGGAAAAGAAAAAAGTCATTACTTTTAAAAACTTTTTCGTGAAACTGCTTTGTATAGATAGAGGTTAATTTCCTTATTCTTCACTTGTTCTCCGCCCCCTAGAGCTCTTAGGCATAAACAGGGCTTTGGTAAAGATGCGGATCTGTTGTCCCAAATTTTATTTATCAGATAAAAAACTATAGCTCCATACACTTAAGAATACATTCCCTTCCCTCGCTACCTCTAAGGGTCAAATTACATTTTAAGCTGCTGTGTGTCTACCAAGGCTGAATGTATTTATTCCATATTCTTTCTATACCAAATTAAATTAACTAGTCATTCTTCCCAATTGTGACAAAACTCTTCTATTAGTCACATTCTCAAAGTAGTCTGCTAACTATGGCATTTCTATATACTTGTATTACTCTTCAGCAAGCGCCAAACATGTTTGTTTCAGGCATGAGAAAATTTCATGAGATCTTTGTTGCCAAAAAATTCATGCAAATAGGAGGATTAACTTTGGCTAAAGCAAGTATTGATGATGGAAGAATCCATAATCCGTCGCCACAAATCAACCCTGAAGCAACAGCAGGAACCATTAAACTGGCCTTGTTGCTGTTGACCTTGTGCCATAGGTATACAACCAAACTGCCCACACACATATCAATTGCAAAGCTCGCTCCAACGAGGAAAGGAACGGCCATAGCCATTGGGAGAGGAACCCATTTGCCAATGCTTTTAGGGGCGACGTCTCTCACTAAATTGGCAAGTATAGCAAAGGCGAAGAAACCATAACAGAGCTGCAAGCAATGTTGGGGCAGAGCAGAGAAGCCTTCAACACCTAAGATTGCCATGTTCCTGTAGATTAAGGCATAAGGAGCTTTGTACTCCCCATCAGGATTCCCTACATCAAAAGCTTTGTAGAAGAGGAAAAACGTGAGAGGTGCTACCACACAACCGATAGCAGTCCCGATTCCTTGGCTAAGAAGCATCGAACGAGGGGAAGTCAGGGTTAGGTGGCCTGTTTTGAAATCATGCATGAGGTCAGAGGATATAGATACAATGGACTTGATCAGTCCACATCCAATAAGTCCAGCGACTACACCATTGTCTTTACCAGATAATGCAGCAAGCACAAAGAGAGCCACTTTGCCATAATTGTATGCCATGTTCATGTCAGTTAGACCAGCACCATAGGCATTGCAGAAGCTCAAAGATGGTGCAAGAATGTATGCGACGAGCACATAGTACCACTTCAGTGCAGGGAACATAAGTGGGATTAAAATGATGGAGATAACAGAGAAAACCATGTACCCAACACAAGCTACCCATAAGGGAATGCTCTCTCTAATGAATATTTCGTTTCTCTGAAGGTCATCAACCGGCTGATTCTTGCTATCTGAAACTGCCGGAGAAAAGAAACAGACAGAAACGAAAAGAGTCAACTAATAAGAGAGAATAATTAGTTTCGCAATAAAAGTTTCAACTTACATGACACGGGGTTCTTTTTGTTCAGTGCAGCATATATGCTTCTACCAGTGAAAAAAAGTGTTTTGAGAAAATTGTAAAGGCCATCTCCCAGGATGAGAGCGATGGAGATAAAAACCTGAAAACATGGAGTAAAATGATAACAACTTATTCAACAATGCTTCAAGGTGTAATGAGCAAAAGTAGAGGTCCAAATTATCCACCTAGTCGTTAATTGCAGACTTTATACATATTTACAAACCTTGTATCCATTGAGGCTCCTCATGCTGTTCTCCGGTAAGGTGGCCGGGAACCAAGCTCCTTTGCGATCACTAATTAGAGGCCACATAATTCCCCAAGACAGAACAGCTCCAAGAAGCAAAGACAAGTTCACAAGGTGTGAACAAATCATTCCAGCTCCAACATAAGTCATGCTGAAATCAAAATAAAATCTGCAAAATTCAATTGGTTATATTAATTATGATGGAGAAATCATTCAGTTAAGCCTGAAAACTAGATGTCAAGCACATACGTACGTCTGTTTCCAAGCTTTCAATCCAAAGGTGGGGAAGTTCACAAATCCGCATTGATCTCCACCAGAGTAAAACCATTGAAAGAAACTCCAGATGAAACTTATTGAGAAGAATCTCAGGAATCCATTGACCTGTTTCCTGAAATTTTGAGGGAAAACTAGATTTTCATTTCTACATTTCAGCTGGAAAAACAAGTTCCTATTAAAGTCATTGCATACTTGGCCATTTTGTCCCCCTTAGGTGTATGAAATCCATTAATAAGAACAGCAGTTGCAGTTCCACTGGGATAAGGTAATTTATAGTCAAGTATCATAATCTACAGAAAATAAAAATGCTCAAGAATCAGTCAAGGCAGCAGCTAGCACAAACATCAAATCTTTTCACAAACATCTTTTTTCAAGGAAGGTAGAACATACCTTTCTAAGAGGAACTAAGGCTAACAGACCAACAAAGCTAACAACAAACAGGAAACCAATCATCCAATCAAGCTCGGGTTCCTTGTAGCTCCCTGGTATATTGCCTTCTGTTTCAGCCCCTGCCCGCTCATATGTCTTCTTGTTCAATCCCAAAAGATAAGATCCAAAACCACCTAAAGAAGAGGAAAATTTACATTAACCTACAGCTGGAAAACCTCAAGAAATGATATATATGTATAAGAAATTTCTAAACCTCCAACGGCAATACTATAGCATGCAACTGCACATGTCTGAATAATGGTATTTTCCTGTCTAGTGAACGGAGTTGAAACAATATTGGCCTTTTTAAGAAGCTTAGTCCATGTTTGAATGAATACATAAGCAAGAAGAGCAGCTGAGACATTGAGATTTGGGACTAGTCCAGTAGTGAGATTCAACTTCATTACTATCACACTGTAAATGATTCCAATCAACAAACTTGCTACAATTCCTCGAACTGTTATTTGTTTAGTCCATGGAGGAATTCTCTTCGCATTTTCTTCCTCACTTCTCACTTCTTCCATATTTTCTTCCCTTTCGATAACCTTTCCTTCTTCCTTTTCCTCTTTTCTCATTCTACCAGCTAATAATACAGTTTCAGTCTCAAGATTAACAATAATCCCAGAAACAGTAAACAACTGTATGGCTTAGAAAACCATGGGATTAGCTGAAATTCACCTGAGCTTGTGCTTTTTCTTGTTCAGGTCAGAGAGATATAGAGATGATAACAATCTCCTAAAGCTAAAAAAATTTATTACTCGCTTCTTGAATATTACTACTTTAAAACTTCTAAAAAAAAAAGAGAGGGAGAAATAGTGAAATGCGAGTTAACGTGATCTGCAGAGGGAAATTCCACAGAAACAATAATTAAGAGCTTAAAAAGATCCAATCTTTACAACTTTTCTGCAGACCCAAAAAGGATATATCGTCATCCAAGATTCTCACTACAGGAATTTACCAAGAAAAAGCGGTACACAGGATTCTCAGCTATAGAGAGAGCTGAAGTTAGAAAAATTGTCACCAGACAATGTGGGGGATATTTGGAATAGTTGACTGAATAGATAAGACCATGGCATGTACTGCATGAGTAGTACAAACCACAATTAGCTTCGTGCAGTACAAAACTACCCTCAAATTCAACAACAGTGACCTCTATCTATATAGTGATTTTTGTAACAGATGGGGGATTAGAAATATTACTACTATTCTAGTTGATTTTGTTCCTTTTTGCTAACCTTTCTCTCTCTCTCTCATAATTGGTTGTCAATATATTAGTTTGCATTGGAGGATGATGTAATGGGAGAAAAAGTGGATTTTCTTTTGCTGGACCTATAATTTGGAATAGTAGATGTAGTACAAGCCGGATAAGAGAAAGCTTATCTTATAAAAGAAGTCTTACCTTCTCCACTTGGCTTGTGGTGTAAACATGGTGCTTTGAAATGTGGACTTTTTCTATCTTTGTCAATGCCCATTAAATGATTATAGATATGTAAGAATCGTTTCAAGGTACAGGGTGGCTTAGGTCCATTGACCCCAAATACTGGCAATTTACCCTTGCACTAAACGAATGAATAAATGTTATGTATATTTTACACACTTTCGCATTTAAAGAAGTATGTTTACCCGTAAAACACTATAGTTAAATTTGTAACGTGATTTATAGACAAGTGAATTAAATTGATTTGAGTAAATAAAATAATGAAGAACAGAAGCAAGTAAAATAAGAATAATTCAGGAAGAGACAAGCCTAGGCCTTGAATTGAACTTCTCTAAAAACAAAAATAATACCAAGACCTAAATATTAGCATAACAAAGTTTTGTAGAATAAGAGAGTAATATTAGCCTTTACTCATACGAGTATTTTGTGCACATCAACGACTACAAATTTCTCTATTTATAGGTAAATTAGGGGAGACAAGATCCTCAAATCAAGTTTTTCTTTAAAGTGTGTAGAACAAACAATTGTACAGTCTAGTAGTTAATTTAATATTGTGTAATTAGTTAGTTAGTGAATAGTATAAATAGAAGTTAGTTATGTGTACAGTAGCTTAGAGAATTAGTTGGAACAGTTGTCTTCCAATACAGAGAATGAAGCTCTCATTTCTTCTTCTTCTTCTTCTGCCATGGCTGCCTAGCTCAACATGGTAACAGAGCTTCAAGGCTAGATCGAGTAACTCAACAGATCAGGAGAGGAAGATCGCTGGTTAATAGCCTCCTTTTCTCTGTTCCTTTCAATTTTTCCAGCAATTTCCTTGAAGTCAGGGTTCGCTTGATTAGTGTCAATTTCTGTTGAAATTGAGTCATTTGCTATCTAAATCATCTCATTTAGAGGAGAGCGATACGATCTGTACTGTCTACAATGGCAATCGATGATGGAACCTCGACTTCAACTCCTCCTATGGTGACTACAACTCAGGCTCAAGTACTACTTCCTCCAGATCTGGTACATCATAATCATCCTCTGTATATTCATCCTTAGATACTCAAGGATCTGTTCTTATCTCAATTCAACTTCAAGGTTCTGAAAATTACTCAATTTGGAGTCGGTTAATGAAGATTGTTTTACATGGTAAAAACAAACTAGGTTTTGTTTTAGGAACCTGTAGAAGAGAAATGTATGATTCTACCTTATATGAACTCTGGGACAGATGCAACGCTATTGTTCTAGCCAGGATAATGAACACAGTATCTCCTAGTCTAATTAGTACTGTGATTTATGCATCTGATGCTCATAAGGTGTGGGAAGATCTCAAAGAAAGGTTTGATAAAGTGAATGCCTCTAGAGCTTGCTATCTACATAAAGAGATTACTGCATTAACCCAAGGCATATCTTCTGTATCTATGTATTTTTCGAAACTTAGGGAATTGTTGGATGAGTATGAAACTCTAGCCCCTCCTCCTTCGTGTGAATGTCCAGAGTCTGTCAACATTATCAATTCAATTGCAAAAGCTATATAAGTTCTTAACAAGACTGAATGATTCCTATGAGAATGCCAAGGATCAGATGCTTATGACAAGGCCTTTACCAAACATAAACCAAGCATATGCTATGATAGTAAATGTAGAAAGCCAAAGGAGAAGTGGCAGTGGTGGACTTAATGATAGCATCAGTATTGATGGCAGTGATGCAACTGCTCTACTAAGCAATAGAGGAAATAACAGTGGCAACAATTCTGATGGTGGTAACATCAATTACAAATCTAAGACAACCTATAGTTCTGGAAGGTCTGCACTTCAATGTGACTACTGCAAGTTTAAGGGTCACACAAGGGACAACTGCTACAAGCTGCATGTATATCCAGATGATTTCAAATACAGGAAGAAAGGAGGCACTCCAAACACTTATGCTAGCAATGTGTATGGTGCAGGAAATCAGGGATTTGAAGCTCAAGGATCATCTCAACAAACAGCACTACACCAGCTCCAGTTCAGTTCTTCACTTCAGAATAATACAATCAGATTCTGCAAATGCTAAGCAAGGGAAAAGAAGAAGAACCTGTGGCTAATGCAGCTCAAGTGGGAACAATAGGTATTCCTACTACTCTAATGTCTAGTCTAGGAAGCCATAATTGGATAGTAGACATAGGAGCTACAAATCACATGGTATATCAGTTAGGCTTGCTTCACAAATTCAAAGAATTACCTCAAATGGGTAAAAATAAGGTACATCTACCTACTGCAGAGCAAGTGACTACCACTAAGACAGGAAAATATCATATATTTCAAGACAAAAAAATTGGAGAAGTCTTATATATACCTGAATTCAAATACAATCTAGTATCAGTATCAAAGATCACCAAGGAATTACAATGCTTTGCATCATTCTTTCCTGACTTATGTGTGTTTTAGGAACTCTCAAGTGAGAAGGTGATAGGGATTAGTAGATAAGAGGATGGCTTGTACATTCTGAGGAACAGAGGAAACTTACAACAACTTTCTAAAATAAGGATCTCATCAGTCAATCATCTGTAAATACCATTTCAAGCTCAATAAGTGAAGCTAGTTTCAATAATAGAACTAAGACTGTTGATTTGTCTCTTTGGCATAGAAGACTAGGACATGCTCCTTTAAGAGTGTTGAGGAATATTGAAAGCTTGTGTAACTCTCCATTGAATAATCACATGTGCTCTATATGTCCTATTGCTAAACAGGCAAGACTACCTTTCAGTCTTAGTACTACATGTTCTGCTAAGTCTTTTGATCTTGTACATGCTGATGTATGGGGCCCTTATAAGGTTTTCACACATGATAGTAGGAGATATTTCTTGACTCTAGTAGATAATATTTCTAGATATACATGGCTCTTCCTAATGCCTACTAAGGCAGAGTCTGTTGAAGTGCTAAAGGACTTCCTCATATATGTGAGAACTCAATTTGACTATGGAGTGAAATATCTCAAAATAGACAATGTTATAGAATTTTTCAATGATCAGGTGAATACTTTGCTTAAGTAGTGTGGGACTGTACACCAAAGTTCTTGTATATATATACCACAACAAAATGGTGTTGTAGAGAGGAGACACAGATATATCCTAGACATGGCAAGAGCACTAAGATTTCAAGCCTTTGTACCCTTAAGTTTTTGGGGAAAGTGTGTCTCTACAGCAGTATACCTGCTCAACAGATTGCCTACTGTGTTGTTGCAAGGTAAGTCACCTTTCCAGAAATTGTTCAACAAGACTCCTTCCTTACAACATCGCAGAGTATTTGGTAGTCTGTGCTATGCTACCAATGTCAATAAGGGTGATAAGTTCAGTCCAAAGGCAATTCCAGCAATCCACCTTGGATACTCCATAACTCAGAAAGGGTATTATCTCTATGACTTAGCCTCCAAGGAGTTCTTTGTAAGCAGAGACACTGTCTTTCAAGAAGACATCTTCCCCTTCAAGCACAAAAATAATGGTCTTTCTCTTATATTTCTTGTGGTGCAACTGGTTGAACCTGATCCTCCTAAGTCTTCTACTATATCTACTCCATTACATTCTCCTCCAAATTCCACTTCTTATGATGCTACTCAGTCTCTTCCATCATTTTCTGCAAGGGATCCCTCTCCTCAGCCGGTATAACCTAGAAGATTGTCCAGGGAATCAAGGCCTCCTGTATGGCTGGGAGATTATATTGTTCCACAGAAACCCTCCTCTTGCACATATCTACTGTCAAACTATGTGACATATTACCATCTCACTCCTGCCTACAGGGCTTCTCTAACTGCTTATTCAGCAATTATAGAACCCAAGACCTATGCTGAAGCCAGTTCTGATCCATTATGGGTGGATGCAATAAAGTCTGAAATTTCAGCTCTTGAGAGCAATCACACCTGCACAATTGTAGATCTTCCTCCTGGCAAAGTTCCTATAGGGTGCAAGTGGGTATTCAAGGTCAAGTACAAGTCCACAATAGAAGTGGAAAGATATAAATCTAGGCTGGTTGCCAAAGGCTACAACCAGCAGGAAGGGTTGAACTACATTGAAACATTTTCCTCAGTAGCTAAGATGGTCACAGTCAGGTCTATAGTGGCTCTTGCTGCTACTTCTCATTGGTCATGTGTTTCAAATGGATGTTCATAATACTTTTTTGCAGGGAGATCTGACTGATGAAAGTCTACATGCACATTCCTAATGGTTTTTCAAGCCAGGGGGAGTGTTAGAAGGTGTGCAGGTTAAATAAGTTCTTGTATGGACTTAAACGGGCTCCTAGAAAGTGGAACTTAAAGCTGACAGAAGCTTTAACAGTTTTAGGACTTGTACAGTCACACTATGACTATTCCTTGTTCACACACAAGAAGGGAGCATATTTGGTGATTGTTCTTGTTTATGTTGATGATCTGCTTGTGATTGGCAATAATCTAAACTTGATTGAGAAGGCTAGAAGGGACTTGCAGAACAAGTTTAAGATAAAAGACTTAGAAGAATTGAAGTATTTCCATGGCATAGAATTTTCAAAATCAGAGAATTGTGTCAGAGGAAATATGCACTTGAGCTGCTATCTGAGTCTGGTCTATCAGGAGGAAAACCAGCACTCACTCCACTAGAATTTAATCACAAGCTTACTTCAATAGAGTTTGATAAGTTGTTCAACAAGGAGGGCTTGTCTGATGACATGTTGCTTGAAGACAGAAGTAGATATCAAAGATTATTAGGAAGGACGAATGTATGTTTAAGTGGGGGAGGATGTAACGACCCGATCGATCGTTTTGAGCTTTTGCACTTTGCTTGCCAGTTCTCGGGCATGACTAGCCCTTTGTGATGTATTATGAACTTATGTAAATCATCGGTTTTGGTTTTCAAGGTAATCGGAATGAGTTTGGAAGAACAGTTCTCAGTTTGAAGCTTAAAATTTGAAAGGTTTGACCAAGTTTAGACTTGTTAATATATGATCTGGATTGGAATTTTTATGATTTGGTTAGCTCCGTTAGGTGATTTGGGACTTAGGAGCGTGATCGGAATGTATCTTGGAGGTCCGTGGAAGGTTTAGGCTTGAATTGGCGAAATTGGAATTTTAGCATTTTCCGGTTGATAGGTGAGATTTTGATATAGGAGTCAGAATGGAATTCTGGAAGTTGGAGTAGGTCTGTTGTGTCATTTGTGACGTGTGTGCAAAATTTTAGGTCATTCGGACGAGGTTTGATAGATTTTTTGATCGAAAGCAAAATTTGAAAGTTTTTGGAATTCTTAGGCTTGAATCCGATGTAATTTTGGTGTTTTGATGTTGTCTTGAGCACTCCGAAGGTTGGAAAAAGTTTGAATGATGTTATGGGATATGTTGCCATGTTTGGTTGAGGTCCTGAGGGCTTAGGGTGAGTTTCAGGTGGTTGAACGGATCATTTCATGTTGGAAAAAGTTGCAGAAAAACTGTTGTTGGTGTTGCAGGTTTTTGACCTTCGCGTTCGTGATGGATGTCCCGCGTTCGCGAAGGGTTTGCATATGAGTCAGTGGAGTTGGCCTCGGGTTCGTGAAGGTGGTCCCGCGTTCGCGAAGGGCTGAGGCTCGTGGTCATCATGTTTGTGAGGGTTTTGCCGTGTTCGTGTAGAGGAAGTGGAATAGCTGGGACCCCAAGGCATTTGTCCTACGCGTTCGCGAAGAGGTGAGCCAGTTGTGCATCGCGTTCGCGAGAGGGTCCTCGCGTTCGCGTAGAAGGAATTTTGGTCAGTGAAGCTTTGTCCTTCGCGAACGCGAGGGTGCTGCCGCATTTGCGATGAAGAAAATATCTGGGCATACAGTTTATATTTAAAAATTAAGGGTTTAAGCCCAATATCATAAAAGCCATTAGAGAGCTCGGGAGAAGGTGAAATTTGAGGAGATTTTCAGTGGAGCAATTGGGGTAAGTATTCTTCACTCGTATTTGGTTTAATTCCATGATTTAGTCTTGAATTCCATCATTTAATTTGAGAAATTAGAGTGGGAATTGGGGAAAAATGGAAGAAAAGTTTGAGAATTTTTTTGGGGATTTGAATGGGCAATTGAGGTCAGATTTTGATGAATTTGATATGGGTAGACTCATGAGAGGATAAGGATCCTATTGATGTAATTTTTATCGGGTTCCGAGACGTGGGCCCGGGGGTCGGGTTTGGCCAATTTTGGGATTTTTTATATAAATTAGTTATTTTCGAGTGGGTTTTGTTCCCTTAGTATATTTTGATGGTATGAATCTGCTTTTGGATAGATTTGGAGCATTCGGAGGCCGAGTTGAGAGGCAAAGGCATCGCGGGCTAGAGTTTGGACCGGATCGAGGTAAGTAATGATTGTAAATGTCTGTCTTGAGGGTATGAAACCTCGAACGTCACATCGTTGTGATACTTTGAGGTGACGCACGTGCTAGATGACCAGCGTGGGGTCGTGCACTATTGGGGATTGTGACTTAGTCCGTCCCTATGACTGTTAAATCGCGTATTTGATTGTAACCTGTTTGATATCATTGTGTTTGGAAATTTTGCCATGTTTTGGGCTGAATGCCATATTTGGGCTTCGTGCCAATTATTTTGGACCCTTAGGGGATTTTTACTACTATTCCTCATTGTTTTACTTCATATCTGTACTCAGTCATGTTGTATTCTACTGTTTTCATAACTCAACCATATTTACTCCGTTTTTGATATTTTAAATGATATTTTGGGATGAGCATCATATTTTTTTATTGTTTTCCGAGTGGCATGAGAGATTTCTGACTGAGTGATGTTGAGGGCCTGTGTTGTGAGGATATTATGGGATCGGGTTGCGCGCCGCAGCAGTGTGGTACTGATTTATGATTATGAGGTCGAGGGCCTGATTTTTTACGCTATGAGGTGGCTTGATATAAGGCCAAGATCCTGTTTGATTATGCCACGAGATGGATTGATATTGCGCTTGGGCCATAAGGGGCCCCTCCTAGAGTCTGTACACCCCTAGTGAGCGTAAGTACCCAGTATGAGATGTGATAAAGCCCGAGGGACTGATGTTGTTCCATGTTATTGCCCGAGGGGCGGTTCTTGATTTATGTTGTGCCCGAGGGGCTGATTACGAGTGATTGTGAGATAGCCCGGCGGGCTGATTCTGTTGATATTATGCCCGAGAGGCGGTTTATGATACATGTTTTGCCCGAGGGGCTGTTTACGTTTCTATCATGTTTACTCACTATTTTATCACTCGCTTGAAACTATTAAAATTGTTTTAAAAGGTTTTACTGAAACTGAGCATGATTTACGAAGTAAATAAGTTCTATACTAGGTTGGAAATATAAGAGAAATGGTTAATTTGGGAGTTGCGTCGGTTGGACTAGTTTCACGATAGGCGCCATCACGACCGGGTCAGTTTTAGGGTCGTGACACTAGGCCTGACATAGCATTTGTGGTATAGGTTCTAAGTTAGTTTATGCATGCTCCCAAGCAATCCCATTTAGATGCTGCTATGAGAGTTATCAGATACATTAAGAACAATCCTGGTCTTGGCCTATGTCTACTATCAACTGGCAGTCAAAAGTTGGTTGCCTTCTGTGATTCAGATTAGGGAGCTTGTGTAAAGACAAGAAAATCAGCTACAGGTTATGTTGTGAAGTTTGGAGATGCCTTAATCTCTTGGAAATCAAAGAAGCAAGGAACAGTTTCACGAAGCTCAGCTGAAGCAGAATTCAGAAGCATGGCTACTACTGTTGTAGAAATAAAGTGGTTGGTTGGATTATTTGAAGAAATGGGAGTATCAGTTGAGCTTCCAGTTCAACTTCACTGTGATAGCAAAGCTGCAATTCAAATTTCAGCTCATCCTATTTTCACGAAAGAAACAAACACATAGATATAGACGTCATTTTGTAAGGGAAAAGATTCAAGAAGGGATGATTCAAACTCAACATGTTGGTATAAGAGAGCAACTGGTAGATATCTTCACCAAAGGTCTATGCAGTCCACAACATGATTACTTACTCTGCAAGCTGGAAATGAAGAGTCTATTTTTATCCCTCAGCTTGTAGAAGAAATAGATGTACCATCTGGTAGTTAATTTAATACTGTGTAGTTAGTTAGTTAGTTAGTGAATAGTATAAATAGAAGTTAGTTATGTATATAGTAGCTTAGAGAATTAGTTGGAACAGTTGTCTTCCAATATAGAGAATGAAGCTCTCATTTCTTCTTCACCAACTTTCTTCTTCTTCTGCCATGGCTGCCTAGCTCAACAAAGTGAATAAAGACCACTCTGGATAGTTGCATAATGGCTAAGAGTAAATGATATGATTTTATAACGGCTGCTCCTTTAATGCTGCCTTCTTCAACCATTACCTTGCTTTCAAATTCTCCTCTCTAATTTTGATGTCTTCGAAGCTCATACAATACCCGTCACATGCTTGTATCTAGTGTCAGTTAGTTGCTGACTCATCTCCTACATGTCTTTACTGCTACGTTTCCACTCGACGAACATCCACCCGTCATATGTTAATTTTACTCTATACAGATAGTCCTCTTACTTTCTGGTGACGCAACTTAATGTGACTAGGAAGTTGATAATACCTTCTGTTTTCTTGGTGGGAAAGTTCTTGAATGATAACTGACACTTGAAAGGACATATGTCTCTTTGAATTTAATGGGACAAACACGTGTTGACCTGTGATTCGAAAAGTATTTTTGCTAGTTACCTAGGTAATGATGGCCTTGCATTGTGCTGCCTATAAACTTCTTCTGTGCTGCCTATAAACTTCTTCCTTTTTCACCACTTTCATCTTTTTACAAACTTTCTCCTACAACTTTTCTAACTCTCATTTTCTCTGTAAAATTTACAAATTTGAATCTTTCATTACCATGTCTTCTACTATTTCTTCCTCCAGTTACACATGACTTGCATCGATGGTGGTACATCAAAGAAAAACAAGTCTAGAAAACCTGATATCGGACCTCTTAGTACAAACACAATTATCCCTTCCCAATTGTCTTGCGAAAAGGATATTCATGTTCAAAAGGAATCTTCTGACCCTGATAACAACAGAAATAGAGTTGTTGGTGAATATCCTTCTTTTATTCGTCCGGCCAGAACCTATGTTGTAACAGAGCACTATGGATGAAAGAATATTAAGGTTTTAGCCTAGCGCACTAAGGTATATATACCCTTTTACTTTAAGGCTTCGCAGGAAAATAGACCTAATCATCTTGGAGTTTTTCCGGAATTGCGAAGTTTATTTGGATCAAGTGGAGCCAGAAATATGGCGTACGGTAGCTTGCCTCCGATACCTGTGTTCCCGGGCTCAAGAAAACCTTACTCTTGCACATATGATCAAACGTTATGCCCCTTAAATTTTCCATGGAGGAGTGATCCAACTCAGAAAATGCGGTCACCATGCCATCGTTACCAGTGTTGTATGACGACAACGACCGTGGTTGGATGGAGAGGTTTGTTGTTGTGGCTTCGGGGGAAATTTTACCACGTCAACATCTCCTATTCCTGAATCTTGGAACTATACTCGTAACCTTTCTTAATATCCCACTTTTACTGTGTTAAAGGAATTCCCCTAATTTACTAAGCTTTCTTTATTCTTATTTCAACCACCCATTAGGTTCCTCCAACAGTTGAGAACCTAACTCAATGGGTTCAGAAAATTCTGAATACTTCCACACCGAATTCTCGTGTGTGAAAGGAAATTTTGAATCAGGTTCAAGTGGAAGGGCAAGAACCATGGTGAAAATACTACTCCTTTCCTTTCTTAACTTTTATATCTATACAATAGATAATTCTTGACTTCTTACAACAACATGTTAGGCCTTCTGAAGGGATCTTCTGTATGTCCCACCGTCGTAGTTTCACATGATCTGAAAGTGGCACAACAACGGATTCAAGAAGCCCTTGAATGGAAGAGGGCTCATGATATTTCTCTTGCTTCCGGTGAAGGCGCATCTTCCCCTAGTCCCCAGACCAAGGGGAAAATAGAAAAAAGAAAGCATACCTCTAAGGTTGAGGATAAAGAGAATCCCCCAGTCACAAAGAGATCCTGAAAGGACCGACCAATGTGGTCCTTAATGAAGATGAAATCGAGGACGATGATAAAATGATTTCTCTTTAGAGAAGAAGAAAAAGAAGAAATCCCACAACTCAACCAGAGGACATAGAAGGACTCTTTCAAGAGTTCGTATTGGTTGAGAATAATGAATCCCGCTTTTGGGTTCCACTTCTGATGCTCTTCTAACTTTTATTACAGCTTCAGCTCCTATCTCATCACAGCTTCTAGCTGAACAAGAGGAAGTTGTGCGTTCCCCCGATAACCCAATCATAGGTACATAGAAAATTCCTTCCCGGCATCCATCCGAAACCTTAACGGTAAACACAATGTTACCTTTTTGGTTTTGAATGAATGCCATTTGATTTCCAAGCCAGTGGGGGTATCCAACTACTTGAAGCCTTTGGCTTTGGATAAAGACTGGAGAAAAATGGTGTTACATCCCATGTTTTCGTACGTGAAAGTACGCCATAAGTAAATTGATAAAAGCTCGGATATGAGATGTTACAGCCCGCATTTTCGTACATTAAAGTTTCATTGTAAGTTAATCGACATAAGTTCTGGAAGAAAATTATTTTGAGATAATAAATATTATGCTATTTCAAACAACTGATAAGTAAATTCGTGAAGGTGAGAGGGTAAGCAAATCGAAGAAAATAAGTTTTGTCAAAGTTTGGCAATTTAAGATAAAATACTGTCCGAGCTATGATACCCGGTATTTATGGACTAGTGCCATACAAGGTAAAATATGACCATGATAGTATGATGTATAAAGTGTATTCAAAATGAGTAGTATTTAAGTAATTTGAGATAATTCTTAATTATGTGGGTAATTGATTAAATATTAGTTTAATGGAAAATTAACCATAAAATTAAGGATTTGTGGATAATTATAGGTAGGGACAACCCCCCCCTCCTCCTCCCCCGTGGCGGCAAGTGGAGGATTTGATAATGACTTGGATTTGGACAATCAATTAAGAGGACACGTGGAATATTCTAAGACACTCCTTGCAAACACATAGAAAGAGAATTCATAATACTTATCCCTATACTTATCTTGAATTAACACCAAACTCCATTTGGTAATGGAAACATATGGATTGATAAATCCAAGAATGATACTCACTCTTCTTAAATTAATACCAAATTCCATTTGGTAAAGGAGACATATGGAATGCAAAAGCCAAGAATAATACTCACTCCTCTTGAGTACCAAACTTCATTAGGTAATGGAGACATACGGAATGCTAAGCCAAAAATGATACTCACTTAATCTCAAATTTTCCTCATGATCTAAGATCCAAACAAAGGGCAATTAACACAAATCAAGTGTTGGGAATCTCGTGGCGCTAGTGAGTTTCTTGTTCTTCTTGTGATTGCTGAATTTGGTGCGGTTCCAGCTCATGGGGGTGTTTAAAGTTTTTTAAGTTCTATAAATTACTCTCCCAGGGTTTTCATATCAACCCTAGGTGATTTTAAGTCTTCCAAAGTGATTCTAGTGCCAAGAAATCCAAATTGATTGCTAGTTTCGCTTCCTTGTTCTTGTGACTGTGTTGGAAGGATATTTCATGAGTTTTTCTATCTGTTTAAAGGTAAGGAACCTCTTGCTCTACATATATTTACACTTATCTAAGTTGTGGCTAAGCCGTTGAAGCTAGAACTTGTGAGATATCTATTTAAAGGCTTGCTAGTGTTGTTGTTGATTGGTGTACTATTTTGGGAGGCTTAAGATAATTATTATCGATATTGTTTGGGATGTTTGGTGATTCTTGTAACTTGTGGGAAGTCATATACATAGGGGATGCGTTGTCCGTTTTCTTGTAGAATATTGGTTTCAAAATACGAGAGTTACAATGCTTATATGATGACGACGAAGTCGATTTACTCATTGTAGACGTAAGAAGATCATATTGAGCTTGGTTAAAGATTAGAGAGAAGATTGCAAAGGTATGTTAAGGAACTTCCTTATTTCTTTTGGCATGATCTAAAGTGAAATGAACGTAAATGATACGCTATTTCGTAAATGATGTGCATGTTGTTTTTGCCTTATAAATTTATTATAAGCAAGTATGTATGATACTTGAATCCGATTGAGGTTCATATTGATTGTATGGATGTCCATAATGTTAATCGAAGGTGTGATGACCTTACGTCACTCTGAAAGGTTTAGAACATGATTCCATGAGTCTAGCATGCATTATATATATATGTATCTACTATACTCTACCGAGCCGCACTATAGTTGGCTGGGTACGACACATATTGTTCAAGCACAAATCAGTTGGATTTTATCAAGATCCACGTGGCCGAGTACGATTCTACCAAGCCTTATGGTGGCCGGGCACATTTTTACCAAGTCCTTTTCGAGGCCGGGTGCGATATGATGATGATGATGATGCACACACATGCATATGTTTTTAAGAGTGTGTTTGTGTGTGTGTGTATATATATATATATATATATGTGTGTGTGTGTGTGTGTGTGTGTGTGTGTGTGTGTGTGTATGAATGTATGTAGTATGTATCATGCATTTTATGTCAGTCGCCTTCAGAGGCACTCGGATGTTACAAGTTGTATCCTCTTTATATCTCTTTACCTTGCTGTTCTTATTTATGCTTTCATGCCTTACATACTCGATACTTTATTCATAATGACGTTCCTTTTGACCGGGACGCTATGTTTCATGCCCACAAATCCTGATAGATAGGTTGACAATCCCCCTAGTAGGCTATAAGCTTTGCGGAAGATGTGGGTGCACCCCACTTGCTCCGGAGTTGTCTATTTGATCAGTATACTTTGGAAATGTATTGATTGGTGTGTCGGGGCCCTATCCCTGCCTTTATGACGTTTATGTAATCTTAGAGGCTTATAGATAGATATCATATATATGAATGATTGTATGGCCTTGTCAGCCTATATTTTGAGTGTACAAATGATCATTTCAGCCTTATAGGCCCTTATGTCACATGTATAAGTTTGTATATCATGTTAGGTCATCCTATGTCGAGTATTCTATTAAGTGGTGGATTTGTCATTGAATATTAATGTTGACTATGATCAACCATATTTTACAATAAATTTTATTGTACAAAACTAAAATCTACTTTTTGGGTCATACAAATACCAAATATGATGTATTAGTTATACATAGGTTGAAAATATATACCAAATAAGGGACTAGTAATGCGCAAAGTTAATACTTGCATTATTTCTTCATGTACCTCCTACCGAACGATCCTTAAGATATTTTGCATTACCATTTTCATTATATTTTTATTTTCTATTTTTCTTATTCAAGTTCGCATATGATTAATTGAATAGGTTGTTTTATTTAATTTCTGATGTTTATCGTATAACCTTTCTATTAAAGAACTTTAGAATGTAAAATCTATATTTATACTATATTAAAAATACGAAGGCCCTTAGCGAAATGTCGTTCGTCTTTTTTACCTTTTAAAACTAGCTTTCACGTTGGATGAAATAGTAATTTAAGTTATTTTCCTAAATTGTAGGAATAATTATTTAATTATTTTTCTAATATTTAGGAATAATCTCTTAATTATTTTTCTAATACGAAGACCCTTAATGAAATATCGTTCGTCTTTTTTACCCTTTAAAACTAGCTTTCATGTTGGATGAAATAGTAATTTAAGTTATTTTCCTAAATTGTAGAAATAGTCATTTAATTATTTTCCTAATATTTAGGAATAGTCTCATAATTATTTTTCTAATACTTAAGATTTTGATCTAGAGAATTATACAATTTAATTGGAGTCCTTCATATAAACTCTATCTAGATTTAAGGTATTGAATTCCAAGCACTTCACGAGTATTCTTTTTATATTAGGTTTAAAAGTATTGTTTTGTTATTAAAGTCTATGTTTAGTTGTCCTAATTTTTTTTCTTGGTTTAGTAGTCCGTATTTTCTTCCCTCCACCCCTCCCCCCCCCCTACCCCACAAGTTTTGGGAGTCGTTTTCAAGGTTTACGAGTAAAATTTTTATATATGTAGTCATTTAATTATTTTTCTTCTATTTAAATTTTTTATATCAACTAAATATTTTGTTCTTAAATCATACATGGGAGCAAGGACAAATATCTAGCGATCACAAACGTAGTAATCTCAACAGTTCATGAATTATAATTTCTTTAAAATTCAAGTATCAAGCTTAATTAAAAAAAATATTTTAATTTTAAGAATACGAAAAAAAGAAAAGTGTTCGTAAGATTCAAAAATACTAATGGTTGTGCTAAAATAATAATTCAAAACTGATATGTCAAAGCGATAATTTTATTATTCTGAACATGACATTCTCATTAGATAAAACTTATAATTACAGTTAAATATTTATAACTTGGGATGATCTGATAATAAGATTTGAACAAATAAAAATAAATTATTCTGTTTAATATTAAGAGAAAATAATTAAGTCCTTAAATTAATCAACCAGACAAGTATTTGATTTAACTACGGAAAATCCAAGTCATATTTTTCGAAATTCATCATATAAATTGGTTATAATATAGTATTAAGAGTCAAATTATTAAAAAATACAAATGAGATAAAATATTAGAAGATAAAGTATATTTTAAGTGAGTTGTCATTAATTATTATTATTATTATTATTTGGTATTCATTTAAACCAATGAGAACTCCCTGTACTTTTTTATGTACTAAGTTATTTATTGTAAAATATTAACTTAATATAAATATTTTAAAACTTAACATTTGATAACTTGATTCACATGTTCTTTTGTACTTTAGCGAGTCATACGTGCAATGCACGAACATCAAAACTAGTTAATCATGAAAAGATGATAGAAGTTTGATTCATAAAGATTATTTTTTATTAGAATTATTATGTAGTGTAATATTTTTTTTTCTTCGCTCTGATAATTACAGTAATATTATTAATATCCAGTTTTCAATGGAAAAAAGGGATTTTTCCTTCCTATACAATATTTGAAACTTATTTACCACAATTGTCCTAGTTTTGTATATTACTCATCCTAAACAGGGATTACTTATAAATTATATACAATCCATTATTAGTGCCTTGAATTAGGGGATTTAGTTACATCCTTTTTTCTCTCCTCTCCTCTTTCCTCATTGTTGGATCTCTCATCAATTTTTCTTTCTTTCTTAATCTTTCTCTCTCTTAATAAGGTAAACCTAAAAATTATCTTCTGCCAATCAACCTATTGAAGTAACCTCCAAGTCGTAGGAATTGAAGATTCGAACACTAAACTATCATAGAGCTTTGAATTCGAATTTGGGTTTTCAAAAATTATTATTTGTTTGAATTGGGTATTATTGTAAATAATTGGGAATATTGTTTGGAGTTTATATCTCCGTTTTGAGGGTGCTTGGTGAATATTAGACTTAGTTCTGGCTGAATTTCAGATTGAAACTCAAAGAAGAAGAAGAGGAAGAAGAAGAAGACGTGGCATACAATATACTTACGAAATTGTAGTAAAATTGTTGGTAAATTATATTTTGTTGTAGTTAATATATTTTTTTATTTGATTGTTGGATGAAAGTTGAAAAATAGTTGTATGATGATAAAATCTAGTTGTCTCCCCATGTATAATTTGAGAAACTGGTGATATTTGACATAACAACACATCTTGGCATTTAACTCTAATATTCACACAATTAAGCATCACCAAATTCTTCTTTAGCAAATGTCTTTCAACAGATAATATTTATTTGATTATGCTATCAGCTTAACACAATTGATTTCCTTAAACATGCATTACCTTTTGTAACACGAAGGAAATCAAAACTACATCATAAGCACTCGAAAGCATGCAGGTCTATCACGTAACCAACTTGAAAATATGGCTCCTTATTACTTAGACAAATGGAAATACTCAATACAAGTACTGAGAATTGGCACAGAGACATTTTGAACTTATCGACATTTTTGACAATTATATTCACAAGTTATTTGGTCAATTACATAATCAAATTTTACCCTCAATAAAATTATAGTCAATTGCGACTTGGAATGTAATATTGAATTAGTCACATTGCATTTGATTTTGTAATATGGAATTACAACTAGCTGTCACACCTCCTTTTTCTACTACCAGAAGGGGTATAGGAGAGTTTTCCCAATTAAAGTGAGAATCGAAACGAGATTATTTATTTAAGATTCAAAGTCGCCACTTGGGATAATTTATGGTGTCCCAAGTCATCGGTTTGAATCCCGAATCGAGGAAGTTTGACTCTGTTTTACAGTCTGTGAAACACAAAAATCCGGGTAAGGAATTCTGTTAACTCGGGAGAAGGTGTTAGGCATTCCCGGGTTCCGTGGCTTTAGTACAGTCGCTCAATTATTATTATTGGCCTATTTATCTGGTTTCAGAACATTTTTTGAAACCTGTGTGCATTTGATCCCTTTTAAACCGCTTTTAATTATCCAATTGTCATACAAATAATTATCTAATTACACATTGTGAATCATGTCACGGGAACTGTATGCACGATCTACAACGTGTTTATTTATTTAACAAGATAAAATTGTGGCTGGGTCACATAAATGTACCCCCGTTTTTTTATAAATTAAGCGTCACAACTATGTCAAGGGAACCGTACCCATAGCTATGACAATTTATTTAATTAACACGCCTAAAACAAACTACAAGAGTTCAAGGCATTTCTCTATGCTAGTTAAGATCCCGATGTGAGGGCCATAAGCTAGGTGATTGGAGGGCATGCCTCAATTTTATTGAAGGAAAAACATTCGATTAAGCTCGATTCTTAAACAAGTGAGCAATTAAATTACGAAACACCTAATCTAAACACCTCCAATGCTTGAGCACAACATTAAAGAATCTGAGATTTAAATAATTCTTAGGGAGTGTCAATTTCGACTCGTTCTTTTTTACTCATCATCATGAAGAGACGTTGTTTTAATGCCACCAAATGGAGTAGGAAATCATAAAGGACTCAATCTAGTAATACATAAGGAATCCAGCGGAACTCATGAAATTCCCAAAGTAAAACGATAGCTTCATCTGTTAGGGATATAGTAGATATGCCCTAGATCCAATATCATATTTGATGATTTGAACATATTTTTGTGAACGTTATTTGATATAAAAATATATGGCATTCTTTTATCATAGTTATTATCAATTGTTTGATTAATTTGATAAGGTCCTTGATTAAATTTTGGGATTTGTCATCGTGATAGAGATCATGATAATGAGAGCAAAGTCTCTTATAATTTAATCCAAATTTGTTCTTGATCGTAGGATTATTAATTTGGACATTAGTAATCCGGTTAGATCAATATTTATGTAATCGTCTTTATGGGATAAAGATTAGTTGATCTCATTAACTAAATTACATAGATAGATGATGCATATAGAGATATGATCATTGAACCGACTCATTTGATAATTCCTAATGGTTAGAATTACCATAAACTGTCAATAGGATATTCTCTTGAAGGATGTGATGTAAAAGTTTCCTTTGACCTGAGATCGTCATAGTAATTGACAAGCTATTTATTGTGCTTTGATACCAGACACCTATGGCCCTAGGGCGATAGTTGAAAGGATATTGGGTATGATTAAATGCTTGTAGAATTAGTGATTGATCAAGATGGAATCTGTCAACTCTTGGCAATGAGTTTAAGCTCCATGTTGTCATGAATTATAAACGACCAAATTAAGACCTTGGCCAGGGCAATTGAATGAAAAGAAGAAAAGAGTTGATTAGGTCATTTAATGGTAGATTATATTTTACATGAACACATAGTTGGTCGCCTATTAGGATTTGACAGTTGAACCATATCCTAGGGTGATCCAGAGCTATAAGGACAGAAGAAATTACTACATTATTCTTCTACTGGTTCTTGAGAGTAAATTGTATACTTCATGTTATCCGGTCGTTAAGGAGTGTTGCTAGACGTCACCCTTGATTAGTATATTGATGTGGTCAATTTACTACCCGGTTTAGTATTGAACCTATGGGGTCGCACACTAACGAGTGTTCCGATCTTTGCTAAAGGACTAATTACTTTATTATTTGTTAATTAAATTAAAGAATTTAATTAGTCAAATAAATTTAGTTAATTAGTCCAAATAAAATATTAATTATACTTTTTGCTAGCACAGAAGATATAATTAATAGTGTGACAAGTTGAATTTTTCTATTTGGAATAGAAAATTAAATTATCTCTTGATCAAAATATATATGTGATATATATAGTTACTATTTATTTATTTATTTATATGGGATGTATATAATATATTAATGATGAAGACTTACTTGGAAAAACCAATTTAGGGTTGGATTGCCAAAGAACATTGTGAGCTCGTTTCAATCTCATTAAGAATGGGATTGATATTCCTTTTTAATATAATGCATTAAATAATACTTCAATTCCAATTGGAATTGGATTTGAAATCGGCAGTCATGATGCCAATTAGATGGAATTACGAATTTCCATATAAAATATTCCATGAAGTTTATTTTTGGAATAAACTTTTACCCTAAGTAAATCATTACCTCAACCAAATAGGAAAAAGGTTTGTAGGTGATGCTATATAAAGGGTGATGGAGAAAATTTGTTGGATCGCTCATTCTTGAGAAGAAAACCCACTTTGTGAAAGTGAGAGTACAATAAAAAGCCAAGAGAGAAAATACAATTGCAAGAAAAGTATTTCTTGTTCTTCTAACATTGAGTTGAGATTTTTGTAAAAAATTTCAACACAATATTTTGTTCAATTTGTTCGCGGATTTCATTGATCAAAGAGTTGATAGCAAGGATCAGTCTCGGTGTGGATACGCATAGAGTCTTCGCACTATCGAAGAAATTTTGAAACGAGACTCTTTTCACCAGGTATGTCTTAGATCTGATCTATTGACTTGTAAATAAATTTTAAACATAAAAAAATCTGCCTAGGATTGTTATTGTCTTCCGCTTCGTGTTACGGACACCTATAAGTAATCCTTCAGTGGTATCAGAGCCGTGGTTTATTGTGTCTAAAAGTTATTTACGAAATATTTTAATATTATATTTGAAGCGTTCAAACCATAATACATGTGTCTTGTGCTATAGTCAAATTGTTCGAATGCATATGGATTGATATTATTTTATTGTGAATAAAATACATATACATATAAGTTAAACTATTGAGATAGTTCGTAACTTACATTTAAAATTTTGTATTAGATACGATGGTAATCTATAATAGGTTATTGGATTCTACTGTTATTTTAATTGTTATTAATTCATGAGATGTTAATTATAATAATATTCTGACATGAATTCTTTTTATGTGATATATAAGATAAACATGTTAGAAGATGTTGAATTTCGTTTTTATGTCATGTGCTTGTTCATTACATAATTCTGAATTATTTATTACATGTGATGTAAATTAATTTAGGACTAAGCGTGTAGACAACTTGAACTAAATTCACACGCTATAAAAGATTTGATCTTCATGTTATTAAAAGTTATTTTAGTAACAATTCCCTCTTACTAAAATTTGAGTTCTTAAATAATAAAATATAAGATATTTTATTATGGAGCTATCCATCAAGGTAAACAATTTTACTTATTTCTTGTTTATAAGGAGCGGTCTGACTACCAGGAGACTTATAGTTTTAGAATATGTTAAAATTATTTATTGCATTAGATGTATGGATTGAAAGAATTATTCAATGTTACACTAGACGCCTGGACCACCCGAGGGAGTATAAAATTTAATAAGTTCTTTGTTATCATGATGGTTGAACTCAACTATGCCAATAGGATCAACCTGACTATCAGGGGACTATTTGACATAGAGCTATTTAAGGAAATTGTATGTGGATACAATTGGTAAGAGTATCTACCTTTAAAATATATGTGAGAAATGACTTGACTTCCAAGGGGCTCATACATATTGTTAAAGGATTCCTTTACTCCACTAATAGAAATAAAGATTTCGTAAACTATAATGAGGGCAAATAGTTTAAAATAATTAGTGTAAATATCATTTAGATAAAAGTCCATGTCTTTATGATATATGCAAATATGTTCTTATATTATTGCCTTTTCTTTTCTATATTTTAAATTTTTCAATATGTCTGTTATATCATTGCACGAAATACTTGAGACCAACAAGTTGGTAGGACCAAACTTTGATGACTGGTATAGAAATTTGAGAATTGTTCTCATGCATGAAAAGCTCATTGATGTGATGGATAAGCCTGCAAAGATAATCCCACCAGAGAATGATGTTCAAGGCACCAAGGTTTATCAGAAATACTTGGAAGAATGCCTTGCTATTAAACACATCATTCTCGCTTCTATGAGTTCTGAACTCCAGAGGAAACATCAGAATATGGATCCAACTGCAATCATTGAATATCTTAAAAAGATGATTGATACACAGTTGGACATTGAAAACTCTCCAGTTGGACCCCTTGTCAATCATATGATCGTTCTTACTGAAGAACATGAGAAGTTGGGGTACAAGCTTGGTAAAGAGCTTTCTGAAGATTTGATCTTGCAACCAGTATATGATGCTGAATATTTTCACTGTAAGAAGAAATGACATTGGAAGAGAAACTGCAAGGAGTATCTTGCAACACTAAAGGACAAGAAACAAGGTGAGACATTAATGAAAAATGTTTTCAAGGTTTCTTTAGCTACTACTAATTCTTCACTGTGGGTATTTGATACTGGCAGTGGTTATAACATCTGTAATATGTTGCAATGGTTCAAGGTAAGTAGGAGGCTAAAGAAAGGAGAAGTTAATCTACAAGTTAGAAATGGTGCAAAAGTTGCGGCCGTAACTGTAGGATCAATTTCTTTAATAATGCCTACGGGCAAAGTACTTATGTTGGATGATTGTTATTATGTTCCTAAATTTGTTTCGAACATAATTTCAGCTTCTATGTTAGACAAACGTGGTTTTCGCATAAATATAGGCAATGGTATTTGCTCTATTTATTATAGTGATAATTTATATGTGAATGACTATCTCCAACATGACGTTTATGTCTTACCTAATGTGAATGCTAATTCGATTATGCATGTTTCAAGTCTTAAGAGGAAAAGAGATGATCATGTAAATCAAACATACCTTTGGCATTGTAGGCTTGGTCATATTGGAGAGAAAAGAATTAACAAGTTGTACAAGGAAGGGTACCTTGACAAGTATGATTTTGAATCATATCCAACTTGTGAATCTTGTCTCAAAGGAAAAATGACCAAATCTTCATTTACTGGAAGTGGAGAAAGAGCTTCTGAATTATTGGGACCAATTCATACAGATGTTTGTGAGCCTATGAAAATTCAAGCTAGAGGTGGATATTCTTACTTCATCACCTTCACTGATGATATGTCAAGATATGGATTTGTGTATCTTATGAAACACAAGTTTGAATCTTTTGAAATGTTCAAAAGGTTCTGTAGTGAAGTTGAGAAGCAGACTGGTAAAAGTATCAAAGTACTAAGGTCTGATAGAGGTGGAGAATATCTTAGTGAAGATTTTACCAGATATCTCAAAGAGAATGGGATTCTCTCACAGTGGACACCTCCAGGAACACCACAACACAATGGTGTGTCTGAAAGGAGAAATCGAACCTTATTAGATATGGTGAGATTTATGATGGGGTTCACTGATCTTCCAATAAATTTATGGGGATATGCTTTGGAAGCAGCAACATACTTACTTAATAAAGTTCCCACTAAGTCAGTCTCTACAACACCATATGAGATATGGAAATGATGTAAGCCTAACCTTAAACATATTAAAGTTTGGGGTTGTCCAGCTTATGTTAAGAGACTATAGTCTGATAAACTTGACTCAAGATCAGATAAGTGTAGGTTCATTGGGTATCCCCAAGGAAACAATGGGATATTATTTCTATCACCCTTCTGACCATAAAGTGTTTGTGGCCAGATGAGCAACCTCTTTGGAAAGGGAATTTCTTTTAGAAGGAAATTATAATGGAGAAATAGAACTTGATAAAGTTCAAGAAACTAATGAATCAACACAATATAAAGATCATGTGACCCAAGTTGAAGAACCTTTATTGGATGTTTTGAAGTTGCCAAGGAAGTTACCATATTCAACGGTTGAAGTTCAAGAACTAACTGAAGTTCAAGAACAGGTTAATGAATCAGTTCTAAACCAAATTGAACAACAACCAAATCCAGCACAAGGTGAAGAGGTTGTACAAGTACCTCTTAGAAGGTCTACACGAGAACGGCATGTACCAACTAGATTAAATTTATTGGTACAAGATGATGTATCAAATGAGGTTGATCATAATGATGATGACCCTAAGACCTATGAAGAGGCTATACAAAGTTCTGATTATGAGAAATGGCAAAAGGCCATGGAATCCGAAATGGAATCTATGAAGGAAAATAAAGTATGGACTTTAGTTGAACCTTCAAAGGATATAAAACCTATAGGTTGTAAATGGGTTTTTAAGAAAAAGATTGGAGCAGACGGAAAGGTGGAGACCTATAAAGCCCGTCTTGTTGCCAAGGGATATCGTCAGAAAGAAGGAGTCGACTATGACGAGACTTTCTCTCCCGTGGCAATGCTCAAATCAATTCGGATTTTGCTTGCTATAGCAGCATACTATGATTATGAAATATGGCAAATGGATATGAAAACAGCTTTCCTTAATGGTGAGCTAGAAGAGGATGTGTACATGACACAACCTGAAGGTTTCACATCTCCATCTGAGCATAATAAAATTTGTAAGCTACAAAGAACCATTTATGGATTAAAGCAAGCTTCTCGAAGTTGGAATATTCGATTTAAAAAGACAATTGAAAAGTTCAATTTTGTTAGATGCGAAGAAGAACCTTGTGTGTACAAAAAGGTTAGTGGGAGCACAATTATATTCTTAGTGTTGTATGTTGATGATATATTGCTCATAGGGAATGATATACCGGCATTGCAAAGTACCAAGATTTGGCTATCTGAGCAGTTCTCCATGAAAGACTTGGGAGAAGCAGCTTATATATTAGGAATAAAGATCTATAGAGATAGATCTAAGAAGCTGCTTGGACTTTCCCAGTCTTTGTACATTGATCCCATCTTAAAGAGGTATAATATGAAAAATTCCAAAAGAGGTTATCTACCGATAGGCACTGGAATTACTCTCAGTAGGGAGGATTGTCCTAAAACACCTGAAGAGAGAGAACGCATGAGTAGGATCTCATACGCTAGTGTAGTGGGAGCTATCATGTATACCATGACATGTACACGTCGTGATGTGGCTTATGCACTTGGAGTGACTAGCCGCTATCAGGCAAATCCTGGTGAGGAACATTGGAAGGTGGTGAAGACCATTCTTAAGTACTTAAGAAGGACTAAAGACCAATTCCTCATCTATGGAGATTCTGAGTTGAAACTTGAAAGTTATACTGATGCAAGTTGCTCTTCAGATAGAGATGATAGCAAATCTATTTCTGGTTATGTATTCACCTTAAATGGTGGTGCAATGAGTTGGAAAAGTTCCACACAAGCTACAGTAGTTGATTCAGTGACTGAAGCAGAATATATAGCAGCTAGTGAAGCTGCTAAGGAAGCTGTATGGATGAAAAAGTTCTTAACTGAACTTGGTGTGGTTCCTTCAATAGAAGGTGTGGTTCCACTGTTGTGTGACAATACTGGAGCCATTGCTCAAGCAAAAGAACCAAGATCACACCAAAAGTCCAAACACGTTCTGCGAAGGTATCACTTGATAAGAGAGATCACTGAACGTGGAGACGTCGAGATTCAAAAGGTTGATAGAAAAGAAAATGTTGCAGACCCATTCACTAAAGCTCTTGGCACAAAGGAGTTTGACAAGCACAAGTGGAAATTGGGAATGAAGTACAAGAGCGATTGGCTCTAGTGCAAGTGGGAGATTGTTAGGGATATAGTATATATGCCCTAGATCCAATATCATATTTGATGATTTGAACATATTTTTGTGAACGTTATTTGATATAAAAATATATGGCATTCTTTTATCATAGTTATTATCAATTGTTTGATTAATTTGATAAGGTCCTTGATTAAATTTTGAGATTTGTCATCGTGATAGAGATCATGATAATGAGAGCAAAGTCTCTTATAATTTAATCCAAATTTGTTCTTGATCGTAGGATTATTAATTTGGACATTAGTAATCCGGTTAGATCAATATTTATGTAATCGTCTTTATGGGATAAAGATTAGTTGATCTCATTAACTAAATTACATAGATAGATGATGCATATAGAGATATGATCATTGAACCGACTCATTTGATAATTCCTAATGGTTAGAATTACCATAAACTGTCAATAGGATATTCTCTTGAAGGATGTGATGTAAAAGTTTCCTTTGACCTGAGATCGTCATAGTAATTGACAAGCTATTTATTGTGCTTTGATACCAGACACCTATGGCCCTAGGCGATAGTTGAAAGGATATTGGGTATGATTAAATGCTTGTAGAATTAGTGATTGATCAAGATGGAATCTGTCAACTCTTGGTAATGAGTTTAAGCTCCATGTTGTCAAGAATTCTAAACGACCAAATTAAGACCTTGGCCAGGGCAATTGAATGAAAAGAAGAAAAAAGTTTCTTAGGTCATTCAATGGTCGATTATATTTGACATGAACACATAGTTGGTCGCCTATTAGGATTTGACAGTTGAACCATATCCTAGGGTGATCCAGAGCTATAAGGACAGAAGGAATTACTACATTATTCTTCTACTGATTCTTGAGAGTAAATTGTATACTTCATGCTATCCGGTTGTTAAGGAGTGTTGCTAGACGCCACGCTTGATTAGTATATTGATGTGGTCAATTTACTACCGGTTTAGTATTGAACCTATGTGGTTGCACACTAACGAGTGTTCCGATCTTTGCTAAAGGACTAATTACTTTATTATTTGTTAATTAAATTAAAGAATTTAATTAGTCAAATAAATTTAGTTAATTAGTCCAAATGAAATATTAATTATACTTTTTGCTAGCACAGAAGATATAATTAATATTGTGAACAAGTTGAATTTTTTTATTTGGAATAGAAAATTAAATTATCTCTTGGTCAAAATATATATGTGATATATATAGTTACTATTTATTTATTTATATGGGATGTATATAATATATTAATGATGAAGACTTACTTGTAAAAACCAATTTAGGATTGGATTGCCAAAGAACGTTGTGAGCTCGCTTCAATCTCATTAAGAATGGGATTGATATTCCTTTTTAATATAATGCATTAAATGATACTTCAATTCCAATTGGAATTGGATTTGAAATCGGCAGTCATGATGCCAATTAGATGGAATTACGAATTTCCATATAAAATATTCCATGAAGTTTATTTTTGAAATAAACTTTTACTCTAAGTAAATCATTACCTCAACCAAATAGGAAAAGGGTTTGTAGGTGATGCTATATAAAGGGTGATGGAGAAAATTTGCTGGATCACTCATTCTTGAGAAGAAAATCCACTTTGTGAAAGTGAGAGTGCAATACAAAGCCAAGAGAGAAAATACAATTGCAAGAAAAGTGTTTCTTGTTCTTCTAACATTGAGTTGAGATTTTTCTGAAAAATTTCAACACAATATTTTGTTCAATTTGTTCGCGGGTTTCATTGATCAAAGAGTTGATAGCAAGGATCAGTCTCGGTGTGGATACGCATAGAGTCTTCGCACTATCGAAGAAATTTTGAAACAAGACTCTCTTCACCAGGTACGTCTTAGATCTGATCTATTGACTTGTAAATAAATTTTAAACATAAAAAGATCTGCCTAGGATTGTTATTGTCTTCCACTGCGTGTTACGAACACCTATAAGCAATCCTTCATCATCAGTATACTAAAGAAACCATTAGTCCCATTCCCATACTAAAAAAACCAGCAAGAGCAGTAACGTTCCAATCTCTAACATGTTGGTTGAGCACGATTAACAGTCCTAAAATGAATACCCAAACTAGCTTAACATTCTATATTACAAACAAATTTAGTGAGCAAGATCATCTGAATGATGACAATACTACAAAATCCTCAGCGAAAATCAGAAATATTGAGCTCGACGCTATAGCTCACCATTTAAGTGAAACAGGAAGAATGTTAATGGACGTAAAAACTCAATAGCCTGTACAGTAATCCAAACCTCAATCAATTGTACAACTTCAGCCAACTAGATTAGAGCATACTCAAAACAACTCAGAACTAACACTTCAGTGAAATTATTGTTCAGCAACTTGCCTAGATCAAGCAACATATATCGAAATGCAACAAGAACCTTAAACTAAAAATCTATCACACACTACTCTAAGCTCAAGTATATTTGACACTTCTCCATTTCATTCTTGTGGATAAAAAGTCTCATTCATCTCAGGTACGAAGATGAAGAAGATTGTTTCTTTAAACCCTAGCCTTTCTGCAAAAAATCTCTCAAAAATCTCAGACCCCCCCACCAAGAAAAGAAACCTTACCTTATATAGACCCTTAGATTTCTTGAACCTTCTCCCTAAAACTAAATTCGAAATTCCTTTTCAATCCCTTTTTGTGAACGATTTTGGGGACAAATGGAGGGCAAGGATTGATTTTCATCTATCCACGACCCCTATTCATCCAGCAAATCGATCGAGAGGCTAAAAACGCACAAAAATCTGGAAGGAATCTTCTTATTGTCAGAGGCCGTTACACCATGTGGCAAGAGGAGAGAAGTGGTGGAGCACGTGATGTGAGTTTCAGTTCATTCGCCTGAATTTTGGCGAGTTTGGGAATGATTTTGGGTGAAGAAGACAATGAATAGTACCGACGCCGTTTGAGTCTCTAGGTTTATGGTTGGGAAAGGTTATAGTTAGGATTTTATATGGTAGTGGAGAGGAATAGGGACCGTTGGATCTAATTGGATCAAGGGTTGAGATTTGAAAAGGGATTGGGGCGGGTTTTGGCTGGGGCGAGGGCAGGTAAGGGCTGGCCCAATGTGGAATTATGAGAGGGGTCTTGGGCTAAAGGCTGTCCGAAATTTGGGCCAAGTAGGGTGGGCTCAAAAATTGGGCTCCCTTTCTTTCTCTTCTTCTTGATCTTTAGCCTTACTAAATTTAATTAAAAATTCTCAAATAAAGTCTAATTTGTAGAATTACATTAATTGTTTATTTTTAATATAAGAATAACTAATTAACTTAAAGCTAATGAAAGGAAATTACTTAAAGATAAAATGTAATAATAACCAATATTTTGAATTTTTATTTAATAATGCAACGAATTAACAACTTAAATCTAAAATGCAAGTATCAACCTAAAAAAATGCAATGTATAAAATTTGACATTTTTAAGGTATTTCCAATGATTTATTTTAAATTTTAAATATGCCCTAAAATGTAACTAAATACAAACAATTACCAAATAATTACTATAAATTCATAAACACTCAAAAGAAAAGTCCATTTGTGACTTTTGTAGGAATATTATTATTCGGGTAAAAATCACGTGCTCACAGCTGCCCCTCTTTGCTCAGGAACACGAAGGGTTTTCGGACAAAGATAAAGTGAGCAAATATGAGCGATTTTTGCCCGTTTTGGATACTCCATGGGAAGCATTTTGAAAAGTTTGACCGAACCTTGCTTCTGAGGCTGCCTACATATACTTGGCTATAAGGAAATCAGGTCAGTGTAGTTCTGGATGTTTTGGGAGAATGAGTTGGAGAATCGAGTGAGATACCGTTCCGTCGAGGTTTCGGTCCGCGGTCCTGTTATTACCTCAAAAATGAAAAAGACTAACTAGGTCTGTCAACTATGAGTTACAAGATTCTTATCTATAAATCTTCTGAAGCTTGATCTTGAGTCTTGAATGGTTCTTCATGTAGACTTTAGATTTGAACCTTGGCGCTTGTTAGCTGCATGTGCTAGCTCATTCTTCTTCAGCTTTTCGGATCAAGACCGGACATGTAGTGCTTGTGACCTCAGCCATGTCTTGAGTAGCTCACATCTTTCATCTACTTCTGCATTTGGATTCACCCCTTGTTTTTCTCTTCTTCTTTTTTTTTTTAATTTTTTTTATATGATGGATTGTGACTAACTTCTGTTGATCATTTCAGACTGTTGACTCGCATTCTTGTCACGAACATCTGCTACTTCTAACTTAAATTGAATTCAGGAATGACTTCCCTTGTTCTCCAGATGGGCGCTTGATTGCCAAAACTCGAACTGTATTCCCTTGTTCTCCAGGTGGGCGCCTGATGCAAAACTTGAATTGTATTCCCTTGTTCTCCAGGTGGGCTCCTGATTGCCAAAACTTAAACTGTATTCCCTTGTTCTCCAGGTGGGCGCCTGATTACCAAAACTTGAACTGTATTCCCTTGTTCTCCAAGTGGGTGCCTGATTGCCAAAACTTGAACTGTATTCCCTTGTTCTCCAGGCGGGCGTCTGATTACCAAAATTTGAACTGTATTCCCTTGTTCTCCAGGTGGGCGCCTGATTGCTAAAACTTGAATTGTATTCCCTCGTTCTCCAAGTGGGAGCCTGATTACCAAAACTTGAATTGTATTCCCTTGTTCTCCAGGTGGGCGCCTGATTACCAAAACCTGAATTGTATTCCCTTATTCTCCAAGATGGCGCCTGATTGCCAAAACTTGAATTGTATTCTCTTGCTCTCCAAGCGGGTGCTTGATTGCAAAAACTTGAACTGTATTCCCTTGTTCTCCAGGTGGGCACCTGATTGCTAAAACTTGAACTGTATTCCCTTGTTCTTCAGGTGGACGCCTGATTGCCAAAACTTGAACTGTATTCCTTTGTTCTCCAGGCAGGCGCCTGATTGCAAAACTTGAATTTTATTCTCTTATCCAGGTGGATGCCTGATTGCTAAAACTTGAACTATATTCCCTTGTTCTCTAGGTGGGTGCTTGATTGCTGACAACCTGAATTGTATTCCCTTGTTCTCCAGGTGGGCGCCTGATTACAACAAAACAGACAAACAAAGAAACTTTTTCTGTCCCAGTTTGGTATCTAGGCACATCTGTGAATGTTAATCGAATCATGTTACCCAAAATCTCTAAGAATTTAAACTAAATCCCATTATCCAGGAGGGTCCTGTTCAAATTGAATCTTATCTTAAGAGTGAACTTTAAGGCCAACTTATATTTCCCCGAGGTAGAGCTTATGCTAGATCTTGTTACCCATGAATGTCTTGAAATTTAACCAAGCCCCATTGTCCAGGAGGGTCCTGAGAACTTTAAATTAAATCTCATTATCCAGGTGGTTCCTGAAGATTTACGGTCGAACCTGTCCGGTACATGCTTTCCTCACGGGGGGTTCCTCCGGAACAAATGAAATTTCCTGCCCCTGTTTCAATCAAAGAAAACTTTATCAGTTTGAAAAACGTGGTGGTTAGTCTACGGCATTCTTGCTGAAGGTGGCCTTTCCACTGTCGTGCTTCGTTCTAACTAACTGCTTTGAACTGGCCAAGAATTGTTTGACTTTCTAGCTAAATCTCACCCATGGGACCTTGAATGACCCGTGTGACCTGCACTCACCGGCTGTTTTACATTTCTGTCCTTCCCCTGTATTTCCCACAAAATTCACAAACCACTCGATCCCTTGAACTTTCACTAACACTTTATTTTCCATTTTTGCATCGCGCTATTTCTGGTATGTTTTGGCCACACATTGCTTTGTGCAATTTGAAAGTTGGTAATAAGCTTTGAAATCCTTTCTTTCTTGCTTAAACAAGGCTGATATGGGAAAAGCCTTAGATAAATAAACCCAAAAGAAATGAAATTCAATGACTTCGAGAGTTAGAAATAAAGAAAAAGACTTGAAACAGGATGACTGTTTGAGGGAGAAAAGGAAGGAGACGTATCTGAGTGAGGCAGCTGGCGCCACTGATCATGACATGCATTTCGGATTATTCAGCCCAGCCCGTTTAGCAAATCACCTTTCAGTTGTCACACTTTATGCCTCGGGATCTCCATAACTCAATCTCTTCGCCAAGTCATTGACCTTATTTGGCTTGCGGTGCCCTGAAGGGTTTTCACCAACAAACCTCTCTCATTTGTTCATCTCTCAACTCATTGTCGCCTTACGGTGCCCGTGAAGGTTTTTACCAATAAGACTCTCTCATTTTGATTTCTCTATTCTTTCCGTCGCCCTAGGGTGCCCGTAAAGGTTTTCACCAATAGGACTCTCTCATTTATTCATTTTCCCTTGTGCACCACGGAGTGTTGCCCCTGATGCGAATCATACCTCTATATCGCTCGACTTGGAACTCTCAAATATTGGTCGGAAGGTCTTTCTTTAGACCGTAATGTGGGCTTTTGGATGGGGTCAGAAAGAAAGGATAAAGGCTCAAAACAACTTGAGTGGGTTCACAATTACAACTTTTGGAATCAGATCTTTTACATAACCACAACTTCTACCCCAGTTTCTTTGCCTGGGGGCTTTTGAATTTTTATTTTGATGGGACCGAACCGTGAGGCTGCCTACGTATCCTTAAAAGGAATCAGGTCGAACGTAGTTCATGTCATATGAATTGCTTTGTTTTTGTTACTTTTCTCTTTTCTTTTTCTTTCTCTCTTTTTTTCTTTTCTTTTTCTTTCTCTCTTTTTTTCTTTTCTTTTCTTTTTTTTGTTCTTTTCCATTTTTTCTTTATCTTTTTCTCTTCTTTTTCCTCTTTTCTTGTTTATTTACCTTTTGGTGTCCGTATTTATGAACTTTGCTACTGATTCCAAAAGAGGGGTATGAAAGAAAATAAATAACGCTCAAAGGGTTAATTATAAATCCATATCTACACATTTGCCTTCTATATTTGTTAAATACAAAGCACCATTGGACAACACTCTCGTTACGATGAACGACCCCTGCCAATTTGGGGCGAACTTGCCTTTTGCTTCAGCTTGATATGAAAGGATGCGTTTCAATACTTGCTGACCCACTTCAAATTTTTGGGGACGCACTTTTTTGTTGTATGCTCTTGCCATTCTCTTTTGATACAACTGGCCATGACACACTGTTGCCAGTCTTTTCTCGTCAATCAGACTTAATTGCTCCAAACGGGTTTTGACCCACTCATCATCATCAATTTCGGCTTCAGTAACAATCCGAAGAGATGGAATTTCAACTTCTGCGGGTAACACTGCTTCAGTACCATATACCAACAAATAAGGAGTCGCACCTACTAAAGTGCGAACAGTAGTGCGATAACCTAGCAAAGCAAAAGGCAACTTCTCATGCCATTAACTGGAACCTTGTACCATTTTATGAAGTATCTTTTTTATGTTCTTGTTGGCCACCTCGACAGCTCCATTTGCCTTGGGGCGATACGGAGTGGACTTCCGATGCATAATCTTGAATTGTTGGCATACTTCTTTCATCAAATGTCTGTTAAGATTAGCACCATTATCTATAATGATTACCTTTGGGATTCCAAACTAACAAATGATATTTGAATGAACAAAATCGACCACTGCCTTCTTGGTCACAGATTTGAAAGTCTTAGCTTCAACCCACTCAGTGAAATAATCGATTGCCACCAGAATGAACCTATGCCCATTTGATGCCGCTGGCTCAATTGGTCCAATGATATCCATGCCCCAAGCAACAAAGGGCCAAAACGGACATTGTATACAACTCAGATGGCGGAGAATGGATCAAGTCTCCGTGTACCTAGCATTGATGACACTTGCGCACAAAGCTGATGCAATCTCATTCCATGGTGAGCCAGTAATACCCTGCTCGAAAAATTTTCTTTGCCAGAACATACCCACTCATATGTGGCCCGCAAACTCCGGAATGTACTTTGGTCATGATAGTCGTGGCTTGCTTAGCATCTATGCACCTCAACAGCCCAAGATTTGGAGTTCTTTTGTACAAATTCCCTTGCTCAAGAAAAATAGACTAGCCAAATGTCGAATTGTTCTCTTTTGATCACATGTGGCTTGTATCGGATATACCCCTATCCTGATGTACTCCCTGATATCATGGAACCCCGGTTCACCATCAAGTTCTTCCTCAACCACATTATAGTAGGCTTGCTGATCACGAACTTGAATATGTAGAGGGTCGACATAAGCTTTGTTCGCATGGTGCAACATTGACGCCAAGGTAGCCAAAGCATCGGCAACCTCATTATGGATCCTTGGAATGTACCTGAATTCTATTGATCGAAACCATTGACAAAGATCATGCAAACATTGTCGATACAGTATGAGCTTTAAATCCCGAGTCTCCCATTCTCCTTGAATCTGGTATACAAAAGATCCGAGTCTCCCAAGACCAAGACTTCATGAACTCTCATATCTACAGCCAACCTCAATTCCAAAATGCATGCCTCGTACTCAGCCATATTGTTGGTACAATAGAAACGAAGCTGGGCCATAACAGGGTAGTGATATCCTGTTTCAGAAATAAGCACGACCCCTATTCCGACACCTTTCATGTTAGCGACTCCATCAAAGAAAAGTTTCCAACCTGGTTTTTCAACCTGATCCACCTCGTCAATATGCATTACCTCTTCATCCGGAAAATATGTTCTTAACGGTTCATACTCTTCATCCACTGAATTCTTGGCCAAATGACCGGCCAATGCTTGGGCTTTCATCGCGGTCCGAGTCACATAGATAATGTCAAACTCTATGAGCAAAATCTTCCACTTTGCAAGTCTTCCTGTGGTCATAGTCTTCTAAAAAATATGCTTTAGATGGTCCAGACGAGAAATGAGGTAAGTAGTGTAGGACGACAGATAATGCTTCAACTTTTGTGCCACCTAAGTCAGGGCGCAACATGTCCTTTCAAGGGGAGTATACTTAATCTCATATGATGTGAACTTTTTGCTGAGATAATAGATGGCTTGCTCTTTTCTGCCGGTGATGTCATGTTGACCTAGTATGCAACCGAACAAATTGTCTAGGACTGTCAAATAAAGAATTAAAGGCCTCCTGGGTACCGGCGAGACCAACACAGGTGGGTTTGACAAGTACCCTTTGATCTTATCAAATGCCTCCTGGCACTCATCAGTCCATTTGACTGTAGCATCCTTCTTCAGCAACTTAAAGATGGGCTCACAAGTTGTCGTCAGTTGAGCAATAAACCTTCTGATGTAGTTCAATTGCCCGAGCAAGCTCATCACCTCAGTCTTGTTCCTTGGAGGTGGCAATTCTTGGATAGCTTTGATCTTTGACGAATCCAACTCAATGCCTCGACGACTAACTATGAATCCCAACAGTTTTCCAGATGGAACACCAAATGCACACTTGGCAAGGTTGAGCTTAAGATTATACCTACGGAGCCTTTGGAAAAACTTCCTCAAATCTTTGACATGGTCGGCCTATTGCTTTGACTTTATGATCACATCATCCACATAAACCTCAATCTCCTTGTGTATCATGTCATTGAACATAGTAGTCATTTCCCTCATATAAGTTGCCCCAGTGTTTTTCAAACCAAATGGCATTACCCGATAACAATAAGTTCCCCACGGTGTGATGAATATTGTCTTTTCTGCATCCTCCCCATCCATCAAACTCTGGTGGTATCCCGCATAGCAATCCACAAAAGGACCGATCTCATGTTTGGCACAGTTGTCAATCAAAATGTGGATATTTGGCAATGGAAAATTATCCTTTGGACTTGCTTTGTTGATATCACGATAATCAACGCACACCCTGGTCTTGTCGTCCTTCTTTGGCACATGCACAACATTAGCTAACCAAGTGGGGTATCGCGTGACTTGAATGACCTTTGCATTCAAATGCTTTGTGATTTCCTCTTTGATCTTCATACTCATATCAGTTTTTAACTTTCTTAACTTTTGCTTGATGGGAGGGAATGCCGAGTCAGTGGGCAATTTGTGAACCACCAAGTCAGTACTTAGACCCGGCATGTCGTCATATGACCATGCAAAAATGTCTTTATATTCAAACAGTTCTTTGAATATTTCCTCCCTGATTTGTGGTTCCAAGTGTACACTTATATTGGTTTTCCTGATATTATCTGGATCTCCTAAATTGATTGCTTCAGTTTCATTCAAATTAGGCTTGGGTTTCTCTTCAAAGTGACTTAGCTCTTTACTAATTTCCTCAAGTGCTTCCTCTTCATCATATTCTATCATCATCACACTCTATTTCTTGGATTATTATTTTAGAATTAGATTGGCTTTTAAGACTTGACTGAAGATTCCTCATGCATGTCATGTTATTGAAACCAGCATAAAAAGAATTGTACAAAGAAAGAAGAGAAAATGACACTATTATGAGTAATGGAAAAGGAAAATTGCATTTCATTAAAATAAAGGATAGAAAGGTTTGTACATCAAAATAGACAGAAAATAAAAATTTGAATTACAATCCTAGAATAATCTAGATAAATTGAAAGGAAAATAAAGCAAACTACCAAAACTCCTTTCGGGTAAGGAGAGGAGTGGCATCCCAATTGTTAATCTTCACTTTTGGCCCAACAAACTACACATCCATTTTGCTGGAACCTTCCCCAGTTTCTACCATGTTCACCTCATCAAATAGACTCTGGAACCTTTTAACAAATTCCTCATCAAAATCAACCACAGGCTTTGGCATTGTTGTCACTGGACGCTTCACGGCCCTTGCCTTGATGAAAGACCTGGAGAGACGTGGGAGTGGCTTAGGGAGTGACCATGCCTTCTTTTTCAGCTTTCGAGCCTTCTTCACATCATCCCTTGTAGGCTTGAACCCCAGACCAAATGTGCCCAGATTTTCATGCAAGGATACTGGCTGCACGATACCTTGCAGAGATGTACCCAGACCCTTGCCCGGCATAAAACCATTTTTCAACATCTCGATTGCTACCATGATGATTGCAGACGCTAACTTTGGACCCGAGATGTATTCCCCTTCCAGAACCTTTTCAACTGACATCGTCTCAGACACTTGATAGACCCACGGCCCCTTATCCTCTTTAGCCTCAATAAACGGGATGGAGGTATCATTGAAAGCACATAAATTCTCATAGCCATGCACGGCAATTTCTTGTCTATCCCATTTGAACTTCACCTTCTGGTGTAAAGAAGACGGGAACCGCCTTGGCAACATGTATCCAAGGCCTACCCAATAGCAAATTGTAAGAAACAGCCACATCCAGTACCTAGAACTCCATAGTGAATTCAACTGGCCCTATTGTCAACTCGAGCATGAAGTTGCCGATAGAGTCTTTTCTCCCTCCGTCAAAACCTCGAACGCATATGTTGTTCTTGCGAATCCTCTCATCATCAACTTTTAACTTTTTCAGAGTAGAGAGAGGGCAGATGTTTGCACTGGAACCATTGTCCACTAACACCCTTGTGACCATAGACTCTTCGCATTTCATTGTGAGATAGAGGGCTCGATTGTGTTCCGTACCCTCCAGAGGCAAATCATCATCAGAGAATGTGATCCGGTTAGACTCAAATATCTTATTGGCAATCTTCTCCAGATAGTTCACTGTGATTTTGTTGGGGACATGAGCTTCGTTCAGAATCTTCATCAGGGCCCGACGATGCTCATCTGAATGAATCAACAATGATAATAGGGAAATCTAAGCAGGAGTCTTTCTCAGTTGTTCTATGATGGAGTAATCTTGTACCTTCATTTTTCTCAAAAACTCATCCGCTTCTTCTTCAGTGACCGGTTTTTTCACTAGAATTGGATTGTCTCTGAGTGTTTTAGCTTTCCTTAACTCTTCCAGGGCAAAGCATCTCCTCGAACGAGTTAATCCCTGGGCCTTGTTAACTTCCTCTTTCTCTTCCTTCCCCTTATAGGTCACTATCACTCACTCATAGTTCTATAGGACAGTCTTAGTGTCAACTACCGGCAGCTGGGTCACAGGTTTGATAATGATAGGGTCCGTGCGAGCACCTTCCACAATTATGACTGGTTTACTTGCGACCCCCGGTACGATCACCTTTGGCTTTCATGCTTTGTTGCAACATCACTTGGGGACCTCTTAACTACCATAACTGGCTTATCATTTGGCATGCTCAACTTGTCCACCGATCCTTCAGCTATCAAAGATGTTGCTTTTGTGACAACCGGGTCTTTGACCAACTTACTTTCACTAAACTTGATCATCATGACAAATTGTGAGGGCTTCTTGGGCTTCCCATCTTTGTGCACTATCTCAATCATGTGTGTTTCAGCATGGGCCGACAATGGGTTCTGATTGATGTTGGGTGCTTCTGGGCTCTGGACGATAATCTAGTTCGTATCAATGAGTTCTTGGATGGCGTTCTTCAAGTGCCAACACTTTTCTGTGTCGTGCCCCAGAGTATCATAACAGCACGCATATCTAAGAGAATAATCTAGGCTCTTTGGAAGGGGTTTGGCAGTTTTGACTCAATTGGCCTCAGGACATCCAGCTGTCTCAACCTTTGAAATAGGCTGGTATAAGATTCCCCAAGTGGGGTGAAAGTTTTCTTCCGCTGCAACCTTTCATTCCTGAATTCTGGCTTGGCTCGAAAATTTGGACCAGTAGGGTTTTGGTATGTTTGTGGTGGTGGGTAAGGGTTTCGTAGAGCTGGTGCACACCATTGTGGGTGAGGAGGGGGTTGAGCATATGACTGTGCATGATGGACATGATATTGGGGTGGCCTGACTGAGTATTGAGGCTCTAGTGGTGGGAAGTAGTGTTGGGGTGGACTATATGGAGTTGGGGTATAGGCTTGAAACTGGGGTCGAGGTTGGGTGTAGTGGGTAGGAGAATCCCCTGGTCCGTGCCATGATCCTGAAACGACCATAGCGACATCCTCTTTCTTCTTTTTCCCAAGCACGCCTCCGGTGCCATTCTGGATTGCCTGCATAGTTGCTTTAATGGCAGAGTAGCTCATGATCTTGCTTGACTTGAGCCCTTCCTCTACCATCCCTCCCATTTTTACTACTTCATTGAAAGACTTACCTATGGCTGAGATTAGATGACCAAAGTAAGTAGGCTCCAAGGCCTGAAGAAAGTATTCCACCATTTTGTTTTCCTCCATTGGAGGGTTAACCCTTGCTGCCTGTTCTCTCCAGCGAAAATTGTGTTCCTTGAAACTTTCACTAGGCTTCTTCTCAATCTTAGTCAAAGACAAACGATCTGGAACAATCTTGATATTGTATTGAAAATGACGAGCGAATGCTTGGGACAAATCATCCTAGGTATACCATCTGCTGTGATCCTGGCGAGTGTACCACTCCAATGCCGCACAACTTAGACTCTAGCTAAAGTATGCCATTAACAACTCATCATTTCTACCAGCTCCTCTCATTTTACTGCAGAATCCCCTTAGGTGGGCCACGGGGTCTCCGTGCCCGTCATACAAATCAAATTTGGGCATTTTGAACTCACCAGGTAGCTGTACATCAGGGAAAAAACATAGATCTTTGTAGGCTACACTTACTTGACCTCCCAACCCTTGCATGTTTCTGAGCGATTGTTCCAAGCTTCTCACCTTCTTAAACATCTCCTCCTATTCTGGGTTTTAGGTGGTTTCTCAGTCTCAACAGGGAGGTCGAAACTAGGAGTGTATGAGTAATGGTCTGGGGCCTTGAAAGTAGGCTATGGGGGATAGTACTGATTATTTTAGCTCTGGAATAATGACTCACTGGAAGATCGATGGAGTGTAGCTGGTAGAGGTGCTACAAAAACAGGGGTAACTGGTGGAGGGGGGTATGGGGTTATTTTGGCTGGTGGAGCTTGTATGGTTTGGGAAGTGGTGCCATGATAGTGGTGGTAAGGGGTGAAGTTTGGTGCATGATGTGGGGATAAATCTGTAGTGGGAGGTTCTTGGGACTGAACTAGCGGTGGGATGAAATCAGGGTTGGCGGGGTATGATAGTTGGGGATGCCCTTTAATCCATGCCTGGACATCTCTGCCATCTGGTGTTTCAACTTATGTAACTCCTCTTTCAAACCAACCTCAGACTCTTCCATCTCTCTCGGTGGATCAATAATACTTGCGTCCAATTCTTGTCCAGCCATGATCAACTTATTTTTAGACCTGGTGTTGTACGGATGGGTTGCCACAATGCCAAACAAACTAACCACCTTCCTATACTCAATGACAACAACGAACTTGTTAGTTTTAAAGATTTAACAGATAGGCAACCGCACATTTGGGATGCAATGCACCTAGATAGTTAAAGTTTCTATCATATATTTGAACGGCTGCATGCTTCATCCGGGCTTTTAACTAACTCTTTGCATTTTGTGCTTTCTCTTCTCTCTCTTTTCTCTTTTCACTCCAAACCCTTTTAAATCACTATTGCCCTTTTTCCACGTGTTTTTGCTGCCTCCTTTTTATGTTGCACTAGTTTTTTCTCTCTTGTTTTGCCATTATTTCTTTCCACTCGATTTTCTTTCTCTCTTCTTTTTCCTTCTTTTTTTTTCTTTTTCATTTTATGGTTATGATCGAATCCTATGGGGATTGCCTACGTATCATGGCACTGCATGAATCAGATCATTACGTAGTTTAGGAGATAAATGCAAAATAAAAGAAGATACATTTTTTGGGTTTTCAAATTTTCATAAAATAAAACAAAAACATCCTGATTATGACGACTTCTCCTACAGAATTAAACATAAAAACTAGCAGACTCGAAAGGTGGACTAACAGACTCCAAAAGAAAAAATGAAATACAGACTCGAAAGTGGACTAACGAACTCCAAAAGAAACTGAAAATACAGACTCGAACAATAAAATCAGAAATACATGAGTGCCTCAACTGCTGCTCCAGGGTCCCGCGGGACATCAATCGGTCTCGCCGCGGGCCTATGCGCCATATCTTCTTAGAGGCGAAATAGGTCATCCATGATCTGCCAGACAAAAATCATAACTGAAGCGAAGAACATGGACCTGGTCATGTCCTCGCATTCGTTGCACTTTATCACAATGTAGTCCGCAATCCTCCTAACCCTCTCCCTGATAATACCCTTCTCTTGTAGCAACTATCTGATATGCTGAGATCTGGCCCCCAAAACTTGTTCGGTTGTCTGATTTTGCTCTTGAAGCTGCTGCAGGTCTTTCTCTAGCTGCGGCATCAGGGCATAGCAATGTTCTCTTTCTGCTTTGAAATCTCTTGCCTACTTGGTCATTTCGTTCTCAAGGACATTGACCCTTTTCTTCAGACCCATGATTCCTTTGTCGTACTTTTTCTTCAGCTGTCGAACAAAATTCGCCCGCCCATCTGCATTCTTAGCTAACTTTGCTCGAGCCTGTGCTAGTTCAGCTTCAGTCTTTCCCAAGTCAAATCCGTAGTCACCTACCTTCTGCCTAAGGTTGTCTATAAGTTTCTTATCTTTCTCACTCCTGGCGGGGTTCTCAGTGGCTATCTTTATCTCTTAGATTTGGGCTCGGAGGGCATCATTTTCTTTGGCTAGCCTTTTCTTTTCACCCTCATCCGCAGCGGCTTGCAAACCATTCTCAAATTGAAGATCTTTGACTTGCTTTTCCAGCTTGCTTATGGTGGCCCTATACTCATTTTCTTTGGCCAACCAGTCCCATTATTCTTGTGAAGCTTCGACAAATTCTTGAAGATGGGGTTTTTTGGCTGGTCTTCCAAACTCAACACTTCTTTTATACCAAGCAAGTTAACCAGACGAGACTTCACCCTTGGATAGATCAAGCACTCGGGTGTTTGTTGTCATGTACTGGCATTCACTCCAGATCTGGCGAACCGCCACTTCATGAAATTGGCCATCAAAATGGATCTTGACTGCATGAGTGCTAAGGTCTTCATCCTTTGGAATTATTTGGCATCTTCCCAGCTGTCTCAAAACCCGGTACGGGGCATAAGGATGGATACTTCTGAGACCCATCAGGAGGAAGTGGGGACTGGTGGCAGGCATGTATATAATTTCATCAACAGGAAGCCAACCCAACGTCCACTCTATTTTATCAGCATATATGGAACGGAGGTAGGATATCCAATCTGCGACCCCTTCCGGCATCTTGAACCTGTTGACCCTTGTATAAAACTCCTCTATGCAATTTTTCCTTGTCGACCCATAGTTCATGTACTGAGGGCGATGACATAAATGCTCAATCATCTATATTTGTAGCAACAGATTGCACCCTTCAAAATAATCTACTCCATCTTTGTAGGCTGTGAGGGCTCGAAATATTTCAGACACTATCATAGGTGCGAGGGTGCTTTTAGCGTTAGTAATCAAAGTGTTGACAACTCCGGCTACCCGCAAATCAATATTCTCGTCCTTCTTGGGAAACACTAGAAGACCCAGAATTGCTACCATAAAGGCGAAACATCTATGCTCTTCCCATTTTGATCGATTCCCTTTACTGCAGATTCTGCTTTCCAGATTTTCAAACCGTCCTACATGTCCGTACCGCTGGTATATGAAGCTTAGAGTGGAAAACCCCGCTGCCAAATCTGCATACTGGACCCCCATGCTTATTTTCAACAAATCCAGAAACTTGTGAGGGGTAACGACCCTTGAAGCGACCAAGTACTTGTGTCTTTGACCCTCGATACTCCCGGCATATCCCGCTATCTCCTACAAAGTGGATGTAAGTTCAAAGTCCGAAAAATGCAGAACATTGTGAGCTGGATCCCAGAATCTTACTAGTGCTTTGATTATATCTCCCATGGTCCTGGTCTTTAGTAAACCGGTGAGCCCCCCAAGTAATGGTTGACTGTATCTCGTCCTTGCCCACCTAAATATTCTTACCATATGTGTAGTTCCAACGGAATCTTGGTCATGACCTTCATTGGCAAATTTTAACTCGTGCTCATTCTGCACATTTAGATTAGGGTGATTGGTTTACACTCAAAGTGAATCTCATTTGAAAAACTGACAAAAAGGGTTATTTTTTGCAAAAATCAAGAAATCATGGCTACTTTTGCAAATACGGCCCTTAAGCTCTTTGAAATGGAAGTTTTTAGGGTTGTGTTCGCTAGGTGGCCAAATATTTGACAAAAACATAGTCAGCGGCTATTTTTGCAAAAACAGCCTTCCGGTGTCCCATTGGGACATTCAGCTATTTAGACAAGAACGGCGTCACCCACTTTATTTATGACAAAATGACGGCGCTTCATATCACGCCTCCTTTTACACCCCGAGAGGTATATAAAGGAGTTTTTTCACTTTAAGTGACATTATTCGAAATGGGATTATTTTATTTAATTTCTCAGAGTCGCCACTTGGAATATTTATTGGTGTCCCAAGTCACTGGTTTATTTTAAATCCCAAATCGAGGAAATTTCGACTTTCCTTTTGAAGTATGGGAACCAGAAATTCTGAATAAGGAATTTTGTTAACCCGAGGGAAGGTGTTAAGCACCCCCGGATTCCGTGTTCTAGCACGGTCGCTTAAACTATCACAATTGGCCTATTATCTGATTTTAATACATGTTTTAGCCTATGGTACATTTTTAACTTATTAGCCGCTTTTAATTAATTTTAGGAAGATTCAACGTTATTTAAAATACGCCTTGAACCACGCCACATGAAATGCACCCGCGGTCCACGATACATTCTACTTAACGTTGTTGAGAGCTGGAGTTGGGTCACATGAAATGCACACACGAGTTTAAGGAAATTAATTTAAATAGCGCGCCCAAAGCAACTACGCACTTTCAAGTTAATGACAAGATTTGCGAGGGCCATGAAAAATTCAACTAATGGCGCACCTCGATTTCTAAAGAGTTAAAATTAACTAAATGTGGGCCATGGGTCATTTAATGAAAATGGCACACCTCAAATTATTAAAGGAAAAGCATTTCAACTAAATGAACTACAGCTATTCATGTTTAAAACTAATTAGGTACCACAACTACGTCACGAGAACCGTATCCGTAATTGCGATGATCATATTGCATGCCTAAAGCAAAATACAAATGCTCATTAATATTAACAGCCTAGGCATACTCCGAACAATCGAAACAGTAGGATAATTACAACACAAATAAAAGAAAATTGAGTGACAATAAAATGCTGACTTCTTTAATTTACCCCATTTTTCCACAATCCAACAAACACACTTTAAGGCAGAAACAAACAAATGGCTTATAACTGGACATTCATCAAATGCTATCACGTTATAAATGAACCAAGCACCAATAAGTACATCAGGGGAGTTAATTAAACTAAGGAATACAGTAATACCAAATTAGGAAAGGAAAGAGAAATGGACCCCAATTCACTATAAATACAGCAAATGAATAAGTAAATAAGTAACAGAGAGGGGGGAAATGTACCTGTTCCAGCGAATATCTCCTTGATAGAAGTAGAAATAGTCAGCCACTACTTTACATTTGACTCCCAAAATTCCGATGAGAACCAGCGGATCTCACGCAGTGATTTCGGGTTCTTCAGCAAATGCATTTGACTACACAGCTCCAAATGCAGTACACAACTCCAGTCATTTCCTTTTTCCGGCAGAAATTAATCAAATAAAGTATGAAATTAAAAACAAATGAAGCTCCATAGCAATAGAACAGCAACGAGAAACTGTGTAATGACAACGCAAATCAACGGACAACGAGCGGCAATTCCACGGCTCCAAAACAGCTTTTTATATATGAAAATTTCTGGACAGCAGTAGTAAGACTTTAAAATAGTCAAATAAAGGCCGAAAATAACTTCAAATGGGTGTTCAGCTACTAATTGCAGGAGAAACAACCGCAAACAGCTCCGACTTCTATTTGTAAGGAAGATCAACAACAATAGCAACTAGAGCACAAATCCATAGCTCTGAACCAGATAACCTAGCAGATTCGACAACTTCAACAGTAATGAGACTTCAACAAGTCCGAAACATCGACGGGCAGAAACTCGAACCCCGATGACACAATATACTTTGGACTCGACCTTTTCGAATTCCTTTTTAAATTCAGCTGAAGGAAACAACCATTTACCGATTTTTTGTGACTGTTTGGGGTTAATTTTAATGGCTGCTTTGACTGGTTTTGAGGTGGAGACAAAGAAACAAGGGGGATTAGGGTGTGTAAGGGTTGAAGAAGATAAAGACGTGACTGGGGGGTCTCTCTGGTTGTTGATTTGTGAAGAAGAAGACGAACGGGAGGGTCTCTTTTTCAAAAAGCTGCGTTGATTCTCTCATCTCCCCTTTTTAGTGTATTAGGCGTTACCTAATATAGGTCTAGGTTTAATGTGTTTTTTTGTGTATTTTGACAATTAGTCCCTAGGTCTTTTTATGTTAAGTCCTTAGGGCCTTTTTATTTATTTTCTGTTCCAAAGAAGAGTCTAGAAAGGTTCCTAGGATTAACTTAATGGGTATTGGATATTAAGCTTAAGGAATGGGCTAGAAACTTGGGCATTTATGACTAGCTATGTTTAAAATTAGCTTAATTAACTAAAAGTCTATCCATATAGCAATATTATCAAAAATATTAATTAAGCCTTCTTAAGTAAAAATAATTATTAAAATAAAGACTAATCGTTAAAACAAAATCTATTTTTTGGTATTTTTAGAGATTAAAAAAGACTACAAAACATTAATGAAACTATTTTTTTGTAATTTTCATTTTCTTGTAATAAAATAAAGTGAGAGAGTTAAAATAACGCTATTAGGCCTAAATTAAATATTTACATACTAAAATATAAAAAATCTTGGGGAGGGTCAAAAATCACATGTCTATAGTTGCCCCTCTTTGACTGGAAACGCGAAGAGTTTTCAGACAAAGAACGACTAGACAGGTTTTTTGACCTGACCCTTATTTGGAGAGACTAAAGCTAAGAGAAAAGGGGAATGTGACCGAGCCCTGGTATCTGAATTGCCTACATATCCTTGGCTATAAAGGAATCAGGCCACGTGTAGTTCAGAAGTGAGTGAGATGATGGAGTGTGCCGAGGTTGAGAGCCAGTCGAGGTGCCGTTTCGCTGAGGTTCCGGTCTGCGGTCCCGTTATTACATCAAAATAAAAAATGAAAAAGACCAACTAAGCCTATCAGTTACGAGTTACAAGATTCATATCTATGAGTCTTCTGAAGCTTGATTTTGAGTATTGGTTGGTTCTTCATGCGGACCCTAATCTGAATTTTGATGCTTGTCAGCCGTAGGTATTGGTTCAATCTTCTTCAACTTTTCAAACCAAGACGGGACATGCAGAGCTTGTGACCTCAGCCTTGTCTTGAGCAGCTCACATCTTTCATTAACTTCTGCATTTGGATTCACTTCTTGTCTTTCTTTTTGTTGTTGTTGTTGTTGTTGTTGTTGTTGTTGTTTTTATTCTGGATTGTGACTAACTTCTGTTGATCATCTTGGAATGCTGACTCACATTCTTGATACGAGCTTCTTTTGTTGCTGACCTGAATTGCATTCTAAATTGAATTCCCCTTTTTTCCAGGTGGGCGCCTGATTGCTGAACTTGAACCGTCTTCTCTTGTTACTTGACACTGTTTTCCCTTGCACCTTGAACCATTTTCCCTTGAAACTTGAACTGTCTTCCTTCGAAACTGCTTTCCCTTAAAACTTGAGTTGTCTTCCCTTGTTCTCCAGGTGGGCGCCTGATTACAATAAAACAGACAAAACAAAAGAAATTTTTTCTGCCCTAGTTTGGACTAGGAAGATTTGTGAGTTGTTACAAAATTGTAAACCACGTGTACTATTGATGCAATGATGAGAGTAAACTAAAGAATAGACTATGAAAACTATAAACTAAGCTTGACTAAAGTAAAGACTAACCCTATTCTCCAGGCGGGGCCCCCTGATTTCAGGAAAACTAAACATTGATAATCTTAAGAAAACTAAAAATTGACCCTTTTTTTTCAAATCCAGATTTCCTTTTTTTCAAATTATCCTAGGAGAAAATTCGTCAGACTAGGTTTTCTATCTTAGGAGAAAGATTCATCAAACTAAGACGTTTATCCTAGGAGAAAATTCATCAGACTAGGTCTTTTTTTATCTCTTTTTTTCTTTATTTTTTTGGTATCTTAGGAGAAAGATTCATCAGACTAAGATTTCTTTCCTAGGAGAAAGTTCATCAGACTAGGTTCTCTATCTTAGGAGAAAGATTCATCAAACTAAGATTTTGATCCTAAGAGAAAATTCATCAGACTAGGTTTTCTATCTTAGGAGAAAGATTCATCAGACTAAGATTTAGATTGGGAGGAAAATCCATCAGACTAGGACTTTTTATCCTAGGAGGAAAAATGTGAAGATCAATGGCAAGAATTTATGCACAATAGTAAGTCAAATAAAGGCAAACATTTGAGAAACTTCCTTTTGTCGGCTCTTCTCGATTTTCCTTTTTCTTCTCTTTTTTTTTTGTTGTTTTTGTTTTTTTTCCATTTTTTTTCTTTTTGAATCACTTTCCTTGCACCGCTTTGTTCCCGTTTCATACAAAGAAAAATTTGTCAGTTTTGAAAATGGTGGTCGGTTTGTGGCCTTGAATCTTGGGCGGCTTGGCTTCTGCTCAATCAACTTCAGTCGGTCTCAAAAGACTTTTGTTCTACACCAACTTTGATTGTTTCACACCAGTACCATTTATATTTGCAGCTCCAACAGCCTTATCCCAATTGGAGATCTTTGTTTAGGTGACCTTTTCCGATATCTTGAATGACTTCCTGCTTTTGAGCAATTTGTCTGTCAGAGAGACTCACCATTTATCTTTGCTTGCACTAAGTAGGCTGACAAGAGTCTTCTGGGGAAGACTTTGCATGAAACCTCAAGTCATGTTGAAAGTAACAACTGAGTGTGCTGGCCAAATTTACTTTGTGCAACTGAAAAGCTGGTAGCAGATTTTGAAGTCTTTTCTTGCTTGTTTTGACAAGGACCGACTCAGAGTAAATGATACAATGATGCAAAGAAATAAGTATCAACAAGAAATGCCCATGTCGGAAGGACAGAAGGAGGAGTTCTTTTTTTTTCAATAACTAGCCTTAATGATCATGACATGCATTTTAGACTCAACGGCCTGATCTATCAAACTAATCCAATATTCCTTTTTAACATTCTTATGACCTTTAAAGTCGGCCTTGTTTATGTCAATTCTTTGCATCAGCTTCACGACTCGCTTTTGAGTAGTGGTGCCCCGAGGGATTTTCACTAACAAGTCTCTCTCATTTATTTATCTCTTCTTACCATTGTCTTACAATGCCCGTAAAGGTTTTCACTAGTAAGACTCTCTCATTCATTTTTTCGTTTTCTTTTTTTTTCACTTTTCTTGTGTGAGCATCTTGATAGTGTTCTATGTCGCGTGACAACCGTTGCTCATTGCATGCTCCTCTTGGCATTTTTGAAGGCATATCAGGAGGTCTTTATTTGAAAGTTTTTGGATAGTTGGACAGAAGGGTCGGCATGAAGGCTTAAAGTAGACTCAAAATGTGGTATATAAAGGAGTTTTTTCACTTTAAGTGACATTATTCAAAATGAGATTATTTTATTTAATTTCTCAGAGTTGCCACTTGGAATATTTATTAGTGTCCCAAGTCACCAGTTTATTTTAAATCCCAAATCGAGGAAATTTCGACTTTCCTTTTGAAGTATGTGAACCAGAAATTTTGAATAAGGAATTCTGTTAACCCGAGGGAAGGTATTAGGCACCCCTAGATTTCGTATTCTAGCGCGGTCGCTTAAACTATCACAATTGGCCTATTATCTGATTTTAATACATGTTTTAGCCTATGGTACATTTTTAACTTATTAGCCGCTTTTAATTAATTTTAGGAAGATTCAACGTTATTTAAAACACGCCTTGAACCACGCCACATGGAATGCACCTGCGGTCCATGACACATTCTATTTAACGTTGTTGAGAACTGGAGTTGGGTCACATGAAATGCACACCCGAGTTTAAGGAAATTAATTTAAATAGCGCGCCCAAAGCAACTACGCACTTTCAAGTTAATGACAAGATTTGCGAGGGCCATGGAAAATTCAATTAATGGCGCACCTCGATTTCTAAAGAGTTAAAATTAACTAAATGAGGGCCATGAGTTATTTAATGAAATGGCACACCTCAAATTATTAAAGAAAAAGCATTTCAACTAAATGAACTACAGAACAATCGAAACAGTAGGATAATTACAACACAAATAAAAGGAAATTGAGTGACAATAAAATGCTGACTTCTTTAATTTACCCCATTTTTCCATAATCCAACAAACACACTTTATGGCTGAAACAAACAAATGGCTTATAACTGGACATTCATCAAATTCTATCACATAATAAACGAACCAAGCACCAATAAGTACATCAGGTAAATTAATTAAACTAAGGAATACAATAGTACCAAATTAGGAAAGGAAAGAGAAATGGACCCCAATTCATCATAAATACAGAAAATGAATAAGTAAATAAGTAACAGAGAGGGGGAAATGTACCTGTTCCAGCGAATATCTCCTTGATAGCAGTAGAAATAGTCAGCCACTACTCTATATTTGACTCCAAAAATTTCGATGAGAACCAGCAAATCTCACGCAGTGATTTCGGGTTCTTCAGCAAATACATTTGACTACACAGCTCCAAATGCAGTACACAACTCCAGTCATTTCCTTTTTCCGGCAGAAATTAATCAAATAAAGTATGGAATTAAAAACAAATGAAGCTCCATAGCAATAGAACAACAACGAGAAACTGTGTAATGACAACGCAAATCAACGGACAACGAGCGGCAATTCCACGGCTCCAAAACAACTTTTTATATATGAAAATTTCTGGACAGCAGTAGTAAGACTTTAAAATAGCCAAATAAAGGCCGAAAATAACTTCAAATGGGTGTTCAGCTACTAATTGAAGGAGAAACAACCACAAACAACTCCGAGTTCTATTTATAAGGAAGATCAACAGCAATAGCAACTAGAGCACAAATCCACAGCTCTGAACCAGATAACCCAGCAGATTCGACAACTTCAACAGTAATGAGACTTCAACACGTCCGAAACATCTACGGGTAGAAACTCGAACCCCGACGACACAATAGACTTTGGACTCGACCTTTTCGAATTCCTTTTTAAATTCAGCTGAAGGAAACAACCATTTACCGATTTTTGGTGACTGTTTGGGGTTAATTTTAATGGCTGATTTGACTGATTTTGGGGTGGAGACGAAAAACAAGGGGGATTAGGGTATGTAAGGGTTGAAGAAGATGAAGACATGACCCGGGGGCTCTAGTTGTTGATTTGTGAAGAAGAAGAAGACGAACGGGAGGGTCTCTTTTTCAAAAAGTTGCGCTGATTCTCTCATCTGCCCTTTTTAGTGTATTAGGCATTACCTAATATAGGCCTAGGTCTATGTTATTTCTTGTATTTTTGCTAATTAGTCCCTAGGTCTTTTTGTGTTAAGTCCTTGGGGTCTTTTTATTTATTTTTTTGTTCCAAAGAAGAGTCTAGAAGGGTCCCTAGGTTTGGCTTAATGGGTATTGGGTATTGGGACAAGAATTGAGCTCTAAACTTGGGCCTTTATGACTAGCTATGTTTAAAATTAGCCTAATTTAACTAAAAGTCTATCCATATAGCAATATTATCAAAAATATTAATTAGTCCTACTTAAGTAAAAATAATTATTAAAATAAAGACTGACCGTTAAAACAAAACTATTTTTTGGTATTTTTAGAGATTAAAATACTATTTTTTGTAGGGCTTTTGAAAGCCGATACACAAACTTTGAATTTTCTCATTTGAACACTGTGAGCACGTGATTTTTGTTTTCGCGACATTCACCCCAAAAGAAACAAAAATAATAGCAATTGGTCTTGCTGTATAATTTTTGGATTTTTACATGGCATGTTGTTAATTATTTATGATTTTTGCCCATTTTTTATTAAAACAAAATACAAAAAATGTGTGTCATGTGTAGTTTGAACCGTAACCCGGTTATTAAATGGAAAATCATAAATATGCATTTTTTGTCCTGATTGTTGCCTTGTTTGATTTTACCTACTTTTAATATTTTAATATGCGTGTAATAATTACATTAAGTGTTAATGGTGTTTAATTTTTATTTAATTAGGTTTTGTGTTTAAGAAAAATTAGAAATAAAAGGAAAGGGAGCAATTTGTTTTAAATAAATTTGGGCTGGTTCCCCATTTCAAAATGTGAGGCCCAAACGAGCAGCCCAAGCCACCAGTCCAAACAGCCAATCTCCAGGCCACAAAACGACGTAGTTTGACACCAAAACTACGTCGTTTCAATGCCAATCCATCTCGACCATCAAACCAAACTGATCCAACGGTCCAGATCTCTCACCCATAACCCCATTACCCAACCCGTTACCCGAACCAACCCTGACCCTTACTAAGCCAAACGACACTGTTTCATTTAAGCCTTCAGATCCAAGTTGTTGATCTCGATTGATCCAACGGCTGAGATCAAGCCATCCACCCCATATATAAGCTTTCCACTCATACCCCACCCCCTTTCCGAATACCCCTCCTTCGTCCTCATCCTTTCCAACAAACCCAAAACCCCGGAACCCTAGCCGCCCCTTTTCCCCTCACCATTAATCCCGGCGGCATGGACGCCGGTGACCCCCACTTTAACACCATAGATGCACCTCACCACCCTGAACCCAAATCCATCAACCATTTAGCTCGAATCCCCTCCCACCTTCTCGAATCTTCATTTGAAGATTCGAGTCGGACCTCGACTTACCCCGATCTACCCCAGTTTCACACCAGACAGTCCCCGGACCTCCCTCGTGACCAAACCATGCTTGGTTTGGTCCGAATCTAACCAGGGAAACTTAGATCCCAAATCTACCCTTAGGAACCCTAGAAGTCCTGATGCTTGGTCTGTGGCCGTTTGAACTAAATGATTAGGGTCTAATGGACCTTAATCGAAGTGTTCTCAGTAGAGAACACTTCGATTAAAGTCCATTCAGCCCCAAGAAGGATCGATTCAAATCCGAACTAGGGTTTGCTGATTTTTCAAGATTTCAGGTATTTGTGTCTTCCCTTTTATCAGTTCATGAGTTTTGCTGTAGTTAAACGTTTGTTTATTGCCCCAAAATGTTTAGTTGATTTTATTTTTGAATTGTTTGTCGACTGTGTCCTGCCCACCTTGCCTGAACCTCTGTATATGGTCAAAGTCTTTCTTCATTCACTGATAATGTGTGTGTTTTGTAAACTGCATATTTGTTTGAATTTGTAATTGGTCATTTAATTAGTTCCCAAGGTCATTTCTGTATTGACATTACAACCCGAACCCCTTGTTCAATACTGTTAGATTTCTGATCATGGTCTTTGATTGTATAATTAGCATAGTCGATTCGATATGTGTCGTCGAATAGTTTTAGCTGTTTAAATGATAACAATTTGATCTGTTCTTGCTGAATATTGTTTGAATCAAAATTGAGAATCGACTATAGCTACTTATTAAGGATTTGGTTTGCAACCACAGTCCGAATTGGTGGCATGTGCATTTGTGCACAACATGTGTATAAAGGCCCTTTTTAGATTAAAATAGTTTTACAGCATATGCTGTCAGATTATATTCTTGCTGCCCCTGTCTGCTTTTAGTTTAATAAAATGTTAAAGGGGACTGTCAGGGAATATCATGGGAGGAGTTTGTTAATTTTAAAAGATGAGTGGAAAAACCACAGACCACATGGGAGGGGACCTGAATGTGTTTAACAGACTGTAAAGGGTTGATTGCTAGGCTATAAAAAACAGGCAGAACTTCCATTAGAAGGACGGGGAATTTTGGAAAAGAAAAACACAGACAGATTTTAGACTAGAAAATTTAGACTGTGCCAGGAGATTGATTTTTAGAAGGCATAGATACAGAGAGATATCACAGAATAGGCATATACAGATATATACACAATAGAGAAAAACATACAAAAAATCAGAAACTGTTTCTTCCTACTGTTGTTTGGGTTTCATTTGTTCAATCTGTTCAATCAATCCTGATTTCTTCCAAGTCTCGACTAAGTCTATTGTTTGGTTTGCATTATTTGTTCTCCTGGACTTGGTTTTGTCTTGGAGCATTGTTTCTACTGCACTGTGTGCTGCTGTTGTGTTGTTACTACTTATTCTATCGGCTATAGTTGCACCTTGCTCTGGGATTTGTCCTGTTGTTATCTGCTATTACTGCTGCTGCATTTGTTGCCATTGTTACTCTGCTGACTTCCCTTCTTCTTCAACTGTAAACACTTCCAGGTACACACTTCTGAAACCATGTGTCGTTAAAAGCTTGAAGTTTTGAAGCAGAAATAAAGAAATGAATGTTGTTTACTTCACAATGCTTGTGTTCAAAATATAGCCATAGTTTGAATAATAAGTTGGCCTGCATTTGTTTAACTTCAAACTGCAATTGCTCTGTATGAATTAACATACATTCTGATTGAGATGAACTATTAGATAGCATTGTTTGTTAGATCAGACGTATTTTAATGCATATAACCATTGGGTCTTGATTTAGTTATGACATTATAACATAGAATCATGACAAACATCTGTATGTATTTTGTCTAGACCTCTGAACTGTCAAATCTGTTGTATTTGGTTCCATTTGACTTCAGGATAAATGTATCCCAAACAAATTCTCATGTGGTTACGTTAACAGTTTGGCCATGTACGCCAACTCTCTTGTTAGACTACTTGTTCCGATATAGGTTCGATATGGGCTTCGATATAGATTCACTGTTTCGAAATAATGTGATGACTTTTGAGGAAAACTAATAGGTATTTTTGAGTTCAATTAGTAGTAAGTTTTCCTAATAAACAGCCGATTTCATTAATCAAGCCCAAATAAGCAAGTTTTAAAATTCAAAATTGAAGGTCGTTTAATGTAAGTTTAGTATATGTTATTAGTTTGCTTGCAATCTCCCTTAGCAAATTAACAAGCGTATCCACTCGTTGAAGACAAGGCATGAGGTAACTCTCACCTCGCAAACAACCAATCAGGTAATCAAACAAAATTCGGATTCGGCAAACATAGTAAAGATTTAGCATGTAGTTGCTTAAAAAAGTAAATTTGGTATCTTCTTTCTTTTATTTTTTAGAGACAAACGTAATAGAAATGTAGTCACTTTAGGACGTCCTTTTCTTTAAAGTAATGAGACGAGCCTCGTCAAATAAAGATACACATTGCGGAGCCCTCAATAATTGATCCTAATAAACACATAGGTTTTGGGATGGACTGTCTAGAAAAGTTCACTCCTTCCCCAAAGATAATAACGCGTTAGGCTCTTTAGGCGCGACTTAATTAAATTACATTCTTAAATTCGGGTGCACATTGATGTGACCCAAATCAAAATCTCAACAGGAGTCAAGATGTGTTAACAACTACGGGTGCATTGATTGCGACGTGGTTCAAGATGCATTTTCACGACATTGATATTCTATAAAAAATGGTAATAATGAAAGCGGTCTAAACTTAATAAAAACACATAAGTCACAACATGTATTTAAATCAGATATTTAGCCATTATAACAATTTAAGCGACCGTGCTAGAACCACGGGATTCGAGGGTGCCTAACACCTTCCCTCGGGTCAAAAGAATTCCTTACTTAGAATTTCTGGTTCGCAGACTTCATTTGGAAAAGTCGAAAATTTCCTTGATTTGGGATTCAAGATAAACCAGTGACTTGGGACACCAAAAATCAAACCTTTCCCAAGTGGCGACTCTGAATTAAATAAATAATCTCATTTCGAATATTGTCACTTAAATTGGAAAAACTCCCTCGCGCATTTTTACCCTTCGGGGCCGGGCGCGGAAAAAGGTGGTGTGACAGCTCTGGCGACTCTGCTGGGGAAATTAGCGAACCCAGAACGTTGTTGAGGGTTCAGAATTCGAGCTTAGAATAATTGTTATATTTTGGCTTTATTATCTGATCTTTACTACATGTTTGGGCATAACGTGCTAAATGTTGTCTTTTACCGCTTTGATATTATCTGAACTGTATATAAATTGTGTCGAAACCCTTCTCTTCTTACCTCCGGGGAGAAGCTCGCTGGTCGAGACTCCCTATTCTGTTAGTGTCAATACCTGAAATAAGAAAGAGGCCGGACAAGTTACAAAGCCGGACGATCTCGCGGGTCCCCGGTACGTAGCCCCCTCCTCGACTCGAGTTGTCCGCTCGGGTACACAGTCTAGAACATATACCCAGGTTATAAACCTAGTATGACGAAACTTCATGCCGGATCCCTAGTAGGAACATTTATTTGCATCATGTTGCATTTGACATAGGGGACTCAACACAGGGGTTGGGTCCGTCTAGGACAGGCAACCTGAAATGAAAAGACCATCCTGCTGCATCCCGTTTGTTTTGCGCATTTATTTGCTTCGGACCTGCATGTTGACCGGTTTCTAAAAAGGGAAAAATAGCAGCGTAGGGAGATAATTACTTATTTTGGAAAAATAAAACCAATGTCCAAGTAGTGTCAAAACCTCGCCGGAATTTTTTCTAAAAAAAAACACAAAAAGAATAAAAACAAAATTTGTCTTCTAGTTTGATTTATTTAAAAATATATATAAAAAATCCTTTTAATCACTTTCAAAATAAAAAAAAAGAAAGAATTTATTTAAGAGTAAAAAGAAAAAAATGGAAAATTCATAATTCAAAAAAATGTGTTGTTTCCTTCGTAGTATCTCTTTTATAAGTTCAGACTAATAGTCCAAGTGCTTCCTTAAAAGATTTTCGAAATTTCAAAAAAAATGAAAAGAAGTTAAAATTCAAAGAAAAAATATTTTTAGTCATCGTCTCTTTTCAAAAATAATAAAAAACATATATAAAAAAAAGAAAAAATCTAGATTAAAAAAATAATAATATATTTTCTCCTTTCCTTTGTAAGTAGTTTATTAGAAAAAAGGGTTAGTTTATTACCTCTACGCCCGATCGACCGAACTACGCCGGTTTGATTCTCACACGGTGTGAGATACGTAGGCAACTCTCATCGGGTCCAACCTCCCATTTTGCAAAAAAATCTCTTAAAAAAAAGATCTAGATAATTTTTAAATTTTGAGTCTAATAAAGGTTTTTTTTTAATAATCACCCTAAATAAATGTGCAGGATGAGCACAATGCAAAATGAACACTTTTCGATAATGACTAAAATCCCTGTCAAGTTGCGGCTATGGTGGAATGATCTAGGTGTTGAAGGACAAGATGAAGTCAAGAAATATCTGAAAGGTCTCGTGGGTTTATTGGAAATCCAGCCTCGGGGAGATATCATAAGAGCTTTGGTTACCTACTGGGACCCGGCACACAATGTTTTCCACTTCTCCGATTTCGAACTCACCCCGACTCTGGAAGAAATGGCTGGGTACATCGGAAATGCTGAACTTCCTTTAAGGCAAAAATACCTGGTCGCCCTAAGAGCTGTCACGGTACATCGATTTCTGGACTCACTGAAAATACCCAGGATGGTCCGCAATTCAGATTTGGCCACCGGTTTTTGTAATCCATGCTTTATATACGACAGGTATGGTCATATAGGAGGATTCAACAATCCGATTAACAAGCTATGCAGCAAAGGTAGTCGTCAGAAGTGGGACAAGCACAGACGGGTGGCTTTCATGATAACATTCTTAGGCCTCCTAGTATTTCCAAGGAAAGATGGGAATATTGATCTGAAAATATCCGGGGTAGTCAGCACTTTGCTCACTCAAAACGATAGCACTCTCGCGCCTATGGTAGTATCTAATATTTTTCGAGCTCTCACAACTTGCAAATCAGGGGGGAATTTCTTCGAAGGTTGTAACTTGCTGCTACAAATGTGGATGACTAAACATCTCTGCCATCGCTCCGAGCTCTTGAGCCATGGTTCTTCAGAGAAAACTTGCATAGAAGAATTTTACACAAGAACCAAAGAGATCAGTCTGCCCAAAGGAGTTATGGCATGGACCTCATTCTTTCAAGCTCTTACCGCCAGCCAAATACAGTGGACACTGGGATGGCTGCCTGTTGATGAGGTCATATATATGCCAGCAACTGAAACTCATTTCCTGCTGATGGGACTTAAGAGAATTCAACCTTACGCGCCCTGCCGAGTCTTGAGACAGTTCGGAAGATACCAGATGATACCATACGAGGAGGATCTTAGTGTTCAAACGATTGAGATAAGTCCTAACGGACAATTTCCGGAAGCAAAAATCCGCCAGATATGGAATGAATGTCAATATTTGAAATCAGATACTTGTGTGCGGGATCGAGCCAAAGGTGAAACAGCGCCAGGTTACCTTGCGTGGTATATAAGGGAACTCGAGCATGAAAGGCTGGCTAAGAGACCCCACATCCAGAATTTTGCCGAATCGTCACAAAGGCAGTGGGATTGGTTAGCAAAAGAAAGAAGCTATGCGCCGAAATCAGCAGTTTAAAGCAACAAGTGGAAAGCCTGAAATATGAGCACAACGTGCAAGTTGCTACCGATATGGGAGGGCGGAACAGGTTGATTCAGGAAAATGCTCAGAGCCCAGATCAAATAGATAAGGATGGATGCGGATAAACAACCAAGGAGTCAATCCGACGGGCAGTTGATAAAAAGGCTAAAAAGTGAAGTCAGGTATTGGCAAGAGGGTTTAGAGAAATCTGAAACTGTCATAGCAGAGCTCAGGGCATAGTGGGATACAAGAGCAGATAAACATCGCCGATACTTGAATCAATTGAAAGGCGACCACGAGAAAACTGTTGCTAAAATGAAGAGAGAAATGGCTATACTTGAGATCAAAGCAGTTAATCAGGCCGAGGATTTCAGAGTTGAGAGCAGATACTGGTATGACTTGTTAGCCCAGATGAAGTTAGAAGTACGACGATTGAAGAATCAGCATATACATGATTCCCAGGTATTCAAGATGTGTAGCGATCAGGTAAAATGCCTACTCGTAGAGAAGAAGCAAACCAGAGATAGGATCAAGGCCATTGCCCATGCCATCACTAGGCGATGTCTACGATGTGAGAACATGACCAGCGTTACCGTCCTCTCGGCAGTGATGGGTTATGTCAAGCAGACCATGCATGAGCTGGAGCAACTTAAGAGGGATCTCACACCTAGGACCGCGACAAGGCCGAACGATGCCCCGCGGGCACCAATTTTCAAAACCATAATGTACTCATAAGTCGAGTCTGTATCTTAGCATCTTTTGCCTGTTTTTTCCATCATGGTGTTTTAGTCTATTTGAGTCTAGGTTTATATTTTTTTCAAAGTTTGCTTTTTCTTTTGCAAAATGTAGTTTGATAGACCGTTTCAACAATAAAGGGTGTGTTTCTTTTACACTCATTTGTGTATTTGAACTATGTAATGATCTGATTCACGTGGCATCGTGATACGTAGGCAATCCTCATCGGATCCGGTCGCAGTTTAACCAAAGAGAAAAATTGAAAAAAAAGGGAAAATAATAAAAGGAAAGCCTAAAAGAATGCCGGAATGACACATGCTTTCGTCGCAAACATGTAGGAATCCATTTAACTGTATAGGTGCATCATGCCCCAACATGAGATTGCCTATCCGTTATTTGATTCGAATTAACCGTTCGTTTGTCGTTGAGTTCCTTCCAGGCTTTTGGAAAGGTGGTTGGTTTGGTGAAAGTCTGGCCTCGCACTCATATTTCACGAGATCGAAAGGGAGTGTTCAATTACCTATTGTTAAGGCAGGAGGCAGTGCTCACACTTACTTCACAAGGTCAAAAGGAAGTGTAGAAATGTCTTCAGAGATTCCGTTGCCAACAATCCCTGTTTCCGAGGAAAGTTCTATCTCGGGCCGTCCTCACGCCCGAATCCGCAACTGCGGAGGAAAATAGAATCTTGCGGCTCCGCATGCTGGAAATGCTTGATGACTGGAATAATGGAAAAGAGCCACCAAGCATCGTCCCTGGATTTCCTGAGTTATTCTCCAGGACAAGCGGGACTTCTAATGTCCCCATAAGTTATCCTGCTACCCCATTCGAATACCCAGCCATTTCAGCCTTCTCTGCTGGATCGCCCTCTGAGTCTCATCCTCGAGTGTCAACGACGGATGTAAACACAAATATCTTTATTGCATCACCTTGCCCAATCACGGCACAACCTGCTGCATACAAGCCGACTTTTGACTCGTCCTCGTTTACATTCCAAGCCCCATCTTTCTCAATGGAACCAACTAGGTTTGCCACCAGCACTAATCCTCCACAGCCTCAGTGCGAGCTTGCACCTGGGCAGGATCAGAACCCCAGAATTGCTGAACAAAATGAGATGGCCAAAAGAATGAGAAGCCTTGAACAGAGTTTGAAGAACATGCAAGGTTTGAGCGGACAAAAAAGCGTCTCTTACGCCGACCTATGCATGTTCCCTCACGTGCACCTACCAGTGGGTTTCAAGACCCCAAAGTTTGAGAAGTACGACGGGCACGGTGACCCCATTGCTCACCTCAAGAAATATTGCAACCAATTAAGGGGAGCCGGCGGAAAAGAGGAATTGCTAATGGCATATTTCGGGGAAAGTCTGGTAGGAATAGCCTCGGAATGGTACATGGACCAGTACATGTCCCGATGGCATGTCTGGGATGATCTCGCTAGAGATTTTGTCCCAGTATAACATCGACATCGCACCAGACCGAAATTCTCTGTCGAACTTGAAGAAGAAACCTTCAGAAAGCTTCAGAGAGTATGCTATTAAGTGGCGCGAGCAGGCTTCGAGGGTGAAGCCTCCCATGGATGAGGTGGAAATGGTCACTACTTTTCTCCAGGCTCAAGAGTCTGACTATTTCCAAAACATGATGTCAGCCATGGGAAAGCCGTTCGTAGAAGCGATTAAGATTGGAGAGATGGTGGAGAATGGGCTAAAAATGGGTAGGATTTTGAGTCAAGAAGCCATAAGGGCAACCTCCCAAGCCGTCCAAAGCGGGTCTGGAGGAATGGCAAGAGGGAAGAAAAAAGAGGAAACGGTTATGGCAGCATCGGAAGCAAGGGAATATCGTAATCCCAGGCCCCGTTTTCCAGAGAGGACTCCACAACACTACTACCCCCACCAAAACATGACATATGCTCCTCAACCATACATGGTTATGAACACTCAGCCTTATGTCCATCCGCCACAACAAGCCAACCGAGGCCAAGCTCCACCTCCCAGAAATCAGCCTCCATACCGCAACCACTATAACCCACAGCCTCCGCAAAATAATTTCCGTCCTCAGGAACCACCTAGAAGGCGGACTTTCACGCCTATAGGTGAGCCATACTCTACTTTGTTCCCAAAGCTAGTCCAGTGGGGTTTCCTGCAGCCAGTCCCTCAGACAAGGCACAACCCGACATCACCTTCTTACAAAGCCGGTGTCAGATGCGCCTATCATTCAGGGGCCTAGGGGCACGATACAAATGACTACTGGTCATTGAGAAGAGTGGTCGAGAATTTAATAGAGCAAGGGAAAATAGTGCTGAGGGACGAGGATGTCCCAAATATGACTAACAATCCATTACATGCTCACAATAATGGGCCGTTGATCGGAATGATTTGCGAAGACAAAGAATTTGACCCTGCTTTGAAAGCTATAATCGCCATTGTCGACGCAGGGAAAAAGCCTGAAACAACCCAGAAACCAGAAAAAGGGGAAAAGGCCAGTACTGTAAAGTGCGAGCCCGAAAAGAAGGTAGAGAAGAAGGCGGTGCCTGTGAAGAATGGAGTTCTTTACATCCCACGAGGTCGAGCAGAGAAGCAGCAGAGCTTCGAGGTCAAAAGGGCAAAATCTATGTACGTACCGAAAGGCGCCTATGTGGTCCGGGGGACGATTCAATCACCTCGGCTGAATGAGCCAGTGGTTATCGGACGCGTGCCACAAAAGCCGATGACCAACCCGTCCACTGTGCCGTGGAATTATCAAAGGACGTTGGTAACGTACAAAGGTAAAGAAGTCACAGGGGAACTTCCGGAAAGTACTTTCATTGGAAGGTATTCAAGCACCCAAGAGCTGAACAACGCCACACGGAGACGCTTCCCGCCAAAGAAGCCCATAAGCATCGAAGAAGCAGAATTTTTCTTCCAACAAATGAAAATGCCAGACTATGAAGTAATAGATCAACTGCGCAAGTGCCCTGAGCAAGTGTCCATGTTATCTCTGCTAATGAGGTCAACCGAGCATCAAAAGATCTTACTCAAGACCCTGAATGAAGCATACGTCCCAGCTGAAACCTCGGTTGAACAACTGGAACAGATGACGGAGAGGTTCTTTGCCATCAACCAAGTCTCTTTCAGCAAGAACGATTTACCCCCAGAGGGAGCGGCACACAACAAAGCCTTGCATCTAACAGTTAAATGCGAAGGCTACTACGTCAAACGGGTGATGTTGGATGAGGGTTCAGGTGTTGACATTTGTCCGCTCTCCACACTACAGAGAATGGAAATTGGGTCCGGAAGAATCTGCCCCAATAATGTCTGCGTGAGGGCTTTTGACGGCATCAAGAGAGACACCCTTGGAGAAATAGACTTGATATTGACCATAGGGCCAGTGGAGTTTGAGGTAACTTTCCAAGTGCTTGACATGGACACGTCCTACAATTTCCTCCTCGGCAGGCCCTGGATTCATGTGGCGGGAGCTGTGCCTTCCACTCTTCATCAGATGGTGAAGTTTGAGTACGAAGACCGAGAGATCGTGGTCCATGGAGAAGACGAGAATGCTATTTATCGGGACCCATCCATCCCATATCTCGAACCAAGAGAAGGGAGCGAACACACGGTCTATCAAGCTTTCGATATTGTGTTAGCAGAGCAGCATGAAGAGGGAAAACCTTGCCCCCAACCTTTCTTGTCTAACGCATCGGTTATGGTGGCTAAAGAGATGATCCGGCACAGATTCAGGCCAGGAAAAGGGCTCAGACGAACATTGCAGGGAATAACGGAACCCATCACCCTGCCTTCCGCCAAAAAACTTTTTGGGATAGGTTTTCAACTGACCCCAGAAGATGAAGAATGGGCAAGGAAAAGGAAGAATAAGGGGTGGAAATTGCCTCGTCCACTGCCGACTTTATATGAAACTTTCGTCGGACCAAGATATACTGAAGAAGAAGACGACGAGGTTTTCACGGCTGAGGAAATCGAGGAGATATGTGGGGCAATGAGAGAAATGCTCTACGAGGCTCACATGGTTCAACTAGGAGAAGGCACCAGCACCGCCGAAATACTATATATGGGGCAAAACGCCAAACTCCGAAACTGGGAGGCCACGCCATTCTCGACTAGACGGAAGTCCGGGTAGACTTGTCCTGCCACCTTTCCTACATCACAAGTTATCTCCAGGATATAACTTGGATGTTTTCTTCTTTTAATTGTTGTTTTGAATTCCTGAGTTTGTAAACATTGTTGTCTTCCAAATTTCAAGAAGAAAAAAATAAAAAAATAAAAAAAAATCATCATGGTTTTCCCATTTTTCCTTTGTTCTGATTTTGTTATTTTTCCTTTATCTTTTCTTTCAGTTATAATAATGCGGCTTTAAATATGACATGCTCGCGGACTTCATGCCCAGATCACAGTGAGTTATTTAATTGTGAAATAATGAACCAAGAACCAGAATATGATGAAGAAGAGGCTTTTAGGGAAATAAACCGAGAGTTGGAACATTTTGAGAATAAACCTAAGCCAAATCTGAATGACACCGAACCGGTTAATTTAGGAACTCTTGAAGAAATCTGGGAAACCAAAATAAGCATTCACACGGACAAGAAAACGCGAGACGCGATAATTCAACTTCTTTTTGAATTCAAAGATGTGTTTGCTTGGTCATACGATGACATGCCGGGATTAGGTGTTGATCTAGTGGTTCATAAATTGCCAATTCACCCTGATTGTCCTCCAGTTCAACAAAAGCAGCGAAAGTTCAAAACTGAGGTCAGTGACAAGATCAAAGAGGAGATCACCAAACAACTGAAAACGGGAGTGATTCGGGTAGTCCAGTATACAACATGGTTGGAAAATGTGGTTCCAGTACCGAAAAAAGACGGGAAGACTCGGGTATGTGTAGATTACCGAGATTTGAATATAGCAAGTCCCAAAGATAATTTCCCACTGCCCAACATCCACATCCTTGTTGATAATTGCGCCAAACACGAGATACAGTGTTTCGTAGATTGTTACGCTGGGTATCATCAGGTATTGATGGATGAAGAAGACGCTGAGAAAATTGCCTTTACCACGCCTTGGGGCACCTATTGTTATCGGGTCATGCCATTTGGTCTGAAGAATGCTGGGGCTACTTACATGAGGGCCATGACTGCCATTTTTCATGACATGATGCATCAGGAAATAGAGGTGTACGTGGACGACGTGATAGTCAAGTCTAGGACGCAGGAAAATCACATCCAAGTCTTGAGGAAGTTCTTCGAGAGACTTAGGAAGTACGACTTGTAGCTAAACCCAGCCAAATGTGCTTTCGGAGTCCCATCGGGAAAGCTTTTGGGCTTCATAGTAAGCGGGAGAGGTATCGAATTAGATCCAACGAAGATAAAATCTATCAGAGATCTACCTCCTCCAAGAACGAAGAAAGACGTGATGAGTTTGTTGGGCAGGTTAAACTATATCAGTCGATTCATTGCCCAGCTGACGAGCACGTGTGAGCCCATATTCAAGCTTTTGAGGAAAGACGCGGCGATCGAATGGACGGCCGAATGTCAAGAAGCTTTTGACAAAATTAAAGAGTATCTTTCAAATCCCCTGATTTTGGTCCCACCAGAGCCAGAGACACCACTGTTCTTGTACCTAACGGTCTTGGAGAATTCTTTCGGTTGCGTCCTCGGACGACATGACATAACCGGAAAGAAAGAGCAAGCAATCTACTACTTGAGCAAGAAGTTCACCGGATACGAGGCCAAGTATACTCTGTTGGAAAGAACGTGTTGCGCTTTAACGTGGGTGGCTCAGAAACTGAGACATTATCTCCAAGCTCACACTACTTTCCTCATAAGCAGGCTGGATCCTTTGAAGTATATATTTCAGAAACCAATGCCTACTGGAAGACTGGCCAAGTGGCAAATCTTATTTACTGAATTCGACATAGTCTATGTCACTCGCACGGCAATGAAAACCCAGGCGCTAGCAGATCATTTGGCTGAAAATCCGGTCGATGAGGAATACCAGCCATTGAGCACCTACTTTCCAGATGAAGAAATAAATACTGTAGAAGTGGTCTCGGAGAATGCTCATATTTGGAAGATGTTCTTTGATGGAGCCGTAAACGCCAAAGGTGTAGGGATTGGGGCAATTTTGATCTCGCCCTCCGGTTAGCATTATCCAGCCACAGCTAGACTACGTTTCTTTTGCACAAATAATACAGCTGAGTATGAAGCCTGCATCATGGGCATGCATATGGCGATCGATCAGGATGTCGAAGACTTACTAATCATGGGAGATTCTGACCTGATTATCCGGCAAGCCTAAGGTGAATGGGAAACTCGGGATGTCAAGCTTATTCCTTACCGACAGCACGTGGAGGACCTCAGCCAGCATTTTAAATCAATAGAGTTCAAGTATGTCCCGCGGTGTCACAATGAACTAGCAGATGCACTTGCTACTTTGGCTTCAATGCTACCTTACCCAGGCAACGCCCACGTCGATCCCTTGGAAATCCAAATCAGGGAGAGGCACGGTTACTGTAACGTAATCGAGGCAGAATCAAGTATACAGCCATGGTACCATGATATCAAGAGGTTCTTGAAGACACAAGAATACCCCGAGCATGCTACTGGAGATCAAAAGAGAACCATTAGGCGGCATGCAAGTGGTTTCTTTTTGAGCGGTGAATTGTTGTACAAAAGGACCCCGGACCTCAACCTACTAAGATGTGTTGACGCCGAGGAGGCAAGAAAGATCATGCACGAAGTACACGCAGGAGTGTGCGGACCCCACATTAACGGGTACGTCTTGGCAAAGAAAATCCTTCGAGCAGGTTATTATTGGATAACCATGGAAAAGGACTGCTTTAGTTTTGTTCGGAAGTGTCACCAGTGTCAGGTGCACGGTGATTTGATTTATGCACCTTGGCCATTTGTCGCCTGGGGCATGGACGTCATTGGTCCGATCAAGCCGAAAGCCTCAAATGGACATAGATTTATACTGGTTGCCATCGACTACTTCACAAAATGGGTAGAGTCTGTAACTCTCAAGTCGGTCACCAAAAAAGCTGTAGTGGATTTTGTACATTCAAATCTTATTTGTTGTTTCGGTATTCCTGCAACTATCATCACAGATAACTCAGCAAACCTGAACAGTCACTTGATGGGAGATGTATGCGAGCAATTCAAAATAACGCATAGGAATTCTACTCTTTATTGGCCAAAGGCCAATGGCGCTATAGAAGCAGCAAACAAAAACATTAAGAAGATTTTGAGGAAAACGATCCAAAGTTCCCGACAGTGGCATGAGCAGTTGCCATTTGCATTGTTGGGGTATCGCACTACGGTACGCACGTCAGTAGGAGCAACTCCTTATCTTTTGGTTTATGGGACCAAGGCTGTAATACCGGCAGAGGTAGAAATTCCTTCACTTCGAACCATTGTCGAAGCAGAAATCGAAGACAGCGAGTGGGTCAAGACTCGATTAGAGCAATTGACTTTGATCGATGAGAAGCGAATGGCCGCGGTTTGTCACGGACAGTTGTACCAACGAAGAATGGCCCGTGCTTACAACAAGAAAGTCCGACCCAGGAATTTCGAAGTAGGTCAGCTGGTACTGAGGCGTATTCTGCCACATCACCAGGAAGCAAAAGGGAAATTTGCTCCAAATTGGAAAGGCCCATACATCATAAGGAAGATATTGCCGAGAGGAGCATTGTATCTAGGTGATATCGAAGGAATTGACCCCGAAACAGCAGTAAATGCAGATGCAGTCAAGAGATACTACGTCTGAATGACACCCCATCGGTCCTGACACATTTGAAATGCTGAAGATTTTATTCCCACTATCAACTCTCTCTACAAGCCTTTGAGCCGGTTACATTTAAAAAAAACAAATAAAACAAAACATTGATTGAGGCCTGAACTACGTTTGACTTGATTCCGAAAGGATACGTAGGCAGCCTCTCCCTGAGGTTCAGTCACACCAACAATAAAATCTCATTTACCCTGAAATTGAAACCGGGGCACGTCAAGCGGTTTAGAAGTTAGTATTATTTACTTTTCTTTGCCAAGCACAAGCCTTTCAGATCAATTACCAAAGGTAACGGGATGCCAAAAAGCGCCACGAATGAAGACGGGTACACTGTAAATAGAGAGAAATAAAATGAGAGCGTCTCGTCGGTGAAAACCTCCGGGCACCGCGAGGCGACGAGAGTAGAGAAATCAAAAAGAGAGAGCTTGTGTAGTAAAAACTCGTAAAGAGTGCTATCAAGCGACAGCAAGGAGGGAAACGAGAGAGGTCAACTAGCGAAAACCCGCAAAGGGCGCTGTTGGCCGAAAAGATGACTCCACCCCAGGAAGTCTCGGCAAAGTTCCACCGGTTTGAAACACAAACCCATTTTGGTTCGAGAGGAAATGCAAGTTCATTGAAGGTCAGGCGTCCAGTCCAAAGAGCATGTCATGTCCATTTAAAGTCAGCATTGTTTTCCTCAGATAAGTCTTTTCGTCCCGAAAGGGACACTTCTTTTCTGAAGTTTGCTTTCTCCTTTCTTTGCTTTTCTTCGAATCCCTTTCATTTTTAACCTTGAGTTCCAGATATACCGGAAAGGATAGGTGGCAGGTTTGGTTTCACGAAATTCCATTTTGAAGGAAAATACCTCATTTCGGTTGCACGTTTGTCCGAACCTGATGAATCCTGATGTTCGACTACATTTTTAAAAAAAAAGGAGAAAAATTTCCCCAGCAAGTCCGCCTTGTAAAAATCCCCACAGAACTTCCCTTGTACAAATCCCCACAGAACTTCCCTTTGTACAATTCCCCCACAGCGCCATCCTTTTGTAAAATTCCCCAGCGAGCTTTCCCAACAAATCCCGGCAAGTCCGCTTTGCAACAAATCCCCGGCAAGACCGCCTTGTACAAATCCCCACAGAGTCTACCCATTAAAATCCCCATTGAAAATCCCCGAGCAAAACGGGACCAAAAAGAGCCTTACGAGGCAAATCATCCCAGAATCTGGAAATACAAGCCTGAGCAGTCTAAAGGGTTTCGCCGTTTGAATCCAATCAATGGTAGGACTCCTCAACAGAAATAAGGACGCGACAAGGCAACTGGAACAATCAAGGTCACCGAACCAACCGCCATTTCCGAACTAACAATTGTTCTTTGTTTGAGAAGTTGAAACATGTATAATCCAAGACAACCGTGCAAGAAGCAGGTGTCACCCAAAGAAGAAGGTACATGGATACAAGAAACAGTTTAGCAATAAGGAATCCACTCGAAAGGTAAGTTTCCACAAGATTCCCTTTTATCTTCTACTAAACTGAGAAAATTCAAAAAAAAAGAGGTCAGTTAGTATCCTCGAACTTTGTCCCCAGCCAGTCAGCATTAGGGTTTTAAACCCTAAACTGAACTTTTTTCCTTTAGTCAGCATTAGGGTTCTAAACCCTAAACTGAACTTTTTCCTTTAGTCAGCATTAGGGTTTTAAACCCTAAACTGAACACTCTTTCCTTTAGTCAGCATTAGGGTTTTAAACCCTAAACTGAACTTTTTCCTTTAGTCAGCATTAGGGTTTTAAACCCTAAACTGAACTCTTTTCCTTTAGTCAGTATTAGGGTTTTAAACCCTAAACTGAATTTTTCCATTCAGTCAGCATTAGGGTTTTAAACCCTAAACTGAACTTTTTCCTTTATTCAGCATTAGGGTTTTAAACCCTAAACTAAATTTTTCCATTCAGTCAGTACTAGGGTTTTAAACCCTAAACTGAACTTTTTCCTTTAATCAGCATTAGGGTTTTAAACCCTAAACTGAACTCTTTCCTTTAGTTAGCATTAGGGTTTTAAACCCTAAACTGAACTTTTTCCATTCAGTCAGCATTAGGGTTTTAAACCCTAAACTGAATTTTTCCATTCAGTCAGCATTAGGGTTTTAAACCCTAAACTGAACTTTTTCCTTTAATCAGCATTAGGGTTTTAAACCATAAACTGAACTTTTCCATTCAGTCAGCATTAGGGTTTTAAACCCTAAACTGAACTTTTTCCATTCAGTCAGCATTAGGGTTTTAAACCCTAAACTGAACTTTTTCCTTTAGTCAGCATTAGGGTTTTAAACCCTAAACTGAACTTTTTCCATTCAGTCAGCATAAGGGTTTAAACCCTAAACTAAACTTTTTCCATTCAGTCAGCATTAGGGTTTTAAACCCTAAACTGAACTTTTTCCTTTAGTCAACATTAGGGTTTTAAACCCTAAACTGAACTTCTTCCATTTAGTCAGCATTAGGGTTTTAAACCCTAAACTGAACTCTTTCCTTCAGCCAACATTAGGGTTTTAAACCCTAAACTGAACTTTTCCTTTAGTCAGCATTAGGGTTTTAAACACTAAACTGAACTCTTTCCTTTAGTCAGCAATAAGGATTTTAAACCCTAAACTGAACTTTTCCTTTAGTCAACATTAGGGTTTTAAACCCTAAACTGAACTTTTCCCTTTAGTCAGCATTAGGGTTTTAAACCCTAAACTGAACTTCTTCCATTTAGTCAGCATTAGGGTTTTTAAACCCTAAACTGAACTTTTCTAATTAGTCAGCATTAGAGTTTTAAACCCTATACTGAACTTTTCCTTTAGTCAGCATTAGGGTTTTAAACCCTAAACTGAACTTTTCCCTTCAGTCAGCATTAGGGTTTTAAACCCTAAACTGAACTTCTTCCATTTAGTCAGCATTAGGGTTTTAAACCCTAAACTGAACTTTTTCCTTTAGTCAGCATTAGGGTTTTAAACCCTAAACTGAACTTCTTCCATTTAGTCAGCATTAGGGTTTTAAACCCTAAACTGAACTCTTTCCTTCAGTCAGCATTAGGGTTTTAAACCCTAAACTGAACTTTTTCTTTAGTCAGCATTAGGGTTTTAAACCCTAAACTTAACTTTTTCTTTTAGTCAGCATTAGGGTTTTAAACCCTAAACTGAACTTCTTCCATTTAGTCAGCATTAGGGTTTTAAACCCTAAACTGAACTCTTTCCTTCAGTCATCATTAGGGTTTTAAACCCTTAAACTGAACTCTTTTCCTTTAGTCAGTATTAGGGTTTTAAACCTTAAACTGAGCTCTTTTCCTTTAGTCAGCATTAGGGTTTTAAACCCTAAACTGAACTTTTTCCTTTAGTTAGCATTAGGGTTTTAAACCCTAAACTGAACTTTTCCTTTAGTCAGCATTAGGGTTTTAAACCCTAAACTGAAATCTTTTCCATTTCAGTCAGCATTAGGGTTTTAAACCCTAAACTGAACTTTTCCATTCAGTCAGCATTAGGGTTTTAAACCCTAAACTGAACTTTTTCCATTCAGTCAGCATTAGGGTTTTAAACCCTAAACTGAACTTTTTCCTTTAGTCAGCATTAGGGATTTAAACCCTAAACTGAACTTTTTCCATTCAGTCAGCATTAGAGTTTTAAACCCTAAACTGAACTTTTTCCTTTAATCAGCATTAGGGTTTTAAACCCTAAACTAAACTTTTTTCGTTCATTCAGCATTAGGGTTTTAAACCCTAAACTGAACTCTTTTCCTTTAGTCAGCATTAGGGTTTTAAACCCTAAACTGAACTCTTTTCTTCAGTCAGCATTAGGGTTTTAAACCCTAAACTGAACTCTTTTCCTTTAGTCAGCATTAGGGTTTTAAACCCTAAACTGAACTCTTTTCCTTTAGTCAGCATTAGGGTTTTAAACCCTAAACTGAACTTTTCCTTTAGTCAGCATTAGGGTTTTAAACCCTAAACTGAACTCTTTTCCTTTAGTCAGCATTAGGGTTTTAAACCCTAAACTGAACTCTTCCATTTAGTCAGCATTAGGGTTTTAAACCTTAAACTGAACTTTTTCCTTCAGTCAGCATTAAGGTTTTAAACCCCAAACTGAACTTTTCCTTTAGTCAGCATTAGAGTTTTAAACCCTAAACTGAAATTTTCCCTTCAGTCAGCATTAGGGTTTTAAACCCTAAACTGAACTTCTTCCATTTAATCAGCATTAGGGTTTTAAACCCTAAACTGAACTCTTTCCTTTAGTCATCATTAGGGTTTTAAACCCTAAACTGAACTCTTTCCTTCAGTCAGCATTAGGGTTTTAAACCCTAAACTGAACTTTTCCTTTAGTCAGCATTTGGGTTTTAAACCCTAAACTGAATTTTTTCTTTTAGTCAGCATTAGGGTTTTAAACCCTAAACTGAACTTCTTCTATTCAGTCAGCATTAGGGTTTTAAACCCTAAACTGAACTCTTTCCTTCAGTCAGCATTAGGGTTTTAAACCCTAAACTGAACCTTTTCCTTTAATCAGTATTAGGGTTTTAAACCCTAAACTGAACCTTTTCCATTCAGTCAGCATTAGGGTTTTAAACCCTAAACTGAACTCTTTCCTTCAGTCAGCATTAGGGTTTTAAACCCTAAACTGAACTTTTCCTTTAGTCAGCATTAGGGTTTTAAACCCTAAACTGAACTCTTTCCTTCAGTCAGCATTAGGGTTTTAAACCCTAAACTGAACCTTTTCCTTTAATCAGTATTAGGGTTTTAAACCCTAAACTGAACTTTTCCCTTTAATCAGGATTAGGGTTTTAAACCCTAAACTGAACTTTTTCTTAATCGGCATTAGGGCCCCGACCCTAAACTGAACTTTTCCCCAGTTGGTCGGCATTAGGGTTTCAACTCTAAACTGAACTTCTCCCCAGCTAGTCAACATTAGTGCTCCAACCCTGAACTGAACTATTTCCATTCCGCCAGCATTAGGGCTCCAACCCTTAACTGAGCATTTGTCTGTCAGCCAGCATTAGGGCTCCAACCCTGAACTGAACATTTTTACCTTATGGCAATATTAGGGATCCAATTCCGGAGTTGCATTTTGTAGTTCAATCCTTTCATCAACTCTATAAACTTCCTAGCAACTAACTCACGAAATTTTCCTAGTAGAACTGGGGCAGAAAATTTCGCTCGTTTGTTTTTCCTCGCAGGTCTGACCTATAGCCACACGGGTCGAAACGACCCACGAGATGAGTCTCAACTCAGAATCAAAGAAGAAAAAGATGAAAAGAAGATGAGTCGAGTTATTCGGAAAGGCGAGGGACGGATCGTTCAAAGGTTTGATCAAGGTCGCGAATTCTACCAACCCCGTCTTACCCAGTACCGGAAATAAATAGGCACCTACAACTTGCAAGCATCAAGAGTCCGATCGAAGTCTTCAAGCAGAATCGGCTAAGACCCAGGATCAAGTCGCAAAAGAATCATAGATAGGAATCTTGTAACTAGCGGTTGGTATGCATACGTAGTTAGTTCAGTTTCAATTTTCCTTTATTTGTAATAAGGGAGTCAGTAAGCAGCAATGGCAACAGCAGTAACGGCAAGCATTGCAGTCCTATGGTAGTCCCAGCTACCCAAAGTTTCTCGAACTACATTGACCTGATTCCTGTTTAGCCCAGGATATGTAGGAAATCTTCGAAGCAAAGATTCGGTCAAATTGTTCAAATCTTTCAAAAAAAAATGTGCTTCACACAGAATAGTCCAATAGGCAAAAAAAAATCGCTCATATCCACTCACTTTTCTTTGCACGAAAACTCTTCGTGTTTCCGAACAAAGAGGGGCAGCTGTGAGCACGTGATTTTTGTTTTCGCGACATTCACCCCAAAAGAAACAAAAATAATAGCAATTGGTCTTGCTGTACAATTTTTGGATTTTTACATGGCATGTTGTTAATTATTTATGATTTTTGCCCATTTTTTATTAAAACAAAATACAAAAAATGTGTGTCATGTGTAGTTTGAACCGTAACCCGGTTATTAAATGGAAAATCATAAAATATGCATTTTTTGTCCTGATTGTTGCCTTGTTTGATTTTACCTACTTTTAATATTTTAATATGCATGTAATAATTACATTAAGTGTTAATGGTGTTTAATTTTTATTTAATTAGGTTTTGTGTTTAAGAAAAATTAGAAATAAAAGGAAAGGGTGCAATTTATTTTAAATAAATTTGGGCTGGTTCCCCATTTCAAAATCTGAGGCCCAAACGAGCAGCCCAAGCTACCAGTCCAAACAGCCAATCTCCAGGCCACAAAACGACGTAGTTTGACACCAAAACTACGTCGTTTCAATGCCAATCCATCTCGACCATCAAACCAAACTGATCCAACGGTCCAGATCTCTCACCCGTAACCCCATTACCCGACCCGTTACCCGAACCAACCCTGACCCTTACTAAGCCAAACGACACCGTTTCATTTAAGCCTTCAGATCCAAGTCGTTGATCTCGATTGATCCAACGGCTGAGATCAAGCCATCCACCCCATATATAAGCTTTCCACTCATACCCCACCCCCTATCCGAATACCCCTCCTTCGTCCTCATCCTTTCCAACAAACCCAAAACCCCGGAACCCTAGCCGCCCCCTTTCCGCTCACCATTAATCCCGGCGGCATGGACGCCGGTGACCCCCACTTTAACACCATAGATGCACCTCACCACCCTGAACCCAATCCATCAACCATTTAGCTCGAATCCCCTCCCACCTTCTCGAATCTTCATTTGAAGATTTGAGTCGGACCTCGACTTACCCCGATCTACCCCAGTTTCACACCAGACAGTCCTCGGACCTCCCTCGTGACCAAACCATGCTTGGTTTGGTCCGAATCTAACCAGGGAAACTTAGATCCCAAATCTACCCTTAGGAACCCTAGAAGTCCTGATGCTTGGTCTGTGGCCGTTTGAACTAAATGATTAGGGTCTAATGGACCTTAATCGAAGTGTTCTCAGTAGAGAACACTTCGATTAAAGTCCATTCAGCCCCAAGAAGGATCGATTCAAATCCGAACTAGGGTTTGCTGATTTTTCAAGATTTCAGGTATTTGTGTCTTCCCTTTTATCAGTTCATGAGTTTTGCTGTAGTTAAACGTTTGTTTATTGCCCCAAAATGTTTAGTTGATTTTATTTTTGAATTGTTTGTCGACTGTGTCCTGTCCGCCTTGCCTGAACCTCTGTATATGGTCAAAGTCTTTCTTCATTCACTGATAATGTGTGTGTTTTGTAAACTGCATATTTGTTTGAATTTGTAATTGGTCATTTAATTAGTTCCCAAGGTCATTTCTGTATTGACATTACAACCTGAACCCCTTGTTCAATACTGTTAGATTTCTGATCATGGTCTTTGATTGTATAATTAGTATAGTCGATTCGATACGTGTCGTCGAATAGTTTCAGCTGTTTAAATGATAACAATTTGATCTGTTCTTGCTGAACATTGTTTGAATCAAAATTGAGAATCGACTATAACTACTTATATTTGTTGATTTGAATCAGAAACTTAAGGATTTGGTTTGCAACCACAGTCTGAATTGGTGGCATGTGCATTTGTGCACAACATGTGCATAAAGGCCCTTTTTAGATTAAAATAGTTTTACAGCATATGCTGTCAGATTATATTCTTGCTGCCCCTGTCTGCTTTTAGTTTAATAAAATGTTAAAGGGGACTGTCAGGGAATATCATGGGAGGAGTTTGTTAATTTTAAAAGATGAGTGGAAAAACCACAGACCACATGGGAGGGGACCTGAATGTGTTTAACAGACTGTAAAGGGTTGATTGCTAGGCTATAAAAAACAGGCAGAACTTCCATTAGAAGGACGGGGAATTTTGGAACAGAAAAACACAGACAGATTTTAGACTAGAAAATTTAGACTGTGCCAGGAGATTGATTTTTAGAAGGCATAGATACAGAGAGATATCACAGAATAGGCATATACAGGTACATACACAATAGAGAAAAACATACAAAAAATCAGAAACTGTTTCTTCCTACTGTTGTTTGGGTTTCATTTGTTCAATCTGTTCAATCAATCCTGATTTCTTCCAAGTCTCGACTAAGTCTATTGTTTGGTTTGCATTGTTTGTTCTCCTGGACTTGGTTTTGTCTTGGAGCATTGTTTCTACTGCACTGTGTGCTGCTGTTGTGTTGTTACTACTTATTCTATCGGCTATAGTTGCACCTTGCTCTGGGATTTGTCCTGTTGTTATCTGCTATTACTGCTGCTGCATTTGTTGCCATTGTTACTCTGCTGACTTCCCTTCTTCTTCAACTGTAAACACTTCCAGGTACACACTTCTGAAACCATGTGTTGTTGAAAGCTTGAAGTTTTGAAGCAGAAATAAAGAAATGAATGTTGTTTACTTCACAATGCTTTGTGTTCAAAATATAGCCATAGTTTGAATAATAAGTTGGCCTGCATTTGTTTAACTTCAAACTGCAATTGCTCTGTATGAATTAACATACATTCTGATTGAGATGAACTATTAGATAGCATTGTTTGTTAGATCAGACGTATTTTAATGCATATAACCATTGGGTCTTGATTTAGTTATGACATTATAACATAGAATCATGACAAACATCTGTATGTATTTTGTCTAGACCTCTGAACTGTCAAATCTGTTGTATTTGGTTCCATTTGACTTCAGGATAAATGTATCCCAAACAAATTCTCATGTGGTTACGTTAACAATTTGGCCATGTACGCCAACTCTCTTGTTAGACTACTTGTTCCGATATAGGTTCGATATGGGCTTCGATATAGATTCACTGTTTCGAAATAATGCGATGACTTTTGAGGTAAACTAATAGGCATTTTTGAGTTCAATTAGTAGTAAGTTTTCCTAATAAACAGCCGATTTCATTAATCAAGCCCAAATAAGCTAGTTTTAAAATTCAAATTTGAAGGTCGTTTAATGTAAGTTTAGTATATGTTATTAGTTTGCTTGCAATCTCCCTTAGCAAATTAACAAGCGTATTCACTCGTTGAAGACAAGGCATGAGGTAACTCTCACCTCGCAAACAACCAATCAGGTAATCAAACAAAATTCGGATTCGGCAAACATAGTAAAGATTTAGCATGTAGTTGCTTAAACAAGTAAATTTGGTATCTTCTTTCTTTTATTTTTTAGAGACAAACGTAATAGAAATGTAGTCACTTTAGGACGTCTTTTTTTTTTAAAGTAATGAGACGAGCCTCGTCAAATAAAGATACACATTGCGGAGCCCTCAATAATTGATCCTAATAAACACATAGGTTTTGGGATGGACTGTCTAGAAAAGTTCACTCCTTCCCCAAAGATAATAACGCGTTAGGCTCTTTAGGCGCGACTTAATTAAATTACATTCTTAAATTCGGGTGCACATTGATGTGACCCAAATCAAAATCTCAACAGGAGTCAAGATGTGTTAACAACTACGGGTGCATTGATTGCGACGTGGTTCAAGATGCATTTTCACGACATTGCAATTCTATAAAAAATGGTAATAATGAAAGCGGTCTAAACTTAATAAAAGCACATAAGTCACAACATGCATTTAAATCAGATATTTAGCCATTATAACAATTTAAGCGACCGTGCTAGAACCACGGGATTCGAGGGTGCCTAACACCTTCCCTCGGGTCAACAGAATTCCTTACTTAGAATTTCTGGTTCGCAGACTTCATTTGGAAAAGTCGAAAATTTCCTCGATTTGGGATTCAAGATAAACCGGTGACTTGGGACACCCAAAACCAAACCTTTCCCAAGTGGCGACTCTAAATTAAATAAATAATCCCATTTCGAATATTGTCACTTAAATTGGAAAAACTCCCTCGCGCATTTTTACCCTTCGGGGCCGGGCGCGCAAAAAGGTGGTGTGACAAACACTCAAACTCATGATTCCCATAACTAATAAACACATTTGACCCTTGAGCCTATGCGCGTGTATTACACATACACATACGTGCCTATCCAGTTAGCAAATGACCAATCCAAAAGTAAGACCCTACCCAACTAATGATATGTGTAATTTTTAAATAAAAATTGTCACCTATATTTATATTTTAAAAATAAAATAAATACAATAAGAAAGAAAAAACTTAAACCCTTCGAGCTTCCTTTTCCCCGTTCCTTCCCATTATCTCCCCTCCCCACGCCTGCAACTCATTCGTCTACTTCCATATCAACACTTCCTTCCTAAGTTCTTCTTCGTCTCTCCAAATTTTTCTTATTCTTTTCTAGCTAGGTAGATTGCCGGAAATTTCTTTCGATCAGTACTGTCGCAGAATTGGTTTTCTTTAAAGTTGTGACAATTAATTCGTTGTAGTGGCCAATCGGCGTGACCTCCTCAGCAGCTTGCTCTTGGGCGATTTGGACCATTAGAACGCCATCTCCGACCAACTGGAGCCCGCCGGAGAGTTGCAAGTCATCAAAAGTGGCGATTCCTACAGTGAAATCTCCTGATTTTTGGTGGAGAGGTAGTTCTTAGTGTGGAGAACAATCTCTACGGCTTGGAATTGCAAGATTGAATGGTTAAAAATTGAAGAATTGTCCGACCCGATGGATTGAAGTGGCTTTTCTCTAAATTTGACCCGATGAATTTTTCTATTTTTTTAAATTAATTATTTTAATTTTTCTATTTTTGTAAATTAAATATTTATCATATTCGCGTGCTTAATACCGGTGATTAACACGCAATTGGCCACATCAGCTATAATATTGCCACCTAAGCATAATCAACGGTCAAAGATGTTTATTAGTAGACATTTTCTCAAGTAGAGGTGTTCAAATGGGAAAATCCAAAGTTCGTGTGTCGGCTTTCAAAAGTCCTACAAGTTTAAGTGGTCAGGAAGTCATTTTGCCTACAAAATATTAATGAAACTATTTTTTTGTAATTTTTATTTTCTTGTAATAAAATAAAGTGAGAGAGTCAAAATTAGTTAAAATAATGTTATTAGGCCTAAATTAAATATTTACATGCTAAAATATAAAAAATCTTGGGGAGGGTCAAAAATCACATGTCTACACTTCATATATATTTTTACCCAAAATTTTCAAAAAACGGGGCTGGACCCGATGAGGGTTGCCTACGTATCCCACATCCGGTGAGAATCAAACCTGCGTAGTTCGGCCAGTTTTGACACAACTGAAAAATATAAACACTTTGAAATGATTTTTCTACTGTTTTTCTCTCTTTTTTCAAAAATTTTTCTTCGGGACGTATTGGATACCGGATCTTGGGCAACGGATAAAATTTTCTCTTATTCTCTGCACTTGGTCTCTTTTTTTCTTTTCTCTAAAGCTTTGTTGGTTTTCTCTCCTAATCTAGAAGTCGGTCAGCATGCAGTCTGAAACAAATTAAATGCATAGGTAGCACATAAAAATGCATCAGGTTGGTCTTTTATTTTCGGGTACGCCTGTCCTAGACGGACTCAACCCCTGTGTTGAGTCCCCAAAGTCAAATGCATATGATGCAAACAAGCGTTACTACAAGGGATCCGGCATGAGGCTGAGTTATTCTAAGTTCAAAACCTGGGTATGTTGTTCTAGACTTGTGCACCCGAGCGGACAACTCGAGCCAAGGGGGGCTACGTACCGGGAACCAAAAGGCCATCCGGCTTTGTAACTTGTCCGAGCCTCTTTCTAATTTAAGGTATGACACTAACAGAAGAGGAGTCACGCCAGCGTGCACATCCCCAAATATGAGAAGAGAAGGGTTTCGTAGCAGCTTATATACAGTTCAAATAGTATCAAAGCGGTAAAAAGCAGTATTTAGCACATTAGGCCCAAACATATAATAAAACCAGACAATAAATAAAAGCCAAATATAACAATTATTCTAAGCTTGAATTCTTGAACCCTGAACCAGAGATTCTGGGTTCTTATCCCCAGCAGAGTTGCCAGAGCTATCGCACCTCCTTTTTCTACTATCGGAAGGGGTATGGAGGAGTTTTTCCAATTAAAGTGACAATCGAAACAAGATTATTTATTTAAGATTCAGAGTCGTCACTTGGGATAATTTATGGTGTCCCAAGTAACCAATTTGAATCCCGAATCAAGGAAGTTTGACTCTGTTTTACAGTACGCGAAACACAAAAATCAGGGTAAGAAATTTTGTTAACCCGGAAGAAGGTGTTAGGCATTCCCAAGTTCCGTGACTTTAGCGCGGTCGCTCAACTATTATTATTAGCCTGTTTATCTGATTTTAAAACATTTTTTGAAACCTATGTGCATTTGATCCCTTTTAAACCGCTTTTAATAATCCAATTGTCATACAAAAAATTATCTAGTTACACATTGCAAATCATATAACGGGAACCGTACCCACAATTTACAAAGTGTTTATTTATTTAACAAGATTAAATTGTGACCAGGTCACATAAATGTACCCCGAATTTTTATAAATTAAGCGTCACAACTACGTCACGGAAACCGTACACGTAGCTATGACAATTTATTTAATTAACGCACCTAAAGCAAACTACGAGAGTTCAAGCTATTTCTCTACGCTAATTAAGATCTCGATGTCAGGGCCATAGGCTAAGTGATTGGAGGGAGGGTCCTCAATTTTATTGAAGGAAAAGCATTCGACTAAGTCCGATTCTTAAACAAGTGAGAAATTAAATTACGAAACACCTAATCTAAACACCTCTAATGCTTGAGCACAACACTAAAAAATCTGAGATTTAAAGAACTCTTAGGGAGTGTCAATTTCGACTCGTTCTGTTTTACTCATCATCATGAAGAGACGTTTTATGCCATCAAATGGAGTAGGAAATCATAAAGGACTCAATCTAGTAATGCATAAGGAATCCGACGGAACTCATGAAATTCCCAAAGTAAAACGATAGCTTCATCAGTATACTAAAGAAACCATTAGTCCCATTCCCATACTAAAAAAACCAGCAAGAGCAGTAACGTTCCAATCTCTAACATGTTGGTTGAGTACGATTAACAGTCCTAAAATGAATACCCAAACTAGCTTAACATTCTATATTATAAACAAATTTAGTAAGCAAGATCATCTCAATGATGACAACACTACAGAATCCCCGGCGAAAATTAGCAATATTGAGCTCGACGCTATAGCTCGCCATTTAAGTGAAACAGGAAGAATGGTAAATGGACATAAACACTCAATAGCCTGTACAGTAATCCAAACCTCAATCAATTGTACAACTTCAGCCAACTAGATTAGAGCATACTCAAAACAACTCAGAACTAACACTTTAGTGAAATTATTGTTCAGCAACTTGCCTAGATCAAGCAACATATAACAAAATGCAACAAGAACCTTAAACTGAAAATCTACCACACACTACTCTAAGCTCAAGTACATTTGACACTTCTCCATTTCATTCTTGTGTAAAAAGACTCATTCATCTACCCATAAGTTAAGTTATCAAGTGTCTTGCAATACGTATAATTTTTAATAAGAAAAACAGTACTACTCTGCCAAATGTTGTTATTAACAGATAAAAGATATAATTTTCAGGTTATGCAACCAATCAACTAGCCTTCAATCCAAAAAAAAACAGAGCTTCATGCACTCTTTCTAACTTAAGCTCAAATATTAAAAGACAAATTCAAGAACAAACATATTAAGCTTATTCGATAGCCTAGCGATGAAATAGAAGAGACCGAATCACATCCAAACATTCATGATCATGAAAATTAATTGTCAGGGAATCCATAAACTTATAACTATCATCACTGACTTGTATTAATGTTTTTTTAGACAATAACAGAAGAAGAAGATGAATCTGTTGAAGCAAGATTCCTTTGATAAGAACCGAAATAATAGATGATTATGAAATTTTTGATTCCAAACTCCGAATGAGAAAATCGCAACAGGAACCGAGCGGAATCGAGACTTTGGACAACAACAAACTCAGCAACTCTCAATCGAGCCCCATTTTATCAAACAACATCCACACCAGAAAGAAAGGACGGAATATATATTTTTCTGATTTTTTTTTGAAAAGTAATCGAAAATGAAAAAGATTCAAAGAACAATGAACATTTTTTTATATGTTTTTCTTGTTCTGGAACTAAACTAAAAATTAGAAAACGAAGATGAAGAAGAATGTTTCTTTAAACCCTAGCCTTTCTGCAAAAAATCTCTCAAAAATCTCAGACCCCCCACCAAGAAAAGAAACCTTATCTTATATAGACCCTTAGATTTCTCGAACCTTCTCCCCAAAAGTAAATCCGAAATTCCTTTTCAATCCCTTTCTGTGAACGATTTTAGGGACAAATGGAGGTTCACTCGCCTGAATTTTGGCGAGATTGGGAATGATTTTGGGTGAAGAAGACAATGAATAGTCCCTGCGCCATTTGAGTCTCTAGGTTTAGGGTTGGAAAAGGTTATAGTTAGAGTTTTATATGGTAGTGAGAGGAATAGGGACCGTTGGATCCAATTGGATCAAGGGCTAAGATTTGAAGAGGGATTGGGGCGGGTCAGGTTGGGTTTTGGCTGGGGCGATGGCGGGTAAGGGCTGGCCCAATGTGGAATTGTGAGAGGGGTCTTGGGCTAAAGGCTGTCCGAAATTTGGGCCAAGTAGGGTGGACTCAATAATTGGGCTCCCTTTCCTTCTCTTCTTCTTGATTTTTAGCCTTACTAAATTTAATTAAAAATGCTCAAATAAAGTCTAATTTGTAGAATTACATTAATTGTTTATTTTTAATATAAGAATAACTAATTAATTTAAAGCTAATGAAAAGAAATTACTAAAAGCTAAAATGTAATAATAACCAATATTTTAAATTTTTATTTAATAATGCAATGAAGTAACAACTTAAATCTAAAATGCAAGTATCAACCTAAAAAAATGCAATGAATGAAATTTGACATTTTTAAGGTATTTCCCATGATTTTTTTAAAATTTTAAATATTCCCTAAAATGTAACTAAATGCAAACAATTACCAAACAATTACTGCAAATTCCTACAATAATAAACACTCAAAAGAAAAGTCCATTTGTGACTTTTGTAGGAATATTATTATTCGGGCAAAAATCACGTGCTCACACTAACTATACAATATACACTTATTTACAACTAATCTATAATTTATCTACAACTTTCATACATTATTTCTATCTAATTAAATACAACTACAATATCATACAACTTAAATATAATTATTATATAAACTTTATACAATATAACTTTTGTATGTTTTGTATCTGATTTGTATATATTTTATATGTGGTATGTGCTTCTTCCTCTCTAAAATTCCAATCAAAACTTACTCTCTTAATACAATTTTGATACATATCAACAATTTTATGTAAAAACATAGTATTGATAACTTAAATACAAATTTTATACAACGATTCATACATAATATAACTATTTTTCAACTTTCCAACAACATTTAAATTATATATATCTTCTTCTATTTTTCAACTTTCCAACAACATTTAAATTATATATATCTTCTTCTTCTTCTTCTTCTTCTTCTTCTTCTTATCGAGTCTAATCTTCACCAAAACACCCTCAAAATTGAGATATAAACTTCAAACAATATTCTCAATTGTTTGCAATAACACCCAATCCAAACAAATAATGAGTTTTCAAAACCCAAATGCAATTTTAAAGCTTCAAATTTTTTTAATGGCTGTCAGTGATGGAGAGTCAAACACATTCAAAATTTATTGATTGACAATTTTAATTTGAACACCAATTGTGCAACATGAAAAGAAATTACTAAGTTAAAACGATTGAAATCCATTGATAAATTCCATTAAAACCCCACACAACAAGAAATCCATTGATTAATTACTACAATATCTTCGTCTTGAATTTAGTAATTCTTTTCAATGTTTGTAATCCTCACTTTTGAGTTACAATCTTTGTTCTGTGAACTCTAAATTTTATAATAACCAATTAAGTGTGAAAGTTTCACTGCTAAAAATTATATTCTTTTATTAAGATCACACTACTAGAAAGAAAGCTAGACGATGGGTACACTAGCACATAGAGATACGGAGAGAGAACAAGTATAAAGGAATAAGAAAATAAATGATATTTCTTATTCAATTTCTAATATATAATTGGTAAATTGTATAAGATTGAAACCAAACTTGAGCAAAGGGTTAATAAAATTTCAAATAGTGCCGATTAATACAAAAGACCTTTGGCGTTATCGCCTAGCCCTAAAATCACATTCACCGAGCTCACCTGCAGTGCAGCAGCAACAGAGAAGCCGATAAGAAGTCCGAAATTCCCTCCCGTCATATTCATCGGATTCTCTACCGTATCAAACTGAAATCAAAGGTAATATCATTAGATTATTCTTCACATTCTGTTAATTTTTCCATCCACTTTGTCTCCTGAGAAAGGTAAATGGGGAAAACCCTAGTTACCCGAATCAGTGTGTCTGCAGTTCAAGAAAAAAAAGAACTTTGTACAGGTCTATTCTTTGCTTAGTTCATTTATGCCGTGAATTATTTGTGTATGGTTCATTTCGTTGGGTCCTAGGGTTTTCTACTGAGCGTTGTTATTCTACATTTATGGGCTATGAGGTGTGTCCCATTTTTTTTTTCACTAAACATCTTTTACATTGACCAATCATTTTCTGAACCATTTTTCTAGTGTATGGAGAAAAGGCCCAAAATAGTCCAGTATCTTTGGATTTTAACTCAAATTAATCCTATTTCTTTCACATGGAGCACTAATAGTCCACATTCTTTAATAAAGTGGTACACTTATAGTCTCCATTCAAACTTCTACTATTAGTTTTTTTAACGGAAAGAACTTCACCTGCCATCATATGAGATTTAATTTCTTAGAAAACAAAAGTTACTCATTTTGTTGAGCAAGAACCCGATCAAACACATTCTTTCAAATAGTCAAAACCCTGTTGCATAAGTCAGGCTCAATCAATTTGTCTAATGCAATTTGGTAATGTGTGTAGTTGAAGTTCTGCACTTTTTCTTCCGCTCATGATAATAAATAAAGGTAGGGAACTTCCAGTGGTCTCAATGGATCCAGTAAGTATGGAATTGCATTTTATCTGATTCTTGTTATCTTTTGAAGTTGATAATTAAGAAGAAAATTTCCCAATAACTAAAAAGAATAACGAGGATTTTAGACACAATACCTGTAATAAACATAAAATCAAAACTGGACAGATAGCAGTTCCCAGCTTGCAAGTTGCAAAGCTCTCACGTGAAAGGGAAGGGGTATGATAGTGCATTCAAGGTAGCTTCTGATTACCATCTCCAAGATTTACCACGGTGTCTAACCATGATAAGGATTTATGGTTGTTAAAAGGCTACATACGTTAATGGAATTCTTGATAAAACAATTTAGGATTTTTACAGTTAAATGCCAGTTCAATAACATGGCATCTCATAATTATTAACGAGCAAAATAAGAGGAAGAGCACGAGACTCAAGAATGCAACACCCACTGAATTATCACTTGAAATCTCTTCGATCTGCTGCTACTGTACACTTTTTCAAACTAAAGAGTACCTCGATAAGATTAATAGTGTAGAAGTATTTGTTTTCTAAGGAAATAAATCTCGTATGCTGGCATGTGAGGTTCTTTCCATTAAAAAACTAACAGAAGTTTTGACGGAGACTAAAAGTGCACCAATTTTTTAAAGAATGTGGACTATTAGTGCTCCATGTGAAAGAAACACGATTATTTTGAGCCGAAGCCAAAGAAACTGGACTAGTTTGGGCCTTTCCTCGTAGAGTATGAAAGCAGGTGTTATAATGTAACATTCAGTATGTACGTTGTTAAGATGATACAGTGTTAAGATGATGCTTTGTTAAGATGATGCTTTGGTGATATTTTTGAGCATTAAAGGATAACAAATATATCTAATTCTTGATTGAAGCAAAAATTATGTGGTAAGAGTTGGGATATTAGCAAACGAAGAAGCCATTTTGCCCCTTTTGGTGGGAAGTTATCTCCTTCAAGATAGCATATTCCACAATTCAAGCTAACAGACTATGGTAAAAAATGATTTAATCAAGGAAAACAATTTCTCATGCCAAACATACGTATATGAAAACTAGAATATGTGTAGGTCTTAAGGGTTATGCTTCTTTGACGTGCACTTTACTTCCATGCCTTCTCCACAGAGCAAACCCATTATTCCTCTTGATTTAGGTATGCATCGTATTCACCTTCGCTACAGTAGTGATGTTAGTTTCTCTAAAAAAATGAACTGGTGGAATAGAGTTGATATGGAGCGAAAATGTAACATTACTCCTTTTTGTGTATGTTGGCTGTAGCAGACTACGTGGCAGATAGTTGAGGTGGGCACAAGTTGGATTGGGCACCACCGTCATAAAGAATATCTCTCTTTTTTCTTTCTCGGGATAATTAAATTATGTTTGACTGTTAATGGTTGACTAGGGGTTACTTAAAGGCATGTTAGTCTTATGTCAGGGTTGAGAGAAAATGACATCATTTGTAATAAAATGGCATTATGCTACTTTAAATGGCTATGGACACATTGCATATCTTTTGGGATTAATTTTCTCAGTTTTGTTAAAAAGAAATCTGAGTATGATACTAACAAAAAATTAATGAAGGAAAGAAAGAAAAGAGATATGGGTAAGGTAAATGCATAAGTATATGGCTGTGTTACCTTATTGCATGACACAAATACTTTATTTATGATAGATTTCAAGCACTTGGGACAAAAATGAGCTATGGAACAATACATAGGGATGTATATGGGGAGTGGGAGAAGTCAGGGTGGCATTTTGTATTTATATATAGTGGGAGGTTGTTGCTCACTTTCAGGAGAGCTATCATCTGCAAAACTTATAAAGATGAGGAGACCCAAATATTAATTTCAAATAAATTATAGCTTTTGGAGCATCTTGGAGCATATGAGAAATGGAGCTTGTGGAGTACCACTCAACTCGAGGATTGCTCTCTTGGTTTGCTTCAAAGTTTTTCTACTTGAATCTGTTACTGTCGAATCAAATACAACATAATCAAAATGTATATCCAATTTATTTTTATAAGTATTGCTCAACAATGTTAATTGGAAGTTCTTGCACTGTTTATAAGTTACACTGACGTGCAACATTGCAGTGAATAATACCTCCATAGTTCAGAATGAGTGGCCGTTTTTCTCGCACAATCTATGTTGGCAACCTTCCCGCAGATATAAAAGAATGGGAAGTTGAAGATGTATTCTACAAGGTTTGTCTTCTCTTGCTTTAGCTTACCAATGTTGGCCAGATAAATTAAGGCCAGGATTGAAGACTTGATATATGGAATCTATTGCAAATACTCTAAAACAATTCACTTATTTATCTTTAACAAAAAGTACCATCAAGTGCATGTAGTAGTTGAGAACCTGAATTTGAAGTTCACATTTTGCTTTAGATAGTATTGCAGATAGTTATATACTTATTTGTTTCATTTTTAGCCTGTATTTCTGTAGTTTCTCATGTACATATACAAATACTAGTTGATTGTAATTTGGAAAATTATGTATCAGTGTTGGGGCGAGGACGAAGAGAAGCAAAGCAAAGAGACAAGGCCTCAATTCGCTTTAAGCGTGAAGTATGAAGCTAAGCGAAGCGAGCACTTCATATAAGTAAAACGAGATTTTCAAAAAAAGACCAAAACAAACCTTGCACAAATACAATATATATCAACACATATTCAATTTAACAAAATCCTCCATAAGACAAGCCCCCAGACCTCACTGTGTGGCATAATACTTGGTATGTTGTTGTTGCCCCCGTAAGACAAACAAAATCAACACTAAATGTAAATGGATCAAAGAAATAAAAGTTAGCTACTTCAATTGAAAATAATTCACTAAAAATGGACTGAAATGAAAACTAAAAAAATGGTAATGCTATACTTTTATAATTAGAAAATTCTACTGAAAAGAGCAAATTAAAAACTAATTGAAGAAGAAGAAAAAAAGAGAAGAATAAAAAACGATGCATCAACAGTTTGGGGATTTTTAGCAGATAAATAAGAAGAAAAAGGAAAGAAGGAAAAAAATTGACAGCCCTACTTCAATAAAGAAACGAAAAAGAAGGGAAGAAGAATGAGAAGAAGAGCAAGAAGAAATTGGCAGCATTTACATGCTTCAGCCGAGAAACGAAAAAGAAGACGAGGAATAAAATCATAGATGAGCCTTGAAGAAGTCTTCAAGCTTCTAAAACCTTAGTTTTGTCGAGTCATGCAACTTCTGTTGAGTCCCAGGTTCAATGGATAAAATTAATTTTGCAAGTTTTTTCCTTTAAATTTAAACCTGTTCAAACTTAAAAATTAATAAAGCGCATGATTCGCGTGCTTCTCGCTTTACCTTCGCTCACGCTTCATCGAAGCTGCATTGCTTCACCCCATCTGAAGCGCCAACGCTATCGTTTCGCTTCGCTTCTTGCTTTAAACGCAGAAGCGAGCGCCTCCCCAACCTTGGTATGGATAAGAAGCCAAACTCTTGCTAGCAAAGAAAATTTCAGTATTGATGCGAACTTATAATTGGAAAAGAAAGGGTGATAGTGATATAGGCTTTACAATGGTAACCATAAAAGAAGATGTAGGCTAGTTAACTTGTCTCCCTTCTAGGTTTTACTGAGATCAAAAGCAAGGTGGGGGAACGGTCACTTGTGCAGTTAAAGCGAGAAGCGAAGCGGTAAGGTTAGCGCTTCAGATGGGGTGAAACGATGCGGCTTCGATGAAGCATATGCTTCTGTCAGTGAAGCGTGAAACAAAGGTAAAGCTAGAATTGTGCGCCTTACTAAATTTTTAGTTTGGAAGGGTTTAATTTAAATAAAAAACTTTACAAAATGTTTAATTTTGTCGACTGAACCCGGGGCTGGATATTCAGAAGTTGTGTGGCTCAACAAAGTTAGGGTTTTCAGAAGCTTGAAGACTTGATCAAGGCGCAAGTATAAATTTTTTCCTTGTCCTTCTTTTTCTTCCCTTCTTTCGTTTCTCTGCAGAAGCAGGTAAAAGTTGCCATTTTTTTTCTTTCTTCTTCCCTTCTATTTTGTTTCTCTGCTGAAGCAGGTAAATGTTTCCAATTTTTTCCCTTCTTCTTCGTCGTCGTTGATTTCCTCAAAAAAATCCCCAATTATTGCTGCTTCAATTTTTTATTTCTCTTTTTTTTTCCTTTTCTGTTTCTTCGGTTGGTCTTTAATTATCTCTTTTCAGTAGATTTTTCTAATTATAATGGCTGATTATTTCCATTTTTAAAATTTTTTGTTCTGGTGTATTTTTTAAATTAAGGTTGCTAATTTTTTATTTCTTTGATCTATTTATATTTACTGTTGATTTTGCTTGTTTATTGTGCTATCTACAATTTAGTTTTATAATTGAATATGTGCTTATGTATATTGTCTTTGTGCAATGTTTATTTTGGTCTTTAAAAAAAATGAAGCGCTCGCTTTGCTTCACGCTTTAAGCAAATTGGGGCCTTGTCGCGTCGCTTCACGCTCGCCCCAACACTGGTCAAAAGGTTCCCTCCCATGCGATCATGAACTAAACAATCTGAAGACAGAGATAACCAGGGTCAGGAGTTCAGGACTACTTGTAACCAAATGAAGGGTTAAAGATGTTTGTTCTAAGAGTTTCTTCTATTCATGTCAATGGTTTTATTGTTGGTAAGAGATTGTCAAGAAAGGTGACAATGATTCTAGCTGAGTTTCAGTAAGTGTGTGAAAATCTTAATCATTTTAGATCCTGATGTATGAGCGTTTGAAGTAATGGCCATAAAATCTTGTTTTTGAGAAGTGTAGCTCATTTTTACTTATCTCTTGTTTACTCTTAATTCAAAACTAAATAGCTGCTTACTGATCTTTAGATCTCTCTTATTTTTGCAGTATGGGCGTATACTGGATATTGAGTTGAAGATTCCCCCGCGTCCTCCTTGCTATTGCTTTGTAGAGGTTGGTTATGTGAACATATGTTTACTTGAACCTTCACTTTGTCCTTCTTTATTCGTTTCCTGATTGTCAATCAATCATTTTGAGTTATATTGTATACAGTTTGAAAATGCTCGTGATGCTGAAGATGCTATCAGGGGTAGAGACGGCTACAACTTTGATGGCTGTCGTCTGAGGGTAAGAAGAGCTCAGCTAAATTTCCTTGTATTATGAAATATAGATTTTTCTGTATGCAAACTATCTTGGTAAACATTTTTACTGCTTGATATAGGTTGAGCTTGCTCATGGTGGTAGAGGGCCGCCATCTTCAAGTGATCGTCGTGGTGGCTATGGCCGCAGTGATGGTGGAGGGCGTCATGGTATTTCTCGCCATTCTGAGTATCGAGGTGCCACTGGAACTTTTGAAGGGATTATATAATGCCTTCCTATATTGAAGGCTGTGTTACAATATAATTTCTCTAATCGCTAAATTTATTTAATTCCCCTAACTAACTAAATTTTTAAAACTGGTTTCTGTGATAATCATACAGTTATTGTTCGTGGCCTCCCGTCTTCTGCTTCCTGGCAAGATTTGAAGGTGACAGAAGTTTACCTGGGGGTTCTGTTTGATGATTTGAATGTGTAGCTTGTTGCATTAACCCTCTGGAAAACATCTCAGGATCATATGCGAAGGGCTGGTGATGTTTGCTTTGCTGAAGTTTCCCGTGACAGTGAAGGTATGACCTAATATGTCCTATGCTTTTACTTGTAAATTTAGCACAATGTTCAAGACTTCAAGGAAACCATGTCGTTGCACTTGTACCTTTCTTCGTAATCCTGGGGAAACAATTGAATGTATATGAATGCTTAAGGAGTTAAAAATGTTAGGAAAAGTGTTAGCTGGGTAGCATCTATTGTGTTTTGTTTAGTTCCTGTGCTGCTCCAGTGACCAAACTAAATTATTTCTTTCATATCAGGAACCTTTGGCCTGGTCGACTATACAAACTGTGATGACATGAAATATGCTGTAAGTTTCTTATTTTGCTACATGGTATTATAAGTTTTGAATGGTTAGTTATCAAATGCTCCAATCTATTATCAAGGAGGTGTAGCCTTAGTTGCAAGGTTACCTTAAGGTCTTGGTTCAATTCTATTTGTGTTCATCATTAGAGTTTTTATAACCTTTCCCTGGATGAAAGTTATTTTGTTGACTTTTATTCCGTCGATAGTTGCTTATGGATATTTTAGCTCCTTTTTTCACTCTTTAGAAAGAGAAGTGCCACGTAGCTAACTTTTGTCTTGTTATTCAGATTCGCAAACTTGATGATACCGAGTTCAAGAATCCTTGGACAAGAACCTATATCCGGGTATTTGTTTATTTCTGTGCTGCATTTGGATTTCCTTTCTTCCCTATGCCCTCTGGGTCGCTTTTTATCTTTTAATTGTTTCTGGGGTCCCCTGTTTTTGGGATGGAGCGGTGGATTCCCTATTCAATGGAGTAGTAATGATTTAGGTTATCTTTTTGGGTGCTGTACCTAATGTATTCTTGACGTAGTACTATTTTTGACTTTATTTTACAGTCAGTTATATTTTTATTTTTAGGCTCACTCTCGTTGTCCCTATATATAGGTGAGAGAACACAAGCGAAGTCCATCCAGAAGCCGCAGCAGGAGCAGGAGCAGGAGCAGGAGTCCGAGGGGGAGCAGAAGTCCGAAGAGGAGTAGGAGGTATTCATGTTGTAAATTATGAATGGGTTGCATGTGCACACTCATTTTTCTCTTGTTTTCTAGCATAATTTTTCCTTGTGCAGCAAATCAGCTGGAAGATCTGTTTTGAGATCACCGCCGGCGAAGTCTAGATCTGCATCTCCCGTGAAGTCGACTAGGTACATGACAACTGAGTTTTTTTATTCATAATAAAGTCTGGGATGCCTCTTTTAACCCTTTTGGCGGTTTGGGCCCTTCTTTTTAAATGTAGACCCAGGTCCAGGTCCAAGTCCAGATCAAGGTCGGCGTCCCCTCGTCAGGTAAGGCTTTGTTTTTAATGTAGGATCATGATGACAATAAAGTATGTCACAGTGATATTTCATTTTTGTAATTGGAGGGTGCCTTTTCTTTATACCTTGCGGCAGACCAACATGGATGGATATTAGAATCATCGCTTCTGCTCATGCCTTTAATCATTCTGATGTTAGCTAACTTGATTGCTTTCAGGCACGATCAAACAGTGGCTGATTTCATGTGATTTTATTAGGTGTACCCCACTAAAACTATGCTTAGTTCGATTTTTGACTCAAACTGCAAAGTGTGTACCTAAAGCAGAACCATTTGAGGTCTTTCTGGTCCTACTTGAGAGCTGTGTTATCCTGCAAGCTAGGGTGTGTAACTATGCTTCTGGTTAAAGTAAATTGACTGAAAAATCAAGTTATTTCAAATTATTTCCTAAAATACTTTTTCTTTATTTATGCTTCCATAAAAAAGATAGCGCCGTTCTATCTGCATAAGGGTTACACGTGTTGACCCCGTTTTTTGGTCAGTTATACGCAAGACGTATCTTACTATATATTCCATATTATTTGCCCCTAGATTAGCTCATTATTACAACAATTGCGATTAGACAATTTAATAGATAAAGAGTGAAAAAATAACATGGGATCAAATGAAAAGTTCCCCTTTGCGCTGCATGTACTACTTGCGTAGTCAGTATATTTTTCATTGAGCCATACAAGCTGGTAATAGGGTGGATCAAATATTAATAAGTATTCATTAAAGACTAATCAGACACTTTCTTAACTTTAACATTGTAAATGGTCATGAAGGTCCATTTCCTCAGTAAGTTATTCTATGAGACCGGTAATAGCTTGAGATAATTATGGAGTTTTTCTAAAAAATTCAGCAATTATAATTGTCAAAAATTTAAAAAGAGATTCTTTAATGTGCTTGAATGGAATGCAAAGAGTGTTTAGAATCTTTCAAACCTCAATTGGGACTTGGAAGGTGTGGAAACTACTCCATTGTTAGAAATTTTAAAAATTACTATTTAACATTAAGAGTACCTAAAATCAAAGGTAAAGAAAAAATTAAAGTACAAGTGATAACTTAATACATAAAAGTTGAACCAATTAAGGTTTAAGTACATCCATCAAATGAGTAACAAGGAAAATACTTTTATTGAATAAATAGAAAAAATTATAGAATTGAAGTCAAAAAAGTTATAGAGCGAGAATCCATCTTCCCTCTCGCCAAAAGTTACCCTTTTATATGAGTTATCAAGACCAAAGTACTATTCTGACAACCGTATGCTTCTCGCGGTGGACCTGCTGGTCCCCCTGACCCACCACCGCCACCTCACCCTCCAAATCACCCTCCGACTATGCTCAATCCCTTACCAATTAATCAATTCCCATATCTCCCATGTGCTCAACAAGCTTTAAAATCCCAGCATTTAACCCCAACTTTGAACCCAACAACTTCCAATGACAAATCTAGCTCTGTTGGTGTCACGATCCCAATTTCCCATTTTAGGATGGCGTGATGACATCTAGTCTGTAAGACTAAGTAAGCCTATCAAACAAGAGAATATGACAAAAATAAAAACTAAAAAACATGATATAAACTAATAAGTCTCATAATAATCTCAATATTGAACCACAACTACAATACTTTCAAAACTTGGTGAAACTGAGTCAGAAGCTCTACAGATAGTACTAAAATCACAATATATCTCATTGTCTGAATAGAAGATAAACAGTAATTAGAGAATGACAGAAGGTGACTCCGAGGCCTGCAGACATTGAGTAGGTATACTTTGAATTCTCCGGAAATAACTGAATGATAACTAGCGTCCGGCACAGGCAACTGTACCTGGATCTGCACAAAAATGCGTAAAAACGTAGTATGAGTACACCACAACGGTACCCAGTAAATATCAAGCCTAACTTCGGTAAAATAGTGACGAAGCCAGGTCAAGACACCTACTATAATAAGAAAACTGAACAGAATATAACATAGACTAATAATGGGAAGGGAGGAAGTAAATGACAGATAACAACAACAACAACATACCTAGTATAATCCCGTAAGTGAGTTTGAGGAGGGTAATGTGTACGCAGACCTTATCCCTACTTGGGGAGGTAGAGAGGCTGTTTCTAATAGACCCTCGATTCAAGAGAAGGTGGAAAGGAAAAAAAGGGAAGAAGAAAAAGAAGAAAAAGAAGAAAGAGGGAGGGGGATGGGGGAGAAAGACAAATGAGGGAGACAAAAGACGATAAGGAAAAAGAGGAGAGAAAGTAAATGACAGATAAGCAGTTCAATAATGTAAGCTAACAACGAAAATTTAAGCAGTAAAGGCAACAAGTAGTGAACACATGATAAAACAACAAGTAGTCAAACACGGACAATTACAAGTAAGACAATGAAGGAAACAACAAGAAATGTTCAACTAACACGCCTTTTTTAGCATGAAATGTACAACAAGAATCACAACCGAGGTACCACGCCTCAAATTCACATTTCACAATTTCAATCGCAATCTTTCTTTATATTACCGCGTGAGCCTTGCATTTATTTTTGAATACATTTTCCCGAAATAACTACACAAGTTTTAGCCCCTTTATGGCACCGTGTGGCTTCAAGTAATTCTCTTACTAGCAACATGCGTATAAATCCCACCTTATCTCACCACATGCGTATCAACCACTATCCTTGTACCACTGCATGCGTATCAATCTCACAACACAATAATCAACTCGCACCACATGTGTCCATATGCCACAACAGTTGAGAAAATCAACAATACCAATATTACCACAATGTAGAGCCCATGGCTCAATCATAATGTGTACAAAAATCTCAATAACATCAAAATGAATGAGAAATACTCAACAATTAACAACTTCAACCTCAATGTGATAATGGCTTCTACAACTTCTACATCAATAACTCAACAAGAAGATATTCCATGAACTAAGAACTTCAAATAAGAGTAACTTAACAATAAAGGAGTAACAAGACAACAAGAGAGGTAGTAACTTCAACTAAAGCATACGAGAGAAAATACAACAACAAAAGATAGAACAAATACTAACAACATCAATTAGAGCATGCGAGATGAAATTTAACAATGAAAGATGTAACATATTATGACAAATTCAATTAAATGCATGAAAGAAGTCTAAAAGTTTAAACCGGTCAAAATACCATATATTGCCCATGTACACACTCGTCACCTTGTGTACATGTCTTTCACGCAGTACAATTAGCACAACCAACCCAAATCTTAAGGGGTAGCTCCCCCCCTCCTTCCCCCCCCAAAAAAAAGTTAGGCAAGACACTTACCTCAACTAGGCCAAATCAACCCTCGAATATAATTCGCCTCCACACGGCTCAAATCTAATAAAAATGACTTATTATCATCAAACAATGCAAGGGAAACCAATTACGATAGATAAAGCTATAATCTTTACACATTTCTATAAAGTCAACAAAAGTCAACCACATCGGTCAAAATCCGGGTCCAAGGGTAGATTTTGACTATCCATAACCCCACAAGTACATATATGTGTTTTGTTTTCAAATCCGAGTCTAATTCGACTCTCAAAACTCAAATCTTCATGTTTTAAAACTTTGACAAAAATCTCCAATTATCTCTTTTATTCTTATAAATTTGATGTTAAATCTAAGATAAAATCATGAAATATAGTTGCAAATTGATTAGAATCACTTACCCAATGTTTGTAAATGAAAATCCCCTCCCCAAATCGCCTCCTACAGAGTCTAGGATTCTAAAATATGAGAAAATGATATGAAATCCCGACTTTCTAACCTTTTGTTCAGTTGCATATGGCGCAACTGGGATAGAGGGTGAAAGATTTCTTGCAATTGCGGCTACTCACAACCTAAGTTGGAAGTCACAAATGTGACATAGGCTTCACAATTGCGAAACCTGCTCCCTTCGCAAATGCGACACTTTTGTCGCAAATGCGAGCCTACCATATTTCAAACCTTCTTTGATTTTGCGATTCAGGTATCGAAATTTGGACACCTGAGACCCCTTGCATGATTGGAATTGCGATGCTGGTGTTCGCAATTGGGACACCTGAGGTATCAGCACACCAGCGGTCCTGTTTTAGTTCAAAACTACTCTGAAGCACGTCTAAAACTCATCCGAGCCCTCGGGGATCCAAATCAAACATCCACACAAGTCTAAAAACCTCATACAAACTCGCTCGCATGATTAAACGTATGAATTTCAAAGAAAAGTTCAAGAAACTCTAGAATTGCAAACCAAGTGTCCGAATTCTATCAAATCAACTCCAAATGACACCAAATTTTGCAGACAAGTTCTAAATAGAATAATGGACCTATTCCAAGTCCCATAACCAAATTCCGAACCAAATATCCAAAAGTCTACGGTCAAACTTGGGAATTCTTCTAAACATCAAATTGCCAATTTTCGGAAAAACAACACAAATCAACCTACGACCCTCTGAATTCGATTTCGAGCATATGCCTAAGTCCACAATCATGATACAAACCTATTAGAGCCATCGAAATGCCGTTCCAGGGCCGTTTTTGCAAAAGTCAAACTTGGTCAATATTTCTAACTTAGGCTTTTAAGCCAAGAACCAAAGGGTCCAAATCTACCCAAAACCCCCCCCCAGAACAAAACTAACCAACCCCGCAAGTCATCAAACCATAAATACACTTGTGTGAAGCATCAAAAGAAAAAATGGGGCGCAAATACACAAAATGACGATCGGGTCTTTATATTCTCCCTCTTAAATGAACGTTCATCCTCGAATGAGTATAGAGACATACTTGAAGTGATAAAAAGGTGAGGATAACGACTCCACATGTCATGCTTGGTCTCCCAGGTCTCCTCCTCGATCGGATGACCTCTCCATTGAACCTTCACTAAAGCAATATTCTTTGACCTCAAATTTCTGACATGGTTGTCCAAGATGGCCACCGGCTCCTCAATATAAGTCAAATCCTTGTCCAATTGGACTGATCTGAAATCTAATACATGGGACAAGTCACCATAATACTTCCGGATCATAGAAACATGAAACATTGGGTAAACTCCTGATAAGCTGGGTGACAATGCAAGCTTGTAGGCTACCTCACCATCTCTCTCAAGGATCTCAATAAGACCAATATACCTAGGTTTAAACTTTCCCTTCTTCCCGAACCTCATCAAACCCTTCATGGGTAAAACCCGCAGCAAAACCCTCTCTTCCACCATGAATGCTATATCACGAGCCCTCCGATCAGCGTAACTTTATGTCTAGACTGTGCTGTACGAAGCCGATCCTGAGTCAACTTGACTTTCTCCAAGGCATCCCAAACCAAATCAGTGCTCAACAACCTAGCCTCACCCGACTCAAACCAACCAATTGGAGATCGACACCGTCTCCCATATAGGGCCTCATAAGGTGACATCTAAATACTCGATTGGTAGCTGTTGTTTTATGCAAACTCTGCAAGCGGTAGGAACTGATCCCATGAACCCCCAAAATCCATAACACAAGTGCGTAACATATCCTCCAAGATCTGAATGGTGCGCTCGGACAGTCCGTCCGTCTGGGAGTGAAATGATGTACACAACTTAATCCGTGTGCCCAACTCACGCTGCACAACTCTCCAAAAATGCGATATGAACTGTGTGCCTCGATCGGAGATAATGGACACCGTCACGCCATGGAGAAGAAAAATCTCATGGATGCCTAGATATGAAGAATAGGTAGTCACCACCAGTATGAAATGTGCCAACTTGGTCAGCCAATCCACAATCACCCATATTGTGTCAAATTTCTTCAATGTTCATAGGAGCTCGACAACAAAATCTATCCCATTTCTATTTGGGAATCTCAAGTCTTCGAAGCAAACTGCCTGGCCTCTGATGCTTGTACTTCACCTACTGACAGTTTAAGCTCGAGCCACATACTCCACTATATCTTTCTTCATTCTTCTTTACTAATAATGCTACCTCAAATACTGATACATCTTAGTGACACCTGGATGAATGGAATACCATGAACTGTGGGCCTCCTCAAGAATCAACTCACGCAACCCATCTACATTTACATATCCGGCCCTGTATCTGCAACACCTCGTCTTCTCCAATAGAAACCTCCTTGGCATTGCCTTGCTGCACCGTGTCCTTAAAGACAAACAAATGAGGGTCGTCAGATTGACGCTCTCTGATGCACTCATACAAGGAAGATCTTGAAATTAGGCAAGCAAGAACCCCGCTGGGCTCCGAAACATCTAGTCTCACAAACTGATTGGCCAAAGCCTAAACATCCATGGCTAGTGGCCTCTCTACTGGCGGTAGATATGCCAAACTGCCCATACTCTCGGCATTTATACTTAAGGCATCGACCACCATATTGGACTTCCCGAGATGACACAAAATAGTGATATCATAGTCTTTCAGCAACTCTAACCATCTCCGCTGCCTCAAGCTAAGATCTTTCTGCTTGAATAGATGCTGGAGACTTTGATGGTCGATATAGACCTCACATGGAACACTGTACAAGTAGTGCCTCTATATAATGTATGAACAATAGCTGCCAATTCCAAGTCGTGCACCAGATAATTCTTCTCATGAACCTTCAGGTGATGAGACGCGTAGGCAATCACCCTACCATTTTGCATCAACACCGCGCCAAGCCCAAAACACGATGCGTCATAATACACAGTGTAAGACCCCGAATCCGTAGGAAACACCAATATTGGGATTGTATTCAAAGCAATCTTGAGCTTTTGAAAGATCGCCTCACACTCCTCAAACCATCTAAAAGGAGCACCCTTTTGGGCAAATTTAGTCAAAGGTGCAACAATGGATGAGAAATCCTCTATGAAATGGCGATAATATCTGGCCAAACTAAGGAAACTCCAAATATCAGTAGGTAAAGACCGTCTGGGCCAACTCTGAACTACCTCAATCTTCTTTGGATCTACCTTGATCCCTTCACTAGACAACACATGACCTAAAAATGCCACCGAATCAAACCAGAATTCGCACATGGAGAATTTTGCATATAACTTTTTCTCCCTCAAGGTCTAGAGCACGATCCTCAAGTGATACTCATGATCCTCCCGACTGTGAGAATATACCAAGATGTCATCAATAAACACAATGATGAATGAGTCAAGATATGGCTAGAATACACTGTTCATCAGGTGCTTGAATGCTGCTGGGGAGTTGTTCAACCCAAATGACATCACGAGAAACTTGTATTGACCATACCGAGTCCTAAAGGCAGTCTTCACAATATCCGAATCCCGAATCTTTAGCTTATGATACCCTCACCGCAAATCAATCTTCGAGAACACTCTAGCACCTTGAAGTTGGTCGAATAAGTCATTAATGCGCGTTAATGGGTACATGTTCTTCACTGTAACCTTGTTCAACTACCTATAATCAATACACATCCACATCGAGCCATCCTTCGTCTTTACAAACAGAACCGGAGCACCCTAGGGGGACATACTAGGCCCAATAAAACCCATATCAAGCAACTCTTGTAGGTGTTTATTTAACTCTTTCAACTCCACTAGTGCCATACAATGTGGTGGAATATAAATGGGTTGACCAAAATCGATATCTCTATCGGGCAACATGCCTAGAAGGTCTGTTTGGAACACATCTGGAAATCCTTCACTATCGGAGCTGACTCAACGGCAGGAGTATCGACATTAACATCCCTCACAAAGGCTAGATATTCTTCACACCCCTTCTCAATTACCCGTTGTGCCTTAAGGAATGACATAACCCTGCTAGGAATATAATCCAATGTACCCCTCCACTCCAACCTAGCAAACTTGGCATAGCCAATGTCACAGTCTTGGCGTGACAATCCAGAGTAGCGTGATAGGGCGACAACCAGTCCATGACTAAGATCACACAAAAGTTTACCATCTTGAGTAGAAATTGATCAAGTCTGGTCTCAAAACCACCAATAACAACTAAACACGAGAATTCAAAGAATCATGAGATATATCCAAATACGGAGCAAAGTAAGATGACACATATGAATAAGTGGATCCCGAATAAAATAAGATTGATGCATCGCTATGACAAACCCGGAACCATACCTTTAATGACACCATCCGATGCAACTGCCTCTGTCCTACTAGGAAAAACATAGAAACGATCCTGTCCTCCCCCTCTAGGGAGACCTCTACCCGCCTAACCTCCAACTCTAGATAGCGGGGCAGGTGGAGCAGCAACCATGGCCTACGAACCCTGTGGGCCCTGTGGAATTCGTGGAGCCTGTGTAATATGTGGAGGTGCACCCCTCCTAAGTCTGAGGAGTCCCTCACCATATGTCTGGTATCACAACACTTAAAGCAAGCTCTTGGTAGGTATGGATAATGAAATTGACCCTGGTCTAGTCGACTAGACTGACCATTAAACGCACCCCATGCAAGAGGTGCACTAGAGGGCCACTAAGCAAAATGGGCAATATGAGACCTCAGAATAGCAGGAGCATCGCTAGTAGATGGAAGTGGTGAATAAACTGGGAGACTCACATAGCCTTACCATGACGGGATACAAGTAGAGCGTGGGCACCACTATATCCTCCCAAATCTCAAGGTCTTGGCCTCCCCGTCCTCTCTCTCATGACCCTAAATACCCTCCAACCTCCACACGATCTCTACCACATGCTGATACAGAGAATACATATATCTCCAACTCTTGAGACATGCTGAATCTAATACCAAAGTTGAGCCCCTCGATGAATTTGCATAGATTCTATCTGATTGTAGGAATCAAGGTAGGTTCATATCGAGACAACTCACTAAATCTAATACCATACTCTAACACTATCATAGTCCCTTGACGCAGCTAGTCAAACTCTGTGTGCCATGCATCCCGAAGGTTCTAGGGAACAAACTCTCTAAAACTAAGCCCAAGTGAGTGGGGCTGCATCAGCCAGCCTTCCCTCCTCGCAATCCTACCACCTGTGGTATGCTGCTCTTGACCGCTGAAATGTAGTAAAAGTAACTCCGCTCACCTCCACAATACCTATGATATGGAGAATACAATGGCACTTCTCTAGAAAGACATTTGGATCCTCGGTAGCTGCACCACCAAAAGTAGGAGGATCATACTTCTTGAACCTCTCAAGTCTTCTCTGCTCCTACTCAGATGTCGCTGGTCTGACCTCAGGCTGAATTGAAATAACTAGCTGTGCTGGCATGACACCCGCGACCTGGTCAATGTGGACCTGCTGCTCAGGAGTATGAGTCACGGGATTTTGAGCTCCTCCCCCAGCCTGAGATGTGGTTGGTGCAAGGGGAATCAATCCCTCCTGAGCTAGAGTGACGAATATGCTCAAGAAATGTGCTAGAGTCTTCAGAAGTCCAGGGGTAGTAACAGACGTCTCGGATGCTTGTCCCCCAACCAGAGCTACTGGTGGCTCTGAGGTCGCTGCTCGGACAGGTGCTCTAGCTACAACACATGCCACTCCTCGATCTCTTCCCCGGCCCCAATGCGGCGCGGCTCTAGAAGGGGCGCAGGTGTCTGATCATCGTATCCAGCAGTGCGTTCCCTCACCATGTGTGATAGAATAGAAGACAAAGATTCAGATTTCGAAGACAACCAATTCACACAATAAGGAATCAAAGGAGTGGAATTTCCTAACTGTTCCATAGCTTCTCGAAGAAAAGTACAGACATCTCCGTAAACTTGTTTATGACTCGTAACACCAACTTGTCACGACACTAATTTTCCACCTTAGGATGTTGTGATTACACCTAGTCTCTAACACTAGGTAAGCCTATCAAACAAGAGAATATGACAAAAATAAAGACTGAAAAACATGATATAAACTAATAAGTCTCATAATAATCTCAATACTGAACCACATCTACAATACTCCCAAAACCCGGTGAAACTGAGTCATAAGCTCTACAGAAAGTACTAAAATCTCAATATATATCACTGTCTGCATAGAAGATAAATAATAAGAAGAGAATGGCGGAAGGTGACTTTGAGGCCCGCGGACGTCAAACATGTATTCTTTGAAGTCTTCAGAAATAACTGAATGATCACTGTTGATACCCAATTTTTCCCCTCATATATTTTAAAATATGCTTTCAAAATATTCTACATGCATTTACAAACATGCACAAGTATTTTTACAGTTTTGTTTATAATTTTTAATGGCCTTAAATCAATTTATTTATGCATTTTTTTAATTATATAAATATTCAATAATTATCCCTCATATTACTTTACGATTATTTAATCATTCATGCTCATATAAGTGTTCAAATATCTTATTTTCATCTTTTACAATTACATTTGCATTTTCAAGACTATAATTGCATATTTTGCAAAAATAGCCCATACATATGCATAACTACATTATCTACACAAAAAATGATTTTTTATATTTTTATAATGTTAAGGAATTATTTTAAATCATCTTCATGCGTGAAAATTATTTTTATCACTTAATTAACTATTTTTATAAATAAATTGGGTATTTAAAAAATAGCCCCTTTAATTATATCTAAATTCGGACCCCCAGCCCAATTCCAATTCAAACCCTAGCCCACTTAAACCTAACCCAAACTATAACCCAATATCCATCTAACCCAACCCAAACCTTCTCTAATCATGGTTGTTGATCTCTGAGATCAACGGTCCACATTCCACCTTTCCTTTTTTAAGCCAAACGACCCCCCAAACCCTAACCATTCTCCAAAGACTGCCTCCCTTGAATCCCTCTTCTTCTCTGTTCTCTTTGAAACTATCCCTAACCCTAGCTCCGTCACCCCAAAATCTCCCAAACCCCTTCGATCCCCGACCAGATATGGGGTTATTTGGTGTTTTGCTACCCTATCTAACCTATTACCTCTACTGGTTGTTCGATTCTTGCTGTTTTCTGAGGGAATCTCGAAGAGATTCGACTTAGAGTGGACTTAGGCTCTTCATTGCCTTATGAACTCACCTGTTGTTCATCAATGTTTGTGAGTATTATTGTCTCTGTGGCTATGGTTGGAGTTTTCCTCATCTCATCCCCTTTTCTCAAAACTTTCATCTCTTTCACTTTGAATCTGTTCAGATCCTTGTAGATCTGAAATGATTTTGAGTTTATACAGAAGTTTTTTTTAAAAATCTCTGTTCTCCTATCATTGATTGATTTTAATGCTCCTCCAAACTAGGGTTTCACTTCGTCTGTTTCTGCGAATCTTTTTTAAAAATTCCTATGTGTTTGATTATCTTTTTCCACTGATTCTTTCATGACTGTGTTCCAGTTTTTAGTTTGTTTAATTATTTCATTGCTCGCTTCAATATTTGCCCGTTATTCTTGAGTAATTGATTAATCACCTAAACTATCTAGGGTTTGAAATTTGCTTTGTTTACTGAGGTGATTACTTCCTGCAATTTTGTCTACCTTCCTTATTTTGGGACTCCTAATTGGCGCTACTTGCCTTAATTGTTCCTATTAAGTTTAATTTATGGCCTGATTGTCTTACCAACCCCATATTGGTCTCTAATTTACTGGTGTTACCTTATTTGTGTGACTAATCGCCCTATTACTTGCCGGATTTTTGGTGTCTTGACTCTAATTGGATATCAGACCTATCACTTACCTTATTTAAACCTTAATTCCGTGTTAATTTTGGATATAACCCCATGATTTTTGCCTATTGATTGGCCCTGTCAAGCCTAATTGATTGACTAATTGTTCTCTTTGCCTTATTGGTAAACTTTTAAACTGCTTCACCTTATTTACTTTACTCTGCTCAATGCTATATAAGTCTCACTCTTTTTTTAACACACACGCACACACACATAGAAAGCACACAAAAGTTCTTGCTCTTATCCCCCATTACAATCTTCCTGCTCTTTGTTTGTTGCACTGTCTAGCCGGCTACAAGCCAAGACTAGACCTTTGGACCCTGTTTGCTTCACTCTTCTATTGCTATCTCTTAACTGGTATGCCTCTACTTCTGCTATCAATTCAAAGTTATATGTAATCAAACCTATGTGTTTCCTGCTTTCAGCATGTTTACTTCTGTTTAATTAAAGCTATGTGTTTCCTATAATCAACATGTCTACTTCTATTTAATTAAACCTATGTGTCTTCTGTAATCAGCCTGTCTACTTCTGTTTAATTAAATCTATGTCTTTCCTGCTTTCAACGTGTTTACTTCTGTTTTAACTAGATTTATGTGCTTCCTGCTTTCAGCATGTCTACATGTTTGCTTATATGTAAATTAGACCTATGTCTACTTATTTGTTAACTAGCATGTTCTTTTTGTCCTGTTTTATATATGCACCCCTAGCAGACTTCTGATTAATGATTCCTATGCTCCCAACCCCTACTGCCCTTCATATATGATTGTCTGATTGGTAATCTGATCCCAACATGCCATTTCTTTGTTTAATACCTGTCCATGTACCCACCTAGTAATAACTAGTAAATTAAGTTGAATCTAGGCAATGTGAAACTTTGCTTGAAGTGATTGTGATCCTGTTGCTGCCTAATGTTTGATTGCTGGAATCTCTGTTTGAATCCCAAATGTTGTAATAACTTTGTCTGTTCTTATTTACCCCAGAAAATTCAAACTGTTTTCAACTCCTACTCTTAGAGAATCTAGGGTCCTGCCCCTCCAGTGTGAGCACTGCCTAGGAGTCCATGAGACTCCTCTAAACTTTGACACACTGGGGCTGGCTCTCCAAAACTTGCTCACAAAAAATATTTTTCTGAAAGTTTTCTTGTGTGAGCATTGCCCGGGGTCCCTGAGGCCCCTGGAAACTTTGACACACCAGAAGATCATTAGGTGCACTATGAGAATATTGGCATGTTCAGATTTTGTTGAAGGCCTGGCTTCCAGGATTACTTTTGGGCCTATCCAGGCTCCCTATAGTATAGCAGTTCCATTTTGTAGTTCATTTATATTTGGTGTGTAATAATAATTCCTTATAAAACAGATATTGGGGTTATTAGTAAAAATGGAAGGGATTCTTATATGAATTTTGTTGGGGAACAGGTAGAAATCATGCCTATAAGTTGCTGCAATGTTTGTTCACTTATGTACATTAGAAACTATGCCTATAAGACTCATCTACTTCCTTGAATCCTGAATTTTCATCATTAAAAAACCTGCTTCTAAGTCGTTACTCAATTTTGCATCGATAATCATGTCTTCAAACCTTCATGTGTGCATTAACAATCATGTTTCTAGGAATTTCCTTGTTGATGTCCGCTTGGTAATTGATTGATGCTTTACTCGCCTAGAAACTATGCCTATAATGTTTAAATCAGTTCCTAGATTTAGATACCATGCAAATAAGGTTTAAATCAGTTTCCGCATTTAGATACCATGCCTATAAGGTTTAAATCAGTTCCGGCAATTAGATACCATGCAAATAAGGTTTAAATCAGTTTCTGCATTTAGATACCATGCCTATAAGGTTTAAATCAATTCCTGCATTTAGATACCATGCAAATAAGGTTTAAATCAGTTCCTGTATTTAGATACCATGCCTATATGGTTTAAATCAGTTCCTGCATTTAGATACCATGCAAATAAGGTTTAAATCAGTTCCTGCATTTAGATACCATGCCTATAAGGTTTAAATCAGTTCCTGCATTTAGATACCATGCAAATAAGGTTTAAATCAGTTTTTGCACTTAGAACTCATGCCTATAGGATTTCAACATATTTCAGCACTTAGAAATCATGCCTATAGGAGTTTAAGATAAAATTAGCCGCTAAAATCAGTAATTAGTTTACTGCTTAGGCATCTGATTTATAAAATCCTGTCCGTTTATCATTGAGGCAATTTTGTAGGCTGCTTGAGTTCTGGGTTTAAAACGGTTATTTTTCCTGCTGCTTGAAACTGCCCAGATTCAAGAAGTAATAAAATCAGTAGGCAAACTGATTAGGTATTTGCTGCCCCGCTTTAATAAAATTGCTACATATGTTGTGCTCATCTAGATATTCTGCTATAGGACTTTTAAATTGTTTAAAATTGTTTGTCTATTTGTGGAGGTAAATATGAGCATTTAATTACATCTTTATTTGATAGTCATATCTGACTTTTGTTTGTCGCTTAGTTTTCTCCTTTTAAACAATATAGGCGAGTCTAGAACTTTCTTAAATAGAGGTCCTGAATACCTCCAGGGCCACAAGTAAAGGATGGGTAATGCACGCATAAGGCACGTACTGGATACTATTAGAGCGCTTAGGTAACAATAATTAAGTGGAGGGTAATCGGGTAGTAAAGAATATGATGACTTGTGCGCTAATGCTATGTGTAGCACTCCAATTTGGGGATGATTACCAAGTATTGCACAGAAGTGATCCTATGGGCTAAAAAACCTAGGACTCCTTTTATCCCTTGTTTTAAACATAATATCTATTTGTCTAAATTGCTTTGCTTGCTTATAAGACTAATTCACCTAATTCGAGTTTGGCCGGGACCCACCGTTGTGGACCTCGAGGGGTGCCTAACACCTTCCCTTCAAGGTTATTTTGAGCTTTTACCCAATCTCTGGTAATGCAAATCAGTTTATGAGTTATTTTCTTTAGGTGCCCTAGCGCACCTTAAATCCGTTAGGTGGCGACTCTTCAAATTCCATACCCAATTCCCAAAAGGAAATGAGTTGTCCCAAAGAAATATCGAAATCCGGACTCCCTGAGGAAAACGGTGGCGCGACAGCATGGCGATTTTGCTAGGGATTTTTGTAGGTTCTTACCATAACGAACTTGTTTTTGTGAATTAATCTTAAGCATGCTTTATTCTGTTAATACATATGCACCCTTTCCCCTTCCCCCTTATTTGGATTTAATTGCATATTTCTCAAACATTCATGATTTCCTTTATTTCCTGAAACTGACTTGTCTCCTTGTTTTCTTTCTTAACTGTCTTTCAATTATTTTAATACTGCATTTATTATTTTTAGTGTGCAAATACGTGATGACATGCTATTTATTGTTGCATATATCATGCTCAACATCATATTCCACTTGTGCGTAATCAATCCTATAGAAACTCTTGATGAGTATTTGCGCTCTTCCTATATATCACCCTTTAAATTCAAAAAGGCGTATTTGCGGTAAAACTAGTCGATCAACGGTGCAATCGACGGTTCCGTGCCTTTCCCCCTCAAGTTGTCCGCTTGAGGGTACTAGTCTAGACCTCTATAGAAACCTTACTCTGATGAATTGTACATGCATCATGGTCAAACCTAGCCGGGTTAATATGTTTTCCACATAATAACCCTTTAAGGCAAGCCTCGTCCAAAAGTCCATCGGGTTTTTCATAATACCAATGGATGCAACCACGATTGTGTGCATTAATTTTGGAGAAATAAGTGCCAATGTGCTAATCATTGTTGTATAAATAAACAAACCTGGAGGGGGAAAGGGCCTAACCATATTTTGCTTTGCAAAAAATGAGGCATGAAATCCCCAGGTTCGGCATGGTCAGTAACATACCATCACTATTGCTAGATTGGTGGAGGGATCTTCGATCAAGTGACTAAAATCATGTGAAAGGGTCTTAGGAAATTTACCTTTTTTGTTGGACCTCCAGCCAAACAAAATGTTAATAGAAGTTGCTACAATGTTCTGGGACAAAGAAAGGGCTGTGTTCCGCTTTGGAGACATAGAAATGACCCCCCTCTTGGAAGAAATAGGGGGATTCGCTGGGTTGCCTTGGGATAGCCCTGGTTTATTGGTACCTGAAAATCACACCACTAAGGGATTTCTTAAGATGATAGGGTTAAAGAAGAATGATGACTTGGAGTGCCTGAAAAACTTCTACATACCCTTCGACTTCCTCTATGAACGACAAGTCAAAAAAGGTCTTAACGTATTTTCGATGATAAATTCTCCATCACCTCATTGGGTTAGATTCACCGCAGGGTCTTTGTGTTCATCGTGTGTTTCTTGGGTATGCTAGTGTTCCCGATCCAAAGAGACAGAATCCACTCCAGGACTGGCCATGGTGGCCAAAACTTTGATGGACAGGATCGAGGGGCAGACATATACCATTGTCCCTATGATCATTGTAGATATGTACCGGGCCTTGGAACGCTGTCAGAAGGGGTCCAGATTCTTTGAGGGTTGCAATTTGCTGCTATACGTTTGGTTGTTAGAGCATCTCCAAAGGTGTCAATACCGTCAGTAACTGCCGCGAAGGCCGTGGAATGATCATATAACCTTCCATCATCCTAAGAAAATGACCTATATCCCAGACATGTTTGCTCAACCAAAGGATTCTATAGGATGGGTGTATTTTTTCAACAATTTGACCGAGGACCGGGTTCAATGGATGTTCGAGTGGTTCCCTACCGACGAGTTCATCATCAGATCCAGGGATGTTCTACATTTGGTACTGATTGGGTTAAGGGTCATATACTCTTATGCTCCCCTCAGGGTTATGAGACAAGCAGGCAGGAAGCAGGTCATACCGCGAGTCGCTATAATGAGTCACTTTATAGCCGATTTTCAGGGTGACGCCATTCTATATAAAAATGAAGCACAACACATGTGACACTTGAAGATTATCATGGAAAAGGATACCATCGAGCCGGATCGGTATCACGCCGGTCACGTGTACTTTTACCCTTCATGGTTGGATGATAACATAAGGGGAATATTCGAGCCAAGGGTTGGTCAAGGAAACAGGGTCATAGACGAAGTTGCCGAAGCACATGTGAAGTATAACAAATTGCGCAAAAGAGTTCGCGAGTCTGAAGCCGAGCATATGGAGCAACATAAGGTCGATATGGAAATGATGAATGAGTGGAAAGAGAGGGCTATTAAAACCAGTGAAAGACTGGAATATCTGGAGTACAATTTAATGGAATTGGAAGGGAAAATGAGGAAGAGAGTTACCGATTTCCAGAACACTGAGGGAAACGAAGGAGGACATTTGGTAAAGGCATTCTTACTGCTGAACCTGCACGAAATGGGGGATCTGTTCGATAAGAGCATCCACATGGAGAAGGTCCTTCTGGGACCAAGTAGATTAGGTTTACTTGCTTTTTAAATGTAATAAGGCCAAGTGTCATTAGTGACTTATCTTATTTAGTGTCGTTATGGGTCGTCTATCTTTACATTAATGAAATGAGGCAATTATTGGCACTGAATTTCTCCAAATCTATTTGTTGCTAGGCCTACCTCAGGCAAAACGAGGCTCCCAAATTAGGACGCGAATTTACATTCCCGCAATATGTGTTTAAATATTGCAAACTTTTCAGAATCCTTACTAACTTGTTTACCTTTTGTTTTTCTTTTTATTATTATTCCCATCCCCTAGGGTTGGTTCGCATATACTGGCATCATCAGCATATCACACCAGATCTAGAGGCCCTCCACCTCCTCCTCCTCCAAGTAATACGAAAAGTAGAGGAAAAGCTAAGATGGATGACTTGAGTGGTATTCGAAAAGAAAACACTGAGAATGCGGAAACTTCAGATGGTCGGAGTACTCCGGCACAAAATGACTTGGTTTTACGATTGGAACAAAAGATTGGAGTTACAAGGAGAACTTGAGCATGTCCGTAACTTAGCAAACCTCTCCCTCACTCTAAACGTCCCAGACGTTAACCAACAAAATGCTCAAACCCCCAAAATACTCCAAACCAATGTCCACAAAATCCTCCCGCACCCCATCAATATGCAACTCTGCCTCAAAATCCCAATCCTTTACCGATATCAACTCCTCCACAACACCATCATCAACCAACCCAGTACCCACAAACCACTACCTATCACACTCCTCAGAATACACCAAAACCCATTCCCGATCCTCAAAACTCAACCAACGACCACCATTACACCCAAATCCCTAACACTCACCAAAATAACCCCATATACGTGGAAACCGTACCTCACTCCACTCAACTAATATCCTATATACCAGAATCTGCTGAGAAGGACCTGCTCATCAAGAACATGGTCGAAGAACTCAAGAATTGAAAAGTCAAGTTCTGGGTGTTGAAGTAGGTAAAGGGATAGAAGGTTTGGATTATGAGGATCTGTGCATACAACCAGACATGGAACTACCGGAGGGTTACAAACCTCCCAAGTTCAAATGTTTGATAGAACAGGTGATCCCAAGGTTCATTTGAGAACTTACTATGACAAGCTCGTGGGGGTTAGAAAAGATGAAAGGATCCGAATGAAGCTCTTCATGAGAAGTATTACCGGAGATGCACTCCCCTGATACATAAGCCAGAAACCTAAGAAGTGGGCCAATTGGGTGAGCATGGCATTAGAATTTATGGATCGTTTCAGGTTCAATATGGAGAATGCACCATATTTCTTCTATATCCAGAACCTAAAGAAGAAGCCAACTAAGACTTTCCGCGAATATGCTACTTGGTGGAGGTCGGAAGCAGCCAAGGTCAGACCAACATTAGAAGAAGAACAAATGAACAAGTTCTTTGTCAGGGCACAGGACCCACAGTATTATGAAAGGTTAATGGTCATTGAGAATCACAAATTCTCCGATATCATCAAACTTGGAGAAAGGATTGAAGAGGGTATCAAAAATGGGATGGTGACAAATTTCGAGGCACTGCAGGCCACGAACAAAGCATTACAATCAGGTGGCATATCAAAAAAGAAAGAAGTGGGGGCAGTAATGGTGGCCCAAGGCCCAAAATCTCCGCTCACATACCAAACACCTCCACCCACATACCAACCCTCGTCTCCCAGATATTCCCAACCCGCCACCGCCTATCACACTTATAACACCCAGCCATCATAATATCATTCACCTCCAACTCGTCCAAATTACCAGAAACCCCAACCTAACTTTGATCGCAAACCACCTAGACAATACATCGCTATTGCTGAACCCATCGACCAGCTGTACAATAGATTGAAGGCCGCTGGTTATGTCACCCCTATTCCTGTTGTAGTAATGGAGAACTCATCCCAATTGGTCAACCCAAACATAACCTGTGCATATCATTCCGGTATGAAGAGGCACACCATTGACAAGTGTTGAACATTGAAAGATAAAATTTAGACATTGATTGATAACAAGGTCATACATGCAAAGGAAGCTGCGCCCAACGTCCACAACAATCCTCTCTCGGATCATCGAGGTGATGGGATACATGTGATAGAAACGGATGAAGAATGGGATCCTAACAGGTCAATCAGGCTTATTCGGGAAGGTGATGACTTTAAACCCGTAGTCACACTCACTCCTATTATGGTACATATACAACCGTCAGTCAAAGTTGAGGTAACCACATCGGTTCCATTTGAGGTAGAGGTAGCTCCACCTGCAGCCACACCGGTTCCATTTGAGGTAGAAGTGGCCACACCTTTCACAGTGACGGTAGCAACCACACCTCTTTTCAACTCCAATGCCATACCTTGGGATTACGTTGCCAAAGCTAGGCGAAAGGGAAAAGCAAAGATGGAAGAATCTGATACCGCACAAGGAATGAACAGAACGGGAAGGATCTATACACCCGAACATTTGGGAGGATCGAACAAGGAGGCTGCTACTAAACAACCTGTCATTGAAACGGGACCAGATGATCTTTGGAGGAAAGTACAAGCGAGGGAACACTCCGTCATCCATAATTTAAACAAGACCCCTGCCTAGATATCCATCCTGCCACTATTAAAAATTCAGAGGCGCATAAGAATGCTTTGATAAAGATGTTAAATGAAGCTTATATGCCCAACAATATCACCTATGGTGAAATGGACAACATGGTAGGGCAAGTGCTGGAAAGTCATAAGATCACCTTCCACGAGGATGAATTACCGCCTGAAGGGTTAAGTCACAACCGGGCACTGCGTATCACGGTACAGTTTGAAGATAAATTCATTGCCAGGGCCTTAATATATGGGGGTTCAAGCCTCAACATTTGTCCGTTGACTACTCTGAAAAGATTGGGCAAAGATTTCCACAAGATACGGCTAGGAAGCATGAACGTGAAAGCCTTTGATGGGTCTCAAAGGGCCACGGTTGGGTAGATTAACCTTTGTTTGCAGATGGGGCCAACTTGGTTCGATGTTGAATTCCAAGTGCTTGACATATCAGCTACATACAATCTTCTATTGGGTCGACCTTGGATATATGCTGCTCGGGCTGTGGCTTCCACGCTACACCAAGTCGTGAAGTTCGAATGGAATCATCAGGAGGTGATCATTCACGGAGATGGAAGTAACCCTATTTACACCAGTCAAACTATCCCGATCATCGAGAATAGAAGAAGGTTAGGAGGGGAAACTTATCACCACATTGAACATGTCAATGCAGTTGAGAAAGACAAATGGTGGAGTAACAAAAATAGAAAGCATACTAGCATGGTCCGGATATGAACCCGACAAAGGGCTTGGGAAGAATCTCCAAGGCATTGCCAAGCCGGTACAATTGAAACGTCATGGCACAACTTTCGGGCTGGGATACCTATACACATGGCAGGAGTATAATGACTGGCCGCCACCATGGCCTGGTCCCTATTACCCTCTCGAGCAACCCGTGCCACATCTGGGTCAAACTTTTTATCAGGCCGATACAATATGGGGAACTGCAGAGGAAGAAGCTTTAGCTGGACTGAGGAAATTGTTCCGGGACAACGAGAATATGGATTGCAGTGCGATAATTGAGGAGGAGGATAAAGAAGGCCTCACCATTCAGACCATGGAGAAGGGAGCTATTCTCGAGAATTGGACTGCCACACCATCCCAGGCCCGCCGAGTCCGTAGGTAGCTTGGAATTTAGCCTAATTTATTTCTATAGCCATGCTAGGCATTTCAGATGTTTTTAGTAATTTTGTTTTAAAGATGCATTTTGTTTCAAAATAATTGTTCGATTCATCGAGCCGTACTTGTTTTGGATATTTTCAAAATTTAATCAATGCATTACTATTTATTATTCATTATTATCTTTCACATTTTCTTTCTACAATGTTATTATTACTTTTCCTGATGAACCGATGACTGTGACATATAATGAGACAACACAACATAAGGATAGTGACTCAGAAGAAAAGGATGAAATACCTGAGGAAATTGTCAGGGAGTTGAGAACTTTGAGAATAAACCTAAGTCCAACCTGGACGAGACCGAAGCAATAAATTTGGGAGACGGCGAAACCATCAAGGAAACTTGCGTAAGCATTCATTTATCACCGTCAGAGAAGGAAGAGTACATTTGTTTCCTGAAGGAATATGAGGATATCTTTACATGGTCATATGATGACATGACCGGTCTGAGCACATCCATAGTGGCTCACAAGTTGCCTACCAATCCAATGTGTCCGCTAGTAAAGCAGAAACTAAGAAAGTTCAAACCAGATATGAGCCTGAAAATCAAGAAGGAAGTCACTAAGCAAATCAAAGCTAAAGTCCTCAGGGTAGTTGAGTACCCAACCTGGCTAGCCAACATTGTACCAGTTCCGAAGAAAGATGGGAAAGTCAGAGTGTGTGTTGACTATCGAGATTTAAATAGATCAAGTCCCAAGGACGATTTTTCACTGCCAAATATACACATCCTGATCGACAATTGAGCCAAGCATGAACTCAAATCCTTTGTAGATTACTTCGCGGGTTATCATCAGATCTGGATGGATGAAGAAGACACAGAGAAAACAACCTTCATCACACCATGAGGAGTATACTGCTACAAGATGATGCCATTCGGTCTAAAGAATGTTGGGCTACTTACATGAGAGCCATGACAACCATCTTTCATGATATGATACGCAAGTAAATAGAGGTGTATGTTGACGACGTCATCATCATGTACAAGAGGGCCGTATATCACATAGGATTTGAGAAAGTTCTTTGACAGGCTAAGGAGGTACAACCTAAAATTGAACCCTGCAAAATGTGTGTTCAAGGTTCCCATAGGAAAGTTACTGGGATTCATTGTCAGCTGCCGAGGAATCGAGTTGGACCCGTCCAAAGTTAAGGCTATCTAAGAGTTACCACCACCAAAGAACAAAAAGGATGTGATGAGCTTCCTAGGACGCCTTAACTACATCAACTGCTTCATAGCACAGTCCACGATTATATGTGAACCCATCTTCAAAATGTTGAGGAAAGATGCTGAAACGAGTTGGACCGAGGATTGTCAGAGGGCTTTTGACAAAATCAAGGAATACCTGTCCATACCACCAGTCCTAGTGCCGCCAGAACCTGAGAGACCTTTGCTACTCTATCTATCTGTATTAGATGGAACTTTCGAATATGTTTTTGGACAACTTAACGAGACAGGAAGAAAGGAGCAAGCCATATACTACTTGAGTAAGAAGTTCACATCTTACGAAGCACGATACTCTCTGCTGGAATGCACTTGCTGTGCTTTGACCTGGAAACCCAGAAATTGAGGCATTACTTTTATGCCTACACCACGTACCTTATATCCAGGATGGACCCTCTAAAGTACATCTTTTAGAAGCCTATGCCAACTGGGAAGTTAGCTAAGTGGTAGATACTATTAAGTGAGTTCGATATCGTCTATGTAACTCAGAAGGCGGTCAAAAGACAAGCATTGGCAGACCATCTTGCTGAAAATCTTATGGGAGGAGAATACAGACCCTTGAAAACGTATTTTCTTGATGAAGAAGCATTATTCGTAGGAGAGGACATTGTTGAAGCTTATGACAGTTGGAGAATGTTCTTCGATGGAGCTACAAACTTCAAAGGAGTAGGCATTAGAGCATCTTTGGTATTAGAAACAGGTCAACATTACCCTGTATCCGCGAAGCTTAGATTTTCATGCACCAACAATTTGGCAGAATACGAAGCTTGCATCATGTGGCTCAATCTAGCCATCGATATAAAGATAGAAGAACTGCTGGTAATTGGTGATTCGGATCTTATGGTACACCAGGAGAATGGGCTACGAAGAACACCAAGATACCATCATACTTGTATCATGTGCAGGAGTTAATGAAGAGATTCACAAAGATAGAATTCAAACATATGCCCAAAATTCAAAATGAGTTCGCAGACGCACTGGCCACCTTATCATCAATGATACAACATCCAGACAAGAATTTTATCGATCCCATCACGGTGAAAATCCATAACTATCCGGCTTACTGTGCTCATGTTGAAGAAGAAACAGATGGAAAACCTTGGTTCCACGATATCAAAGAATATTTGGTGAGAGGAGAATATCCGAACCAGGCAAACCATACTCAGAAATGCATGCTGCAGAGGCTGTCCAATCACTTCTTCCAAAGCAAAGGGACCTTGTATAGAAGAACTTCTGATATGGGCCTGTTAAGGTGTGTTGACGCAAATGAAGCCTCCAGATTGGTCGAGGAGATACATGCCGGAACTTGTGGACCACAAATGAATGGTTTTGTTTTAGCCAAGAAGATACTCAGAGCTGGATATTTTTGGATGACTATGGAAATGAATTGCATCCGGTAAGTGCAGAAATGCCACCAGTGCTAGGTACATGCAGACATGATAAAAGTACCACCAAACGGGCTCAATGCAACAAGTGCACCTTGGCCTTTTGCTGCCTGAGGAATGGATGTCATCAGTCCGATTGAGCCCACTGCTTCAAACGGGCACCGGTTCATTTTAGTGGCCATCAACTATTTCACAAAATGGGTGGAGGCCGCATCTTACAAAGCTGTAACTAAGAAAGTTGTCGCGGACTTTCTCAAGGATCGTATTATTTGCCGATTAAGAGTTCCCGAGTCCATTATCACTGATAATGCCGCCAATCTCAACAGTGACCTGATGAAAGCCATGTGTGAAACCTTCAAAATCATGCACAAAAACTCTACAACATACGTGCCTCAAATGAATGGAGGTGTGGAGGTTTCCAATAAAACATCAAGAAGATACTAAGGAAGACTGTAGAAAATCACAAACAATGGCATGAGAAGTTTCCCTTTTCCCCTATTAGGGTAACGCACTACGGTCTGCACATTAACCGAGGCAACCCCTTATTTACTGGTTTATGGTACCGAAGCTGTCATTCCAGCCGAGGTAGAAATTCCCTCTTTAAGGATCATACAGGAAGCCAAAATCAGTGATGCAGAATAGATAAGGAGCCGCTATGAGCAACTGCCCTTATAGACGAAAAAAGAATGAATGCAGTATGTCACAGTCAGCTTTATCAGAACAGAATGTCCAGAGCTTTCAACAAAAGGGTCAAACCAAGATAATTCACACCGGGACAGTTGGTGCTGAAGAAGATCTTCCTACATCAAGATGAAGGCAAAGGAAAATTCTCTCCCAACTGGCAAGGTCCTTACATGGTTCACCCAGTGATAACAGGAGGAGCACTCATACTTGCAGAAATGGATGGAGAAGTCTGGCCAAAACCGATCAATTCAGATACAGTTAAGAGATACTATATTTAGATAGTTTACATTCCTTCATATGATGTAACTGAACTACGCTTGACCTGATTCCCATTTAAGAAGGGATATGTAGGCAGCCCTGTGGGTTCGATCATATCTTAATAAAATCTTCATGTCCCCCAGTACCAGAAAATTGGGGCAGAATTTTGAGGAGGACCCTCAAAATTCCAAAGCAAATCTAGCCAACGCCATCCTATACCAGACAATTAGAAATTGGTTAAGAAACTGGGGCAGAATTTTGAGAAGGATTTTCAAAATTTCGGAGAAGGTTCAACAAGTTTCACCGTAAGCAAAACGACAGTTTACCAAACTGGGGCAGAATTTTGAGGAGGACCCTCAAAATTCTAATACAAGAAAGCTGCAATGTCTTTGAAATGTGTTACAGTTATTAGTTTATCTAAAATTACTTGATATTTCACTATATTTTCTAAAATAAGTCTATTTTCATCAATAAGTGCATATTTTCGAAAACTCTATTTCCGTGACAGCCAGGTGTTACCCAGGGCAACTCAAACAAGGCCTCCTGAACGGAGCAAAGCACAACCATCAGATAAAGGCACAAACCAATCTCCCTTTATAAAACTCACGACTTTTCTTTGGGTGCAGACATAATGGACATAATAGGAGCATTCGTAACTATACACGCAACAAAATCACTATCAATCGGGCCACCAGAAACAAATATATCTCCAGCTAAGACACATTTTACTCCTATTTGCTACTTGTTCACTGCATAAGGCTAAGCACTGCCTTCTCTTTGCATGAGACTAAGCCTTGTCTCAAATCTTGCATGAGGCTAAGCCCTGTATCCACATTTGCATAAGGCTAAACACTGCCTTCTCTTTGCATGAGACTAAGCCTTGTCTCAAATCTAGCATGAGGCTAAGCCCCGCCTCCCTTTTGCATAAGGCTAAGCACTGCCTTCTCTTTGCATGAGACTAAGCCCTGTCTCAAATCTTGCATGAGGCTAAGCCCTGCCCCCCTTTTGCATAAGGCTAAGCACTGCCTTCTCTTTGCATGAGACTAAGCCCTGTCTCAAATCTTGCATGAGGCTAAGCCCTGCCCCCCTTTTGCATAAGGCTAAGCACTGCCTTCTCTTTGCATGAGACTAAGCCCTATCTCAAATCTTGCATGAGGCTAAGCCCTGCCTCCCTTTTTGCATAAGGCTAAGCACTGCCTTCTCTTTGCATGAGACTAAGCCCTATCTCAAATCTTGCATGAGGCTAAGCCGTGCCTCCGTATTTGCATAAGGCTAAGCACTGCCTTCTCATGGGACTAAACATTGCCCCTCCCTGCATAAATGTTGCTCTATTCTAAACATGGCACTATCTTCTTCCCTCGGGCTAAGCTCTTCCCCCCAAACTCCGCACAAGACTAAGCTTTGTCTTGCTATCACTTTCGGTATCATATCTCTGCACTTCATGGGCTGACATATAGCTAACCTGTCCAAAGACGTCATAGTCCGAAGGCATCATCCTCATATCCTAAAGACACCATGCCATGGCCTGAGGATCCCTCAAACTTGCATATCATTATTCAAAGGCGTCATTGTTCAGAGGTACCATTCTCATGGCCCGAGAACATCATTTCATGACCTGCAAATCTCCTATCTCATAATTCATGGCCCAGGAGATCATAGTCTATGGACGTCATCTACACTATCCAAAGACAATCTCTCATGGTCCAAAGGGAATTTGCATCACGTTTAAATTCTCGCAGTAATCTATATACTTGCATGCATCGTATTTTGTGTTTTACAGGTAATCCAGGAGGTAACCGTTCTTCAAACAGGAGCAACCTTCGCTCCAGTTTTCGCTCATACCATTTTCACTTTGCCATTATAACCGATTCTCATCAATTACCCACCTTACTCTACGACCATTCAAATATCTGCCCTATAATACATTCGTTACACTCCAGACTCATAATCATAACTCCATCTGACATCACCCTTCACAAAAGAACCTTTGCTGAAACTGGCTACCATTCCTATAACAACTCCATCAGCTTCATTCACCGTTAGGTCCAGAACTACACATGGCCTGATTCTTGTACACCAGGGATATGTAGGTAACTCAGAGACCGAGGTTCGGCCTCTATTTTTTTCAAAACACCCATTAGGTCAAAATCGGTCATCATTTCTTTACCTGAAAATTCTTTCTTCCTTCCTAGGTAAAGAGGGGCAGCTATTGATACCCAATTTTCCCTCATATATTTTTAAATATGCTTTCAAAATATTGTACATGCATTTACAAACATGCACAAGTATTTTTACAATTTTTTTATAATTTTTAAAGGCCTTAACTCAATTTATTTCTGCATTTTTTAATTATATATATATTCAATAATTATCCCTCATATTACTTTACAATAATTTAATCATCTAAATTCATCATTCATGCTCATATAAGTGTTCAAATATCTTATTTGCATTTTTTACAATTACATTTGTATTTTTAAGACTATAATTTGCATATTTTGCAAAAATAGCCCATACATATGCATAATACATTATCTACACAGAAAATGACTTTTTTTTTTAAAATATTTTTATAATGTTAAGTAATTATTTTAAATCATCTTCATGCGTAAAAATTATTTTTATCACTTAATTAACTATTTTTACAAATTATTTTGTTAATAAATTGGGTATTTAACAAATAGCCCCTTTAATTATATCTAAATTCGGACCACCCTGCCCAATTCCAATTCAAACCCCAGCCCACTTAATCCTAACCCAAACCATAACCCAATCTCCATCTAACCTGACCCAAACCTTCTTTAATCGTGGCCGTTGATATCTGAGATCAACGGTCCACATTTCCCCTTTCCTTTTTTTAACCCAAACGACCCCCCAAACGCTACCGATTCTCCAAATACCACCGCCTTTGAATACCTCTTCTTCTCTGTTCTCTCTGAAACTATCCCTAACCCTAGCATCGTCACCCTAAACTCCCAAACCCCTTCGATCCCCGATTAGATATGTGGTTATTTGGTGTTTTGCTACCCTATGTAACCTATTACATCTACTGGTTGTTCGATTCTTGGTGTTTTTTTAGGGAATCTCGAAGAGATTTGACTCAAAGTCGACTTAGGCTCTTCATTTCCTTATGAACTCGCCTGTTGTTCATCAATGTTTGTGAGTATTGTTGTCTTTGTGGCTATGGCTGGATTTTTCCTCACCTCGTCCCCTTTCTCAAAACCCTCATCTTTTGCACTTTGAATATGTTCAGATCCTTGTAGATCTGAAATGGTTTTGAGTTTATACGAAAGTTTTCTTTTAATCTCCTGTTCTCCTATCATTGACTGATTTTAATGTTCCTCCAAACTAGGGTTTCACTTCGTCTGTACTGCGAAACTTTTCTAAAAATTCCTATGTGTTTGATTATCTTTTTCCACTGATTCTTTCATGACTATGTTCCAGTTTTTAGTTTGTTTGATTATTTCATTGCTCGCTTCAATATTTTCCCGTTATTCTTGAGTAATTGATTAAATACCTAAACTATCCAGGGTTTGAAATTTGCTTTATTTACTGAGGTGATTACTTCCTTTAATTTTGTCTACCTTCCTTATTTTGGGACTCCTAATTGTCACTACTTGCATTAATTGTTCCTATTAAGCTTAATTTATGGCCTGATTGTCTTACCAACCCAGATTGGTTTCTAATTTACTGGTGTTACCTTATTTGTATGACTAATTGCCCCGTTACTTGCCAGATTTTTGGTGTCCTGACTCTAATTGGCTATCAGACCTATCACTTACCTTATTTAAACCTCAATTCCGTGTTAATTTTTGACATTACCCCATGATTTTTGCCTATTGATTGGCCCTCTCAAGCCTAATTGATTGACTAATTATTCTCTTTACCTTATTGGTAAACTTTTAAATTGCTTTACCTTATATACTTTACTCTGCTCAATGTTATATAAGTCTCACTCTTTTTTTTAACACACATGCACACATATATAGAAAGACACACAAAAGTTCTTGCTCTTATCCCCCATCACAATCTTCCTACTCTTTGTTTGTTGCACTGTCTAGCCGGCTGGAAGCCAAGGCTAGACCTTTGGACCTTATTTGTTTTACTCTTCTATTTCTATCTCTTAACTGGCATGCCTCCACTTCTGCTATCAATTTAAACTTCTATGTGATCAAACCTATGTGTTTCCTGCTTTCAACATGTTTACTTCTGTTTAATTAAACCTATGTGTTTCCTATAATTAACATGTCTACTTATGTTTAATTAAACCTATGTGTCTCTTGTAATCAACATGTCTACTTCTATTTAATTAAACCTATGTGTTTCCTACTTTCAACATGTTTACTTCTGTTTTAACTAGACTTATGTGCTTCCTGCTTTCAGCATGTCTACATGTTTGCTTATATATAAATTAGACCTATGTCTACTTATTTGTCAAATAGCATGTTCTTTCTGTCCTGTTTTAAGTATGCACCCCTAACAGACTTCTGATTAATGATTCCTATGCTCCCAACCCCTACTGCCCTTCATATATGATTGTCTGATTGGTAATCTGATCCCAACATGCCATTTCTTTGTTTAATACCTGTCCATGTACCCACCTAGTAATAACTAGTAAATTAAGTTGAATCTAGGCAATGTGAAACTTTGCTTGAAGTGATTGTGATCCTGTTGCTGCCTAATGTTTGATTGCTGGAATCTCTGTTTGAATCCCAAATGTTGCAATAACTCTGTCTGTTCTTATTTACCCCAGAAAATCCAAACTGTTTTCAACTCCTACTCTTAAAACATCTAGGGTCCTACCCCTCCAGTGTGAGCACTACCTAGGAGTCCATGAGACTCCTCTGAACTTTGACACACTGCGGTTGGCTCTCCAAAACTTGCTCACAAAAAATGTTTCTTTGAAAGTTTTCTGGTGTGAGCATTGCCCGGGGTCCCTGAGGCCCTTGGGAACTTTGACACACCAGAAGATCATTGGGTCCGCTATGAGAATATTGGCATGTTCAGACTTAGTTGAAGGAATGGCTTCTAGGATTACTTTTGGGCCTATCCAGGCTCCCTATATTATAGCAGTTCCATTCTGTAATTCATTTATATTTGGTTTGTAATAATAATTTCTTGTAAAACAGATATTGGGGTTATTAGTAAAAATAAGAGGGATTCTTATATGAATTTTGTTGGGGAACGAGTAGAAATCATACCTATAGGTTGCTACAATGTTTGTTCACTTATGTGCATTAGAAACTATGCCTATAGGACTCATCTAGTTCCTTGAATCCTGAATTTTCATCATTAGAAACCAGCTTCTAAGTCGTTACTCAATTTTGCATCAATAATCATGTCTTCAAACCTTCATGTGTGCATTAGCAATCATGTTTTTAGGAATTTCCTTGTTGATGTCTGCTTGGAAATTGATTGATGCTTTACTCGCCTAGAAAAAACTATGCCTATAAGGTTTAAATCAGTTCCTACATTTAGATACCATGCAAATAAGGTTTAAATCAGTTTTCACATTTTGATACCATGCCTATAAGATTTAAATCAATTCCTGCATTTAGATACCATGCAAATAAGGTTTAAATTAGTTTCTGCATTTAGATACCATGTCTATAAGTTTAAAATCAGTTTCTGCACTTAGAACTCATGCTTATAGGATTTCAACATGTTTCAGCACTTAGAAATCATGGCTACAAGGGTTTAAGATAAAATCAAGTTTACGGCTTAGGCACCTTGTTTATAAAATCTTGTCCGTTTATCATTGAGGCAATCTTGTAGGCTGCTTGAGTTCTAGGTTTAAAACGGTTATTTTCATGCTACTTGAAACTGCCAAGATTCAAGAAGTAATAAAATTAGTAGGCAAACTGATTAAGTATTTGCTGCCCCGCTTTAATAAAACTGCTACATATGTTGTGCTCGTCTAGATATCCTGCTATAGGACTTTTAAATTATTTAAAACTGTTTGTTTGACGCGTGCAAATTGTTTTTCTATTTGTGTAGGTAAATATGAGCCTTTAATTGCATCTTTATTTGATAGTCTTATCTGACTTTTGTTTGTCGCTTAGTTTTCTCCTTTTAAACAACATAGGCGAGTCTAGAACTTCCTTAAATAGAGGTCCTGAACACCTCCAAGGCCACAGGTAAGGGACGGGTAATGCACGCATAAGGCACGTATTGGATAATATTAGAGCGCTTAGGTAACAATAATTAAGGGGAGGGCAATCGGGTAGTAAATGATATGATGACCTGTGCTCTAAGGCTATGTGAAGAACCCTAATTTGGGGACGATTACCAAGTATTGCATAGAAGTGATCCTATAGGCTAAATGTCACGACCCCAGTTCGCCCTCCGTGAACCATCGTGACGACACCTAGTCTCTACGACTAGGTAAGCATAAAATGCAAAAGACAAACCAAATTTGCGGAAGAAAACAATTTAAAGTAGGAATAAAGTAATAAAATAGCATTTAAAAGTGCTGCTCGGCATATACAATATTTACTCTTAAAAACAAATACATTTTCCCCAAAACCCGGAAACCCATGAATCACAAGCTACGAATATAACAAAAATGCTCTAACTCTGGAATGTCTACATTAACAGCAGAAAATAGAAGGGCTATCACTACAAGATAGAATGGAAAGGGACTCCTCGGTCTGCAGACGCGGTAGATACTCCTCGAAGTATCTAGAGTAGTCGCCTCGCCTCAAGGGTAATAGGATTGAGTAAAAGTACCTGGATCTGCACATGAAAAACATGCGCAGAAAGGGCATGAGTACACCGCAGTGGTACTCAGTAAGTGCCGAGCCTAACCTTGGTCAGGTAGTGACGAGGAAGGTCAGGGCCCTACTGAGGTTAAATAAAATATAAAGTTCGATAGTGTAGAATAGAACAATATAAATAAGTACAACCGTAAAAGTAACACAAGATATAAAGGGCAACAACAACTATTACAGAGGCAAGGTAAACACATAAAGAAATACGGCTCAGCACCAAAATAACAATCGGGGATCTCCTAGGCTACCGTCCTGCAGTCCCAAATATACATATCTAATGGATCTCCCGGGATCCCGTCCCGTAGTCCAACTCATAGTGCGCGAGGATCTACCAGAATCCCGTTCCGTAGTCCCAAATGTAAATACCCAGTACTAGGGGAATCTACTGGGTTCAGTCCTGTAGTTCCATATAACTGTGTAGGGGGATCTACCGAAATCCCACATCTGTAGTCCCAAATGTAATTACACAGCAGCATCAGGAAAATATTCAAAAAATGTCAATTTCATATTAAGGCAAACAAGTAATCCTAGCCTAGCCTGCTACACAGAATTCAGGTAAGCAGTTGAGCAAATAAGGCAATTAAAACACTTAGACATGCTTTCCTAAGCTAACAACAGACTTTAAGTGTAGGTAATATAAATAGGAAAAGAAACATACTAGTAATTACTTAATGAAAACCGGATTTTCAATAATTAGCATAAATACGCACTTATCACCTAACGTACAAGGCATTTCAATTAACAGTAATACCAAATCCTAAGGGGAAGGTCCCACACACAAGGTTAGGCAAGCCACTTACCTCGAACCGGCTCAAAATCAACTCGAAAACACGTTCTTGCCATGAGTACTCGACTCCAAATGGCCCAAATCTATTCAATTCCATTGCATAATGTAAATAACACTTCAAGTAACTGATTCTACAATTAAATTCTAAGCTAATACGCAAAATTAGGTAAAATAACCAAAATGCCCCTCGAGACCACGTCTCGGAATCGGGTAAAATTTACATTCCCTTAATCCTCACACTCTCACGAGTTCAGTCATACCAAAAGTACCAAAATCGGGCCTCAAATGACCCCTCAAATCATCACTCAAAGGTCTCTAATTACTCAAGACCTAACCCCCAATTTACCACTTATTTTCCTTAATTTTTCATGCTTAAAATGATAAAAATCATTCCAATAACGAGTTTAGGGACCAAAGACCTTACCCCAATGAACTCCTCTGAAAATCCCTCTTGAAAATGCTCCCGAAGGCTTCTTCCCGTTTGAAAAGAGGTGAAAAATGGCTAAAATTCGCGAAGGCAAGAATTTATATGTTTCTGCCCAGCTAATTCGCATCTCCGGTCATGGGACCTCACCTGCGGTCCCATTTTTGCGGACCAACGGTCGTATCTGCGACAGTCACTAACCCAGCCTATTTTCGCACATGTGATTCCCCATTCGCAGATACGGTACCGCTTCTGCGGTAAATTTCCGCATCTGCAGACCCTGCTGCTCCTGCCCAATTCCTCTTCTGCGATGACAAATGCTGCTTCTGTGGCTATGCACATGCGGGACCCAACCGCAGGTGCGGTTATGACAGAAGATCAGCAGCTTCAGCTGCAACCCCAAACTCAAAATCCTTCCGTCAACCATCCAAAATCATCCCAAGGCCCTTGGGACCTCAACCAAAGGCACCAACAAGTCCAATACCCATGTCCAAACTTATACTAATCCTTAAAACACCTAAAACATCATCTAAACAACGAATCAACCACGAATTCAAGCCTAAGAACTTGAAAACTCTAAAAATACGCTTTCGATCAAAAAGTCTACCAACCCTTATCCGAATGACCTGAAATTTTGCACACACGTCACATTCAACACTATGGAGCTACTCCAACTTTCGGAATTCCATTCTGACCCTCAGATCAAAATCTAACTATCGAACTAACCGGAAACTTCACGACCTTTCAGCATTTCAAGACTAAATTAGCTACGGACCTCTAAAACACAATACGAACACGCCCCTATGCCCGAAATCACCCAACGCAGCTAACAGAACCATCAGAATTCCATTTTGAGGCTATCTTCACACTGTTCCGACTACAGTCATTTCCAACACTTAAGCTCTCATTTAGGGACCAAGTGTCCCAAAACTATCCGAAACTCAAAACCGAACATCCTGGCAAATCAAAATAGCAGAAATAAATATGGGGAAAGCAGTTAATAGGGGATCGAGGCGTTAATTCTTAAGACGACCGGCCAGGTCGTCACATCCTCCTACACTTAAATATTCGTTCGTCCTCGAACGAGCATAGAGACATACCAGAAGTAGTGAAAAGATAAGGGTAACAGCTGTACATATCCTGCTCGGTCTCCCAGGTCGCCTCCTCGACCGCCTAACCCCGCCACTGAACCTTCACTGATGCAATGTTCTTTGACCTCAGCTTTCTAACCTGGCTGTCCAATATTGCTACCGGCTAATCAACATAGGATAGATCTTTGTCCAACTGGACTGAACTGAAATCTAATACGTGCGACGGATCTCCGTGATACCTCCAGAGCATCGAAACATGAAATACCGGATGAACTCCTGCCAAGCTGGGAGATAAGGCAAGCTCAAAACAACCTCCCCAACACACCACAATATCTCAAAAGGACCAATAAACCTCGGACTCAACTTTCATTTCTTCCCAAATCTCATAACGCCCTTTATAGGCGAAACCCAAAGCAGAACCCGCTCTCCAACCATATAGGAAAAATCACGAACCTTCTGGTCTGCGTAGCTCTTTTGTCTAGACTAGGCTGTACGGAGTCTATCCTGAATCACGTTAACCTTCTCTAAAGCATCCTGTACCAAGTCCGTGCCCAATAATCTAGCCTCACCTGGCTCATACCAACCCACCGGGGACCTACACCGCCTACCATATAAGGCCTTATACAGTGCCATCTGAATGCTGGACTGATAGCTGTTGTTGTAAGTAAACTCCGCCAATGGCAAGAACTGATCCCAAGACACTCCGAACTCAATCACACACGCACAGAGCATATCCTCAAGAATCTGAATAGTGTGCTTAGACTATCCGTCTGTCTGAGGGTGAAATGCTGTACTCAACTCCACCCGAGTACCCAACTCATGCTTAACGGCCCTCTAGAACCGTGATATGAACTGAGTACCTCTATCTAAAATGATGGAAACTAGAATACCATGCAGACGAACAATCTCCCAAATATAAATCTCCGCTAGGCGCTCCGAAGAATAGGTAGTACACACAGGAATGAAGTGCGCGTACTTGGTCAGCCAATCCACAATTACCCAAATAACGTCGAATTTTCTCAAAGTCCATGGGAGCCCAACTACAAAGTCCATGGTGATCCGCTCCTACTTCCACTCCGGAATCTCTATCTGCTGAAGCAACCCACCCGATCTCTGGTGCTTATACTTTACCTGCTGACAGTTGAGGCACGAGCTACAAATTCAACTATATCCTTCTTCATCCGTCTCCACCAATAGTGCTGCCTCAAATGCTGATACATCTTTGCGACACCCGGATGGATGGAATACCGCAAACTGTGGGCATCATCTAGAATCAACTCCCGAAGCCCATCAACATTGGTACACAAATCCGACCCTGCATCCTCAATACCCCGTCATCATCGATAGTCACATCTCTGGCATCACCGTGCTGAACCTTGTCCTTAAGGACAAGCAAATGAGGGTCATCATATTGACGCTCCCTGATACGATCAAATAAGGACGACCAAGAAACCACGCAAGCTAGAACCCGACTGGGCTCTGAAAGATCCAATCTCACAAACTGACTGGCTAAATCCTGAACATCCATCGCCATAGGTCTCTCTAATGCTGGTAAATAAGCCAAACTCCCCAAACTCTCTGCTCGGCGACTCAAGGCATCGACCACCACATTGGCCTTGCTCGGGTGATACAAAATAGTGATATCATAGTCCTTCAACAACTCTAACTATCTCCTTTGGCGCAAATTTAGATCCTTTTGCTTGAACAGGTGCTGCAAGCTCCGATGATCAGTATAAATCTCACAAGGAACCCTGTACAAATAATGACGCAAGATCTTTAGGGCGTGAATAATGGCAGCTAACTCAAGGTCGTGGACTGGATAATTCTTCTCGTGAATCTTCAACTGTCTGGACGCGTAGGCAATCACCTTACCGTCCTGCATCACAACCGCTCCAAGGCCAATCCTCGAGGCATCACAATAAACTGTATAAGACCACAAACCTGTAGGCAATATCAACACTGGGGATGTAGTCAAAGTTGTCTTGAGCTTCTGAAAGGTCGCCTCACACTCTTCTGTCCACCGGAACAAAGCACCCTTCTGGGTTTAGTCTGTTTATAGGGGTTGCAATCGATGAAAACCCCTCAACAAGACGACGGTAATAACCTGCCAAGCCAAAAAAAATACGGATCTCTATAGCTGAGGATGGTCTGGACCAACTCTGCATGGCCTCTTCTTTATTCGAATCCACCTAAATACCCTCACTCGACACCACGTGGCCTAATAATGCCACGGAATCCAACCAAAACTCACATTTTGAGAACTTAACATATAACTTCTTTTCTCTCAAGGTCTGAAGCACTGTCCTTAAGTGCTGCTCATGAACTTCTCGACTCCAGGAATACACCAGAATATCATCAATAAAGACAATGACGAACGAGTCAAGATACGGCTGGAACACACTATGCATCAAATGCATAAAGGTTGTTGGGCCATTGGTAAGCCCAAATGACATAACAAGGAACTCATAACGTCCATACCGAGTCCTGAAAGAAGTTTTTGGGATATCTGGCTCCCGAATCTTCAACTGATGGTAACTTGAGCGGAAGTCAATCTTAGAAAACACCTGTGCGCCCTGAAGCTGGTCAAACAGATCATCAATACGAGCCAAAAGATAACGATTCTTCACTGTAACCTTGTTCAACTGGCGATAATCAGTACACATACGCATAGAACCATCATTTTTCTTCACAAACAAGATAGGAGCACCCCAAGGTAATACACTGGGCCGAATTAAACCCTTATCAAGCAATTCCTGTAACTTATCCTTCAACTCCTTCAACTCAGGAGGAGCCATACGGTATGGAGGAATAGAAATGAGCTAAGTGACCGGCAATATATCAATGCCAAAATCAATATCTCTATCAGGCGGCATACCCGGAAGATCAGCTGGAAACACATCGGGAAAATCCCGTACTATTGGGACTGAATCAACTGAAGGGGTATCAACACTAACATCTCTCACATAAGATAAATGCGCGTCACACCCCTTCTCAACCATACGCTAAGCTTTAAGAAAAGAAATAACTCTACTGGGAGTGTGATCTAAAGTACTCCTCCACTCAACACGTGGTACACCTGGCATAGCCAGCGTCACGGTTTTGGCGTGACAATCAAGAATAGCATAATGGGGCGACAACTAGTCCATGACCAAGATAATATCAGAATCTACCATGCTGAGCAACAATAAATCGGCTCTAGTCTCAAAACCACTAAGAGCAACTAAACACGACCGATAAATGCGGTTCACAACAAGAGAATCTCCCACAAGAGTAGAAACATAAATAGGGGAACTCAAAGAATCCCGAGGAACACCCAAATACGGAACAAAATAAGAAGACACATAAAAGTAAGTGGATCTTGTATCGAATAGAATCGATGCATCTATGTGAAAAACTAGTATAATACCTGTGATGACAAAATCGGAGGCAACAACCTCGGTACAGGTAGGGAGGGCATACTATTTGGCCTAGACTCCCCCTCTAAGGTGACCTCTACCTCCCCGACCTCCACCTCTAGCTGGCTAAGCAGGTGGGTTAGCAACTGGAACTGTAATCATAACCTGAGAACTTTGCGGGGCACGCTGTGGCTGAGAAGTATATAGAGGTGCACCCCTCCCAAGTCTGGGGAAATCCCTCACCATATGGCATGTGTCACCACACTCAAAACAAGCTCTGGGAGGACATGGCGGTTATGACTGGCTCAGGCTAGGTCTGTTGGACTGACCTCTGAAAGCACCCTGCGCTGGAGGCGCGCTAGAAATCAGAGTTGCATAATAAGGCTCCTGAGGCCTAGGATGGGCTGGAATACCACTGGCTGCTGGAAGAGTTGAATGAATAGGGCGACTCATATAACCCCTACCGTGATGACCTGCAGCTGGGGCACGAGCACAAGAATAATGGCCCGACTCTCGAGACCTCTAGGCCTCCCTCTCCTCTCTCTCCCTAGCATGCGTACCCTCAATCCTCCTAGCAATGCTCACCACCTACTGATAGGAAATATCCATATCTAACTCACGAGCCATGCTAGACCTGATGTTGGGAATAAGGCCCTCAATAAACCGGCGAACCCTCTCGCGAATAGTAGAAACCAAGGCTGGTGGATGTCTAGCCAAACTAGTGTAACAGACAGCATACTCTGAGACTGTCATAACACCCTGGCGCAAATGCTCAAACTCTGTGCGCCATGCATCCCTGAGGCTCTGAGGAACATACTCTCTTAGGAACAGATCTGAAAATTGAGTCCAAGTCAGTGAAGTAGCCTCATCCGGACTGTCTAACTCATAGGTGCGCCACCACTCATAGGCGGCTCCTCGAAGCTGGAAAGTAGTGAAGGAAACCCCACTCGACCCTAATATACCCATGGTACGGAGAATGCGGTAACACCAATCTGGAAATCCCAGAGCATTATCCGATGCTAGACTACTGAATACAGGAGGCTTGTACTTCTTGAACCTCTCAAGCCTTAGTTGCTCATCCTCGAAAATCGCTGCCCTGTCCTCGAGCTGATCTCGGACTGCAGGCTGTAAAGGTATAATCTCAGGGACCTGCTCAACATGCACTTGCTGTTCAGGAGTGCGGGCAGCGGGAGTCTGTTCCCCTTCCCTGGCTTGAGATGTAGCTGCAGCAAGGGGAAGCAACCCTGCCTGAGCCAAAGTTGTGTACATGCTCATGAACTATGCCAGAGTCTCTTGAAGTGCTGGAGTAGTAGTAGCAGTAGGCGTATCAGGTGCCTGGACTCCGGCTGGAACTGCTGGTGGTACCTCGATGGCAGGTCACGCAGGTGCTCTGGCTGCACCACGTGCGCGTCCTCAACCTCTACCCTAGCCTCTGACAGCTACAGTAAGGGGCGCAAGTGCCTGATCATCTCGGGTAATAGGACTGAGTCAAAGTACTTGGATCTGCACATGAAAAACATGCGCAGAAAGGGAATGAGTACACCACAACAGTACTCAGTAAGTGCCAAGCCTAACCTCGGTCGAGTAGTGACGAGGAATGTCAGGGCCCTACTGAGGTTAAATAAAATATAAAGTTCGGCAGTGTAGAATAGAACAGTATAAATAAGTACAACCGTAAAAGTAACACAAGATATAAAGGGCAACAACAACTATTAGAGAGGCAAGGTAAACATAGAAAGAAATACAGCTAGCACCAAAATAACAACCGGGGATCTCCCAGGATATCGTCCTGTAGTCCCAAATATACATATCCAATGGATCTCCCGGGATCCCGTCCTGTAGTCTAACTCACAGTGAGCGGGGATCTAACCGGAATCCCATTCCGTAGTCCCAAATGTAAATACCCAGTACTGGGGGAATCTACCAGGTGCAGTCCCATAATTTCATATAATTGTGCAGGGGGATCTACCGGAATCACACATCCGTAGTCCCAAATAAACAGACAAGGGGAGCTACCGGAATACCACATCCGTAGTCCCAAATGTAATTACACAACAACATCAGGAAAATATTCGAAAAATGTCAATATCATATTAAGGCAAACAAGTAATCCTAGCCTAGCAAGCTACACAGAATTCAGGCAAGCAGTTGAGCAAATAAGGCAATTAAAACACTTAGACATGCTTTCCTAAGCTAACAATAGGCTTTAAGTGCAGGTAATATAAACATGAAAAGAAACATACTAGTAATTACTTAATGAAAACCGGATTTTCAAAAATTAGCACAAGTACGCACTCATCACCTCACGTACAAGGCATTTCAATTAACAGTAATACCAAATCCTAAGGGGAAGGTCCCCCCCACAAGGTTAGGCAAGCCACTTGCCTCGAACCGACTCAAAATCAACTCGAAACCACATTATTGCCACGGGTACTCGACTCCAAATGACCCAAATCTATTTAATTCAATTGCATAATGTAAATAACAGTTCAAGTAACTGATTCTACAATTAAATTCTAAGCTAATATGCGAAATTAGGAAAAATGACCAAAGCGACCCTCGGGCCACATCTCGGAATCGGGTAAAATTTACATTTCCAGAATCCTCACACTCTCATGAGTTCAGTCATACCAAAAGTACCAAAATCGAGCCTCAAATGTCCCCTCAAATCATCACTCAAAGGTCTCTAATTAGTCAATCCATAACTCCCAATTTACCACTAATTTTCCTTAATTTTTCATGCTTAAAATGATAAAAATCATTCCAATAACAAGTTTAGGGACCAAAGACCTTACCCCAATGAACTCCTCTGAAAATCCCTCTTGAAAATGCTCCTCAAGGCTTCTTCCCGTTTGAAAAGAGGTGAAAAATGGCTAAAATTCGCGAAGGCAAGAATTTATATGTTTTTGCCCAGCTAATTCACTTCAGCGGCCATGGGACCGCACCTTCGGTCCCGCTTTTGCGGACCAACGGTCACATTTGTGACAATCATTAACCCAGCCTGTTTCCACACCTGCGATTCCCCATTTGCAGATGTGGTACCGCTTCTACGGTTACGCACCTGCAGGACCCCACCGCTAATGCGGTTATGACAGAAGATCAGTAGCTTCAACTGCAATTCCAAACTCAAAATCCTTCCGTCAACCATCCGAAATCATCCCGAGGCCCCCGAGACCTCAACCAAAGGTACTAACAAGTCCAACACCCCTATCCAAACTTATGCCGATCCTTAAAACACCTAAAACAACATCGAAAAGATGAATCAACCACGAATTCAAGCCTAAGAACTCGAAAACTCTAAAATACGCTTTCGATCAAAAAGTCTACCAACCCTCATCCGAATGACCTGAAATTTTGCACACGCGTCACATTCAACACTATGGAGCTACTCCAACTTCCGGAATACCATTCCGACCCTCGGATCAAAATCTCACTATCAAACCGAAAACTTCAAAATTCGACCTTTCGGCATTTCAAGCCTAAATTAGCTACAGACCTCCAAAACACAATCCGAACATGCCCCTAGGCCCAAAATCACCCAACGGAGCTAACGAACCATCAGAATTCCATTTCGAGGCCATCTTCACACTATTCCAACTATTATCAAATTTCCAACACTTAAGCTCTCATTTAGGGACTAAGTGTCTCAAAACTCTCCGAAACTAAAAACGGAACATCCCGGCAAATCAAAATAGCAGAAATAAACATGAGGAAAGTAGTTAATAAGGGATCGGGGTGTTAATTCTTAAGACAACCGGCCGGGTCGTCGCACTAAAAAACCTAGGACCCCTTTTACCCCTTGTTTTAAATGTAATATCTATTTGTATAAATTGCTTTGCTTGCTTATAAGACTAATTCACCTAATTCGAGTTTGGCTGGGACCTACCGTTGTGGACCTCGAGGGGTGCTTAACATCGTTCCTTCAAGGTTATTTCGAGCCCTTACCCAATCTCTGGTAATGCAAATCAGTTTATGAGTTATTTGTTTTAGGTTCCCTAACGCACCTTAAATCCGGTAGGTGGCGACTCTTCAAATTCCATACCCAATTTCCAAAAGGAAATGAGTTGTCCTAAAGAAATGTCGAAACCAGGACTCCGCGAGGAAAAAGGGGGCGCAACAATCACTAGCATCCGACACGGGCAGATGTAGTATAAGTACACCACAATGACACCCAATAAGTATCAAGCCTAACCTCGGTAAAGTAGTGACGAGGCCATGTCAAGACACCTACTAGGATAAGAAAATTGAACAAAATATAGTATAGACTCATAATGGGAAGTGAGGAAGTTAATGACAGATAAGCAGTTCAATAATGTAAGCTAACAACAGAAATTTAAGTGGCAGAGGCAACAAGTAGTGAACACACGATGAAAGAACAAGTAGTTAGACATGGACAACAACAAGTAAGGCAATGAAGAAAACAACAAGAACTGTTCAACCAACACACCTCTTTTAGCATGGAATGTACAACAAGAATAAAAAACGAGGTACTACGCCTCTTAATCATATTTCACAAATTCAATCACAATCATTCATTATATCACCGCGTGAGCCTTGCAATTATTTTTAATATATTTTCCTGAAATAGCTACACTCGTTTTAGCCCCCTTATCTCACCGTGTGGCTACAAGTAATTTCCTCACTAGAAACACGCGTATAAATCTCACCTTACCTCACCGCATACGTATCAACCCCTATCTTTTTATCATCGCATGCGTATCAATATCACAACACAATAATCAACTCGTACCACATGTACCCATATGCCACAACACTTGCCAAACTCAACAATACCAATGTTACCACAACGTAGAGCCCATGGCTAAATCACAATGTGTACAAGAATCTCAATAACATCAAAATGAATGAGAAATACTCAACAATTAACAACTTCAACCTCAATGTGATAATGACTTCCACAAGTTCAATATAAATAACTCAACAAGAAGATATTCCATGAACTAATAACTTCAAATAAGAGTAACTTTGTTATAAATAAGTAATAAGACAATAGGAGAGGTAATAACTTCAACTAAAGTATATGAGAGTAAATATGACAACAAAGGATAGAACAAATACTAACAATGCCAACTAGAGCATGTGAGAGGAAATTTAACAATGAAAGATGTAACATATTATAACAAATTAAATCAAATGTATGGAAGAGTCTGAAAGTTTAAAACGGCCAGAATACCATATGTAGCATGTGTACACACTCGTCACCTTGTGTACCTATTTTTCACATAGTACAATTAGCACAAACAACCCAAATTTTAAGGGGTAGTTACCCCTCATAAAGTTAGGTAAGATAATTAGCTCAATTACGCTAAATTAGCCCTCGAATGTAGCTTTTTCCCCAAAATTCGCCTCCACATGGCTCAAATCTAACCAAAAATGACTTATTTTCATCAAAAATGGCAAGGGAAATTTATTAAGATAGATAAAGCTATGATCTTTACACATTTCCCAAAAAATCAATAAAAGATAACCCCGGGCCCACCAGTCAAAACCCGGGTCCAAGGGTAGATTTTTACTACCCATAACCCTACGAGTACATATATGTGTTTTGTTTTTAAATCTGAGTCAAAATCGACTCTCAAAACTCAAATCTTTATTTTTCAAAACTTTGACAATAATCCCCAATTTTCCTCTTTGATTCTCATAAATTTGATGTTAAATAAGATAAAATCATGAAATATAGTTGGAAATTTATTAAAATCGCTTAGTCAATGTTTGTAAATAAAAACCCCCTCTCCAAATTGCCTCCTGCCGAGTCTAGGGATCTAAAATATTAGAAAATGATATGAAATCCCAACTTTCTAATCTTTTGTTCAGTTGCAGATGTTGCAATTGCGAATGATTTCTCGCAATTGAGGCTAATGACAACCTATGTGTGAAGTCATAAATGCGACAAAGACTTCGCAATTTGCGAAGCCTGCTCCCTTCACAAATGCGACACTTTTGTCGCAAATGCGAGCCTACCCTATTCCAGACCTTCTTCGCAATTGGGATCTACATATTGCAATTGCGACACCTGATATGCCCCTGATAAGATCAAAATTGCGATGATAGTATTCACAATAGCTACACTTGAGGCAACAACACACCAGCAATCATATTTTTGTTTAAAACCATTCAGAAGCACATTCAAAATTCATTTGAACCGTGGGGGCTCCAAGCCAAACATCACAAGTCTAAGAACAACATACAAAATTTCTCGTGCGATTAAAACATAAAAATAACATCTAGAACTACGAATCGAACATCAAAATGCACTAATTTCAAAGAAAAGTTCAAGAACCTCTAGAATGGCAACCAAGCGTCTAAATCCTATCATATAAACTCCAAATGATACGAAATTTGGCAGACAAGTTCTAAATAGCATAATGGACTTATTCCAAGACCAAACCAAATTCGTAACCTAATAGCCAAAAGTCAACCTACGGTCAAACTTGGGAATTCTTCTAAAACTCAAATTGCCAACTTTCGGCAAAACAATACAAATTAACCTACGTGCCTCTGAAGTTGATTTAGGCCATACGCCCAAGTACAAAATCATGATACGAACCTATCAGAGCTATCAAAATACCGTTCTGGTGTCGTTTTCACAAAATTCATACTTTGATCAAGATGTCTAACTTAGGCTTCTAAGCCAAGAACCAAAGGGTCCAAATCAACCCAAAACCTTTCCGAAAAGAAACTAATCAACCTCGCAAGTCATCAAACCACAAATACACATGTTTCAAGTATCAGAAGGGAAAACGGGGCGTAAACATCATCCTCTTATACTGTGCAATTCATGAAATCCCTTCTCTTTGAATTATTACACAATTGAAGGCCTAAACGTCATCCTCTTATCATTTGTCACAATTACACTTTTAATCTAATACCAGGGCAGCATTCGATCTCTTCTAAATGCTCCTAGTATTAAACTCCCCGAGTTCATTTAGGCTATGCTGATCTTTCTACAACTTACAGAAACCATGAACTCTCTTATTTTGATGGGCCTAATCCCGAGGCCTTACCTATTCTCGTCACCTCTTCACTAACCTTTTTTTATCCTTACTCATGTCTACCTAAAACCTTGTCTCTCTAACATACTTTAGCACTCGACCTACACGTATCTATTCACACTACTCATAACCTTCATTTAACTTGGTAGAACCATATGTTTTCGCTTATGTTGTTCTAGAACCTCAAGTGAGACATCACGTCGCCTCTAACTCTTCTTTAATCTCATACCTAGGCCTCTCGGTACATAGAAATCGTAGGCTAGATGATGTGCTACTAATGATACAATTATTATTTCTGGATACTAAATCACGACATTTCTAGCCTCTATCTAAAGTCTGGGCTATAAACAACCTTTTGTACTTGTGTATCTCATACCTCCTTTAACTTTACCTTACTTACCTTTAAATCTCGCATCGTATCTTTTGTCTCTTTCATAGCATCCCTTCCACATAGGTGGAATTTACATCCACGCCTTAAAGATATACTATAATAATTGCACCTCTAGTGCTTAGACAATCCGATGGAAGCTTCATACTAACTTTTTATGAATCAACTCTATGGCACGATATGGAAACGAAAGAAAGGTACATTTCCTTAATGCCCTGTAGCTTCCAAATTATAAGTGTGGCGCGCAACATACCCATAAGTGAGAATCTATTAAACATGGCCTTGTAGATTCCCTAGGCACGGTCTGCTCTGATACCCCTTTGTCATGCCTCAACCTGGGGATACCCGACTGGTACTGTATACGGTGAAAGCGGAGAGCCCAATTTCTCGACATCAAGGCGCCTCAGAAAACCATCTCGAAGTCTCGAGGCTACAAGGTTATGATCGAGTCTCCTCCCTCGAGGTTTGTCGAGGTCCGATCTTGGGACGACGTTAACCTCGACCATGATAGAAATGGGGAGTTTCCAAGGCACGTGGCTAGGACTGACATGACTACCCTAGCCCTTAATCAGGATGTCTCCTTGCTGTCCCATCTCTATTTCTTTGTAATTAATGCTTGTTGTACTATGATGGGATTCCCCTCCTATATAAAGGGGATCCTTTCCACTTTGTGGGGGGGGGGGGGTGTTGCTTCAGTTGCTCCACACGAAATATATAAGAACATTCTATTTGCTCTCTAACATACTCTCTTGATATTATTACTTTCATTTATTATCTTCATATTTTGTTCATCATTTATTGCTTATCATTGGCCATAAAGAGCCTCCGTTAATTTACCATAGTTTTTAGTCACATTTTGACCCCCTTCGATAGCCCACAGGCGAGCTCCGAAATCAACCCCGAGGCCTCAAATTAGCAAGTTCGAGGCCCAGATATTTGACCCATTGGTTTGGTTATCACTTTGCTCCTTGCTCTTATCTCGTTTCTAAACTTCACACTTAGCATCAACTACTTAACAAAATAACATAAAAATAGATCACGTATATTTAGAGTCCCATCAACAAAATTAATTGTTATTACCATTTTCACGATAAACAGTTTGGCGCCCATCGTAGGGCTAAAAATAATAGTGATTATTTTCTTGCTGGTTTCGTCACACTACGCAAGTTATCTTTCACACTTTTTCTTGTCCAAGATCTTCGATTTTAGGTCAAAATGTCTAACTCAGTGAATGGAGGCGAAAACAACAACCTCGAGGACCATGGAGAAAACGGTGTGGACGTTCCAGGTGTTGGTGTACCACCACAAAACCCTGGGAATGAGCCAGAACCAATCCCCATAGACGCGGTCTCAAGTGACGCCGAACGGGTTGATATAAGCTCGCATATCGACACGAGCGTGCGTCAGGGAGATCTATAAGAAGCTCAAAAAACCCTGACCAAGGAAGAGCATGAGGTTAGCCTTCATGTTATTTTTGAAATGTTGCAGGCACAACATCTAGCTATTGCTTAGCTGCAAAGTCACCAGAAAACTTCCAGCACGATAGCACCGGGGGCAGCTCCTCTAGCCGAACAAGTACTGGAGAGACGAGCAATAGCGGGTCGATGACCGATCCCGACATTGTAAAAATGCTCGAGGACCTCACCAGAAGGATCAAATATGACGAGAAAATGATAGAAGCCAATGACAAGAAGGTCGAGACCTACAACTCCAGGGTCAACCAAATTTCGGGCGCACCCCAGTCCTGAAAGGTGTGGATTCGAAGAAGTTCATACAAAGGCCGTTCTCTAAGGAAGAGTCCCCAAAACCCATTCCAAAGAAGTTCAGAATGCCAGAACTCCCAAAGTACAACGGGACCTCGGACCCCAACGAACACGTTACTGCCTACACTTGCGCAGTAAAGGGCAATGATATAAAGGATGACAAGATCGAGTCTGTCTTACTAAAGAAGTTCGGGTAAACGCTCTCAAAGGGGGCCATGATGTGGTACCACAACCTATCTCCTAACTCCATAGACTCATTCGCCATGCTGGTAGACTCCTTCATAAAGGCACATGTCGGTGCCATCAAAGTAGCAACGAGGAAATCTAACGTGTTCAAGATCAAGCAGAGGGAGAACGAAATGCTGCGAGAGTTCGTATCTCGCTTCCAAACGGAACGAATGGAACTACCGCAGGTCTCTAACGGCTGGGTGGTGCAGGCCTTCCCTCAAGGTCTGAACGAACGAAGCTCGGTGGCTTCGAAGCAACTGAAAGAGAATCTGGTCGAATATCCCGCCGTGACTTGGTCGGACGTCCACAACCGATACAAATCATAAATTAGGGTCGAGGACGACCAGCTAAGAGCCCCCTCAAGCTTAGTATACCCAATTAGGCTCTTGGCGAAGGAGCTAAAGCCGAACAAAGAAAGATATCAACCATACACCGATGACAGAAGGAAAGCCCCGAAGCGCAACCCACCTCGCAACGATCGAAGGATAGATCGAGGATAGAATCCTTGGGGACTCATCAATAGAGACGGATTCGATAGGAATGCGGGGTCAACAGAGGCGCCCCACTTATCAGAATACAACTTCAACGTCGATGTGTCAGACATCGTGTTCGCCATCAGCAAAATCAGAAACGGAAGATGGCCCAGACCTATACAATATGATCCTTCACAAAGGAACTATAATCTAGTATGCGAGTTTCACAACACGCACGGACACATGACCAAAGATTGCTGACAACTTCGGGAGGAAGTGGCTCGGTTACTCGACAATGGCCATCTTCGGAAATTCCTCAGCAACCGAGCCAAAAACCAGTTTCAAGAAAGGGAAACAACCAAAAAGAACAAAGTAGATAAGCCGCAACATGTCATCCACACAATCTTTTGAGACGGATACCACTAGCCGAAATGCCAAAGTCCCCTCCAGCAGAGAGACTAAGAAATAAATCGATGAAAAAATAGCAGCCACGAGACCATCTCCAAGGTTCGAAAACGCCATCGCCACTAAGGTATAACCATCTTCTTTTTATTTTATATTATATTTCATGATCCTTATGCAGGCGCCCGACCGAAGCAGTCAAAGCACTGACCTTGCTCAAAGACCTTAAGGTTTTAAAGCATCCGTTGCACTCTTTTCCTTAGACCGGGTTTCATCCCGAGAAGGGTTTTATCGGCAAGGTTTTTAATAAGGCAACATCCACATGCTACCTAAGGAAGGTTCAACAAGTATTCGAGGCTTCTTTTGCAATCAACCTCGAACACTGGGGGCCATCCCCCCGAGAGGCCATCCAGTCGGAAAAGCTAAGAAACGCCAAATGGGGTCCAATAGGAAATGATGTACCGGGCAAACGGTCGAACGAACCGTGTCCACATAGCTAAGCCTTCGACGGCGAAAACATGTACACCTGTACTGAATAATTGAAAAAGCATCTTCTATCAAAGCATCTCGTGCTCCAAAAGAAGCTCGGCACCTCCGCAAAAATGACTTCTCTGCCAAAACCGTCCCAAACACTCGGGGATTGGCGTCAATAATTCAACACCTGAATGACCTCCAGGTCGGGACTCCAAAATTATAAGCCCTCAGATGAGGTAACATGAAAATCGCGAAATATCTCCAATGCCGAAAGTACCCCGAATACTCAGGGACTAGTGTCAAAATCTCAAAAAACACATGACCTCAGGGTCGGGATCTCCAAAATTGTAAGCCCTCGACGAGGCAATACAAAGTTTGCAAATAATGGCTCCCGAGTCAAGAAACCCTCAACGACTCAGGGACTTCCATCAAGCTCCACCTCCATCGACTTATCAAAACCCGAGGCCATAAGACCCCGAGCGGGCAGACTCGGTCTCGTAAGACCTACAAAAGGCAACAACTATATCTGTAAGACCACAAGCAAGGCATGAACAATACTTGTACCAAGTATCCAACACTATAAGACCTTACTAAAGCCATTAACCCGATCTCAAAGCTTCGGCTAGATATTGAACTTGTAAGACCCCTAAAAAGGCATATTCTCGATATAGATGCCAAAACTACTTTATTTGGGACTCAAAGGCTCCAACCAAACACAAATGACTACAGTCACACGGCTGTACCATCTGAACAAATGCGACTCGGGGACGCCCAACTGTCGCGACAAAATCACAAGCCTTCAATTGCTTCAAATCTACTTCGAAAAGAACCAGTTAAATAGGCTACCCTTGATACATGCAAATGAGCTTCGACTGCGTCAGCTCCTATACATCAGGTTCAAGATACTCAATCTCCGAGCCAAAACCTCCCGAGGTGCTCGATCATCGCTGCATAATGATTCACAATCGAGGTTTTTTATTAAGCCGTCGAAGAGTCAGAAAAACACTATTTCAAATCCTTATCGAGGGAAAAATAAAGCCCACATAAATGGTTGCATTGACCAAAGTGTAAGATCAATTGTCGCTAGCCTAATGAGCCTCAGGGCCACACACATAAAAGGTCATTTCGACCCAAGGCGTAAGAGCCATTGTCACTAGCCCACACAAATACAAAACTTGAGGGTCGAATGAGCTCGAGTCGTAACCCGATTCGGAACCTAAACCCAAAATAGTTGAGTAAATATTCCTAAGAGCAAGGCGTAAGAGCCGTTGTCGCCAGCCCACACTAAAAAAGGCCGCGTTGGCCCAAGGCGTAATAGCCATTATTGCTAGCCTACATAAAAGGTCACATCGACCAAGCGCGTAAGAGCCTACGGGCCAGCCCAATGAGCCCCAGGTCTGTATCACGAATCTAGGGATTCCTACCAATTCAAAGGTCGATTGATCTGGCCGGAATCTTCGCAAAGAAGAACCCAGAAGATACAAAAATCGTGGGGTTTCCCCCTTGTACATACATGTAGAAAAATACAAGCTCTATTTACAGTGTGCTTTGAAAGAACTATATACAAAGACAAAGAAAGAAAATAGACATCCCCCTTGGGGACTATGGCCCGACGGCCCCGTCCTCGCCATCTTCGGCATTAGACAGAAGGAACTTGGCATCATACTCCTCCACCTTGGCTTGCCTGATCTCCTCCGAAAGATCGAAACCCCTGGAGTGAACTTCCTCGGGAGTTTCCCTCCGAGATTTGCACTTTGCGTACTCTTTATTGCTGCCCGCACGACCAAGAGTTCTCCTTAGCTTAGCTCTAGCACTAGCAACACTCTTTAAATAGGTCGCCGCTCTCTGATCCGCCCTAGTGCTGTTCATCACGGCCTCGACTCGGGCATTTACCACCTTGGCTTTCACCTTTGAGAGCTCAGACTCGAGACTTGCGATCATGTTCACCCCTGCAGAATCACTCATATGAACGGTCCGGATTTGCATCTCCAGGTGGAATCTTTAGTCAAAGCGCTCTCCTTGGCCGCAACTTGGGCATCTACATGGGCCTACAGCTCGTCGAACTCACGTTTGACCTTGCCAACTTCACCCCAAAGTCGTTCCAGCTCCTTCGTTTTGCTCTCCAACTGGAATATCTAAACATTAACCTCCGAAAATGAAAGAAGGAGCATATGTCGACATGAAATACAAGATACCTATCTTCCGAGATAGCTCTCGTGGCTCCGGCTTCGATTCGCCTCACACCGCAGGGATACCAACTCGCTTTCTTTTTTCACACAAAGAAGCTTAAGGGATTTCTCCCTATCCGAAGCTTTATGCAACCGAGCCTCGTAGCGAAGCAACTCAGATTTGAGCCTGTCAAAGGCCTACGAAAGAAAATTCAACGAGAAAGGGAGAGTGTGAAGCCGGAATAGTCCTATGCCGATTACCAAACTTACCATTGTTTGAATAACTATGGAGTTGAGTTCTATGGAAATATTAAGAGCTTACTTTCTATGTATTATGTTTCCCTTGTACAGTTTATGTTAAGGATGTTCCTTTTGGTAATATAAGATTTATGACATCATGGTTGATATTGTTTTCATGTTGTGTTACATTTTTGTGTTGTGGTTATGCTGTTAGGAGTGATTTCTGGGATTCTCTAACAGGTGGATAAGCCCAATTATAGGGGAAAATCTACCAAAATTTCTGGAAATATAGGGAGTTAGTCAAATTTGGAACTGTTGGTGTGTGACTTAAGCACCGAGTCGCTTTGGATGCCGATGGTGTATTTGAACCCTCATTCGAGGATGAATGATCCTAAACGGGGGAAATTGTAAGGCCCCATAAAATTTTACCTAAAACCCAGGGTTTCGTGGCGCCGAGGTAGGCTAAAGTGTTTGAGGATTGTACGAACGTTTTGGGTTGCACCGTGCGTCAGGGAGTTGAAAGAAATTTTTTGCAAAACATGGCATTTTTGCGGTCCACTATGCAACCGCAGAACCTCTTCACGGGCCGCAGATCGGCCGCAGAATGCAACTGAACTTGAGCCAATTTTTGAAGATCATTATGTGGTCTATTATGCGACCGCATAATCATTTTGCGGGCCGCACATTTCATCGCAGATTCAGCATGAAGAATTCCAGAGGGAGATTTTGCGGTACGTTATGTGACTGCATAACCGTTCTATGAGCCACATCACGGCCACAAACCTGACCAGACCTGCCTAGTTTTGGGACCATTTTTGCGGTCCCCTTTGCGGATCGCATATTCATTTTGCAGTCCGGTCTGCAACCATAGACTCGATTTCGTAGGCTTAAGTTTGGAATTTTTTTACTTGAACCCATTTTTATAAAACGACCTTGGAGGGCATTTGGGTTGGTTTAAACTACTATTTTACAGAGAGGGGAGTATCTTAGATAGAGAAGGAGGCCCAACCTCTTTTGCTCATCAATTCTCACCCCAATCTTGGAGATTCAAGGGAATCACTCACTAGTCCATCAACTATCCAGGTAAGACCTTGTTCTAAGACCTTTATGCAATTATTATGAGTTAATGTAAGTTGTAGAGTAGTACATAGGCCATGCATGTGCCATTAGGGGGTAGTATATGGGGTTGTTGAACTATTCCAAGTAGATTCTTGTTGAAATTGGTTGAGGGAGGAATGGATCACCATTAAAGAAGCCTTGTATTCAATTTTCATGATAGGTGTTCGAAATTCCCTAAAGACTTATATCATGAGAATCCTTCTAATTTTGATTTGATTTTATCATCTTCCTATAGATTTAAGTTGCTAGGATTTTTGGAACATTATAGTAATTTAAGGAAAGCTCAAGTGAGGTACCTTGGCTAAAATATTCTTTTAGAATCAATTCCATGATGTCCTTGTACGTTAAAATTATGATTGGCCTAGTGTCTTATTCCTCAAGTTACGAGTCCTTCCTAATAAATTTGATTATTCTACATAAGTGTTGTGTTGAAAGAAGCACGTTCTCAAAATGTGTTCCAATTGATCTTATCTTATAATGATCTCCTTCGAGAATGTAACCAAGTACGACCAATGTATCAAAGGTGTTGTGATATAAAATTATGTTTTAATTGCAAGTTATTATGACTAATTGTGGAAGAAAAACTCAATTTGCTTAAGACCCTTATTGCTTATATATATATATAATATGTCGATTGGGAATGCCCTTATTGTTGATAATCCATGATGATAATTGAAAATGAAAGGAGTGTGTATGAAATATGAAATACAACCGACGTGCCAAAAACAAAATTACACTTGTGGCCACTAGTGCCAATGAAATGAAAAGACGCATGTTAGATTATGAAATGAGCTGCAAATCCTTTTTCTAATAATTATTTTAGAAGTATCGTTTAGTCAATAAATAAGGGTAGGTTGAAATAGCCTAACCCCACAACTACACGTGCCAGTGTAGGAGTGATTGAATGGTATAAATATTGATGCGATGGGATTATTCCCCTTAAATGAGATGGGATTGATGTGTTGAGATTATTCCCCTAAATGGGATGAGATGATTTCTAGCAGAAAGTGATGTCGACCCACACGACATTATGGTGAGACGAATTAGCCGATCAGGTCGAGATCGGACGCCATGTCGCGCACATAGTGGTGTTGTTATTGGATGTCTTTGGGTGAGATGACTTAGCCGATCGGGCCGTGATTGGACTCCGTGATAATAACACGGTGGTATATCGGTACTAAAGATCTCCTAACCTAAAGCATTGTTATTTGCTTGAAATTCATCTTTCTCTTAACTTGACATTGTTATATTATTTAAGGCTCTCATTGATTCCATATTCTTTCTCATTGTACTATTACTCGTTATATTGAGAAGGTGTTTAGTCTTACATACTAGTAATATTCCATATGTAATAATGTCCCTTTTGCCGGGGGCGCTGCATCTTTAATGGATGCAGGTGGTTCCACAGCAGGCAGCATCAATTAGTGATAGTGGTACACTCTCTCCTTAGCTAACATTGTAAACCCCACTTCATTTTGGGGTCTTGTATCTTTTGTTCCTTATGTATAGTGTTTTGAGGTATAGCCTTGGACTTATTGCCGGCACCATCATATTTCTCTCTTGTATCCATTAGAGACTTCGTAGACATAGTGTGGGTTGTATATTGTTGTTGGGAAAGTCAAACTAGCAATGTTGTATTTGTATCACATGTTTCACTTCAAACTATGAATATATAATGTATTTTAGGAATTATAAATGAAGTAGCTAATGGTAATGAAATTGGTGTCGTCCATGAAATTCTCTCATTGTATAATGAATGGTACATATCTTCACTTTATTCATGGGTAAGGTCTGGTAGAAAGCATCAAGTAAGCTTGCTTGATCGGGGTATCTCGGAGTGTCGGTCGCACTCCCCATTGTCAGGGTGTGACAACCCTACTCCTTGTATTTTGAGGTATAGCCGAGGCCTTGTCATCGGAACTTCCATATTTATACTCATGTTCACTTAGAGGCTCTGTAGACATATTGTGGGTTGTGTTTTGAATGGAAATAACAAATTAGAAATGTTGTGGTTGTCGGACATGTTTTGGCTTTTAAACTATGAACTTGTAATCTTTTGGTAATTATCAATATAGCTCCTTTATGTAATGGAAATTGGTGTTGTATATTTTATTCCCTCTTCTGTCAAACTCTTGATATTTATTCTCAAATTATTCATTGGGAAGGATGGATGGTAGGAACTAAGTAGGCGTGCTTGACTGGGGTAACTCGGTTGAGCGCCGGTCTCACTCCCCATGGTCAGGGCGTGACATTTGTGATTCTTACCATCATGCTTTATGTGCTGTATGACTAGATGACTTCGTGAAACAAGTTAGAGATCATGTGTAGGTTAATCTCCTGTTCAAACATGATAATCGCTATTTTCTAGTGTATCCACCTAATCTGAGTCGTAGTTGTACACTTCGCACATGCATACACTTTAGCATATTATTTTATCAGTCCATGAGTATGTGATTTGTTATCCATTTACTGTATACATGTATTCTTGTATAAGCTTTTAGTGTTCTAAATTGGTTTGACAACACGTGAGTTGTCCGTGCGGGTTGAGTTGATTTTAGCACATGAGTTGTCCGTGCGGTTGTTATAGAATGTGTGTTGTCCATACAGTGTGGATAAGGATCCTTCGCCCTAGGGTCATCCTCTCATGTTTCTCCTTGATGGCGTAATGAAGTAGTGGAAAAGCGATCAGTGTTGGGTCTTTGTATATCTCCTCTATATGTGAATTCCTTGGGTATATCTCATACATGATACATGCCTTCTTATGCATATCTTCTCTATATGCTGCTTCTATTATTGAAATGGTATATCGACATATCTTCTCTATTTTTCTCCTCTATGTAATTTGACTTTCCTTTTTACGCATATCTCCTCTATATGCTAAACTGTTATCCTGTTTAATGTTCGTGTATTTATTCTTTATCTGCACCTTGAGACCTATGGTTATGATGGATTTTGGTATTGTTACAATGTATTCGTATGTATTTTACTTGTACAAATTTTATCACATGAGTATCATTGGTGATTCTTACGACTACCTCTATGAGGTTAGTCATGATACTTATGGAGTATATGAGGTCGGTTGTACTCATACTACATGCTACATTTAAATTTGATCAGATCCAGGTAAGAGACCTAGCTGAGAGGTGTACTGGATCACTATTGACTTGCCAAGAGATGAGGAAGAGTTGTTGTCACGACCTAGAATCCCAACCTGTTGTGAAGGTACCTAACACACTTGCTAGGCAAGCCGAAAAACATATATTAGCTAAGCATTTGAATAAAACATGATTTAATAAGCTCAACAGTTGAAAATATCATAAATATTTGATAAAAGTAATTGAAACTCTAATACAACCATCCCTAAACCTGGTGTCAACGAGTACATGAGCACTACTAAGTATCAACATAAACCAAAACTCTAGTATAAATGTCTGAATAATAGAATAGAACTGAAGAAAATAAAAGGATAGCCAAGGTCTGCGGATGCCATAACAGCTACCTTGAAGTATCTAAGCAAGTACTAGCAACAATCTAGCAATCACCGCACCCAGATATACCTGGATCTGCACACGAAGTGCAAAATGTAGTATGAGTACAACCAACCCAATGTACTCAATAACTAACATGACTAACCTTGGGCTGGAAGCAATGATGAGCTCAGAAGGATATGACTAGAACCAATATAATGACAACGTAGGTAAGATAATGACAATAATAGTAAATAACTCAAAGAAACTTCCATATTGAGCTCGTTCACGGTATAGAATTTAGACATGATTTCAAGTTCACAATTAGAGACCAAAATTGATAATAACATGTCAAGTATAACTAGCATGAGGAATGGTACATCTCTATACCTACATGTCAAATATAAGGTATGATAGTGATCTTTACAGGTACTCACACTCTTAGAGTACTCACTCCGTCTATCTCAAATGCCCACTCATCACGCACACAATCACTCAATATTGTATGGGTGCCTGACATCAATGCCCCTCACCAAAGCACGTGTATATATGTCACTGTGCATGCGCTTACTGCTGGTATGTTTGACTCCAGAGAGCGGGATCCTGCACAAGCGCTAATATAAAGCCTATAAGGCCTCCTGTGGCATACAACCCGATCCAAGGAGATATCTCAGGTAGATTTTAAAGGATGCCTAACCCCTTCACCTTAAAATAACTAGAACCCTTACCGAATCTCACTCCTTAGAAGACCATTAGGATAATAGTTCTTCACAGACTTATAGGTACCCTAATATACCTTAAAATATTAGGTGACAACTCTTTTTATCAACTTCAGAAGAACCACTAGTTTTATTTTATTTTGACCTGTCCAAAATACGGTGCAATAGAGTGCACCGACATATTCTGCTGAGCTGATAACCTACTAAGGAGGAGCATCAAATTGTCTATCTGGACCTACAACACGACATGCAACGTCCACAAATAAAGAGTCGTCAGCACGAATAAAGTGCTTACTGTGTAAGACATGAAAGCATAAATAAGAACATGAATGTAAAAAGGGATAGAAAATATACAACCTGTAACATCTGAGTGCCTCTGAGGGTGACTGACATGAAATGCATGATACACATAAAATATATATGCATATACCTTTAAAAACATATACACACACACACACATACATACATACATACATACATACATATACTTTTAAAAACATACACCTCTGTGGGAATCATCACCATCATATCATACTCGGCCATAATAGGCTCGGTAAAAATGTACTCGGCCATCATAAGGCTCGGTAGAATTGTACTCGACCACGTGAAGCTTGGTAAAACCCAACTGATCAATGCTTTCACAGTGCATGCTATACCCGGCCGACTATAGTGCGGTTTGGTAGAGTAAAATAGGTACATATATATAATACATGCTAGACTCATGGAATCACATTTTGAACCTTTCGGAGTGACATGATGTCGATAACTTCCGTATACCTTATTAGAGCTAACTCGTCATCATGAATCTTATAAGAATAAAGAAATAGCAATGACATTTGATAACATAAGAATAAGAGAAGCAACATTAGCATCAACTATTCCTTAAGAAGGAAAACAATGTAAGTACTACTAGCTTCTAAGAGTGGAGTATCTTTGGAAGCTCGTTCGTTTACGTTACACACAATCTGAGTCGTGCAAAAAAGAAAAGGGATAGCCTCACATACATTTGTCATTTAATTAACGATTCAACATATAAATTTTACGTTACATACAATCTGAGTCGTGCGAAAAAGAAAAGGGATAGCCTCACATACATTTGTCATTTAATTAACGATTCAACATATAAATTCCCGTAGAACTTCAATATACACCAGGAAAACATAACCTATGGTTAATGCCATGGATGAACTTAAAACATATTTATAAGCTAGTAACTCTCTTATAGAAAATTGGGCAGCACTTTCCCTATATTTCCTTAATTTCACGAATTCAAAAAAACGCACAACAACAATACTAACAATAGCAATAACTAATCACATCCATTCAGTCCCTCAACAATATAAGAACAATTCCAACAACTCAAGCAATAGTACAACGAGCGGCAAACTCGGTTTACGATTAACAAAACTATGGCTTGAAACCCCTTTTCCTTCCAAAACTTGTTAAAAATGGCAAACGCAACATACTCTATTTATTCCATGAATTTCCAGCCAATAAATAACATAAGGGGGCTTACAAAATAGTTCACCATACCATGACAACAAAACTATGATTTCTAACTTTTTAACCTTATGGGTTTTCAATCATACGAGCTATCCATAAATCCTTACGAGTTTAAATATATGTAGAGTAAGAGGTTCCTTATCTTTAACCAGATAGAACAACTCTAATTTGAGATTACTTCACCACGAAGTATCCTTACAACACAGCCACAAGAACAAGGAAGATAAATTAACAAGCACTTCGAGTTTCTCGACACTGGAATCATTTTGAAATATTTGATGACTTAGGGTTGATATGAAACCCGTGGGAGAGTATTTTTCAGAACTTAAACCACTTAAAACAACCACCCACAAGCTGGATCCACACAAAAATCAGCAACCACAAGAAGAACAAGAAGCTCACTAGTACCATGGGATTCCCGACACTTGATTTATGTTATTTTTCTTTTATTTGGGTCTTTCATCATGCGAGTACTTTTGGAGAAGGTTTGTAGGTGTCCAAGGTATGGATATTGTCACGTCCCAAATCGGAGGGCCATGACTGGCACCCAGTGCCTACTTCAACCGAGCGCCACATACCTTATCCTTATTTACTATAAGAATCGTCATGGGCCATTTCAGGAAACATCGATATACATATATATATAAAAGTAACGTCATTAGAACTTAACTCGAATAACCAACTCATACATAATTTACACAAATCATAGGGACCGGCAAGTCCGTCATGATAGCCTAACATGCCCTAACTAAAACTATCCACATGATACTGTCTGCAAAGCCTCTATGGAAACATGAACCTAATCGATAAGTTAGGATAGGGCGACATTACCCAAAACTAGAATAAGATATACAAAACCCTAATTCGGCAATACTATAGGAAAAAGTGGAGCTCACCAACCAAAAGCTGATATTTGCAGGCAACCTATAGTGGAGGGTCCTCACCTCGTCTATCTACACCTATGTGGCATGAAACACAACGTCCCCTGGCAAAGGTATGTCAATATGAAGAAGGTACCGAGTATGTAAGGCATGAATGAATCATAACAATAAGATACTATCACTAAGAGAGATAAGAGTGAATCTATGAATCTGACTTGCCACTAAGGGCCATAACATGTATATTAAGTTCGATCTCATGTATATGTGTGTGTATATATGTACCTACATATAGCTACAATACCATAGTCCTGACTACATCATTATCGTGATGTTAACTGCCCAACTGATCAGTGGTCGGTAGTAAATGCATGACTGCCCGACCGGCCATAACACGGTAATAAATGCATGACTACTTGACCAGCTGTTGCATGGCGTTAAATGCATGACTTCCCGACCGACTGTAGCTAGATGGTAAATGAATAAGTATGACTGCCAACCGACCATAGCTCAATGGTAAATGCATGACTACTCGATCGGCCATAGCTCGGTGGTAAATATATGACTGCCCGACCGGCCATAGCTCGGTGGTAAATGCATGACTTCCCGATCGGCGTTAGCTCGGTGGTAAATGAAGATGCATGACTACCAAACTGGCCGTAGCTCGGTGGTAAATGCATGGCTGCCCGACCGGCTGTAGCTCGGTGGTAAATTAAGATGCATAACTGCCCAACCGACCATAGCTCGGTGGTAAATGAAGATGCATATAACACTACATTATGAACATTAACATCTTTATCATATGCCTCAATAGGGACTTAGGTAAATACTTAGACATGATTTGAATATCATTTGCAGGAATGAATAACGTAGACATCCTTTACTTCTAAGTACAGAATTGTTTATGGAATAATATTACATTTGTGTATCATTACTTGGATCATGCTAAAAGAAGGAAGGATTAGTCTTACATACATTAGTAGCTTATATGAGCTTGTAGAAGGTCGCCTTCTTTAAAGCTTCCCTACACCTTACTTCAATTGGGATAATTTGATAAAAAGGAACCTCCAATCAAGATTACTGTTCGTTTTCATTAAAATAAAAAGAAGAAACAACACTTTTGTTTGTACTTCATTGAATTGAAAATAAGAGGAATGTAAATTGCTATTTATTGATTTATAAAGAAGGTAACGAAAGGATATGATGAAACATTAATTGCCTTTAGCGGTGGAACATGACTAGTTAGATAATGATGCAACTTTTTAAGAAAGTTGGGCATGTGTCCACCACAAAGTTATACATATCATATTACTTTATGTAGAGGTAATGGAATATATATAAGTGTATGGTATAAATAACATAAAATATTATACTCTACATTATACACTAAATTAATAACTTTGACTCATTAATAAAATAATGCATGACTACTTATTGACACCTATGTAATTTTATCAAATCCAATTTTTGGCAACCCAATATCAGGAGCACATTTTTTTATACTATTAATTCTAAAAAGGGTAAAAAGATAACTCTTCTTATGAGAAAGTAATTTATTTTCTTAAAATACATAATATATTATTTAAAAGTTTCCTCATATCATGTGTTTAACTAATACTTATCAAAAAGTAATATACTAATAACTTTTGATAGTCATATTTATCCAACATTTACAAAAGAATGTTTCTCTTAAAATAAAGTGCCATATCAAGGCATTATATAATGTTTTCGAAATTCATTAAACTTACAGGGTCTTACATCTATAACTTCATGTACGACCTTAATCTCTTCCATCTAACATGGTTTTTCCACAACGCATCCAAACACTAAGGTACGAGGTGTTATATCCTCCCCCCCTTAGGAACATTCGTCCTCGAATGTTAACTTTTAGAGACTTATAAAATTTTTGCTAGTGTCTCTCTGTATGCTGAACTAAAAACCATATGTTATTAGCCTATTGCCGTCCCCTTACTTCTACTTTGGTCCTTCCTTTATATTTTATAGTCACAGTCTATAGCTAATATAATAGCATTCATACTTATATAACAAGTAATAAGTTGCTTCCTGAGTTCATATGTATTTAAATCGGAGGGATTAATGTACCTCTAACCGTCCTGCCTTGGTCCTATCTGAGAGCCTCGATCAGACACAATTCGAAGCAGAATCCTTATATCCATATCAAATAACTTCCTCCTCTTGGCCCGACTACTCTCCTCTTCTTCCGCATATCCCATGACATATACAGACGAACCATGATTGACGGACTCCTAAGACTGTGGACTATTCGACACCTCAAAAGAGCTGGTGTCCATAAATAACCTGACATAATTTTGAGCCTGGGTGGAACCCGGTTGTACCAATCCCTGCACCACTTCCCTAATACCCTAATGAACGGACCTTGATGACGAAACTAAGGACCTTGGTGAGTCCAAAACCCCTCTCACCCCATCTGTTGCCAGCAAAATTGAAACTACTCGAATGGATGACTCATATGGATCCTCAGAAGGATCCTCCTCAATAGAACTCATGATCTCCGATGGGTCTGAATCCATAGTGTAACTTATATCTCCTTTTACCACTTTTGTAGCCTTTTGACCCGTACTAGCGATTGGCGCCTGCCTTCTAGTAGTAATAGGCATCGCTAAGAACATAAATAAATTAAAGATTAGAAGTGAATACTTGCGACTCAGCTCTATCGCACAATCTAGATTAGATTGAAAAGTAACCATCCTGAATATCCTGTAGCCTTTTGTCTATAAATGTGGTGCACAACACACCCATATACAAGAATCTACTAAATAAGGCTTGCAGACAACCCTCGAACAATCCCGCTCTGATACCGAGTTTGTCACGACCCAAACCAGAGGGCCATGACTGGAACCCAGTGCTTACTTCAACCGAGCACCACGTACCTTATCCTTATTTACTATAAAACTCATCATGGGCTATTACAGGCCACATCAATATACATATATAAAATTAACAGCATTAGAACTTAACTCGCATAATCATAAATAATTTGCACAGATACATGGGGACCGGCAAGGCCGTCAAGATAAACTAACATGCCATAACTAAAACTATACATATGATATTAATTGTAAATCCCCTATGGAAACATGAACCTAGTTTATAAGCTAGGACAGGGCCCCCAGTATTCCCATAAACTAGAATAATATATAAAAAACCATGAATCGGCAATACTCCAAGAAGAAGTGGAGTTCACCAACCAAAAGCTGATATACGGAGGCTGCCTATAGTGGAGGGTCCTTGCCTCATCTATTTACACCTGTGTGTCATGAAACACAACGTCCCCAGGCAAAGGGACGTCAGTACAAAGAACGTACCGGATATGTAAGGCATTAATGAATCATAACAATAAGATACTATCACTAAGAGGGATAAGAGTCAACCCATAAATCTGACTTGCCTCTAAGGGCCATAACATGTATAATAAGTTCAATATCATGTAAATGTGTGTGTGTGTTTGTATATATATATATATATATTATCGTGGTATATCATTATCGTGACGTTAACTGCCCAACTGATCGTAGCTTAGTAGTAAATGCATGACTGCCCGAATGGCTGTAGCATGGTGGTAAGTGCATGACTACCCGACCGGCCATAACACAATGGTAAATGCATGATTGCTTGACCGGCCATAGCTCGGTGGTAAATGAAGATGCATGACTACCCGACTAATCGTAGCATTGTAACGACCTGACTAGTTGTTTCATGAGTTACCACTCCATTTTCCCCTATTTTTGCTTCCTATTGTCTTGTTCAGCTGTATTATGTGTTATCGGGTTGGTTAGCTCAGGTTCAGAGAGGTTTTGGTAAGGTTTGAGATACTTAGTCTCTTTTGAGTAAGCTTAAGTTGAAAAAGTCAATAGTATGTTGACTTATGTGAATAAGGGATCGAATGTGAATTTCGATGGTTCAGGTAGCTTCGAGAGATGATTTGGGACTTAGAAGCATGATTAGAATGGGATTTGGAGGTCCGGAGTAGATTTAGGCTTGAATTGGCGAAAATGGAATTTTGGTATTTTCTGGTTGATAGGTGAGGTTTTGATATAGGGGTCAGAATGGAATTCCGGAAGTTGCAGTAGGTGCGTTGTGTTATTTGGGATGTGTGTGTAAAATTTTAGGTCATTCGGACGTGGTTTTGATATACGTTTTGATCAAAAGCGAAATTTGGAAGATTTTGGAACCTTAGGCTTGAATCCGATGTGTTTTGGTTGATTCCTTGTTTTTTGAGGTTTTTTGAAGATTCGTATATGTTTGGATATTGGTATATGACTAGTTCGTGCTTTTTGTTGAGGTCCCGGGGGCATCGGGTGATTTCGGAAGGTTGATGGGAGATTTTGGAGTTGAGCTTGGCAGCTGAAGTTTTATGGTTGCTGTCATAATCACATCTGCGGTTGGGAGGCCGCAGGTGCGACTCCCACAAATGCGGAAGCAAGCCGCAGAACCGACCAAGAGGCAAGTCAGGCGAAAGCACAAAAGCGGACTTATGGACGCATCTGCGATGGCACAGGTGCGAGAGATTGACCGCAAACGCAGTCCTGATGTTATTAGTCATTTCTGCAGGTGCGGTGGGTAGGACCGTAGAAGCGGTAGTGCAGAAGCGGAAAAAGGGATCGCATGTGCGAAATCCCTAGGTTAGAAGATATATAAGGTTTCCTTCGCAAATGTTTGCTAAGTTCTCCATTTTTGAAGATGGGAAGTGAGCTAGGGCAGTGAATTTCAAGGGGAAATCGAAGAGTATCAGTTGGGTAAGCTACCTAAGCTTCATTATTTGTGTTTATGACCATTTTTCCATTGTTTAATCATGTTATTAGTGGAAATTAAGGAAGAAAATTGAGGAATTAGGGCTTGATATTGGAGAGTTTTGAGTGGGGATTCGAGGGGCCATTTAAGGTCCGATTTCGATGCTTTTGGTATGAGTAGACTCGTGGGAGGATAAGTATTCTATTGATGTGATTTTTATGGAATTTCGAGACATGGGTCTGGGGGTCGGGTTTGGTTAATTTCGGGATTTTTGGTATAATTTGATTATTTTCGCATGAGCTTCGTTCCCTTAGCGTATTCTAATGTTATGATTTTGATTTTGGGTAGATTCGGCGCAAGTTGAGGGCGAGGCGAGAGGCAAAGGTGTCACGAAGTAGTATTTCATATGGTTTGAGGTAAGTAACCATTGTAAATCTGGAACTGAGGGTATTAAACCCCAGTATTTTGTATTGTTTTGACAAATGAGGTGATGCACATACTAGGTGAAGAGCGTGTGGGCGTGCACCAGTAGGGATTGTGACTTGGTCCGTCCCATAGCGACTATTAATCTACGTACTTGATTTTAAATCTTATGATATCGCGTATTTTAGAGATTAACACTTTATTATGGGCTGTATGCCATGTTTGGGGCCTTGTGCCGACCTGTTGAGACCCTTAGGGGGAATTTTTACTGTTTTTCTCACTCTATTTGTTTGAAAGCATATCCTCAGTCACGTTTTACCTGTTTATTATTTAAACTTGGTTTTTAAAATGTGAAACCTATTTGATTATTACTCTACGCGCCGCAGTGATATGACCCTTGGGCTGTAGGAGCCCCTCCGGAGTCTGTACACCCCTAGTGAGCGTAGTCGACTATAAACTATGGATCGGGCTGCACGCCACAACAGTTATTATGATTTCTATTATTATAAGATATTATGGAGCCTGCGTGCTTAGAGTGAGTACTGTGTGACGAGAGTTGAGTTATGAGTGACTGAGAGGCTTGCTCGAGAGGCTACATTTATGAGTGATACCTTGCCCGAGGGGCCCATTTATGATATTTTTGATAATTTCACTCTTCTTTCATAATGAGCCTCTGTTGAAAACTGCTAAGTAAATGATTTTAAAGTATTTCAATTAAAAACTGAAGTTTTTACAAAGTAACTGGCATTTAAACTATTGAGTTTGGACTTGATATTTCTGTTGAAAACTCTTATATGGTTTTAAATTGTCGTCACTGCACTCAGACCTTATTTACTTTAGTTACTTACTGAGTTGGCATACTCATGTTACTCCCTGCACCTTGTGTGCAGATCCAGGTGCCCGAGTATCATAGTAAGAGCTTCCAGCTCTCTCAGAAGCTTACCGGAGACTGCAAGGTAGTTGCACAACGTCTGCAGCCCTGCTTTCCTCCTTCCTATCCTTGTGTTCTGCATTTTTAGACTCATTATGTATTAGTCAGTCATACTGGTTGTATTTAGAGGCTCTAGGCTTGTGACATCAGATTGTTGGGCTGTGTTGGTTTGATGTTTTTACTATTTTTCCGCACATTTTAGTGATTTAGATATATCTTATGAAAAATTGAGACTTAATCAGTGTTAGAAAAATGGTTTTATAAAAGAATTACTGTGGTTAACTATTTGGGTTGGCTTGCATAGTATTGTGATAGGCGCCTTCATGACCGGGGTATTTGGGGTTGTGACAACCATGGTGGTAAATGCATGAATGTCAGACCGACTGTAACTCGATGATAAATAAATATGCATGATTGCCCAACTGGCTATAGCATGGTAGTAAATGCATGACTGCCTGACCGGCCATAGCTCGGTAGTAAATGTATGATTGCCCGACCTGCTATTGTTCGGTGGTAAATGTATGACTGCCCGACCGACCATAGCTCGGTGGTAAATGAAGATGCATGACTGCCCAACCGACCATAGCTCGATAGTAAATGCATGACTGCTCGACCGACCGTAGCTCGATGGTAAATGAAAATGCATGACTGCTCAACCGGCCGTAGCATGGTGGTAAATGAAGATGCATATAACACTACATTATGAACATTAAAATCTTTGTCGTATGCCTCAATAGGGACTTAGGAATATACTTTGACATGATTTGAATATCATTTTACAGGAATGAATAACATAGATATCCTTAACATCTAAGAGTAGAACCGTTTATGGAATAACATTACGTTTATGTATCGTTACTTGGATAATGCCGAACGGAGGGATTAGCCTTAATATACATTAATTGCTTATACGAGCTCATAGAAGGTCGCCTTCCTTAAAGCTTCCCTACACTTTACTTCAATTGAGATAATTTGATAAAAGGAACCTCCAAATAAGATTACTGTTCTTCTTTATTAGTAGAAAGAAGAAACAAGACTTTTATTTGTAGTTCATTAAATTGAAAAGAAGAGGAATGTAAATTTCTACTTATTGATTTATAAAGAAGGTAAAGAAAGGATATGATGCAACATTAATTGCCTTTAGCGGTGGAACATGACTAGTTATATAAAGATGCAACCTTTTAAGAAGTTTGGGCACATGTCCACCACAAAGTTATACATATCATATTGTTTCATGTAGAGGTAATGGAATATATAAAGACTCATTAATAAAATAATGCATGACTACTTATTGACACCTATGTAATTTTATCAAATCCAGTTTTTGGCAACCCAATATCAGGAGCACATTTTTCTGTACTATTAATTCTAAAAAGGGTAAAAAGATAACTTTTCTTATGAGAAAGTAATTACTTTTCTTATAATACATAAAATATTATTTAAATGTTTCCTCATATCATGTGTTTAACTAAAATTTATCAAAAAATAATATACTATTAACTTTTGATAATCATATTTATCCAATATTTACAAACGAATGTTTCTCTTAAAAGAAAGTACCATATCAAGGCAATATATAACGTTTTCGAAATTCATTAAACTTACGGGGTCTTACATCTATATCTTCATGTACGACCTTAAACTATTCCAACAACCATGGTTTTACTACTGTTGCACCCCTTTTTCTCGTGAAATCGGGTTTCGACATTTCTGAGACAACTGTTTTTTGAGAGGGTAGTGAATTGGAAGAGTCACCACCTAGAGCAAATAACTCATATAACCAGTTACATCACCAGAGATCGGGTAAGAGCTCGAAATTATCTTGAGGGGAAGGTGTTAGGCACCCTCGAGGTCCACAACGATGGGTCCCGACCGAACTTAAATTAAGCGAATTAGTCTAAAAGGAAGAGAAAACAATTTGGAAAAATACAATATTTAATTTATATTAAACAGGGGTATATGGGGTGCTCCTATGTTTTTTAACCTATAGGATCATTCCATGCAATACTTTATAACTCTCTCAAGTCGGGGTGTTACTCATAGCATTAGCGCACGGACTATAATCTCCTTACTACCCAATTACTATCTTTAAGTTGTTACTTAAGTGTTCTAGTAGTTTCTAACTCGTTCCTTATGCATGCACTACCCGTCCCTTTCCTATGGTCCCGGAGGTATTAGGACCTCTATTTGGGATGGCTCTAGACCAACCTATATTACTTAAAAATGTGAAATCTAGGCGACAAACAACACAAGTAGGACTTTCAAATAAAGAACAAATATGTGCTAACATTGACCTCCACACATAGGCAACAAAAGCATGCAATTGAATCAGCAAACTTTATTAACTTGGAATCCTATAGGTAAGATATCCACATGAGAAAAATAGAGTATAAAGGCAGTTTTATTAAGGCCAACATTAAGACCTATTTGTTTGCCTACTAGTTTGATTCAGCATGAATCTAGGCACTTCAGGAAGTAATATGTCACAATGATAAACCCAGAATCATTATTAAGGCCTACAGATACGTTGCCTAAGTGATTTTAAATAACGACTGAACTTAGAATCGATTAGCAGAATCCTATGGGCATGATTTCTATGAGCTTATTAATTACAGACCTATAGACAAGATTTCTGGGTGCAGTACTGATTTTAACTCGTAAAAATATAGATTTTATTTCCTATAGGCATGCTTTCTAATTGCTGAATTGACTTAAGTCCTATAGGCATGATATCTATTGATTTAAATCCTATAGACATGATTTATAGGTTTAAAACTGATATAAATCCTATAGGCATGATATCTATTAACTGTATACGGGCAAAAATGAAACAAATTACCATGAAGGACAGTTAATTCAGACAACAAGATCCTATAGGCATGATTGCTAATGCACATTTACTAAAAACATGTATAGACCCTATGAGCAGGATTTCTAATGTACAGAATTGAACGAAAGTCCTATAAGCAGGATTTCTAGTATGCAAATATAAAATACAGAATCAAGATGATCATGAAAGTCCTATAGGCAGGATTTCTAAATACAGTATAGTACTCACAAAATTCAATCAGCATAATTAGATCCTATAGGAGTGATTTCTACCCAATTTTAACAAAAGATATAAGGAAAACCCCCCAGCTTTACTAAATATCCCTAAATCTGTTATTACATAGTTATTACAGACCAGAATAGCCGAATGAATTACATAGTGGAATCATTACACTTTAGGGAGCCTTTATAGGCCCAAATGAACCTAGGAACCAGGCCTTCCTACATAACAACTTTGGAACATAGTAGTGATTCATCCACAACACATTAAAACTAGGCTTTCAGTATGTCAAAGTTCCCAAAGAGCCTCAGGGACCCTGGGCAATGCTCACACCAGAACCACACATTCCGTAAAGAGTTCATAAAAGATTGGAAAACTAGCCCCCCAGTGAGTTAGAGTTCAAAGGAGACTCAAGGATCCTAGGCAGTGCTCGCACTAAGGTGGTTTATAACCTAAGGGACTAAGAGTATATAAAGAGAGAAGGGACCAGGTTTTTAAAAGATAGTTGGATTTCAGAAGAAACAGGATTCAGAACATAGAATTATAGGCAGAATTGCATCAAAATTCATGCTTAAACACATAGTTCAAATAGGTTGAAGTCTAGTTAAGATAAATACTCATTCTAGTAGTCAAGATAGTCATGGTTTAATCACAACAACAATTAGGCAGAAATACTTAAGTTAAACAAACAAGACATGTGAGTTAAGTAACAAGCTAACTGATTACATGTTTATAGTGCAAAGTTCAGAATAGGTAGAGGATTAACAAGTAATACATGAAACAAATTAAACCTTAGGCTAAATAATGAAAAGGATTAATATTATTCAGAATAACTTAGGCTTAAGTTAACAGTGTTACTAAATGAGATCACACTATCATGTGAAGGACAAAATCATGTTGAGAATTGAAACAGGCTAGTCAAGCAAACATCGAGAATGTAATTTGCAAAGGTTAGGGCATACCAGTTAAGTGAGAAAGCAAGTAAGTATACCACAACAATGAGGTTCCAGAATAATTTTGGCCTTGGCTTTCAGCCGGCCAAAATCAAGAGATACTTAGCACAGAAATCAGAACGAGAGAGAGCAAGAGAGAGCTTAAGCTTTTTTAGTGAGAATCAGAGAGTTCGTTTCTTATCTAGAGGGAGTGAGGAAGGGGTTTAAATAGTTCTCAATGAAACAAACAAATAAGGTAATACGTCAATCATAGACAAATAAGGAATGAAAATAGAAGTAGAATCAATTCAAGGTCGGCTTCAATCAATTAACATAACATAATAACATAAAATCAGGCAAGTAACACTTAAAATAAAGAAGATATCAATTAACAAACAGTCTCATGGTAAATAAGGAAAGTATTAGTCACATATGAGGAAGGAAATATATCGAAAAATCAGTAAAAGATTTCGAACCTTAATTTTCAGTAAACCAAAAAATGTGCAGTAGAACAAGGTACATAATGTAGACAGGAGAATTCAAAAGGAGAACCAAAATTGAATAGATTTAGTTTGATTCTTGAAGAATCAAAACCCCAAATTTAGGGCAAGTTAAAAGCAGTAGTAAGAAAGAGTTGTAATAAAATGCATAGAGACACATAAACGACAGTATTAAAGAGAAGTAATTAAGAAATCAAAACCAAATTAGATCTAGAAAGATCTAAAACCCTAGTTTTGGGTAAAACACCAAATCAACCAGAATAAATGAGAATAACACAAATTCGTAACAAATAAACATATATAAGAGTTTATTAAAGGAAACCCATAATCGAATCAGTTTTAATTCAAGTAAAAGAAAGGGTTTGAAACCCTAGATTTAAGTAAATCACAGAATCGGTAAAAAATCAATAGATCTATGAATAACAGAGCAAATATAGACAAAGAAAATGCTTAAAAAAAAAGTTTGAACCAGATTTTGTTCAAATTAGAGAGGATCTGAACCCTAACCTTTAGGGCTTAGCTAATCAAGAGAGATATAAGAGAATCATTACAAATAACGTGCTTGGACTTGAGATTGTCCAGATTCAAAAGGCGAACACAGATTTAGACGGAACCAAATCGGGGTACTTGCCATATTTAGGCACGTACCTAAGTTATTCCAGAATCGGGTGCCAAATAAGGGAAGAACCGTAGAATGGTAAGGGAGTAATGGGAGAATCCCATTAGAATAGGAATTCTTGGGGTACTTGGGTGAGACAGCGGCTTTAGGCTTTGATAGGGAGGGATATGAGAACGTTTAGGGGCGGCAGAGACGGAATAATAGGGATTAGGGTTGGGTTTGGTTAAGTTAAAAAGGACAGATATAATATGGACCGTTGATCGGTGTTTCTGGGTTGGGTGATTTAATTGGGTAGGGGTAATTGGGTATTAGGCTGGGGCGTATAATTGCGCTAGGGTAATTGGGTTAGGCTAGGTCTGAAATTGGGGTTTTAGGGGCTAGATTTTAAATACCCAATTAAATCAGTAAAATAATTTATCAAAATAATTAATAAATAATAATAGTATCATTTTTGCATGAAAATGATTTAAAATAATTACTTAACATTATAAAAATATAAAAAGCCATTTACTGTATAGATAATATAATTATGCGTATATATGGGCTATTATTGCAAAATGTGCAGTTCTAGCCTTAAAAATGCAAATGTAATTATAAAAAATATAATTAAAATATTTAAGTACTATATGGGCATAAATAATAAATTTAAATGATTAAATCATCATAAAATAATATGAGGGATAATTATTTGATATTTGTATAACAAAAAATTGCAGAAATAAATTGATTAAAAGTCTTTAAAATTATAGAAAAAATATAAAAACACCTGTGCATGTTTGTAAATATAATAATAATGCATGTTCACTATTTTGATGATATATATGCATATTTAAAATATATGATGGAAAAATTGTGTATCAACAACTACGACGCATCCAAACACTAAGGTACGAGGTGTTATTGAGATAGTGAAAAATAACAAATGAAAATGAGATGTAGGCGTCATGCACACACACACACACACACATTCAATCGCCTAAGTGGGTCCCATAGGGAGCTGCTTGCACAGCCTCGCAAAATGCAAATATCTCTCTACTATGATGTCATATCGACAAACAGTTTAATGAGTTGGAAATTAGACTCCTAGATATTCAATTTGGGTGGATAACCCCGTAACTCCAAGTAAATTGAGAGAAAAGCTCAATAATATTACAATCAAATTTTATGTAAAATTATGAACGTAACTTGCGGCTACTTTTGTCAACTTTTGTAACACAACTCGCTTGACTTTAAAACTTATGATACAGATATTATATGATTCAAATATGTTAAAACATGACCTTCTTAGTGTATTAATCACCCCTAGTTTTATCCCAAAAGTATACGTTATAACATTTTTGATTCGTTTAACCTCCAATGATCACGATAATTCCTTAACACTTGTTTTAACCATCACTATCTTCGTAAAGGTCCTTAACCTCTCCGGCTCATATTGATTCACATATAATGCATTCTAACATGAAAGTACCGGGTGTAACATCTTTGTTTGACATTATTGGGTTGTATTTGACTAGATTCGAGTCGTTTGGTGTTGGATTTGTACGGAAAGCTGATTTGTTATTGATTAAAGCTTGTCGGGTGGGGGTAAGTCTCTTGTCTGTCCTTGTAATAGGTAATTCTCCCTATAGGTGATTTATTTCTACATGATTCCCCATTATATATGAATCCGTCCCTCCAGAATCAGGTGATTCCCCATGTTACCTAAGGCCATATGAGCGTAGACAACCGTGATTCTTTGGTGCTTGTTGGATATGTGGCCTATGTGAGGCACATGTATTTGTGCTGTGAATTATTGATATTTGATCAGGGGCATGCCTTGACATCTTAGACTCATGCATTGGCTCTTATATATATATATATTGGTATTGGATTAGGTGCATGCATTGGAAGCATAGACTCATGCATTAGCTCTTAAACATATTGGCATTGGATCAGGGGCATGCGTTGGAAGCTTAGACTCATGCATTAGCTCTTATATATATTGGTATTGGATTGAGGGCATACTAACAACTAAGACCATGCATTGACTCCTACATACATTGATATTCGATCATAAGCATGCACATGTACATATTTTGACTTATGCTGTGGTTTGATATTAATATTGTTGACATTAATCATGTCTTGGTATGAGGATCGAGGTGTTGATATCTTAATTACTCCCTTATTCTGCTAAGCATGCTTAAATTCTGTATAACTTGTGTTTCTTTGATTTTTTGTATTCATTTGATGATAACATGGTTATTTCCGTACTTAATTTATGCTTTACCTGATTATTGGAAGGATAATGAGTGTCGACGTAGACCGGGAACCACTACTTCTATGAGGCTAGACTTGATACTTCTTGGGTACCGTGGTTTTTTTCTCATACAACACTTTTGCATATTTTGTGGAAGTTCTGAGATTGGCATTAGCAGTACCATTGAGTTGAGTAGGAGCACTATCTTGGAGACTTCTTGGTGAGCTATTGTACTTGACCTGATTCTCAGACATGGAGTCCCCTTCCCTACTTATCTATTTTCTTTTTGTGTTTTCTTTTTTGGGTAAATGTATTTATTCAGTTAACTTTAGTTAGTCTTATTAGATGCTCATGATGTAGTGGCACCGGGATTTGGGTCATTTGTTAGACAGTTGTGGTGATTGATAGACCTTGTTATTGAATTGCACTTGTATTACTGAACTGCCTTTCATTTTCGCATTGTTATTATACCACAAAAGAGTTAATGGCTTAATAATTGTATCTTGTGGTGTTGATTGAGTGTTGGCTTTCCTAGCGGGCAGGTTGGGTGCCATCACGACCTTTGGTGGGAATTTGTATGCAAGTAATACTGCAAGACCGTACACCCGATCGACTACTATAGAATCCCCATCCAGTATTGTCACGACCCAATTTCTCCCTCCATGAGTTGTCGTGATGGCACCTAATCTCTACGACTAGGTAAGCCTAACATTTTTGCATAAAATGAACAAAAACATGAATATTGACTACTAACAGTAAAGATATCTAATAAGCAACTGAATGCCACTTGGCATTTACAATTATCACTTCTAAAAAAGTACAAAACAATTCCCAAAATCCGAAAACCCGCAAGTCACAAGCCACTAAGAAGTCTTAACTCTTCTATACATCAATTCTACAGAAGAAAGGAAAAATGAACATAGGGGATAGAGGGTGTCACGACCCCAGTTCACCCTCCATGAACTGTCGTGACGACACCTAGTCTCTACAACTAGGTAAGCCTAACAAATGCGGAAAATAAATAATTTGCGGAAGAAATAATTAAAAACCAAAATAACCGAATGAAGCAGTATTTAAGATGTCGCTCGGCATATACAGTACACCTCTTGAAACTAACAACATTTTCCCAAAACCCGGAATCTCATGAAACCACAAACCTTTAAATGTCTACAAGCATCTAACTCCAGAATGTCTAACAAAAGTAAGTACAGAAGGGCTAATACTTAAAGAGAGAATAGAAAGGGACTCCTCGGTCTGCGGACGCGACAAATATACCCGAAGTCTCTAGGAAAGTCGCCTCGCCTCAAGGGTGATAGGACTGAGTCGAAGTACCAGGATCTGCACATGAAAAACATGCGCAGAAAGGGCATGAGTACACCACAACGGTACTCAGCAAGTGCCAAGCCTAACCTCGGTCGGGCAGTGACGAGGAAAGTCAGGGCCCTACTGAGATTAAATGTAATATAAGGAATGAAAGTATAGAATAAGACAGTAAAATTATACAGTAAGAAATAACATAGAATAGAAAGAACAACAACAACTACAACAAAAATAGAATAATCATGGAAGGAAGTACATCTCAACACGGAGATAACAACCGGGGATCTCTCAATATCCCGAGGATCTCTTCGTATACTCAATATGTGTGCTGGGGATCTCTCAGTATACCGAGGATCTCTTAGTATCCTCAATATCTATGCTGGGGATCTCTCGGTATCCCAAGGATCTCTTAGTATCCTCAATACGTGCCGGGGATCTCTTGGTATCCCACACTATAGTCCAAATATATATATATATATATATATATATATATATATATATATATATATATATATATATATATATATATATATGCAGGCTGATGTCCTGTGGTACTGCCCCGTAGTCCCAAAGTCAACACGCAGCAACAACACGAAGAAACATTCAATTTAATTCAGTTTCACACCAAGGTAAATAGGTATTTCTAACCTAGCATGCTTCATGTAGTCCAAATAAGACAGTTTAAGCAAATAAAGCAATTAAGTCAATTAGGCATGATTCTTTAAGCTAACAACAGGCTTAAATTGCAAGTAGTATAAACAAGAAAAAGGAACATAATTAAATTTACTTCAAGAAAAATCGGATTTTCAACAATTAGCACAAGTACGCACTCGTCACCTCACGTACAAGGCATTTCATATATCAATAACACCAAATCCTAAGGGGAGTTTCCCCCACACAAAGTTAGGCAAGTCACTTACCTCGAACTGGCTCAATAATCAACCCAAAACCACGTTCTTGCCACGAGTACTTGACTCCAAATGGCCCAAATCCAATCGATATCTTTGACTCAAAACCTTGCTCAAATCCGAGCTCCCAAGCTCTAGTTTTCACAAAAATGGTTAAACCCTTGATTTTGGGTTTTTAAATCTACCCAGGCAATACATTCACTGCGATCGCGAAAGCCCAGTCGCGATTGTGAAGAGCAAAACCCACGCGTCTCAGATTTAGTCTACGCGAACGCGGAACCCCGTCCGCGAATGCGATGCTTTAGTTCCCTCAACCTGCGCAATCACTGTTGGCTTCACACAATTGCGTAGAGAAATACTAAATTCCACTGCCACCATATTTCTTCTACGCAAACGTGGCCTAGCCCACGTGTTCGCGATAAAGCACTGCCCATAACTACGCGTTCACATTCCTCTTCACGCGAACGCGAAGAGCAAAATTTCCCTCTACCTCATCTAAGCCTTCGTGATCGCGATCCTCTCCACGCAATCGCGATGAAGAAAAGTCTGCAACAAATATGAGCAAAAATCTGATCCTTCTCAAGTCCAAAAATGGTCCATTGAGCATCTGAAACATACCCGAGGCCCCAGGACCTCAACCAAACATGCCAACCAACCCTAAAACATCATTCAAACTTGTTCCAACCTTTGGAACACTCAAAACAACATCAAAATATCAATTTAACATCAGATTCAAGCCTAAGAACTCTAAAACTCTCAAATTACACTTTCGATCAAAAAGTCTATCAAACCTCGTCCAAATGACCTGCAATTTTGTAAAAATGTCACATTCAACACTACGGAGCTATTCCAACTTCCGGAATACCATTCCGACCCTGATATCAAAATCTCACTATCGAACCAGACATTTCAAAAATTCAACTTTCGGCATTTCAAGCCTAAATTAGCTACGGACCTCCAAAATATAATCCAAACATGCCCTTAAGATAGAAATCACCCAACGGAGCTAACGGAACCAACAGAATTCCATTCCAAGGTCGTCTTCACACTACTCCGACTACGGTCCAATTTCTAAAACTTAAACTCTCATTTAGGGACTAAGTGTCCCAAAAATCTCTAAAACGCAAAACCAAACATCCCGACCAATCAAAATAGCAGAAACAAACACGGGAAAAGCTGTTAATAGGGGATCAAGGAACAAATTCTTAAAACGACCGGCCGGGTCATTACAAAGAGAGACTCCGAGGATCTGCGGGCACTGGAAAATGTACCTTGACGTCTCCAATAAGCAACAATGACTGCAACTAGTGATGAGACTGGTAAGATGATCCTCGATCTACACACGAAAAGCATGTGCAGGAAAGAGCATGAGTACACCACAATGGTACCCAGTAAGTGCCAAGCCTAACCTCGGTCGAGTAGTGACGAGATCAGGTTAGGGCCCTACTGGTATAAATATAATGAAATAAGACAGAATGAAATATTACAATAAAAATAAATATAGAAATCTAATTGGAATAGAATTCAATGAAAGACAACATCTCAGAACACAGAGATAACAACAGGGGATCTCCCGGGATATCGTCCCGTAGTCCCAAACGTAAATGTGCAGGGGGATCTCCCAGAATACCGTTCTGTAGTCCCAAAGTAAATATGCCGTGCTGGGGGATCTCTCGGAATACCATTCCCTAGTCCCAAAGTAAATATGCAGTACAGGGGGATCTCCCGGAATACCGTTCCGTAGTCCCAAAATTAACATGCAACTCAACCAATAGAAATAACAGTTACAGAAAGAAAACCTACAGTTTAGACTAAGTTCAAAGCAAAGAAAGCAAGTAATTTCACTAAACATGCTGCACAGAGTTCAAATAGGCAGTTAAAACATGTAGGCATGTTATTCTTAACTAAAACGAGATAGTTACATATGCTAGTGTAATTCAAATAAGGAGAAACAAGTTATGACTTAGTGAAAAACGGGGTTTTACAACAGATAGCCCGTGTACGTACTCCTCACCTCACGTACATAGTGCTCACATATCAAAACAATACTAAATCATAAGGGAAGTTCCCCCACATAAGGTTAGGCAAACAACTTACCTCGAATCAAGCTCATATCAATCCGTAACAATGCTCTTTCCACGAATATCCGGCTCCGGATGGCCCAAATCTAGCCAAATCAATTACATAACGTAAATATAGCTACAAGCAATTAATCTAGCTGATGATATCAAAGCTAAGGCAAGAAAATAGAAAAACGACCAAAAAGCCTCCCCAGACCCACGTCTCGGAATCGGGTAAAAGTCACAAAATATGAACACCCGTTCACTCACGAGTTCACTCGTACCAAATTTAATCAAATCTGATGTCAAAATATTGATCAAAACCCTAAAATTCGGCCTAAGATCTTTTCCCAAATTTTTCCCAATTTTCCAACTCAAATCTCTAATTAAAAGGTGAAATCAACCATAGATTAATGGAATACAACCAAAAACGAGTTAGGAATCATTACCCAATAACTCCCTCTGAAAATCTTTCAAATAATCGTCAAAATTCGAGTTCTCAAGTCCAAAAATAAAGAATGAATTCAAACCTCGATTTTGCCCCTTTTCTGCCAGTCAAACTGCACCTGCGATCCATTAACCGCTTCTGCGGCTAGAGCTCCGCACCTGCGGAAAGTCATTAATCCTTCGAACTCCGCACCTGTGCACATATATCCGCATCTATGAATGTGCTGCACTATTTCTGCGAAAACTTCACTCCTTCCTCAAGTTCGCTTCTACGATCACTTCTCCGCAGATGCGGCTCCGCTTCTGTGGCTTTTATGTCGCATCTGCGACCATTGACCCTCATGCTTAAAATCGCACCTGCAACCTCATCCTCGCTTCTACGTGACCGTACCTGTGGACCTCCCACTGTAGGTGCGAAAATACCAGAACCAACAAACTTCAGAATATGCACAAATCCAAATTTCATTTTGTTAAGCATCTGAAACACACCCAAGGTCCTCATGACTTCAACCAAACATACCAACCAATCCTAAAACATCATACGAACTTAGTCGAGTACTCAAATTACATCAAGAAATGCTAAATTCACGAATCACCCTCCAATCCAAACATAAAGAACTTGAAACTTCCAAATTCGACAACCGATGCCGAAACCAACCAAACTACGTCCGATTGACCCCAGATTTTGTACACAAGTCATAATAAACATTATGGAGCTACTCCAACTTCTAGAATCAGATTCCAACCTCCTCGATATAAAAAATTCACTACCGGCCCAAAACTCCAAAAATTCGACTTTCGCCATTTCAAGCATAAATGAGCTACAGACCTCCAAAACACAATCCGGACACTCCACTAAGCCCAAAATCACCCAACCGAGCTAACAAACTTGACAAAATTCCATTCTAGAGTCATCTTGACACAGTTCTAACTACGGTCCAAATTCTAAGACTTAATCCTCCGTTTAGGGAATAAGTGTCCCAAACACATCCAAAAACCAAAATGAAACCTCGCAGCGAGTCACAATAGCAGATATAGATATGAGGGAAGTAGTTAATAAGAGATCGGGGCTTTAACTCTCAAAACGACCAGCCGGGTCGTTACAAGTATAGACACAGAAAGATAAATATCAAGAGAATCACGAGGCATACTCAAGTGCAATGCAAAATGTGAAGACATATAAAAATATGTAGAATCTGGATCAAACAACACCAAATAATCTCTATGACAAAGTTAAATAATACCTGTAATGACTGCATCAAGCGACTTTGCCTCCAGTAGGTGAGAATGCATAACGACAGAGCTGATCCCCACTAACTTGTCCTCCACCTCTAAGAAGACGTCTACTTGGGTGACCTCCACATTTAGATGGTTGAACCCCACCTCTGGCTGGGTGGGTGGTGTAGCAACTAGTGCCGAAATCATGGCATGAGAACCCTATTATGGCATAATACTCCGCAACCTGGGTTAAAACCTCTTGATATTGCCCGTATCACAACACTCATAACAACCTGCATGTAGACGTGGCTATTGAGTCCGAAACTATCCCTAAAAACCAAAATGACCACCATAAATCTCTATACTAGAGGTGCACTGATGGAAGTTGGAGGTACGCTAAATGCTGACCACTCAGAACGAGGTCGATAAGCATTATAGCTACCTGATCCACCATGTGAAACCTGAAGCTCTAATTATACTGTTCGAATAACAGGACCTATACCAAAATGACCCTGCCTCTAGATGTGGCACCACTAAAACCTCCAAAATGATGATTCCTCCTATCATAAGTGCCACTCTCACCTGGCCTCGAATGTGCTCAATCCTCCTAGTAGTCTCCACTACATGGGTAAAAGAAGTCTAAGGTTTGACCTCTTTGGCCATCTAAAGTCTAATACCATAGGTAAGACCCTCTTTGAACCTTTGTATCTTCTCTCTCTAAGTAGGGATCAAGGTAGCTACATAACGAGACAAATCAACAAATCTCGTCTCATACTGGGTGACTGTCATACTACCCTACTGAAGATGCTCGAAATAGTTGTGTAGTTTATCTCTCTGAGTGAGGGGGATAAACTTCTCTAAGCATAGTTGTGAAAATTGCGACCATGCAAGAGGTGGAGATCCTGCTGGTGTACCCTTCTTATAAACCTGCCACCACCTCTCGGCTTAACCATGCATATGAAAGATAATGAAATCCACTCCATTGGACTCAACTGTCCCAAATTACGCAAAATCTCATAACAATGGTTCATGAAGTATAGGTCATCCACTGAAGGCGCACTGCTGAAATAAGGAGGAAACAACTTCACGAACCAATCCAACCTTTTTAGCTCATTAGCTGACACTGGGGCCTAACCTCAGGTTGTACGACAATGATAGGCTGAACTACCCCACCTGGTAGCACTCTTAGGTTCTGATATCCTTGATCCATATGCTCTAGAGTATGAGTGGTAGGAGTCTAAACTCCTTCCATGGCCTAAGAAACGATTGATTCCATAGGAAACACATCGGCCTGAGCTATACTCTCAATAAGGCCCACCATGGACCAAGGCATCCTGAAGCACTAGAGTAGCAATAAACCTCTCTGGGACCTGTACTGGTCTTATTGGCTCAAGCTGAACTAGAATCTCATCCGGTAGATCTATTTGAGGCTCAGCTGATGTTGCTCTAACACAAGTGTGAGTGGCTACGAGTGATGCTATGCATGCTCTAGGCTGGGCTCTTCCCCTGCCCCGACTTCTACCTCGACCTCTACCCTTTATAGTAGATGTGACCTGGGGTATGTGTACTCATCATCTGTGAGAAAAGAGAAGAAAGATTCAAACTATAAAATGGAACAAAGTCGCTCAATTGAGAAAGAAGAAAGTGAATTTTCCTAAAATCCTTATAGCCACTCGAAGATAAGTACATACATCTCTATACTGATCCTTAAGACTCTATAAAGCTTTCTCATGACTCATGAGACACATGCAACCTAGTGCTCTGATACCAACTTATGACGACCTAAATTCTCAACCAAGAGGTTGTGATGGAGCATAACACCACTTGCTAAGAAAGCTACTAAATACCAAAAATAAAGGGCAGTATTGAGAATAAACGAATTTGATATCATAAATAAAGAATAAAAGTCATTATAGTATAACAAGACTAAATCCAACAACACCCCCATAACTAGAGTTACTAAGTACATGAGCGTCTACAAAAATGCTAAATACAACATCTCAAATAAATAATACAGTGTTTGGAGCAAATAAACAGTAGCAAAACTATAAGCAAGGTGACTCTAAGGCCTGAAAACAAGAATATAACATTACCTCAAGTCTCCTCAATCAAGCAAGCTAATCCGTCCTCAAGCTATCACTAGGTTCGACACCAAAATCTGCACAAGAAGTGCAGAAGTGTAGTATGAGTACAACCGATCCAATGTACTCCATAAGTATCAAGCCTAACCCCGATGAGGTAGTGACGCGTTTAAGACATGACATCCTCTAATTAAACCTGTACTGTTGAATCACAATAATATAATGAGAGATATAACAAATAAGATGATAAGAAAAGTAGCAAGTAAGATGACAAGATTGAGAACAAGAGAGATAACAAGTGTAATAACAAGAAGACATAGAACGAGGAATAATGAAAGAAACGACTAATATAAACAATTGTTTATGCTTCCACAAGAAACTCCAAACAATCCTTTCAAAACAATCATGAAACAACATAGCCAAGTCCTCATTCGCATACTAAAAGTAAGGACCAATGGTAACATATCAATAGCACGGAAACACCCGTCATGCATATACACTCTTTCTCACAAGCATGGAAGCACTCGTCATGAAATATCTATCAACCTCATATCTCATAAATAGCCATTGTGCAATACCTCTCAACGTCACAGCACGAAAACACATGTCGTGCATATTCAGTCATCCTCACCAAGAACACGTAAAATCAATGCCAAACAAAGTGAGGAGCAACAACAACATCAACAAGAGTGATAAAATATAACATAACACAAGAGATATAACCATCACTTTTGCAACAAAAACCAAACCAAAATTTCAAGAACATCCAGCGCCTAATATCTCAACAATCCAAACATAGATATCAACTTGAATAACACCAAGAATTATGTAATGACCCGATCAGTCGTTTTGAGATTTAGTGCTTCATTCAGGGGTTTGAGACTTTGAGTAGCTTCATATGGTACATTATGATCTACTGGTAGGGTTGGTTTTGATTTTTCGAGAGGTTCAAAGTTGATTTGGAAGGATAATTCTCAATTCGGAAGCTTTAAGTTGGGATAGTTGACCAAGATTTAACTTTTAAGTGAATGATCTCGGGTTCATGCTTTGATGGTTCCAATGGGTTCATATGGTGATTTTGTGCTTAGGCACATGTTCGAATTTGGATTTGGAGGTTTCTAGGTTAATTTGGCTCTATTGTCAAAAGTTAGAAATTTGAAGGTTTAAAAACTTTATAAGTTTGAGAAGGAGTTGATTTCAAGGATATCGGGTCAGAATATAGGTTCGAGAATTGAAATAGGTCCGTTTTATTATTTATGACTTGTCTGCAATATAACGGTTCATTCCGGATTAGTTAAGCTTGAATAAGACACTTGGTTTGAAGTTGGAAGTTTATAAACTTAAGAGATTGATCTTGATCGACGATTCTTAGTTTTGATGTTAATTACAGTGGTTAGAGATTTCTTTTGAGGTTTGGATGATGTATTTGGACTTGTCGGTATGATGGGACGGGGTCCTATAGGGCTCATATGAGTTTCAGGGTGGTTTTGGACCACTTTGGGTTGTGATTTCATTGCTTGTACTAGTGCTGGTGCACCACATCTCCGGAGTGTTAGTCGCAAATATGAGGTCGCACCTGCCCATGAGGTGTTTTGTAGAAGCGAAGATGGTGGAGCCAATAGTTTTTTGCTTCTGCGGATGTAGTCGTAGGTGCGGAGTCACACTTGCAAAAGCATGAGTGCATCTGCAAAGCTGGGCTGGACTGAAGAATTATGCATCTACCTTGTGGAGATGCACCTACGGTGTAGAAGATATAATTGAAAGGCCATAGATTCAATGAGAGATGGTGCTATTAGACCTCGCGAATGGGAGAACCAGAGTCGCGAAAGCGAAAAGCGAGCTCGCAGATGTGAGTTGGAGTCCACATGAGCGAGAATGTCTCATGGGATATTATATTCGAGGGTTAGCTTCATTTTACCTTTTTTTATGATTGAGAGCTCGGATTGGAGTGATTCTTTAGGTAACTTTCACCCACTTGGATTGGGTCAGTGTTCCTAACCCAGATTTGATTATTATCTATGATTCTATCTTCAATTTTAGCACTTGAATGGTGGATCAAGGAGTAAATTTATGGATTTTTCCAATAATTTAGGAAAGTGTATTTTCGGGAATTGAGTACAAATTTGGACTCGGTCTTGGAAACTAATTAGATATTTGAACTCGACAAGTTATGAGTCTTTTAATTTCGGTATTGGTTTCCGGCACATGGACTCGAGTTGACTCTTGGAAATTTCTTCAAAGATCGAAGCTTTAGCTTTATGGATTAGGATCGCGTGCTATAGCATTATTGACTTCCTTGGATTATGTTTGGCTTGGATTTGCTTGATTTGAAGTCTAGATCAAGGGTTTGACTTGATTCGAGGTTGAAGACTAGCCCGGATGAGGTAAGTATCTTGCCTAAGCTTGGTCTGAGTGTATTTTTCCCATTGGATATATTATATTTGTTATATGTTTGGGGTTACGTATAGGTGAGGTGACGAGCGTATATGCGTGCACTGTGGTTATTTATGACCCAAGTAGATCTTAGGCTAGTAAATGCTTTATTTTCTATCATCCTTCTTTGATATCATGTTTTCTTCATTTATATGACTATGTGAACTATTATTCATGCTAGGAATCATGTATAGGGTTTTAGCATATCAGTTTGACATATAGTATGGATATGTTTGCTATCTTGAGCCATTTCCCTTAGACGCAATCATACTTTTCCTTCATGATATTATATAAGTGTGTTATATCCTTGTCGCTGTGAATATTTTATATGTTATCTCATGTTGTTGGTGTCCTTGTGCATGACACGAGTTTAAGCTGAGTTGTGGTACATTGGTATATTCCGTGTGGTATACTGAATTATGTTTTTGTGAGATGTTAGCATATGGAAACTTGAGCAAATTGATGATTGATCTTGGGCCATAAAGTCGTATTGGTATTGATATTGATATTGAGGTGATGTGTGTGCCAGGCCGCATGTTGGGCTGAGTAGTATTGATAGTGCGGTGACACGTGCACCAGGCTCCATATTAGATTTATTGATATTGATCGTTGACTTAGATTCGATCAGCGCTTGGGCTAGGACCCACCCCTCTAGAGTCATGTAATAACTTGCGGGTGCTGGCTTATGGGTCATATATTTGCTTGGTGAGGGACCTTTGTTAGGCACCCGTACAATGTTGAGTTTTTTTTTTGTGTGTGTGTGTGAGCGTGATGGTCCATGGGCATTTTTCCAGGCACCATGAGATGTTGAGAGTATGATGTAGGGGTACTTTGCTCCAGGCACTATGCATGTGCTGAGATTATGTATACCTGATATTTAAAGTGCGATTCTTGCTGATTTGGGACGTATCACTGACTTGAAGGAATTGAGTTGTATTATCCCTCATGCTAATTGCTATTTGATGTCTCCACTTGATGTTTAGAGCTTGATATTAGTATTTTAATCTTGTCAAATACCTTTCTAAGTGAAGTTTGTGAAAGTTGATGCCTTGATTGCTATATATGAAAAACATGCCTACTCTTCCTCCAATTGTGTTAACTTGAGCCTGTTATTATTATTATTTGATCTAATTTTCTTTATATGCTATCATTTGGTTGTTATTGTTGTTGGCTGTGGAAAGTGAGCACCGGACCTTGGCTAGCTCGTCACTGCATTCAGCCCGAGGTTAGGCTTGATGCTTATTGAGTACATGGGGTCAGTTGTACTCATACTATACTCTGCACTTCACGTGCATATCCATGCATTGTTGACCCTGGTAGTTGCTCATGAGTTTGATCCGTATTATCTTGGAGATTTCGAGATAGCTCTGTAGTTCCGTTCCTAGGCCAAGCAGTCCTCTCTTTAATATTATGTTCTTACTGTTCACTCTTGCATATTGTATATTGTCCAAAATTTGTATTTAGTATTCTATAGAGCTTATTCACTCGGTGACACCAAGTTTCATGGTGGATTTCAGTTGTAATGACATTTAGACTTCATTTATTTATACCATTCCGCTATATGTGATTTATTTCTTATTTTATTAAAGTTTATTTCCACATATTTTTGTTGGATTACCTAGCAAGCAGTGTTAGGCTCTATCACGATGTAAGTGGGTTTTTGGCTCCTGACAAGTTGGTATTAGAGCACTAAGTTCATATAGGTCTCACCAGTCATGGGTAGGCCCAATAGAGTATTACAGATTGATAAGGAGATATATGTACTTATCTTCGAAAGGCTATGAGGATTTAGGAAAGTTTCTCTTTCATGATCCCTCATTGTGCGACATTATGTCGACTTGAATATGTTTAGTTCTTTCCTACTCATTTTTACGTGATTTTGAGTACTCGATATCAGTTTGGGCAGTGAGATTTGATAATGATACAAATGTAGTGTCGGATGTTTTTGCTTTGTGTATGAGGTCAGACTACTAATGTCATTTTACCTTCTATTGCAGCCCCAATATTTGTATTGCCTATGGGTTTGGGGCCCTATACAGTGTATTCTGAGGATCCACACATTGGTCTTGATGATGTGTGGGTATGATATGGTTGGATGATTACTTAAGCTTGAGGTCGTAGTAGCCCATGAGAAGGATTATTCGGTTCACCATTTGGATTTTGGCATTTGTTCCATCGGAGGCGAGGTAATTGAGTTGTTGACACTTAGGCCCCGGTCGATAGATTTGTGAGGTTGGGTATTTTTATGTTTAATAGAGTTGTCGCTTTTTGTGTTGTTGTGTAGTCATCATTGTGTGAGCGCATTAAGGATTGTCAATATGATGGTTTTTCTTTGCTTGTCCTCAAGGACACGTTGTTCCGAGGTAATGCTAAGGAGGTGGTCCTTCGTGGGGATGGTTATGTTGCAACTTACGGGTTGGATTTGCATTCCCAGTGTTGATGATTCAAGGGAGATGATACTTGAAGAGGCTCGTAGTTGTGGTATTCTATTCGTCCGGGTGTTATAGAGAGGTATTGTGATTCGGGGAGACATTATTGGAAAAGTTTCATGGTGTTTCATTGTCAGCAGGTCGAGAATGAGCATCAAACACCGAGTGGCTACATTGGGAGGTTGTTATACCAGCGAGGAAGCAAGAGCGCATCATGGTGGATTTTGTGCTTGGATCGCCATAGATTTCGAGGATGTTTGATGCTATGAGGTCATTATTGACCATTGAGGGAATTTAAAATTGGGGGCAGCTTCTTACCTTTTGAAAGTTTAAATTTGATATGAAGGGTTTCCCTGAGCTACTAAGGGATTGTGAATGTTTGATTTTTATCTTGGTGTGCATACCATCTTGTGTTGGGAGGTGTTGAAGGGTCTATTAGTTGTTTATTGGAGGAATGAAATAGATTTTTGCAGCTTGTGAACGAGTGTGGACTTAGGAGGAGTCATTGATTACATAGTATTGTAGCATGGCTGTAAGGCCCTGTAATATAAACAATTATATGTGAAAATGGTTTTGAAACATATTAAAGAGGTTCATAGGTTGGAGGAATTTGTTTGGAACAACTTGGAAAATAAGAAATAGAGAAAGGATGCAACTGGGGGGCTAGTCTAAACTCGTGCATCACGCGGGTTTGAACAAGCGAAGGCCTCTAACCATTGTAGCAAACAGTGAAGTAATGTCCCAGGGCACTAACTTGAATGAGGGCTCATTGTATGCGGTAAAACCGGGGGCCCGATTTCCCCATCATTAGGTCGCCTCGCGAACATGATTCTCGAGGTTCAAAGCCGAGGTCGAGACCTACCTTCGAGAGCCGTCGGGTTTCGGCCTTGGGGGGCAGCGCATACCAACAACTATAATAGGGGAGATGGGAGTTCCCAAGGCACACAACTGATATTAACAGAGCCTAATGCTGTCTAGTTGTCCCATCCCTCTACCTTTATAATTAATGCATTTTGTACTATGTCGAGATTTCCCCTTCTATATAAAGGGGATCTTTATCATTTTGCAGGGGGACTATTGTTGCTCCAACTATTCTACACGAAACAAATAATAACTCTCTCTCTTTCTCTTTCTCTCTCTCTCTCTCTCTCTCTCTCTCTTCTCTCTAACTTACTCTCTCGATATTATTGCCCTTATTTGTTGACTTCATACTTGTTCTTCATTTATTGCTCCTTATAGGCCATAAAGAGCCTCTAACAGTTACATCCTAACTGTTAACCCTTCCCCAATTATCCCCGATAGCTCGACTCTGAGCCTAGGCATCGACCTCGAGGCCCCGCATTGGTCAGTCCGAGGCCCGAATAGCTAAACCTCCCGGTTCAATTATAATTCCATTTTAGCTCGCATTTCATCTTTTATCTTCACATATCTAGCATCAACTGCTTAATAACTAGCATAAAAATAGATCACGTATTTTTAGAGACCCATCAACAAATTTAATTGTTATTACCATTTTTATGGTAAACGGTTTGGCGCCCACCGTGGGGCTAAGAATAATAGTGATTATTTTCTTGCTGATTTCATTACACAACACAAGTTGCCTTTCACACTTTTTCTTGTCCAAGATCTTCGATTTCAGGGAAAAATGTCTGGCTCGGTGAACAAAGTTGAGAACAACAACCTCGAAAACCACAAAGAGAAGGACATGATTACTCTAGATGTCGATACACCACCGCAAAACTCAACCCGGGCGGAATGGGAGACTCTCCGACACGACGTCCATATGATTATTGGAGGAACCGACATCCCCCAAGGACCCATGTTCAAACGGACAAGAAAGTCCGCCACAGAAGAGGGACCGACCCAAAACCGCGTGCCTGAAGACACCCTTGCGTTCAGCGAGGAGGATCTCGAGGCCATGATAGAACCACACAATGACACACTGGTGATCTCGTTTCTTTTAAACAATACTAGGATAATACATGTTCTCGTGGATCCAGGAAGCTCGGCCAACATAATTAGATTAGAGGTAGTAGGACAACTGGGGCTGCTCGATCGAGTCGCCCCCATCCCGCGAGTCCTCCATGACTTCAACATGACCGGCGAAGTAACAAAAGGAGAGAACACCCTCCCGATCGACACGTCAAGTGAGATTCAAAACACTGAGTTCCAAGTCATCGATGGCGACATGAGGTACAATGCATTGCTTGGTAGGCCTTGGATACACAACATGAGGGCAGTACCTTCTGTCGCGCCCCTTTTTTCCCGCGAAATCGGGTTTATGACATTTGGGAGGACAACTCGTTCCCTTTTGGTAATTGGATTTTTTGATTTGAAGAGTCTCCACCTAATGATTAAGTGCATTAGGACACTAGGAAGAATTTGTTTAGAAAAACCAGAGTTTGGGTAAGGGCTAGAAATTATCTCGAGGGAAAGGTGTTAGGCACCCCTCAAGATCCACTAGTGTGGTTCCCGGCCATGCTACAATTGTGACTTAAGTGCAAACAATAAATAAGCAAATAAGTGTTTCAAATATGAGGGGTTGTCACATTGTGATTGCAAATAAGTTAAAGTTTGAAGAAACAAGGAAGCTGAAATTTGAGAAAAAAAAAGTTTTGAAATTTTGAAAGTAATAAAATAAACAAGTAAAGGGAAGGGGGTCCTAGGTTTATAAATAATATGGATCACATCAATGCAATACCCGGTAATCACTCCTCAGAAGAGGGGTTACACGTGGTATTAGCGCACTGGTCATCATATCCATTTCTACCCTTTCCCACCCGTTGAGGTATTAAATGCGGAATCGTTTCATTTACTTATTGCATGCTAGTACCCGTCGCAATCCTATCAGTCCCGGAGGCATTTGGGACTACTAGTCCTAAAGGGAAGGGAGATTTGGGCTTTGTATGGTTTAAAAGGATAAAATTCTAAAGCGACAAACAAAAACACATAAGGCAGATATGGGAAACACATAACAATTTAAAAGGCTCAGACAGGCCTCCTCACTTAAAGACAGATTGTTTAGCATGTCTTGCAGATACTGGTTATGGTCTGAATTAAACTTAAACGTTAAGGAGGCAGACTGGTCTATTACACATTTCAGATAAGAAACCGGAATCAGACCTGCCTGCTGGTTGGAATTAATAGAGTCTGATTCAATTAGCTAATTTACCTTATAGCTTGCCTAGTTGAAACCTATAAGCATGATATCTAAATACAAGAGAAAGATACTGATTTCAGAAGCAGATTTATTAACAACAGGAACATAAGTTCTGCAAGCGTTTAAGCAATGCTATTACTAATTTTAAACTTATAAGCAAGTTGAGGGATTCAGATTAGTTGCTTATTCCTATAGGCATGCTTTCTAAGTGTGACTGATTTTAACCTTTACGAAAATGCAGAAATCCTATAGGCATGGCGTCTAAAACGTTGATTTTATTATTTAAGCCTATATATCATTTGCCTAGTAATGGATACGTATGCAGTATTCAGAAACCCTATAGACATGCTTTCTATATGATAGACAAAATGCTGAATCCTATAGTCATGTTCTCTATATGAGATGTAGAAATGCAAACGCTATTAATATGATATATATGCAGAACTTATAGGCAGGATTTCTATGATGCAAAAGTGCAGAAGTTTATAGACAAGATTTCTATATGAAAATGTAGAAGTGCAGAACCTAAAACAGGATTTCAAAGATGCCGAAATGCAGAACTTGCCATGATTTGTAGAAATAAAGACCTAATGAGCATGATATCTACCCTTATGCATACATGAGTACCCCTCCCCTTTTCACTCTAAGCCCCCATGAGTTATTATAAATTATTATAGCCTAGAATGAAGAAAGAAAAGTAAAAATTACATCAGAAAGCTAAAATCCCAACCAAGGAGAGCCTGATTCAAACTTCTGTCTGAAGCATGAAGTAAACCAACTCCAAAGAACAAATTCCAAAGCCTTTCTCCTATTTGGGATGTGTCAAAGTTCCCTAAGAGTTTCAAGTGGACTCCGGGCAGTGCTTACACCCAAATATATTGTAGAATCGGATTATAGTGCAGTGTGGAAGGGCCAACCCTCAAATGTCCAAGTTTAGAGGGAGCTCAATGTCCCAAAGCAAGGCTCATAGGAACGGGGCAGAAAGTAGAATCTAAGAGAGAGTGAAAGTGCATAGAGGGGATTTTGGGGAAGGCCAAGACAGGCTGGTAGTCATACCCAGCAAATAAGAGTGCTGGAACTCCCCTAACCAGCCTGTTAGCACATTGTTTGGGAGTTAGGATCCATTAAAGGATCAGGTTCAGACAAGAGCAGCAATTTGGATACTGCCATGCCTGAACCTTAACTCAAACACATAGAAGGGAATAAGGGTATGGGGAATTCACACAACAACAGATGCAAAGAGTACAACATATTCAATACAGAACATAAACAACAAAGTAGACAAGATTATTGAAACTGTAAAGCAAACACATAGGGATGAAGTCGAAAGTTAAATTAGAACATACCAGTTTCAGGGAAATAAGAAGAGAAGAGCAGTAGTAAAGCCAAATTGCAAGCACACAACTAGAAGATTTCAGATGAGAGTAGAGTGTTGAATTGAGAATGTAGGAGTATTGAAATTAAAAGTGTTAAATAAGTGTTGTGTAAGTGTTGAACTCAAGGTTTTAAAGATTATTGAATTGGAAGTCCTCAAAAGTGTAGAGGGTCGTGCCCTTTATAGTGCAGAAAGTAAGTAGAAATAGGTAAGAGAATAATTCAGAAATCAATTACACAAGTTCCCCTTCAATTAAGGGATCATGATTTTAAACGGGCAAAGGATAATTAAGGAAAGAGTTTGATCAAGATCTTTTCCAAAGTAGCACAAGAAGGGTAAATACACAGAATTTATTTAAGGAAAGAGTTTGATAACAACACGGTTTGTGCAAATAAGGAAAGACAATCAATCAACAACCAGTAAAAAAATTAGAAATTGAGTATTGGTATGAATGAATCCAACCAGAAAAGGTGAAGAAAGGTTTAATTAAAGAAAAATCAGTAACAATCAATCGATCCTTATTAAAAGGAATTCTTAATCAATCACAAATTGGCAAAACCTTTTGTGAAGGAAGAATTCATCATATATAAAGTGTATAGACATGTGAATCAAGAAAGAGTTGTCATGCTAATTAGAAAAGCCTAGTATACAAAAGTTCAGAGTCAAAGAAGTTCGAGTTCAGTACAAAGACTCAAAAACAAGTCTGAGAAACCTAGAGTTCCAAAATAGAATCGTAGTCTCAAACACAAGATCGAAACTCGCCAAAAACCCCAAACCCTAGGGTTTTCAACTCGAGTCAGATACAGAGAAAAGAAGACAAATAACGAAAATAGGCTCAGAGGTCTTTTTCAGAGACTTATGAGAAAAAAAGAAGATGTAATAGCAAGTTTGAAACAACAAAGTGAGAAAGCTATTTTGAAGCATAAAGAACACGTTTTAAGAAAGCTTGGAACTTAAACAAGTTTCAGAAGAGAAACGAGATAGTATAGCACTTAAGAGAACAGTAGAGGAAACATGTTTAATAAAGAACGCAAACAAAGTCCAGAAGAAGGCAACTAAAGACCTAAAAGCTTAGTAGAAAATACAGTAAAGGTACAAAGGGGTAAACGAACACATAAGATAAACATGTGAAAGCATGATATAGAAACCAGTAGAAGAAAGAATGGATCACAATAGAAGAACATGCAAAATAAGGCAAACATAAAGATACATGAGAAGAACATGCTAGGTAAAAAAAGAAAACATACAAACATAGATAGATAGATAAGAAAACATACAAACATAGCATATACAGATACACACAAAGAAAAGAAGAGGAAGAGTCAGAGAAACATTTCGAAATTTTTTCAGAAACCCTAAATCGAAGAGAAATGAATTTTTAAAGAAAAAATTGGGGAAAATATTTTAAAACTCCAGTAGAGCACATATATAGCATAGATTTAAGAAAACAACCAGATAAAAACCTCGAATGGATAGGGTTTCAAAGAAACCCTAGAAATAAGAAAGGCTTGGAAGAAAAGTCCGATCTTGAGTCGGATGAGTTAGTACCAGGCTCGAAATGCTTTAGATGTGCCGGAGCAAGACCGGAGAGGCTTTAAAACCATGGATCTGAGAGGATCTGAATGGACACCACTGATGTCAGACCTCAAAGCTTCGAACCCCAGACGTTTGAGAGTGGAGGGAGGTGAGTACAGGCCATCCATGGTCTGAGAAGCCATGGATTCCAGTGAGGTTATGGTCGGAGAGGATGAGAGAGGCTTATGCTTCTAGGGAACTTTCGAGAGAGTTTGAGAGAGGAGAGTAGTCAAAGGCGGTTGAGAGACGGAAATGAGGGGATTAGGGTAGGGTCGGTGGATTAAAAATGGTAAGGGGTGATCGTGGTCGTTGATCCAAACAATCAACGACCTGGATTAAAAGGAAGACTGGGCGGGTTGGATAAATGAGTTAAGGGGTTGGGTTGAAATTGAAATTGGGCTGGTCCAATTGGGGGTTAATATTGGGTCAATTGGAGGCTAAAATTGAAATGTAATGGGTCTACAATTGAAACGAAATGAGGCTAAAATTTACATAGCCAGTTTTTCCCTTTTATTTTACAAAAAATAGTAAAAATGATTAAGTACTGGATCAGTAAATAATATATAAATATTAATTTAAAATACTGGAACCAATTTTATAATTATAAAAATGCTATTAAATCTTAAAGTTGGCTAGAATTGCAATTATATGCAATTTAGCTTTAAAAATATCAAATAAATTTGTGAAAATATATAAAAATTACCTTAACTATATTTTAGTATAAATATGGGAATAAAATAAATTATTCACCAAAATTGATAATTTTGGGAGTAATTATTGATTTTGTACTGCTAAAATGGACAAAAAATTGGTTTTAAAAATCTATTAAAAATTGGGAGAAATACTAAAACACTTGGGCATGCTTATATATGTGTACATATGTTATTTTGAAAGTATTTTGTATATATGAAAAATATACAGGGAAAAATTGGGTATCAACAGCTGTCCCTCTTTACCCGGGAAGGATGAAAGAGTTGTCGGGTAAAGATATGATGACCAATTTTGACCGAACAAAATGAATTGAAGAATTTGACCATGCTCTAGTTCCTAAGCTGCCTACATATCCCTGGTCTTACAGGAATCAGGCCATATGTAGTTCAGGATATATCGGCGGAATACGTTGACAGAGATATTTTCAAGAACGGACGAGATATTCGGGTTGGGGTGGTTGGTTATAGTCTAGTAGGGCTGCGGGAATTGGAGTGGGATCGCTCCTTCTGAGACGACCGTTTCTAGCAGGTTTACCTGCAAATGAGCAATACAAACATATATTGTGCATAATTTTAAACGTGATGCAAGTTCCCGTTGGACCATGAATGCTCTCTTTGGACAGTTAAGATGACGTCCTCAAACCATGATGTCCTGGGCCATGAAGCATATAATAAAGGATTCGTAGGCCATGAAATGATGCTCTCGGGCTATAAGGATGATGCCTCCGAGCCATGATGCCTTTGAATAATGATATGCAAAAAATAAAATGGAGTCCTCGGGCCATGGCATAACATTCTCAGGCTATGAAAATGGTGCCTCCAAACAATGATGCCTTCGGACAATTTGGCGATCTTTCAGCCCATGAGATGTAGAAGGAGGTGATCTTTCAGCTAATGCAAAAATGTAAATGAGGTGGCGGTATTTCAGCCGATGCAAGATGTAAATAGAAAGTGGCGATTTTTCAGCCATGCAAAAATGTAAATGAGGTGGCGGTATTTCAGCCGATGCAAGATGTAAATAGAAAGTGGCGTTATTTCAGCCATGCAAGAAAAATAAAAGTGGCGATATTTCAGCCATGCAAGATGTAGATGAAGGTGGCGATCTCTGCCCTAAACTAAGAAAGAGTATAGTGCTCGTTTTGATAAGAGTATTGCATACTATCTGTTGGAATGTTTTCAACGTCCCCCTTATGCAACTATGGGAAGCCATCTGATATAGGGCTTTCTCCTGTAATCTGTCCCTCGATAAGAAGCTTTCTTTTGATCCGGGTTAATCTCGTCTTCTTGAAGAATTACGGATTCCTAAACCTAGTAAGGGAAAGTCAGCCATGCGAGACATAAATAAAGAGGCGATATTTCAGCCATGCAGGTGGAGACAGAGCTTAGTCTTGAAAGGCAGAGTGGTAGCCTTATGCAATGCAAGAAATGCAGGTGGAGATATAGCTAAGTCCTCGAAGGCAGAATGGTAGCCTTATGCAATGCAAGAAATGCAGATGGAGACAGAGCTTAGTCTCGGAAGGCATAATGGTAGCCTTATGCAATGCAGGAAATGCAGATGGAGACAGAGCTTAGTCTCGGAAGGCAGAATGGTAGCCTTATGTAATGCAACGAAATGCAGATGGAGGTAGAGACTAACCTCGGAAGGTAGAATGGTAGCCTTATGGAATGTAGAGAATGCAGATGGAGACAAAGCTTAGTCTCGGAAGGTAGAATGATAGCCTTATGCAATGCAAAGAATGCAGATGGAGGTAGAGCCTAACCTCGAAAGGTAGAATGGTAGCCTTATGTAATGCAAAGATTGCAAATGGAGATAGAGCTTAGTCTGAGAAGGCAGAATGGTAGCCTTATGCAATGCAAAGAATGTAGATGGAGGTAGAGCCTAACCTTAGAAGGTAGAATGGTAGCCTTATGCAGGAAGTAAAAATGGCAAATGGCAATAGATTTTCTTAGCTGATAGCGGATTGTGGTATCGTGATTGCTGGGGATATTGTGCCTGCTGGGGACACTGTTGTGCGAATAGCAGTTGTGAGCAAGTGCAACGGTTCGGAGAGTTGTATTCCTGAACTTTGTGAGTGAGCGCTGATGTATAAGTACATTTGATGATTTTGCAACTCAAGTGCCTCTATCCAAAGAAAAATCATGAGTTTGTAAAGGGAGAAAAGTTAGTTCGTATCTCGCTGGCTTTGCTTGACCTACTCGGCTTTGATCTGGTGATACTATACATATCATTGGGGTAGCGTTGCTAAACAAGGCAATTTTAGTAATGAACATGCATGATTTAGTAAAAGCATAATATAAGTGCATAATTAAGAATAATTCTTTTTAGATGAACCAATAACTGCGACGTGGTTCAAGACATTGCAACTTCGCTTGTTCCGGAATTTTGAGGGTCCTCCTCAAAATTCTGCTCCAGTTTACTAGGTTGCTGCTCCTGACGGTTGTTAATGATAAATGGCTGGAATCGACTTTGGAATTTTGAGGGTCCTCCTCAAAATTCTGTCCCAGTTTCCAACAGTGAGGGAAATGGAAATTTTATTGAATTGTGACCGAACCCATAGGGCTACCTACGTATCCCCTCTTAAATGGGAATCAGGTCAGGCGTAGTTCAAATTACATCATATAAGGAAAGCATAAAGATTACACATAGTATCGCTTGACTGCGTCTGAATTGATCGGCTTTGGCCAAACTTCTCTGTCCATTTTCTGCAAGTATGAGGGCTCCTCCTGTCAGGATCCGGTGAACCATGTACGGACCCTGCCAGTTGGGAGAGAATTTCCCTTTGGCTTCATCTTGATGTGGAAAGATTTTCTTTAACACCAGCTGCCCCGGTGTGAATTGTCTCGGCTTGACTCTTTTGTTGAAGGATCTGGACATTCTGTTCTGATAGAGCTGACCGTGGCAAACTGCATTCATTCTCTTTCCGTCTATAAGAGCTAGTTGTTCGTAACGACTTTTCACCCATTCTGCATTGTCGAGTTCAGCTTCCTATATGATCCTTAGGGAAGGAATTTCTACTTTAGGGGGAATGACTACCTCTGTACCGTAGACCAACATATAAGGGGTTGATCCTTCCTCCCCGTTTCATCATGTTTCCCCAGAACACAACCGAATGCTCCATCAAATACCGCAAGGTAGGGAAATAGAGGTTTGCTTGGCTGGGGCGGGACCAAGACTGGCGGTGTGGACAAGTACTCCTTGATTCTGTCGAAGGCTTTTTGACAATCATCAATCCATTTGGCAGTGGAGTTCTTCTTCAACATCTTAAAGATTGGCTCACAGATGACAGTAGATTGTGCTGTGAACAGACTGATGTAGTTAAGTCTTTCCAAGAAACGTATTACGTCCTTCTTGTTCTTTGGCAGTGGCAACTCTTGAATGGCTTTGACCTTTAATGGATCCAGTTCTATTCCTCGACGACTCACAATGAACCCAAGTAGTTTTCCGATAGGAACCCCGAATGCACATTTTGCGGGATTCAGCTTCAAGTTACACCTTCTTAGTCTATTGAAAAACTTCCTCAAATCTTCCCTGTGATTAGTGGCTTTCTTGGACTTGATGATGACGTCATCTACATATACCTCGATCTCCTTGTGTATCATACCATGGAAAATGGTAGTCATGGCCCTCATGTAGGTGGCCCCAGCATTCTTTAACCCAAATGGCATCATCTTGTAACAATACATTCCCCACGGCATAATGAAGGCCATTTTCTCAGCATCTTCTTCATCCATATAGATCTGATGATACCAAGCAAAACAATCAACAAACGACTGCAGCTCGTGCTTGGCGCAGTTGTCAATTAGAATGTGTATGTTTGGGAAAGGGAAGTCGTCTTTGGGACTGGCTCGGTTGAGGTCCGGGTAGTCGACACAGACTCTGACCTTCCTGTCCTTCTTTGGTACTGGCCCAATGTTGGCTAACCATGTTGGATACTCTACTACTCTGAGAACCTTAGCTTTGACTTGCTTGCTGACTTCTTCCTTGATTTTCAAACTCATGTCAGGCTTGAACTTCCTGAGCTTCTGCTTTACTGGTAAGCATGTCGGATCAGTTGGCAACTTGTGTGCCACAATAGATGTACTCAAACCAATCATGTTATCATACGACCAGGCGAATATGTCCTCATATTCCTTCAGAAATTCTGTGTATTCTTCCTTTTTTGCCGGTGACAAATGAACGCTAATCTGAGTTTCTTTGACATTTTCTGCATCTCCCAGGTAAACAATCTCGGTTTCATCCAGGTTGGACTTAGGTCTGTTCTTAAAATCCTCAACCTCTTTAACAACCTCTTCTGGTATATCATCTTTCTCTGAGTCCGTTTGTCGCGTTGTCTCGTTACATGTCACAGTCGTTGGTTCATCAAGATAAGTAATAGTAATACTGTAAATAAGGTAAATGAGAGAAAGTAATAAGAGTAAGATTCATAAGAAAAATCAAAATGCTTTGAAAAATTCCATAACTATTTTGAACATTGAAGATCTTATTGCGAAATTAAAAGGCAAAAGGAAAGTCAACTAGTAAAAATGAAAAATAGTGCATGATGCTTGTTCAGCCTTGCTACCCCGAGGCTTTTTGGGCTCTGGTGGTTCTGATGAACCAATTATTGAGGCATGATCCTCCACTCACTGCCTATATGAGGGCCTCCCTCCCCCTCCTCCTCGAAAATGACACAGCAATCCATGTCATCCTCTTCCAAAAATAAATCCCTCATTGCTGCTAGTGCTTCCTCTTCTTTTGACCCATATATAACATCAGTTGGCTGGAAAATCTGCTCCAAGTGAGGTATCGGATGCTCTAGTGGATAATAAGGCCCGCGCCATGGTGAAGACCATTCATTGAACTCTTTCCAAGTGTACTCGTATGCCAGACCAAAGGTGGTACCATGTTTCTTCAGCTTGACAGGCTTAGCGATCCCTTGTAGTTTCTTTCCAAGTCCCTTGTCTGGCTCATATCCGAACTAGTTCAATATGCTTTCGATTTTGTTGTCCCACCATTTATCCTTGTCTATGGTGTTGACTCGCTAGATGTGGTGATAGGTTTCTCTGCCTATCTTCCTTCTTCCTCCAATCGCTGGGATGGTTTGGCGATTGTATATGGGATTGTTACAGTCGCCATGGGTGATCACATCTTGGTGATTCCACTCAAATTTCACTGCTTGATGTAGGGTTGATACTACAGCTCCAGAGGCATGAATCCATGGTCGTCCCAAGATCAAGTTGTAAGATGCCAGCACATCTATTACTTGAAAGTCGACATCGAACCAAGTAGGCCCCATTTGTAAATACATGCTGATTTCCCCAATAGTGGACCATTAGGAACCGTCAAAGGCTTTGACGTTGATGGCCCCATCTTTGATCTCATGCAGCCCTTTCCCTAGTGTTCTGAGTGTTACCAGTGGACAAATGTTGAGGCTGGACCCTCCATCGATCAGGACCCTGGTGATAAAATAATCTTTGTATTGCACGGTGACGTGTAAAGCCTTGTTGTGGCTCAGCCCTTCTGGTGGCAACTCATCTTCATAGAAAGTGATCTTGTGACTCTCCAATACCTGCCCCATCATGTTTGCCATCTCTCCTCCAGTGATGTTGCTCGGTACATATGCCTCACTCAGTACTTTTAACAGAGCATTCTTATGTGCATCAGAACTTTGTAGCGAAGCTAGGATAGAGATCTGTGCTAGTGTTTTGTTCAGTTGATCAATGACTAAATGATCTTTGGCTTGTACCTTCCTCCAAAGGTCGTCGGGCCTAGTTGCGGTGATGGTTGGCCGTCTAGGGGCCTACTTACTTGAATCAGCTAAATGCTCTAGAGTATAAACCCTTCCGGTTCTTGTCATACCCTGTGCCATAACTGTTTCCCGAATTTAGCTTTCTCTTTCCTTCTTTCCTCGGCTGTGTAATCCCAAGGGATGGCCTTTGTGTGGAATGGTGTTACGGCTGTCATTGCTACCGGAACGGGCACCTTTGCAGTGGAAAGTAATATAACAACCTCAAATGGTATAGGTGCCTTTAGGGACCCAAACTCGACCTCAATTGGTGTTGGCGACTTTGCAGGGGGTGGTGCTTCAAACTCAAGTGGTACAGACATATTCACCTCGGCGTCCCCAGAAGGCTGAATTTGGACCACAATCGGGTTAAGGGTGAATGTTGATTTCTTTGGCTCGTCACCTTTTGCGATTAATCTGATCGATCCTTTGGGGTCCCAATCATCCTCTATCTCAAATCATGTGAACGCCTCCACCCTTGTGGTCTGGTAGAGGGTTGCTGCGGACGTTCGGGGCAGGCTTTTTTGCCACGATAATCTTGTTGTCAATCAAAGCTTGGATATTATCCTTCAAAGAGCGGCACTCATCAATAGTATGCCCTTTCATGCTGGAATGGTATGCACAAGTTTTGTTTGGGTTGACCCATTGGGAGGGGTTTTGGGGGGTTATGGCAGGGATAGAGGTGATATAACCAGCAACTTTGAGCCTTTCATACAGCTGGTCAATTGGTTCGGCAATGGCAGTATACTATTTGGGAGGTCTGCGGTCGAAATTTGGTCGGGGTCTAGGAAAGTTTTGGCGAGGGGGAGGTGATTGATAGTAGGCTTGTTGAGTGTTGTAGGCTTGGTAGACATGTGCGGGTTGGGAGTATCTAGGTGAAGTAGGCCGATATGTGGGTGGTGGAGGTGATTGGTAGGTAGGTGGTGGAGCTTGGTAAGAGGGCGAGGGTGCTTGGTAATTTGGAGTAGGTTGATATGTGAGTGGAGGTATTGGGTAGGTTTGGTATTTGATTGGGGATTTTGTTCTCTGTGCAACCATCATGGCACTCACGTCCCTTTTCTTGGACGTGCCACCAGACTGTAGAGCCTTGTTGGTAGCCTGCAAAGCTTCAAGGTTTGTGACCATACCACTTTTGATACCTTCCTCGATCCTCTCCCCTAGCTTGACGATGTCAGAAAATTTTTTGTCTTTCAATTAGCATCAGCCTTTCGTAGTACTATGGGTCTTGAGCTCGGACGAAAAACTTGTTCATTTGTTCTTCTTCTAAAGCCGGTCTAACCTTAGCAGCATCTAATCTCCAACGAGTGGCATACTCGCGGAAAGTCTCCATAGGTTTCTTCTTTAGGTTGTGGATGTAGAACACATCTGGCGTATTCTTCGTGTTAAACCTGAACCTGTCCATGAAATCAGACGCCATACTTACCCAATTCGACCACTTCTTCGGGTCTTGGCTAATGTACCAAGATAGAGCATCTCCTTTCAGACTTCTCACAAAAAGCTTCATGCGAATCTTTTCATCCTTCCCTACTCCGACCAGCTTGTCGCAGTATGTCCTTAAATGGACTCTGGGATCCCCTGTACTATCAAACATTTCGAACTTAGGAGGTTTATACCGCTCGAGCAGTTCGACATCTGGTTGTATGCAGAGGTCTTCGTAGTTCAATCCCTCGATTCCCTTGCTTCCTTCAACACCCTGAACTCGACTAGTCAACTTCTTGAGTTCTGCGGCCAGGTTCCTGATAAGGGAGTCTTTGTCATCAGACTCAGGTGTGCTTGAGACGGGTGGAATGGAGTGTGGTATGGTTTCCACATAGATGGGGGTGTTATGGTGAGTGTGGAGATGATCATTTGTGGAGTTTAGTGGTTCAGGGATGAGTAGCGAGGTGTTGTTGGAAGTGTGGCAAGCGTTGCAGTGGTGATGGGGAGCGGGATGGTTTTGTGGAGGTGTGGGGTTTTGAGTGTTAGGAAAGTTGACATCTGGGGTGGTGAGGGAAAACGACAAGCTTGCCAAATTCCGGACTTGATCAAGTTCCTCTTGAAATTTCAGCAGTTTCTGCTCGAGTTAGGATGCACTTTCATTGGAGACATGAGTACTCTGAGTGATTTCTACCCGTTCAACCGGATTTTCCTTTCTATTGTTGCTCAAATCTTCCATTTTTCCCTTGTTCCTGTTTCTGACGGGACTAGGCAAAGGAGTGGGTGGAGGGTCCTTGGATCTTGTGGAGTATGATAACGATGCTAGAGTGCACAAACTAACCTTTGGGGAGGGGAATAAAACAAAAGTAAAAACAAAGGTAGCAAGTTAGTATGGATAATAAAGAAAAGATGTTGTGATATTTAAACACATAGTGCAAGAATATAAATCGCGTCCTAATTTGGGAGCCTCATTGTGCCTGAGGTAAGCCTAGCGACAAATTGATTTGGAGAACTTAGAATGCTAAATGCCTCATTTTATTGATAAAAAGCAGACAAATCCTAAAACGACACTAAATAACAAGGAATAAAATGTCACTAGTGGCCATTGGCCTTATTACATTTCATAAAGTAAAAGAAAACTCCTATCTATTTTCTCCTAGAAGGACCTTTCTCAAGTTGAATGCTCTCGTTAATCAAATCCTCCAGCTCGCGTAGGTTCACCAGTAGAAATGCCTTTGCCATGTGTTCTCCTTCATTTCCTTTAGTGTTCTGGTAGTTACTGACTCTCTTCCTCACTTTCCCTTCCAATTCCAGCAGACTGTACTCCAAATATTCCAGCTTTTTGCTATCTTTGGCGGCCCTCTCTTTCCACTCGTTAATTTGGTCATTTGATGGAAGACTCCTCCACCAGTCCAGCAAGAGTGAGGGTGTGCTAACTATACCGAAGTTGGGGACCTCGTGCCTCATGTTTCTTCAAGACAAAAGGGTTAGGACCTTACCCCCACCAGACTCGACTATTAAATACCAATAATTGGCATAAGAAGCATTTAGTTCTCCAAATAAATGCACAGAACGTGGTAATGTCCGTTTGGGTTCTAAGGAAACCTAGTGGACTTTGGACAAGGCTATCTTAAAGAGTCATTATGTGGACAACATAACTGACTCGCTAGGTTTTGACAGTGATGCATGCATAATTAAACAGAGTAGGGTTTCTATGGGGTATTAGACTGGTACCCTTGAGTGGACAACTCAAGAGGGAAAGGCACGGAACCATTGACTACACCGTTGATCGACTGATTTTACCGCAAATACGCCTTTGCCAAATTTAGGGGGTAATAATATCGGAAGGGCGCAACCACTCATTATAAGTGTTGCTATGGTATTTTGTTTGGCACGAAGGGAATATGATGTTGAATATGCAGTTACAATAATTAAACAAATTGTCATGTATTTGCACATTCATAAGGTAATAATTACAATAATTGCTCAAAATTACAACAGTATTAAAGGAAAGCGATAAAAGAAAGCATTAAGAGAAATAAAGAGAAGAAACGAAGAGCCACGTCAGTTTTTGAAGTAGGAGAGCAAAATAAATACTTAAAGGCATTAAAGACATTAAAGGAAGCATAAAGTGACTAATAGCATGAAATGGTAAAAGCCTTTAAAGAAATTCCCAGCAGAGTCGCCATGCTGTCGCGCCCCCTTTTTCTCGCGAAATCAGGTTTATGACATTTGGGAGGACAACTCGTTCCCTTTTGTGAATTGGGTTTTTTGATTTGAAGAGTCGCCAACTAATGATTAAGTGCATTAGGACACTAGGAAGAATTTGTTTAGAAAAACCATAGTTTGGGTAAGGGCTAGAAATTATCTCGAGGGGAAGGTGTTAGGCACCCCTCAAGATCCACTAGTGTGGTTCCCGGCCATGCTACAATTGTGACTTAAGTACAAACAATAAATAAGTAAATAAGGGTTTCAAATATGAGGGGTTGTCATATTGTGATTGCAAATAAGTTAAAGTTTGAAGAAACAAGGAAGCTGAAATTTGAGAAAAAAAAAGTTTTGAAATTTTGAAAGTAATAAAATAAACAAGTAAAGGGAAGGGGGTCCTAGGTTTATAAATAATATGGATCACATCAATGCAATACCTGGTAATCACTCCTCAGAAGAGGGGTTACACGTGGTATTAGCGCACCGGTCATCATATCCATATCTACCCTTTCCCACCCCGTTGAGGTATTAAACGCGGAATGGTTTCGTTTACTTATTGCATGTTAGTACCCGTCCCAATCCTATCAGTCCTGGAGGCATTAGGGACTACTAGTCCTAAAGGTAAGGGAGATTTAGGATTTGTATGGTTTAAAAGGATAAAATTCTAAAGCGACAAACAAAAACACTTAAGGCAGATATGAGAAACACATAACAATTTAAAAGGAACAGACATGCCTCCTCACTTAAAGACAAATTGTTTAGCATATCTTGCAGATACTGGTTATGGTCTGAATTAAACTTAAACGTTAAGGTGGCAGACTTGTCTATTACACATTTCAGATAAGAAATCGGAATCAGACCTGCCTGCTGGTTGGAATTAAAAGAGTCTGATTCAATTAGCTAATTTACCTTATAGCTTGCCTAGGTGAAACCTATAGGCGTGATATCTAAATATGAGAGAAATATACTAATTTCAGAAGCAGATTTATTAACAGTAGGAACATAAGTTCTGCAAGCGTTTAAGCAATGTTACTATTGATTTTAAACTTATAAGCAAGTTGAGGGATTCAGATTAGTTGCTTATTCCTATAGGTGTGCTTTCTAAGTGTGACTGATTTTAACCTTTACGAAAATACAGAAATCCTATAGGCATGGCGTCTAAAACGCTGATTTTTATTATTTAAGCCTATATATCGTTTGCCTAGTGATGGATACGTATGCAGTATTCAAAAACCCTATAGACATACTTTCTATATGATAGGCAAAATGCAGAATCCTATAGTTATGTTCTCTATATGAGATGCAGAAATGCAAAAGCTATTGATATGATATATATGTAGAACTTATAGGCAGGATTTCTAAGATACAAAAGTGTAGAAGTTTATTGACAGGATTTCTATATGAAAATGTAGAAGTGCAGAACCTAAAACAGGATTTCTATATGAAAATGTAAAAGTGCAGAACCTAAAATAGGATTTCAAAGATGCTAAAATGCAGAACTTGCCATGATTTGCAAAAATAAAGACCTAATGAGCATGATATCTACCCTTATGCATACATGAGTACCCCTCCCCTTTTCACTATAAGCCCCCATGAGTTATTACAAATTATTACAGCCCAGAATGAAGAAAAGAAAGTAAAAATTACATCAGAAAGCTAAAATCCCAACCAAGGAGAGCCTGATTCAAACTTCTGTCTAAAGCATGAAGTAAACCAACTCCAAAGAACAAATTCCAAAGCCTTTCTCCTATTTGGGATGTGTCACAGTTCCCTAAGAGTATCAAGTGGACTTCGGGTAGTTCTTACACCCAAATATATTGCAGAATTGGATTATAGTGAAGTATGGAAGGGCCAGCCCTCAAATGTCCAAGTTTAGAAGGAGCTCAAGGTCTTAAATCAAGGCTCATAGGAAGGGAGCAGAACTTAGAATCTAAGAGAGAGTGCAAGTTCATAGAAGGGATTTTGGGGAAGGCCAGGACATGCTGGTAGTCATACCCAGCAATTAGGAGTGCTGGCACACCCCTAACCAGCATGTTAGCCACATTGTTTGGGAGTTAGGATCCATTAAAGGATCAGGTCCAGACATGAGCCGCAATTTGGATACTGTCATGCCTGAACCGTAACTCAAAAACATAGAAGGGAACAAGGGTATGGGGAATTCACACAACAACAGATGCAAAGAGAACAACATATTCAATATAGAATATAAACAGCAAAGTACACAAGATTATTGAAACTGTAAAGCAAACACATAGGGATGAAGCCGAAAGTTAAATTAGAGCATACCAGTTTCAAGGAAATAAGAAGAGAAGAGCAGTAGTAAAGCCAAATTGCAAACACACAGCCAGAAGATTTCAGAAGAGTGTAGAGTGTTGAATTGAGAATGTAGGATTATTGAAATTGAAAGTGTTGTGTAAGTGTTGAACTCAAAGTCTTAAAGAGTATTGAATTGGAAGTCCTCAAAAGTGCAGAAGGGCCGTGCCCTTTATAGTGCAGAAAGCAAGTAGAAATAGGTAAGAGAATAATTCAGAAATCAATTACACAAGTTCCCCTTCAATTAAGGGATCATGATTTTAAACGAGTAAAGGATAATTAAGGAAAGAGTTTGATCAAGATCTTTTCCAAAGTAGCACAAGAAGGGTAAATACATAGAAGTTATTTAAGGAAAGAGTTTGATAGCAACACGGTTTGTGCAAATAAGGAAAGTCAATCAATCAATTGCTAGTAAAAAATCGAAAATTGAGTTTTGGTATGAATGAATCCAACCAGAAAAGGTGAAGAAAGGTTTAATTAAAGAAAAATCAGTAACAATCAATCGATCCTTATTAAAAGGAATTCTGAATCAATCACAAATTGGCAAAACCTTTTTTGAAGGAAGAATTCATCATATATAAAGTGCACAGACATGTGAATCAAGAAAGAGTTGTCATGCTAATTAGAAAAGCCTAGCATAGAAAAGTTCAGAGTCAAAGAAGTTCGAGTTCAGTACAAAGACTCAAAACGAGTCTGAGAAACCTAGAGTTCCAAAATAGAACCATAGTCTCAAACACAAGATCGAAACTTTCCAAAAACCCCAAACCCTACGGTTTTCAACTCGAGTCAGATACAGAAAAAAGAAGACAAATAACGAAAATAGGCTCAGAGGTCTTTTTCAGAGACTTATGAGAAAAAAAAGATGTAATAGCAAGTTTGAAACAACAAAGTGAGAAAGCTATTTTGAAGAATAAAGAACACATTTTAAAAAATCTTGGAACTTAAACAAGTTTCAGAAGAGAAACGAGATAGTATAGCACTTAAGAGAACAATAGAGGAAACATGTTTAACAAAGAACTAAAACAAAGTCCAGAAGAAGGCAACTAAAGACCTAAAAGCTTAGGAGAAAATACAGTAAAGGAACATAGGGGTAAACGAACACATAAGATAAACATGTGAAAGCATGATATAGAAACCAATAGAAGAAAGAACGGAGCACAATAGAAGAACATGCAAAATAAGGCAAATATAAAGATACAGGAGAAGAACATGCTAGGTAGAAAAACAAAACATACAAACATAGCATAGACATATACACACAAAGAAAAGAAGAGAAGAGTCAGAGAAACATTTTGAAAATTTTTCAGAAACCCTAAATCGAAGAGAAACAAATTTTGAAAGAAAAAAATGCGGAAAACATTTTAAAACACCAGTAGAGCACAGATATAACATAGATTTAAGAAAACAACCAGATAAAAACCTCGAATGGCTAGGGTTTTAGAGAAACCCTAGAAATGAGAAAGGCTTGGAAGAAAAGTCCGATCTTGAGTCGGATGAGTTAGAACCAGGCTCGAAATGCTTTAGATGTGCCGGAGAAAGGCCGGAGAGGCTTCAAAACCATGGATCTGAGAGAATCTGAATGGACACCATTGAGGTCAGACCTCAAAGCTTTGAACCCCAGACATTTGAGAGAGGAGGGAGGTGAGTACTGGCCATTCATGGCCTGAGAAACCATGGATTCCAGTGAGGTTATGGTCGGAGAGGATGAGAGACGTTTATGGTTCCAGGGAACCTTCGAGAGAATTTGAGAGAGGAGATTATTCAAAGGTGGCTGAGAGATGGAAATGAGGGGATTAGGGTAGGGTCGGTGGATTAAAAATGGTAAGGGGTGATCGTGGCTGTTGATCAAAATGATCAACGGCCTGGATTAAAAGGAAGACCGGGCGGGTTGGATAAACGGGTTAAGGGGTTGGGTTGAAATTGAAATTGGGCTGGTTCAATTGGGGGTTAAGATTGGGTCAATTGGAGGTTAAATTGAAATGTAATGGGGCCACAATTGAAACGAAATGAGGCTAAAATTTACATAGCTAGTTTTTCTCTTTTATTTTACAAAAAATAGTAAAAATGATTTTGAAAACAAGTTAAAAGTACTGAATCAGTAAATAATATATAAATATTAATTTAAAAATATTGGAACCAATTTTATGATTAAAAAATGCTATTAAATCTTAAAGTAGGCTAGAATTGCAATTATATGCAATTTAGCTTTAAAAATATCAAATAAATTTGTAAAAATATATAAAAATTACTTTAACTATATTTTGGTATAAATATGGGAATAGAATAAATTATTCACCAAAATTGATGATTTTGGGAGTAAATATTGATTTTGTACTGCTAAAATGGACAATAAATTAGTTTTAAAAATCTATTAAAAATTGGGAGAAATACTAAAACACTTGGGCATGCTTATATATACGTACATATGTTATTTTGAAAGTATTTTGTATATATGAAAAATATACAGAGAAAAATTGGGTATCAACACCGTCAACCTTACACCAGGTGATAAAAATTTCCCACGAAGGATAGCATAACGACCATATATGGAGAACAACGGGTGGCAAAAGAAATGTTTGCAGTTCACCATAAGGCGACGATCCCCACGCACCCGATCTTAGACGAGGTGAGGAACACACAGACCCCCAAGGACGACGAAGAAGATTTCCTCGCTCCTCGGACCTTCGTCGCCCCCGAAGAATCGGACGCAACTAAATCGACAGTCGAAGAGCTGGAGCAGACCATTTTAATCGAACACCTCCCAGATCGTAAGGTATACTTGGGAACGGGGTTGACTCCCGAAATCAAAAAAGTGTTCATTCATTTTCTTAGTAACAATATCGACTGTTTCGCTTGGTCCCACTTAGATATGACAGGAATTCTGCCAGAAATAACCTCCTACAGGCTGAGCATTGATCCCAAGTTTAAACCCGTAAAGCAGAAGAGAAGATCACAGTCCGAGGTAAAACTACATTCATCAAAGAAGAGGTAACGAAACATCTTAAAATAGGATCCATTAGAGAGTTAAAGTACCCCGAATGGCTGGCCAATGTAGTAGTGGTGCCTAAAAAGGGAAACAAGCTAAGAATGTGCATAGATTATAAAGACTTGAATAAAGCGAGTCCCAAAGACTCCTTCCCATTGATTAACATTGATCGTCTTATCGATGCTACGGTCGGCCACGAGACCTTCACCTTTCTCGATGCCTACTCGGGGTATAATCAAATCTAGATGAACCCCGAGGGCAGGGAAAAAACCTCGTTCATCACAAAGTATGGTACCTACTGCTACAACGTAATGCCCTTCGAGCTAAAAAATGCAGGGGAAACGTACCAGAGCCTAGTTAATCAATGGAGGTATATATTGATGATATGCTAGTTAAGTCCCTGCGCGCAGAGGACCATTTGACTCATTTGCAGGAAACTTTCGACATACTCAGAAGTTACAACATGAAGTTCAACCCTTAGAAGTGCGCCTTCAGAGTGGGTTCGGGCAAATTCCTGTGCTTCATGGTATTAAATAGGGGGATCGAGATTAATCCTGAAAAAATAAAGGTCATCGAAGAAATCATGGTGGTGAACAAAGTAAAGGTCGTACAACGGCTAACAGGGCGGATAGCGACCTTGGGCAGATTCATATCAAGGTCATCAGATAAGAGCCATCATTTCTTCTCTTAACAAAAAAGAAAGAACAACTTCGAACGGATTCCAGAATGCCAACATGCCTTAGAGAAACTAAAATGATATCTGACTAGTCCACCTTTGTTGCATACGCCAATGGAGGATGAAACACTATATCTATACCTGACCATGTCTGAAATAGTGGTAAGCGGCGTGCTGGTTCGAGAGGAGCAAGGTACACAATTTTTTGTTTATTATGTAAGCCAGACCTTGGGGGATGCCAAACCAGGTATCCCCATCTAGAAAAATTGGCTCTTGCGCTAATAGGCGCCTCGAGAAAGCTGAAGCCCTATTTTCAATTTCAGTGTATCTGCGTTCTGTCGACGTACCCCCTCCGAAGCATACTGCACAAACCCGAGCTATCGGGCCAATTGGCCAAATGGGCCATCGAACTCGGAGGATATGATATCAAGTATCAATCTCGAACGGCCACTAAGTCCCAAATTTTGGCAGACTTCGTGGTCAATTTTCGCCCTCCCTCGTACCCGAGGTAGAGAGGGAACTTTCATTAAAATTAGGCACATCTTCCGGGGTATGGAACCTATTCACAGATGATGCCACAAACATAAGAGGATCCGGGCTCAGTATTGTCCTAAATCCACCCGATGATGGCATAATCAAACATTCAATACAAATCACAAAATTGACTAGCAATGAAGCCGAGTACGAGGATATGATTGGCTAAAAGTTGGGAGCCAAGACCGTCAAGGCGAAATGCGATTCACTCCTCATAGTAAGCCAGGTGAATGGGAGATATGAAGCTCGTGAAGACAGGATGTAGAGATACTTCGACAAAATCCAAGTTGCATTGCGTCGCTTCAAAGAATGGACCTTAGTGCACATAACTCGAGAGCATAACAATGAGGCTAATGCCCTCGCAAATCTGGGATCTTCCGTTGAAGAGGAGGACCTACTCCCCGGGGCTGTCGTCCAATTGTTTAAATCAGTGGTCGAGGAAGGTCACGCAGAGATTAATTCCACCAGCCTAACATGGGATTGGAGGAATAAATATATTGATTATTTAAAGGACGGTAGGTTGCCCGCAGATCCAAAAGAATCAAGGGCCCTGCGAACCAAAGAAGCTCGATTCTTGCTCGACGAAAATGAGACTCTATACAGGAGAACTTTCGATGGCCCCCTGGTGGTATGCCTAGGGCTAGGTGAAATAGATTATGTACTCCGAGAAATTCAGGAGGGTATTTATGGCAATCATTCCGGCGACGACTCCTTAGTCCGGAAGGTGATCGGAGTAGGCTACTATTGGGACAGTATCGGAGAAGGGAAGCTGGGCCAAAACTGGGAAGGACCGTACCGTATCCTCGGAGTAGTCGGTAAGGGATCTTATAAGCTCGGCACCATAGAGGGCGAACAACTTCCGAGCAACTAGAATATATCGATGCTAAAATGATATTACTGTTAGGGTATCCGATCGAAAATTCCATAAATACCCTCAAGCAATCATTGTACTCTTTTCCTTCGACCGTATTTTATCCCAAAGAGGGTTTTAACGACAACGTTTTTAACAAGGCAACACCTACATGCTACCTAAGGGGAATGCAACAAGTGTTCAAGGCTTCATTTGCAATCAACCCCGAAAACTGGAGGGCACCCTCTCGACAGGCCACCCACTCGGAAGAACCGAGGAATGCCAAACATGATTCTAATAGGAAAGTGATGTACCGGGCCAAACGGTCGAGTGAACCGTGCCCGTATGAGCTAGACCCATGGCAACAAAATGACATGTACTTGTGCCAAGCAATCAAATAATGTCTTTTGCCAAAGCACCTCATACTCCAAAGGAAACTCAACGTTTTCTCAACAAAGATTCCTCCACCAAGAGCGCCCCAAATACTCGGAGACTGGCGTCAATAACTCGGCACCTGCATGACCTCAGGGTCGGAATAACCAAAATTGTAAGCCCTCAATAAGACAATTTTGAGCTCAAATTAACGGCTCTCGAGCCAAAGCAAACTCAATGACCCGAAGACTGTCACCAATTGCCATTCGTTAAAAAATTCGAGGCCGTAAGACCCCGAGCAGGCAGACTTGGTCTCATAAAACTTTTACCAAGTATCAACGAAAACTGTAAGACCTCAAGAAAGGCATGAATCATACTCTTATCGAGTATCAACAACACAAAATGTAAGACCTCAAGCAAGGCATGAATCATACTTGTACCAAGTATCAACGAAAACTGTAAGACCTCAAGAAAGACATGAATCATACTTGTACCAAGTATCAACGAAAACTGTAAGACCTCAAAAGGCATGAAAATTTTGTAAGACCTTACTACAGGCATAAACTCGATCCCGAAGTTTAGCCTGTATGTCGGATTTGTAAGACCCCTAAAAAGGCATACCCTCAATATAGACGCCTAAACTACTACACTCGGGACCAAAAATGGCTTCGGCCAAACACAAACGACTTCGGTCATACGGTTGTACCAGCCGAATTACTGCGACTAGGGGACGCCCGACCGTCGCTACAAAATCATTAGGCCATTACTTCGAATCTACTTCAAAAATAACCGATTAAACAAGCTACCCTCGATAGGTAAAAGGTCTTTGACCATGTCAGTTCCAGATCACAAGGCTTCGAGCTACTCAGCATACGAGCCAAAACATCCGAGGTGCTCGAACATCGCCGCAAACGACTTGAAATCGAGGTTCTTCCCAAACCGACGACGGGTCAGGAAAAGTCATTTCAAAAAGTCCTTAACGAGAGGAAAACAAAGCCTATATATGCCTAAGGGCAAAATGTAAGAGCCATTGTCGCCAGCCTAATGAGCCCCAGGGCCATATACACTAAAAGGTTGTAATGACCAAAAGCGTAAGAGCCACTGTCGTTAGCTTAAAATTTGAAAGCTTGAGGGTCAAAATGAGCTTGAGTCGTAACCCGATTCGGAGAGTGGACCCAAAATAGTTAACTATACATGCCTAAAGGCAAAGCGTAAGAGCCATTATTGCCAGCTTAATGAGCCTCAGGTTCGTGCATATAAAAGGTTGCTTCGACCCAAGGCGTAAGAGTCGCTGTCGCCAGCCCACGCAAATACAAAACTTGAGGGTCAATTGAGCTTGAGTCAAAACCCGACTCAGAGACTGAACCTAAAATAGTTAAAATACAAATGCCTTAGAGAAAAGCATAAGAGCCATTGTCGCCAGCTTAATGAGCCTCAGGGCCGTGCAATAAGAGATCTCTTTGATCAGAGGCGTAAGGGCCATTGTCTCCAGCCCATGCAGATGCGAAAGCTCGAGGGTCAAATAAGCTCGAGTCAAAACTTGACTCGGAGACTAAACCCAAAATTGTTGAGCAAAAGCATAAGAGCCCTAATACCAGTTTATACTAATGGTCGCATCGACCAGGAGCGTAAGAGTTCCCGAGCCTACCTAATGAGCCCCAGGGCCGTATTACGAATCTAAGGATTCTTGCCAACCTTAAAACAAGATCACCCAGCTGAATTCTAGACAAGAAGAGGAGTGGAAGAAGCAAAGCCACAGGGTTTACTTTATACATATGCTAGTATGAAAGTACTATATACAAATAGGAAAATTGACAGAATCCTAATCCATTGTCGAGCCTAAATTCTCAATGGCTCCCCAAGGGTTGCACCCCGACAACTACGAGTCCCCAAACGACCCCTTCTCAATGACATCTTCCCTTTCTGAGAATCCACCCTCATTTTTTGGCATCGCTCGAGCTCTCACCCGACACACCTCCAATAGTCTACTTTCGAGAATCCGGCCAAGCATAATCCGCAGCTCGAGGTAAATTCGGGCTATCCTCCTCAGACGCCCTCTCAACGTGAGCACTTGCGATAATAGCTTCCTCCCCATGCGCCTCGGCTTCGACTTTGATCCTAGATAGTGCAGCTACCAACTCGGAATGGAGACCTCTGTACTTGTCACTGTCCTCCTTCGCATCCTAGAGCTGACGGTCGACTGAGGTTACCTTCCCCTAGAGGGTGTCCCTCTCGTAAGTTATTTCCCTTATATACTGACTGAGCTCGGAAATTTCAGCATCTCTAGCCCGGAGCTCCTCTCTCAGCAGGGCGTTTTCCTTATCAAACTACACAAATCAGGTCCGAGATGTTAAAAGCACTAGAATCTAACAAAGATTCAGATAATAGTAAATGAGGGATGAATAACCTTCTTGGTAAGATAGGATTTTTCACGCTCACGACGGTTCACCTCATCTTGGTATTGGGTGAAAGCCTGGTTGTAAAGCGCTTTGGCCTGAAGCCACAAAAAGGACAAGTTAGAAAAACAAAGATCGAAGCAGCCCAGAGCAGCAGACAGGGTTAGCAAAAATTACCCGCTCGCAAAGTCTGCCCATTTCACCAAAAACGAATGAAGCGTCAACCTCAGGAATTCCCTCAAGAATGGTTGGCGGTCTCTCGAGCGCATCTCCACCTTTGACTGGTGCCCCTTGCATCGAAGGGCTCTTCACACGGAGCATCTTGCACTCCATGAGGTGGTAGAATCACTCCCTAAGGAGAATCAATAACGATCACAGAGTTGGCAGGATCAAGCAAAGTCTCCATCCCTTGTTCACCCTGGACCCCAAAGCTGGCCCCCTCTGAACTGCCTAACAAGGGCACCTCGACTCGGGGAGAATCCTGGCCGCCTACCATCTCGAGGGTAGTACTCGATACTCCATCCGTTGCCTCCCCACAATAAAGATGGACCACAACAGCATCAGGCTCCGGTTCAGAAGTCTCCATCCCCATGGCCCTAGGATCGGCCGAGTCTATGCACTCCTCGGGGGCCGTTGGGAAGCTACTTTCCCCCTCGCCTTCAACTCAAGGGTTTCCCGCTGTCTCCAGGGTCAGAGTTACCGGGTCGACCTTGGATTCTTCCACCTTAACCCTCTTGGACTCTGACGGCCTGACCGACAGACACCCTACCTTCTCTTCTTCTCGCCAGGCACTAGGGCATCCCCATCAACGTGTAGTGCCTCCTTTGTCAAAGGGACTTCCCCTAGACCTACACAAATGCAGAAGTTAAACACAAAGAATAAAGAACGCTAGTAATAGCGATTTGCATCAAAGGGTGCGGATGCAGCAGGGTTCGGAGCTTACCATGATCTTTGTCTTCCCACCGGGCTCGGGATAAATCTCGCCACACTCGTTCGGCATATGGGCAAATCGAGTATAAGCGGCCTACTCAATCTAGGAGGTCCGAAACCGTACCGAGGTAGGTTGATACGGCTAAAAAAGTAAGAGAAATAGAGTTAGATGCTTGGAGAAATATTGTCAAAGAGAAGCAAAGGAAGACATGACAACATGTTTACTTACGCCCCGCATTCCACCTCTCGGGGAATGACATCTTTTCCATCGGGATCAAGTCAGAAGTCCTCACTCAGACGAATCATCTTGCCCATACCCCGTTCCCGAGATCCTCGGTATAGGCAAAGAGGGACCTCGGGGCTCGACAACGGAGTTTGATTAGGCCCCCGCGGAGGAGACAAGGACTATACATCCTGATCAGGTGGTTGAGGGTGAAGGGCATCTCCTCTATCATGTTTGTGTAATGCCTGATCATATGAACAATGCGCTAGAATGAAGGATGAACTTGACAAGGGTTACCTGATACCGTCGACAGAAGTCGAGAATCACGAGGTTGATCGGGGGCGAGGATGGCCCCACCAGCCCCAAGGTGAATGGATAGGTGTACACACTCAGAAAGCTGGCTTTATGAGCCGTAATATCTTCTTCCCAAGCAGGAATCTCCACAAGCACGGTATCCCCCCAGCGACAGTCAGCCCTCACTCTCCCGACATCTATTACCGAGCTGATATGCCGAGTCACGGGCTCGCGATGCTCTGGCTTCGAAGGAAGGTCTCTCGACCTTGAAATTGGAGGTCATCACAAAATATCCTGGGACGCATTCCTCAGCACGAGGAGGTGTGACCACTTCACCTTGAGAAAAAAACGAAGAGGATGAGACCGCAACCTCCTGAGAAGCAGAGGTGGAAGTTTTCGCCATCCCTAGAAGATTTTGGAGGAAGAAAAAGAGTTGCGTTTCTGAGAAAAAACGAGAGCAAAGGAAGAGCAAACCTTTTCAGGGATTTGGGCACACAATGGGTTATAAATAATAAGAAGTGGAGTATTTATAAAAGCCGTGTGTGTGCATTGAAGAAGGCCAAAGGCAGCCAACTGCCATAGTTAATACGGAAACCTGCAGGAGCGGCGTGCATGTCGTATCTTGGCATCTTATGGCTGTTGCCGATTAAAAGAATATCAAAGGAGGAAGAAATTCAAGGTCGTTTCTTATCACTTTCACTCTAAGAAACACAGAGACTATCTGTATGTGGTAAAACCGGGGTTCGAAGCCGATGTCAAAACCCACCTTCAGGAGCCGTCGGGTTTTGGCCCTGGGGGGCAGCGCATACTAACGGCTATAATAGGGGAGTTCCCAAGGCATGAAGCTGATATTGATAGAGCTTAGTGCTATCTAGTTGTACCATCCCTCTACGTTTATAACTAATGCATTTTGTACTATGTCGGGATTCCCCCTTCTATATAAAGGGGATCCTTATCATTTTGTAGAAGGGACTGTTGTTGCTCCAACTATTCTACACGAAACAAATAATAACTCTCTCTCTCTCTCTCTCTCTCTTTTTCTCTTCTCTCTAACTTACTCTCTCGATATTATTGCCCTTATTTGTTAACTTCATACTTGTTCTTCATTTATTACTCCTCATAGGCAATAAAGAGCCTCTAACAATTACATCCTAACTGTTAACCCTTCCCCGATTATCCCCGATAGCCCGAGCCCAGGTATCGACCTTGAGGCCCTACATCGGTCAGTCCGAGGCCCGAATAGCTAAACCCTCCGGTTCGATTATAATTCCATTTTATCTCGCATTTCATCTTTTATCTTCACATATCTAGCATCAACTGCTTAATAACTAGCATAAAAATAGATCATGTATTTTTAGAGTCCCATCAACAAATTTAATTGTTATTACCATTTTCACGGTAAACACTCATCCATGTCCGCGCGTATTGTAGGTTGCAGTTGTGTTACAACTGTGTATGTAAAACATCCTTATTAATAGTGATATAGTTGTGTAGCATTATTGTAGATTGCAATTGCTTAGTCTGGTGAACCGTTATAGTATAAATAAGGGGTAAATTAGAGGTACGTTGGCTAAATTCCTTCCTTAGAATTGGATTCCATGTATTACACTTGTGAACTCCAAGTGTGGTTTGTCCAAGTTCTATTTCTATTGTTCTGGATTGACTCTAATGATTTATTTATCAAAACATTTATGTACTCAAGTATTGTCCCAGTTACCTTTATATCATACTCCCCTTTGGGAAAAATATTTCGATAATAAATGATGTATTAGATTCTTATGATTTTAGATCATGTTTCGATAGCAAATCATTATGCTCCCCTTTTGGAAGAAATTCAATGTGTTTAAGGCTCTTATTACTCATGTATTTAAATCTATGGTTTCCAAAATGTTCTACATATTAATGTTTTATGATGACCGTTTAAAGTAAAGAAATGAAAGTATGAAATACGAAATGCGGCCATTGTGCCAAAAACGAAGATTAAACATGTGTTACTACAGTGTCATATTCCTTGGTACTAAATGGAGGACAGACCAAGCCTTTCAAAGGAAGAAGGGGGATTAGACAAGGAGATCCAATGTCTCCATACTTATTTGTCATTGTAATGGAGTATCTTGTCATGCCCCAACCTCGGGGTACACAACCGGCGCTCGACTGAGTGGACCTGGTCGAGCAAGCCTGTTAGACACTTTTCTACCCAACTCGCTTATAATCAAGAGAAGGCGTATTTTCATTAGTTAAACAGTAGAAGGATCATATATGTAAACATTACTAATTCATTTCATTTTGCTACATCATTGTTAAGTCCCGAAATACTTACATTTTACGATTTAGTGGAACAAGAGTCCAAAACACAACATAATCTGACTAACCTTTCTAGCACCCATACATAATTCGTATAATGTCTACGGAGCTTATAAGATACAAAAAGAGAGTGTAAATATAGTGTCGGCAACAAGGCCCTTATTATACCTCAAAAGTGACTACAACATAGCAAAAGATATAATACAAGACCCCAGAATAAAGTGGGGCTCACCGAGTTCGCAGAGAAGAGGATGCACCACTAGCTTCGGTCAACATTGTCTGCTATGGAACCACCTACATCCATTTAAAGATGTAGCGCCCCCGACAAAAAGGATGTTAGTACTGTCGAATAGTACTAGTATGTAAGCTAAAACACCATCTCAACAGAATGAACAATAATCTGGGGGGGGAGAGGACAGTTATGAGTTCAACAAGAGCTTCAAACAATACTAAAACATCAAGTAAGGATCACATAAGTTCTCGAGTCAATTTCCTTCTTATTAGATTGGGTAATCTTAAGTGCCATATGCCAGTATCCATAATACCACTGTATTCTTACACGGAGTACGATATCGACATGATCAGCTAGATCATCTCATTTGAGACATCAACCATATCCACAATTTCAATCAATCATTTCAAGAACAGTTACCACCATGTGTGCGGCTTGGCGTCCGATCATGGCCCGATTGGCTAGGCCATCTCACTTGAGACATAAACCTTTCAATCAATCATCTCACTTCATCTTTCTTTCCCATCTTTCAATACATTAGCACGAGTGGCCTCATTTATTAAGTCATTCTTGGCTTTTGGCCGTATTGCACAATTCAAGTTTCCCTTTTTACTCATTCAAATAGCATTATCATCAGCAACAATAAGGCCTATCATGTAAGGCATTTGTACACATAAGAAAAAACCTTGGGAAATCCTAAGCACATAGAAGCTTTTCATACAAATTTTCATAACGACCTTTATTCGATTTTTGACATGAAATCTTAACCTTTATTAACACATATTACACATTTTTAAACACATCTTCAAAAGGGCAAGATGACATGATAAGCATCTAGAACAAATATTGAACATATATCATTCAACACAACACATTAAGGATAGTCAATTCTACTATGATCAATTTGGGGACTTACACCAACTACACGAACACCATGGGTTTCGATTCTAAGAAGAAGGGGGTTTAGCCATACATACCTCAACTGAGCCTCTTAAAACTCTAAGATGTTCCAGAATATTAGCAACTTCAATTTATTTTAGCAATATAGCAAAATTGAACCCAAAATTAGGAAAACAATCATAATTCTAGCTCACTTGAGAATTTTATCAAACACTAGGTGTGTATTAATGTTTCATGGCCCTTTTTATCAGAGAATACACAAACCCACACCCCATTCTTTTCATCTTTAACTCGCAACCTCCCCACATACCTTAAGAATACATGCATGCAAGGTAATCACTCACATCCCTATGAATTACCTTGTTAATGGCCCATTCTAGTTACATTTTGAAATTAAAAGTTTGGGTGATAGAATCTTACCCCTTGGGAAGAAGACCTAGGTGCCTCTCTTGATAATCTTCAAGATGTTAAGCAAGAACTAAAGAGCAAGATTGATGGAGATTACTTTATTTTATCTCTCTACTGCTCCCTTTCTCTCTCTAAAGATATCAGAAAACTAGCTCCAAATAGCCCCTTACATCTATTTTAACGAAGTTGGGTCGGGTTTTAACACCCCAAAAATGAAGCTCCAGAATAGGTCCTGCATTATGCGGTCCGCAAAATGACAGCGAAAAGTGGCCCTGGGATTTGGGTTGGTCTGCTTCAATCTGCGGCCATTATGCGGCCTACAGACCTGTTCTGCGGTCGCATAATGTGCCGCAAAACCTCCCTCCACAAAAGTCCAAGGACGATTATGCGACTAAAGTGCGGCCTGTGAAATGGATATGCGGTCACATAATTGGCCGTGAACTGACTTCAAAATTGGCCAAAAAGAGTTCTTCACTCTGTGGCCATTCTGCGGCCCGCATAGTGATTATGCGGCCACATAATGGGCCGCAAAAATGCCTACTTCTGCAAATATATTCCTTCAACTCCCCAGCGTACTGTTCAATCCAAAAAGTCTGAACCATTTCTACTACTATTAACCTCTACGCCTACTTCGGCATCACAAAATCTGGGTTTTTAGGGAAAATTTTACGGGACCTTACATATCTGGGAAGAGAACTGGGACAATTACATAATAATGGAGATTTTAACTTTCATCCTAGGTGCAGAAAGTTAAATATATGCATATATGTTTTGTTGATGATCTCCTAATGTATTGCAGAGCTATGCTGCCTTTCACAGATTCTCAATTGTTTCTGGCTTGCAGAAAAAGGTGGATAAAAGTGTTATATATATGGCTGGAATCTCACCAACTATGTAATAGGAAATTCTTACAACATTGGGTTTTATTGAAGGAAAACTTCCTTTCAAATATTTGGGGATCCCTTTAGATTCTAAAAAGCTAGCAGTTTACCAATATCTACCTCTTATTGAGAAGATACCTGCAAGGGTCACATGCTGGTCAACTAAGCTTCTATCTTATGCTGGCAGATGTCAACTGATCAAGGCTATTATTTTTGGCATTCAAACCTGTTGGGCACATATTTTTGTTCTTCCAAAGAAGGTTATGAAATTAATTGAGGCAATATGCATAACTTTCCTATGGGCTGGTACTACTACTATCTCTAAGAGAGCACTAGTGGCATGGGAGAAAGTGCGCAGGCCAACAGCTGCTGGAGGACTCAATATACTAGATATCACACTATGGAATAAGGCAGCAATCATAAAATATTTGTGAGATATAACAAGAAAGAAGGACTGCTTATGGATAATATAGGTGCATAGTTTTTATAAAAAGAACAGAAATCTAGAAATAATGGCTATACCTATGTCTGCATCTTGGGTAGTGAGGAAGATACTAGATGGCAGAAGTTTGATTATGGAGCACCAGCAACTTCAGGGTTACATCCATAGTAGACTAAAGTCAATGTGCACTGATACAAAGTTTCAAATAAAGCAGATGCACTTGAAGCTGATACCAACATACCCCAGAGCTGAATGGAAAAGTTTGATATTGCATACCAATATACACGCCAGATACAGAGTCACTCTATGGATTGCAACACATAGAGACTAGCTACAGTGGAAAGATATTGAAGATTGACATCCAAATTCCTGCAGCCTGTGCATTTTGTGGACATAGCCTGGAATCCTTTAGCCACTTGTTCTTTGAGTGCACCATCACAAAGAAGTTGTGGTCCATACTATGTTCATGGTTGGGATATAATAGGATCATTTGGGATTGGAAAACATAGTTGGAATGGGCATTCAAGAAACCCAAAACCAGAAAAGGAACAAATGCAATTACTAGCTGTGTGTTTGCCACGACCGTTGCATTGATTTGGAGGGAGAGGAACAGAATCAGATTTGAACAAGCTAAATTTGATGATCTCCAAATATACAGGGATATAGTATTGCATATACATATTAGAGGAAACAACATAGTCAAGTGGATAGAAGCTTTGCAACAGCTGAATTGAGTTCCATAGATAATTAGAATGAACAGTAGGAACCCTTGATGTAGTTCTTTTAAAACAAGTGTCTGTATTGAAATATAGTGTAGGACAGATAGACACAAAAATTGATAGAAATAGATTGTGATGTATATCTGGAGTAGCCCGTCAAAGATGCTCCTTGGACTCAACTGTACATATTTTTTTGAGTATCAATAGAATATAAGCTTTATCTAAAAAAATTTTACATGTATGGCCAAGAGTGCCAATAAAGTGAAAGATTATATGAAAGGCTATGATATATATATATATATATATCTATATTTATTTTTTCCTTTATATACAAAAGTGTTTTGGGGAGTATCATTAGGGTACTGAGGAAGGGTGGGTTATAAAGGCCCACACCCGAAACTACACGCACCGGTATAGGAGATGATTGGGAGACAAATTCCCTTGTACTATGATGAGATTATTCCCCTTAATTTGGATGAGTTTACTGCTAGCATCAATTCATGTGTCCCCACTATTAATACCCAATTTTTTATCATATATTTTTAATACATATATATACTTTCAAAATAGCACATATGCAGTTAAAAGCATGCATAAGAGTTTTAATAATTTTTAAAAGCTCCAAATTGCTTTATTTCTTCCCTTTTTATTTATAAAATTTCCAATAATTATTCTTCAAATTATTTTTTGTGGTGATTTAGTCATCTAAATTCTTTATTTATGCCAAAATATTGTTTAAATATTTTAGTGTACTTTTTATAATTGCATTTACATTTTTAGGCGACATTGCATATCTTTGCAATAATAGCCCTACTAGCGTATTATTATGTTACTGATGCATAAAATGATCTCTTATATTTTTAAAATATTAAACAATTATTTTAAATTATTTTTTAATACGAAAATATTTTTTTAGAAGTCATTTATTATTTTATAAATTATAAAGGATTAAAAGTGGCTATTTAAAACCTAACCTATTTTTATTTTAATTTCAGTCTTAATTCTAACCCAATACCCAGCCCAACTCTTAAACCTAAACGTACCCAGGCCCAAATACCCATTTGCCCAACCCAATACCTGGCCAAATCCTGACCGTTGATCATTTTGATCAACGGTCCAGGTTCCCCTTTCCATAATTAACCTAACGATCCCCCCAACCTAATTCATTTCCCACCTTACACCGCCCGTCACGTAATCCTCTCTACTCTCAAACGCTCTCAACCTAACCCTAATCCAATCCCACTAACTCTCATCTATGGCTATCTCCGTGGCTTCTCACTACCTCCTAGGCCTCCAATGGCCTCCCTCACGTTACTCTTGCCATCTCCACGGCCCTTAAGGGACCAGGGCTAATTGGCTCGCATCAATGGTTCTCTCTTGCCTGTTTTAGGCCATTTCAGTGTAACTCCGAGTAAGATCACCCTATATTGACCACGATCTATGGGGTTTTCAGTTTATTTCTTCACCTCTGTGCCGTTCTCTTTGAAACCCTAAATTTCTTTTTCTGGACCTCTTAGATCTGCATAGATCTGAGAGGATATAGACTTTTTTCATATGAGTTTTACAATAACCTTAAGATTTTTTACAAGAATCGTATGATTTTCAAGCGATTTTCATTTTTTCCTAAAACTAGGGTTTTACAGAATTTCTCTTTAAAAATTGTTTGATGATTTTTTTTTTGTATTTATTCTTCCGCTTCTCGTATATTTTGACTTATTTTATGAGTCTGCTACAACTTTAACTCGCTTGTACCAAAAGCCCTAATCTTTTGGGGTTCTTCGTTTGGTTTCTGAGTTTAGTACATCTGACTGGTTCTTGCTTTGAGTTCTTGTGATTTCTCGTGACTTTCTTGCCCTAATATGCTTCTACTGAATTTCTTAGTTTGACCTTTCACTGATTCAATGTGCTTGTGTTCGTCTTGACTATTCATATCAAGACCTGTATCATTCTCCTTGAATCAGTGCCGTTCTAACTATTTGTTTTGTTAAAGTTATATGTCAATTCTTGATTATTCATGTTTCACCTTATTTATATGTTAAACATGCTAACTCTTTCATGACTTTCTCTTTGATTGAACCCTTGAATATTCTGAACTCCTTATTTCCTGTTTTGATTTGAACATTTTTCCTTAAACTTTCGATTCTTACCTATCTACTTGATTTAATTGAATTACTTGTCTTAATTAATTTTCCCTTGCCTTGTCTACATTATTGCTTGATTCTTACTGTTATTTTCTTAATTAGAACTCTATGTATTTACCCCTAATTTCTTATTCTGTACCTAGGTCTTTTGAACTCTTTCCTTATTTGGTACCTGTTCTTTACCGTTTGAAATGACTCCCTTAATTAAGGGAAGACTTGGACTGATTTTACTTTAATTGATTTCGAGATTCTCCAATTACTGAACAATTTGATTCTTACCTTATTTACCTAGATTTCAAACTACTATATATATGCTTTCTTCTACCCTCATTACATAGAACATTAGTTCACAAAAAAAGGCAAACTTACACTTTAAAGTTCTCTTTCTTTTCTGCTTTTGTGATACTTGCTGATATAGCCGGCTGAAAGCCAAGGCTAGATATTGAAAATTCATTTGCTTTATATCCTGAACCCTTTTCTTCAACTGGTATGTCTCTAGGTAACTTTTGGAATCCACTCCCTATATGTTTCATTCTTGTACTAGTTCATCAGTTATGAGTTTCAACTTGAATTCCTGCCTACTTCTTTGCTCATCATGTCTAAAATTTGCTTGTTCAATGTATTCTTTATATTCTGCACTCTTTCTTGCTTACTTCTTTGCCTATCATGTCTAAAATTTTGTCCTGTCCAATGTATGCACTTTTTCCTGTTTATTGCTTTTCCTAGCATGACTTACTGAGTCTCTAAGATCCTAAGTGTTGTATGCAGTTTGTGACTATATGTTTCCTCTATCCCTATCCATGTACCCTAATGTGATTCTTATGGTCCACAATCCCTTTATCCCCATGTGAGGATCTGTTTATTAAGTGTTCGTTTTTGAATCTGGGTGTCTCCTATGACCAATTAATTGTCTGCTACTTGGTACTCTTCTCAAATTGTCTTTTACCACTAAGTTATTTCCTATTTTCTGAAAAACTTTTCTACTTCTAAAGTCATCCCTATACTATTTCTAAAACAAAACTATGTCAAGCACTCTCACTTTACTCTTAGAATATTAGGTTCTGCCCCTTTGATATGTATACTACCTTGAGACCCTTGAGATCTCTCTAAACTCTGGTATGTCAGAGCTGGCCTTTCCACACTGCACTTAAATCAGTTATTGTTGAGAAAATGTCTAGGTGTGAGCATTTCCCGGGATCCTTGAGGTCCTTAGAAAACTCAGACACACCTAGACATGATACTATCTATGGAACTTTGGCATTTTGAGGCTGTTGGAGGCTTGGGAAGTCATTTGGGCCTGCTTCAGGCTCCCTATAGTTAACTTCTTTTTTTTCCTTTATTTGTTTATGTAATTTATTAGCTGGTCTGTAATAATTATTTGTAAACAACATTGGAGTGATTAGTGAAAAAGGGTGGGTAGGTATATATGTTGGGTAAATTGGGTAGATACCATGCCTATAGGATTGTGTTAATGCATTTGCTATTTTTGCTTTAATATTAGAAACCATGCCTATAAGATCTAAATAGTTTTATAATTAGATATCATGCCTATAGGATTAAAATCAGCTTTATAATTAGATATCATGCCTATGAAGTAATTGAAGTTCAGTTTTTCGTTACAACATGTAGTCACATTCTTCTTCTTATAAATCATGCCTATAAGCTCAAGAGTCAGCCTTAATAATTAGATACCATGCCTATAGGAATTAAAATCAGCTCTAATAGAAATCATGCCTATTGAACTCAAAACCAGTTTAGTTAAATAAATCAATTTAATTCATTGTTTGTTCATTCTGAATTGGTTAATTAATGTGTCCGCTTCTTAAAGTTTTCAAATACTTCCTTAAGTTAATACCGTTAGAATGTATGTCTATAAGCTCTCAAGTTGTCCGTTTTGAAATCTGTTCACTGTTTTACTGCACTTCTAATCAATGTAGATATCATGCTCTTGGGACACCACTGTTATGCATTTAGGCAAGCCTCTAGGGTGATTTAAATTCTGAAATTACAAAACTTTTTAGATTTAACAAGTCTAAATCAGTAGGCGAGCTGAATACGTTTTTGACATTTGTCCTAATTCAATACTGCATAATCCCTGCTCACCTAGATATCATGTTCTAGGATTTTCTCTTAAACATCTAATTATTGTTTGAAGACGTGAATTTATATGTTATATTTGTGGAGGTGACTGTGACCCTGTAATTTGTTCTCTTTAAATGCAGTCCTAACTATTCTTGATTGACGACTAGACTTTTATCCTTTAAAACCTTAGGAAAGTCTAAAACTGCCCAAAAATATAGGTCATAAATTCCTCCAAGGCAATGAAGAAGGGACGGGTAGTACACACATATGACATCTGTCAAGGTTATTAGAACGCTTTAGGCTATGACCAAGGGGAGGGAATTGGGTAGTAAGGATATGATGACTACGCGCTAATGTCACGTGTAGCCCTTCGTGGAGGAGTGTTTACTTGGCATTGTGTGGGGTGATCCTATAAGCTAATCAATCTAGGACCACTCTTTTCCCAACTCCTATATGTTTTAAATGAATTAACTTCTCTTTACATATGTTCAAACCTTTTCCATGGTTTTCATTACTTGATTCGTACATGTACTTAGAATGTCAAAACATGACTTTATTTGCAAGTATGTGTTTAAAATATTTATTTGTTTAAAAGGATTAATTCATAAGTATATGTTCGGTCGGGATCCACCGTTGTGGACCACAAGGGGTGCCTAACACCTTCCCCTCAAGGTTATTTCGAGCCCTTATCCTAAATATCTGGTAATGAAAACTAATCTAAAGAGTTAATCACTCTAGGTGCACTAACGCACCACAATCCGTTAGGTGGAGACTCTTCAAAAACCCAAATTCCCAAAAGGAAGTGAGTTATTACCTCTAATGAATGCCGAAACCTGGACTTCCCTCTCTCTGCGGAGGGGAAAAAGGGGGCACGACAACATGTCAACTCTGCTGGGGATGTCTTTAGGCTCTTACCATAATGAACTTATCTTTTGTGAATTAGTCCAAACATGCTCCATCCCACGTACCCTTTCCCTTTATGTGGATTTAACTATCTACTTTCTTTTAAGCATTTATGATTCTTTTATTCATGAAACTGACTTGTCTCTTTGTTTTCTTTTCCGTAACTGTCTTTCAATTATTTAAATATTGTACTTATTTTTCCTACGTGCAAATACTTGACTACATGCTATTTATTGCTGCATAAATCATGTTCCACATGATATTCCACTCGTGCGTATTAAATCCTATAGAAACGCTTGATGAGTGGTTGCGCTCTTCCTATTTATTACCTTTAAATTCGGAAAGGCTTATTTGCGGTAAAACTAGTCGATTAGCAGTGCAGTCGACGGTTCCGTGCCTTTTCCTCTCAAGTTGTTCGCTTGACCCGCCTAGACCTCCATAGTAACCTTACTCTGATCGAAATTGTTCATGCATCATGGTCAAACCTAGTCGGATCAATATGTTGTCCACATAATGATCCTTTAAGATGAGTCTTATCCAAAAGTCCACCGGGGTTTCCATAATCCCAATGGACACAACCACGTTCTGTGCATTAATTTGGAGAACTAAATGCCAATATGCTAATCATGAATGTATAAATAGTTGAGTCTGGTGGGGGAGAAAGGCCTAACCTATTTGTTTTGCAGAAAATCAGGCACGAGGTCCCCAGATTCGGTATGGTTAACAATATTCCACCATTGTTGCTAGATTGGTGGGAGGAGCTTTCCTCAAGTGAAAAGAAATATGTAAGGAAGTACCTAGGTAACTTGCCTTCCTTGCTAGACATTGAGCCAAAAACCAAGTTGATCGAGGCTGCCACTTTGTTCTGGGACGTTGAAAGGTTTGTGTTCCATTTTGGTGACATAGAAATGACACCACTTCTAGAAGAAATTGGAGGGTTTGGGGGATTAACTTGGGATAGTACCGGGTTATTGGAGCTGGATAACTGTACCGGTAAAGGGTTTTTAAAGATGATGGGGCTGAAAGAAAATGCTGACCTGGTATGCCTAAAGGAATCTTACATACCCTTCGACTATCCGTATGAGTGGTATGACCACAACAAGTCCTACCATACCTACCATGATGATCTCTCTCTCACCTCTCTGGGCCACATCCACCGCAGAGTGTTCGTGTTCATTGTATTCTTCTTAGGACTAATAGTATTTCTAATGAAAAGGGAAAGAATCTACACTAGTTTGGCCATGGTTGCCAAGACTTTGATGGAAGGGATCAATAGACAAAAATATACTATAGTCCCCATGATCATAGGTGACATTTACAGGGCTCTAGAGCGCTGTAAAAAAGGGGTCAAACATTTCGAGGGTTATAATTTGTTGCTGCAGTTGTGGTTGTTAGAACATTTTCAAAAGGGTCACTATTGCCAAGAATTTCTGCGAAGGGCTTTGAACGACCATATTGCCTTCCATCACCCCAAGCAGATGACTTACATTCTAGACAAGTTTTCCCAGTCTGAAAATGCCAAACAATGGGTAGAGTTCTTCGACAATCTGACTGAGGAACAGGTGCAATGGATGTTTGAATGGTTCCCAATAGACGAATTCATCATCAGATCCAGAGACGCTCCACGCTTGGTGCTGATTGGGTTGATAGGGATATACCCTTATGTCCATATCCTAGTTATGAGGCAAGCATGTAGGAAACAGGTTGTACCAAGGGTTGCCAAGATGAGTCATTTCAGGGCAGACTTTCAAGACGATGACGTCCCTTAAAAGTGCCAAGCTCAACACATGTGGCACTGCAAAATCATTGTGGAAAAGAACACCATTGAGGCAGATAGGTATCATGCGGGGTGTAAGCCTCTCTACCCAGTATGGTTAGAGGAAAATCTAAAAGGAATGGTGATGCTAGGAGCAGGTCGATGGAATAGAGTCATATACGAAAAAGCTGAAGCTCAAGTCAAATACAACAGGCTACGCAAGATGGTTTACGACTCTGAGAATGAGCACCGGGAAATACAAGAGGAATGTGAGGTTGATCAAAGAATGGAAAGAAATGGCATTCACTTCCAACAAGAAGTTGGAATATCTGGAGCGAGGAATAGTGGAGCTGGAAGGTAAAGTCATAAAGAGGATCGTGGATTGCCAGAATACTGAAGGAACTGAAAGAGGACATCTTGCCAGAGCTTACTTGCTGCTGGGTCTGCACAAGCATAGGGACGTGTATGATGGAGTTAGGAAGATTGAATCTGGGGAAGGTTCTTCTGGGACCAAATAGGCTAGATTTATTTGCTTTCCTGAAATGTAATAAGGCCAAGTGCCAGTAGTGACTTATTTTTCTATTATCTTAGTGTCGTTTTGGGATTCGTCTATTTTACATTATGAAATGAAGTATTTACTAGCATCTAAAGTTCTCCAAATCTACTTGTTGCTAGGCCTATTTCGGGAATAACGATGCTCCCCAAATTAGGACACAATTTTATATTTCTGCAATATGTGTTTAAATACTGCAAACATTTCAGAATCCTCACTGACTTGTTACCTTTTTGGTTTTCCTTATTTTGATTATTCCCATCCCCTTAGGTTGGTTCACTCATACTAGCATCATCAGCATATCATACCAGATCTAGAGGCCCTCCACCTCCTCCTTCTCCAAGCAATTCAAAAGGCAGAGGAAAGCAAAAATTGACGACTTAAGTAGTATCTGAAAGGAGAATATTGAGAACGCAGAAACTTCAGATGGCCGTAGTACTCCGGCCCCAAATGATCTAGTCTTGAGACTGGAAAAAAATATATTGGAATTACAAGGAGAACATGATCAGGTTCGTAACTTGGAAAACTTGTCACTCACCCTAAATGTCGCCGACATCCACCAACAAAAGACAAAGAACCCAGCACCTCCCCAAAACACACAAAACCAACACCCACAAAATCCTCCTACACCGAATCAATAAGAAACCCCGCCGCAAAATCCCAATCCCTTACCAATACCAACTCCACCACAACATCACCATCAACCAATTCAGTACCCACCAACCACCACTTACTACACTCCCCAAAACACACCACAACCCATTCCCGATCCTCAGAGCTCAACCAATGACCATCATTAGATCCAATTCCGTGGAACCCATCAAAGCAACCCTATATATGTAGAAATTGTGCCTCACTCTATCCAATCTCATATACACCGGAATCCTCCGAGAAGGACCTACTCATTAAGAACATGGCTGAAGAACTCAAGAAGTTGACAAACTGAGTTCAAGGTGTCGAAGGTGGCAAAGGAATAGAAGGGTTGAACTATGAATACCTATGCATACAGCCAGACGTAGAACTTCTAGAGTGATACAAACCTTCCAATTTTGAGATGTTTGATGGCACATGTGACCCCAGGGTCCATCTGAGGAACTATTACGACAAACTTATCGGGGTCAGGAAAGACGAAAAGATCCGAATGAAACTCTTTATGAGGAGTCTTGTTGGGGATTCTTTGTCATGGTACATCATCCAAGATCACAAGAAAAAGTCCAATTGGGTAGGTATGGCGTCAGATTTCATGAACCGGTTAAGGTTCAATACATAGAACGCACCAGATGTTTTCTACATTCAGAATCTTAAGAAGAAACCTACTGAGACTTTCTGTGAGTATGCTACTCGTTGAAGGTCGGAAGCGGCCAAGGTCAGCCATCTTTGGACGAGGAACAGATGAACAAGTTCTTCGTCAGAGCACAGGATCTACAATATTATGAAAGGTTGATGGTTATCGAAAATTATAAATTCTCTGATATCTGTTTACCGTGAAAATGGTAATGACAATTAAATTTATTAATGGGACTCTAAAAATACGTGATCTATTTTTATGCTAGTTGTTAGAGTAGCTGATGCTAGATATGTGTAGCTTAACGACTAAATACGAACTAAGATAGGGTTATAATCAAACTGATGGGCTTGCTGTCCGGGCCTCGAACTGACCGATGAGGGGTGTCGAGGTCAATGCCTAGGCTCGAGTTATCGGGGATAATCACGAAAGGGCTAACAGTTAGGATATAATTAAAGGAGGCTCTTTATGGCCAATATCAAGCAATAAAATGAAAGAGGTAGTCTCAAGCGAGTAAGTTAGAAAGAAAAGAGAGAGATGTTATTGATCTTATATAGAATAGTTGGAGCAACTGGGTTTACAAAGTGCCAAGGACCCTCCTTATATATGAGGGGATATCACAACATAGTAAAATAATGCATTAATTGTAAAGACATGGAGATGGGACGACCAGACGCGATACAGGTTCTGCCAGTGCTATCCGTTCATCTTGGGAACTCCCCTTTCCCATACTGTAGCCATTGGTACACAATGACCCCTGGGTCCAGTACCCGACAATCCTTGAGGGTGGCTCTTGACCGTGCATTCGAGCCTCAAGAATCATGCCCACGAGGTGACCTAATGACGGGGAAATCGGTCCTCCGATTTTACCACATACAGATAGTCTTCGCGTTTCTTAGAGTGAAAGCGGTAAGAAACAATAAGAAGAGACCTTGAATTTCTTCCTCCTTCGATGTTCTTGCAATCGGTGACGGCTACGAGGTACCAAGATGCAACGTGCACGCTGCTCCTGCAGGTTTCCGCATTGACAGCGACAGTTGGCTGCCTCTTGGCCTCCTTCAATGTGCACACAGTGCTTTTATAAATACTCTCCTTCTTTCTTTATGTAACCCATTGCGTGCCCAAACCCCTAATAAGGTTCATTCTTCCTTTGCTCTATTTCTCTCTCAGGAACGCGCTCTTTTTCTTCCTTCAGAATCTTCTAAAGATGGAAAAAACTTCCACCTATGCTCCTAGGAGGTTTCGGGCTCATCCTCTTCGCTTCTTTCTCAAGGCGAGGTGGCTATACTCATGCTGAGGAATGCGTCCTAGGATCTTTTGTGATGACCTCCGATTTCAAGGTCGAGAGACCTTCCTCAAAGCTAGAGCGTCGCGAGCCCGTGACTCGGTATATCAGCTCGGTAACGGACGTTGGGAGAGTAAGGGCAAATTGTCGCTGGGGGGATACCGTGCTTGTGGAGATTCCTACTTAGGAGGACGATATTACGGCTCACAAAGCCGGCTTTCTGAGTGTGTATACATATCCATTCACCTTGGGGTCGGTGGGGCCGCCCTCGCCCTCGATTGACCCCGTGATTCTCGACTTCTGTCGGAGTTATCAGGTGACTCTAGGTCAAGTCCATTCATCGTTTTGGCGCATTGTTTATATGATCAAGCATTATTCTAACATGATAAAGGAGATGCCCTTCACCCTCAACCACCTAATCTGGATGTATAGTCCCAACTCGTCCGAGAGGGCTTAATCAAGCTCCGTTGTCAAGCCCCGAGGTCTTTTTACCTGCACCGAGGAGCCCAGGAATGAAGGATGCATAAGCCGATTCGTTTGAGTGAGGACTTCTGACCTTATTCCGGCGGAAAAGATATCGTTCTCTAGGAAGTGGAATGCTTGGCATAAGTAAACGCATTGTTGGGTCTTCCTTTGCTTCTATTTGGCAATATTTCTTCAAGCATCTAACTCCTTTTTCTTGCCTTTTTAGCCGTAGCAACCTACCCTGGTGTGGTTTTGGACCTCCAGGGCTAGGTCGGCCACTTATACTCAATTTTCTCATATACCAAACGAGTGTGGCAAGATTTATCCCGAGCTCGGTGGGAAGCCAAAGATCATAGTAAGCTTCGAACCTTGTCGCATCTGCATACTTTGACACAAATTGCTATCAGTAGCATTCTTCGTTCTTTCTGTTTAACTTCTGCATTTTTGTAGGTCTGGGGGAAGTCCCTTTGACGAAAGAGGCACCACCCGTTGAAGAGGACGCCCTAGTGTCTGGGGCAGTGGGGATGGAGGCTTCAGAACCGGAGACTGATGCCGCTGTGGCCCATCTTTGTAGTGGGGAGGCAATAGATGGAGTATCGAGTGCTACCCCTGAGTCAGCTGGTAGCCAGAATTCTTCCCGAGTTGAGGCGCCCTTGGTGGGCAGTTCAGAGGGGTTCGGCTCCGGGATTCAGGGTGAACCGGGAACTAAGGCTTTGACTAGTCCCGTTAGCCCTATGATCATTGTTGACTCACCTCAGAGAGTGATCCTGCCGCCGCATGGAGTGCAAGATGTCCCGTGTGAAGAACCTTCCGGAGAAGGTGCATTAGTCAAAGGCAGATATGCGCTTGAGAGGTTGTCGATTGTTCTCGAGGGAGGCCCAGAAGTTGATGCTTCATTTGTTTTTGGCGAGATGGGCAGACTTTGCGAGCGAGTAATTTTGCTGACCTCGTCTGCTACTCTGGGCTGCTCCGATCTTTGTTTTTCTAACTTGTCCCTTTTCATGGCTTCAGGCTAAAGCGCTTTACAGCCAGGCTCTCACCCAGCACCAGGTGAGGTGAACCGTTGTGAGCATGAGAAAGCCTATCTTTTCTGAGAGTGAGATTCTATCACTTTTAACATCTCGGACCTGATTTGTGCAGTTTGAGAAGAAAAATGCCCTGCTAAGAGGGGAGTTTCGGGCCAGAGATGCTGGAATTTTTGAGGTCAGTCGGTATATTAATGAAATGACTTCCGAGAGGGACACCCTCCAGGGGAAGGTAACCTTAATCGAGCGTCAGCTCCGGGATGCGAACGAGGATAGTGACAAGTACAAAGGTCTCCATTCTGAACTGGTGGCTGCATTGTCTCAGATCAAAGCCAAAGCTGAGGCGCTTGTATCCTCACACGGGGAGGGAGCTATTGTCGCAAGTGCTTGCGTTGAGAGGGCATCTGATGGGGCTAGCCCGAATTTATCTCGATCTGCGTATCATGCCTAGTCGGTTTCCTGAAAGCAGACCATCGAGGGTGTGTTGGATGTTAGCTTGGATGGTGCTAAAAATGTGATTAGATCCCCGGGGATAGAAGATGCCATTGAGAAGGGGCCGTCGGGGGACTTGTAGTTGTCAGGGTGCAATCCTTGGGGAGCCATTGAGGATATAGGCTCGGCAATAGATTAGGATCCTGTTGATTTACCTATTTGTATATAGTATTTTCATACTGGCACATGTATAAAGTGAACCCTGTGGATTTGTTTCTCCCACTCTCCTTTTTTGTCCAGAATTTGGATGAGTATTCTTGTTTTTAGAATTGTCAAGAAACTTTAGATTTGTGATAAGGCCCTGGGGATCGTTAGGCAAGCTCGGGGGATTTTACGTGCCTGGTCAACGCGACCTTTAGTGTAAACTAGCGTTAGAGCTCTTATACTTTTGCTCAACTATTTTGGGTTTAGTCTCCAAGTCAGGCTTCGACTCGAGCCCATTCGACCCACAAGCTTTTATGTTTTCGTGGGCTGGAGACAACGGCTACTACGCCTTGGGTCGAAGCGATCATCTATGTATGTGGCCCTGAGGCTCATGAAGCTGGCTCTGATGGCTCTTACGTTGTGCCCTTAGGCATGCATAGTTAACTATTTTGGATCCGGTCTCCAAATCAGGTTACAACTCGAGCTCACTTTGACCCTCAAGCTTTCAAAATTTTTAAGCTAGCGATAGTGGCTCTTACGCTTTTGGTTGTTGCGACCGTTTAGTGTGTGTGGCCCTGAAGCTCATTAGGCTGGCGATAATGGCTCTTACGCTTTTGCCCTTAGGCATATGTAGGCTTTGTTTTCCTCTCGTTAAGGACTTTTTGAAATAATTTTGCCTAACCCATTGTCGGTTTGGGAAGAACCTCGATTTCAAGTCGTTTGTGGCGATGTTCGAGCACCTCAGAAGGTTTGGCTCGTAGGCTGAGTAGCTCGAAGCTCGTTTGCCTGTTCGAGGGTAGCCTATTTAACCAGTTCTTTTCGAAGTAGATTCAAGGTAATGGCCTGTGATTTTGTAGCGACAGTCAGGCGTCCCCGAGTTGCGTTAATCTGGCTGGTGCAGTCGTATTGATCGTAGTCATTTGTGTTTGGTCGGAGCCATTTTTGATCGCGAGTATGGTAGTTTGGGTGTCTACATCAAAGGTATGCTTTTTTGGGAGTCTTACAAATGCAACATATAGTCTAAACTTAGGGAATGAGTTTTATGCCTGTAATAAAGTCTTACAAAATTTTCATGCCTGTTGAGGTCTTACAGTTTTTTCATGCATATTGTGGTCTTACAGTTTTTTCATGCTTGTTGAGGTCTTACAGTTTTTTCATGCATGTTGAGGTCTTACAGTTTTTGTTTCTATATTAAATAGATCTTGCAAGACTGAGTTTGCCCGCTCGGGGTCTTACGGCCTCGGCTTTTTAAGTGAATGGCGATTGGCGACAGTCTCCGAGACATCGAGTTTGCTTAGGCTCGGAGGCCATTATTCATGATCTTCGGAGTTGCCTTATTGAGGGCTTATGAGTATGGAGTTCTGACACTGAGGCCATGCGGGTGCTGAGCTATTGATGCTAGTCTCCGAGTATTTCTGAGCGTTCTCGACGGAGGAATCTTTGGTGTGAAAATGTTGAATTTTCTATGGAATACGAGATACTTTGGTGAAACATGTTCTTTGATTGTTTGGCATAAGTACATGTTGTTTCGTTTCCGTGAGCCCGGCTTGTGCGGACATGGCTCTTTTGACCATTTGGCCCAGTACATTGTTTCCTATTGGAACTTAGTTAGTCGTTCCCTGGTTCCTCTGAGTGGACGACCTCTCAATGGGGCACCCTTCAGTGTTCGGTGTTGATTGCAAAAGAAGCCTTGTAAGCTTGTTGGGTCCTCCTTAGGCAGCGCGTAGACGTTGCCTCGTAAAAAACCTTGCCAGCGGAACCCTCTTCAGGGCAAAAACTCGGTCAAAGGAAAGGGGTGCAACGTTTGCTCAAGGATTTTTGCGGAGTTTTTCGCTCGGATGCCCTAGCAGTAGTACCATTAGCATTGATATATTCCAGTTGCTCGGAAGTTGTTCGCCCTCCATGGTGCCAAGCTTGTAGGATCCCTTCCCGACTATTCCGAGGGCACGGTACGGTCCTTCCCTGTTTTGGCCCAGCTTCTCTTCATTAAGGTTTCGGGTGTTGAGAGTAACATTCCTTAGGACTAAGTCCCCGTTCCCGAAATACCAGAGATTTGTTCTCTTATTGTAGTATCTTTTGATTCTCTACTTCTGGGTGGCCATCCGGATCAGCAAGGCTTCTCGCTTTTCATCGAATAGTTCGAGGGCCGTTATCATGGCCTCGTTGTTCGAGGCCTCATTAGCGTGCTAAAATCTGGCACTCGGCTCCCCGACTTCCACTGGTATCAAAGCCTCGGCGCCGTATACTAGAGAGAAAGGTGTTTCCCTGGTGCTTGACTTTGAAGTTGTTCGATATGCCCATAGCACCTCGGGCTGTGTTTCCCTCCATTTTCCCTTAGCGTTCTCTAGTGTCTTCTTTAGGTTTTGAATTATGGTTTTATTTGTGGATTCGGCATGGCCGTTTGCACATGGATGATAAGGCGTTGACAGGATTCTCTTGATTTTGTTGTCTTCAAGGAACTGTGTTACCTTGCCCCCGATGAACTGCCTTCCGTTGTCGCGCGTTATTTCAGACGAGATTCCGAGTTGGCATATGATGTGATGCCATATGAAATTGATAAATTCTTTTTCTCTTATTTTATCAAAGGCTTGTGCTTCCACCCATTTTGAAAAGTAGTCAGTCATAAACAAAATGAATCTAGCCTTACCTGGTGCCATTGACAAAGGGTCGACGATGTCCATCCCCCATTTCATGAGTGGCCATGGTGATAAAATGAAATGTAGTTGCTCGCTGGATTGGTGGATCATGGGAGCAAATCTCTGGCATTTGTCGCACTTTCAGACGAATTCTCTAATATCTTTTTCCATGCTGTCCCAATAGTAGCCCTGCTCTAATCACCTTCCGGACCAAGGAGTCTGCGCCAGAATGATTCCCACAGGTACCCTCGTGGATCTATCAGAGTACGTAATCTGTGTCACCTAGCCCTAAGCATACCGCCAGGGAGCCATCAAGCAGCAAGTGTACAAGAGCACATGGAGGTGAGTACAGGTCACCCAGGGCTTGGGATGCCATGGGTTCCGGTGAAACAAGGTAGAAATCGGTGGGGAAGATTAGGGTTTCGGAGAAGGCTAGAGAGAGTTTGAGAGGACGAGGGTTTAGAGGCGGCGTATCTGATAGAAGTGATTTAGGGTTAGGGTGTGAGTGGGAATTAAAAAGGAAAGAACTGATCGTGGTCGTTGATCAGAATGATCAACGACCTGGATTAAAAGGGGAGGTCGGGCGGGTTAGGTTAGTTGGGTCAGGGGCGGGCTAAATTGAAATTGGGTCGTTTGATTTGGGGATTGAAATTGGGTCGAATTGGGGTGCAATTTGGGCTGTAATTGAAATGCAACTGGGGCTAGGTTTTAAATAGCCACTTTTTCCCTTTCAATTTTATAAATATTAATAACGATTTTAAAAGCAAATTAAAAATACTAGGTAAGCAAATATTATATAAATATAAATTTAAAAATATTGGAGCAAATTGTATTGTTATAAAATGCTATTAATTACAAAATAGGCTATAATTGCAATTATATGTAATTTAGCTTTAAAAATTCCAAATAAATTGGTAAAAATATGCAAAAATCACCTTAATTATATTTTGGTGTAAATATGAGAATGAAAAGTTATTCATCAAAATGATAATTTTGGGAATAATTTTGGATTTTTGTGGTATTAAAATGGGCAGTAAATTGGTTTAAAAATCACAAAAATACCAAAACTCTTGGGTGTGCTTATATATGCACCTATATGTTATTTTGAAAATATTTTGGGTATAAAATACATAGGGAAAAATTGGGTATCAACAGATGGTAGTCATGGCCCTAATGTAAGTGGCCCATGCATTCTTCAGGCAGAATGGCATTATCTTGTAACAGTACACACCCCACGGTATAATGAAAGCCGTTTTCTCAACAACTTCCTCATCCATCCAGATCTGATGATAACCAGCGAAGAAATCCATGAATGATTGTAGCTCATGGTTGGCGCAATTGTCAATCAGGATGTGTATATTTGGCAAAGAGAAGTCGTCTTTCGGACTGGCCCATTTGAGATCCCGGTAGTTGACATAGACTCTGACCTTCCCATCCTTCTTTGGCACTGGCACAATGTTGGCTAACCATGTCGGGTATTCTACTACCTTGAGAACCTTAGTATTGATCAGCTTGGTGACTTCTTCCTTGATTTTCAAACTCATATCAGGCCTGAACTTTCTAAGTTTTTGCTTTACCGGTGGACACATTGGATCGGTTGGCAGTTTGTGATCCACAATAGACGTACTCAGACCAGTCATGTCATCATACGACCAGGCGAATATGTCCTCATACTCCTTTAGAAATTTTGTGTCTTTTTTCTTCTCTGATGGTGATAGGTGAATGCTGATTCGTGTTTCCTTGACATTTTCTGCATCTCCCAGGTTGACAATCTCGGTCTTGTCTAGGTTGGACTTAGGCATGTTCTCAAAGTTCTCAACTTCTTTGACAATCTCGTCAGGTATATCATCTTCCTCTGAATCAATGTCTGTTTGTTGCGTTGTCTCATTGCATGTCACAATCATTGGTTCATCGAGACAAGTAATAGTAATGTTGTATTAGTAAAGCACGGAGAGAAAACGATAGCAATATTAATTCATAAGAAAAATCAAAAATGCTTTTGATAAATTGAATAACTGTTTTGAACACTGAAGATCTTATTTGCTAGAATTGAAAAAATGCAAAAAGAAAATCATTTAGTAAAAACAGTGAATATTGCTTGTTTTAGCCTTACTACCCCGAGGCACATCGAGCTTTGGTTATCCAGATGGTCCAATTCTTGAGATGTACCCCTCTGCTCATAGCCTGTATGGTAGGGCCTTCCTCCCCCCCTCCTCTAGAATAACGCAACAGTCCATATCACTATCCTCTAAAAACAAGTTCTTCACTACTTCAAGTGCTTCTTCTTCATCTAACCCATAAATAGTGTCGGCCTACTGGAAGGAATTCTCCAGATATGGTATTGGCTGCTCTAGTAGATAGTAAGGACCGCGCCATGGTGGCGAACAGTTATTGAATTCTTCCAAGGTGTATTCATATCCCAAGATGAAGGTAGTGCCATGTTTCTTGAGTTTTATGGGTTTAGAGATTCCTTGGAGGTTCTTGTCGAGCCCTTTGCTTGGTTCGTACCCACCCCAACTCAGTATACTCTCAATTTTGCTATACCACCATTTGTCTTTGTCGAAAACATTGACCCGCTCAATATGGTGGTAAGTTTCTCCACCCAGCTTTCTTCTTCCCTCGATCGCCGGAATGGTCTAGCAACTGTATATAGGGTTGCTATCGTCGCCGTGAATGATCACTTCCTGGTGATCCCATTCGAACTTTACTGACTGATGCAATGTTGAAGCTACGGCCCCAACAGCATGAATCCATAGCCGTCCCAGCAGCAAGTTGTAAGACGCTGGTACATCTATTACCTGGAAATCAATCTCGAACCAGGTTGGTCCCATCTGCAGGCATAGACTAATCTCACCAATGGTGGACCTCTAAGAACCATCGAAGGCTTTCACATTTATTGCTCCATCCTTTATCTCATGCAGCCCTTTACCCAGCTTCTTAAGTATTACCAGTGGACAAATGTAAAGACTGGAACCTCCATCAATTAGGATTTTGGTGATGAAATAATATTCACATTGCACGATGATGTGTAGTGCTTTGTTGTGCCCTAGCCCTTCAGGTGGCAGCTCGTCCTCATAAAAGGTGATCTTACTGCTTTCCTGCACTTGTCCTACCATATTAGCCACTTCCCCGCTAGTGATGTTACTTGTCATGTATGCTTCATTTAGCACCTTTAATAGAGCATTCTTGTGTGTCTCAGAATTTTGCAGCAAAGAAAGAATGGATATTTGTATTGGCATCTTGTTTAACTGGTCGATGACCGAATATTCCTTGGCCTGTATTTTCCTCCAAAGGTCGGCTGGACCTATCTCAATGAGGGGTGTCCAATTGGAGGCATGCTTGGTTGATTCAGCTAGATGTTCAGGGGTATAGACTTTACCAGTTCTTGTCATACCCTGTGCTGCAACAGTTTCTTCAATCCTGACCTTGCCCTTCCTTCTCACCTCGGCTGTATAGTCCTAGGGTACAACATTTGTATAGAAGGGTGGCATGGTTGACATCGCCACTAGGATTGGCACGACTATCCTCTCTTCGAATGAAACATGTGCCTTGGGTGGCAAGACTGCAACCTCAAATGGTGCAGGTGCATTTGCCGGAGATGCGAATTCAACCTCAATTGGTGTTGGTGCCTTTGAAAATGGTACTGCTTCAAACTCAAGAGGTACATATGTATTCACCTCAGCGTCCTCAGATGGTTGGACCTGGACTATGATCGGATTGAGAGTAAATTTTGGTTTCTTTGGGTCATCACCTTCTGCGATCAACCCGATTGATCCCTCAGGATCCCAATAATCTTCTACTTTAATCATATGGATACCTCCACCCTTATGATCTGTCAGAGGAGTTTTGCGAAAGTTTGGAGTGGGCTCCTTTGCCACAATGATCTTGTTATCAATCAATGATTGTATCTTGTCTTTCACGGAGCGGTATTCATTGATGGTGTGCCCTTTCATGCCGGAGTGGTATGCACAGGACATGTTTGGGTTAACCAACTGAAAAGGATTTTCAGGGGTTGTAGCATGGATGGGGGTGACATAACCAACAACTTTGAGCCTCTCATACAGCTGGTCGATGGGTTCAGCGATGGCTGTATATTGTTTTGGAGGTCTGTGATCAAAATTAGATCAGGGTCTAGGGAAATTTTAGCGTGCAGGGGGTGATTGATAATGGGATGGTTGAGTATTATAAGTTTGGTAGACATGAGCAGGTTGAGTGTATCTTGGTGAAGTAGGTTGATATGTAGGGGGTGGAGATGATTAATAAGTTGGTAGCGAAGCTTGGTACAAGGGTGAGGGTGCTTGGTAATTTGGAATTGGCTGGTATATGAGTGGAGGTGTTGGGTAAGTTTGGTATTTGAGGGGAGACTTGGTCCTTTGTGCAACCATTACGGCCCCTACGTCCCTTTTCTTGGACACACCACCATACTATAAAGCCTTATTCGTAGCTTGCAAGGCTTTGAAATTTGTAACCATACCACTTTTAATACCTTCTTCAATTCTTTTGCCTAATTTGATAATGTCGGAGAATTTGTGGTTCTCAATCATCATCAACCGTTCATAGCACTGCGGGTCTTGAGCTCAGACAAAGAACTTGTTCATTTGCTCCTCTTCTAAGGCAGGTCTGATCTTAGCAGCTTCGGACCTCCAGCGAGTAGCATACTCGCAAAACATCTCCATGGGCTTCTTCTTCAAATTCTGGATATAGAACACGTCTGTTGTGTTCTCTGTATTAAACCTGAATCTGTCCATAAAGTCAGATGCCATGCCTACCTAGCTTGACCACTTCTTGGGATCTTGGCTGATGTACCAAGATAATGCATCTCCTTTCATACTTCTTATGAACAGCTTTATGCAGATCCTTTCATCCTTCCATACTCCAAATAACTTGTCGCAATATGTCCTCAAATGGACCCTTGGATCACCCATACCATCAAACATTTCTAACTTAGGAGGTTTGTACCCTTCAGGCAGTTCGACATCAGGTTGTATGCAAAGGTCCTCGTAGTTCAGCCCCTCAATTCTTTTGCTTCCCTCAACTCCCTGAATCCGGCTAGTCAATTTCTTAAGTTCCTCGGCCAAGTTCCTGACAAGCAGGCCCTTTTCATCAGACTCAGATGTGCCTGAGATAGGTTGGGTGGAGTGTGGCATGGTCTTCACATAGATAGAAGTGTTATGGTGGCCTGGTGTATGGGTGTGGAAATGGTCATTTGTGGAGTTATGAGGTTCTAGGATGAGTAGTGGAGCGTTGTTTGGGGTATGACAGGTGTTATATTGGTTCTTTGGTGGAGCAGCGGGATGATTCTGCTGTTTCGGGATATTTTGAGGAGGTGTAGCATTTTGAGTTTTGGGGAAGTTGATAACTGGGGTGTTAAGAGAAAATAACAAGTTTGCCAGATTTCGAACCTGATCGAGGTTTTTCTGGAATTTCAACAGTTTTTGTTCAAGTTGTGACACATTCTCGTTAGGAACCCGAATACCCGGGCCATCAGTGGGCTCTACCTATTCAGTTGTGTTCTCCTTCCTGATATTGCTTAAATCTTCCATTTTGCCTTTGTTCTTGCCTTTAATAGGACTAAGAGGAGGAGTGGGGGGAAGGCCCCTAGATCTTGTGAAATAAGATGATGATGCCAGAGTGCACGAACTATCCTTCGGGGAGGGGAATAATAAGAAAAAATAAAAACAAAAGGTAATCAAGTTAGTGAGGATTATAAAAAGTATCACAATGTTTAAACACATAGTGCGTGAATGTAAAGCGTGCCCAAATTTGGGAACCTCTTTGTGCCCGAGGTAGGCCTAGCGACAAATTGATTTAGAGAACTTAAAATGCTAAATGCCTCATTTAATTGATAAATATAGGTGAATCCCAAAATGACACTACATAAGCAAGAAATAAAAGTCACTAATGGCCATTGGCCTTATTGCATTCATAAAGTGAAAAAGTAAATTCCTATATATTTGGTCCCAGAAGGACCTTCCCCAGGTTGAATGTTCTCGTTGATCAAATCCTCCAATTCGCGTAGGTTCACCAGTAAAAATGCCTTTGCCAAATGTTCTCCTTCATTTCTCTCAGCGTTCTAGCAATCGATGACTCTCTTCCGCACCTTTCCTTCAAATTCTAACAGGCTGTATTCTAGATATTCCAGCTTTTCGCTTGATTTGGCGGCCCTCTCTTTCCATTCGTTGATTTGGTCATTTGATGGAGGATTCCTCCACCAGTCTAACAAGAGTGAGGGTGTGCTAACAATACCGAAGTTAGGGACCTCGTTCTTCAGTTTTTGCAAAACAAAAGGGTTAAGACCATACCCCCACCGGACTCGACTATTTAACATCAACAATTAGCATGAGGCATTTAGTTCTCCAAATAAATGTACAGGACATGATGATGTCCGTTTGGGTTTAGGGAAACCCAGTGGACTTTTGGACAAGGCTATCTTAAAGGATCATTGTGTGGACAACATAACTGAATCGGCTAGGCTTGAACATGATGCACGCATAATTTAACAGAGTAAGGTTTCTATGGGGTTTTAGACTGGTACCTTTGAGCGAACAACTCAAGGGAGAAGGGACAGAACTGTCGCCTACACCGTTGATCGATTAGTTTTATCGCAAATAAGCCTTTCCGAATTTGGGGGTAATGATATAGGAAGGGCACAACCACTCATCAAGCGTTGCTATAGTATTTGTTTGGCACGAGTGGAGTATGATGTTGAGCATGATTATGCAATAATTAAAAGCATGTTGACATCTATTTGCACGTTAAGAAAGCGAAAAAATAGCAGTTTCATAGTTTAAAGCAGTTATAAAGGAAGGAAACAAGAAAGATATGTCAGTTTTGCTTTTGAAGAAATTAAACTCTTAAAGAAATTAAATAAATAATTGCACATAGGGAGGGGTACAAATTCATAAAAAATGGTATTAAATGGTAAAAGCCTAAATATCCCTAGAAGAGTCGCCATACTATCGCGCCCCCATTTTCCTTCGCGAAATCGGGTTTATGACATTTTGGTTGGGACAACTATTTCCTTTTGGGAAAGGGGGTTTGTAGTTTGAAGAGTCTCCACCTAACGATGTATGGTGCGCTAGGGCACTTATAAGGTTCATTTATAACTACGTTTGGTAACCAAAGATAGGGTAAGGGCTTGAAATTATCCTAAGGGGAAGGTGTTAGGCACCCCTCAGGATCCACTAGTGTGGTTCCCAGCCAAACAACATTTTGTGAATTTGTACAACTAGAAAATAAATAAGTATGCTAAAATAGTAGGGGATTTAATTTTAAATACACACATGTTTGAAAAACAATTAGTGAAAAGCGAAATTTTGAAAAGAATTACAATCTAAGCATGTTTATAAATGTAAAGAGGGGGTGTCCTAGGTTTGTTTGTAATATGGATCACATTAATGCAATACCCGGTATGACACTCCTCAAAGAGGGGCTACGCGTCATCATATCCATATCTACCCTTTCCCGCCCAGTGAAGGTAATTAAAGCAAGGGTTGGTCTCGACCCCTATTACGTGTTGTTACCCGTCCCTTCCTATCAGTCCTAGAGGAATTTAAGACTTCTATCCTATGAAAGGGAGAGGTGTTCTAGGCAAACCCACAGGTTTAATGTCAAAATACTAGGCGACAAGTAAGAACACATAGGACTGCATTTATGGGGGAAAAAATAAAAAAACAGATAGAAAGCTCAGATATACCTCCACAAGTAATACACATAGACAGAATGACTCATACACAGTTTAGGTCTAAATTGAGATCCTAACAAGGTATCTAAGTGACAACAGCAGAACCAAATTTATTGCATGACTCAGAAAAGAAGTCTGAATCAGGCTTGCCTACTAATTTTGACAATTGATAATTAAGCAACATACATAAAGAAGCATGTTTCCAGTTTTGACAAATTTAGCACCTAAGGCTTGCCTAGGTGTAAAACAGTGTTCCAGTTATCAGAGATACTTAGAGAAGACTATTTGAATTGTATTGTTGTTTTGAATGTTCAGAATTCCAGAATTATTACCAGCTGGGTTAATCTATTTTGTTAATAATTTAACTAGAGATGCCTAAGCGGATGTGAATGCAGTTCTAAAGGCATGGTATCTAATACACAAAAATTCAGAGTGATGTATATGCAGGACCTGAGCAGGATTTTTTCTAAATGCATAAGTATTGCGTACTTTCAGAATATGCAGAAGATATGGAAATGACCTATTTATTAGCGTTGTTTTTATCCTAAGGCAAGATCTCTAAGTGTACATGGCAGCGCATAACATAATGGTAAAGTGCTATTTATTAGCAAATTTTAACACATGATTTATTAAGGATGCACATGCTGAAACAATAAATATCGGACATAAGAGCATGATTTCTAATGCATGTGAATCCTAAGCATGGTTTCTATTGCGCAATTAGGAATATAAACCTAATAACATGTTTTCTATCCTTAACAACTATAGCATGCATATTTACCCCATCCCATTTTACTAGCCAACCCAATACTTGTTCACAATAGGTTATTACATACCAACATTGAAATGAATTACATAAAAAAGTTACACTATAGAGAGCCTGAAAACAGGCCCAAACCTTCAACACCTTCTTAGGACTTCCTCCCTGAGCTATGTAATAAATCACCTCAAGTTCCAAGATTATGCCATATCCTTTCTCATATCTGGGGGTGTCAGAGTTCCCTATGGACCTCAAGAGATCCCGGGCAGTGCTCACACCCATATTTCATAGCTAAGATAGAGTAAGTACAGTGTGGAAGGGCCAGCTTTTGTGTATCCAAGTTCAGAGGGAACTTAAGGATCCCAAGGCAAGGCTCACACAAAAGAGGTTGAACCTAGTGGTCTAAGAGTAAGGTGAGAGTGCTTGACATAAGTTTAAAAGAGTTGAGTTGAAAACAGTTTTGACAATGATTAGTTGAAAATAAGTTTTGGAAAGAGCACTAGAAGAGTTTGCCTTAGTGAAAACCAGTTTGGAGAAGGAAAGAAATAGGACAATCAGCAACTCAAGACCAAATCAACATACATGGTTCAAACACAACAGGGAAAGGAGGAATTGGGGACAGATAGTTCATATGTGGAAGCATATTTGCACACAGGTTAACACCAGAGAAGAGCTACAGAAATTAAATAGTCACAACAATAGTCTATCACAAAGTGTTCATGCCAGGAGCTTAACAGTATTAGATCAAGGGGTGCTAAACAGATTTACTCATTAGTTTTAGGGGGAAGGGTTCAGGATCACATAGTGACTGGGTGTCACAAACACATGCTTACAATGTATTGGGGGTTAGGGGTTAGGGAAGAATAGTAGTAGAAAATGTAAGAAAGCAGTAGACATACTGGCCGAGTATCAAGCAAGACAAGTGATACCCCGACATGCTGATTACACCCTTGAACGAGAGAGGGCAATACTTAAGCATGTTGTATAAAGCAGTAAACAAGAAGAGCAATTAAATACATAAGCCATTAGATTAATGCATAATGAGACATGGATTAACAGACATGGAGCACATAGTGTTGAGTTTCAGAATTGAACTAGGAACATACCAGTTAAGGAAGCAAAAATGCAGAAAGTAAAGCAAGTAGAGTTCCACATTCTAGCCTTGGCTTTCATCCGACTAGACAAGTAGTTAGTACAAGTAACAGAGAAAGAAGAGAGAGTTTGAGTTTGGGTGTGTGTATTCTCAACTATTGTTTATGTGTTAAGAGGTAAAACAAGAGTGTATACATAGCACTTTAGGAGTAGAACCAATAAGGTAAAGAATCAGAAGCCAGTCAATTAGGGACAATCACAGAGGTACAGAATCAAATTACCTAAAGGGGTTCGGAATATACCCCCTTAATTAGGGGTAATTGATTAATGGTAACAACAGGGGTTTAAGTAAGGCAAGGAGTCCAAATCATACCAAATAAGGAGTTAGTAAGAATCCTAAAATTATATAGGCAATCAATTAAGGCAGAGATGACCAATTAAAGTCATAAACAAGGAAATAAATATAATCTATGCACACGTATCTTAATAGAGTAAAGTAATCATCAAAACCTTCAAAAGAGTAGTGATTTCCGGAAATAATTACTCAAATCCCATAAAATAAAGACTAGACTAAGTAAGACCTCAAAGAAAAAATATAGTACTTAGCTGAAAAAGCAGGTTCAAACTATAACAAAGATTAATTAGGGGGAAACCACAAAAATACTGGATTTAACAAGGAAAAAATATTTAAGTCCAAAATATGGAGTACACTAACACGACTGGTACCACAAAGATACCCCAAATCGAAGCATAGATTGAATGAACCACATAGAATCAGCTAGGGTTTTATATTCTTGCACAAATCAGTCGCGAAAACAAAAGGATAATTAATCAAACACTTAGAAGTTTGAAAAACAACTTGGGATGAACCCTAGTTTAGGAAGAGTGATTAAAAATTCGAAATAGTTAGTTAAAACAGGAGGTTTTTAAAGAAAAAACGCTTAATAATACTCGAATCACCTCAGATCTAGAAAGATTTGAGAAGAATCGAACAATAGCGAATCTAGGGTTTTCAGAAAATAGTAGAGATGAAGAAAAATCGGTTAAAAACTCATGGATATACCTATATCTTAGACATATCTAAAGAAAAGTGGAAAATCTCAAGAGTTAGGGTTTTAGAGAACCCAGAGAAGATGAGAGGACCTTAAAATGTTACCAGTTTTAGCTGGAAAAGTCATAGATCTTACTCGAACAACCATGGATAAGCGGGAAATGGAACGAAATACCATGGATAGGAGTTGAACTGCTCCAGGTTCACCTGAGGACCTCAGGGTAGTGTCAGACCGGAGTGGGGTGAAGAAGAGGCCAGGAGATGATGAGAGACTATGGTTTCCGGCGAGGGGGTGGCCAGAGAAGGTGGATAGTGATTAGGGTTTGAGGATGTCTGAGAGAGAAGATAGGAGGAGAGGATTCATAGGCAACGCAAATGAAAGAATGGGGTAGGGTTAGGGGGGTTGTTGGATTAAAAAAGTAAAGAAACGGCGTGGACCGTTGATCTGAGAGATCAATGGTCGAGATTAAACGAGGTAGGTGGGTTTCAAGTTTGGGTATGGGTTAATAGAGTGTGGGTCGGGTTTTTTAATTGTAAATTGGGCTGGGAATTGGTGTCCGATTTGGCTATAATTGAAAGCCAATTTGGCTATAATTTAAATAGCTAGTTTTTCCCTATTTGATTTATGAAAAATAGTAGATAATTTTTGAAAAATAATTTAAAAAGCTAAAATGATTTATAATACATAATTAACAATAAAAATACAGGATCCAATTTTATGCATATAAAACATAATTAAATCTTAAAAGGGGCTAATATTGCAATTATGTGCAATTTAGATTTAAAAATACTAAATGTAATTACAAAAATATGTAAAAAATACATTAGCCATATTTTGGCATAAATATAGAAATCCAATAGGTGACTTATCAAAACAATAATTTTAAAAATAATTATTGGGGATTTTATGGGTAAAAAGGGAGAAAATAAATCAATTAAAAACCTTAAAATTATGGAAATAATAATAAAACCTTGAATATTCTTATGCATGCATATATATGCTATTTTGAAGGTATTTTGCATATTGAAAATATATCGGGAAAAATTGGGTATCAACAGTAGGGAATCGGCAAGCCTTCTGTGGTTCGCCCGCAGGCACCGGCTTCAAGGGCACCACCTCCAATGTTCATCTTTTAGGGGCCACATCTTCAACCAGAAATAACATATGTGACCCCGTACTCTTTAACTCAACCTCCGCAATATGATCTCTCGGTGGAACAAGAAAAGGTTGTTAAAAATCCCGAGCAAGAGGAAATTGCTCGGAAGATGAAGAGCCTGGAACAAAGACAGAAAAACATGCAAGGTCTAAGTGGCCAAAAATGTGTCTCATACTCTGACCTCTGTATGTTTCCCCATGTCCACTTGCCAGCTGGCTTCAAGATGCAAAAATTTGAAAGTACGACAGGCACGTAGACCTGGTCGCTCACTTGAAATGATATTGTAACCACCTGAGGGGTGCTGGTGGAAGAGAGGAGCTGCTAATGGCCTATTTGGGGAAAGCCTCTTCGGAATTACTTCTGAGTGGCATATGGATCAAGATATTACCCAATGGAACGTGTGGGATGATATGGTCGAGATTTTGTCCGCCAGTTCCAGTATAATGTGGACATAGCTCCCGACAAAAACAATTTGTCCAATTTGAAAAAGAAAACCGTGGAAAACTTTCGCGAATATTATATCAAATGGCGTGATCAAGCTGCCAGGGTAAAGCCTCCAATGGATGAAATTGAAATGGTCACGGTCTTTCTACAGGCCCAAAAGGCATACTACTTCTAGAACATGATGTCCGCTATGGGTGAGCCGTTTGCTGAGGCTATCAAAATGGGGGAAATGGTTGAAAACGGTTTAAAAATAGGTTGAATCTTGAGTCATGCTGCTTTTAAAGCCACATCACAGGCTGCTCAGAATGGTTTGGAGGGTTTGATGAACAATAATGGGAGTGAATACGGGGCCATGATGGCTTCAAGCTTGAGGGCGGCCCGCAAGTCACTCAGCCAGTCATATGTGCCTCCTATGGTCCCACCACACTATTATCCCCTTCAAGGTGATGCTTATGTCATGGCACTACCTCCCTATGTGGTGATGAGCGCGCAATCTAAACACCCAGCCACAACGTTATACATAAAACCGATTTCCAGCTCCCAAAAATGCCCATCCTTACCAAGCTCCATATAATCCTCAACCAAATGATCCCCAATACAATCCTTGCCCAAGAGAGCCTTTCAGAAAGAATTAGTTCACCTCTATTGGTGAATCATATTCAAGCTTGTTCCAAAAGCTAATCAGGCTAGATCTATTGCAGGCAGTGGCCCCGAACCGGCCGAATCCCGAGTCCCCCTCGCACCGAGCTGATGCTAGATGTGAATACCACTCTGGAGTAGTGGGACATAGTACAGAGGACTATTGGACCCTTAAAAGGGCAGTTGAAGATTTGATTGAAGCTGAAAGAATTGTTTTTCAGGATGAAGAAGCTCTTGATGTGATGAACAATCTGTTGCATGCACACAACACCGGCCAATAGTCGGAATGATTTGTGAAGATGAGGAATTTGATCCCGCATTGAAGGCCATTGTAACCATTGCCGAGACAGAAGAAAAGCCAAAAAATGGTCGCCAAGCATGAAAATTCCCCATCAGACGGGAGTTTCGGTAGCCAGTCTTTCTATCCTTTCTGCATCCGGATTATCTCAGGGTGTGATCCGGATGTTTTACCTTATTGTCTTACTTTCTGATGTAAACCCTTCTATCTTCAAAAAATTGAAAAAAAAATAAAAAAAATTAAAAATCAAAAATCAAATGAAATTAATATTTCATTGTCCAGGAATGTCTCTTTTCTTACTCTTGTCATTTTTCTTTCTTATTCTCTTTTTATTTCTGTTAAATGTAGATTTCAATAACATGACATGCTTGCGGACTTCATGCCCAGAGCCTGAAAGCTGTCAAACCTCAAAATAATGAGGCAAGAATCAGAATGCAATAAAGATAAGTTTAAGGAAATAAAACAAAGAATCGGAACAACTAACAAAAAAGTTGGCTCCAGATTGGAAAGGTCCATACATTACAACAAGAGTACTGCCAAAAGAGTGTGTTGTACTTGGGACACATCGAAGGAAATGTCCCTAAAACAACTGTCAATGCAAATGCAGTTAAAGGTACTATGTTGGATCCTCTATGTAGCACTAATGTTCTCCAATTGGGATGAGGAAGGCTTACTTTCCCACTATCCAAACACTATCAACCCTTTTGTAAAACATTTGAGACGGTTACTCTTCTTTGATTACCCTCTTTGGAACTTGAAAGTGTTACTAAAAAACTGCAAAAATTAAATGAAGAAAAAAATGAAAAAGCGAAGAAAAAGAAAAATACAAAAAAAGAAGAAGGAAGAAACGACAAAGAAAATGAAATGAAAAATGAAAAAAAGAGAGGAAAAAGAAAGGAAAAAGAAAGAGAAAACAAAACAAAATAGAAAAACAAAGAAAACCAAAAACAAAGTTTACTGAACTACGTTCGACTTGATTCCGAAGGGATACATAGGCAGTCTCTCTCTGGGGTTCAGTCACACCAAAATAAAAATTCAAATTCCCCCAAAAGTGAAACTGGGGTAGATGTTATAATGGTTCAGCAATGATCCCGCCTGAATGGTTCCAAAGCTGTAATTCAGTCCAAATCATTTTTACCCTAATCCTTTCAAGTCCTTCCGATCAATCGGTGAGAATGTTCAAGAATCAGAGAATACAGCTACTTGGATCCGATGCAATCAAAATAAGAGAAATAAAATGAGAGAATCTTATTAGTGAAAACCCACACGGGCACCGTAAGGCGAGGGTAAGCAGAGAAATTGAAAATGAGAGAATCTTGTTAGTGAAAACTCACAAAGAGCACTATAAGATGATGTTAAGAAGAGAAATGAGAGAGGTCAGCTCGTGAAAACCCGCAAAGGGTGTCCCTGATCGAAGAGAGGATCCTCACAGCCATCAACATCAACATAGTCCTGGCAAGGTTCTCGATTTTGAAGCAAAAGTTGTGATGAATTTTCTGAGAGTCGGACGGTTTACAAAGATCAGGCATCCAATCCAAAAGGCATGTCATGTTCATTGAAGTCCGCATGTCCTCTAGATAAGTCCTTTCCTTTCCCCGAAAGGGATACCTCTTGTCTAAATTCATTTATCAATTCCTTTGTATGTTTTTCTTTTGAATCCCTTTGGGTCTAACTCTATTCTGAAACTGAGATAAAGAAGGGATGACAAGACTAATTTACAGGGTTCTCATTTGACACGAGCTAATGTGCAATAAGGCACCCAACCCAAATGCTCTGAAATTGAAGTTGGTAGAAAGAAGCCAGAAAAGAAAGGCCTACGAAGGCGAAATAATGTTGGAAAAGGTTAAGTCCCACGCGGCTAGCCGTTGTAGCAAAGTTTGAAGAGCCAAAAGTTCCCCAACACTCCAAAGTTAAAAAAAAAGAGAAAAAAAAAAGAAAAAGAAAAAGAAGTCAGAAGGGAAAGGCCTACGAAGGCAAAATAAAGTCGAAAAGGTTGAGTTCCCCCAACCAACCGTCATGGCAAAATCTGGAAAAACCAGAGGTTCTCCAGGGCCTGAAATGAAATCGGTCCTCGGGGAACAAACAGTTGCAGTTGAGATCTTCATCAAAGAAGCCGGGCCAAGATCAAGTGATTGAAACAATCAAGGCCACAAAAACAACTACCGTTTCAAACTAATAAATGTTCTTTGTTTGAAAACATGAAACAAGTGCAATCCAAAGCAACCTTGCAAGAAGCAGGTGCAACCAAAAAGAAACTGCGCAAGGGCTAGAAACAACTTTGCAGCAATAATCAATCCAAAAGGGAAGTCTCCTCTGAATTTTTTCCTGTGTTTTTACTCATTTTCTATAAAAAAAAGATTGAAATGAAAAAAGAAGAAGAAAAAAAATCATGGTAGCCTAGGGTCTCCAATCTCTAGCTATGTTTTTCAAACATAGGGTTCCATTCCCTAGTCGCTGCCAGCATAACCTAGTAGTCTTTTCTTGTATAAGGTCCCACTCCCTAGTTGATCCCCGGCATAACCCGAGGACCTTTTTCCGGCATAACTCGATGACTTCCGGCATAACCCGTGGACCTCCCTAGCATAACCCCATGACCTTTTTATTTCCCAGTATAACCTGTGGACCTCCCCGGCATAACCCGAGGACCTTTTTTCTTTTCCGGCATAACCTGATGACTTTCCCGGCATAACCCGTGGACCTCCCTGGCATAACTCGAGGACCTTTATCTTTTCCGGCATAACTCGATGACTTCCCCAGCATAACCGTGGACCTCCCCGGCATAACCCGAGGACCTTTTTCTTCCGACATAACCCAAAAACTTTCCTGGCATAACCCGTGGACCTCCTCGGCATAAATCGAGGACCTTTTTCTTTTCCGGCATAACCCGTGGACCTCCCCGACATAACTCGAGGACCTTTTTCTTTTCCGGCATAACCCGATGACTTTTTCGGCATGACCCGTGACCTCCCCGACATAACCCGAGGATCTTTTCCGGCATGACCCGATGATTTTTTCTGCATAACCCGTTGACCTCTCCGGCATAACCCGAGGACCCTTTTCATTTTTGACATAACCCGATGACTTTCCCGGCATAACCCGTGCACCTCCCCAGCATAACCGTGAACCTTTTTCTTTTCCGACATAACCCGATGACTTTCTCAGGATAACCCGTGGACCTCCCCATCATAACCCGAGGACATTTTCCGGCATAACCCGATGACCTTCCCCGAAATAACCCGAGGACCTTTCTGGCATAACCCGGTCATTTTTCCAGCATAACCTGGTAATCTTCCCAACTTAGGGCCTCCGATCCCCATTTGATTTCATTTTAGATATTGGGTCTCCACTCCTTAATCTCTTTTTCTTAGGGATACACAATCCCGATTTTAATAGCTTTCAATAAAAGAAATAGTTTAGATTTTTGTTGCAATGACTCACAAAATTTTCCTAGTGAAAACTGAGGCAGAAAAATTTCATTCGCTTGTTTGTTTTGGTGCCTGAGCAGGTTTTTACCTTGAGGTACAAGTTTCGAGGTGACCAAAAGAAGAAGTCTTGATTCAAATAAAAGAAAAGAAAAATAAGAATTGAACTCAAAGTGTTGAAGCGGAGAAAAGATGAGGACTGCTCAATATATGATTGAAGGCACAAGTTTTGCATGTCTCGCCTTGATCCGAAAAATTGAAGAAGAATGAACCAACGGTTACAGCTAACGAGCATCAAGATTCAGATCAGAGTCTACAGGAAGAACCAGTCAAGACTCAAGATCAAGCTTTAGAAGATTTATAGATAGGAATCTTGTAACTTGTAATTGATAGGCTTAGCTAGTTTAGCTTTTTATATTTCATTTTGGTGTAATAAGGAGCTCAGCAAGTAGAAACAACAGAAACAACAGTAAAATCACCGTAAACCAGTAGTCCCAGCTACCAAACCTTCCAGAACTACCCTGACCTGATTCCTTTATAGCCAAGGATATGTAGGCAACCTCCGAAGCAAGGTTCGGTCAAACATTTTCAAAATGCTTCTCATGGAGTTTCAAACGAGCAAAAATCGCTCGTAATTGCTCACTTTATATTTGCCCGAAAACTCTTAATGTTTCCGAGCAAAGAGGGGCAGCTGTGAGCACCTGATTTTTGCCCTACATGAAATAACTCCTTAAAAATAGACCAAAAATAATTTTTAAGGGATTTTAGAAGTTTTTCTTTATTTAGTTGCATTTCATGAATTTTTAATATATTTTAAAATCATAAGAAAAAATCATAAAAATGTCAAAAATACCATGCATTGCATTTAGATTTTATTTTTATATTTTTAGGATTAATAAATTAATTTAATTGTTGTCACGACCCCGGTTTGCCCTCCGTGAACCATCGTGACGGCACCTAATCTCTACGACTAGGTAAGCCTAATTTGCGGAAGAGAAACTAAAACTTGCGGAAGTAAACAATTCAAAACAGAAATACAGCAGTAATAGTGTTTAAATGTGCCGCTCGGTATACACCATGTTTAACTCTCAATACCAAACATAAATCCATGACCTGGAAACCCAAGAATCACAAGCTAAGAAAAACAATACTACATGGCTCTAACTTCGAAATTTCTAATAAAGAACAGAGAAGTACAGAAGGGCTAAATACTAAAGGCAGGAATTAAAAGGGATTCCTTGGTCTGCGGATGCAACAGATGTACCTCGGAGTCTCTAAGCAGTCGCCTCCCTCAATGATAGTAGGCCTGATCAGCGGTACCTGAATCTGCACATGAAAAACATGCGCAGAAGCGGCATGAGTACACCACAACGGTACTCAGTAAGTGTCATGCCTAACATCGGTTGGGTAGTGACGAGGAAGGTCAGGGCCTTACTGAGGTTAAATAAGATATAAAGATTAATAGTATATAACGGAACATTATAATTGAGTACAACATTAAATAACATAGGGTGAACAAAACAGTAACAACTATACAGAACAAGGTAAACATTGAAGGAAATACAGCTCAGCACCGATAGTAACAATTGAGGATCTCCCAAGATACCGTCCTGTAGTCCCATCTTTGCATATCCAGTGAATCTCCCGGGATACCATCCTGTAGTCCATCATATATATATATATATATATATCCGAAGGATCTCCCGGGATACCGTCCCGTAGACCAACTCATAGTGCGCGTGGATCTCCCGGAATCCCGTTACATAGTCCCAAATATAAATACCCAGTACTGGGGGAATCTACCGGGTGCATTCCCGTAGTTCCATATAACTGTGCAGGGAGATCTATCGGAAATCTAACCCGCAGTCCCAAAGTAAATGTGCAGGGGGATCTATCGGGAATATAACCCGCAGTCCCAAAGTAAACAGACAAGGGGGAGCTACCGGAATCCCACATCTGTAGTCCCAATGTAAATACACAACAACAGCAAGAAGATATTGTTGCGACCAAAACACTCACGCAAGCGTACGCGATCTTCAAGTAATATAGTAATAAGTAGAGTATCGTCCCCATGAGGACTTGTGATTAACTTAATGACTGATGCAAACTCAAACAATTATTGATTCAAGCTAATTCATCACAAAATACATAAATAACCAATTTACAATTTAACTAGTAGACAAACAATAATACAACGCAAAGTTACTACGCCACTTATGAATTTTTCTCTTAAAAATTAATAAAAGAGATATCCCGGGGTTATGGGCTTGCTAGAGATCATGCTACGTTTTTAGCTTAAAAATGATTTATTGAATTATCTGGGTTATTGATTATAAGGTTAATAATACCCATAAGAATCTGTCGACTTCTTATGTGCCTATTCAAGTTATATTAATACCTATATTTCTATGGTATTAATATTAACTCAAATGCATTTACAAATCCTATTTCTCAACCAAACAAGGCAATTAAGTATAGTTCTATCTTAATCGCGAATTTTTTACCCGATGCCCAGGATCCAGATCATGCTCTATTTGATTCTATATGCAATCAAGAATTTCCTTTTTCAAGTTTAACTCAAGATTCGTAAATAGTATTTCACTGTTAGTTACGTAGTAAAATAATTAACAACAGAATCAAATAAACAACCCTTAACGATAATTTCAAGATCATCAATCTAAGCTTCAAACAACATAATCATGTAACACCCATAACCCCAGAATATTTGGGTTTTTAGCTACTCATAATGATACAAAAATCAACAATAAAAATCTTAAACATAATATGAGTAAATACTAGGAGAAGGTTTAGAAAGTCTTTTAATCATTGCTCCAAGTTGATGTTCCTCCTTGATTCTCTTCTACAAGATGAATCTCCTTCTTCTTTTTCTCTCCAAAAATAGGTCTCTCCCAATAATGGCACTGCTTTTGCCTTTTTAATCATGTAGGCAGGGGTTTTGACAAGTATGCTCTTTTTAGTCCGAAATAGAATAATTTTGTGATTTTTACACACCCGCGGCGCCCCGGGCGATGCGTACATGGATTGGACAGAGGCAGAATGCATTTTAACGGAGCAAAACAATGAAGCGAAAATATTTGCACAGCTGCGGCGCCCCATGCGGTGCCCCCCGCGGCGCGACAGTGCAAAATTTTGCGTTGCTTCATTTTTTCATTTGTTTTGCTATCTGAGCTTGCTTTGCGACCCTCGAACACGATCCCGACTTGATTTATTTAGCTTTTACTCAGACTTCAAAGCCCCAAATCAATCAAATTCATCCCAAAGTTAGTTCTTAAGTTGGATTAGCTTTCTGCAAGGCATAAAGCATGAATTCAGTACAATTCATTATCATTTAAGCTCAAACCTTTGTAAAATGCAATAATTAAAGTGTTGTTACAACGACTAAAACACGAGTTTTTAGCCTATGATCAACACCCCACACTTATATCATTGCTCGTCCTCGAGCAATTAACATACATTTCACATAAGGACGACCTTTTTATCAAACAATTTCTCTAACAACACATGCCAACACTTAAGTACCAATTCATAATAGTTCAATCCTCAAGACATGACTCACAAGTGCCACGCATTTTCATAACTTGCTCATTTACTCTAACACAAAGGTCAAAATGTTTCCTTGCTTTCACAAATCATGTGCCCTCCCACAACTAATATAGACTAGTTCCTCTCAACATAGTATTCACAAAAATTTAGGAACTCAAAATAGGAATAATTAACTCACTCTCAGAATTGAAATTCATGTGCAATAGATGACATACCATATGCTTGCCCCTAGTGTAATACTTTACTAATTGAGCTTATTCAATCAAGGATTAAATAGGACTTTAATTGGTTGTAATGTAGGCTGAGGAAGGGTGTGATAAATATAGAATGTAGTAGTTACATCTCTTTGAGCACTTCATATATACACCATTTCATTTCACAATTTTAGCATTACTCCTATGTTAAACCATCTCCAACCTTTTTGAGATTTTTCATACTAACAACAAATCCCCTTTTCTTTAAGCACCATAAGTTAGGGACTGTTACGCACAGAAAATTCACCCCTATATATATATATATAGATATATACACACATATGAATTATTCTTCACTCTTTTTTTTAAACTCATTCAATAAACCAACAAATGTCTTCTCAACTTTAACAATATTAAAACAAGACTAAGTGCTAATAAGAGATAGAGATTCAAACAACTGATATATATACATAAATTGGTAAGGTTTAAAATGCGGATACCAAAGAAATAGGATTAACAGCTCAAAAAGGTTTGACTAAGATATATACAATTAGGTGAAGATAATTATCAAACTTGTTCAACAAAGAAATGCCTATATCATCTCCTAAACTGAATAATGCTACTATTTCGCTTTGCAAAACAGTTGAGGGCAAGTTCTAGATATCAACTCTTACGCACAGAATATTTCAACAACCTCACTCACACATTGGCACACAACTCATTCAAGCTTGAATCTTTCTTAACTCTCTAGTCAAAGCAGTTAAGCATAGTTATAAATACACAATTTAAGGCACATACTTTAGAATCAAGAACTGAGATTTGAACATCACAAATAAGGTACATATAACTTCTAAAGCATGTGCATTTGAGGAGATTAACTCTGTAAGTTAGGAACTTTTTATTCAATTGAAATAAAAAATTACACTATACCCGGTTCAAATACACTCTTGGAAAAGAACTGTGGTGTAAAGAAAAACCAAGGGGAAAGTTTTAATTTAAACCAAAACTAGCATACACTAAACTGAAAATAAAACAAAATTGCAAACTCAATAATTTCGAATTTTTCTGATGGACTTTTTTTTTCGACTTGATTTTTTCTTTTTGAATTTCGATTTTATTTTTCAACAAGAAAATCCAGGAGGGATCTATACCGAAATTAGGATTACTTACTATCTATCAACACTATATTCTAACAAAACAAACTAAAAATTATTTTAACAAACTAAACAAAATCAAACAAAATAACTAAACTCAATCAAACAAAATACGAAAAATATAAAAGTAAGTACATTACAATAGGGGCCAACCACCCCACACTTAAAAAATTTGCATTGTCCCTAATGCGAAAAGATCAAAAATAGATCAGAAAAGACTCCCTGAGGCCATTGGCCTAAGCATCGTCATCCTCAAAGGTGCGCAAATATTCTTCATCATCTGAGGGAATATAGTTCACATCTTCATCCGGTGGGATTTGTCAATGTTGAGCCATTCCTAACCACTGTTGTGTGAAAGGAGATAAAGGGTGATTTTGTTGCAACTCTTCCAAGTTCACTTCCCCTATAGAAGCGCGAAGGCGCATGTCAGCAAATAATATCTGCAAAGTCTCTTCCACTCGGACAAACCTTTGATCGGGGTTAAGTGCAGCTGCAGGCAGATCTATCACAGTCGTGACATCAAGTGCCCTGATAGGATATGTTACTTCTATCCACTGATCATAGTGATACTCTTCTTCAATGAAGTGCGTCCGCAATAACCGAGTAATCATACTCGGATATTGTAGGCGGCTTCCTCGAAAAGGTCTCACCTTTGACATGTGTTCCAGCATAATTTTCCCAAGATCCACCTGCATTCCTGTTAAAATGCATAAATCAAGCAAACCTTTAGTTTTTATACGTCTGTATCACTTTGTGTTGGCATGATTTTGGCATTTATTATCTTCAAAATGACTCGTGCAGGATGCTGGAATGTTCCTTTTTTCATTTCCTTGTGACACTCATTTGTATCTCTAGTCCACAAGACAAAGGAATCTTCACCATATAGCTGTCTGCGGATGTCTGGGTAATCTGGTCTACGCACGAACCCCTGAAATAGCTTATGTGAATGTTCAGTGAAACCCATTATTTGATTTATGACCTTTGACGAAAATGGGATCACTCTATTTCTGACCCTGACTTGATAGCTGACATCTAAATCACCGCCCGGTTGCCAATTGGCATAAAATTCTTTTACCAAGTTGATGTTCACACTATCACCTTGGTGAAACAACCCTTCAAAACCCAAAGCTCGAATGTTAGTATATATGGCATTATACTTAAGGACAAGCTTTGCTTCATTTATGCAACTTCTGGGGTTGGTGGCATAGCAGGGACGAAGGATTGGAACCATTGTATTGTATGGGCTGGAATAGATCTGATGCCATATTTACACTCTGGCACCTCATCTGCATCAGGGTCAAAGTGTTCCCCTTCCTCCTCCACTGGTGCCGGAGGTGGTGCCCTTCTACCTCCACGTCGGCTAGTAGATGTAGCCTCAGTTAGGCCAGCATTTGATCTTTTGCTTGGGCGCCGAGACATTATACCTACACAACATGATATATTAGTTAAATATACACAAAATTATTTTAAGATCAAGTGGAGTAAATACCCCACACTTATGTTATATCATGTTGACACTTAGGATGTATAACAGGGATTCAGACTACCATGTTCTTCAATTAGAATGATATAATGCTTATCGGCCTACCCAATCATTAAAAAGACTTGCAACAATTAAAAATAAAATAAAAATCAAAAACTAAGCTAGAATTTACAAGCTAAATTAATATTAAACATAAACATAAAAAGAAATTTGTCCATTTTACAAAATTCAAAATTTATATACAAAATATACTACATAGGCACATTAGCATGAATCTTACATCTAATTTTTACATAAAGAAAGTGAAAAAATCACGGCTTGGCCTAATGTTATAGTTGTTATCAATAATAACATCTCACAATATAATTTGTTTCTCAATTTGCAACATTACTCAATTTTATGTCACTTAGACATTTTAACAAACACATTGTAAGCATGTCTTTTTTTCTTAAAATTTCAACTTCAAAAGAGTCCTAATCACCATATCAACAACACCAATATGCCTCTCATCACAACTATAACATCACCACATCTTCACAATAATATTTACAATTTTTCACTTTTTTATATGCATTTTCGGATTAGTACACTCCTTAACAATCTTCAACAAGAAACTCAACTCATTTCACCTCAACACACCTTCAAATCCTCCATAACCCCAAAAAGAATATACAAGCTAAGTTTCTAATACTATTTTTAACAATATTAACAAAAGAAACTAAAAGAAGATTATGAACACAATTCTTGCTAGGGTTTATACAAATATACTTGAAAATAAGAAAGAAATACAAAATGAAATACTACTAGTTTGAAGGAAAAGAGAGAAGAAAATACTTACCTTGCAAGAAGAAGAAGGATTTGTGGATGAATCTTTGAATGAATTTGTTTGGTTGGGGTGCTTGAGTTTAGTGATAGAGACTAAGAGAGTTTGGGGAGTGAAATAATGAAATAAAGGGAGGGGGTTTGGATTTAAGATTTTTTTTTATATATAAAACTGGCCTGCTGCGGCGCGGTAGGCCAAAAATCTTAGCTGCTCCGAAAATTTTGTATTCTGCCTCATATGTGAAATTTTGCCTGGCATGATATGTGGCACGACGCCCCATGCGACGCGGTAGGCCAATTTTTCATAGAGTTAGCATATATTTTTGGTTTTTTAGCTCACCATTCACCCCCTACATCATTATACACTGATTTTATGCCAATTTCATGCTTGCACAAGACCAAAAACATTATACATATAAAATCTAATAATTCTAAACTACAATTAAAAGTTAGTGATGTTAGTCATTGGGTTGCCTCCCAACAAGCGCCTAATTTAACGTGGCGACATGACTCAACAGGTCATTATGCATCAACCAAATCTAACGAGGTCTTGTGACGTTTAATATCACCACCCCAATAGTGTCTTACTCGCTGCCCATTCACCAAGAATGTACCACTTGAATTTATGTCCCGCAATTCAACTGTTCTATGAGGAGTCACACTTACCACAACGAAAGGGTCTGCCCAACGGGACTTAAGCTTTCTAGGAAAAAGCTTTAGCCTTGAATTAAACAAGAGAACTTCTTGACCCAGCTCAAACTTACAATGTTGGATGTACTTGTCATGCCACCTCTTGGTTTTTTCTTTATATAACTTGGCATTTTCATAAGCATGCAACCGAAACTCATCAAGTTCATTGAGTTGTAGCAATCTTTTTTCACCGGCTAAGTCCATATCCATATTTAGCTTTTTGATTGCCCAATAAGCTTTGTGTTCTAGCTCAATGGGTAAATGACATGCCTTTCCATAAACCAACCTGTACGGAGAAGTACCTATTGCAGTCTTGTATGCAGTTCGGTAAGCCCACAATGCATCTTCTAACTTACCGGACCAATCTTTCCTATTTGCACACACTGTTTTCTCCAAAATCTATTTTACCTCCCTGTTTGACACTTCAACTTGACCACTCGTTTGAGGGTGGTATGCAGTAGCAACCTTGTGTCTTACCCCATATTTTGCTAGAACATTTTTCAACAATTGTTGCAAAAGTGTGTTCCTCCATCACTTATCAACACCCTTGGAGTTCCAAAGTGTGTGAAAATGTGCTTCTTTACGTAACTTATCACTACCTTTGCATCATTAGTAGGGAGAGAAATGGCCTCAACCCACTTAGACACATAATTGACTGCAACCAAAATGTATCTGTGCCCATTAGAATATGGAAATGGTCCCATGAAATCAATTCCCTAGACATCAAAGAGCTCTACTGCCAAAATATTTTGGGCAAAGGCATTTCGTTCCTCTTTGTGATTGTACCTGTTCTTTGACACATATCACAATTTTTAACAAAAGCATGTGCATCTTTAAACAATTTTGGCCATTAAAAACCTGATTGCAAAACCTTTTGTGCAGTTTTATCTCCACCATGATGACCTCCATACAGAGAAGAATGACAGTCATGCAATATTGCATTCATATCCTCCTCAGGGACACACCTTCTTACCAATTGATCTGCGCATTGCTTGTATAGAAAAGGCTCGTCCCACATGTAGAACCTCACATCATGTAAGAATCTTCTTCTATGATCAGCTGTGAATTCTGGTGGAGTGTTACATCCCGTTATATTACGTCGATATTATGTCCCACTGTATTATATTAAGACGATGTTATACTCTACCGTAATATATTACGACGATGTTGCACCCAGTAGTATTGTACGTTGAATTTTTCGTAAGGAAATTGACATCAGTCAAGGAAAAGATTATTTGGGGATTATAAGGATATACTATTTCAAACAAGTAATAAGTAAATTCGTAAAGGTGAAAGGGGAAGCAAGTCAAAGAAAACGAATTTTCGTCCAAGTTTGGCATGTTGGGATAAAATACGGCTTAAACTAAAATACTCGGTATTTATAGACTAGTGCCATACAAGGTACCACATGACCATAATAGTAAGGTGTATAAAGTATGCGAAAAGTGAGTAATATTTTAAGTAAGTGGGAATAATTCTCAATTATGCGGGTAATTGATTAATTACCGGGTAACGGAACATTACCCAGTTAACTAATAAATTGATAAAGATTAATAATTATCTAAAAAAACACGTGGCAGCCAACCACTTTCCAAACAATGACTCATGGTCATGTTGGAGTAGGTTGCTACCTAAGCTTAATTGAATTAATAAGCAAGAAACGTTTCAGCATTTCATTCTAACTACATTAGAGATCAAAAAGTTAAGTTTCTTCATTTTGGACAAAGGAAACTAACGTCCCAAAGTATACAAAAGCAGGAAAACATTTTAGAGATCATAAGTCAATTCTCATAGTACACAAAAACGTTTTGAAGCAGAAACGATTCCGTCCAAAATTTCAAGGAATCCAGTGCCAATTTTCTCTCAAGGATTCAGAAGCAGAAGCTTCATTTCATTCGGATAATTCAAAGAATAGGTATGTTAAGGCTATCCATTCTTTCTTTTGGCAAGATCCATACGACACAAACGAAATGTGCAAATGCACAAATTCCATAAATGACCCTAGTCATAGAAGTATTAGAGATATTTATATTCTTGAATTTCCATGTGTCATAATATTTTATCATATGTTGATGGGTCTCAGAAAAATACGAAAGTTGAAAAGAGGTTACTTTATGATATTACTCAAAGGCAAAATGGTCTTATGGCAATTCCGAAAGATTTTATTAACGTACTTTTCATGCATTACATTCATGTGCATTGACCCATGACTCAGACGGCGTTATATACGCGTATATATGTATAGATATGTATATGGGATATGGGAAAAGGTTACGGCATTATATACGCACCACAATTTGATCAACTGGTATATGATGATGATGTTGCCCACAGTGGCTGAAATATGATTCAAACGGCGTTATATACGCGTATATATATATATGTATTCAAATAGCGTTATATACGCATATATATGTATGTATCCAAACGGTGTTATATACACGTATATATGTATGTATATATATGTACATGGGATATGGGAAAGGTTATGGCGTTATATACGCACCACCACCTGATCAGCTGGTATACGATGATGATTTTGCCCACAGTGGCCAGTATGATATAATGGAATGCCCTCAGAGGCTGATGATGTTATGAAACATGTACCTATGAATGACATGACATTCATACGCACATGCATGACGCTAAAAGTAATTTATGATTTACAAAGTTATTCAGACTTGCAGGTTGAATCATGTACTCTATATTTCTTCCATGTCTCTGATGTACTTACTTATGTGCCTTACATACTCGGTACATTATTCGTACTGACATCCATTTTGCCTGGGGATGCTGCATTTCATGCCCGCAGGTCCCGATAGACAGGTCGAGAGCCCTCCAAGTAGGCTATCAGCTCAGCGGAAGATGTTGGTGCGCTCCATTTGCTTCGGAGTTGCTTGTTTGGTTAGTATGATTTAGACGTGTATTGTTTGGTATGGCAGGATCTATCCCGACCTCTATGACATTTATGTATTCTTAGAGGCTTGTAGACATATGTCGTATACGTGAAAGATTGCACGGCCTTGTCGGCCTATGTTTGAGTTTATAAATGATTATATTGGCCTACTAGGATCGTATGTCACGTGTACATAATGATGTAATATGAAAGATACGCTACGTTGGTACTCAGTTGAGTAAGGTACCGGGTGCCTGTTGTGGCCCATCGGTTTGGATTGTGACATGGAGTCACCCCACTTGCAATGAAATTCACATAATCAGCATACTACGGGGTTTCATCTGAAGTGATGGCTAGCAAATGTTCGTCAGGAAATGTTTCTTTGATTGATTCTCCTTTAGTGACATGGCCTCGATTTTCCAGCCTGGATAAGTGATCTCCACCCTAATTCTCTGTCCCTTTTCGATTTCGAATCTCCGAATCAAATTCCTGCAAAAGAAGAACCCATCGGATTAACCTTGGCTTGGCGTCTTTCTTTGCAAATAAATACTTAATAGATGAGTGATCTGTGTAAACTATGACTTTGGTTCCCACTAGATAAGACCTGAATTTATCAAATGCCCATACTACTGTGAGCAACTCTTTTTCAGTAACAGTGTAATTCATTTGAGCTGGATTAAGAGTTCTGCTCGCATAATGAATGGAGTAAAAGATTTTCTCCTTCCGCTGCCCCAAAACAGCTCTAATGGCTATATCACTTGCAGCACACATCAACTCAAATGGAAGTTTCTAATCTGGAGCAATGATAATTGGTGCAGTAACTAATCTTCTTTTCAGCTCATCAAATGCTTTCAGACAAGCATCATCAAACTTGAAGGATGTATCTTTCTCAAGAAACCTGCACAAAGGAGATGAAATTTTTGAAAAATCTTTAATGAAACGACGATAAAAACCTGCATGGCCCAAGAAACTGCGAATGCCTCTAACTGATGTCGGTGGAGGTAATTTTTCAATTGCTTCCACCTTTGCTGTATCTACCTGAAATCCATTCTTGGACAATTTATGCCCTAGGACTATGCCTTCTCTTACCATGAAATGACATTTTTCCCAACTTAGTACCAATTTTGTTTCTTCGAACCTAGCAAGTACCTTGTCAAGATTCATTAAACATTCATCAAAAGAACATCCAAATACAGAAAAATCATCCGTAAATACTTCCACAAATCTTTCAACCATATCAGCAAAAATAGCCATCATACACCTTTGAAAAGTTGCAGGTGCATTGCAAAGACCAAATGGCATTCTTTTAAATGCATATGTCCCATAGGGACATGTAAATGTGGTCTTCTCTTGGTCCTCTGGGGCTATAACAATCTGATTATATCCCGAGTAACCATCCAAAAAACAGTAGTATTCTTGCACAACTAATTTATCAAGCATTTGGTCAATAAAGGGGAGAGGAAAATGGTCTTTTCGGGTGGCATTATTCAATTTTCTATAATCTATGCAAATCCTCCACCCAGTAACAGTTCGAATGGGAATCAGATCATTGTTTTCATTTGTCATTACGGTCATTCCTCCTTTCTTTGGAACACATTGGACTGGACTTACCCATTTGCTATTAGAGATTGGAAATACAATACCTACATCAAGCCATTTAATCACTTCTTTTCTTACCACCTATTTCATGTTGGGATTTAGGCGGCGTTGTTGTTCTATGCTCGGTTTGTGTCCTTCCTCCATGAGAATTTTATGCATGCAAAAAGCTGGGCTAATACCTCTTATGTCAGACATTGTCCACCCAATTGCTCTTTTATGCTCACGTAGTACTCTCAACAAATTTTCCTCCTGCAATTCAGATAAGTCAGAAGAAATAATAACAGGTAACGTATCAGAACTACCCAAATAAGCACAATGAAGGTGAGAAGGTAAAGGCTTTAGTTCCAATTTTGGAGCTTCTTCAATTGATGGCTTCGGAGGAGGACCATTTGGTCTGTTCAAATGTTCAAAGGGATTTAAACCTTTTATATATTCACATGATGCATTCAAAATATGCTTCATCTCTTCAACCTCATGATTAATCTCCAGACTCTCGAACAACACAATTGCTTTCTCTAAAGAATCCATCAAATATACACTTGGGGCAATAAGTTGCTCATCCATCTCCATGACAGATATCATAGACAATTCTTCATAATGGCGAGGAAGTTGAATTGCTTTGTATACATTAAAAATAGCTTCCTCGTTGTTAACTCTCATGATCATTTTTCCCTCTCTTACTTTAATTATAGCATAAACTGTATCCAAGAGAGGTCTTCCCAATATAATAGGAACTTTTTCATCTTCTTCAAAATCTAAGATAATGAAATCAGTCGAGAAAATGAATTTTCCAATTTTCAGCAGCACATCTTCAATCACCCCTTTTGGGTAAGCTATGGACCTGTCTGCTAGTTACAATATCACAGTGGTGGGTTTTGGAGCTCTCAAACCCAATATTTTGTACAAGGACAATGGCATCAAATTTATGCTTGCTCCCAAACCACAAAGTGCATGGCCTACATCAACATTGCCTATTCTCACAGGGATAGTAAAGCTGCCAGGATCCTTAAGCTTTTGAGGAAGCTTATTTTGGACCCTTGAAGTGCACTCCTCAGTAAGTGCAACTGTTTCAAATTCAGTCAATCTCCTCTTGTTAGCCACAATATCTTTTATGTACTTGACATACTTTGGAATATCATGAATCGCATCTACCAACGGAATATTCAATTGAATCTGACTAAACATAGAGAAAAATTTGTTGAACATACGATCATCATTCTTTTTCTGCAATCTTTGTGGAAAAGGTGGTGGTGGCCTTGGAACATTCATAGGCGCTGAAACTATATCATCTTTATTTGCTTCCTGTGTTGCTTTGGGAATCAATTCACCCTCAGGTATAGGCTTGTCTTTTCTCTTCTGTGGAACTTCTTCTAATTCCCTTCCAGTTCTAAGTGTAATTGCACTAACTTGCGGATTTTTCTCTATATCACTTGGAAGATCACCTGCAGGTCTAGTGTTTTGATTTGCAGCTAGCTGTCCCATTTGCCTTTCAAAATTTCTGAAATCAGTTCTGAGTTGTTGATTGTCATGCAACAATTTCTTCAACAAATCATTTGTACTTTCTTCTACCTTCTAGGGTGGCCTTTTAGGTTGATTAAAATTTCCTTGGGGTCTATATTGATTCTGATTTGATTGATTTCCACCCCAAGAGAAATTAAGATGATTCCTCCAATTTGCATTGTAAGTGTTCCCATATTGTGCCTGTTGGTTCATCGGACCTCTGCTTTGTTGTCCCACATAATAAATAGATTCAGGATTCGTTAGGCACATGTCACTTGTGTGATTGTCACCATACATTTCACAACAAATCAACATTTGTTGAACATGTTGCAATTGTTGTGTCTGGTTCATTGTCATTCTATTCATTTGATTTCCCAATTTTGCTATATCTGCTCTCATGGCTAAAAATTCATCAAGTTCAAGTACCCCTGCTGCTTTCTGTTTCATTGCTCTCCTTGGTTCTCCCTCACCTTGCCAGTTGTGATCATTAGCAGTGAAGTTATTTAGCAGAAGTTGTATTTCACTATATGGTCTCGCCATGCAACTACCTCCACAAGCTGAATCAAGATTCATCTTTGAAGTCTCATCTAATCCATCAACAAAAGTATGGCCCAATACCTCATTAGTTTGAAAATGATGTGGATAGTCTCGAAGTAGTTTCTTGTATCTTTCCCAAGCTTGGCGAAGAGTCTTACCATCCTGTTGTTGAAACCCAAGAATCTGGCTCCGCAAAGACTTTGTCTTTTTAGTGGGGAAAAACTTTATTAAGAATTTCTTTGCTAAATCATCCCAAGTATGGATTGAATTAGCAGGCTCCTTCTACAACCATTCTTTAGCTTCCCCCAACAATGAAAAAGGAAACAAGGTTAGCCTGACATAGTCCTTGGAAACAGTTGGATAGTTGTAAGTATTCCGTGATTTCCAAAAAATTCTGAATGTGCCTCTGCGGGTCTTCATGAGATAGACCTACATATTTTCCAGTGGACTGAATCAGCTGTACCATGTACTTTTAAGCTCAAAGTGACCAGTGATATCAGGCTTGACAATAGCCTGGGTCATATTAGCAAGATTTGGCCTTGCAGCTTCTATCACCGGACGCCCTCCATTACCTGCCATCACTATTGGCTGTGGTTGAACTAAAATGTCCAACTCTCTTTCTATTTTGTATCTAGCTTCCAACTCCTTTCTCTCTCTATGAAGTGTTCTTTCAATTTCAGGATCAAAAGAGAAGAGATTGCTTGTGCTTCTACTCCTCCGCATTCAAGAGAAGAGCCTGCATGACACAAACAAAGTGAACTGAAAATTGATACCTAAACAAATAGATGATACAAGATTAACTTAGTCAAGTAGCGAATTTCCAAGTCTCCGGCAACGGCGCCAAAAACTTGCTGCGACCAAAACACTCACGCAAGTGTACGCGATCTTCAAGTAATATAGTAATAAGTAGAGTATCGTTCCCACGAGGACTTGTGATTAACTTAACGACTGATGCAAACTCAAACAATTATCGATTCAAGCTAATTCATCACAAAATACATAAATAACCAATTTACAATTTAACTAGTAGACAAACAATAATACAACGCAAAGTTACTACGCCACTTATGAATTTTTCTTTTAACAATTAATAAAAGAGATATCCCGGGGTTATGGGCTTGCTAGAGATCAAGCTACGTTTTTAGCTTAAAAATGATTTATTGAATTATCTGGGTTATTGATTATAGGGTTAATAATACCCATAAGAATCTGTCGATTTCTTATGCGCCTATTCAAGTTAAATTAATACCTATATTTCTATGGTATTAATATTAACTCAAATGCATTTACAAATCCTATTTCTCAACCAAACAAGGCAATTAAGTATAGTTCTATCTTAATCGCGAATCTTTCACCCGATGCCCAGGATCCAGATCTTGCTCTATTTGATTCTATATGCAATCAAGAATTTCCTTTTTCAAGTTTAACTCAAGATTCATAAATAGTATTTCACTGTTAGTTACGCAGTAAAATTATTAACAACAGAATCAAATAAACATGTCACGACCCAAACTGAAGGGCCATGACTAGCACCCGACCACACATGCCGAGCACCAACGTACATTTCATCTAACCTTCTTTATTATCTTTTAGGGCTGACGAGATCAATATAAATGGTAGACCTAGATCATGGACAACCAGCAATAAAATATGACGGCATGAACATACATAGTAGGGGATGACCAGACAATCAAGAAACTACAAATAAGGTATGAGCTACCACGCTACTATGAAAGACTATACAACAAAAACTAGCCGACAAGGCATACCAAACTATACATGAGCCGACACCTGTCTATGAGCCTCTAAAGGAACATAAGTGCTACAACATAGCCGGAACAGGGCACCGACATACCCATAATATCTATAACAAAAATTGCATACCAAGACCAAGGCAAGTCCGGAGAAGGGATCTCGCCAATCACCGCTGAACTGGACAGTCTACTGTGGTGGGGGAGCTGCACCTGCCTGTCTATAAGGACCTGCAGCACTACATGCAGCGTCCACAAATAAAAGGACGTCAGTACGAATAAAGTACTGAGTATGTAAGGCAAGGAACCATAAATACGATCAGTAATGTAAGCAAGGATAGAGAATATACAACCTGTAACATCTTAGTACCTCTGAGGGCTACTTACATGAAATGCATGATACATATGTATAAATACATAAACCTTTAAAGCATTCGCCTCTGTGGGCATCATCATCATCATATCGTACCCGACCATAATAGGCTCGGTAAAAAAACGTACACGGCCATCATAAGGCTCGGTAGAATCGTACCCGGCCACGTGGAGCTCGGTAAAACCCAACTGATCAGTGGTTGCACAATAGGTGCCATACCCGGCCAACTATAGCGTGGCTCGGTAGAGTAAAATAGATACATATATATAATGCATGCTCGACTCATAGAATCACATTCTAAACCTTTCGGAGTGACGTAAGGTCGGTATCCTCTGTACACGTTATTAGGACTAACTCTTCACTATGAACCTTATAAGATTTAGGAAGTACGAACAACATTGATAACATAAGAATAAGAGAAGCAACATTAACATCAATCGTTCCATAAGAGGGAAAACAATGTAAGTACTGCTAGCTTCTAAGAGTAGAGTATCTTGGAAGCTCGTTCATTACATTATGTACAATCGGAGTCGTGCAAAAGAAGGAAAGGGATAGCCTCACATACCTTGTATATACTGCCCCAATCTCAAGCTATGCAATTGTTAAAACTCCTTAGTCTACAATAAGAGAAACGATACTATCGTTATCATTTAAGCGTCATAACTATTATGTATCGACCACAACCTATTTTACGATGAAACGGACAGCACCTCCCCTATATATATGACCTCACACTATTCAAAACAGTCACCAAACAGCCCAAACAACATCAATAATAAACATATTGAGCCTCCCAAAATAGTCCACACACAGCCTAATCACTCCATACATACGACGACCACCGTAGTCGTGTCAAACAACCTGGAAATGTTACGAATAACTATCAGCCCATAACCCTACATATATATGGTGTTTCTCCACACCCTTCCTCCTCCAAAACTCCACAAGATAGTAGTAAAATACGCAGCCCAACAACAACGCAAAACAGTCCACAAAACAATAACATTACTACCAAGCCTTTCGATATATATTTCACAAGCAATGGCTTAGCGGCAACTTGGATAATCTTAAATACATATAGAGTAATAGGTTCCTTACCTTTATACAGAAATAACCACTCCAATTTGACCTTAAATTTTCATGAAATATCCCTCCAATGCTGCCACAACAACAAAAAAGCGAAACTAGCGATCAATTAGTGTTTTTCGGCACTAGAATCACTTTAGAAGGCTTGAAATCACCTAGGATTGATATTAAGAACATGAGGGAGTATTTACAGAACATAAACCCTTTAAAACAACCTCCCACACGAGCTGGAACGACACAAAAATGAGCAACAACAAGAAGAACAAGAGACTTACTAGCGCCACGGAATTCCCGACACTTGATTTGTGTTGTTTGCCCTTTTTGGGTCTTGAATCTTGAGAGAACCTTGAGAGGATGTTCCTAGGGTTCTAAGGTCTGAAAATAGTGAGAATAAATGACTTAAAACGGGTTGGAGGCATCCTATATAGGTCCAAATATCTTAAACCGCCTTAGTGGGCCCCATAGAGAGGTATTTGGCGCAGTCTCGCGAAAACGTGAATATCTCTCTACTCCAAGATCGTATCGATGAACGGTTTAATGCATTGAAAACTAGACTCATAGATATTTAATTTAGTTGGTATATCACCCCGTAACTCCTTGTAAATTATGAGAAAATATTAGAAACATTTGACCTAATGTTTAAGTAAAATTATGAACCTAAGTTGCGACAACTTTTGTCGACTTTTGTTTCATAACTCGTTTGACTTCAAGACTTATGATACGGATATTATATGATTAAAATACCTTAATAAATGACCTCTTGAGTGTATTAAGCACCGCTAGATTACCTGAAAATACGAGTTACAACATCCTTGATTCGTTTAACTTCTAATACTGGTTAATCACTCTTATACACTCTTGTATCACTTAAGACCAATAGGATTGACTTCTTATCATCTCAAAGATAATTCCTTCTTGGATTTATGTTAACTAATATATGGCATGAACTAACACATGTGGATATGGGTTGTAACACCCTCCCCCTTAGGAACATTCGTCCTCGAATGTAAGGGTTTATGGGGAGTTTAAATCATCGTGGATTCCAATGGAAATTTCTGATCAATTTTTCCCTATAAAATGGTCAACAAGACTTGCAAGTAATTAAGCATTATGCGTATTTACATTATCTACATATCACCATTTTGTATTAAGGAGGAGTATTCTCAAATTATTGCTTACCTCATAGAGCCGTTTCACCTTCCAATGTATCCTGTCTTCCACCAGCATCCTTGTTATCTTCATTCTGGAATAAGTAAGGGTATTTAGACTTCATCTCCTCTTCTGCTTCCCATGTCATTTCTTCCATATTTTTGTTCCTCCACAATACTTTGACGGAAGCTACATCTTTTGTTCTCAACTTGCGGACTTGCCGATCTAATATCGCCACTGGCACTTCTTCATATGATAGGTCCTCTGTAACTTGTACATCTTTGATAGGGACGACTCGAGAAGGGTCTCTAATACATTTTCTCAACATAGATACATGGAATACCGGGTGGACAAATTCCAATTCGGATGGCAATTCTAACTCATAAGCAACCTGTCCAATTCGTCGAAGAATTTTATACGGCCCGATATACCTTGGACTCAGCTTACCTTTCTTCCCAAAACGCATAATACCCTTCATTGGTGAGATCCTCAGGAAAACCCAATCACCAACCTCAAACTCTAGATCACGACGTCGGACATCAGAATAAGATTTTTGCCTGCTTTGTGCCGTCCTCAATCGCTCCTGTATCACTTTCACCTTCTCAATAGCTTGGTGAATCAAATCTGGCCCATATAATTCTGTTTCACCGACTTCGAACCATCTAACTGGTGATCTACATATCCTCCCGTATAGTGCCTCGTATGGGGCCATTTTAATACTTGAATGGTAGCTATTATTATAGGCAAATTCTATGAGTGGAAGATGATCATCCCAATTCCCCTTAAAATCTAGAACACATGCTCGTAGCATATCTTCCAGTGTCTGAATGGTACGTTCAGCCTGTCCGTCAGTCTGCGGATAAAATACAGTGCTGAGATTTACCTGTGTGCCTAAACCCTTCTGGAAAGACCTCCAAAAGCTAGCCGTAAATTGAGCTCCTCGATCTGATATAATAGATACGGGCACACCATGAAGCCTAACAATCTCCTTGATATACAACTTCATATAATCTTCAGCCGTGTAAGTTGTCTTCACTAGCAGAAAATGGGCACATTTTGTAAGTCGATCAATTATCACCCAGATGGAGTCAAACTTATGATAAGAGCGAGGTAATCCAATAATGAAGTCCATATTAATCACCTCCCACTTCCAGGTCGGAATCTCTATATTTTGAAGCAATCCACCGGGTTTCTGATGTTCTATCTTTACTTGTTGACAATTGGGACACTGGGCTACAAATTCTGCAATAGACTTCTTCATATTATCCCACCAATACTGCTCCTTGACATCATGATACATCTTTGTCGAGCCGGGATGGATGGAATATCGGGATTGATGAATCTCATTCATAATCTTCTCTCGCAACCCTGCCACATTAGGCACACACAATCGGCTCTGGTATCTCAGTGCCTCGTCTTTTCCGACCCCAAAAGCCATACTTTTACACTGTTGAATGCTTTCTCTTAATCGCACTAAGATAGGATCTTCATATTGTCGTGCTTTTACCTCGGCTACCAAAGATGATTCTGATGTATTCTGTACAGTAACACCTCCGTCATCAGAGTCTAACAATCTGATTCTCATATTGGCTAGCTGATGAAGCTCTTTAATCAACCCCCATCTACCTGCCTCAATATGTACTAAGCTTCCCATTGATTTAAGGCTGAGAGCGTCTACCACAACATTAGCTTTACCGGGATGATACAATATCTCGACGTCGTAGTCTTTCAATAATTCAAGCCACCTACGCTGCCTCAAATTCAACTCTTTCTGCTTGAAGATGTATTGTAAACTTTTGTGATCTGTGTAGATGTCAACATGGACGCCGTATAAGTAGTGCCGCCATATCTTCAAAGCATATATTACTGCAGCCAATTCCAAATCATGGGTTGGATAATTCTTTTCATGCTTCTTCAATTGTCTTGATGCATAAGCAATCACATTCCCATGCTGCATCAATACGCACCCCAAACCTATACCTGAGGCATCACAATATACCACATAACCTTCTGTTCCATCAGGAAGAGTGAGCACTGGTGCAGATGTCAATCGATTCTTCAGCTCCTGAAAACTACGTTCACAAGTGTCAAACCACTGGAATGTGGTAGCTTTCTGTGTTAACTTAGTCAATGGTGATGATATAGAGGAAACTCCTTCTACAAACCGCCTAAAATATCCTGCTATCCCTAGGAAGCTGCGGACTTCTGATAGTGTTGTAGGTCTCGGCCAATTCTTTACTACATCGATCTTCTGAGTGTCGACACTAATACCCTCATCAGATATCACATGGCGAAGGAATGCTACTGAGTTCAGCCAGAATTCACATTTGGAGAGCTAAGCATATAACTTACGAGCCTGAAGCGTCTGTAATACTATCCGCAAGTGTCCTGCATGTTCCGCCTCCGAACGAGAATACACTAGAATGTCATCAATGAATACAATCACGAACACATCAAGATAGGGCCTGAATATAGTATTCATGAGATCCATAAAAGCTGCTGGGGCATTTGTTAGCCCGAACGACATCACCAAGAACTCAAAGTGCCCATATCTTGTCCGGAAGGCCGTCTTTGGAATATCCTTCTCCCTAACCCTCACCTGATGATACCCTGAACGTAAATCAATCTTAGAGAAATACTTGGCACCCTGGAGTTGGTCAAACAGGTCATCAATTCTTGGAAGTGGATACTTGTTCTTTATAGTAGACTTATTCAACTGTCGATAGTCGATACACATCCGTAACGACCCGTCTTTCTTCCGCACGAATAGGACTGGTGCACCCCAAGGTGAAGTGTTAGGCCTAATAAAGCCCTTATCCAGCAAGTCCTTCAACTGCACCTTCAACTCTCGCAACTCTGCCGGGGCCATTCTGTATGGAGGAATAGAGATCGGTTGAGTGTCAGGCAACACATCAATGCTAAACTCAATCTCCCTTTCAGGAGGAAGGCCTGGGAGTTCATCTGGGAAAACATCTGGGAATTCGTTGACCACAGGGATTGATTGTAAAGTAGGCGGTTTCGCCTCCGCATCCCTAACGCGAACGAGATGATAAATGTAACCTTTTGAGATCATTTTCCTTGCCTTAAGATAGGAAATAAACCTACCTTTCGGTGTAGCAATGTTCCCTTTCCATTCAATGACGGGTTCACCCGGAAATTGGAACCTAACCATCTTCGTACGACAGTCAACATTTGCATAGCATGAGGCCAACCAGTCCATTCCCATTATCACATCAAAATCAACCATTTCTAACTCAAATAAATTTGCCGAGGTTTGACGACTACAAATCATCACAGTGCAACCTCTATATACCCCTTCTAGCAATCACAGAATCTCCTATCGGAGTAGATACCGCGAGGGGTTTACTTATCAATTCAGGTTCAATGCCAAACTTATTAGCCACAAAGGGTGTAACATATGATAATGTAGATCCCGGATCAATCAGCGCATATACATCATAAGAAAACACAGATATAATACCTGTAACAACATCTGGAGACGACTCAAGATCCTGTCGACCTACTAGAGCATAGGTTCGATTTTGAGCACCACTCGAACTTGGCACTGCACCTCTACCCCTACCACGACCTGTCGACTGCTGAAAACCCCGTGCTGGACGTCGAACTGATGAGGGAGAACCAGACACAGATCCAGTCGGCTGAGACATACCATCACCTCCTCTATTAGGACAATCCCGCATCATATGGCCAGGCTGTCTGCACGAATAGCATGCATCAGAACCTCAACGACACAGTCCAAAGTGGGCCTTGCCGCACTGATCACAATGTGGTGTTGGGGGTCTCATCTGACTAGTATCCCTGTGATGTTGCGAGCCAGATGCCTGCGAACTCTGACCTGGACCATAATAGGATCGATCATATCGAGGCCTCTGAAACTGTGGAGGAGCACTATCTACAGGTGGCGCCGAACTCCTCGAAAACTGTGGCCTGATGCGGCCTCTGAAGTCATCAGAATACCCTGCAAATCTCGTCCTCTTATGCTGGCCCCTATCTTGCTCCCTAACTGCCATCTGTTGGCGCTTACGATCCTCTAGGGTCTGGGCATAAGCTTGAATACGGGAAATATCCATGCCCTCCACCAAGAAGGCTATCGTACACTCATTTATCAGATGTGGTCCCAACCCATTCACGAACATATGCACCCTATCACTCATCTCTGCCACCATATGGGGAGCATACCTTGCCAAAGAATCAAACTGCATATTGTACTCTCGCACACTCATATTACCTTGTCTAAGGTTCAAGAACTTATTAGCTCTAGGTTGTCGTATCTCAACTGGCAAGTAGTGACGAAGAAAGGCCTCAGAAAATTCCTTCCACACAGCTGGAGGAGGGTTCAAACCCCTGGATCTCTCCCAACTATCATACCAGAGAACCGCTAAATCCCGTAGCCGATAAGAAGCCAACTCTACTGCCTCTGTATTACTAACATGCATAACCCGAAGTGTACAATGAACCTGGTCAATAAAAGTCTGTGGGTCCTCCTTGGGGTCTGATCCAGTAAACACTGGAGGGTCTAAATTAATAAAATCACGAACTCTTGTACTAACTGGTTTCTTAGCAGCACCTGTATTCTGCCTCTGAGCCTGAGCAGCTACCAAGCTAGTCAATAACTGCAAAGCACTCCGCATATCCTGGTCTGGAGTGCCAGACGGAGGAACTAGAGGCGCTGGGTGCCTTCTAATATCCTCTAGAGGAGATGGAGTAGATGAGGTATGAGAGGGCATCTCACTCTGAGTCTCACTTTGTCCTGCTCTGACTTGGGGCACCTGACTGGTACCCTCTCCCACTGCTGTATCAAGCCGTCTACTAATCGTTTGCTTCCTAGTCGAAGGCATCACTGAAAAAAACAAGGTGAATATTAGAGACGAACACTTACGACTCAACTCTACGCACGATCTAGATTCAGGAAGAAGGTAACAACCCTAGATGTCATGTAGCCTCCTAATTATAAATGTGGCGCGCTACACATCCATAATCAAGACTCTACTAGACACGGCTCATAGACAACCCCTAGGACAGACTTGCTCTGATACCAAGTTTGTCACGACCCAAACTGAAGGGCCATGACTAGCACCCGACCACACTTGCCGAGCACCAACGTACATTTCATCTAACCTTCATTATTATCTTTTAGGGCTGACGAGATCAATATAAATGGTAGACCTAGATCATGGACAACCAGCAATAAAATATGACGACATGAACATACATAGCAGGGGATAACCAGACAATCAAGAAACTACATATAAGGTATACGATACCACGCTACTATGAAAGACTACACAACAAAAACTAGCCGACAAGGCATACCAAACTATACATGAGCCGATACCTGTCTATGAGCCTCTAAAGGAACATAAGTGCTGCAACATAGCCGGAACAGGGCACCGACATACCCATAATGTCTATAACAAAAATTGCATACCAAGACCAAGGCAAGTCCGGAGAAGGGATCTCGCCAATCACCGCTGAACTAGATAGTCTACTGTGGTGGGGGAGCTGCACCTGCCTGTCTATCAGGACCTGCAGCACGACATGCAGCGTCCACAAATAAAAGGACGTCAGTATGAATAAAGTACTGAGTATGTAAGGCAAGGAACCATAAATACGATCAGTAATGTAAGCAAGGATAGAGAATATACAACATGTAACATCTCAGTACCTCTGAGGGCTACTTACATGAAATGCATGATACATATGTATAAATACATAAACCTTTAAAGCATTCGCCTCTGTGGGCATCATCATCATCATATCGTACCCGGCCATAATAGGCTCGGTAAAAAACATACCCGGCCATCATAAGGCTCGGTAGAATCATACCCGGCCACGTGGAGCTCAGTAAAACCCAACTGATCAGTGGTTGCACAATAGGTGTCGTACCCGGCCAACTATAGCGTGGCTCGGTAGAGTAAAATAGATACATATATATAATGCATGCTCGACTCATAGAATCACATTCTAAACCTTTCGGAGTGACGTAAGGTCGGTATCCTCTGTACACGTTATTAGGACTAACTCTTCACTATGAACCTTATAAGATTTAGGAAGTACGAACAACATTGATAACATAAGAATAAGAGAAGCAACATTAACATCAATCGTTCCATAAGAGGGAAAACAATGTAAGTACTGCTAGCTTCTAAGAGTAGAGTATCTTGGAAGTTCGTTCATTACATTATGTACAATCGGAGTCGTGCAAAAGAAGGAAAGGGATAGCCTCACATACCTTGTATATACTGCCCCAATCTCAAGCTATGCAATTGTCAAAACTCCTTAGTCTACAATAAGAGAAACGATACTATCGTTATCATTTAAGCGTCATAACTATTATGTATCGACCACAACCTATTTTACGATGAAACGGACAACACCTCCCCTATATATATGACCTCACACTATTCAAAACAGTCACCAAACAGCCCAAACAACATCAATAATAAACATATTGAGCCTCCCAAAATAGTCCACACACAGCCTAATCACTCCATACATACGACGATCACCGTAGTCGTGTCAAACAACCTGGAAATGTTACGAATAACTATCAGCCCATAACCCTACATATATATATGGTGTTTCTCCACACCCTTCCTCCTCCAAAACTCCACAAGATAGTAGTAAAATATGCAGCCCAACAACAACGCAAAACAGTCCACAAAACAATAACATTACTACCAAGCCTTTCGATATATATTTTACAAGTTCTAGCTTCAATGGCTTAGCATCAACTTGGATAATCTTAAATACATATAGAGTAAGAGGTTCCTTACCTTTATACAGAAAGAACCACTCCAATTTGACCTTAAATTTCCATGAAATATCCCTCCAATGCTGCCACAACAACAAAAAAGCGAAACTAGCGATCAATTAGTGTTTTTCGGCACTAGAATCACTTTAGAAGGCTTGAAATCACCTAGGATTGATATTAAGAACATGAGGGAGTATTTACAGAACATAAATCCTTTAAAACAACCTCCCACACGAGCTGGAACGACACAAAAATGAGCAACAACAAGAAGAACAAGAGACTTACTAGCGCCACGGAATTCCCGACACTTGATTTGTGTTGTTTGCCCTTTTTGGGTCTTGAATCTTGAGAGAACCTTGAGAGGATGTTCCTAGGGTTCTAAGGTCTGAAAATAGTAAAAAGAAATGACTTAACACGGGTTGGAGGCATCCTATATAGGTCCAAATATCTTAAACCGCCTTGTGGGCCCCATAGAGAGGTGCTTGGCGTAGTCTCGCGAAAACGTGAATATCTCTCTACTCCAAGATCGTATCGATGAAAGGTTTAATGCGTTGGAAACTAGACTCATAGATCTTTAATTTGATTGGTAGATCACCCCGTAACTCCATGTAAATTATGATAAAAGATTAGAAACATTTGACCTAATGTTTAAGTAAAATTATGAACCTAAGTTGCGACAACTTTTGTCGACTTTTGTTTCATAACTCGTTTGACTTCAAGACTTATGATACGGATATTATATGATTAAAATACCTTAATAAATGACCTCTTGAGTGTATTAAGCACCGCTAGATTACCTGAAAATACGAGTTACAACATCCTTGATTCGTTTAACTTCTAATACTGGTTAATCACCCTTATACACTCTTGTATCACTTAAGACCAATAGGATTTACTTCTTATCATCTCAAAGATAATTCCTTCTTGGATTTATGTTAACTAATATATGGCATGAACTAATACATGTGGATATGGGTTGTAACAGACAGTTAGGTAGAGAGCTTTATTATGCTCCGTGCCTTCCACTGGCAGATCATCATTTGAGAATGTTACCCTGTTCACCTCAAAAATTTTGTTGGCAATCGACAATAAAAATCTTAAACATAATATGAGTAAATACTAGGAGAAGGTTTCGAAAAACTCTTTTAATCCTTGCTCCAAGTTGATGTTCCTCCTTGATTCTCTTCTACAAGATGAATCTCCTTCTTCTTTTTCTCTCCAAAAACAGGTCTCTCCCAATAATGGCACTACTTTTGCCTTTTTAATCGTGTAGGCAGGGGTTTTGACAAGTATGCCCTTTTTAGTCCGAAATAGAATAATTTTGTGATTTTTACACACCCGCGGCGCCCCGGGCGACGCGTACATTGATTGGACAGAGGCAGAATGCATTTTAACGGAGCAAAACAATGCAGCGAAAATATTTGCACTGCCGCGGTGCCCCACGTAGCGCCCTCCGCGGCGCGGCAGTGCAAAATTTTGCGCTGCTTCATTTTTTCATTTGTTTTGCTATCCGGGCTTGCTTTGCGACCCCCGAACACGATCCCGACTTGATTTATTTAGCTTTTACTTAGACTTCAAAGCCCTAAATCAATCAAATTCATCCCAAAGTTAGTTCTTAAGTCGGATTAGCTTCTTGCAAGGCATAAAGCATGAATTTAGTACAATTCATTATCATTTAAGCTCAAACCTTTGTAAAATGCAATAATTAAAGTGTTGTTACGATGACTAAAACACGAGTTTTTAGCCTATGATCAGATATTCATAAATGAAATTTCATATCAAGGAAATAAGTAATTCTAACCTAACATGCTTCACGTAGTGCAATCAAGGCAGTTTAAGCAAATAGGCCATTCAAGTCAACTAAACATGCTTTTTAACTAACAACATGCTAAATTTTGCAAGTATAATAAAGCAGGAAAAGAATCATGCTACCAAATATTTTAAGAAAACCGGATTTCCAACAATTTGTACAAGTATGCGCCCGTCACCTCACGGACAAGGCAATTCAATTACCAAACATACCAATCCTAAGGGGAAGGTCCCCCATACAAGGTTAGACAAGTCACTTACCTCAAATCGGCTCCAAATCAACTTGAAACCACACTTTTGCCATGAGTATCCGACTCCAAATGGCTCAAATCTATTCAATTCAATCGCATTTTGTAAATAACAATTCATGTAACTGATTCTACAATTAAATTCTATGCTAATACGCGAAACATGTAAAATGACCAAAATGCCCCTCAGGCCAACATCTCGGAATCAGGTGAAATTTACATTTTCAGAACCCTCACACTCTCACGACTCTATACATAACAAAAACACTAAAATCGGAGTCCAAATGACCCCTCAAATCCTCAATTAAAGGTCTCATAAACTCAAGCCCTAATTAACCATTTTTCCCAAATTTCTCACCATTAATTAGGTCTTTAATCACATAAAAACGAGTTATGAAGTCAAGCACATTACCTCCAATAGATTTCCCTTTGTTTTCCTAAAAAATCCCTCTCAAAAGCTCCAAACCGGATGAAAATGGTGGAAGAATAGCCAAATTTCACAATGGCAACTATTTATATGTTCTGCCCAGTGATTTCCGCATTTGCGGCCTTGGAACCGCATTTGCGGTCCCGCTTCTGCGGAACAAGTGTCGTATCTGCTACTTTCATTAAATGACCAATTTTCCTTACCTGTGGCCTTCCACTTGCAGATGCGGTTCTGCTTCTGCGGAAGATCCACCGCATCTGCGGAAGCTACTAAACAAACCAAAATCCGCTTCTGCGGTCTCCTTAGCCACATCTGCGGTCCCCAAGCTGCAGATGCGAAAACACCAGAAGCAGCAATGCTACAGCTGCTGCAACACTTCTTCAACCTTCTCGTCAACCATCTGAAATCATCCCCAGGCCCCCAGAACCTCAACCAAAAGGGCCAACATCACCTAATACCTTATTCAAACTTGTACCAATCCATAAAACACCTAAAACAACATCGGAAACTCGAATTAATCAAGGATTTAAGCCTAAGAACTCCGATTTCCTCCAAATACGCTTTCGATCAAAAACCTAACCAAAACCCATCCGAATGACCTACAATTTTGCACACACATCCCAAATGACATGACGGAACTATTGCAACTTCCGGAATTCCATTCCGACCCTTGGATCAAAATCTCACTATCGAACCGGAAACTTCAAAAAAATTCAACCTTCGGTATTTCAAGCCTAAATGAGCTACGGACCTCCAAAACACTATCGGAACACACTCCCAACCCCAAAATCACCTAACGGAGCTAACACAACCATCAGATTTCCATTCCGAGTCTGTCTTCACACTTTTTCGACAACGGTCAATTTTCTAACACTTAAGCGCTCATTCAGGGACTAAGTGTTCCGAAACTCACAACCGAACATCCCGGCGAATCAAATTAGCAGAATTAAACTTGGGGAAAGCAGTTAATAGGGGATCGGTGTGTTAATTCTTAAGACGTTCGGTCGGGTCGTCACATCCTCCTACACTTAAACATTCGTTCGTCCTCGAACGAGCATAGAGACATACCTGAAGTAGTGAAGAGATGAAGGTAACGGCTGCGCATATCCTGCTCGGTCTCCCAGGTTCCCTCCTCGACCGGCTGGCCCCGCCACTGAACCTTTATCGATGCAATGTTCTTTGACCTCAACTTTCTAATCTGCCTGTCCAATATTGCCACTGGCTTCTCAACATAAGATAGATCCTTTTCCAACTGGACTGAATTGAAATCCAACACATGCAACGGGTCGCCATGATACCTCCGGAGCATCAAAACATGAAATACCGGATGAAGTCCTGTCAAGATGGTAGGTAAGGCCAACTCATAAGCAACCTCCCCAACACGCCTCATTATGTCAAAAGGGCCAATAAACCTCGAACTCAGCTTCCCTTTCTTCCCGAACCTCATAACGCCCTTCATAGGCGAGACCCGAAGCAGAACCCGCTCTCCAACCATATAGGAAACATCGTGAACCTTCCGGTCCGCGTAACTCTTATGTTTAGACTGGGCTGTATGAAGTCTATCCTGAATCACCTTAACCTTCTCCAAAGCATCTTGAACCAAGTCTGTGCCCAATAGTTTGGCCTCACCCGGATCAAACCAACCCACCAGAGATCTGCACCGCCTACCATATAAAGCCTCATATGGTGCCATCTGAATGCTGGACTGATAGCTGTTGTTGTAAGCAAACTCCGCCAATGGTAAGAACGATCCAAAAACCCTCCAAACTCAATCACACATGCACAAAGCATATCCTCAAGAATCTGAATAGTGCACTTGGACTGTCCGTCCGTCTGAGGGTGAAATGTTGTACTCAACTCTACCCGAGCACCTAACTCATGCTGAACAACCCTCCAGAACCGGGATGTGAACTGGGTACCTCTATCTGAAATGATGGAAACTGGAATACCATGCAGACGAACAATCTCCCGGATATAAATCTCCGTCAACCGCTTTGAAGAATAAGTAGTACACATAGGAATGAAATGAGCGGACTTGGTCAGCCAATCCACAATCACCCAAATAGCATAAAACTTCTTCAAAGTCCATGGGAGCCCAACTACAAAGTCCAAGGTGATCTGCTCCCACTTCCACTCCGGAATCTCTATATGCTGAAGCAACCCACCCGGTCTCTGGTGCTCATACTTCACCTGCTGACAGTTGAGACACCGAGCTACAAATCTAACTATATCTTTCTTCATCCGCCTCCACTAATAGTGCTGCCTCAAATCATGATACATCTTCGCCACACCCGAATGAATGGAATACCGTGAGCTATGTGCCTCTTCCAGAATCAACTCCCGAAGCCCTTCAACATTGGGTACACAAATCCGACCCTGCATCCTCAATACCCCATCATCACCAATATTCACATCCCTAGCATCATCATGCTGAACCTTGTCCTTGAGGACAAGCAAATGAGGGTTATCATACTGCCGCTCCCTGATACGATCAGATAAAGAAGACCGAGAAACCACTCAAGCTAGAACCCGACTGGGCTCCGAAAGGTCCAATCTCGCAAATTGGCTAGCTAAGGCCCAAATATCCATCGTGATAGGCCTATCTGATGCTGGTAAATAAGCCAAACTCCCCAAACTCTCTACCCGGCGACTCAAAGCATCGGCCACCACATTAGCCTTGCCCGGGTGATATAAAATAGTGATATCATAGTCATTTAGCAACTCCAACCACCTTCTTTGGCGCAAATTTAGATCCTTTTGTTTGAACAAATGCTGCAAGCTCCGATGGTCAGTATAAATCTCACAAGGCACACCATATAAGTAATGGCGTCAAATATTTAGGGCATGAACAATGGCAGCTAACTCAAGGTCGTGAACATGGTAGTTCTTCTCATGTATCTTTAACTGTCTGGATGCGTAGGCAATTACCCTACCCTCCTGCATCAACACCGCTCCGAGGCCAACCCTCGAGGTGTCACAATAGACCGTATAAGACCCCGAACATGTAGGAAGTATCAAAATTGGGGTTGTAGTCAATGCTATCTTGAGCTTCTGAAGCTCATCTCACACTCCTCCGTCAACTAAAACGAAGCACCTTTCTAGGTCAATCTGGTCATGGGGGCTGTAATTGATGAAAACTCCTCCACAAAGCGACCGTAGTAGCAAGCCAAACCAAGAAAATTGCGGATCTCGGTAGTTGAGGATGGTCTGGGCCAACTCTACACGACCTCTATCTTCTTCGGATCCACCTGAATACCCTCACTCGATACCACATGGCCTAAGAATGCCACTGAATCCAACAAAAACTCACATTTTGAGAATTTAGCATATAACTTCTTCTCTCTCAAAGTCTGAAGCACAGTCCTCAGGTGCTGGTCATGATCTTCCTGACTCCGGGAATACACCAGAATATCATCAATAAAGATAATGACGAACGAGTCAAGATACGGCCAAAAACACATTGTGCATCAAATGCATAAAGGTTGTTGGGGCATTTGTTAGCCCAAATGACATAACAAGGAACTCGTAATGACCATACCGAGTTCTGAAAGAGGTCTTCGGGATATCTGGCTCCCGAATCTTCAACTAATGGTAACCTAAGTGCAAGTCAATCTTAGAAAACACTTGTGCTCCCTGAAGCTGGTCAAATAAATCATCAATACGAGGCAAAGGATAATGGTTCTTCACTGTAACCTTGTTCAACTGGCGATAATCAATACACATACGCATAGAACCATCCTTCTTCTTCACAAACAAAATAGGAGCACCCCAAGGTGATACACTGGGCCGAATAAAACCCTTATCAAGCAATTCCTGTAACTAATCCTTTAACTCCTTCAACTTAGGGAGAGCCATACGATACGGAGGAATAGAAATGGGTTGAGTGCCCGCCAATAGATCAATGCCAAAATCAATATCTCTATCATGTGGCATGCTTGGAAGGTCAGCTGGAAACACATCGGGAAAATCCTGTACTACTGGAACTGAATCAACTGTAGGGGTATCAATACTGACATCTCTCACATAAGCTAAATATGCGTCACATCCCTTCTCAACCATACGGTGAGCTTTAAGGAAAAAAATAACTCTACTGGGAGTGTAATCTAAAGTACCCCTCCACTCAACATGGGGTACACCTAGTGTAGCTAGCGTCACGGTTTTGGCGTGACAATCAAGAATAGCATAATGGGGCGACAACTAGTCCATGCCCAAGATAATATCAAAGTCAACCATACTGAGTAATAATAAATCGGCTCTGGTCTCAAAACCACTAAGAGCAACAAAACACGACCAATAAACGCGGTCCACAACAAGAGAATCTCCTACAAGAGTAGAAACATAAACAGGGAAACTCAAAGAATCCCGAGATACACCTAGATGTGGAGAAAAATAAGAAGAGACATAAGAATAAGTAGAGCCTGGATCGAATAGAACCGATGCATATTAGTGGCAAACCAGTATAATACCTGTAATGATAGAATCGGAGGCAACAGCCTCGGTACGGGCAGGAAGGGCATAGTATCTGGCCTGGCCTCCCCCTCTAGGGTGACCTCTACCTCCGCGACCTCCACCTCTAGCTGGCTGAGCAGGTGGGGTAGCAACTAGAGCTGTAACCATAGCCTAAGAACTCTGTGGGGCACACTGTGGCTGAGAAGTCTGTGGAAGTGCACCCCTCCCAAGTCTGGGGCAATCCCTGACCATATGGCATGTATCACCACACTCAAAAAAGCTCTAAGAGGGCGTGGTGGTTGTGACTGGCTCGGGCCAGGTCTGCTGGACTGACCTATGAAAGCACCCCACGCAGGAGGCGCGCTAGATACCGGTGGTGCATAATAAGGCTCCTTAGATCTAGGAGGAGCTGGAGCACTACTGGCTGCTGGAAGAGCTGAATGAACAGGGCGACTCATATAACCCTTACTATGACGACCTACAGCTGGGGTACGGGCACCAAAATAATGGCCCGACACTCGAGACCTCTTGGCCTCCCTCTCCTCTCTCTCCCTAGCATGCATACCTTCAATCCTCCTAGAAATGCTCACCACCTGCTGATAAGAGATGTCCATCTCCAACTCACGAGCATGCTAGACTTGATGCTGGGAATGAGCCCCTCAATAAACCGGTGAACCCTCTCACGAACAGTGGAAACCAAAGCTGGTGCATGTCTAGCCAATCTGGTGTAACGGATAGCGTACTCTGAAACAGTCATAGCACCCTGGCGCAAATGCTCAAACTCTGTACACCACGCGTCCATGAGGCTCTGAGGAACAAAGTCCCTCAGGAACAACTTTGAGAACTGAATCCAAGTCAGTGAAGCAGCCTCATCTGGACTGTCTAACTCATAGGTGCCCCACCACTCATAGGCGACTCCCCGAAGCTGGAAAGTAGTGAAGGAAACCCCGCTTGATCCTGATATACCCATAGTGCGAAGGATACGGTGTCACTCCTCTAGAAATCCCAAGGCATCATCTGATGCTAAGTCTACTAAATATCGGAGGATCATACTTCTTGAACCTCTCAAGTCTCCGCTGCTCATCATCTGAAGCATCTGCCCCATCCTCAGGCTGAACTTGCACTACAGGCGGTGCTGGAATGATCTCTGGGACCTGCTCAACATGCACTTGCTGCTCAGGAGTGCGGGCGGCGGGAGTCTGTGCTCCTTCCCCGGCCTGGGATATGGCTGCAGCAAGGGGAAGCAACCTTGGCTGAGCCAAGGTGGTGTACATACTCATGAACTGTTCCAGAGTCTCTTGAAATGCTGAAGTTGTAGTAGCAATAAGCGTGTCAAGTACCTGGACTCCAGCTGGATCCGCTGGTGGTACCTCGGCGGCAACTTGCGTAGGTGTTCTGGCTACACCACGTGCTCGTCCTCGGCCTCTAACCCGATCTCGGTCTCTAGCGGCCGCAGTAGGGGGCGCGGGTGCCTGATCATCTCGGGTAGCACATGTCCTCACCATCTGTGAGAGAATAGAAGAAAGAAGTTTAGAATTGTGATTTCAAAAATATCGCATGACAAGGAAATCAATTGAAGGGGAATTTTTCCTAACATTTACATAGCCTCTCGTAGATAAGTACAAGTATCTCCGTACCGATCAGAGAGACTCTAATAAATCGGCTTGTTATCCATGACTCCTATGAACCTAGAGCTCAAATACCAACTTGTCACGACCCCGGTTCGCCCTCCATAAACCATCGTGATGGCACCTAGTCTCTACGACTAGGTAAGCCTAATTTGCGGAAGAGAAACTAAAACTTGCAGAAGTAAACAATTCAAAACAGAAATAAAGTAGTAACAATGTTTAAATGTGCTGCTCGGCATACACCATGTTTAACTCTCAATACCAAACATAAATCCAAGACTCAGAAACCCATGAATCACAAGCTAAGAAAAATAATACTACATGGCTCTAACTCTGGAATTTCTAATAAAGAACAGAGAAGAACAGAAGGGCTAAATACTAAAGGCAGGAATAGAAAGGGACCCCTTGGTCTGCGTATGCGGCAAATGTATCTCGGAGTCTCTAAGCAGTCGCCTCCCTCAACGGTAGTAGGACTGATCAGTGGTACCTGGATCTGCACATGAAAAACATACACAGAAGGGGCATGAGTACACAACAGTGGTACTCAGTAAGCCAAGCCTAACCTTGGCTGGGTAGTGACGAGGAAGGTTAGTGCCCTACTGAGGTTAAATAAGATATAAAGATTAATAGTATAGAACATAACAGTATAATTGAGTACATCAGTAAATAACACAGGGTGAACAGAACATCAACAACTATACAAAACAAGGTAAACATGGAAAGGAAATATAGCTCAACACCGATAGTAACAATCGGGGATCTCCTAGGATACCGTCCTGCAGTCCCATCTTTGCATATCTAGTGAATCTCCCAGGATACCGTCCCGTAGTCCATCACACACACACACACACACACACACACACACACACACATATATATATATATATATATATATATATTCGAAGAATATCCCAGGATACCATCCCGTAGTCTAACTCATAGTGCGCTGGGATCTACCAGAATCCTATTCCGTAGTCCCAAATGTAAATACCTAGTACTGGAGGAATCTACCGGGTGCATTCCCATAGTTCCATATATCTGTGCAGGGGATTTATCAGGAATCTAACCCGCAGTCCCAAAGTAAATGTGCAGGGGGATCTATCGGGAATCTAACCCGCAGAGCCAAAGTAAATGTGCAGGGGAATCTAACCCACAGTACCAAAGTAAACAGACAAGGGGAAGCTACCGGAATCCCACATCCGTAGTCCCAATATAAATACACAGCAACAGCAAGAAGATATTCAAAAATAAAATTTCATATCAAGGAAACAAGTAATTCTAGCCTAACATATTTCACATAGTGCAATCAAGGCAGTTTAAGTAAATAGGTAATTCAAGTCAACTAAACATGCTTTCTAACTAACAACATGATAAATTTTGCAAGTATAATAAAGCAGGAAAAGAATCATGCTAACAAATATTTTAAGAAAACCGAATTTCCAACAATTTGCACAAGTACGCACTCGTCACCTCACGCACAAGACAATTCAATTACCAGACATACCAATCCGAAGAGGAAGCTCCCCCACACAAAGTTAGACAAGCCACTTAACTCGAACCAGCTCAAAATCAACTTGAAACCACACTTTTTCCACGAGTATCCAACTCCAAATGGCCCAAATCTATTCAATTCAATCGCATATTGTAAATAACACTTCAAGTAACTGATTCTAGAATTAAATTCTAAGCTAATACGCGGAAACATGTAAAATGACCAAAATGCCCTTCAGTACAACATCTCAGAATCGGGTAAAATTTAAATTTTCAAAACCCTCGCACTCTTACTAGTCTATACATAACAAGAACACTGAAATCCGAGTCCAAATGGCCCCTCAAATCCTCAATTAAAGGTCTCTTAAATTCAAGCCCTAATTACCCATTTTTTCGAAATTTCTCGACATTAATAAGGTCTTTAATTACATAAAAATGAGTTACGAAGTTAAGGACATTACCTCCAATCGATTTCCCTTTGTTTTCCTCAAAACTCCATCTCAAAAGCTCCAAACCCGAATGAAAATGGTGGAAGAATAGCCAAATTTTGCAAAGGCAACTATTTATATGTTCTGCCCAACAAATTCCGCATTTGTGGCCCTGGGACCGCATCTGCGATCCCGTTTCTGCGGAACAAGTGTCGCATCTACGACTTTCATTAAATGACCAATTTTTCGCACCTGCGGTCTTCCACTCGCAGATGCGGTTCCGCTTCTGCGGAAGATCCACCACATTTACGGAACCTGCTGAACAAACTAAAATCCGCTTCTGCGGTCTTTTTAGCCGCATCTATGGTCCCCAAGCCGCAGATGCAAAAATACCAGAAGCAGCAATGCTACAACTGCTGCAACACTTCTTCAACCTTCCCATCAACCATCCGAAATCATCCCAAGGCCCCCTGGACCTCAACCAAAAGCGCCAACATCACCTGATACCTTATTCAAACTTGTACCAATCCTTAAAACACCTAAAACAACATCGAAAACTCGAATTAATCAAGGATTTAAGCCTAAGAACTCCAATTTCCTCCAAATACGCTTTCGATCAAAAACCTAACCAAAACGCACTCGAATGACCTGAAATTTTGCACACACATCCCAAATGACATGACGGAACTACTGCAACTTCCGGAATTCCATTCTGACCCTCGGATCAAAATCTCACTATCGAACCGGAAACATCAAAAAAATTCAACCTTTGACATTTCAAGCCTAAATAAGCTACGGACCTCCAAAACACTATCCGAACATGCTCCCAACTCCAAAATCACCCAACGGAGCTAACAAAACCATCGGATTTCCCTTCCGAGGCCGTCTTCACACTGTTCCGACTATGGTCAATTTTTCAACACTTAAGCTCTCATTCAGGGAGTGTCTCAAAACTCTCCGAAACTCACAACCGAATATCCCGGTGAATCAAATTAGCATAATTAAACTTGGGGAAAGCAGTTAATAGGGGATCGAGACGTTAATTCTTAAGACGACCGGCCGGGTCGTCAGAATTGCATTCATTAAACAAAAATCACAAAAAATTACTACAATAGTCATGTCCACATTTTAGCTTTTAGTTTTAAATTAACTAGTGTTAAATTAGTAAAAATAAGTAATATTAATTTTACAATATAATTTAAGGTATAGACTAATTAAGGATTTTATTTAGCTTGTTTAATTAATTCAACTAGAATTTTTAAAATCAAAGAAAGAAAGAAGAACAAAAGAGAAAAGAAAGTTGTCTTATTTTTGAATTGGGTCAAGGCTCAAGAGACCCAAAAAAAGTTAAATTCACCCCAAAACCCCTCCCCTTTAATAAAAATACCTAGACTTATACCTATAAGACATCATATCCTAGACCTAAAGGAGAAGAGGAGACACAAAAAAGATCCCCTTCCCAAAAAAAATGAGAAAACGGTGCAACCCCCATTCCCCTTTCTTCTTCTCCATTCCTGATCACTTCGGTAAAACGTTTTCAAAATGCTTCCATATGGTTTAAACTCCATTTCTAACACACAAGAGAACAATCAGATCTCCTCAACCTAGCAACAACCGAGAACCCCCATAGCAGAACCCTAAAAGTTTCAAACTCTGAGGTCTGAAATTTCAGCTTCAAAAGCAAGAAAAAGAAAACAAAAACCACGAAGGATTCTTAAATCTGGTCGGATTTCTGTTGTGTTTGGTTTGATAATTTCTGGGTTTTTGAGTTGATTTTTGGCTAGGATTGGTGTTGTTTTCTGCCGATTCTACTGCTGACTTTGTTGAGCTCTAGTTGCTGATTTTTCTTTCAAATATGTTTCCAAGTTTTTCTTTGCTTGTAATCGTTTCCCGAATAAAGTTAATCAAAAGCAATTTCATGTACATTTTCTTACTATTCTATCTATTTTGATCTTTTCATGGTGAATAGGAGTCTCGGAAGAGCCGTTTAGAGATAAGTTAATTTGGCAGCTAGTTGTTTGGGTTTAATTATCAGTTTATGTACTAATTCTGTGCTTCTTTGTTCTAGTTGCTCGATACATTTTAGTCTTAATATTTTGATTGTAGTATTATGTATCGTTATGCTTTGTCGATTGATGATTTGAAGTTTGACTATAATTAATCTTCTGTTGTTAAATCGGAAACTGCAAAATCACCAGTGCATGAAGACTTATTTTGAAGCAGCAATGCTTTATTCTGTCTCAAATACCATGAATCAAATGCAGATTAGGTACAAGATAAGTTAAGATACTACATTCGATTTAATTTGGAAAAATAAAATTGCAGAATGCTTTGTTTTCGAGAGCCAATTAATGAAACAATGTCACGTTGTTTGAAAAAGAAGTTAACTTTGTTATCAGCTTCTTCATTGATTCTGAAACAATTGGTGCAAACATGGCATCAGATATGCTCACTACACAAGGATTCTGGCTGCTTAGGACAAATTGGCTTCTTCGTTGGGATAAATTTTTAGCTCAAACTTTAGTTTAGTTTAGCTTTGTAGATTGTGATAAACTCTTGGCCTTACAACAATTTTAAATCTAGTAGAATTACTTGAACATCGTAGCTTGCTTTAGGCGTGATTAATGAATAAATCATCATGACTATGAGTACAGTTCCCGTGGCATACTCATGATACCTAATTCTCAAATTTGGGGGTGCATTTCATGTAACCCGATCATTACAACATCTAATATCAATAAAATACACATGTCGTGAATCGCGGGTACATTTCATTTAGTGTGGTTCGCGGCGTGTTCCAAAACAAACAAGTGTACGACAATCATAACTTGTTCAAGAAATAATTCCATAAATCCTAAAAGCGGTTTTAAAAGAATTAAAAGGCGGTTATAAAGTCAAAAATACATAATAGGTTTAAAATGTGTAGTAAATCAGATAATAGGCCAATAATTAATAGTTTAAGCGACCGTGCTCGAACCACGGAACCCGAGAAGGCCTAACACCTTCTCCCGGGTTAAAGAATTCCTTACTTAGAATTTCTGGTTCGAAAACTTTTAAAATAAAGTCAAAATTTCCTCGATTTAGGATTTTAAAATAAACTGGTAACTTGGGACACCAAATAAACTATCCCAAGTGGCGACTCTGATAAAATAAAATAATCTCATTTCGAACAATGTCACTTTAATTTGAAAAACTCCCATATACCTTCTCGGGCGGTAAAAAGGAGGTGTGACAATATTTAGAAATGTCAAATTTCATATTAAGGCAAACAAGTAATTCTAGATTAGCATGCTACACAGAATTCAGGTAAAGCAGTTTGAGCAAATAAAGCAATTAAATCACTTAGACATGCTTTCTTAAGCTAACAACAGGCTTAATATTGCAAGTAATAAAACAGAAAAAGAAACATACTAGTAATTACTTAATAAAAACCGAATTTCCAACAATTAGCACAAGTACGCACTCGTTACCTCACGTACAAGGCATTTTAATTATCAATAATACCAAATACTAAGGGGAAGGTCCCCCACACAAGGTTAGGCAAGCCACTTACCTCGAACCGACTCAAAATCAGCCCGAGACCACGTTCTTGCCACGAGTACTCGACTCTAAATGGCCCAAATCTATTCAATTCAATTGCATAATATAAATAACACTTCAAGTAACTGATTCTAGAAAGAAATTTTAAGCTAATATGCGAAATTAGGTAAAATGAACAAAACGCCCCTCGGGCCCACGTCTCGGAATCGGGTGAAATTTACATTTACAGAATCCTCACACTCTCACGAGTTCAGTCATACCAAAAGTACCAAAATCGGACCCAAAATGGTTCCTTGAATCATCACTCAAAGGTCTCTAATTAATCAAGCCCTAACCCCCAAATTACCACTGATTTTCCTTAATTTTTCATGCTTATAATGATAAAAAACACTCCAATAACGAGTTTGGAGACCAAAGACCTTACCCCAATGAAATCCTCTGAAAATCTCTCTTGAAAATGCTCCCCAAGCCTTCTTCCCATTTGAAAAGAGGTGAAAATAGCTCAAATTTCGCGAAAGCAAGTATTTATATGTTTTTGCCCAGTTAATCCGGTTCTGCGACCTCAAACAGTTCCAAATTCTTCTGACAATCTTCTGAAACCATCCCGAGGCCCCCGGGACCTCAACCAAAGGCACCAACAAGTCTAATACCACTGCCCAAAATTGTAACAATCCTTAAAACACCACAAATAACATCGAAACGATGAAACAACCGCGAATTCACGTCTAAGAGCTCTAAAACTCAAAAAATACGCTTTAGATCAAAAAGTCTATCAAACCTCGTCTGAATGACCTGAAATTTTGCACACACGTCACATTAAATACTATGGAGCTTCTCCAACTTCTGGAATTCTATTCTGACCCTTGGATAAAAATCTCACTATCGAAGCAGAAACTTCAAAATTTGACTTTCGGCATTTCAAGCCTAAATTAGCTACGGACCTCAAAAACACAATCCGAACACGCCCCTAAGGCTGAAATCACCCAACGGAGCTAACGGAACCATCAGAATTCAATTCCAAGGTTGTATTCACATTGTTCCGACTACGTTCAAATTTCCAACACTTAAGCTCTCATTTTGGGACTAAGTGTCCCAAAACTCTCCGAAACTCAAAACCGAACATCCCGACAAATCAAAATAGCAGAAATAAACACGGGGAAAGCAGTTAATAGGGGATCGGGGTGTAAATTCTTAAAATGACCGGCCAGGTCGTTACAAGTTACCAGCTACACAATTTCTATAATGGTAGTAGTAAAGCATTCACAAATCAATATACAATGCGTCTTCTGCAACACACACTCTCCTCAATTGATATGAGAGAGTGCTATCATACTCTTAAACATCTGAAATCTCTCATGTTATCTAGAACTCGTGACCTTCCTTTTCAAAACCGAATTGCAACCTTGTCAATTCAATTCCAATGCCTCACGCGGCTCACTAGATCTATCATGATATCACGAGAAAATACAAAAATACAAGAAAATATGAAAATGTAGTATATACACTCTGTTGTGCCCCCTTTTTCCTCGCGGAATCTAGGTTTTGACATTCATTAGGAATAATTCATTTCTTTTCGGGAATTGGGTATTTGAATTTGAAGAGTCGCCACCTAACGGATTAAGGTGCGTTAGGGCACCTAAAGCAAGTAACTCATAAACTGGTTTGCATTACCAGAGATTGGGTAAGGGCTCGAAATAACCTTGAGGGGAAGGTGTTAGGCACACCTCGCGGTCCACTATGATGAGTCCTGGCCGAAGTCAAATTATGTGAATTAGTCTTATAAACAGATAAAGCAATTTAGACAAATTGGTATTACATTTAAAACAAAGGGGTAAAAAAGGGTCCTAGGTTTTGTTAGCCTATAGGATCACATCGGTACAATACACGGTAAACCTTCCTAAACTAGAGGGGTTACACGTGGCATTAGCGCACAGGTCATCATATCCTTGTACTACCCAATTACCCACCCCTTTAGCGGTTATATAAGCCGTTTTAATTAGACGAACTCTACGCATGCATTACCCATTCCTTCCTTGTGGTCGTGGAGGTGTTTAGGACCACTAATTTTAGATAGTTCTAGACTCTCCTAAGGTGTTTAAAAGGGAAAATCTAAGCGACAACAAAGTACAAACAGGACTATCAAGTAAGAAATAATTAAAGGGGCTTATGTTTACCTCCACAAATAAACAGACAATTAGCACGTCTCAAACAACAGATTTTAGATATTTCAGAAAGGTCCTAGAACAGGATATCTACGTGAGCATGACAAGCACACAATATGTAGCATTGTGCTAAGGCGAAGCGATAGAGACCTAATCAATTTGCCTACTGATTTTAGAACCTGTTGAATCTGGGCAGTCACAAATAAGCAAAGCATAGTTTCACAGTTTTTATTAGAACTTGATTACCTATAGGCTTGCCTAGGCGTGGATCTGTAATACCCTATAAACATGTTGTCCAAAATTCTGGGAATTAGTTTAAAACAGTTTGAACTTATTAAGTCTTATAGGCATGCTGGTCTAGGTGCTGAATATTACATTACAGAACTGGTTTATACACACTTATCTCTTTAACATCTAAGTGTTGAGATTCTTTTTAAGAATTTTTATAGACATGATAGTTATTGATTTAGGCGATTTAAACATGGTTTAAAAGCAAATACAGTCCTAAAGCAAGATCTCTAATGCACAGAAAGAATGGACATTTTGTTAGGCAGAATTATAGCAGTAACTTAATAATATGATTTCTATATGATCATGCAGAAACAGAATTTTGTAACAAATGAGGTAGTGTGCCTATAACATGTTGTCCAGTATGCCAAGTGATCCTAAAAGCATGGTTTCTAATGCAGGTAAACATAGTATAGACCTAAATCATGATTTCTAATACAATAAACATAATGTAAACCTAAAGGCATGATTTCTGCCCGGTTCCCCACAAAAATCATATAAGAATCCCCCCTTTTACTAATTTCCCCAATATATGTTTACAAAGATTATCATTACAGATCATAAGTGAATAAATTACATACTAAATATAAGTTATGATATAAGGAGCCTGAAATAGGCCCAAAGGGAACCTAGAAGTACCTGGCCTTCAAAACAGTCCAAGATATCATAGTCTATAGTATCTAATGAGGTATCCGAGTGCATCAAAGTTCCCAAGGACCCCGGGAAATGCTCACACCAAGATCCTTATAAACAGAGAAGTAGATATATGCGGTATGGAAGGGCCAGCCCCAATGTGCCAGAGTTCGGAGGAATCTCATGGATTCCTAGGCAGTACACACACTGGATGGAAGAATTTAAATAATCTAAGAGTGAAGTGAGAGTGCTTGACATAGTTGGAAGAACATAGTAAAAACAGTATAGAGGTAATAATTTTAGGAGTGAAAAGATATTTCAGGAATGGAAACAGTTTTAAGAAATGTTAAGAGTGAAAACAGTTTTGGAAGCAATTCTGAGAATAACAATGATTCAACAAACAATCACACAATTACCAAACTTAGAGTGCCCAGATTCAAAGCCATTTATGACGTGATTCTAAGTGAAGACAAACAAGTTTACAAACAGAGATCATGGGGGTTGGGAACATAGGGAGCTTAAATCAGAAACACATGAACATGGATAAGAGGGAAAACATATTGATCAACAAGTACACAGAACAAGCAGGGATTGATTTACAACCAGTGAAAAATTCATAGCATTAGAATACAAACTATTGATTCAGAGTATTAACAAGGAAAATATACTTAAAGCTAAAGTGATAATAGACATTAGAACATAGAGACAGAATACTGGAATATCTATATTGAGGACAAGGGTCTACCACACAAAATTAGTCATACCAATTGTGGTTAATCAGATAAATTAGGAGCCTAAACTACTTAAAATGGGCATGCTAGTTAAAGGAAACATACAAGAGCTCAAGTAAACATGCCTAGACATGCTGATTAAAACACGGAACAAGAGGGGGTAAAACTTAAGCATACTGATCAAAGTAGTAAACAGGAAGAATAACTAAGTACATAATCAGTTAAACTAGTGCAGAAATAGGCATGGATTTAACAACTGTGGAGCACATAGATTTGAATTTCAAAATTATATTGAAATAAGAACATACCAGTTAAGGAAGCAAAGTGCAGAAAGGAAAGCAGGTAAAGTTCCACAGTCCAACCTTGATTTTCAGCCGGCTAGACGAGCAATAAGCACAAGTAGCAGAAAGAGAGATGAGAGAAAGTTTGAGTGTGTGTGTTCATTTTTGAACTATTGTCCGTATTTTTGAGAGGTAGAACAAGAGTGTATATATAGCACTTAAGGAGTAGAGCAAATAAGGTAAAGAGAATCAGAAGTCAGTCAATTATGGAGCAATCAAATAATCACAGAATCAATTCATATAAGGGAGTCCAGAATAGAACCATTAATTAGGGGTAATCACTTAGTGGTCACAACAAAAGGGGGTTAATTAGGGTAAGGAATCCAAATCATATCAAATAGGGAATCAGTAAGAATTACAAAACCATACGGATAACTTATTAAGGCAAGTGTGATCAATTAAAGTCACAAATAAGATCTATGCACATAGATTTTAACAGGGCAAAATAATAGGAAATAATCAGTAAAACCTTCAAAAGAATACTAATTTTTGGGAAAGAATTACTCAAATTCCATAAATAGAAATTAAATAAATAAAGCTTCACAAAAGTACAGAATTCAGCTAGAAAAATAGGTTCGAACCATAAATAGAGATTAATTAGGGTAAACTCCCAAAGAAATACTGGATTTTAACAAGGAAAGCATTTAAGCCCCAAAACGGAGTAAACTAATACGACTAGTATCACAGAAATAACAAAGTATCGAAACAAAATTGAAGAAAACAGTATATCGCACAGAATTAACTAGGGTTTGAACATTCATGCCAAAATCAGTTAAGATGATGAAGAAACAATTAACCAAACACTGAGAACTTAGAAAAATCGAAGAAGAAAAATTTGAGATGAAACCTAGTTTAGAAAGAGATTAAAAATCAAAATAATCAATTAAAACAAGAGATTTTTTGAAGGAAAACACTAAATAACATTCGAATTACCTCAGATCTATAAAGATCAGAGAAGGACCGATAGTATCGAACTAGGGTTTTCAGAAAAATAGCAGAGGTGAAGAGAATATGTCAAGAACCCAAAGATTCGTAATAAAACAAGGAGAGATCCTTACTTATGAACAACAAATGGCCTAAGACAGGCCGGTAAACAAAGTTTCAAACCAAAACCAGTTGGAGTTCCTTGAGATCTTCTCAAGGACTCATGAAGTCAAAAAGCCATGGAACGTAAGAGCCCAGGGGTGGTCGGAGAAGACGTAGAAGCACCATAGAAGGGAGGTTTACACCGGTAATGGCGACTAGGGTTAGGGTTAGGTTAAGACAGAGTTGGGAGATGAGGGGAAACGATGATGGCGGGTTTTGAGAGAATGGAGGGGATTAGGGGGGTCGTTTGGGATTAATATGGTAAGAAAGAATAATGGTCATTGATCTTAGAGATCAATGGCTAGGATTAGAAGGGGGTATGGGTCGGGTTAGGTTTAATTGGGTTGGGTCTGATTTGAATTAGGCTTGGGTTAAATAAATTGGATTGGGGGGGTGGGGTCCGATTTTGGGTGTGAATTAGGGGCTATTATTTAAATACCCATTTTACTAAATAAAATAATTTTAAAAATAGATAATTAAATGATAAAAAATGATTTTCAAGCATGAAGGTGATCTAAAATAATTATTCAATATTATAAAAATATGAAAAGTTATTTTCTGTATAGATAATGTAGTTATACATATATAGGGGTTATTTTTGCAAAATATGCAATTATAGTCATAAACATGTAAATGTAATTATAAAAAATACAATTAAAATATTTAAACACTCATATGAACATAAATAATTAATTTATATGATTAAATCATCATAAAATAATATGAGAGATAGTTTTGAACATTTATGTAATAAAAATGCAGAAATAAATGGATTTAGGGCCTTTAAAAATTGTAGAGAAAATTGTAAAACACTTGTGCATATTTGTAAATGTGTGTATAATATTTTGAAAGTATTTATGCAAAAATTTAAAATATATGAGGGAAAAATTGGGTATCAACAGCTGTCCTCTTTACCCGAGAAGGATGAAAGAGTTTTCGAGTAAAGAAATGATGATCGATTTTGACCGAGTGGGTGTTTTGAATTATATAGGCCGAACCCTAGACTTTGAGCATCCTACATATCCCTGGTTTTACAGGAATCAGGCCATGTGTAGTTCTGGACCCACCGGTGAATGAAGCTGATGGAGTTGGTATAAGAATGGTAGCCAGTTTCAGCAAAGGTTCTTTTGCGAAGCGTAATGTTGGATGGAGTTATGGTTTTGAGTCCGGAGTGTAACGGATGTATTATAGGGAAGATAGCTAGATATCACAGAATAAGGTGGGTAATTGATGGGAATTGGTTATAATGGCAAAGTGAAAATGTTATGAGCGGAAACCGGAGCGAAGGCTGCTCCTATTTGAAGAATGGTTACCTCCTGGATTACCTGCAAAACTTAAATCACAGTGCATGCGAGTAAACAACAACAACAACAAAAAACCCAGTTTGATCCTAACAAGTAGGGTCTGGGGTGTGTAGTCTGTACGCAGACCTTACCCCTACCTAATGCAGGTAGAGAGGCTGTTTCCAATAGACCCTCGGCTCAGGAAGGGCAAGAAGAAGAAGAGGAATGCAGGGGAGGAAGAAATATGGAAGATAAAAGAAAAGGGAGAGATAAAGGATAAGTGGTACCAAATAATAGCAATAGGGAATACAATACCTGAGGCGAACAAAACCACATAACATAATAAAAATCTAAGAATATGAAAGGACATGCATACTACTAAGACTATCGGTGAACAACTATAGACTACCTACTATCCTTCTACCTTAATCCTCGACCTCCACACTCTCCTATCAAGGGTCATGTCCTTAGTGAGTTGAAGCATCTCCATGTCCTGCATAATCACCTCTCCCCAATACTTCTTAGGCCTACCTCGACCTCTTCTCAAACTCTCCATGGCCAACCTCTCACACCTCATAATGAGAGCTTCAATTCTTCTCATTTTAATATGTCTGAACCATCTCAGCCTCGATTCCCGCATCTTGTCCTCCTCGGAGGCTACTCTCACTTTGTCTCGGATAGCTTCATTCCTAATCTTATCTCTCCTGATACACCCACACATCCATCTCAATATCCTCATCTCTGCTACTCTCATCTTCTGCATGTGGGAGTATATAGATGATGCAAATTCCCTTTGGGCCATGAAAGATTATCTTTGGACAGTGCGGATGACGTCCTTAGACTATGATGTCCTGGGCCATGAGTTGTGAGATAGGAGATTTGCAGGCCACAAAATGATGTTCTCGGTCCATGAGGATGGTGCCTTTAAACCATGACGCCTTTGAATAATGATGTGCAAATATTGAGAGATTATCAAGCCATGACATGGTGTCTTCAAGTTATGAGGATGATGCCTTCGGAATATGACACCTTTGGACATGTTGGCTATATGTCGGCCCATGAAGTGCAGAGATATAAAAAAAAGTGGTAGCAAGACAAATCTTAGTCTCGTGCGGAGTTTGGGGCAAAGCTTAGCCCGAGGGAAGAAGATAGTGCCAAGAATAGAGCAACATTTTTGTAAGGAGGGACAATGCTTAGTCCCAAGGAGAAGGAAATGCTTAGCCTTATGCAAATATGGAGGCAAGGCTTGGCCTTATGCAAATATAGGGGTAGGGATTAGTCTTGTGCAAAGAGAAGGCAATGCTTAGCCTTATGCAAATGTGGAGGTAGGGCTTAGCCTCGTACAAGATTTTAGACAGGGCTTAGTCTCATTCAAAGAGAAGGCAATGCTTAGCCTTATGCAAATGAGGAGGTAGGGCTTAGCCTCATGCAAGATTTATGATAGGGCTTAGTCTCATGCAAAGAGAAGGAAATGCTTAGCCTTACGCAAATGTGGAGAAAAGGCTTAGCCTCATGCAAGATTTGAAACAGGGCTTAGTCTCATGCAAAGAGAAGTCAATGCTTAGCCTTATGCAAATATGGAGGCAGGGCTTAGCCTCATGCAAGATTTGAGATAGAGCTTAGTCTCATGCAAAGAGAAGGCAATACTTAGCCTTATGCAAAAGTGGAGGAAGGGCTTAGCCTCATTCAAGATTTGAGACAGGGCTTAGTCTCATGCAAAGAGAAGGCAATGCTTAGCCTTGTACAAATATGGAGGCAGGGCTTAGCCTCATGCAAGATTTGAGACAGGGCTTAGTCTCATGCAAAGAGAAGGCAATACTTAGCCTTATGCAAATTTGAGGCAGGGCTTAGCCTCATGCAAGATTTGAGACAGGTCTTAGTCTCATGCAAAGAGAAGGCAATGCTTAGCCTTGTGCAAATATGGAGGCAGGGCTTAGCCTCATGCAAGATTTGAGACAGAGCTTAGTCTCATGCAAAGAGAATGAACTGCTTAGCCTTATGCAAATATGGAGGCAAGGCTTAGCCTCATGCAAGATTTGAGATAGAGCTTAGTCTCATGCAAAGAGAAGGCAATGCTTAGCCTTATGCAAATATGGAGGCAAGGCTTAGCCTCAAGCAAGATTTGAGACAGGGCTTAGTCTCATGCAAAGAGAAGGCAATGCTTAGCCTTGTGAAAATATGGAGGTAGGGCTTAGCCTCATGCAATATTTGAGACAGAGCTTAGTCTCATGCAAAGAGAAGGCAATGCTCAGCATTATGAAATGAACAGGTAGCAAATAGGAGTAGACTATTTCTTAGTTGGAGATATATTTGCATTTGGCAGCTTGATTGATAGTGACTTTGATATGTGTATGTTTGCAAATACTTCTGTTAGGTTCACCATGCATGCGTCCAAAGAAAAATTATGAGTTTTGTAAGGGGAGGTTGGTTCGTGCCTTCGTCTGCTGGCTTTGCTTTGCTACGTTATGGAGGCCTTGTTTGAATTGCCCTAGGTAACACCTGGCTGTCACGAAAATAGAGTTTCGAAAATATGCACTTATTGATGAAAGTAAAGTTATTTTAGAAAACATCACGAAATATTAAGTAATTTTAGATAAAGTAATGACTGTAACACGTTTCAGGGACATTGCAGCTTTCTTGATTTAGAATTTTGAGGATCCTCTTCAAAATTCTGCCTCAGTTTGATAAATGGTCTTTCGCCATTTGCGTGCGATGAAACTTGCTGACCCTTCTCCGGAATTTTGAGAATCCTTCTCAAAATTCTGCCCCAATTTCTTTACCAATTTCTTACTTTTTGGCCTATGATGGAGTTGGCGGGACTAGCTCCGAAATTTTGAGGGTCCTCCTCAAAATTCTACCCCAGTTTCTAGTTCTAGGAGAAAAATGAAAATTTTATTAAGATATGACCGAACCCACAGGGCTGCCTACGTATCCCCTCTTAAATGGGAATCAGGTCAAGCGTAGTTTAGTTACATTAGATGAAGAAATGTGAATAGTCTAAACATAGTATCTCTTGACTGCATCTGAATTGATTGGTTTCGGCCAAACTTCTTCGTCTATTTCTGCAAGTATGGGTGCTCCTCCTATTACCGCCCGGTGAACCATGTTAGGATCTTGCCAGTTGGGAGAGAATTTCCCTTTGGCTTCATCTTGATATGGGAAGATCTTCTTCAGTACCAACTGTCCTGGTACGAATTTACTTGGTTTGACTCTTTTGTTGAAAGCCCTGGATATTCTGTTCTGATAAAGCTGACCGTGACATACTGTGTTCATTCTTTTTCCGTCTATAAGGGCCTGTTGTTCATAGCGACTCCTTATCCATTCTGCATCGCTGAGTTCGACTTCCTGTATGATGCTCAAAGAAGGAATCTCTACCTCGGCTGGGATGACAACTTCGGTCCAGTTGATGTGCGGACTGTAGTGTGGTACCCCAATAGGGCAAAGGGTAACATCTCGTGCCATTGTTTGTGGTTTTCTACCATCTTCCTTAGTATCTTCTTGATGCTCTTGTTGGCGGCTTCTACGGCTCCATTCATCTGAGGTCTGTATGTTGTAGAGGTTTTGTGCTTGATTTTGAAGGTTTCACACATAGCACTCATCAGGTCACTGTTGAGATTGGTGGCATTATCAGTGATAATGGACTTCGGAACTCCGAATCAGCAAACAATACGATCCTTGACAAAGTCTGCAACGACTTTCTTGGTCACAGCTTTGTAGGATGCAGCCTCTACCCATTTTGTGAAGTAGTCAATGGACACTAAAATGAACCTATACCCGTTTGAAGCAGTGGGCTTGATCGGACCAATGACATCCATTCCCCAAGCAGCAAAAGGCCAAGGTGCACTTGATACGTTGAACGCATTGGGGGGTACCCTTATTATGTCTACATGTACCTAACATTGGTGGCATTTCTGTACATATCAGATGCAATCCGTCTTCATGGTCATCCAAAAATACCCAGCTTTGAGTATTTTCTTGGCTAGAACAAAACCATTCATATGTGGTCCATAAGTTCTGACATGTATTTCTTTGAGCAGTCTGGAAGCCTCTTTTGCGTCAATACACCTTAACAATCCTAGATCAGAAGTTCTTCTATACAGGGCCCCTCCGCTTAGGAAGAAGTGATTGGACAGCTTCCGCAGTGTACGCTTCTGAGTATGGTTCGCTTATTCCGAGTATTCTCCTTTCACCGAATATTCCTTGATATCGTGCAACCAAGGCTTTCCATCCATTTCCTCTTCAACATGAGCATAGTAAGCCGGTTGATTATGGATCCTCACTAGGATGGAATCAATAAAATTCTTGTCTGGATGTTGTATCATTAATGCCAAAGTGGCCAGTGCATCTGCGAACTCATTTTGAATTCTGGGCACATGTTTTAATTCTATCTTTGTGAATCTTCTTATCAACTCATGTACATAATGCAGGTATGGTAGTATTTTGGTGTTCTTTGTAGCCCATTCTCCTTGAACCTGATGTACCAGACGATCCGAATCACCGATAACTAGCACTTCTTATATATTTATATCGATGGCCAGAATGAGCCCCATGATGCAAGCCTCATATTCCACCATGTTCTTGGTGTATGGAAACCTGAGCTTCGCAGATATAGGGTAGTGTTGACCTGTTTCTTATACCAAAATTGCTCTAATGCCCACTCCTTTAAAGTTTGCAGCTCCATCGAAGAACATCCTCCAACCGTCGTAAGCTTCAGTAATGTCATCTCCTATTAATGATGCTTCTTCATCAGGAAAAATATGTTTTCAAGGGTTTGTATTCCCCTCCCATAGGATTTTCAGCAAGATGGTCTGCTAATGGTTGTCCTTTGACCGCCTTCTGAGTTACATAGACGATATCGAACTCACTTAACAGTATCTGCCACTTGGCTAAATTCCTGATCGGTATGATATTATGAAAGATGTACTTCAGAGGGTTCATCCTAGATATGAGGTATGTGGTATAGGCACCGAAGTAATGCCTCAATTTCTGAGCTGTCCAGGTTAAAGCACAACAAGTGTACTCCAGCATAGAGTATCGTGCTTCATAGGGTGTGAACTTCTTACTCAAGTAGTATATGTCTTGCTCCTTTCTCTCTGTCTCATCATGTTGTCCCAAAACACATCCGAAAGCTCCATCTAATACATATAGATAGAGTAGAAAAGGTCTCACAGGTTCTGGAGGGAGTAGGACTAGCGGTATAGACAGGTATTCATTGATTTTGTCGAAAGCCTTCTGACAATCTTCGGTCCAACTCGTTTCAGCATCTTTCCTCAACATTTTGAAGATAGGTTCACATATAACTGTGGACTGTGCTATGAAGCAGTTGATGTAGTTGAGACATCCTAGGAAGCTCATCACACCCTTCTTGCTCTATGGTGGCGGTAACTTTTGAATAGCCTTAACTTTGCATGGGTCCAACTCGATTCCTCGGTGACTGACAATGAATCCCAATAACTTTCCTATAGGAACCCCAAATGCACATTTTGCGGGGTTCAGTTTTAAGTTGTACCTCCTTAACCTGTCAAAGAACTTTCTCAAGTCTGCTATGTGATATGCGGCCCTCTTGGATTTGATAATGACATCATCAACATATACCTTTATTTACTTGTGTATCATATCATGGAAGATGGTTGTCATGGCTCTCATGTAAGTAGCCCCAGCATTCTTTAGACCGAATGGCATTATCTTATAGCAATATACCCCCCACGGTGTGATGAAAGCTATTTTCTCCGAGTGTTCTTCATCCATCCAGATCTGGTGATAACCCGCGAAGAAATCTACAAAGGATTGGAGTTTATGCTTGGCGCAATTGTCGATCAGGATATGTATATTTGGCAGTGGGAAGTCGTCCTTGGGACTTGATCTATTTAAGTCTCGATAGTCAACACATACTTTGACTTTTCCATTTTTCTTCGGAACTGGTACAATGTTGGCTAGCTAGGTTGGGTACTCAACTACCCTTAGGAATTTGGCCTTGATCTGCTTAGTGACCTCTTCCTTGATTTTTAGACTCACGTCTGGTTTGAATTTTCTAAGTTTCTGCTTCACTGGTGGACATATTGGATTGGTAGGCAACTTGTGAGCCACTATGGATGTGCTCAGACCGGTCATGTCATTATATGACCATGCAAAGATATCCTCATATTCCTTCAAGAAATGAACGTACTCCTCTTTCTCTGGCGGTGATAAGTGAATGCTTACGCGAGTTTCCTTGATGGTCTCGGCATCTCCCAAATTTACTGCTTCGGTTTCATCCAGGTTAGACCTAGGCTTATTCTCAAAGTTCTCAACCTCTCTGACAATTTCCTCAGGTATTTCATCTTCTTCCTCTGAGTCACTATGCTTATGTTGTGTTGTCTCATTACATGTCACAGTCAACGGTTCATTAGGAAAAGTAATAATAACATTGTATAAAGAGAGATGTGAAAGATAATAATAAATAGCAATGCATTGATTAAATTTTGAAAGTATCCTAAACAAGTACGGCTCGATGAATCGAGCAATTATTTTGAAACAAAATGCGTCTTTAAAACAAAATTACTGCAAACATTTGAAGTGCCTAGCATGGGTATAGAAATAGATTAGGCTAAATGCCAAGCTACCTAGGGACTCGGTAGGCCTGTGATGGTGTGGCAGTCCACTTCCTAAGAATGGCTCATTTCTCCACAGTCCGAATGGTGAGGCCTTCTTCCTCCTCCTCCTCAATTATTGCATTGCAATCCATGTCTTTGTCCTCTAGGAACAAATTCCTTAGCCCAGCTAAAGCTTCTTCCTCTTTTGTTCCCTATATTGTATCAGCCTGATGAGTCTGACCCATATATGGCACTGGTTGCTCTAGAGGGTAATAAAAACCATGCCATGGAGGTGATCAATTATCATACTCTTGCCATGTATACTGGTATCCAAGCCCAAAGGCTGTACCATGACGTTTAAGCTATATTGGTTTAGTAATGCCCTGGAGATTCTTCCCAAGCCCTTTGTCGGGTTCATACCTAGACCATGCCAGTATGCTTTCTATTTTGTTACTCCACCATTTATCTTTCTCGGCTGCATCGACATGTTCGGTGTGGTGATAAGTTGCCCCTTCTAGCCTTCTTCTGTTCTCGATAACCGAGATGATTTGACTGGTGTAAATGGGATTACTTCCATCTCCGTGAATGAACACCTCATGATGTTCCATTCAAACTTCATGGCCTGGTGTAGTGTGGAAGCCACAGCCCCAGCGGCATGTATCCAAGTTCGACCCAACAGAAGATTGTATGTAGCTAATATGTCAAGCTCTTGGAATTCAACATCGAACCAAGTTGGCCCCATCTGTAGGCAAAGGTTAATTTCCCCAATTATAGCCCTTGGAGACCCATCAAATGCTTTCACGTTCATACTTCCCACCCGTATCTCATGGAAACCTTTGCCCAATCTTCCTGTTTTGGTCATTCCTTGTGCAACATCAGATTCTTCCATTTTTGCTTTTCCCTTTTGCCTAGCTTCGGCAACGTAATCCCAAGGTATGGCCTTGGAATTGAAAGAAGGTGTGGTTGATACTATCACTGTGAAAGGTGTGGCCACTTCTACCTCAAATGAAGCAGGTGTGGCTGTAGACGGAGCTACCTCTACCTTAAATGGAACCGATGCGGTTACCTCAACCTCAACTGATGACTATGTCTGCACCATAATAGAAGTGAGTGTGACTGCAGGTTTAAAATCATTGTCTTCCCGAATAAGCCCTATTGACCCCTCGGGATCCCATTCTTCATCCGTCTCTATCACATGTACCCCCATCACCCCTATGATCTGGGAGAGGATTGTTGCAGATGTTGGGTGCAACTTCCTTTGCCTGTATGACCTTGTTATTGATCAATGTCTGGATTTTATCTTCAATGTTCGGCACTCGTCAATGGTGTTCCCCTTCATACCGGAATGATATTCATAGGTTTTGTTTGGGTCGACCCATTGGGATGAGTTCTCTAATACCATAATGGGAATAGGAGTGACATAACCTATGGCCTTCAACCTTTCGTACAGCTGGTCGATCGGTTTAGCAATATTGATGTATTGTCTGGGTGGTTTGCGGTCAAAGTTAGGTTAGGGTTTCTGGTAATTTATATGAGTTAGAGGTGAATGATAGTAGGCTGACTGGTTGTTATAAGTATGATAGGCAGTGGCGGGTTGAAAATATTTGGGAGATGAGGGTTGGTATGCGGGTAGAGGTATTTGATATGTGGGTGGAGGTGTTTGGTATATGAGTGGAGATTTTGGGCCCTAAGCCACCATTAATGCCCCCACTTCTCTTTTCTTTGGTATGCCGCCTGATTGTAATTCTTTGTTCGTGGACTGTAGTGCCTCGCAATTTTTTACCATCCCACTTTTGATACCTTCTTCAATCCTTTCTCCAAGTTTGATGATATCGGAGAACTTGTGATTCTCAATAACCATTAGCCTTTCATAATACTATGGGTCCTGTACCCTGACAAAGAACTTATTCATTTGTTCTTCTTCTAGTGTTGGTCTGGCCTTGGTTGCTTCTGACCTCAACCGAGTAGCATACTCGCAGAAGGTCTTAGTTGGCTTCTTCTTTAAATTATGGTTGTAGAAGACATACAGTGCGTTCTCCATGTTGAACCTGAACCGGTCCATAAATTCTAATGCCATGCTCACCCATTTGGCCCACTTCTTAGGGTTCTAGCTTATGTACCAAGACAGGGCATCTCCGGTAAGACTTCTCGTGAAGAGCTTTATTTGGATCCTTTCATCTTTTCCGACCCCCACGAGCTTGTCACAGTAAGTTCTCAAATGAACCTTGGGATCACCTGTTCCGTCAAACATTTCGAACTTGGAAGGTTTGTAACCCTTTGACAGTTCCACGTCCGGTTGTATGCACAGATCCTCATAATTCATACCTTTTACCCCTTTGCCTCATTCGACACCCTGAACTCGACTTGTCAATTTCTTGAGTTCCTCGGCCATGTTCTTGATGAGAAGGTCCTTCTCAGTGGATTCTAGTGTATAAGATATCGGTTGAGTAGAGTGAGGCATAGTTTCCACATATATAGGGTTGTTTTGGTGAGTGCCAGGGACTTGGGTGTAGTGGTGGTCATTGGTTGAGTTTTGAGGGTCGGGAATGAGTTGTGGTGTGTTCTAAGGAGTGTTATAGGTAGTGGTTGGTGGGTACTGGATTGATTGATGATGGGGTTGTGGTGGAGTTAGTATCGATAAGGGATTGGGATTTTATGGTGGAGTTGCATATTGATGTGGTGCAGGAGGGTTTTGTGGATGCTGGTTTGGTGTGTTTTGGGGAGGCGCTGGGTTTTTGGTATTTTGTTGGTTGATATCGGGGACGTTCATGGTGAGGGATAGGTTTACTAGGTTGCGAACCTGCTCAAGTTCTCCTTCTAACTCCAGTATCTTTTGTTCCAACCGAAAAACCAAATCATTTGGTGCCGGAGTACTCCGACCATCTGATGTTTCTGCATTCTCAGCATTCTCCTTTCGAATACCACTTAAGTCATCCATCTTAGCTTTTCCTCTTCTTTTCGAATCACTCGGAGGAGGAGGTGGATGGCCTCTAGATCTGGTGTGATATGTTGATGATGCCAATATGTGCGAACCAATCTTAGGGGATGGAAATAATAAAGAATAAAAAAAAATAAAAGGTAAATAAGTCAATAAAGGTTCTGAAAAGTTTGCAGTATTTAAATGCATATTGCGGGAATGTAAATTCGCGTCCTAATTTGGGAGTCCTGTTGTGCCCGAGGTAGGCCTACTGACAAATAGATTTTGAGAAATTTAGTGCCAATAATTTCCTCATTTCATTAATGTAAAAATAGACGACCCAAAACGATACTAAATAAGATAATGTCACTAATGACACTTGGCCTTATTACATTTTAAAAAAGCAAGTAAATCTAATCTATTTGGTCCCAGAAGGACCCTCTCCAAATTGGATTCTTTTGTCGATCAATTCCCCCAGTTCGCACAGGTTCAACAATAAGAATGCCCTTGCCAAATGTCCTCCTTCATTTCCCTCAGCGTTCTGGCAATCAGTGACTTTCTTTCTCATTTTCCCTTCCAATTCCATCAGACTGTACTCAAAATATTCCAGCCTTTTGCTGGATTTAACAGCCCTCTATTTTCACTCATTGATCATTTCCATGTCGGCCTTATGTTGTTCCATATGCTCAGCTTCAGACTCGCAAATTCTTTTGCGCAATTTGTTGTACTTCACCTCTGCTTCAGAAACTTCATCTATGACCCTGTTTTCTGGACCAACCCTTGGCTCGAAGATTCCTGCTATGTTATCGTCCAACCATGAGGGGTAAAAGTATGTATGACCAGCATGATATCGATCTGTCTCTATGGTATCCTTTTCCATGATAATTTTCAAGTGCCACATGTGTTATGCTTCGTTTTTATATGGGATGGTGTCACCCTAAAAATCGGCTATGAAGTGACTCATTTTAGTGACTCGCGGTGTCACGCCCCGAATTTGGGAGAGCAAGACCGACACCTAGTGCCTTACATATCCTTGCGTACCAACTTGCAACTAAGGGACTCTGAACATATGATGTCATACTTTTGGCCATGGGCCATATTTCAAGACGACAACGAATGCTGACTAAATATGAATATAAATCTTGGCCAACAAGGCCGTCATATTTATTACAACTGACAAACCAACCAAATATACATACAAGGCCTGAAAGCCCAACATACTGCACTAAATGACAAGATATGTCTACAAGCCTCTACTAATGGATATACTGCGATCGGAATGGCTATCTGACCTACTCATGTCATGAAGAGGCCTACTCTTCTGTCTGTCTGACCTGCACGCATGAAATGCAGCGCCCCTAGAAAAGGGACGTTAGTATGAAATAATGTACTAAGTATGTAAGGCAATATACTGAAAGCTGAAACTGAACTGATAATATAATAATTGCAAGTAGCTGGAAGTCAAAGATAATCTGAAGATATGTTTACCTGCTGATACTGACTTAATTCTCTCAATATAGTAAGTAAAATAGTTGTCCGGCCCTATAAGGCTCGGTATACATATATATCTGCTCTGCCGTAGTAGGCTCGCTTATAAGAGCTCGACCATACTAGGCTCTGTATCTTGACCAACAGGGCTCGCTCATAAGCGCTCGGCCATAGTAGGCTCTGTATCTCGACCAACTGGGCTCGCTCATACGTGCTCGACCACAGTAGGCTCGGTATATAACTTACCATCTGATCAGAGGTTGCCCAATAGGGGCCTGCCCATCAATTATAGCTCGATGGTAATGAAAATACTTTTAATACTGTATATATGTAACTTCAATGCTCTCTTGACTGGAATAAGGAAATACTCAACTAAATATGAAATCCCGATAAAGAGAATATTACAAATTACAACACTAGAAAAATATACGCAATTTGCGAGACTAGCAAAATATACGTAAATTTCGGGATATGAATGTAATGACGGGATCATGCCAAATGAAAGAAGAGCTTAGCATTAACATACCTTTAAGGTCAACTTTCTACTTGTATCCACGAACAATCTCCTCTATGCGTTAATCTTATATGCCAAAACTAGTCTTCCTCCACCTTACTTCATACGAAGAAGTCTCCAATTTGCTATTATACAGAGGAAACCAATGAAAATACACATATTTCTACTTCCATCTGGTATTGTTACTTGTTTTTATGCATTGGTTAGAGACCGGGACTTTTGGTCTGCACAATGGAGTTGAGGAGAAGCTTTGCTTGACACCAACAGAATTTGGACTTGATGTTGAAGACTATCCTATTGGTGAGTGACCCTAATTTTCCAAAAAGTCTTGGTACAAAACTTGCTCTTAATTTTTTTTATTGTAATTGTTTCAGGTAAGATGAGTAGGAATTCATTATGCACATGCACTCAGTATTGTTTCTAAAGTAGGAGCTTATATGTGAAACCATAAACCTTGCTTTAAAGGATTTGTGCATGTAAGGTTCAGAGGCTTCTTAATGCCTTCCATATTTGCAAAAGATAAACTTTTTAAGTTATAATGGCTAAACTATCAAAATGGCTAATGTATGGCATTCTTCACGTGTTTTTGGTTTCTGAAACAACCCCCTAAATCATCAACTCTTAATGATCCCTTTCCAAGAAACGAGATATGCCCTCATATACTTGACACATCAACACAACTTTAAATATGCACTACAAGTGTAATGCTTCCAAACATTAAGAGTCATTACTTGAAACAAAGGTGGATTCCACGTGGGGATGGGGTGGAAATTTTAGTCTATCCTATAGTTAATTAATTAATTAGGTAATGTCCCGCTACCCTGTAGTTAACCAATTATCTGGATAATTAAAATTTACCACAAATTACTTAAAATATTACTCACTTTCCACATACATTATACACCTTATTATCATGGCCATGTAGGGGTGGAAATTTTAGTCTATCCTATAGTTAATTAATTAATTAGGTAATGTCCCACTACCCTGTAATTAACCAATTACCCGGATAATTAAAATTTACCACAAATTACTTAAAATATTACTCACTTTCCACATACATTATACACCTTATTATCATGGCCATGTAGTACCTTGTATGGCACTAGTCCATAAATACCGGGGTATTTTAGCTCGGACCGTATTTTACCCCAACATGCCAAACTTTGACAAAATTCGTTTTCTTCGATATTATTAATCCTCTGACCTTCACGAATTTACTCATCACTTATAATCCTTATAATCCCCAAATAATCTTTTCCTTGGACTAATGTCAATTACCATACGATAAATTCAACGTACATTATTGCAGGGTGCAACATCGCCATAACCTATTACTGCGAAGCATAACATCACTGTAATGTAATACTGCAGGGTACAACACTGTCGTAACTAATTACTGCAGGATGTAACATTATCGTAATATATTACTGCAAGGGTAACATCATCCTAACATATTACTGCAGAGCATAACTTTGTCGTAATATAATACTGCGGGACGTAATATTGCGGGGTGTAACATCATTCCCCCCTTTGGAACATTCGTCCTCGAATGTTGACCAATGCTCTTATCATTTTCTTAACTTATATTTTCCGAATACTTTAGAACTTTCCTTGCCATCTAGGCGACTATTCTGTAAATAAATCCAAAGTCCAGGGCACTCCCCCCTTTAGGCCTCATTCTCACACCGTGGCTTGTGGTCGGAATCCTTTCAACCTCGTAATTGTTGCTGCCTTTCATTATGTAGTCTGTACGGCTCTGAACTTGTATGCACGCCTATGCGACTCTTCTCTCCTTATTCCCCAGTCTTTAGCCAATATCTAAGCGTCATATGTAGAGCTTGATAAGATGTCCCTTTGGGCATATATGAGTATACTGAAGTTCTTCGCTTGGTAATTTGTTGAATTCACTAATATTGCTATATCTCATTGCATAGGTCCGTTTAGCTATCCGTATGAATTTACTACCATAACTCTTACTTTAATTTATCGCTGCTGAGGTTTGCTACTAAATCCCAGCTTACTCTCGTTGCTTATTCCATATTTTATCTTGCAACCTACACATATCCATTTATACTACTTACAACCTTTCATCAACTTGCTTGCACCAAAATTTTCCTTATGTTATTCTGGAATATCAAGTGAGACGTCACCTCATCTCTAACTCTTTTATACTCTTTTAACTACACCTCTCGATATGTAGAAACCATAGGCTGGAAGATATGCCACTAACAATGCCACTATTATTCCTGGATTATGAATCCCCGTGCTTATAACCTTTTATCCGAAGTATGGACTATTCACAACTTTTTGCATTTTAGTATCTCGTACGTTGTTCACTTTTACCTTACTTACTTAAAATCTCGTATCATATCTTCTATCTCTTTCATAACCTCCCTTCCATCTAGGTGTAACTCACGTCCATAACTTGAAGCTCTATTATAATACTCGCACCTCTGGCACACACACAATCCGGTGGGAGCTTCGTACTGACTTTTTATGAGGCTGGTACTTCTTCTAACTGGATTCCTTGTAGATCCCTTATAGATTATGGTTGTTGTGTTATTTCTCTTGAACGTCTGACATTAAGAGCGATTATGTCATGTTCTCAAGCACAACTTCTATAATTTGTTTCCCTAGGTCCAATAGTCAGACTCTTGATTCACTTAGGTGATGTAATTCTTTAGTTTCCTCTTCCTTCTGATCAGCCTTTACGTAGGCTTAAGCTATCTTCCGATTCGTGGCTCATGGTATCAGTTATTACCTTAGCCTTTCATGGGCATGATGGAATATCCCTAATACAATATTCTAACAATTCAATCCCTCATTTATGCCCTGGTCTCAATTCTTTCTTTTAACTTATACCGGAGTCTTCTATGGCTGATGATTGTCAACAAACATAATTCTCCAAAATCTCGAGTGTATCCATAACGTACTAACTCTGGATCATTGATCAAATAATTCTTTTGTTCTATCTCAGCTTTCTTTAAACGTGTGCAATTACTTTTCCTGGTCTTTCTGTCCCTTGTTGCATCTGTACTTAGCTTATCTTAGTGCCCACACTTGCCAGAGTTTTCATACAACTCATATTATCTCAAATATTACTTTTAATTCTTATTTCCCGTTCATTAGCCATGATAGGTGCCACTTTCTTTTGGAGTGCTTACAATATTGCTGCGAAACTGTTGTTACACGACCATTTCCTCTTTAGGTCATTGTGCTTAGGTTGAATCCTTCTTCCTTATTTCCTCAGCTAGTCTTTTGTTGTAGTACTTAGGGAGAACCCTTGATTCTCGTAAAGCTGTGAGCTTATTACGGACCTTCTTGATGTCCTTACTTGCCTATAATCATCGATAGTTGCTTACTTCCATGCCCTTGTGCTTGTATAGTTGCTTCTGAACTGATATTTTAACTGTCTTCCCAGTGTTACTTTCTTTTATCCCCGTAACACTCATACGGTATCTTTAACTACCCCAACGCTTGTTTGAATATACTTCAAGTATTATAATGATATTCTTCGAGGTTGAATTCTCCATGTTGGGTTCTACTATGTTTATCTTACACGATCTGATGACTCGTCTGTAACCTCCTGTTTAGCCATAACTGGGATCTTCCTGACCAATTACTAATTACTCGTTGGCCCATTCTCATATCAATGTTCCTTGTAATCTTTCTTGGGTTATTTCCTTTGTCTTAACTTACGTCTCGCACTGGCTCCTTATTTATTAATAACATCTCGGGCAGGAACCTTTACTTCCTTTACCATTCCATAGTCACTAGAACCACTTAATTCTGACTTAATGTCACATCACTCCATATTTCCCCCTTTAGGGGTGTATTAAAAGCTGAAGCCATGAGGATCTACCTATAGATGTTTTCCCTCTTCATCTTTGGCGTCGTTTCTCAACATCAATGATCCTTACTCGCCTTGCGGCAATTCTCCTATAAAAAGGATGAAAAATTCCCTTACTCGCGAGGTTGACATATAGCGTAACTGGCACATACAGTCTCTTAAACTTAACTTTGCTCACATTACTTGCTCTAGGGAAGCTTCTCCCTGAATGATTTTTCTCTGAATTCATCGTGAATCTCCTTCTGCGGTCCGTCCTATTATTGCCGGAACATGATCTGAAATTCTCAAGAGGCTGAATATTATCAAATCACTCAGTTCCTAATTCATATTTAGTTTATCTTGTTCACCAGTCCATATTAATTTCTATTACTCTGGGTCTAACTTTTCCTTTTTGTAATTGCGTTAGAGTTACGAACTTATTTCTCGAAATGGGGATATGACCTTATGGCCTATATTCTTTTATTGTCTTAAGGCCCATCACCTTTCGTCTCTTCCTTCATTTGACAATAGGTTCTGTAACACTCTACCATTTTCATCAATGTATCACACTTTATTCATAATGCTTCATTATCTCTCTTCTCATTATTCTGCTAGTATTTCTTCATGTCCCTTTTCTTGTGAAAACTTCAATACGACATTCTTTCGCTTTTAGATTTCCTTTGCTCCATCCAGTGGCTCTTCAAGTTGCTTAACCTTTTATCTTTACTAGGGACGCGAGCCACACTAAGGTAATATTTATCTCTTCAAGGCTTATAGTGCAAGTCTTTGTAGTACTCATATCTGGTTGTACTAGATCTATTAGCACATTTGCAATATCCTACGAAAATGTCAACTGACGCAATCAATTCATCCATCATATCTTCTTATACTACTTTTGTTAACCCCTATAGGACATATCTGGAAAGGGTGTGACCAATTGTATATACCTCTGTTACTATTAAATATAAATCAAGAAGCTTATGTTCCTCTGCCTCAATTATAAATGTTGTTAACCTTCATTAACTAGGTACCTTGTACCCTTTTTCACCTTGCTTCTTTTACTTGCCGAAACTTGTACTTATCTTCTTAATCTCTCATTGTCCTTCACCATAAAGAGGGATAAGCATTCTTTCCTTAAGGCTTCTTATCAGGAAGCTTACCATTTCAGTACACCCATGATCTGCTAAAGACCTCATATTTTCTAATCGTAGGCATCATACAAAATTCAATTCCTCTGACTCAGTTCTTCCACAACTATCTCTCTTTCCAACCTTCTTTCGGGAAGTAGGCATCGTCTTATTACGAATAAAATAGAATTTCAGAACTTAGATTCTTATAAGTGAGCTCTACCACACGATCTAGAGTATGAAGAAAGAGTAACAATCCTAAATGCCCTGTAGCCTCTTGCTTATAAGTGTGGTGCACGACACACCCATGAACAAGACTCTACTAGACACGACTTGTAGATTCCCTGGGACAGAACTCCTCTGATACCACTTTTGTCATGCCCCGAATTTGGGAGTATATAAAGCTTGGCCAACAAGGCCGTCATATTTATTACAACTGACAAACCAATCAAATATACATACAACGCCTAAAAGCCCAACATACTGCACTCAAGAGGCCATACTAGGCTTTGTATCTCGACCAACTGCGCTCGCTCATACGCGCTCGGCCATAGTAGGCTCGGTATATAACTTACCATCTGATCAGAGGTTGCCCAATAGGGGTCTGCCCATCGATTATAGCTCGATGGTAATGAAATACTTTTAATACTGTATATATGTAACTTCTATGCTCTCTTGACTTGAAGAAAGAAATACTCAGCTGAATATAAAATCCCGATAAGGAGAATATTATAACTTACAACACTAGAAAAATATACGCAATTTGCGAGACTAGCAAAATATACGTAAATTCCGGGATATGAATGTAATGACGAGATCATGCCAAATGAAAGAAGAGCTTAGCCTTAACATACCCGGAGTAGGGAAAAGACATCCGTGTGATATTCTTGAGAAGGATTGCACCGTACTTCTCTTATAACCCAAAACTAGTCTTCCTCCACCTTACTTCATACGAAAAAGTCTCCAATTTGCTATTATACGGAGGAAACCAATGAAAATACATATATTTCTACTTCCATCTGGTATCATTACTTGCTTTTATGCATTGGTTAGAGACCGAGACATTTGTTCTACCCAATGGAGTTGAGGAGAAGCTTTGCTTGACACCAACAGAATTTGGACTTGATGTTGAAGACTATCTTATTGGTGAGTGACCCTAATTTTCCAAAACGTCTTGGTACAAAACTTGCTCTTATTCTTTTTTTGATTGTAATTGTTTTAGGTAAGAAGAGTAGGAATTCATTAAGCACATGCAGTAGGTATTGTTTCTAAAGTAGGAGCTTATATGTGAAACCATAAACCTTGCTTTAAAGGATTTGTGCGTGTAAGGTTCAGAGGCTTCTTAATGCCTTCCATATTTGCAAAAGATCAACTTTTTAAGTTATAATGGCTAAACTATCAAAATGGCTAATGTATGGCATTCTTCACATTTTTTTGGTTTTTGAAACAACCCCCTAAATCATCAACTTTTAATGATCCCTTTCCAAGAAACGAGATATGACCTCATATACTTGACACATCAACACAACTTTAAATATGCACTACAAGTGTAATACTTCCAAACATTAAGTGTCATTACTTGAAACAAAGGTGTCTTCCACGTGGGGGTGGGGTGGGAATTTTAGTCTTATCCTATAGTTAATTAATTAATTATGTAATGTTCCGCTACCCGGTAATTAATCAATTACCCGAATAATTAAAATTTACCACAAATTACTTAAAATATTACTCACTTTCCGCATACATTATACATATTACTATCATGGCCATGTAGTACCTTGTATGGCACTAGTCCATAAATACCAGGGTATTTTAGCTCGGGCCATATTTTACCCCAACATGCCAAACTTTGACAAATTCATTTTCTTCGATATTACTTACCCTCTTACCTTCACGAATTTACTCATCACTAATAATCCTTATATCCCAAATAATCTTTTCCTTGGACTAATGTCAATTACCTAACGACAAATTCAACTTTCATTACTGCAGGGTGAAACATCGCTGTAACCTATTACTGTGAAGCGTAACATCACTGTAATGTAATACTGCTGGGTACAACACTGTCGTAACTTATTATTGCAGGACGTAACATTATCGTAATATATTACTGCAAGGGTAACATCATCATAACATATTACTGCAGAGCATAACATTATCGTAATATAATACTGCGGGACGCAATATTACGAGGTGTAACACGCAGTATGACCTGTATCCTGTCTTCCTGTCTCATAACCCTGAGGGGAGCGTAAGGGTATATGCCCCTTAACCCAATCAACACCAAGTGCGGAACATCCCTGGATCTGATGATGAACTCATCGGTGGGGAACCACTCGAACATCCATTGAACCTGGTCCTCAGTTAACTTGTTGAAAAACTGCACCTATCCGACAGCATCCTTAGGTTGAGCAAACATGTCTGAAATATAAGTCATTCTCTTAGGATGATGAAATGTTATGTGATCATTCTACGACCTTCGCGGAAATTCCTAACGGTATTGACCCTTTTAGAGATGTTCTAGCAGCCAAACTTGTAGCAGCAAATTGCAACCCTCGAAGAATCTAAACCCCTTCAGACAGCGTCCCAAGGCCCGGTAAATATCTGCAATGATCATAGGAACAATGGTATATGTCTGCCCCTCGATCTCGTCCATCAAAGTTTTGGCCACAATGGGCAACCTGGTGTGGATTCTGTCTCCTTGGATCAGGAACACTAGAATGCCCAAGAAACACACAATGAATACAAAAACCCTACGGTGAATCCAAACCAAGGAGGTGATGAAGAATTCATCATTGAAAATACGGTAAGAGCTTCTGTGACCGTATCGTTCATAGAGGAAGTCGAAAGATATGTAGGAGTTTTTCAGGCACTCCAAGTTATCATTCATTTTTAACTCCATCATCTTCAGAAATCCCCTAGTGGTGCGATTTTCAGGTGCCAATAAACCAGGGCTATCCCAAGGTACCCCAGCAAATTCCCCTATTTCTTCCAAGAGGGGGGTCATTTCTATATCTCCAAAGCGAAACACAGCGCTTTCTTTGTCCTAGAACATGATGGCAGCTTCGATCAACATTTTGTTTAGCTGAAAGTCCAACAAAGAAGGCAAATTTCCTAAGACCCTTTTCACAGTATTTTGGTCACTTGAAGGATGATCCCTCCACTAATCTAGCAAAAGTGAAGGTATGCTACCGACCATGCCGAACCTGAGGATTTCGTGCCTCATTTTTTCTGCAAAACTAAATAAAGTTAGGCCCTTTCCGCCTCCAAATTTGTCAATTTATACAACAATGATTAGCATATTGGCACTTACTTCTCCAAGATTAATGCACACAATCATGGTTGCATCCGTTGGGATTATAGAAAACCCGATGAACTTTTGAGTGAGACTTGTCTTAAAGGGTTATTATATGGACATCATATTAACTCGGCTAGGTTTGACCATGATGCATGTACAATTAATCAGAGTAAGGTTTCTATAGAGGTCTAGACTGGGACCCTCAAGCAGACAACTTGAGGGGGAAAGGCACGGAACCGTCGACTGCACCGTTGATCGACTAGTTTTATCGCAAATATGTCTTTCCACATTTAGAGGGTGATATATAGGAAGAGCGCAAACACTCATCAAGCGTTGCTATATGATTGATTATGCACGAGTGGAATATGATGTCGAGCATGATTTATGCAACAATAAATAGCATGTTGTCAAGTATTTGCACGTTTAAAAATGATAAATGTGGTATTTAAATAATTAAAAGACAGTTATAAAAAGAAAACAAAGAGATAGGTCAGTTTCAGGAAATAAAGGAAATCATAAATGCTTGAAAATAAGCAATTAAATCCAAATAAAGGGGGAAAGAATAGGTTGTATCAAAAAAATAAATCATTCTTGATACTAATTCACAAAAACAAGTTCGTTATGGTAAGAGCCTAAAATATCCCCAACAGAGTCGCCATGCTGTCACGCCCCCTTTTTTCTCGCGGAGTCCAGGTTTCGACATTCATTGGGAACAACTCATTTCCTTTCGGAAATTGGGTATTTGAATTTGAAGAGTTGCTACCTAACGGATTAAAGTGCATTAGGGCAAATAAAGCAAGTAACACATAAACCAGTTTGCATTATTAGAGATTGCATAAGGGCTCGAAATAACCTTGAGGGGAAGGTGTTAGGCACCCCTTGCGGTCCACAACAGTGGATCCCGGCCAAACTCAAATTATGTGAATTAGTCTTATAAACAGATAAAGCAATTTAGTAAAATTGGTATTACATTTAAAACAAAGGGGTAAAAGGGGTCCTAGGTTTTTTAGCCTACGGGATCACATATGTTCAATACCCGATAAACCTTCCTCAACTAGAGGGGTTACACGTGGCATTAGCGCACATGTCATCATATCCCTTTACTACCCAATTACCCTTCCCTTAGCGGTTATATAAGCGGTTTTAATTAGACGAACTCTATGCATGCATTACCCGTCCCTTCCTTGTGGTCTCGGAGGTGTTTAGGACCTCTAATTTTAGGCAGTTCTAGATTCTCCTAAGGTGTTTAAAAGAGAAAATCTAAGCGACAACAAAGAACAAACAAGACTGTCAAGTAAGAAACAATTAAGAGGGCTCATGTTTACCTCCACAAATAAACAGACAATTAACATGTCTCAAATAGTAGATTTTAGATATTTTAGAAAGGTCCTAGAACAGGATATCTAGGTGAGCATGACAAATAAAGAATATGCAGCATTGTGTTAAGGCAAATCGATAGAGACCTAATCAGTTTACCTACTAATTTTAGAACCTGTTGAATCTGGCCAGTCACAAATAAGCAAAGCATAGTTTCACAATTTTTATTAGACCTTGAATACCTATAGGCTTGTCTAGGCTTTGATATGTAATACCCTATAAACATGTTGTCTAAGTGCAATCAGAATTCTGGGAATCAGTTTAAAACAGTTTGAACTAATTAAGTCTTATAGGCATGCTGGTCTAGGTGCTGAATATTATATTATAGTACTAGTTTATACACATTTATCTCTATAACATCTAAGTGTTGAGATTGTTTTTAAGAATTTTCTATAGACAAGATAGTTATTGATTTAGGCGATGTAGACATGATTAAAAAGCAAATACAGTTCTAAAGCAAGATCTCTAATGCATAGAAAGAATGAATATTTTTATTAGGCAGAATTATAGCAGTAACTTAATAACAGAATTTCTAGATAATCATGATTATGTAGAATCAGAATTTCGTAACAAATGAGGTAGTGTGCCTATAACATGCTGTCCAGTATGCCAAGTGATCCTAAAAGCATGGTTTCTAATGCAGGTAAAGATAGTATAGACCTAAATCATGATTTCTAATGCAAGTAAACATAATATAAACCTAAAGGCATGATTTCTACCCGGTTCCCCACAAAAATCATATAAGAACCCCCTTTTACTAATTTTCCCAATATCTGTTTACAAAGATTATCATTACAGACCATAAGTGAATAAATTACATAATAAATATAAGTTATGCTATAGGGAGCCTGAAATAGGCCCAAAGGGAACTTGGAAGTAGCAGGCCTTCAAAACAGCCCAATATGTCATAGTCCATGGTATCCAATGAGGTATCCCGGTACGTTAAAGTTCCCAAGGGCCTCAAGGATCATGGGCAATGCTCACAACTAGATCATTATAAATAGAGAAGTAGCTATGTACTGTGTGGAAGGGTCAGCCCCAATATGTCAGAGTTCAGAGGAATCTCATGCATACCTAGGCAGTACACTATTACACCCCATGTTTTCGTACGTGAATGTACGCCACAAGTAAATTGACATAAGTTCGAGAATGAGATTTATTTTGGATTTATAAATATTATGCTACCTCAAACAAGTGATGAGTAAATTTGTGAAGGTGAGAGGGCAAGGAAATCAGAAAAAAAAAGGTGAATTTCATCAAAATTTGGCATTTTGGGATAAAATATGGCCCGAGCTAAAATAATCAGTATTCATGGACTAGTACCAAACAAGGTATCACATGGCCATGATAGTAAGGTATATGAAGTATATTAAAAGTGAGTTTCATTTTATGTAATTTGAGATAATTCTTAAATATGCGGGTAATTGGTTAATTACCGGATAGCAGGATATTACCTAATTAACTAATTATTGGATAAGATTAATAAATCTTTAACGTGGCAGGCCCCCCTTTCCAAAAAAATTACGTGTGACTAATGTGAGCACGTGATTTTTGCCTTACGAAAAATTGCTCCAAAATAAATCAAAATAAATTTCTTTTAATGTGTAATTTCTAAATTTGCGTGGTGTTAAATATTTGTCTATGTCCGTAAAATGTTTGCTTTGTTATAATTAAACAAAATTAAAATAAAAATACATGTTTCGTCTAGGATTTAAGGATGCATTTAATTAAGTTAATTTAAATAAAATTACAAAAATATGCGTTTGTTCTAATTTTAATGTTTCACTATGTGATTAATATTTTTGTATATGTGTTAAATTGTTAAAGGTTGATTAATATTTTTAAGGAGTAATTTTTTTTTATTTTAATAATTGAAGAATTAAATTGGAAATTAAAAAGAGTGGAATTAAATGGGAAAAAACGGATCTGGGCCAAATTTTCTAAACAAAATCAGGCCCAATCCAAATGACCATGTCCGGTCCAATTCAAAACAGAATCAAACGACGTCGTTTGGTTACCCCTTATTAAGGGCCGTTGGATTAAATCCAACCAACGGCCAAGATCTCATCACCCTAACCCAAGACCCTTACCCGATCCGATACCCGGTTCAACCCGTCCCCCTAACCTAAACCAAACGACACCGTTTGGTTAAGTGAGTAGATCTCAGCCATCCATTCTACTTGATCCAACGGACGATACCAGTCCACCCCACCCCTATATAAATCCCAAGCCTCTACCCAGCCCCTAACTGAACACCCCCCTCTCCGCTCCTGTTCATCATCGTTCCAAACAGACCCCTAACCCTAGCCGCCCCTATTCCCCTTCGCCTGAAACCCGGCGGCATCAACGCCGCCGGTCACCAACTTAACACCCTAGGACCTCCTGAACCTCCCCTACACGAATCCAACCTTAGTTTCCTTCGAATTAGGCCCCAACTCTTCGAATCTAAAATCGAAGGTTGGCCTGAAAACTTGATCTAAACCAATCAGCCCCAAATTAACACCATGGCTTCCCCTAACAACCCTTGTTATGGATCTGAAGTTAGTTTGGTTCGAATCAGCTCTGAACTTCTCGAATCTTCTTTTGAAGATTCGGACCAAACAAGGACGAACTCAGATCCGTTTCAAACTAACACCAAATGACCCCTAGGCTACCCTCACCATTGTGTCATGTTTGGTTCTTCTCGAATCTGACCAGAAATGGTTAAATCCCAAATCGAGTTTTTAAGAACCCTAAAAATACCAAACTTCCGGATTCGATTCAGATTATGATGAAGATTGAGGTTTAATCGACCTTAGTCGAAGTATTTTCAGTGGAAAATACTTCGACTAAGGTCAGTTTGATTTCAAACAAAAAATCCGAAATCCAAGTTAAGTTCGAGTCGGAATAAAATTAAAATTCAGAGGTATTTTTCTATTTATTTTGTGTATTCTACGTGTATTGTTGTCTGTATTAATAGCTTGTTAATTTTTTATATTTGTATTTTGATTAATTCTGTCATTTCTGTTTCTTACCTATCTACTTGATCAGAATGTGAATTGTTTCTATTGGTTGTGATTGTTTACAATGTGTGTAATCGACTAGATTAAGTTCGTCGATTAGTTATATTACGAATTTTCATTTCTGAAAATGTTGACTGAAACAGTCTGCTTCTATTGTTTAGACTAATTATTGACAAATGTTGTAAATAGTCAATTGATTAGTATTCGTCAATTAAATCATGTTTGTTTATGAATTAGTGAATTCAAATGTATGTTGTATTGTTGTTTTCTAAACGGGACATTGTCAGTATATTGACAATGCTCTTGTATTTGTTTGCTTTTAATTCAGTTTTGAATTCCAGTTGAAATAATCCTGCATGTTCTGTATAATGTTAAGGTTGTTTTTATTCAGTTGAGAATTCCCTGTTTAAATTCAGTTTTTGTCAATCAGCCATTAGAAATGTAATATACTGTCTCAAAATCATAGGATTGGTTATAGCTGTAAATCAGAAAGATAGTTAAGTCTATACAGATTGTAGAATCTGTTTTACAGTGGGTTCTGATTTTTCAAGTAATAACAGTAGGTCAGGGGTATTTCTGGGAATGAAACAGTAAAAAACAGGGTGTTAATGCTAGTGTATTATAATGTAATGTTAATGGCTATATTTAAGTAATAAAGGGGGAACAAGGGATAATGGGGCTGCTGAAAATCATGTTAGGATCAGATAAAGTATTAAAAAGAAGTTTCAATGGAAACTTTCTGGTTGTTAAAGGGATAAAGGGTCCCTCCAATACTAATTGATATAGAACCAGCCCTGTATAAATACAGGAGCTGGACAGACCTTAAGGGGGAGTAGTCTTTATTAGTTTTTAAGACAAAGAGAGACCTTAAGGCAGACTGGGTCAGAGAAGATTTTAAGAAAGAAAAAGAAAAGGAGAAGTAAGAGATTTTTAGGATTAATATTCTGAAGAAAGGAAAGAACTCGGATTTTGTTTAAAAGGAAAGAGAGGAAGAAAATAGAAAGAAAAATAGAAAAGAGAACATTCACACACACACACAATTTGAAACAGAAAAATCAGAAATAAGGAATCCGCAACAGAAAGAAACTGAAATCTGAAATGCATTCTTTCTGGAATCTGTCCGTTGTTTGCCTCTGAATGTTATTCAGAAAATCTGAAATTTCCTTAAGTCTTTGTCACTGTCCATCTGGGTTCCTCGGGTCCTGTTTTTGTGGCTCAAATCTGTGGAAATACTGATATATTTTGCTGCTTTGCTGCTGTTGTCACTGCTGAAATTCATTTCTTCTACCTCCATTTTCAGGTACATGTCTTTTAAATTTTAAGTTGGAAAGAGATTCAACATGACTCATCAATGAAGTTCGAATTGAAATTCTGTTTTTATTTGTCCAAGTTCATCAATTTAAATTTCATTTTTATTTTATGTTAGTTAATTAGAAGTGAATTAAATTTGATAGCTATGAGCTAATTGTCTTGCTGTGAAAGTTCGTATAAAGATTTGTAATAACATTAGCTCATTATCTCATTAGTTCAATCATATTAAATTGTCGAAGTAGGGAATATGGTATGAATGTTGGTCATTATTTAAATTTTGTTGTTGGTTAAGTAAGAAGTGATGTAGAAGTGCCAAGATAATTATAGTAGTGATATTTATTGTTACATAAGGTAAAGATGGTGATGTTGATAAGATAATAGATGTGTGTATAAAAGTGGGCGAAAGGCGATATGATGTAGCTTATTACAATACGTTATGAATACGATATACAGTTAAGTTGCATGTAAGGTAATTTTATTGAATTAACTTGTATAATAATTCGGCCATTATAGCTCGGGGTCTATCTACCTTCATAAAACAAATTAACCAAGTGATTAGGCCTATTAGATTAAAAGCAAGCATATAAGAATGAAAAGAGATGTATAAGTATAAATTGCCACACTTCATACCAATGATAATTAGAAGTAGAATTTGCATTAAGTAAATAATGAAAATTCTCGGAAAATATTTCCTTCCTTTATGAATCATTTATTTTCAGTTCCATATGCAATTTATTCTTTGGCATATATATATATGTCATATTTGTTTAAAATAGTATTAATCATATTTTTATTCCGTTCTTTGAATTTGAATAGTCTTGGATAAACATGTTATATGCGGAAATTATAATCAATGGGCAACATTCAATAAATTGTGAATTCTTTTTCAAGAATTAAGGATATCTTAAAGGAAAATTCCTCATAATATAATAAACATTTTATGGAAAAAACCGTAATATCATTACAAATATGTCGCGCGATTAGGGATACGTTCGCGTACCCTGATTATATTTTTAAAAGCAAAAAATTCGGATTACGCGTACGCGCAATTTCGAACGAATATTTGATAAAAGGATTTTTCCAAAGGCGTTAAATCAATTTCATAAAAAACCGAGATGTACGGTTCACTATTCAAGAAAAACAAATATTCTTGATTCGACACAATTTCGAAAAAGGATTGCTCAATAAATATATTATCAAAAGTTATTGTGTACACGTACGCGTGACACAATTCCGCATTTTTTTTAACACGAATATACGTACGCGTAATTCGATTCAAAGAAGGTTTCTTAACCACAATAAGTAAAAGCGGTAGAAAAATCATGTAACAAAAAGTATTTAATAAAAATCAAGATAATTAAGCCAATAATAAAAACAATTAAGCGACCGTGCTAGAACCACGGAATTCGGAAATGCCTAACACCTTCTTCCGAATTAACAGAATTCCTTACTCAGGATTTCTGGTTCGCAGAATAATAAACAGAGTCATATTCTCCTCGATTCAGGGATTATAATTGGTGACTTGGGACGCCTTAAAATTCCCAGGTGGCGACTCTAAAACAAATAAACAAATCCCGTTTCGACTGTCCTTCAATTGGAGAAACTCCCCACGCGCCCCGCGGGCGCGGAGAAAAGGAGGTGCGACAGCTCTGGCGACTCTGCTGGGGAAGCAACTTTTGTTACTATAACCCAGAACCATTGGTTCAGGGTTTAAAGAATTCGAGCTTAAAATATCTGTTTTTCTTTTGGCTTTATTTACTATATAATTTTCAACTGTTTATATGCTAATATGCTAAATATTTTTTTTACCGCTTTAATATTATTTGAATTGTGAATATATACAACTGCTACGAAACCCCCTTTCTTTCTGAGTCTTCTGAATTTATGGTGTACATGTGCGCGTGACCCACCTTTCTGTTAAAGTCATACCAAATAAGACGGAGTTGGGACAAGTAACTAGGCCGGGCAGACTTTTGTGCTCCCGGTACATTACCCCCGCTTCGGCTCAAACTGTCCGTTTGGGTAAGCCAGGTTTAGAACAATCAACCTAAGGTTTTACACTTAGAATAACTTAGCCATGTACCGGATCCCTAGTAGGAACGAATATTTGCATCATATGCATTTGGCCTTGGAGACTCAACACAGGGGTTGGGTCTGTCTAGGACAGGTGAACCCCAAAATTAAAAGACCATCATGATGCATCTTACTTGTTATTTGTGCATTCATTCACCTCGAACATGCTTGTTGACCAGCTTAAATAAAATCTTGGTAAGAATAAAGGAATAAAATGGGTTGCTTTAAAAATTTCGAAAAAATATAGTTTTAAATTTTTTCAATAAATAAAAGAAAATTTCAAAATTGATTTTAGCATAAATTTTTCCAAAATAAATTTTGACTTTATTAAAATTAACTTTCAGATACAAAATGAGCACTACACAAAGCCCCTCATCCACAAGTATGGAGGAATTTCTATGTCAGCTTCAAATGTGGTGGTATGATTTAGGCAAAGACGGTCAAAAATGGGTCGTCAAGCATTTGGGAAATCTCACGGACATTATGAAAGTTGAGCCTCGGGATGATCTGATTACGGCATTAGTAACTTTCTGGGATCCTGTTCACAATGTTTTTCGTTTCTCTGACTTCGAGCTTACTCCTACATTAGAGGAGATAGCTGGATATGTTGGTTTTGACGGAAGTTTAAGAAATCAAAACTTGATATTCACAAAGGCTCCTTCAATACATCGATTCTTCGGTCTTCTGAACATCAGCAGTCAAATCAGGAAAAGCAATGTCATCAATGGATGTTGTTCCTTCAATTTTTTGTATTCCAGGTTTGGAAAGTCAGATGGGTTCGAAATTCATGAGAAAGGCCTTACTAATAAGCAAAACAAAGACACTTGGCAGATGCACCGTCGATTTGCTTTCATGGTGGCTTTTCTAGGGGTCATGGTCTTCCCAAATAAAGAGCGAACAATTGATATTCGCACCGCAAAAGTTGTGCAAATCCTCACCACTAAAGAAAATCACACCCTTGTCCCCATCATTCTATCAGATATTTATCGGGCTTTGACTTTATGCAAATCAGGAGCGAAAGTTTTCGAAGGATGCAAAATTTTGTTGCAAATGTGGGTGATTGAACATCTCCAACAACAACCCAAAATCATACAGTATGGGTCGAACAAAGCTAATTGCATCGAGAGCTATGAGGAAAGAACAAAAAATTATCAAGCTCCAGAAGGGATAGAAGCATGGGTATCTCATCTAAAGGCTTTAACGGCAAATCAAATTGAATGGACTCTGGGATGGCTCCCGATGAGAGAAGTAATTCATATGGCAACCTCAAATAGTTATCTACTACTATTGGGATTGAGAAGCATTCAGCCGTATGCACCACTAAGAGTCCTAAGGCAACTAGGGAGATATCAAATAGTTCCTGATGAGGAAGATTTGAGTACGCAAGTAATCGAATTACACCCAGAAGCCACTATTCCCGAAGCTTTACTTCAGCAAATGTGGAATGGGTGCCGATACTTGAAAAGTGATACTCAAGTCCTAGACACTACCAAGGGTGAGATAAATCCTGGATATGCAAGGTGGTTCGAAAAGCGGTCTCGCGTGGATGATGTACCAGAACCTGAGCTAAAAAGGCCAACAAAAAGACCCCACGTTCAAAACTTCAATGATAAAATCCAAGAGCGGTTGATCTGGGGAGAAAAAGAAAAAGGGTACAAAGCAACTATCCATGCCCTAAAAGAAAATCTAAGAAGCCTCAGTTTGGAGAAAGATTTGCAAGAACAAGAAGCCAAAGGCGAGAAAAAGAGTCTAGTTTGTGAGAATGAAAATCTTCATGCTCGATTCCAAAAAATGAAAAGAGTCTCTGAAACGCCAAAGAAGAGCTGGAAGGATCAAAAAACCACCGCCAATCTCTTCGAAAAAATGCAAGATTATGATTCCATGCTTGCGGAAAACGAAAGGGCATTGAGCAAAGCAAAAGAAAGGATCCAACAATTAAACGAAGAAGCCAGATCTAACAAAGAACGCCAAGATAGGCAATCCAAAAAAGACAAGGCTCAATTCAAGAAGGAAAAAGATTATTGGATGCGATCAGAAGACCAGCTTCGTGCACAACTAGAAGAGGCAAGAAGATGCAACAGAGAATATCAACAAGCAGACCTCGACAGGGAAAGATCGCAAGCAAGATTAGAGCAGGCCAGACTCCGAGCTCTATTAGAATCAGCTTTAGATCGTGAAAACCGTGTTAGAGACATAGCCACCACTCGTCAGCAGCAATTGCAAGACCAAGACCAACGTCTCCAAGGTTTCAGGGCACAGATCCACGACCTGGCAGTCTTCACATCTCAAAGTTATGTAAACTGCCAAGGAATGGATTATGAAAGGTTTACAGAACATGCGCCCACTTTTGCTCGTCATCTAGCAATGGAGTTGGAAAGGATGTATCGTACGCTGGGAGGCCATCCAGGTCAAGCCCCACATTGAGCAGATAATCCAATATTAGAGAACAAAAGTGGAAAGTGGGGCATGTTGTGAGATGTTATGAATTGTATCTTTTATTTTGATTTAAGTGTGTGTGTTTCAAGCTATTTTCTTAAAGTTTTCAAATGTAATTCCATCTTTGTGTAATAAATAAACGTGATTGACTTTAGTCCAAACTACGCAGGGTCTGATTCATGTTTGGCATGATACGTAGGCAATCTCTAAGATTCGACCACCACGATAAAGAATATATAAAAATAAATAACAACAAAATTTCAAGAAAAGCTGGGACGACACAAGCAGCCGAGCAAATACATAATAGAAAGGGATTATTTGTCTAGGAGCATTGCATCTCAACGTGTGATTATATGTGTGTTAAACTCTCAAAACTAACAAGTTTGTCCATTTTCAGAATTCAAGCAGTTAGTTCCTCTAAAGAGTATACTGGCATATTATCACTATCACACAAGATCAAAAGGACCGATACCCGAAAGTATGTCTATCCCAGATGTTGACACAGGTATGGAGATAGAAGAGATGGATGTCGGGAAAATGAAAGAAGAGATGCTTAAGCTCAAGCAGCAAATGGCTGAGATGTACCAAGCTTGGTCTACAGGACAGTTACCCCCATCTTACCCAAATAACCCTGCTCCATCAATGACCCAAACTCAGGATAATATCACCACCGAATTATCCCCAAGTTTCCCCATTTATCAGCACTACCGAGGCACCACCTCTCAGACACCACAGTCTCCACCTCCAAAACCAGTTCCGTACTTTCCTCCACCTATGACTCCTGTTTTCGTCGCACCTCCTCCTGCTACATTTCACAAATCTCCTAGTGAGCCTACATTTCATGCCCAAGACAACCAATATTACCCCCCGGAGCCCACCTTCAAAGCCTCCGAAATCAATTCAACTACTCCTTGGTTTGATCTCCCAACCGAAATTGACAAGCCAGTCAAAAATGTTGAACAAGAAGAGATGTTCAGGAAGGTCAAATGTCTAGAACAATTGTTCCGAGACATGCGAGGATTAGGTGGACAAGTCAGTGTAGCCTACAAAGATTTATGCTTATTCCCTAGTGTACAATTGCCAGTTGGCTTCAAGATGCCCAAATTTGACCTATACAACGAGCACGGCGACCCAGTAGCCCACTTAAGGGGTTTCTGTAGCAAGATGCGAGGAGCTGGGGGAAATGATGAATTATTAATGGCATACTTCAGTCAAAGTCTAAGCGGATCAGCTTTGGAGTGGTATACATGCCAGGACCATGGAAGATGGTACACCTGGGATGACCTGGCACAGGCATTCACATACCATTTCCAATACAATCTGGAAATCATCCCAGATCGATTATCTTTGACCAAATTTGAGAAGAAACACAATGAAAGTTTCAGAGAGTATGGTTTTCGGTGGAGAGAACAGGCAGCAAGAGTGGATCCTCCTATGAAGGAGAGCGAAATGGTAGACTACTTCCTCCAAGCCTTGGAACCAACTTACTATGCCCACTTGGTTTCAGCGGTTGGAAAATCATTCAACGAGGTAGTAAAGATGGGAGCTATGGTGGAAGAAGGCCTCAAAACAAATAAAATCATGAGCTATTCAGCAATTAAGGCAACCACTCAAGCTATTCAAGGCGGAGTAGGAGGAATCGGAAGAACGAAGAGAGAGGAAGCAACCGTAGTTGATTCAGGAATTTGGCCGGGACCCAGGGGTTCACCGCTTTACTATAATCAGCAACGACCTCGCCAATCAGCTTACCACCATGATTCATCCCAACACTACTATCACCCTTCAGAGCCTCATTTTGCCATTAACCATGCTCAAGCATACAATCAGCCACCTGTTCACACCAATTGGCGTGCTCCTGTCACACCAAATACTTACCCCCGATCTTATCCCGGACCAGGTTTCAAGCCTAGGCCAGCATTCAGGGGAGAAAGGGAACAGAAAAAGAAAACTTACACTCCATTGGGAGAATCTTACACTAGTCTGTTCCACAGGTTGAGACAGCTAGACATGCTGAGACCAATACAATCCAAACTACCCAATCCTCCACCAAAGAATCTGGATTACACCATTAGCTGTGAATATTGCTCCGGTGCACCAGGCCATGATACGGAGAAATGTTGGCATTTGAAAAATGCAATACAAGAGCTGATTGATACTAATAAAATCGAGGTTCAAACCCCCGAAACTCCAAATATCAATAGAAATCCAATGCCAGCCCATCAAGAGGCTAACATGATAGAAATCATACAAGCTGATGGAGAAACAAAGAAGCCGTCACAAACTGTCATGATGATCAAGACTCATGAAACCAAGCCAGATAAGCAGTTAATGGAGGAGAAACCGGTGTCTAAGCAGCACAAAAATGGTGATAAACCGTCTATGATAGTCAATGAGGCATCATCGAGCAAAGTTGCCGCAAAACAAGAAAGGCCGAAAGTGGTAGTACCAGGGGTTGCTAACAAACCCATTATATTCGTGGAAGGAGCCCGTACAGATCAGGTTATTATTGCACCTGTAATCCAGCTACCGGTCATCAACAACAAAGCCATCCCATGGAACTATGAACGGGTGACTGTGATGTACAAGGGCAAAGAAATCAAGGAAGAAGTGTGTGAGGTGCAAGGCTTGACACGTTCGGGAAGATGTTTTACTCCCGAAGAGCTGAGAAAAACTAAAAACAATCCAATGCCAACAAAGAGAGCTGTGACGGAAGAAGAGGCGGAGGAGTTTTTAAGAAAAATGAAACTCCATGATTATTCTGTTGTGGATCAATTAAAGAAGACCCCCGCTCAAATTTTATTGTTGTCATTACTGATCCATTCAGAGGAACACCGTCTGGCATTGATGAAAATCCTGAATGAAGCTCATGTTCCTGAAAAGATCTCTGTAAATCATTTGGGCAAAATAGCCAACAAAATCTTTGAGACAAACAGAATTACATTTGCTGATGATGAATTACCTGTGGAAGGTACCGAGCACAACAGAGCTCTCTACCTCACCGTGAAATGTGAAAACTCCATAGTAACCCGGGTATTGGTTGACAATGGGTCCAGTGCAAACATATGCCCTCTCTCCACTTTAAACAAATTAAAAATTAAAGAGGAGAGGATCCAGAAAAATAGTATCTGCGTACGAGGATTTGACGGGGGAAGCAGAGATTCATTTGGCGACATAGTGTTGGAGCTAACTATAGGGCCAGTTGAATTCACAATGGAATTCCAAGTGTTGGACATATCTGTTTCTTACAACTTGTTATTGGGTCGACCATGGATCCATGCTGCTAAAGCAGTCCCGTCAACACTACATCAGGCTGTCAAGTTTGAATGGGATCATCAAGAAGTAGTCGTGTATGGAGAAGAAAGCTTAAATGCTCACAGCAGTACCATTGTACCGGTCGAGGGAACAGAAAATGACCAGGGACCATGGGTATACCAAGTGACAAACACAGTGTCGATAGAGAAAATTCCAGAAGGGAAATACCTTCCGAATCCAAGGATATCCTCTGCATCAGTCATGATAGCTTATGAAATGTTAAAGAATGGCTTTATACCCGGCAAAGGTCTAGGCTTATTTCTACAGGGAATTGTGCAACCAGTATCTTTCCCCGAGAACTGGGGAACATTCGGTTTAGGGTTCATACCCACCGCCAACGACGTAATAAAGGCCAGGAAGTTGAAACACCAAGCATGGCTTCTTCCAAAACCAGTACCACATCTATCAAAGTCTTTTGTCAAGACCGGTGCTAAAAATCGCCCGATAACAACAATTCCTAAATCCCAGGTTAATCCGGAGGAGGAATTAATTGAAAGGTTCGAGAAATTGTTTAGTGATGTGAATATGTTGGAAAGCGGAGAAGGGTGTAGTAACGCAGAAGTTCAATTCGTTGGACCGAAAACAAAGCTCAATAATTGGAAAGCCACTCCTCTCCCAATTCGAAAGGAGTCTTGGTAGTTTATTTTGATTTTCTTTCAGTTTGTTTGGGTTATTTCAAGGTTGTAATCCCAAAGTTTATCTTACAGTTGGTTTGAAGTGTGCAAAACCTTGTTATCTTTCATCATCCAATAAAAAGCAGTTTCCTTTTTATTATCATTCCTAATAGCTTTCTTTTCTTTTTCTTCTTTTCTGTACAGTTCTTTTTACGCTGGCTCTAGTGATATGGCATGCATGAGGAATCTTCAACCCAGTCTTAAAAATCAATCTGGTTCCGAAATATTAATTCAAGAAACATATTGTGATTATGAATCAGAATATGATGAAGATGAGGTTTTTGAAGAGATTAGTAAAGAGTTAATTCACTTTGAGGAGAAAATCAAACCTAACTTGAATGATACCGAGGACGTCAATATAGGGGACACGAGTAATGTCCGGGAAACTAAAATAAGTGTCCATCTCAAGCCAAAAATCCGAGAGAAGTTAATTAAAGCACTCATAGAATTCAAAGATGTTTTTGCATGGTCGTATGACGACATGCCGGGCTTGAGCACTGATTTAGTGGTCCACAAATTGCCCACCGATCCAATGATGCCTCCTGTCAAGCAGAGGCTGAGAAAATTCAAGCCTGATATGAGTATGAGAATTAAAGAAGAAATCACCAAACAATTGGAAGAAAAGGTCATTCGAGTCACTCGATATCCTGTTTGGTTAGCTAATGTCGTTCCTGTACCAAAGAAAGACGTCAAAATTAGAGTATGCGTCGACTATCGCAATCTCAACAAAGCAAGTCCAAAGGATAATTTCCCATTACCTAATATCCATATTTTGATCGACAATTGTGCCAAGCATGATATAGGGTCTTTCGTGGATTGTTATGCCGGATATCATCAAATTCTAATGGATGAAGAAGATGCAGAAAAGACGGCATTCATCACACCATGGGGAACTTATTGCTACCGGGTAATGCCATTCGGTTTAAAAAATGCCGGAGCGACCTATATGAGAGCAATGACCACAGTGTTTCATGATATGATACACAAGGAGATCGAGGTATACGTGGACGATATGATCATAAAATCAAAACATCAGGCCAACCACGTTGGGGATTTGAGGAAGTTCTTCTTAAGACTTCGCAGGTACAACCTCAAACTTAACCCTGCCAAGTGTGCATTTGGAGTTCCATCTGGAAAGTTATTGGGATTCATAGTCAGTCGACGAGGCATCAAGCTAGACCCATCAAAGATCAAAGCCATCCAAGAACTACCACCCCCAAGAAACAAAACTGAAGTAATGAGTTTGTTGGGAAGGTTAAATTATATCAGTAGGTTTATTGCTCAGCTCACAACAACCTGTGAGCCAATTTTCAAATTGTTAAAAAAGGATGCTGCAGTCAAATGGACCGATGAGTGTCAAGAAGCGTTCGATGAAATAAAAAGGTATTTGTCAAACCCACCCGTGTTGGTCCCGCCAGAGCCAGGAAGACCGTTGATTCTTTACTTAACGGTTTTGGAAAATTCATTTGGTTGTGTATTGGGGCAACATGACCCCACTGGCAGAAAAGAACAGGCCATCTACTACCTTAGCAAGAAGTTCACAGCTTATGAGGTTAAGTATACTCATCTGGAAAAGACATGTTGTGCCCTAACATGGGTAGCTCAAAAATTGAAACACTATTTGTTATCCTACACTACTTACCTCATTTCTCGGTTGGATCCATTGAAATACATTTTTCAAAAGCCTATGCCAACAGGAAGACTTGCGAAGTGGCAGATATTGCTCACAGAATTCGACATCATCTATGTGACTCGAACTGCAATGAAGGCTCAAGCACTGGCCGATCATTTAGCCGAAAACCCGGTCGATGAGGAATATGAGCCGTTGAAGACTTATTTTCCTGATGAGGAAACAATGCATATCGACGAGGTGAAGCAAATTGAAAAACCTGGTTGGAAACTTTTCTTTGATGGAGCTGCTAACATGAAAGGAGTCGGAATAGGAGCTGTAATCATTTCTGAAACAGGGCATCACTATCCTGTTACGGCTCAACTACGATTTTATTGCACCAATAATATGGCTGAATATGAAGCTTGCATTTTGGGGTTAAGGCTAGCCGCCGATATGGGTATCCGAGAAATCTTAGTCATGGGAGATTCAGATCTTTTGGTACATCAAATTCAAGGAGAATGGGAAACCCGAGACTTGAAGCTCATACCATACCGACAATGTTTACATGATCTTTGTCAGCAGTTTCAATCAGTGGAATTCCAACATATTCCAAGAATCCATAATGAGGTTGCCGATGCATTGGCTACCCTAGCATCAATGCTGCACCATCCGGACAAAGCTTATGTAGATCCAATACATATTCAAGTCCATGATCAACACGCTTATTGCAATATGGTTGAAGAAGAATTTGATGGTGAACCATGGTTCCACGACATCAAGGAGTATATCAGAATGGGGATATATCCCACACAAGCCACAGGAGATCAAAAGAGGACCATTAGGCGATTAGCAAATGGATTCTTCTTGAGCGGAGGAGTTTTATATAAAAGAACACCAGATCTTGGATTATTAAGATGCATAGATGCCAGACAAGCTACAGCTGTCATGTCTGAAGTACATTCAGGAGTTTGCGGACCCCACATGAGTGGATATGTGTTGGCAAAGAAAATCCTCCGAGCTGGTTACTATTGGTTTACCATGGAGCGAGATTGTATCAGTTTTGTACGCAAGTGTCATCAATGCCAAATACACGGAGATTTGATTCATTCTCCACCATCCGAGTAGCACACAATGTCGGCACTATGGCCTTTCGTTGCTTGGGGCATGGATGTGATTGGACCAATTGAGCTGGCAGCATTCAATGGACACAGATTCATTCTGGTAGCTATTGATTATTTTACCAAATGGGTTGAGGCCAAGACATTCAAATCAGTGACCAAGAAAGCTGTGGTCGATTTTGTCCACTCAAATATCATATGTCGATTCGGAATCCCGAAGGTGATCATCACAGATAATGGTGCTAATCTTAACAGCAACTTAATGAAAGAAGTATGTCAACAATTTAAGATTACACATCGTAACTCTACCCCATATCGGCCCAAGGCGAATGGAGCAGTAGAAGCAGCCAACAAAAACATAAAGAAGATACTGCGGAAAATGGTAGAAGGTTCAAAACAATGGCATGAAAAATTACCATTTGCATTATTGGGATACCGCACTACCATTCGCACTTCAGTAGGAGCAACTCCTTATTTGTTGGTATACGGCACTTAAGCGGTAATTCCTGCAGAAGTTGAGATTCCTTCCCTTCGGATCATCGCCGAAGCAAAGATTGATGATGATGAATGGGTCAAAACCCGTCTAGAACAGTTAAACTTAATTGATGAAAAACGATTGGCCGCGGTATGTCATGGTCAATTATATCAAAGAAGAATAGCAAGAGCATACAACAAAAAGGTGCGTCCCCGGAAGTTTGAAGTAGGTCAGCATGTGCTGAAACGTATTCTTCCACATCAGGTTGAAGCAAAAGGTAAATTTGCCCCGAATTGGCAAGGACCATTCATTGTGACCAGAGTATTATCGAATGGTGCACTATGTTTAACAGATATCGAAGGCAAATGCATAGATATGGCGATCAATTCTGACGCGGTAAAGAGATATTATGCATAACTTTTTGAATGTTTGTATTTAGCATTATTTCGAAGATTGAAATGACAAAGGCAATTTGTTCTGCTATCCAAACACTATACCATTTGCTTCCCCTTTTGAGCCATACTTGTTTTTTCCTACCCTCTCTTGGAATCAATGAAAAAAAATCTTCACTATTATGTAGTGAACTACGTTTGACCTGATTCCTCAAAGAAGGATACGTAGGCGCCTCACGGCTCGGTCATAGGGTGCACAACATGCACAATGTGCACAGAAAAGAAATATTAAGAGACCCCAATCAAGAAACTGGGGCAGGAATTGTATTGGAAATAAGAAAGGATTCCAAGAGTTGTAATTTTAAACCCATACCAAAGCTATTTAGCTTTTAATACCTTTTTCATTCCTAAACTTATACCAAAAGACCTTTTGATCAATCTTAGAAAAATGCTGAGGCAAGCAAATGAAGTGGTTCATAACACTCTGGTACAAACAAGGAAAGAAAGTAAAAATGAGAGAGTCTTATAGGTGAAAACCCACACAGCCACCATAAGACGAAGAAAGTTGAGAGAAAAGTAAAATGAGAGAGTCTTATAGGTGAAAACCCACATAGGCACCATAAGGCGAAAAGGAAGTGAAGAAGTGAAAAATGAGGAAAATTTATCGGTGAAAACTCCTTGAGACAAATTGAGAGGAGATTGATTAAAAGACTGGGTTGATTAATCCGAAATGCATACCCTGATCATTGGTGCCAGTAATTCCAATCAGATAAGTCCTTTATTCCTTTTCCAACAGTCATCCAAAAATTGGATTTTTCTTTTCATTCTATAATTGTCGAAATCAGCGTATTTCGTTGCTAATAATCTTACTTTCTCCAAGCTTTGAGATAAGTTTTATTCCAAACAAATAAGAAGGAATGTCAAGGTATATTACCAAGATTCAAGGTTACAAAATACAGCCACAAAAGGTGGGAGATAAAATACGGGTGTAAGAAAGATGAAATAAAAAGTGGATCAGCAAAGTCAAAAGAGGCACATGATTACAGTTGAAAGGTTTTGAAGGAAAAAGACACAGAGAGGAATCCTATAGTCAAGGATCAATTACAAAGACAAAACAGTCTTTTCAATCATTCCAAGGCAATAAAGAGAGACGAAGAGAAACATCACCATCTGCAAGAATACCACAGCCAACCACCCTGCTTTAAATTAACGAAGTTTTCCTTGATTTAAAACAGGGGCAAAAACAGTATTTGTGTTAGCAAATACCTGGTAAAGAAGAAATCAGGCGTCCACCTGGAGAATGAGGACAAAGAATTGAAGAAGTCAGGCGTCCACCTGGAGAATAAGGATGAAGAATTAAAGAAATCAGGCGTCCACCTGGAGAATAAGGATGAAGAATTAAAGAAATCAGGCGTCCACCTGGAGAATAAGGATGAAGAAATGGAGAAGTCAGGCGTCCACCTGGAGAATGAGGATGAAGAAAAGAAGAAGTCAGGCGTCCACCTGGAGAATGAGGATGAGAAAAGAATTAAAGAAGTCAGGCGTCCACCTGGAGAATGAGGATGAGAATTGAAGAAGTCAGGCGTCCACCTGGAGAATGAGGATGAAGAAAAGAAGAAGTCAGGCGTCCACCTGGAGAATGAGGATGAGAAAAGAAGAAGTCAGGCGTCCACCTGGAGAATGAGGATGAGAAATTGAAGAAGTCAGGCGTCCACCTGGAGAATAAGGATGAAGAATTAAAGAAGTCAGGCGTCCACCTGGAGAATGAGGATAAAGAAATTGAAGAAGTCAGGCGTCCACCTGGAGAATGAGGATGAAGAATTAAAGAAGTCAGGCGTCCACCTGGAGAATGAGGATGAGAAAAAGAAGAAGTCAGGCGTCCACTTGGAGAATGAGGACAAAGAAGAGAAGAAGTCAGGCGTCCACCTGGAGAATGAGGATGAAAAAAGAAAAGAAGCAGTCAAGGCACCCACCTGAAGAACGAGGGAATGAAATTGAAGTGTTGAAATAAAAAAGCCCGCTCATATGAGAAAGGAGCACATTTAGGATCAATAATGCAGAGGAGCCCAACAGAATCCCCAGCAAGAAACAACAAGAGTTCCAAGAGGAATACGAAATAAGCCAAATGCCCAAGATTCACCAAGATATCAAGACAACAAGAAACGCAAGGGCATGATCTAGATAAGATTTTTATAATTCCTGTACCATAATCTAGCTTAATTTTGAATTTCCTTTAATGTAATGTGTAATAAGGAGGTCAGCAAGCAGTAAAAACAACACGAAGCAGCAGTAACATCACAGTCCCATGGTAGTCCCAGCTACTAAAAAATTCCCGAACTACATTGACCTGATTCCTTTATAGCCAAGGATATGTAGGAAACCTTCGAAGCAGAGGTTCGGTCAAATCTTTCAAAAAATGCTTCCCACGGAGTATTAGAACGGGCAAAAATCGCTCGTGTCCGCTCACTTTATCTTTGTACGAAAACTCTTCGAGTTTCCGCACAAAGAGGGGCAGCTGTGAGCACGTGATTTTTGCCTTACGAAAAACTGCTCCAAAATAAATCAAAATAAATTTCTTTTACTGTGTAATTTCTGAATTTGCGTGGTGTTAAATATTTGTTTATGTCCGTAAAATGTTTGCTTTGTTATAATTAAACAAAATTAAAATAAAAATACATGTTTCGTCTAGGATTTAAGTATGCATTTAATTAAGTTAATTTAAATAAAATTACAAAAATATGCGTTTGTTCTAATTTTAATGTTTCACTATGTGATTAATATTTTTGTCTATTTGTTAAATTGTTAAAGGTTGATTAATATTTTGAAGGAGTAATTTTTTTTATTTTAATAATTGAAGAATTAAATTGGAAATTAAAAAGAGTGGAATTAAATGGGCAAAAACGGATCTGGGCCAAATTTTCTAAACAAAATCAGGCCCAATCCAAATGACCATGTCCGGTCCAATTCAAAACAGAATCAAACGACGTCGTTTGGTTACCCCTTATCAAGGGCCGTTGGATTAAATCCAACCAACGGCCAAGATCTCATCACCCTAACCCAAGACCCTTACCCGATCCGATACCCGGTTCAACCCGTCCCCCTAACCTAAACCAAACGACACCGTTTGGTTAAGTGAGTAGATCTCAGCCATCCATTCTACTTGATCCAACGGACGATACCAGTCCACCCCACCCCTATATAAATCCCAAGCCTCTACCCAGCCCCTAACTGAACACCCCCCCTCTCCGCTCCTGTTCATCATCGTTCCAAACAGACCCCTAACCCTAGCCGCCCCTATTCCCCTTCGCCTGAAACCCGGCGGCATCAACGCCGCCGGTCACCAACTTAACACCTTAGGACCTCCTGAACCTCCCCTACACGAATCCAACCTTAGTTTCCTTCGAATCAGGCCCCAACTCTTCGAATCTTAAATCGAAGGTTGGCCTGAAAACTTGATCTAAACCAATCAGCCCCAAATTAACACCATGGCTTCCCCTAACAACCCTTGTTATGGATCTGAAGTTAGTTTGGTTCGAATCAGCTCTGAACTTCTCGAATCTTCTTTTGAAGATTCGGACCAAATAAGGACGAACTCAGATCCGTTTCAAACTAACACCAAATGACCCCTAGGCTACCCTCACCATTGTGTCATGTTTGGTTCTTCTCGAATCTGACCAGAAATGGTAAAATCCCAAATCGAGTTTTTAAGAACCCTAAAAATACCAAACTTCCGGATTCGGTTCAGATTATGATGAAGATTGAGGTTTAATCGACCTTAGTCGAAGTATTTTCAGTGGAAAATACTTCGACTAAGGTCAGTTTGATTTCAAACAAAAAATCCGAAATCCAAGTTGAGTTCGAGTCGGAATAAAATTAAAATTCAGAGGTATTTTTCTATTTATTTTGTGTATTCTACGTGTATTGTTGTCTGTATTAATAGCTTGTTAATTTTTTATATTTGTATTTTGATTAATTCTGTCATTTCTGTTTCTTACCTATCTACTTGATCAGAATGTGAATTGTTTCTATTGGTTGTGATTGTTTACAATGTGTGTAATCGACTCGATTAAGTTCGTCGATTAGTTATATTACGAATTTTCATTTCTGAAAATGTTGACTGAAACAGTCTGCTTCTATTGTTTAGACTAATTATTGACAAATGTTGTAAATAGTCAATTGATTAGTATTCGTCAATTAAATCATGTTTGTTTGTGAATCAGTGAATTCAAATGTATGTTGTATTGTTGTTTTCTAAACGGGACATTGTCAGTATATTGACAATGCTCCTGTATTTGTTTGCTTTTAATTCAGTTTTGAATTCCAGTTGAAATAATCCTGCATGTTCTGTATAATGTTAAGGTTGTTTTTATTCAGTTGAGAATTCCCTGTTTAAATTCAGTTTTTGTCAATCAGCCATTAGAAATGTAATATACTGTCTCAAAATCATAGGATTGGTTATAGCTGTAAATCAGAAAGATAATTAAGTCTATACAGATTGTAGAATCTGTTTTACAGTGGGTTCTGATTTTTCAAGTAATAACAGTAGGTCAGGGGCATTTCTGGGAATAAAACAGTAAAAAACAGGGTGTTAATGCTAGTGTATTATAATGTAATGTTAATGGCTATATTTAAGTAATAAAGGGGGGACAAGGGATAATGGGGCTGCTGAAAATCATGTTAGGATCACATAAAGTATTAAAAAGAAGTTTCAATGGAAACTTTCTGGTTGTTAAAGGGATAAAGGGTCCCTCCAATACTAATTGATATAGAACCAGCCCTGTATAAATACAGGAGCTGGACAGACCTTAAGGGGGAGTAGTCTTTATCAGTTTTTAAGACAAAGAGAGACCTTAAGGCAGACTGGGTCAGAGAAGATTTTAAGAAAGAAAAAGAAAAGGAGAAGTAAGAGATTTTTAGGATTAATATTCTGAAGAAAGGAAAGAACTCAGATTTTGTTTAAAAGGAAAGAGAGGAAGAAAATAGAAAGAAAAATAGAAAAGAGAACATTCACACACACACACACAATTTGAAACAGAAAAATCAGAAATAAGGAATCCGCAACAGAAAGAAACTAAAATCTGAAATGCATTCTTTCTGGAATCTGTCCGTTGTTTGCCTCTGAATGTTATTCAGAAAATCTGAAATTTCCTTAAGTCTCTGTCACTGTGCATCTGGGTTCCTCGGGTCCTATTTTTGTGGCTCAAATCTGTGGAAATACTGATATATTTTGCTGCTTTGCTGCTGTTGTCACTGCTGAAATTCATTTCTTCTACCTCCATTTTCAGGTACATGTCTTTTAAATTTTAAATTGGAAAGAGATTCAACATGACTCATCAATGAAGTTCAAATTGAAATTCTGTTTTTATTTGTCCAAGTTCATCAATTTAAATTTCATTTTTATTTTATGTTAGTTAATTAGAAGTGAATTAAATTTGATAGCTATGAGCTAATTGTCTTGCTGTGAAAGTTCGTATAAAGATTTGTAATAACATTAGCTCATTATCTCATTAGTTCAATCATATTAAATTGTCGAAGTAGGGAATATGGTATGAATGTTGGTCATTATTTAAATTTTGTTGTTGGTTAAGTAAGAAGTGATGTAGAAGTGCCAAGATAATTATAGTAGTGATATTTATTGTTACATAAGGTAAAGATGGTGATGTTGATAAGATAATAGATATGTGTATAAAAGTGGGCGAAAGGCGATATGATGTAGCTTATTACAATACGTTATGAATACGATATACAGTTAAGTTGCATGTAAGGTAATTTTATTGAATTAACTTGTATAATAATTCGGCCATTATAGCTCGGGGTCTATCTACCTTCATAAAACAAATTAACCAAGTGATTAGGCCTATTAGATTAAAAGCAAGCATATAAGAATGAAAAGAGATGTATAAGTATAAATTGCCACACTTCATACCAATGATAATTAGAAGTAGAATTTGCATTAAGTAAATAATGAAAATTCTCGGAAAATATTTCCTTCCTTTATGAATCATTTATTTTCAGTTCCATATGCAATTTATTCTTTGGCATATATATATATATGTCATATTTGTTTAAAATAGTATTAATCATATTTTTATTCCGTTCTTTGAATTTGAATAGTCTTGGATAAACATGTTATATGCGGAAATTATAATCAATGGGCAACATTCAATAAATTGTGAATTCTTTTTCAAGAATTAAGGATATCTTAAAGGAAAATTCCTCATAATATAATAAACATTTTATGGAAAAAACCGTAATATCCTTACAAATATGTCGCGCGATTAGGGATACGTTCGCGTACCCTGATTATATTTTTAGAAGCAAAAAATTCGGATTACGCGTACGCGCAATTTCGAACGAATATTTGATAAAAGGATTTTTCCAAAGGCGTTAAATTAATTTCATAAAAAAACAAGATGTACGGTTCACTATTCAAGAAAAACAAATATTCTTGATTCGACACAATTTCGAAAAAGGATTGCTCAATAAATATATTATCAAAAGTTATTGTGTACACGGACGCGTGACACAATTCCGCATTTTTTTTAACACGAATATACGTACGCATAATTCGATTCAAAAAAGGTTTCTTAACCACAATAAGTAAAAGCGATAGAAAAATCATGTAACAAAAAGTATTTAATAAAAATCAAGATAATTAAGCCAATAATAAAAACAATTAAGCGACCGTGCTAGAACCACGGAATTCGGAAATGCCTAACACCTTCTTCCGAATTAACAGAATTCCTTACTCAGGATTTCTGGTTCGCAGAATAATAAACAGAGTCATATTCTCCTCGATTCAGGGATTATAATTGGTGACTTGGGACGCCTTAAAATTCCCAGGTGGCGACTCTAAAACAAATAAACAAATCCCGTTTCGACTGTCCTTCAATTGGAGAAACTCCCCACCGCCCCGCGGGCGCGGAGAAAAGGAGGTGCGACAACTAACATGTAACATCTATGCCACATGTAACAATCTTTCAATACGGTGGCAAGAGAGGTGGATGCTACTTTCTACTTATTCATATCTTTGGATGGATTTTACCAAACACAATTATAAGCATATGTATAGGCACATGATCTGCTCCATGAAAAAACAAAAAAAAACGTAGTAATTGGACCACTTTTCCAGATGCTTATCTTGCTTTTGTGTAGCTAAGTATACTAATATGATCCATTTTTCTACTCATGGAGAAAAACAAGAAAGAGAATGGATGATTATGTGGTGTCTCTAAATACTTTAACTCTTAACCAACTTTGAAACAGTTTGAACATCACCGTACTAGCTCCCAATTACGTTGATAGATCCTTACATGCTAGACATCAATCAGTGCGATGACTTTATGCTTCAGAAGCTCGCAAAACAAGACGTCGTCAGGCTTGATACAAAATCTATATTAGTTATTGGAGTATTCTTGGTTGTTATTATGAAGTCTGAGTCTAGTTTCTTTAAGTAGCCTTTGGACGGATTGTCAAGAGAACCGGCTCAAGTATGTTAAGGCTAAGCTCTTCCTTCATTTTGTATGATCTCGTAGTCTTCCTTCATTTTGTATGATCTCGTAGTAACAAAAGTTTGATAAAATTTACATATATTTTGCTAGTCTCGCAAGTTACAATAATCTCTTTATCGAGACTTCATATTCATTTGAGTATTTCATTCTCCCAGTCAAGAGAGCAGAGAGTTTACATATATACAATTTTATAAGTATTTTCATTACCATCGAGCTATAATTGATAGGCAGGCCCCTATTGGGCAACCTCTGATCAGATGGTAAGTTATATACCGATCCTACTATGGCCGAGTGCCTATGAGCGAGCCCAGTTGGCCGAGATACAGAGCCTAGTATGGCCGAGAGCCTATGAGCGAGCCTACTACGGCAGAGCAGTTATATATATACCGAGCCTATTGTGGCCAAGCGATTATGAGCGAGCCCAGTTGGTTGTGATACAGAGCCTAGTACGGCCGAGCGCCTATGAGCGAGCCTACTACGGCAGAGTAGTTATATATATACCGAGCCTTATAGGGCCGGACAGTTATTTTACTTACTGTATTGAGAAAGTTGAGTCAGTATTAGTTGGTAAGCATATCTTCAAATTATCTTTGACTTCCAGCTACTTGTAGTTATTATATTATCAGTTCAGTTTCAGCTTTCAGTATATTGCCTTACATACTCAGTACATTATTTTGTACTGACGTCCCATTCTGGGGGCGCTGCTTTCATGCGTGCAGGTCAGACAGACAGACGGGTAGGCCTCTTCAATAGGTATTGCCCGAGTTTAGCTTGATCGGTAAGCTCTATGTCTTTCAGAGTTTCCGGGTCCAGAGCCTTATGTACATCTTGTATATATATGTATATATGTTATGAGTAGGTCGGGGAGCTGTTCTGATCATAGTATATCCATCAGTAGAGGCTTGTAGACATATCCTGTCAGTTAGTGCAATATGTTGGGCTTGCAGGCCTTGTATGTATATTTGGTTGGTTTGTCAACTGTAATAGTTATGACGGCCTTGTTGGCCCAGTTTTATATTGACATTTAGTCAGCATTCCCAGTTATCTTGCAATATGGCCCATGTCCAAAGTATGACATCATATATTCAGAATCCCTTAGTTGCAAGTTGGTACGCAAGAATAGGTGCGACACTGGGTGCCGGTCTCGGCCCCCCCAGGTTGGGGACATGAGAAAAGTGGAATCAGAGCAGTTTTGTTATAGGGAGTCTACAAGCCGTGTCTAGTATAGTCTTGTTTATGGGTATGTTGTGCACCACACTTATAAGCAGGAGGCTATAGGGCATTTAGGATTGTCACTATTTCTTTTTACTCTAGATCGTGTGGTAGAGCTCACTTATAAGAATTCAAATTCCGAAAATCTATTTTATTCGTAATAAGATGATGCCTACATCCGGAAAGAAGGTTGGAAAGAGAGATAGTTGTGGAAAAGCCGAGTGAGAGGAATTGGATTTTTGTATCATGCCTATGATAGGTAAATATGAGGTCTTTAGCAGATCATGGGTGCACTGAAAGGTGTAAGCTTCCTGATAAGAAGCCTTAAGACAAGAATGCCTATCTATCTTTATGGTGAAGGACAATGAGAGATTAAGAAGAAAAGTATAAGTTTCAACAAGTAAAAGGAGCAAGGTGAAAAAGGGTACGAGGTACCCAGTTAATGAAGGTTAACAACGTTTATAATTTAGGGAGAGGAACATAAGCCTTTTGAGTTATATTCAATAGTAACAGAGGTATATACAATTGGTCGCACCCATTCTAGATATGCCCTATGGGGGTTAACAAAAGTAGTATAAGAAGATATGATGCATGAATTGATTACGTCAGTTGACATTTCTGAAGGATAGCAAATGTGCTAATAGATCTCTTTATGAGACACCTAGATGGTGCACTCTAAAATAGTGCAGCCAGATATGAGTACTACTAAGACATGCACTATAAGCCTTGAAGGGATAAATATTACCTTAGTATGACTCGCTTTCCTAGTAAAGCGAGAACGCTAAGCAACTTGAAGAGCAACTGGATGGAGCAAAGGAAAGCAAAAAGCGAAAGAATGTCGTATTGAAGTTTTCACAAGAAAAGGGATGTACAGAAATATTAGCAGAGTAATGAGAAGAGAGATAAGGAAGAATTATGAATAAGGTGTGATACATGGATGAAAATGATAGAGTGTTACAAAACCTATTGTCAAATGAAGGAAGAGACAAAAAGTGATGGGCCTTAAGACAACAAAAGAGTATAGGCCATAAGGTTATATCCTCATTTCGAGAAATAAGTTCATGACTCCAACGTGACTACTAGAAGAGAGAGTTAATCCCCAAAGTAATAGAAATCAGTATGGGCTGGTAAACAAGATAAACTAAATATGAATTAGGGACTAAATGATTGGAAAATACTCGACATCATGCGAATTTCAGATTGCATTCCAGCGACGATGAAATAGACAACAGAAGAAGATCCATGATGAATTCAGATAATGGTCACTCAGAAAGACGCTTCCCTAAAGCAAGCAATTTGAGCAAAGTTAAGCTTAAGGAACTATATGTGCCAGTTACACTAAGTGTCACCATCGCGAGTGAGGAATTTTGTTATCCTTGATATAGAAGGATTACCACAAGGCGAGTGAGGGTTATTGATGATGTGAAAGGACATTAAAGATAAAGAGGAAAAACATCCATATGCAGGTCGCCATAGCTCCAAGTCTTAGTACTCCCCTAAAAGGGAAAATATAGAATTATAAAGGAAGAATGCGATAAAAAAATGAGGAAGGGATGAGATTACACCTATCCAAATGTTACAAATATGTTATGATTCTAGAACGTTATGTAAGCACGACATCAAAAAAAAAAGTAAGTAAGGATTCCTACCCGGGATGTTATCTATAGATAAGGAACCAGCACGTGAGGTAAGTTAAGACAAGGAAATAACCCAAGAAAGATTACGCATAATATGGATATGAGAATGGGTTGATGAGTAAGTAGTAGTTGATTCAGAAAGAGCCCAGTCATGACTAGACAAGAAGTTACAGACAAATCAACAGATCATGCAAGATGAATGTAGTAAACCCCAACATGGAGAATTGTGCCTCGCAGTAATGTCATTATAATATTTAAGATATATTCAAATAATAATCGTGGTAGTTAAAGTACTGTATGAGTATTACGGGAATAAAAGAAAGCACCACTGGGAAGGTAGTCAAAATATCAGTTCAGAAGCAACCATACAAACACAAGGGCATGGAAGTAAGCAATTATGGTTGATAATAGGCAAGTAAGGACATCAAAAGGGTCCGTAATAAGCTCACAACTTTACGAGAGCCAAGGGTTCTCCCTAAGTAGTACAACGAAAGACTAGCTGAGGAGATAAGAAAGAAGGCTTCAACCTAAGCACAATGACCTAAAGAGGAAATGGTTGTGTAACAACAATCTCGCAACAACATTGTAAGCATTCCGAAGGAAAGTGGCACCTACTGTGGCTAATGAACGGGAAGTAAGAATTAAAAGTAATATTCGAGATCATATGAGTTGTATGAAAACTTTGGTAAGTGTGGGCACTAAGATAAGCCAAGTATGGATACAACAAGGGGCAGAAAGACCAAGAAAAGTAATTGCACACGTTTAAAGAAAGCTGAGATGGAACGAAAGGAATTATTCGATCAATGATCCAGAGTTAGTACGTTATGGATACACTCAAGATTTTGGAGCATTATATTTTTTGACAACCATAGAAGACTCTGGTATAAGTTAAAAAGAAGAAATGACCCCATGGCATAGACAAGGGATTGAATTATTAGAAGATTGTATCATGGATATTCCATAAAGCCCATAAAAGGCTAAGGTAATAACTGATACCATGAGCCACAGATCGGAAGATAGCTTAAGCCTACATAAAGGCTGATCAGAAAGAAGAGAAAGCTAAAGAATTACATCATCCAAGTAAATCAGAAGTCTGATTATTGGACCTAGAAAAAATTATAGAAGTTGTGCTTGAGAACATGACAGAATCACTCTTAGTATCATATGTTCACAACAACCATAATCTATAATGGCTCTACAAGAAAGCCAGTTAGAAGAAGTACCGGCCTCATAAGAAATCAGTACGAAGCTCCCATCAGATTGTGTATGTAGCAAAGGTGCGAGTATTATAATAGAGCTTCAAGTTATGGACGTGAATTACACCTAGGTGGAAGGGAGGTCAGTAAAGTGATAGAAGATACGATGCAAAATTTTAAGGTAAGTAAGGTAAAGGTGAACAACGTACGAGATACTCAAAGGCAAAAGATCATGAATAGTCCATACTTCAGATAGAAGGTTATAAGCACGGGGATCCAATAACTAGGAGTGATAGCGGCATCGTACATATTTTCCAGCCTATGGTTTCTAAGTACTGAGAGATCTAGTTAAGAGAATAGAGAAAAGTTGGAGACGATGTGATGTCTCGCTTGACGTTCCAGAATAACATAAGGAAATCTATGGTGCAAGCAAGTTGAAAGAAAGTTTATAAATGAATATGTATAGGTCGCAAGCTAATGGTAGATCGACAAAATTTTAAGGAAACATAAGTAAGGATGAGGAAAGGCAAGTGAAAAAGTGACGAGAATGGATAAGTCTTTAGGATTAAGCCCATGAAAACAAGAATAGCAGAGTGTTTCTCTATGTTATACAAAGCTCACTATAGCCTTAATGAACTCAAAGGAGTCTAAGATTAATAGCATATAGAAGGAATGAAATGTTGCCCTGCTAGTAGAATGAGGGTGTAATTGTGATAAATAAAGGATGACGGTTGGGCCTTCGATTGAGTAATGATTTTAAGAGGATTTCATGAATTGTACAGCATTAAAATACCTACGTAAGTTGAGTCATATTGGAATGCTATAAAATACGGTCATAGAAATATAATATCACCCCTAGGTGGATCAATCTAATTACTCCAGATGTCCCTGTTGAGACGTGAGCCCTAGCGGCGGTGTTACATAAGAGATCAAGTCATCAGTGGTAGATGATAGATCAACATTAAGGTGAATCAACACTGGATGGACAAAAGTCACAAAGTATGAGGTGAGATTAGGCCATCATTCTTAAGATGAATAAGTAATAAGGAGGCATTAAAGGATTTAGATTTATACATATGGGATAAGTAACGAAAGTAAGCTGGATTCTGGTAGCAGACCTTAGTAACAATGAATCGAAGGAATAATTATGGTATAATAAGACCTACATAGATGTAGTGAAGCTAATGATGCCCAGAGGGACAGATTGACACAATTTTGCATATGTTCATAATGTGAAGCCTAGAGATTGGCTAAGAGCTGGAGGAAAAAGAAGAGAAGAAGTTAGGCGCACATACAAAGTTAGATTCGTAAAGACTGCATGATAGAAGGTAGCAACAGTTACAAGATTAGAAGGATTCTGACTACAAGTCGTGGTGTAAGAAAAAGGCTTAAAAAGGGGAATGCCCTGGCCTTTGGGATTCATTCACAGAACAATCGCCTAGATGGAAAGACGAGTACTAAAGTATTCGCAAGACTTATGGGTAATGAAAATGAAAAGAGCATCAGTCAATATTCGAGGACGAATGTTCCAAAGAGAGGGAATGATGTTACACCCCATGTTTTAGTACGTAAAAGTACGCCACAAGTAAATTGACGTAAGTTCGAGAATGAGATTTATTTTGGATTTATAAATATTATGCTACCTCAAACAAGTAATGAGTAAATTCGTGAAGGTGAGAGGGTAAGCAAATCGAAGAAAAAGTGAATTTCATCAAAATTAGGCATTTTGGAATAAAATACGTCCTGAGCTAAAATACCCGATATTTATGGACTAGTACCAAAAAAAGTATCACATGACCATGATAGTAAGGTATATAAAGTATATTAAAAGTGATTATCATTTTATGTAATTTGAGATATTTCTTAATTATGCGGGTAATTGATTAATTATCGGATAGCATGATATTACCTAATTAACTCATTATTGGATAAGATTAATAAATCTTTAATGTGGCAGGCCCCCCTTTCCAAAAAAAATTACGTGTGACCAACATGTAATATCCATGCCAAATGTAACAATCTTTCAATATGGTGGCAAGAGAGGTGGACCCTACTTTCCACTTATTCATATCTTTGGATGGATTTTACCAACACAATTATAAGTATATGTATAGGCACATGATCTACTCCATGTAAAAACAAAAAAAAGACGTAGTAATTGGACCACATTTCCAGATGCTTATCTTGCTTTTGTGTAGTTAAGTATACTAAAATGATCCATTTTTCTACAGATGGAGAAAAACAAGAAAGAGGTTGGATGATTATGTGGGTGTCTCTAAATACTATTACTCTTAACCAACTTTGAAACATGCATCACCGTACTAGCTCCCAATTACGTTGACAGATCCTTACATGCTAGACATCAATCAGTGCGACGACTTTATGCTTCAGAAGCTCGCAAAACAGGACGTCGTCAGGCTTGATACAAAATCTATATTAGTTATTGGAGTATTCTTGGTTGTTATTATGAAGTCTGAGTCTAGTTTCTTTAAGTAGTCTTTGGAGGGATTGTTAAGAGAACCGGCTCAGGTATGTTAAGGCTAAGCTCTTCCTTCATTTTGTATGATCTCGTAGTAACAAAAGTTTGATAATGAGCCATAAAGAAAAATTCATATCCCGGAATTTACATATATTTTGCTAGTCTCGCAAGTTACAATAATCTCTTTATCGAGACTTCATATTCATTTGAGCATTTCATTCTCCCAGTCAAGAGAGCAGAGAGTTTACATATATACAATATTAAAAGTATTTTCATTACCATCGAGCTATAATCGATGGGCAGGCCTCTATTGGGCAACCTCTGATAAGATGGTAAGTTATATACCGATCCTACTATGGACGAGCACTTATGAGCGAGCCCAGTTGGTCGAGATACAAAGGATAGTATGGCCAAATGCCTATGAGCGAGCCTACTACGGCAGAGCAGTTATATATATGCCGAGCCTATTGTGGCCAAGCGCTTATGAGCAAGCCCAGTTGGTCGTGATACAGAGCCTAGTATAGTCGAGCGCCTATGAGCGAGCCTACTACGGTAGAGCAATTATATATATACACCGAGCCTTATAGGGTCGGACAACTATTTTACTTACTATATTGAGAGAGTTGAGTCAGTATCAGCGGGTAAGCATATATTCAGATTATCTTTGACTTCCAGCTACTTGCATTTATTATATTATCAGTTTCAGTTTCAGTATATTGCCTTACATACTCTGTACATTATTTTGTACTGACGTCCCTTTCTGGGGGCACTGCATTTCATACGTGCAGGTCAGACAGATAGAAGGGTAGGCCTCTTCAATAAGTATTGCCCGAGTTCAGCTTGATCAGTAAGCTCCATGCCTTTCGAAGTTTTCGGGTCTAGAGCCTTATGTACATATTGTATATATATGTATATATGTTATGAGTAGGTCGGGGAGCTGTTCTGATCATAGTATATCCCTCAGTAGAGGCTTGTAGACATATCTTGTCAGTTAGTGCAATATGTTGGGCTTGGAGGCCTTGTATGTATATTTGGTTGGTTTGTTAGCTGTAATAATTATAACGGCTTTGTCGGCCCAGTTTTACATTGACATTTAGTCAGCATTCGCAGTTATCTTGCAATGTGGCCCATGGCCAAAGCATGACATCATATGTTCAGAATCCCTTAGTTGCAAGTTGGTACGCAAGGATAGGTGTGGCACTGGGTGCCAGTCTCGCCCCCCAGGTTCGGGGCGTGACATACACACTCTGGAGGGGCAGAACTTAAATAATCTAAGAGTAAAAGTGAGAGTGCTTGACATAGTTGGAAGAACTTAGTAAAAACAGTATAGAGGTACAAATTTTAAGAGTAAAAAGATATTTCAGGAATGGAAATAGTTTAAGAAAATGTTATGAGTGAAAACAGTTTTGGAAGCAATTCTGAGAATAACATAGATTAAGAAAACCACCACACAATCACAAAACTTAGAGTGCCTAGATTCAAAGCCATTTATGACTTGATTCTAAGTGAAGACAAACAAGTTTACAAACAGGGATCAGGGGGGTTGGGAACATATGGAGCTTAAATCAGAAACACATGAACATGGATAAAAGGGGAAGCATATTGATCAACAAGTACACAAAACAAGCAGGGATTGGTTGACAACCAGTGACCAAATTCATAGGATTAGAATACAAACTATTGATTCAGAGTATTAACAAGGAAATTATACTTAAAGCTAAAGTGATAATAGACATTAGAGCATAGAGACAGAATACTGGAATATCCATATTGAGGACAAGGGTCTACCACACAGAATTATTCATACCAATTGTGGTTAATCAGATAAATTAGGAGCCTGAACTACTTAAAATGAGCATGCTAGTTGAAGGAAACAGGCAAGAGCTCAAGTAAACATGCTGGATAAAATAGCAAACAGGAAGATTGAAACCTAGACATGCTGATTAAAACACTGAACAAGAGGGGGTAAAACATAAGCATACTGATCAAAGCAGTAAACAGGAAGAACAACTAAGTACTTAATAAATTAAACTAGTGCGGAAATAGGCATGGATTTAACAACTAAAAAGCACATAGATTTGAATTTCAGAATGATATTGAAATTAGAACATACCATTTAAGGAAGCAAAATGCAGAAAGCAAAGCAAGTAGAGTTCCACAGTCTAGCCTTGGCTTTTAGCCGGCTAGACGAGCAATGAGCACAAGTAGCAGAAAGAGAGATGAGAGAAAGTTTGAGTGTGTGTGTGTATTTTTGAACTACTGTCCATGTTTTTGATAGGTAGAACAAGAGTGTATATATAGAACTAAGGTAGTATAGCAAATAAGGTAAAGAGAATCAAAAGCCAGTCAATTAGGGGGTAATCAAATAAACACTGAATCAATTCATGTAAGGGAGTCTGTAATAGACCCCTTAATTAGGGGTAATCACTTAACGGTCACAACAAACGGGGGTTAATTAGGGTAAGAAATCCAAATCATACCAAATAGGGAATCACTGATAATCCCAAAACCATACGGATAATTTATTAAGGCAAGTGTGATCAATTAAAGTCAAAAATAAAGGAACAATAAGATCTGTGCACACAGATTTTAACAGGGCAAAATAATAGGATATAATCAGTAATACCTTCAAAAGAATACTAATTTTTAGGAAAGAATTACTCAAATTCCATAAAAAGAAATTAAATAAGTAAAGCTTCACATAAATACAGAATTCAGTAAGAAAAATAGGTTCGAACTATAAATAGAGATTAATTAGGATAAAATCCCAAAGAAATACTGGATTTTAACAAGGAAAGCATTTAAGCCCAAAAACGGAGTAAACGAATACGACTGGTATCACAGAAACAACAAAGTATTGAAACAAAATCGAAGAAACCAGTATATCGCACAGAATCAACTAGGGTTTGAACATTCATGCAAAAATTAGTTAAGATGATAAAGAAACAATTAACTAAACACTGAGAACTTAGAAAAATCATTGATGAAAAGTTTTAGATTAACCCTAGTTTAGAAAGAGTGATTAAAAATCGAAATAATCGATTAAAACAAGAGATTGTTTGAAGGAAAACAATTAATAACATTTGAATCACCTCAGATCTATAAAGATCTGAGAAGAACCGACAGTATCAAACTAGGGTTTTCAGAAAAATAGCAGAGGTGAAGAGAATAGGTCAAGAACCCATAGATTCGTAATAAAACAAGGAGAGATCCTTACTTACGAACGAAAAATGGCCTGAGACAGGACGGTAAACAAAGTTTCAAACCAGAACCAGTTGGAGTTCCTTGAGATCTTCTCAAGGACTCATGATGTCGAAGAGCCATGGAGCGTAGGAGGCTAGGGGTGGTCGGAGAAGACATAGAAGCACCATCGAAGGGATGTTTATGCCAAGATCATCCTTGTCCTGGACCTACAATAACACATGCTCATACAACGTAATCATTAATGGTAGAACCCACACTTGGCTTGGAGCCACACAATACAACATTTGATAACACATCCTCCTTAATTTCCATAATCTTGCACAGTTACCCAACTAAATCTGTTCATAATCTCATTTATCACTCCTTCCAAATCACATGTCGAGTACATACTCATCCTCATGACAATCGAGCTAACTTCCTCAAGTGCTCTGAAAAGGTAGTACATGCATTTCACTAGATAGAATGAAAACTCTTCATTGAAGCCTCACAAGAATCGTTCAAACTCAAACCTTCTCACAAGCATAATGCGATCAATTAATTTTCCTGAGTCTACACTCTTCATTATTATATAAGAATCCACTTCATTCCACAATTGAACAACAGAAAAAACCAACAACACATCCACCTCTTAAGACTATACACGACACCAAGACGATAATCTAGTATTCATAGCCTTTGGCATCCCAAGTAAATCCTTCTCGCACATCCAAACCTTCTAAGTGCAGTCCTCAATGACATGTTCTCATCACATAGCTATATTTCCACTCACTAAGTCATTAGTACCACCTCTAAGGGCACTGTTGCACCCCTTTTTCTCGCGAAATCGGGTTTCGACACGTGACAACTCTTTTAAGGAAGATGGTTTAAAAGAGAGAGTCTCCACCAAATGGATTAAGGTATGTTAGGGCACCAATTTGCAAATAACTCTGTCTAAATAGTTTGTGTTACTAAAGATTGTGCAAGGGCTCGAAATTACCTCGATGAGAAGGTGTTAGGCACTCTTTGAGGTCCACAACTATATGTCCCAACCGAACTCAATTATATGAATTAGTCTATGTGATCAAAGATAAAGAAGGAAAGGATCTGGGGAGTTCACAAATAATTGATGAAGACAAGGTGGCGAGGGGGTCCTAAATATTTTAGCCTAAAGGATCACCCCGTGCAACATAAATAATACTTCGTAACTTCCTCAAGATAGGGTGTTACTCATATTATTCAGCGGGCAGAGACTATAATCTCTTGCTACTCCATTACTATCTTTAAGTTGTTTATCTGAAATGCACTAGTCAATTCTAAGTCGTGTCCTACACGTGTACCTCACGTCCCATGCCTATGGTCCAGGAGGCATTTTGACCTTTATCTCAGGGTGGTTCTAGACTTTAACTTAGGCTACTCAAAATGTTAAAAGTTAGGCAACATAAAAAAACATTGGACTTTCATTTATAAGCAAGTAAGGGCTCAAGTTGGCCTCCGCAATTAGGTAACAGATGCACGCAAGTCAGATTAACAAAGACAGTTTGCTGATTTTAAATAGTTTAGATTGTAGAAACTTATAGGGAGGATCTCTATATGAATCTAGATTCGATGAGCGGGTAGTTTACAACATCTGGAACCTACAAAGTTGCCTATTGATTACATGAATAAAAGATTAGACCTATAGGCATGATATCTAGGCATTTTATGCAGAAATAGTGGTAATTACAGGATCCCATTTAGAATTGGTTGAGTGAGTCCTATAGGCATGGTTTCTAGTGAGGATAATTAGCACAACATTATCGATTAGTTAACTGATTCAAATTATATAGGCACGGGTTCTACACTTAAACTGATTTTAGATCCTATAGGCATGATTTCTAAAATTAAAAGTGATTTTAGATCCTATAGGCATGATCTCTAAAACTGACTTTTGTTCCTATAGGCATGATTTCTACGATCAAAACTGATTTTTTTAGATCCTATAGACATGATTTCTAAAAAGCAGGCGTAGAGCATATTTTAACCAAATAAAGGACCTATAGGCAGGATTTCTACTGGGAAATAATACATTTTGAGCAAGGATAGAGTACCTATAGGCATGATTTCTACAATAACTGAAAGTAGCATGTTTTAAGCAAAGACAGATTACCTATAGGCAAGATTTCTAGCATATGAAAGCTGAACATGTTTGAACATAATAGCACATTTTAACTAAGTGATGAGCCTATAGGCAGGATTTCTACCCAACTTGTTGCAAGTAAGATAAAAATCCCTTTCCCAATTTTACTAATACCCCAAAATGTTATCACAATAATTATTACAGACCCAGAATGAATATAGTAAATTACAGAATAGATATAGCTATAGGGAGCCTACAGCAAGCCCAAATACACCTGGACAGGCCAGGCCTTCATTCTCACAATTCATCACAGCACCAATGTTACATACTCATAGACATAAAGTAGTCAAGAATTGAATGATTCCCCAGTAGCCTTAAAAATAGAATTGAGCATATAGAACCAAGACCCTAGTGTGTTAGAGTTTCCAAGGGATTCAAGAACCTAGGGCAGTGCTCACACTAGGTAAGCGAACAAAGATGATTCAGAAGAGGGACTCAGGACCAAGTCCTAGTGTGTCAGAGTTCACAAGGGCCTCAAATGGACCCCGAGCAGTGCTCACACTAGAGAGGTCAAAGCGCAGAACCTAAGTGGCCTTGGCTTTCAACCGGCTAAGAATAGGATTCAAAGAACTTAAGCAAGAAGGGAAAAAGAAAAGACTAAGGTTGGGGGAGACAGGGATTGACTTAAACAAACTTAACCATATTGAGTCAACAAGCAGACACTTAAATGCATAGGTTCAACATGATGAAAACACATTTTAGGCTAAAAAGGGCAGAGCATGTATGCAAGTTTCGCAAATCCATAGGTGCAGAATGAGTTATGGCATGCTTGAAGTAGGCTAAGTACTTAAACTAATGTTAATATCAAGAAACTAGAGCATCATAGAAAGGGGGAAGGGCATCATATTAGCAAAGGGGTGATCTTACAGTCATAAGTTAAAACACATATACTCAGTAAAACCATGTCGGATAGTAGGTAACATTGTCATGATGATCTAAACAAAGGTGATCCAGTTATATCGAAAGTTTATTTTAAAGTAGCAATTCAAGCATGATGAGATAGTCATTAAAAATAGGCATCAGAGAGGTGTGGGGATCGAATGATCATGTTGACATAATAGTAAAGAGGCAAATTACAACTACCAACATGAGTTACAAATGTGAGGCATTCACTACAGGGATTCAGGGTAAGGGGATAGACATGTTCATAGGCATTCGAAGGTTGACACATTAATTGGATAGACCTTAAGGGAGTTCAAATAACTTCAAAACATGTAACATTAGGAGCAAACAAGTGTTAAAGAAACTAAGACATACACAACTAACAAATATAATGCCTAAACATCACTTGTATGCATATTGGATCATGGATTCAGCAATAATAACATATACAAGTCAGGGATGTGTAAGAATGCGTGCAGAAGTTAAGTGAATCACCAGTTAGGCGAGAAATGCAAGAAAAGAACAAAAACCCACAGTGTTTTGAATCGTCAATTAGAAGCAAAATCCCCGAACTTAATGGCCTTGGCTTTCAGCCGGCCAAAACCATAGTATAGAATAAAATAATAGAGTAAAATTTAGATCTAGTGAGGTTATAATGATTTATAAGTCTGTCTAAAGGGAATGGGGGAATGGGTTTATATAGTGGTAGAGATTAACACATAAACATGGAAAAATCATCAGTCAAACACTAGAAAGGAAAACAATCGAAATCAGTAAGGAAAAAGAGGAAATTCCATAACCCTAATTTTAGGTACGGTACATAAATTGACGAAAATTAAAATAAGTAAAAATCACATGCTGCATAGAATAAGATGAACATAGACAGAAATCTATTCAAAATCAAAGAATCGAGTCAGATTTGGTTTGATTTAAAAAGGATCTAAAACCCTAAATTAGGGTAAGTAAAAATTGATAAAAATAAACAAATCTACACATAATAGGGCGAATATAGACAAGATAATACTTAAAATAAAAGGCTTGAACCAACTTTGGTTCGAATCAAAGAGAATCTGAAAACCCCAGTTTTAGGGTAAGTAAAAATCTCAAAGATACACAGAGATTCATAGAGATTCATACCATAAAAGAACAAGAACAAACACAAATGGAAAGGGTCAAAGAGCTTAACCTAATTTGGTTCCATTTCTAAGATATTCACTTGCCATGTTTAGGCAAGCAAACTAGGTAACACCATAAACGAACCAGTAGTGAGGGGAGGTAAAATAAGGTAAGGGAATCCATGGTAGATTCCAATTTGGGGTCGGATTTGGGAGGGCTTGATAGTAACGGCAGCTAGGGTTCATGAGAGATGAGAGACGAGAGAGTTCTAGGGTGGCGGGGGTATAAAATGATTAGGGTTAGGGGTTTGGTTAAGTTTAAAGGGGTAGATATAATGTGAACCGTTGATCTTACAGATCAATGGTCCTGATTTAAAGGGTCCTGGGTCGGGTATTAAAATGGGTATGGGGACTGGGCTAATGGATTTTGGGCCAATGGTATGGGCTGGTGTATTGGGTAGTTTTAGGTCTGAATTTGGGTAGGAATTTAGGCTAGTTTTTAATATCCAATATTTAATAAATAAATAATTTATAAAAGTAATTAATAAATAATAAAAATATAATTGTGCACTGAAATAATTTATTAAGATTTTAAAAATATAAAAATCATTTTCTACATAAATAATGTAATTATACATTAATATGGGCTATTATTGTAAAGATGTGCAATTTAGCCTTAAAATGCAAATATAATTATAAAAAATGCATTGAAAAATATTTAAACATTATGTTGATATTAATGATAAATTTAGATGATTAATTCATCACAAAAATAATTTTGAGGGTAATTCTTGGATATTTATATAATAAAAATGCAGAAATAAATAGACTTAAACTCTTTAAAAATTATGACATATTGTAAAAATGCTTGTGTGTGCTCATAAATCAAAATGATGATGCATACGCACTATTTTGAAAGTATATGTATATATATAGTTGAAAGTGAGGGCAAAATTGGGTATCAACAGCTGCCCCTTTTTACCCGGGAAGGATGAAAGAGCTGTCGGGTAAAGAAATTATGACCGATATTGACTGAATGGAGTGGTTTAAAAAAATATAGGCCAAAACTTGGTTTCTAAGCAGCCTATATATCCCTGATTTTATAGGAATCATGCCATGTGTAGTTTTGGTTCCAACGGTGAACGAAACCGACCGAGTTGTTATAGGAATGGTTGTATGCTTCGGAAACGGGTTCTTTTGAGTAGGATAGTATCGGATGAACTTATGCAAAGTCATGAATGTGAATTCGAGATGTTATGGATGTATCACATGGCAGATATCTGAACGGTCATAGAGTAAAAGGTGAGCAATTACTAGGAGTCTTACGTTTGAAATAATGGCAGGGTGTGAACGATATGAGCGGAAACCGGAGCGAAGATTGCTCTTGTTTAAAGAAAGGTTACTTCCTGGATTACCTGCAAAACATATAACACAATGCATGCAAAACATATATGGGGTTATTGCGAGAATTTAAACATGATACAAATTCCCTTTTGACCATGGAGATTGTCTTTGGACGGTGATGATGATGTCCTTAGACCATGACGTCCTGGGCTATGAATAGCATGATAAGGGATTCACAAGCCATTAAATGATGTTCTCAGTCCATGAGAATGCTGCCTCTGAACTATGATGCCTTTAAATAATGATGTGCAATATTGAGAGATCCTCAGGCCATGACATGGTGTCTTTAGGGTATAAGGATGATGCCTTCGGACTATGATGCCTTTAGATAATATGGTGATGTTTCAGCCCATGAAATGTAGAGACATGATGATGGATCATATAAGTGAAATAATACAAAGCTTATTCTTGCATAAGATTGGGACAAAGCTTAGCCCCGGAAAGGCAAAATAGTGCTAGATTTCAAGTAGCATGGCATTCGGTATTAGACAAGGAAAGGTAGAGCTTAGCCTCATGCAGTTGGGGAGGCAATGCTTAGCCTCATACAAGAAAGGGAGATAGGGCTTAGTCTCATGCGATGGAAGGCAGTGCTTAGCCTCATGCATTTGAGGAGGCAGGGCTTAGCCTCATGCAGTGGAAGGCAGAGCTTAGCCTTATGCAGTTGAGGAGGCAGGGCTTAGCCTCATGCAAGATTGGAGACAATGCTTAGTCTCATGTAGTGGGAAGGCAGAGCTTAGCCTTATGTAGTTGAGAAGGCAGCGCTTAGCCTCATGCAAGATTGGAGACAATGCTTAGTCTCATGCAATGGGAAGGCAGAGCTTAGCCTTATGCAGTTGAGGAGGTTGGACTTAGCCTCATCCAAGATTGGAGACAATGCTTAGTCTCATACAATGGGAAGGCAGAGCTTAGCCTTATGCAGTTGAGGAGGAAGGGCTTAGCCTCATGTAAGATTGGAGACAATGCTTAGTCTCATGTAATAAATAGACAATAAGTGATAGCAGAGTATTTCTTAGTTGGATATATGTTTGGGTTCAGTAGCTTTGTTTCTATGAAGATAGTGATTCTAAGGTGCACACGTACTGGCGGCTATTTCTTGTTCCTGCATTTATAGAAAAATTATAAGTTTTACGGGAAGGTTGGTTCACGTCGTTGCCTGCTTGCTTTGTTTTGCATTGAAATCATGCTCGAGTTACCATGGGTAGCATCTGATTTCCATAGAAATAAAGTTTTCGAAAAGTATGCATGCATTTGATAAACATAGTTATTTTAAAACATATTAATATACGACATCGAGTAAATTAAATGAACCAGTGACTATGAGACTTTTAGAGACATTGCGACTTCTTTGCACTAGAATTTTGAGGGTCCTCCTCAAAATCCTGCCCCAGTTTAATAAGTGATTCTTCGACCGTTCTGCATATGATGAAGTTTTCTAGATTTGCTCTAGAATTTTGGGGATCCTCCTTAAAATTCTGCCCCAGTTACTTAGCTTATTCTCTGACTGTTTTGCATATGATGACGTTAGCTGGACTTGCTCCAGAATTTTGAGGGTCCTCCTCAAAATCCTGCCCCAATTTCTGGTTATGGGGAAGATGAAATTTTTTTTGAATTGTAACTAAACCCACAGGGTTGTCTATGTATCCTATCTTAAACGGGAATCAAGTCAAGCATAGTTTAGTTACATCAGATGAAGAAATGTAAACAATTTAAATAAAGTATCTCTTGACTGAGTCTGAATTGATAGGCTTTGGCTAAACTTCTTCGTCCATTTCTGCAAGTATGAGTGCTCCTCCTGTTAGTACCCTGTGAACCATGTAGGGCACTTGCCAATTGGGTGAAAATTTTCCTTTGGCTTTATCTTGATGCGGGAAGTTTCATTTCAACACCAGCTGCCCCGGTGTGAACTGCTTGGGTTTGACTCTCTTGTTAAAAGCTATGGACATTTTGTTCTGATAAAGTTAACCATGACATATTGCATTCATTCTTTTTCCATCAATAAGAGCTAATTGTTCATAGTGACTCCATATCCATTCTGCATCACTAAGTTCTGCTTCTTGTATAATTCTCAAAGAAGGGATTTCAACTTCGATGGGAATAACAGCTTCAGTACCATAAACCAACATGTAGGTAGTTGCTCTGGTTGATATGCGAAATGTGGTATGATACCCCAATAAGGCAAATGGTAATTTCTCGTGCCATTGCTTATGGTTGTCTACCATTTTCCTCAATATTTTCTTGATATTCTTGTTGGTGGCCTCCACGACTCCATTCATTTGAGCTCAGTATGCCGTGGAATTCTTATGCTTGATCTTGAAGGTTTCACACATAGATTTCATTAAATTGTTGTTGAGGTTGGTGGCATTGTTAGTAATGATGGATTATGGTACTCCAAATCGGCAAACAATACGATCCCTGACAAAATCTGCGATGACTTTCTTGGTTATAACCTTGTAAGATGCAGCCTCAACCCATTTTGTAAAGTAGTCTATGGCCACTAAAATGAACATGTGCTCGTTCGAAGCGGCAGGCTCGATCGGACCGATGATATCCATTCCCCAAGCGGCAAAAGGCGAAGGTGCACTTGTTGTATTGAGTTCATTTGGTGGTACCCGTATCATATCTCCATGTACCTAACACTGGTAGCACTTTTGGACATGCAATCAGTTTCCATAGTCATTCAATAGTATCCTGCTCTTAATATCTTCTTAGCTAAAACAAAACCATTCATGTGTGGTCCACAAGTTCTGGCATGTATATCATCGAGCAGTTTGGAGGCTTCTTTGGCGTCAACGCACCGTAATAACCTAGGTATGGAGTCCTTATATATAGAATTCCTTCACTTTGGAAGATATGATTGGACAATATCCAAAGTGTGCATTTCTGAGTATGATTTGCATGCTCTGAGTATTCTTCTTTTGCTAAATATTCCTTGATATCGTGAAACCATGGATTTTCGTCCATTTCTTCTTCAACATGAGCATAATACGCCGGTTGATTATGGATTCTTACTGGAATAGGGTCGATGAAATTCTTGTATGGATGTTGTATCATGGAAGACAAAGTAGCTAGTGCGTCTGCGAACTCGTTCTGGATTCTTAGAACATGTTTGAATTCTATCTTTGCGAACCTCTTCATCAACTCTTGCACATGATATAAATATGGTAATATTTTAGTATTCTTTGTAGCCCATTCTCCTTGCACCTGATGGACCAGCAGATTAGAATCACCAATTACCAGCAACTTTTGGATATTCATGTCGATGGCCAAATTGAGACCTATGATGCAAGCCTTGTATTTTTCCATGTTGTTGGTATACGAAAACCTGATCTTTGTGGATACTGGATAATTTTTCCCTATCTCTGACACCAAAACAGCTCCAATACCTACTCCTTTGAAATTTGCGGCCCCATCGAAGAACATTCTCCAACCGTTGTAGGTTTCGGTGATATCCTCTCCTACAAATGCTACTTCTTCATCGGGAAAATACGTTTTCAGTGGTTTGTATTCTCCTCCTACTAGATTTTCCGCAAGATGATCTACTAATGCCTGTCCCTTGAACGCCTTCTGAGTCACATAGACAATGTCAAATTCACTCAACAGTATCTTCCATTTTGGTAGTTTCCATGTAGGCATGGGTTTCTGAAAGATGTATTTCAGGGGATCCATCCTTGATATGAGATATGCAGTGTAGGCACAAAAGTAGTGCCTCAATTTTTGAGCTATCCACATCAAGGCATAGCAAGTGCATTCCAGCAAGGAATACTGTGCTTCATAGGGTATGAACTTCTTACTCAGATAGTATATGGCATGTTCCTTTCTTCCTGTCTCATCATGTTGTCCCAAGACACAACCGAAAGCTCCATATAGTACGAACAAATAGAGTAGCAGAGGTCTACCAGGTTCCGGCGGGACCAAGACTGGTGGTGTGGATTGGTATTCCTTGATTCTGTTAAAGGCTTTCTCATATTCTTCAGTCCATTTTGTTGCAGCATCTTTCTTCAGCATTTTGAAAATTGGCTCACAGATCACGGTCGATTGTGCTATGAATCGGCTGATGTAATTGAGACGTCCCAAGAAACTCATCACATCTTTCTTTCTCTTCGGAGGCGGAAAATCTTGGATAGCTTTGACCTTTGAAGGGTCCAAATCAATCCCCAGACGACTGACGATGAAGCCTAGCAGTTTTCTAGCAGGGACTCCAAAGGCACACTTTGCAGGATTCAGTTTCAGATTGTACCTTCGAAGCCGATTAAAGAATTTCCTCAAATCTACTATATGATATGCGCCTCTTCTGGATTTGCACGTCATCCACGTATACCTCTATTTATTTATGAATCATGTCATGAAAAATAATCATCATGGCTCTCATGTAAGTGGCTCCAACATTCTTCAGGCCAAACGGCATCATTTTATAATAATACATCCCCCACGGAGTGATAAAGGCTATTTTCTCGCATCCTTCAGATCTGATGGTATCCTGCGAAGCAATCCACAAAGGATTGGAGTTCATGTTTGGCACAGTTGTCGATCAATATGTGTATATTAGGTAACGAGAAATCATCTTTGGGACTTGCTTTGTTTAAATCTCGATAGTCGACACATACTCTGACCTTCCCATCCTTCTTTGGAACTAGCACGATGTTGGCCAACCAAGTAGGATATTCAACCTCTCTGAGAACCTTAGCTTTGATCTGCTTGGTGACTTCCTCTTTGATTTTCAGACTCATATCAGGCTTGACCTTTTTGAGTTTCTATTTTACCGGTGGACACATCGGATTGGTAGGTACTTTATAAGCCACTATAGACGTGCTCAAACCAGTCATATCATCATAAGACCATGCGAAAATGTCTTCATACTCCTTCAGGAAACGGGTGTATTCTTCTTGCTATGATGGTGACAAGTGGATACTTATGCGGGTTTTTTTGACTGTTTCAGAATCTCCCAAGTTGACTATCTCGGTTTCGTCCAAATTTGACTTAGGCTTATTCTCAAAATTTTCCACTTCTTTGATAATTTCCTCAGGGATTATATCATCTTCTTCTATTTCCTCTGAATCACTATCCTTATATTGTGTTGTCTCATTACATGTCATAGTCGTCGGTTCATCAGGATAAGTAATAATAATGTTGTAGAGAGAAAATATAAAGGATAATAGTAAATACTAAAATAGCAATGCATTAGATAGATCTTGAAACATTAAAACAAGTACGGCTCGATGACTCGAGCAATTATTTCAAAACAAAATGCATCTAAAACAAAATACTGAAAACGTCTTAAATGCTAAAAATTATTTTTAAAAATAGATCACGCTAATTATTAGGCTACCTAGGAACTCGACAGGCCCGGGACGATGCAACAGTCTAGTTCTTGAGAACAGCTCCCTTTCCCACGGTCTGAATTATAAGGTCTTCTTCCTCCTCCTCCTCAACTATTGCATTGCAGTCCATGTCTTCATCACCTAGAAACAGATTCCTTAGGCCAGTTAAAGCCTCATCTTCTTTAGATCCCCATATCACGTCAGCTTGTTGAAACATCTGGTGCAAATGTGGTATTGGTTGTTCAAGAGGATAATAGGGACCACGCCATGGTGGTGACCAATCGTCATACTCCTGCCATGTGTACTGGTATTGTTGATACCCAATTTTTTCATAATTTTTAAAGACTCTAAACCAATTTATTCCTGCATTTTTTTATATATAAACATCCAATAATTATCATTGATATTATTTTTATGATGAATTAATCATCTACATTTATCATTTATACCAACATAGTGTTTAAATATTTTTCAGTGCACTTTTATAATTACATTTACATTTTTAAGGATAAATTGTACATCTTTGCAATAATAGCCCATATTAATGTATAATTTACATTATTTATGCAGATGCCGTGTGGGTCGACATCACATCATATTTCGCTAGCAATAATCTCATCTCATTTAAGGGGAAACATCTCAACACATCAATCTCATCCCATATAAAGGGAAACAACCTCATCACATTAACATGGGGATTTACCCCTCAATCACTCATACACTGGGATGTGTAGCTTTGGAGTTAGGTTATTTTGACCTACCCTTCCTTGGTGACTAAACGATACTAACAAAGCATTTATTATTTAAAGGATTTACCACTCATTTCATAATCTTTTACATATCATTCATTTCATTGGCACCAATGGCTATAATGTAATATCATTCTTGGCATGTTGGCCGCACATCATATATCATGCTCTCTTCTTTCACTTTCAAATATTATCATGGATAATCAATAACAAGGCTTTTCAAATTAAGACTTTAAAAATATACATGTGAGGAAATAACGATGTTAAGCACATGGAGATTTCTTATACAATTTGGCATAACAACTTTCATTTGAACTTGACTTGAAGTCACAACAGTTTAATACATGACTCATGCTTTGAACACGCTCCTGAAGAACAATATTATGTTATAAGAATATTAGGAATACACACACATACACACACACACACACATATATATATATATATAGACACACACTCACCCCTTTCGACACCAAGCTTATTTGGGATAGCAAGTTTAAAATGAACAACTCGGAACTTACACGAACATCATGAGATTAAGTTCTAAGAGAGAGATTTAGCCAACATACCTCACCTTGAGCTTCTCTTAAATTACTACAATGTTCGGAATTCTTAGTCACTTCTATCTATTTAGAAATATAACAAAATAGAACATAAATTAGGAAGGAGTTTATGGTTGCAGTTCATTTGAGCATATTATCGAATACTAGGTGGCCATTATGATTTCAAGGTCCTCCTATGGTGGATTCCTTCATTTCACTACACAAAGTCTATTCAATTGAATTCAACAATCTTTCCACAAATCTTAATAGTACATGCATACATAATGAACAACTCCTACACCCAAGAATTGCTTGTCTTATTACCTATTTTTAGTTAAATCTCGAAATTGAGGGTTAGGGAGTAGAATCTTACCTCTAGGATGAAGAGCTTGTGACTTTTTCTTGTGAATTCTTCAAGACTTGAGCAAAGATTGGTAAAAAAATTACTTTAGGAACCCCCTCTCACTCTAGAGCACTTCCCCACTCTTAAAATATATGATTTTTACCTTACAAATGGTCTCCAACGACTATATATCGAAATAAGGTCGGGTTACAAAATTAGAAAAAATGAAGTCCCGATGTAATTCTGCGGTAGCATAACACTTTTGTGGTCCACAAAATGGACCGCATAATGGCCCTCCGGAACTGGGAATTTCTGTGCAGGTATGCGACAGGTCTGCGGTCCGCAAACCAATTCTGCGATCGCAGAAGGGACTGCAGAACCTTCTTCCAAAATTTCTCATGTTGCCTTCTACGACAAATGTGAGGCCCGCGAAATGATTATGCGGCTGCATAAATGAGCACAAATAACCTCCAAAGTTTGGCCATTTCTCTGCTTCACTATGCGGTGGATTTGCGGCCCGTAGAGTGATTTTACAGTCGCATAATGGACCTCGGGTTTTAGATGAAATTTTACGGGGCCTTACATCCTCCCCCTCTTAAGATCATTCGTCCTCAAATGAGGTCAAAGTTCATCATTAGCATCCAATGTGACTCAGCTGCTATTTCACACACCAACAGTTCCAAATTTTGACTAACTCTCTATATTTCCAAAAGTTTTGCCAGAGTTTCCCCTATAATTAGGCTTATCCACCTGCTAGAGAATCCCAAAACCAATCCTAACAATATAACCATAGCACAACGATATAAGATAACATGGAAACAACACCAGGCACATTGCCATAGATATTACATTATCAAGAAGGATTATCCTTAACATAAGCTGTAGAGGGGGGACATAATTTGTAGAAAGATAGCTTTTAACATCATGGACATAATTACATAGCTATTCAAACAAATGAGGGTAGTTCTTCTTCATGTATCCCTCAGCTTCCCAGGTGGCCTCTTTGGCTTGTTGGTTTCACCATAGCACTATCACGGAGGCAATCTTTTTGTTTCTCAGCTTTCGGACTTGCCTATCAAGAGTGGCAACTGGAATCTCTTCATAAGTCAATTCTTCATAACCTCTATAGTCTCAAATGGAACAATAAACGATGGATCTCCAGCCACCTTCTTCAACATGGACACATGAAACACCGGGTGCACGAAGGACATATCTGGGGTAGTTCTAGCCTGTATTCCACCTGGTCAATCCTCTTAATAATTATGTACGGTCTGACATACCTCGGACTCAGTTTCCCTTTCTTACCAAACAGCATCACCCCCTTCATGGGGGAAACCTTCAAGAATACCCAATCATCCTCTTGGAACTCCAAATCCCTATGACGAACATCTGAATAAGACCTATGATGACTCTAGGAGATTTTCAACTGTTACTTAATGATCTTTACCTTCTCCATATCCTGATGCACGAGGTCTGGCCCAATCAACTCTGCTTCACTAATCTTGGACCACCCAATGGGACATCTACATCTCCTACCATATAAAGCCTCGAACGGTGCCATTTGAATGCTAGCATGATAACTGTTATTGTAGGCAAATTCTACGAGTAGCAAATGATCATCACAGCTACCTTTGAAGTCAAGAACATAAGCAGGCAACATATCTACAAGCAACTGAATGGTCCACTTTGCTTGCCCGGCGGTCTATAAATGGAAGGTTGTACTAAGATTTACCTGAGTACCCAACCCTTGCTGAAATTTCTTCCAAAAAATAGTCGTGAATTGTGCCCCCTGATAAAAAATGATAGAAACTGGAGTGCCATGCAGCCTGACTATTTCCTTGATATACAACTGAGCATATTGTTTTGCTGTGTCGGTAGCCTTAACAGGTAAGAAGTGCATTGATTTCGTGAGTCAATCCACAATCACCCAAATTGAGTCGAACTTGCAAAGACTGCGAGGTAGTCCTACCAAAAAGTCCATATTGATCATCTCCCATTTTCACATCAGAATTTCTATGTTCTGTGCCAGCCCACCGGGCCTTTGGTGCTCGGCTTTTACTTGTTGACAATTTAGACACCTTGACACAAAGTCCGATACATTCCTCTTCATGCCATTCCACCAGTAGACTTCCTTAACATCATGATACATCTTTGTAAAGCCCGGGTGCAAGAAATATCTAGAAGTATGAGCCTCGGTCATGATTCTTTCCCATAGGCCATCCATATTTAGAGCACATAGTCGCCCTTGGTACCTTAGTACACCATCATCCATGCCAAGAGAAAAAGCCATGGTCTTATCTTTATGAATTCCTTCCTTCAACTATACCAACAGTGGGTCATTGTAATTGCTTCTCCTTGACCTCTACCACAAGCGATGATTCAACCCTATTTTGCACAATCACCCCTCCTTAATTAGAGTCCGGAAGATGAACTCCCAAACTAGACAACCAATGAACCTCATTGGCCAACGGCCTTTGGTATGCCTCCAAGTGAGCCAAACTACCCATAGATTTCTGGCTAAGACCATCCGCCACAACATTAGCATCCCCAGATGGTATAGAATATCGATGTTATAATCCTTGAGTAACTCAAGCCATCTTCTCTACCTCAGATTCAATTCTTTTTGCTTGAAAATATACTGAAGGCTCTTAAATACATTCTCTGCCTCATATTCACCTAAAACTAGAGGTTTCGTGGTGCTAAGATAGACTTATGTGTTGACAATTATAGAGATTCTTCACTACGAGCTTGCGAGCCACAGTATGGACTCTTAGGGGTTAAACAGTGCATTGGGGAGAGGCCCCGTAAAATTTCATCTAAAACCCGAGGTCCATTATGCGACTGTAAAATCACTCTACGGGCCGCAAATCCACCGCATAGTGAAGCAGAGAAATGGCCAAACTTTGGAGGTTATTTGTGCTCATTTATGCAGCCGCATAATCATTTCGCGGGCCTCACATTTGTCGTAGAAGGCAACATGAGAAATTTTGGAAGAAGGTTCTGTGGTCCTTTATGCGACTGCAGAATTGGTCTGTGGATCGAAGACTTGTCTCATACCTACACAGAAATGCTCAGTTTTAGAGGGACATTATGCGGTCCATTTTGTGGACCGCAAAAGTGTTATGTGACCGCATAATTGCATCGGCCTTCATTTTTTCTAATTTTGTAACCCGGCCCTATTTCGATATATAGTCGCTAAAGACCATTTGTAAGGTAAAAATGAGATATTTTGAGAGTGGGGAAGTGCTCTAGAGTGAGAGGGGGTTCCTAAACTAATTGTTTACCAATCTTGTTTAAGTCTTGAAGAATTCACAAGAAAAAGTCACAAGCTCTTCATCCTAGAGGTAAGATTCTACTCCCTAACCCTCAATTTCGAGATTTAACTGATAATAGGTAATAAGACAACCAATTCTTGGATGTGGGAGTTGTTCATTGTGCATGCATGTACTATCAAGGGCTGTGGAAATATTTGAGCTCAATTGGATAGACTTTGGGTAGTGAAATGAAAGAATCCACCATAGGAGGACCTTGAAATCATAATGCCCACCTAATGTTCGATAAAATACTCAAATGAGTTGGAACCCTGAACTCCTTCCTATGTGCTCAATTTGTTATATTTCTAAATAGATCGAAGTGTGTAAGAATTCCGAACATTGTAGTGATTTAAGGGAAGCTCAAGGCGAGGTATGTTGGCTAAACCTCTCTCTTGAACTAAATCCCACGATGTCCATGTAAGTTCTGAGTTGTTCGTTTTAAATTTGCTATCCCAAATAAGCTTGGTTTCGAAAGGTGTGCTATATATATATATTTTAAACTTGCTATCCCGAATAAGCTTGGTTTCGAAAGGTGTGCGTATATATATATATATGTTCAAAATGTGTTCCGAATATTCTTACAATATTATGTTGTTCTTCGGGAGCGTGTTCAAAGCATGAGTCATGTATTAAACTATTGTGACTTCAAGTCAAGTTCAAATGAAAGTTGTTATGCCAAATTGTGTAAGAAATCTCTATGTGCCTAACACCTTTATTTGCTCACATTTATATTTTTAAAGTCTTAATTTCAAAAGCCTTGTTGTTGATTATCCATGATAATATTTGAAAGTGAGAGAAGAGAGCATGAAATATGATGTGCAACCAACGTACCAAGAATGATATTGCATTACGGCCATTGGTGCCAATAAAATTAATTATATGTAAAATATTACGAAATGAGTGGTAAATCCTTTAAATAATAAATTCTTTGGGAGTATCGTTTAGTCACCAAGGAAGGGTAGGTCAAAATAACCTATCCCCAAAACTACACGTGCCGATGTAGGAGTGATTGAGGGGTAAATCCCCGTGTTAATGTGATGAGGTTGTTTCCCCTTATATGGAATGAGATTGATGTGTTGAGATGTTTCCTCTTAAATGGTATGAGATTATTGCTAGCGATATGTGATGTGATGTCGACCCACACGGCGTTGTGGTGAGACGGCTTAGCCAATCGGGCTGAGATCAGATGCCATGCCACGCATATGGTGGTATTGTGAGTGGATGTCTCGGGGTGAGACGGTTTAGACGATTGGGCTGAGATCGGACTCTGTGCTAAAAATATGGTGGTGTATCGGTGCTAAAGATCTCCCAACTTAAAATATTGAAACTTACTTGAAATTTACCTTGCCCCTAAATTAACACCTAAATACTATTTGAGTCTCTTATTGATTTCATATTTCCTTATCTGTTTGTTATTACTCGTTCTATTGAGAGGGTATTTAGTTAACATACTAGGGTATCTGCGGTCGCATAATGGACCACAAAATTTCCATTTTATATAATCTCTTCTACCAACTTCACGATGCATAGCAAGTACAAAAATCCTTACTAAGGCTCACAAACTCGCCGTGAAAATTATCTACAACCTTCCAAACACATTAGCTTACCTTTTCCACCATAAAACCAGAAAAATGACGAACTGTTGTCACGACCCAAACCCCGCTCCGGTCGTGATGGCGTCTCTCGTGAAGACAAGGTCAGCCAACAAACCCATATCGCCTTTTCAAAAATAGTTAAACATTAATAAACAGTTTAAATATGATTTAATGATATAATTAACGGAAGCACAACCTGACACAGCCCTAACCGGGATGTCACAAGTCACGAGAATCTACTAGGGTGTAAATAGAACTGAAAGCCTGGAGTGTACAAATACAGACTAATGAAATAAGGAGAGAGAAAAGCAGTGCTGCGAACGCCGACAGCTACCTTGCTAAACCCTGATGACTCTGCCTCTAATCAGCCAAAACATACCTGAATCTGCACACAAGGTGCAAGGAGTAATGTGAGTACTCCGACTCAGTGAGTAATAATAATAAATAAAGACTGAAGGCAAGAAATCACGCAAAAACACAAGGTATTCCATATTGAAGCAGTAAAATCACTTTAAACAGTAAAGCAGTGAGAAATCAAGTGAAAATCCCCTTTTTTCAACAAGTAAAGCAAGTAGTTTACAAGTGAGTAACAAAAATGATAGAAATGTAAACAGCCCCTCGGGCAAAACATGTACAACAAACCGCCCCTCGGGCATAATATCAACAGAACCAGCCCCTCGGGCTCAATATTAGAACAGTGCCATCCCCTCGGGCTCAATATAAGAATAGTAACAGCCCCTCATGCTCAATATCAGAACAGTAACAGCCCCTCAGGCTCACTCTCAGAATAGCATCAGCCCCTCGGGCAACTCACAATCACTCATATCATCCCCTCGGGCATAGTATCAATCACTCAGAACAATGGGTACCCGCGCTCACTGTGGGTGTGCAGACTCCGGAGGGGCCCCTTACGGCCCAAGCGCTATATCAAGCCACCTCGTGGCATCATCACTCAGCATATCCTCACATCACTCAAGCCACCGCGTGGCATATAAAGTATCTCAGGCCCTCGGCCTCATATCACTCGGCCTCACATCACTCAAGCCACCTCGTGGCATAAATAGTATCTCGGGCCCTCGGCCTCATATCACATGGCCTCACATAACTCAAGCCACCTTGTGGCATAAATAGTATCTCAGGCCCTCGGCCTCATATCACTTAGCATATCCTCACATATGGCCCTCGGCCTCACTCAGTCCAGAAATCATCATAAGCCCCTCGGGCATTTGTAAAACAGTAGTTCTCAGCCCAAAATACCATTTAGAAATATCATTTGAGTTTTCAAATCTGCATAAAAGCGGCTGAGTTTGTAAAACAATAATTATCAACAGGACTGAGTTTAAATATACGTCAAAACAGTGAGAAAATAGTGATAAAAATTCCCAAAGGATTCAAAATAATTGGCATGAAGCCCAAGTATGGCAATCAACCCAAATCATGATGATAACAAATTAGTTTCAATCAAATATGCGGTAAAATCATCAATCGGGATGGACCAAGTCACAATCCCCGGTAGTAAAAGATCCCGCACTCATCATCCAGCACGTGTCTTACCTCAATATAGCACTACGATATGCAAATCCGGGGTTTCAAACCCTCAGGACATCATTTACAATCATTACTCACCTCGAACCGGCAAATCCTCTAGCTCGCGATGCCTTTGTCTCTCAAATCAACCTCTAAATGCTTCGAATCTCGCCACAATAATTCGATTCAGTTAATAAAAATTATAGGAATTAATTCCATATGAAATTTCACATTTTCCATTAAAAATTCGAAATTGCACTCAAAAATTCGCCCATGGGGCCCACGTCTCGGAACCCGACAAAAACTACGGAATATGAAACCTCATCCAACCACGATTCCAAGCATACCAATTTTACTAAAATCCGACATCAACTTGACCCTCAAATCTTCAAATTAAACCAAGAGGGTTTTCAAGATTTTTCCAACTAAAATCACCAATTAAATGCCAAAACTAGTAATAGATTCGGGTAATCTAACCAAAATTAAGTTAAGAACACTTATCCCATTGTTTTTTCTGAAAATCTCCCGAAAATCATCTCTCCCCGAGCTCCAATTTGGTAAAAATGGAAAATGGGAACTCAACATTTTGTCCAGAATTTCCGTGGTTACTGTTCACGGTACAGTTCATATGTAATGTACATGGATACTGTTCATATTTACTGTACATACTGTACACGGATACTGTTCACGCAGGTGCGGTTACTGTTCACACGTGCGAAAAATGCAGAAAATTGCAACAGCTTTTCTTTTCACTAAAAAGGCTCTAACTCCATCATACGAACTCGGAATTTGATGATTCTTGTTTTTATGAGTCACAAATAATAATACGAACATAGCCCTTTAGTCGAAACTCAATTCGGAGCTCATTTGCTCAGTTTAATACCCATTTCGCTCGTTAAACAATTAACTCATGTTTCGTGTCAAAAACCCAATCGCGACTTGATGAAATTAGACCAAACTTTCCAGATCAGTCCTATAATTCATTATAAAAATTCTAGAAGTCTCGAAATAAAATTTTGATCTCTAGAACTAAAAATGGACCTTTGGATCATTACATGCTTATGCTCAAAACAGCAAAATCTTCCAAAAACTCTTCCAAAACATATCCGAGCCTCATGGGACCCCGACCAAACATGCCAACACACCCTATAACATAATTCAAGCTTGTTCCAACCTTCGGAATGCTCAAAACAACATCAAAACATCAAATCACCCTGGGATTCAAGCCTAAGAATTCTAAAACTTCCAAAATCCGAATTCGATCAAAACGTCGACCAAACAACGTCCAAATGACCTGAAATTTTGCACACACCTCACAAATAACATAACAAAGCTACAACAACTCTAGGAATTCCATTCTGACCCTCGGATCAAAATCTAACCTATCAACCGGAATTCGCCAAAATATTAACTTTGCCAATTCAAGCCAAATCCTTCTACGGACTTCCAAAATGCATTCCGATCGTGCTCCTAAGTCTTAAATCACCCAACGAAGCTATCCAAATCATAAAATTTCCGATCCGAGCTCATAGACAAATAGGTCAACTCTTAGTCAAACCTTTCAAATTCAAAGCTTTCAACTGAGACTGTTCCTTCAAATTCATTCTGATTTTTCCTGAAAACCAAAACCAACGATCTACATCAGTCATAATACATTACATGGGGCAAGTCATGCACGGGAACTGGCGATCAAAGGGCAAAAGTTCAAAATGATCGGTCGGGTCGTTACATCTGTTTTAGGGCCTTACAAGCTGATAAACATAGCAGTCAATATTCGAGGATAAATGTTCCAATAGGGGAATGATGATACGCCATATATTTTTGTACGTAAAAGTACATCGTAAATCATGTAAGCTCAGAAATGAGATCATTTTTTAAACAATATAAAGTATGTTAATCGTGTTACCTTGAAAGTTACAAATATTTAAGATCATGAACAACAAGTACCAATAGGATTGCAAGGTTTAGAAACTAACAAATCGAAGAAAATAAGTTTGTCGAAAGCTGGCAAGTTGCGAATGTCATAACTCGTACTCACAGGGTAAAACTATGAGTGCTTAATATGCTAAGGAGGTTGTGTTTTATGTTACTTGAATCATATAATATTCTTAAGGGATGTTTTAAGTCAAACAAGTTGTACAACAAAAGTCGACAAAAATTGTCGCAAGATACGTTCATAATCTTACTGAAATTTGGGCCTAATTTCACTGAGCTTTTCTCTCAATATACTTGAATTTATGAGGTGATCCCCCTACCAAATTGAATCCCTATAAGTCTTTTTTCAAACGCATTGACCGTTTGATAATATGACATTAGAGCAGAGAGATATTTATATTTTTGCGAGATTATAGAGGCAATCCCAATGGGACCCACTTGGTCTATGTGGAGAGGCATCAAGGCCATCATCAGATGGGGGCAGCCGAACACGAAGATACCAGTTGAGGTCAATGATGATAGCGAAGAGTATTCCTTCATGTCGAGTGCTGCTGGTGATGATGATGAGGCCGCCAGTTCTTCCTGACAGTGATTAGCCTTTCTCCCACAGTCTGCTAGTCTGATACGGACCTCAGGGAGACCCTCAAACTACTTTTATTTTATCTTGATATTGTTCAGTGAGGAAACTGCAGTGTCTTTAGTTGGGGGTGGCTTTAGGGAGTATACTTTATTTATACATTGATGCTTGACTTGTGCCATTGTCGGGCTTGTGCTTTAGTATTGTATTGCGTGCCCTTGTCGGGCTTGTTTTACTAGTGCTTATCATGTGCTCTTGGCGAGCGTAGTTTGTGATTGGTGATACATTTGCGGACTAGTCGCTTTTGTGATTCTATTTTATTTTTCTTTTTTTAATTCTTTTCGTTAGTAGTTTTTAGTTTATGTTATGTTTTGTTCCTTTAGTGTTAGTTGTTTTCTTCTTTATTTATTTCTTTTCGTTAGTAGATTTTAGTTTATGTTATGTTTTGTTCCTTTAGTGTTAGTTGTTTTCTTCTTTATTTATTTCGTTTCGTTAGTAGATTTTAGCTTATGTTATGTTTTGTTCCTTTAGTGTTAGTTGGTTTTGTTATTTTATTTTCTTTAGTAGTTCTTAGTTATTTCATTTTTATTCCTTTAGTGTTTATTGTATTTTTCTTTAGTAGCTTTTAGTTCATTTTACTTTTATCTCTTTTAATAGTATTTTCTCCGGTTTTCTTTATGCTATGGTTCTGTCCCGAGGAATATTTTCCCTATGATGGATGGCATGACGACTTTCTTAAGGGAATTAGTCTTGTTTTGTTATGTGGAAACTTTTAGATTGTTTGGTACTAATAAAATTACCTCTTGTATGTGAAGTGTGAATTAAGAATACCCCTCCAAATTTTGATTTTAAATTGAAAAAGTAAGTTGCATGGGGAAGAATAATTTTTGCAACAACTTTTTGGCTCATTTGGTGACTCTTTGCCCACTAGTTGACATGATATTGCTCTAAATGCTCTTTTTAAGAAGTAAAATGTAAAGACCCGACCGGTCGTTTTAAGCATTTGTACTTCGCTTGCCAGTTCTCAAGCATGACTAGCCCCGTGTGATATATTATGACTTATGTAAATCGTTGGTTTTGGTTTTCAGGATAATCGGAATAGATTTGGAAGAACAATTCCCAGTTTGAAGCTTTAAATTTGAAAGGTTTGACCAAGTTTTGACTTTTTAGTATTTGATCTCGGATTTGAATTTTTATGATTTTGTTAGCTCCATTAGGTGATTTTGGACTTGGGAGCGCATCCGGAATGTGATTTGGAGGTCCGTGGCAGAATTAGGATTGAAGTGGCGAAATTGGAAATATGGGATTTTCCGGTTGGCAGTGGAAATTTTGATATCGGGGTCGGAATGGAATTTCAAAAATTGGAGTAGGTCCGCTGTGTCATTTGTGATGTGTGTGCAAAATTTCAAATCATCAGGGTGAAGTTTGATAGACTTTTTGATCGTTTGTGGAATTTGAAAGTTTCTAAGTTTTTAGGCTTGAATCCGAGGTTGATTTGGAGTTTTATGTTGTTTGGAGCGTTCCGAAGGTTGGAGTTAGTTGAACTATGTTATGGGATGTGTTGGCATGTGTAGTTGAGGTCACAAGCGCCTCGACTGTGTTTTGTATGCTCAACGAGTCATTTTTGGACTTGAGGAGTTAACAGATTTTGCTGGCTTTTTGTTGCAGAGATTTTATTCATCACATTCGTGGAAGGTGTCTCGCGTTCGCGAAGGGTGTCTCCTATGGTAGTGATTTTGTTCAACGCGTTTGCGAAAGAGAGGATGCAAACGCGAAGGTTAGGGCAGCATGTGCATCGCGGACGCGTGATTAGGGTCCCGTTCGTGAAAAGGAGTGAGGCCGTTAGGGACCCCAGGCCCTTGGTCTACGCATTCAGGAGTTTAGGGTTGCGCTCGCGAAAGCCTGGACTGGCAAAGCATCACGTTCTCTTGGTAGTGTTCTCGTTCGCGAAGAGTAAAGTGAATCGGCAGTATAATTTGGTCTACGTGAACTCGAGAGGGCGGTCGCATTCGCGAAGAAGGCGATGCCTGGGCAGAATGTATAAAAACTCATCTTCATGATTTTTAGCCCATTTTCACCATTTTTGAATGGCTTTGGAGCTTTTTGAGAGGTGTTAAAGAGGAAATCAAAGGGAAACACTTGGAGGTAAGGTTTTTGAACTCAATACTCGATTCTATGGTAATTTCTAACTAATTAGACATGAAATTAGTGGGATTTAAAGCCTAAAATTGGGGAATTAAGGCTTGAAATTAGAGAGTGTAAATTGGGGATTTGAGGAGAAATTTGAGGTTCGATTTTGATGTTCTTAGTATGTATGGACTCGTGGGAGGATAAGGGTTCTACTGATGTGATTTTTATCGGATTCCGAGATGTGGACCCGGGGGTTGGGTTTGGCCAATTTCGGGATTTTTGAGTTAATTCAATTATTTTTGCTTGGGCTTTGTTCCTTTAGTGCGTATTAATGGTATGATACTAATTTTGGTTAGATTTGGAGCATTCGGAGGCTTATTCGAGAGGCAAAGGCATCGCGGGCTAGAGTTTGGACTGGATTAAGGTAAGTAATGATTGTTAATGTTCTCCTGAGGGTATGAAACCCCGGAATCCACATCGTGGTGCTTCTTTGAGGTGACGCACACGGTAGATGATGAGTGTGGGGGCGTGCACCGTTATGTATTGTGACTTGGTCCGTCCCGTACGATTTTTAAGTCGCGTATTTGATTGAAAACTATTTGATACTATTGTGTTTTGAAAAGTATTACTATGTTGTGGGCCTCGTGCCATATTTGGGTCTTGTGCCAATTGTTTTGGACCCTTAGGGGATTTTTACTACTATTCCTCATTGTTTTGACTTAATATATATGCTCAGTCATGCTGTGCTTTACTGATTTCATAACTCAACCATATTTACATTGTTCTGAAATTTTAAATGATATTTTGGGCTGAGCATCCTGTTTTACTATCGCTCGAGTGGCTTGAGAGGTATTTGACTAAGTGATGTTGAGGTCTTGTGTTGTGAGGATATCATGGGATCGGGTTGCGCGCTGCAACATGTTGTACTGATTTGTTATATATGAGAGGTCGAGGGCCTGATTTATGATGCCACGAGGTGGCTTGTTATGTGAGGCCGAAGGCCTGAATGATTATGCCATGAGATGGCTTGTTATAGCGCTATGGCTATAGGAACCCCTCTGGAGTCTAAACACCCCCAGTGAGCGGGGGTACCCAATGTGAGTGATGTGACGTTGCCTGAGGGGCTGTTATTGATTCATGTTGTGCCTGAAAGACTAATTACGAGTGATTGCGAGGTAGCCCGAAGGGCTGGTTCTGTTGATATTTTGTCCGAGGGGTGGTTTATGATTCATTGTGCCCGAGGGGCTATATACGAGTGAGTTTTTTCCCAAGGTGGCCAACTATGTTTTCATCATTTCTACTCACTATTTCATCACTTGTTTGAAAACTACTGAAAGATGTTTTAAATGGATTTTTACACATCTTCAAATTATTTCTATCAAAAACTGGATTTTTTAATGAAATGATTTGATTTATATACTGTTTTGGAAACACACTGTACTTACTGTGGTGTTATGATGTGGTCTATGTGTTTTCTTACTGCTCAGTCTTTATTTACTCTTATTACTTACTGAGTTGGAGTACTCACATTACTCCCAGCACCTTGTGTGTAGATTCAAGTATTTCTGAACTCGGTAGCGGGTGTTGATTACTCAGTGGCAGGTTCATCGGAGTCGACAAGGTAGTTGCATGGCGTTCGTAGCCCTGTTCCTTTCCCTCATATCTTTCCTAGATTTATTTGGTTTGGTCTTCCGGTCTTGTTTAGACTTTATTGTATTGAGACAGAGTTGTAGTTGTTTGTGACTTGTGACACCCCGATGTCGGGCATGTGTATTTATTCCGCATTGGTTATTTAGACTTATATTATGAGATTTCTTGTTAATTAATGGCTTAAAATGACTTTTATAGAATAATGCTTTGAATTTGGAATTATGTCGGCTGGTCTAGTTAAACGATAGGCCCTATCATGACCGGGTCAGTTTTAGGGTCATGACAAGTTGGTATCAGAGCCTAGGTTACATAGGTCTCACGAGTCTTGAGTAGGTTTAGTAAAGTCTCGCGGATCGGTACGAAGACATTTGTACTTATCCTCGGGAGGCTGCAGAACCTTTAGGAAATCCTACCTTCTTGAATTCTTATCGTGCATCCTTGATTCAGCTTGAAATATAACTCTTTGAATTCCTTCCACACGTTCGTATGCGTGCATGAACACTCGGTGTCAGCTGTGCATCGATGGCTTGTGATTCCCTGATCGCAGGATGAGATGTGATTTCTGTGTGTTGATGTTGGGCTAGTCTAGAGGACTTGAGGCTAGGTTTTGTCTATATCTTGAGCACTGAGGCGTTGATTGTGTGAGCACGTGCTTCTGGATTTATATGTTCGGTAATGTCCCTATTAGTGGAAGTGGTGGTTGGATGGCTATGTGATGAGCATGATGTAACTGCGAGATGTGTTCATATGATTTGAATGTGACAGGAGGAGTCTTCTTGAGGGTAGAAAGAACTATTTGGTGCTTTATTTCCATCTTGATTTGATGCGTAGCTCCGAATTACGGGTGTATTGAAGGATCTTTTCATGTTGTCTAATTAGGAAGTGAAGTAGATTTCATGTTGTGATATGAGTTCAGACTCAGGAGGATTAAGTGATTGCGTGATGTTTATGACGATGGAAGGGTATGAAGAGATATTAGTTTGAGGCAAAGTAGGTGGGTTATCTCCTACAGATTGTTCTAAAGTTTGTGTGATCCTTATATTGTTTGTTGGGAGACCTCCTTTACTAATGAATTATATGTGCTGCAGATTGAGTTTGGATCGCATATAAGAGTGGGCTTGACTATTATGAGGGTGAATGCGAGAGTTGCAAATGATTTGAAGTACTAGCTGGTTTGTGTTACGCAAGCTTATGAAGGATTTAGTTTAATCTCACTATGGCAGTATGGCAGTAATAGAGTATGGGTATCGTGAGTTATGGTGTGTTTTGATCTGTGGCTTTGAGCTAAGTGGGGGAGTCTGCTATTGATAAGTTGATTGCTCGGCTAAGTGTCGTATCAGTTTTAGTTTGAGGTATACTGGTGAATCAGTTGTGGCTTACAAAGGTTAAGATCGAGGATGACTCGAGTAAAGAAAATTTTGGATAGGGGTTGTATTATGCTTTATGGGTGTATAAGAATCATGGAATGACTTGAGTTGTTATTGGTAAAGGATGTAATGTGCATGGAGTAGGAATTGATTTGGTTGCATTAAGGTGGGGCTATTTTCTAGGGTTTTGGAGTGCTAATGGAGCCCAGGTCATTCGATTCTTTTGATCAGCCTAATTGAAACCTGAGTAGAGTGGATGACTCCCGAGAATGGTTTTGAAGGATTCAAGATTTACATGTAGTAATTGGGAATCTTAAGGATGTGTGTTGACTAGGAACGGAGATTTATATGGGAGGATATCAGTACATGTGGAATTTCTGTATCATTATGAATTCTACATACCAGTATCAGGAAGGTGAAGGTAATGGATTTAGATCCGCAGAAGGTCTCTTCAGAGCGAGTATCTTGGTTGTGGTACTTTTGGGGGTGCTTCAGAAGAATACAATGGTTTATAAGCCTTAGGGCGGTGTAGTTTTATGCTAAAGTTCGTGGGGAAAGTTTTAGTTAAGAATAGTGGTGTACTAGCAAGTAAACATATCAATTTGAAGGTAATTTGGAAGGAACTCAGAGAATTAGGACATCTTAGTAGCAGGTTGGATCTCCATGGTAACGGATATGATTGGTTCTGGGGTGCTTATGATGCGGTGGATTTCTACAGGTGTTTTGAGGAAATGCTCTTAGGTTTTGATGGTCTGCGTAGCTTGGTAGAGCTAAAGGAATTCAGTCCTAACGGTTTGGTTTTGTGCAAATGGGATTCAGAGAGCTCTTGATGATTTCTACCACGGTTTGAGGTGTAAATTTTCCACTGGCGTGAGGAGCATGTGATGTATAGTGATTTTCTTCTAGGTGGGATCAAATGGAAAGTTCTTGGCTAGTTGAGTACGTAGTTGTTTGTGGTTCAAAATGGATACGAAGTTCTCATGTATATACTAGGATGGTACGGTATATACGATATGTTGTGGAGGATTGAGATCTGCATGTGTAAGGTCACGGTTCAATTCTGAAAGGAAGGTCATAAATTCTTAGACAGCATGGGCGGTTTCAGAAGACTAGGTAAATAAAATCACTAATTGGTGCAGCTTGATGAGGGTATACATTTCAGAAAGGGAAATGTGCTTGAGTTAAGGGCACTTCATTGGTATTGTGGCGCTCTCTTGTTGGATAGACTGCTGATATTCAAGTTTGCTTGGTGACACGGAAGATTTATAGGAGCATCCCTCGTGAAATGATTGAGTATTAGAGGTGTGTTATGTATTCGAGCGGTGGAGTTGGGATCAAATATGGTGATTCGTGTTCTTTATGGATTCGAAGACCGGGAGTTCTCATAGACAGGTTATGTCGTGGTTGTAGGTCGTGTATATCGGTCTTGTGTGGTGACAATTGGAGGTTGGGAGGCCCGAGTGGATCCGTTGTTGCTTAGCATGGTGGATTTTGATTTGATATTGGGTATGGATTGGTTGCCTCTGTGTCGTGCTATTCTGGACTATTACGCTAAGATGGTGGCGTTGGCTATGCCAAGGATGCCACAGATTAAGTGGCAAGGTTCGATGGGTTATGTTCCCGGTAGAGTGATTTCATTTTTGAAGGCCCAGCTGATGGTTGGGAATGGGTTGTCTTTCTTATTTGGCCTTCATGAGGGATGTCAGTATCGAGACTCCTCCATTGATTCAGCTCCAGTGGTGAGGGATTTTTCGGATATGTTTCCTGTTGTCGGGCATGCTACCGGACAGGGTTGTTGATTCCAGTATTGATTTGGTGTCGGGCATCATATCGTATGGCACTGACAGAGTTAAAGGAGTTGAAGGAGCAGCTTCAGGAAATCCTTGATAAGGGGTTCATTTGTAGGCATATATGGATGTGTGTTATGCATCGAGTCGGCTTTATTGACTTCGAGTTGCTATTGTTGAGGGATGTGTTGATTCAATTGTTGTTAAGCTTAATAGTGTTCTGGTGTAATCTATGAGTTACCTTTCCATGTTGTGAGGCATTATGATTTATTGGTTATAGGCACATATGGTGCGGTTCTATTGGGGTCTCATCATGGGATTCGAGCGGGAAGAATATTGGGTATTGCTCAGTGGATGGCGTATCGGTTATGTCATTTCGGGTTTGTATGGTGTTATGTCATTGCTTCGTCATGGTTATGATGATTTGCTCTTGGTACTAGACATCAAATTGCGCATGGTTGTTGATTTTGAGCATAGTGACTTGAGATTGTTTTATGTGGACCAGTGTTTGGATAGGGTCGCGCACTGCAACGAAGTTATGTGGAGGTATGATCCTTCGGGTTAGATTTGTGTGTACTGGTTCTATGATGTGTGATGGGTTCTCAGCATTATATGGTGGTATTACTGGTGAGCTTGCGGTACAGCTCTCTCATTTGAGTCATTTTTCCATGATTTGAGTACATTTGGGTTGTTGCTTATTGGTGCGCGGGTCGCACGGGTTGTGGATCTAGATTGTATTGATGTGTCATGTCACTAGAGTAGTCGTGTTGAATTAGATAAGGTCATTGAGATTTGGAATTAATATTATCAGATTTGATTTCATCATGTTGGAAGAATAATATGGGGATTCGGCTTACTATGGTCCTTGCCAAAAGAGAGGGAGTTTCATGAATGGTTGATCTGATGAATGGTTATGACTTCTTACGTGTTTCTTTCATCATTGGCAGTATACAAAAGTGTTGGAATGAGGTCTGTTTAATAAGAGGTTTATTACCAGTATGGTGTTGCTGTGAGCAGCTACTGTGATTAGAAGTTATCGTTATGAGAGTTTGAGTTGTGTGGTATATCATGTGATTTCATCTTGAATTGTGATTATGGCTCGATACAGCGTGTCCAGACTGATTCAGTGTATAGATGTGAGGTTCTGATCTTATGGATAATTTCGGAAGTGGAAATTTGGTTCTAAAGTTCATGGGCTGGGTTGGATTGCGAAATTTCAGTCATGTTGCGTTATCAGACCTATATGGGATAGGGTGACATGGGATCACCCCCGGGTATGTGCACGGTAAGGTTACACGGCAATTTGGTGGTTTTTAGAACAACTCTGGACATGTTCAAGGACGAACGCATGTTTAAGTAGGGGAGGATGTATCGACACGACCGGTCGTTTTGAGCACTTGCACTTTGCTCGCCAGTTCTCGGGCATGACTATCCCTGTGTGATGTATTATGACTTATCTATATCGTCGGTTTTGGTTTTCAAGATAATCAGAATAGATTTGGAAGAACAATTCCCAGTTTGAAGCTTTAAATTTGAAAGGTTTGACCAAGGTTTGACTTTTTAGTATTCGATCTCGGATTTGGATTTTTATGATTTGGTTTAGCTCCATTAGGTGATTTTAGACTTGGGAGCGTGTCCGGAATGTGATTTTGAGGTCTGTGGCAGATTAAGGCTTGAAGTGGCGAAATTGGAAATTTGACATTTTCCGGTCGGTAGTGGAAATTTTGATATCGGGGTCGGAATGGAATTCCAAAAATTGGGGTAGGTATGTTGTGTCATTTGTGATGTGTGTGCAATATTTCAGGTCATCCGGGTGAGGTTTGATAGACTTTTTGATCGTTTACAAAATTTGAAAGTTTCTAAGTTCTTAAGCTTGAATCCGAGGTTGATTTGGTGTTTTGATGTTGTTTGGAGCGTTTCAAAGGTTAGAACAAGTTTAAATGATGTTATGGGATGTGTTGGAATGTTTGGTTGAGGTTCTGAGGGCCTCGGGTGTGTTTAGGATGCTCAACGGGGCATTTTTGGACTTGAGAAGTTAGCAGATTTTGCTGGTTTTCTGTTGCAGAGATTTTGTTCATCGCGTTCGCGAAGGGTGTCTTCTATGGTAGTGACTTTGTTCTACGCGTTCGCAAAGGAGAGGAAGCAAACATGAAGGTTAACGCAGCATGTGCATCGCAGACGCATAATTGGGGTCGCGTTAGCGAAGAGGAGTAAGGTCGTTGGGGACCCCAGGCCCTTGGTCTACGCGTTCGCGAGGTTAGAGTCGTGTTCGCGAAAGCCTGGGCTGGCAAAGCATCGCATTCGCGTGGTAGTGTTCGCGTTTGCGAAGAGTAAAGTGAATAGGCAGTATAATTTGGTCTACGCGAACACAAGAGGGCGGTCACATTGGTGAAGAAGGCGATGCCTGGGCAGAATCTATAAAAACCCATCTTCGCAATTTTTAGCCCATTTTCCACCATTTTTGAATGGCTTTGGAGATTTTTGAGAGGGATTGAAGAGGGAATCGAAGGAAAACACTTGGAGGTAAGGTTTTTGAACTCAATACTCGATTCTATGGTAATTTCTAACTAATTAGACATGAAATTAGTGGGATTTAAAGCCTAAAATTGGGAAATTAGGGCTTGAAATTGGAGAGTGTAAATTGGGGATTTGAGGGGAAATTTGAGGTCCGATTTTGATGTTCTTGGTATGTATGGACTCGTGAGAGGATAAGGATTCTATTGATGTAATTTTTATCGGATTCTGAGACGTGGGCCTGGGGGTCGGGTTTGGCCAATTTCGGGAGTTTTGAGTTAATTCGATAATTTTCACTTGGGATTTGTTCCTTTAGCACGTATTAATGGTATGATACTGATTTTGGTTAGATTTGGAGCATTCAGAGGCCGATTCAAGAGGCAAAGGCATCGCGGGCTAGAGTTTGGATCGGATTGAGGTAAGTAATGATTGTAAATGTTGTCCTAAGGGTATGAAACCCCGGAATCCACATCGTGGTACTACTTTGAGGTGACGCACACGCTAGATGACGAGCGTGGGGTCGTGCACCGTTGGGGATTGTGACTTGGTCCGTCCTGTACTATTTTTAAGTCGCGTATTTGATTGAAAATTATTTGATACTATTGTGTTTTGGAAAGTATCACTATGTTGTGGGCCTCGTGCCATATTTGGGCCTCGTGCCAACTGTTTTGGAACCTTAGGGGCTTTTTACTACTATTCCTCATTGTTCTGACTTAATATTTGTACTCAGTCATGTTGTGCTTTATTGATTTCACAACTCGGCCACATTTACACTGGTCTGATATTTTAAATAATATTTTGGGGTGAGCATCCTGTTTTACTATCGCCCGAGTGGCTTGAGAGGTTTCTGACTAAGTGAGGCCAAGGGCCTGTGTTGTGAGGATATCATGGGATCGGGCTGTGCAACGCAGCATGTTGTACTGATTTGTGATATATGAGAGTGCAGGTACCCAGTGTGAGTGATGTGATGTTGCCCGAGGGACTGTTATTGATTCATGTTGTGCCCGAGGGACTACTTACGAGTGATTGCGAGGTAGACCGAGGGGCTGATTTTGTTGATATTTTGTCCGAGGGGCGGTTTATGATTCATTGTGCCCGAGGGGCTGTATACGAGTGAGTTTTTGCTTGAGGGGCCGATTATGTTTTCATCATTTCTACTCACTATTTCATCAGTTGTTTGAAAAATGCTGAAAGATGTTTTAAATGGATTTTTACACATCTTCAAACGATTTCTACCGAAAACTGGATTTTTTAATAAAATTATTTGATTTATATACTGTTTTGGAAACACATTGTACTTACTGTGGTGTTATGACATGGTATATATGTTTTCTTACTGTTCAGTCTTTATTTACTCTTATTACTTACTGAGTTGGCGTACTCACATTACTCTCTGTACCTTCTGTGCAGATTCGGGTATTTCTGAACCTGGTAGCGGGTGTTGATTACTCAGTGGCAGGTTCATCGAAGTCGACAAGGTAGTTGTATGGTGTTCGCATCCCTGTTCCTCTCCCTCATATCTTTCCTAGATTTATTTAGTTTGGTCTTCCAGTCTTGTTTAGACTTTATTGTATTGAGACAAAGTTGTAGTTGCTCGTGACTTGTGACAACCCGATGTCGGGCTTGTGTATTTATTCCGTGCTAATTATTTAGACTTATATTATGAGATTTCTTGTTAATTAATGGCTTAAAATGACTTTTATATAATAATGGTTTGAATCGGGAATTGCATCGGCTAGCCTAGTTACACCATAGTCACCATCACGAGTGGGTTGGTTTTAGGGTCGTGACATGAAATTGATCCATCTTGATTAGTTCATGTGCCATATGTGTTAGTCATTGTTAAAAACAATTCTTGTGTTTACTTATATCATCTAGAATTTTCCCGGTTGGTCTGTCAATGCTAATGATAATTATGTTTCGTTGGAGGGATGACCTTAGGCATTCTTTGTGATCTTTAAAAAAGCCTCTTTAGCCTTTCAAGCCTACTATTGCATAAATATTATCACTAGTTTACCTCATTTGAGCCTTTAAACTTTTCTTTGGCTACCTCATTACAAACCTTTACCCTTTTGTGAAATAATTTTCTCTTTTAAACTCGTCCCTCCTTGAATGTTAAGAATGAGGCTAAAAGCCTAAGTTGGGGGTGTTGGTGTTAATATGGAAATGGTGAAGATGTACATTATATGTAGAAACATATATCTTAAAGTTTTTTATATGAAGATACTCAAGCTCCAAAAGAAAATAGTTGTATAAAAAAATAAGAAGTCTTGAGAAAATTAGAGAGGTACTTTAAGGTGGTTCTAGTTTGGTAACTAGATGTCAATAAGGGCTATGTAGTGCAAAAAGAATGACGAATGTGAGTAATGTTCAAGGAGGATTTAGTCACTTGTATCCCAAATACTTATCCTACCCTTCCCTAAACCTATATTAAAAGCTTAATAAATTCCTTAGATCTCCAACCGAATGTTCTTGAATATGCGGAAAATTAAAATAAGGCAAGCTTATGGCATGATATTTTGTAACACTTGAAATTCTTTGTTGAGAGTGAGTGTCTTTGTGCATTTATCCCTTGTATTGTCATTGTAAATATAGTGATTTTGGGACTTTCTTTCTTGTGAGGGCACATGGATTATGATGGACTGGTGACATTATATATTCCGAATTGTGTAAATTGAGCATATGTAGTAGAAAAGTGCTTTTGAGTCACTTCTTGAGGTTTAGTTGTTGTCACTTGATTATTTTAAAACCCTATTGCATTCTTAAAGTTGTTTTTAAATAAGGGAGATATTTGATTGAGATTCACATGCTTGGGCATAATTATTAGTACCAACCAAATCCATAAGTATGATGCTTAATTGGAGAGTGTGATTTGTAAACGATGGCGATGCTACTTGTGCTTTAAATGGAATAACCTCATTGAATATTTGGTTTTGATTTGGTTGAGGACAAACAAAAGCTTTAAGTTGGGGGTGTTGATGAGTGGTGATTTTTCCATTTATTCTAGTCACTTTTCTTTAGTTTTTGTGTCCTTTAATTATAACTTGAGGTGATTTATGGTGTGCATTGCTAGATTTTCAGGTAAATGATGCCATAAAGAGAGTTGAATTAAATTGAAGTTGAATTGAGCAAAAAAGAGTTAAAAAGTGCAAATTCCTTCAGTTGTTCCGCATTTGTGCATCACTGCTCGCTTCTGTGAGCCCGCTTATGCGAGTGGAAGTCCGCATCTGCGAAAATGGGCTACATTGCACTGGGCCGCATCTGTGGTCATTAATCCACGCCTGCAAATTCACTTTTGTGACTATAGGTCTGTATCTACGGAGTAGGGAATTCTACATAAGCTTCGCACCAACGATTGGTAGACCGCTTTTGCGGAGTCGCACATGCGATGATTTATTCCGCAGGTGTGATCAACGAGCCTCAGCTGAGGACAATGTTGGCATTTCACATTTTCTCCATTCCAAACCCACAAATATATGACCTACCTTACTGGAAACAGATCTTTGACTTATTTTTCAGTCCTTAGACTAGAGAAGACAAGTTTTGGAGCTAGGGTTCTTGCATACACACTTGGGTCTTGAATATTTGAAGCTTTTGGTTGAGAATTTCTTACCTATTTATGTTCATTTCATCATTTCCTTGCTTTGTATTGTATATCTAAGTGTGTAGTATTTTTTCCAATACTTGAATCTTGTTTATGAAAATATTCATATTTAAAGTGTAGATTAAATATCTTGTTGTGCTTATGTATTGAATGATTTTTATTTATTATGAAATGAGTTATTATTTCTTTAATTATTCTTGTTCTTTAGTGTTTCCAAAGGGATTAGCTAATCCTAGGACTCGCCCATTAACTTCGAATTAATTTTGAGAAAGATAATTCGGGGTTGGGAAAGATTAATTAACAAGAACTTGAGGCTTTAACCCTCACTTTATAGATTCTACCTAGGGATAGGATTGAACTACTTGTAGCCATATCCGGATGTGCTTAATCTCTTAATTTGTTTTAGGGATAATTCGATTAGAAAGTCTTGTTAGTCTTTCGGAAGAAGCTAATTTAGAATTATTACCCCAGGCTAATTAATATAAACTCGCTCATATTTGTAAAATCGTGAAATACATTGGATTGTTACTTGAGAGCAATTCCCCATGTATCCATACTTGTAGCTACTGATCATTTTATTTTCTTTCTAGGTTAGTTTACATTTTCGCATTTAGACATAATATTTTCTCAAAACCTTTTTAAGTGTTTGGCTTAGCATAATAAGTGATAATTCTCTTACACGCCTAATAACCTACATATTGTTCTCTGTGGGATTCAACCCCGACTCATAGTTGGATAAATTATGTTGCATGCGACTGTGTCCATTTACTTTATAGTAGTGAATTTGGACATCATCACCGACCTTCACCTATTTTTATCTCGTTTTTGGGATGATCTTTGCTCATTTTTCGACCACCTTCAATCCTCACTCTCTCCAAACCCTCCCAAACAGTACCCCCAAGGCTCCAAGCAAATTCCAAAAAAATACACCAAAATCCAATTTCAAGTTAGCTTAAAGAAGGAAGAACACCTCTACGAGATTATGTCGTCGCACTATGGGTTGTTGTGAGCTAAGACAAACTTGGATTTCGAATTGTAGGTTCTATATCAGGTAATTATATTATCTCATTGATTGTGCTTAAGTTTGATTCGATGTTGGTGAGGTTGTTTGAATAAAAATACTATGAGATAGCATTGGAATAGCCTAAAATATGGCTACTATTTTGTTGGGCTATTTTGAGGTGATAAATGATTTGTGATGGATGAATATTGTGGAAAATAACTTGATCATGATATGGTTTATGTTTTTATGCTTGTCTATATGTTTATCAAGGGAATTGATGAAAGAAACATATGAAGCTATGAATTGAAAGTGAAGTTGAGGTGCTAGTGCATATGGAACTGTTCTGAAAGCTTTTTGAGCTAGGATTTGGTTGGTTCTTTATGTAGTATCTTGGATACATTATTGTTGATGTTGTTCCTATTGTTTTGGTTCTGGTTTGATTTGGATGGAAGTGGAAATTTATAGGGGAAATACTATCCGATTTTCTATATGTGACCTATAGCCTAGAAGCATGTTTGTAGTCCTTCTATGGCATTAACTATGAAGTTTTACTGTCCTAATGTAGATTGAAGTATTTGGAAAGATATATTTTGAGTCGTTAAGTAAATTATAGATGTATGTTAAGGCTCACCCCTTTGTTCTTTTGGCATGATCTATGAATAAACGTAACCATAAAAATGTCCCTTCAAAAGGAATGCTATTTGTAAAATTAAAGCTAGTGAACCTCATTGTTTCATATTGATATATATATATATATATATATATATATATATATATATATATATATATATATATATATATATATATATATATATATATATATATTTCATTAAAAACGTCGTTCTTTGTTGGAATCACTTTCCGCCTTAATAGCCTTTGAACATTATGTCTTCTTATAATCCTTGTTGACTCTCGGACAATTGATACAGATACATTTACATAATGATAATCAGAGGATAACAACCTTGAATCACTCTGATCAAATCCATAAAGCCTTTCAAGTCATTGCTTGCATTGCACTTGTATATATGTATCTATGTTCTTAACGACAAGCGATAGTTGATCGGGTACATAACTTATATGTTTACTTCGCTGCATCTGGTTTTGACATTTACTGAGTCTTGTTAGGCCGGGTACGACCGAGTCCTCCTCGAGGTCGGGTACGTTATGATATGACATAAGACATTATCGAGTCCTATTAAGGCCAGGTACGATGAGTGTAGACATGTAATTTTTGACCCTCCCCAAGATTTTTCATATTTTAGCACGTAAATATTTAATTTAGGCCTAATATAACTATTTCAACTATTTTTGACTTCTTTACTTTATTTTCGTCATAAAAAATGGAAAATTACAAAAAAATACTTTAGTATGTATCTTTCATAATTCTTAAAACAAAAAAATAATAAATAAATACAAAAATAGTACCTTATTTTTATTTTTATATAATTTTGAAAATACAAAAAAAATATATAATAGTTTCATGTTAGCTTTTGCATTGTGTAATATTTTTATCTTATTTTAAAATGAGTCAATTAAGGTGTTGGATCACAATTTTAAGAGTTTTTGAACCCAGTTCTTGGCTTAATTCGGATTAGTCCATTAAGCTTAGGGACCCTTCTAGACTTTTCTTTGGAATAAAAACAAACAAAAGACCCTAAGGAGCTAATACACAAAAGACCTAGGGACTAATTGGCAAAATATACAAAAATACACCTAAACCTAGACTCTACTTATAAAGTAATCTTTAAAAAAAGCTGGAGAAAAAGAACGAAAAAAAAGCTAAAAAGATGCGCAACTTTACACCTTAAAAAGGGCCCCTCCCCTAAACCTTCTCCTCTTCATTCCAATTCCAACATAGAAGAGATATCAGTAGCAGTCCTATTCAAAAACCAGCTCCCCACCTTATACCAAACGACCTCTTCCCCACACACACCTCTTCAGCAGCGCCGCAACCCACCTCCAACCCTGCCGACAACCACCCCCCTCTTTGATTGTCCCGGACAGAATTTTGGAGGAAATAGATTGGGAAAGGAAAAGAGTTCCGTTTTCTTCTCTGATTTCTGTTCATATGGATCTGGATTGAGCGAGCTCGTCGCTGTTGGAGTTGCCGATCGAGGTTGTTGTTGGAGGTTTAAGTCCAAAATTCCGGTTGTAACTGTTGCTCTGCTTCAGTCCGTGCAATTGCCTCAATTTGACTAATCAGAGAACTCTAACTTCAGGTTTATCTTATTCTTCTCTTTAATATCAATTGTTCTCTATGTGTGGTAAGATACAAGGAGAGCCGTTCAAATTCGGAACATGAAATTCAACTAGTGATGAAGTTTAGTAATCTCTTGCTCTTTGATTGAAATAAGATTGTTGTTGGAATTTAGATTTCCTTGATACATAATTTTATTAAATCAGTTCGTGCTTTGCTTGATATCATATGCATTGAAATGGAGCTCCTATGATCAGTTGTATTAATGGATTAGCGTTTGATTAAAATTGACTAGCGTAATGGCTGAAGACGATGAGGAGTCGATGAGAAAGGAGGGGACTGAAGCTGCTCCTTTATGCTTTTGCTTTAGGGCGTTTGATTTATTTGGAAATAGGACATGAATCTTTCATCGATGCCAACCCGTAACCCATTTGTTAATTCGTTGGAGTAGGCTCGTGGAAAAGAAAAATGCTTTTGATATGTTAAGATATAGGCTGCCCAATATAGTTTCTTAATTGCATTCATGGAATTTTCGTTAAAATTTTAGTAATTAAACCTTCAACTCACGGCTACTACTAAAATTCGGGTGTGCATTTCATGTGACCCAAATCCAAATCTCAACAACGTTAAATAAAATGTGTCTCGGACTGCGGGTGCATTTCATATGGCGTGGTCCAAAGACGTGTTTCAGATGACGTTGAAATCTTCCTTAAAATAATTAAAAGCGGTTTTAAAATTAAAATGCACATATGTTTAAAAGTGTTTTAAAGTCAGATAATTAGGCCAATAATAACAGTTAAGCGACCATGCTAGAACCACGAAACTCGGGAATGCCTAACACCTTCTCTCGGGTTAACAGAATTCCTTACTCGGATTTCTGTGTTTGCGGACAGTAATACAGAGTCAATCTTTTCCTCGATTCGGGATTTGAACCGGTGACTTGGGACACCATAAATTATCCCAAATGGCGACTCTGAATCTTTAATTAAATTGATCCTGTTTCGATTGTCACTTTAAGTTGGAAAAAACTCCCTCATCTACACCCTTTTTCGGGGTGTAAGGTAAAAAGGAGGTGTGACAGCTTTGGCGACTCTGCTGGGATCGAACCCAAAATCTCTGGTTCAGGGCTAAATTTAAAATTTAAAATCAAATCTCATCCTAAGGGTGAAAATTTCAGAGCTAAATTCAACTTCCTAACGGTGAAACCTATGCTAAATCTTAGCATCTGAGGGAGGTATTAAACTAAGTCCCATTATTCAGGAGGGTCTTGAAAATTTCAAATTGAATCTTATCCTAGGCATGAAAACTTCAAAGCCAAACTTATATTTCATTAAGGTAGAGCCTATGCTAGATCATAGTCTAGTCTAGCTTCTTTTATTTTTGGCACGGTGTAATAAGGGGTTCAGTGAGCAGCAGCAACAACAACAACAACAGTGAAATCACAGCTCCATGGTAGTCCCAGCTACCAGACATTCCTGAACTACACTAATCTGATTCCTTTTTAGCCAAGGATATGTAGGCAACTTCGGAAGCAGGGTGCGGTCAAATCTTTCAAAAATGCTTCCCACGGAGTATTCAAACGGGCAAAAATCGCTCGTATCCGCTCACTTATCTTTGCACGAAAACTCTTCGTGTTTCCGGGCAAAGAGGGGCAGCTGTGAGCACGTGATTTTTTCCCTATATGTATTACTCCAACAGATTCAAAACAAAATAATTTATTTCAGTGTTTGCAGTTTTGTTGGATTTCTTGGCATTTTCTGTTAATTATTTGCATTTGTCTGTGCACGTTTATTTTATTTAATTCATGAAAAATACGAAAAATACGTTGCATCCGCATTTAGGATTTAATTTTATATTTTTAGATTAATTAGTAAATAAGTTTGTTTTATAAATAATGAAAATCACAAAAATAATTCATTTTGCATGTATACTTTTAATTTTGAATTGTATAGTTTTCTTTAAATTTAGGATTTAATTAATTATTGTAAATACCATGATGAGTGATTAATCTAATTGGGTAGGTTAATTTAGTTTAAAAAAATTTATTATTAATTTAGGTTTTATTTTAATTTTGAAAAGAAAAGAATTTTGAAATTGAAAAAAGAAGAAAAAGAAAGAAATGAAAGAAATCCAAATCTGGGCTCAAACCCAATTTAATCATCCCAGCCCAAATGGAAACTACCCAATACCCGGCCCAAACTACCCTAACCCGGTCCGGTTCCCCCCCCCCCACCAAAAAAAAATCAAACGACGTCGTTTCATGGGCAATAGATCAGGACCGTCGAGGTTTCTTGATCGAACGGTCCTGAAGCCCGGGTTATGTGATATTTAAGGGTCCAAACGTGCCCCTACCCCCCCTCTCATCTCTTTCACCCCTCTCACCATCCCCGTCGGAACCGCCAGCCAGAAATCGTCTCCGCCGGCAGTGGTGCTCCGATCGACCCCAAACTTACACCAAATACCTTCCTCCATCTCCACATCCCAGATCCGTACCCCTTTTCCCTCAAATCGAACCCCAACTGTTCGAAACCTCAAACCCTAACCGCCGCCCTAGAATTCCCAACCCCTGCCCGGCGGCGGAGCTCGAACACCACCCAAAATCTAGCCATGCAGCCATCACCATTCCCTTAACCCCAATCCACCACCATTTCTCCCCAAATCCTCACCAAACCAGGTCCAAATCAAATCTGAGAACAAAGAAGGAGACAATCTGGCAAAGCTGTCAAGTTTTCTATGAACGATGCGGCTCGAGACTAGTATTATTCATCTGTTCTCAAAGAGAACACGCGGGTAATACCAGTTTCGGGTCAAGTCGAAGTCGCCTGAGGTTGCCCAAGTTCTGTCCATGTGATTTCCTAGGTATTTCTGTTTTTGCCCTTTCATCTCCATCTTCCGTATACTCGCACCCTTCTGCTTCTTCTCTTTTCTGTCCGTTTTCTGTTCACCTGACCCTCTCATTTTCTTCTAAGTTTTCTTTACTTTAATTTATGAGTTTGAATGGGGTGAAGTATTAAAACTCGAATATTGGTTCCTTTGGTAACCTTTACAATTTTTCTTGTAGAAGTTCTCATGAATTCTTTTGTAACTTGTGCATATTGCCTGTTTTAGTTCTGGTTTGTGTTCCTAATCATATTTGGCTCTGGTTAAATTGTAGCTCATTGTTTTAATCTAAAAGGAGAGCTTAGTTTATTCAGGTAATTTTGTTCTCCTAATTTCAAAATGAGCTTTTGATATTGTTTGGGCTTTGGGGTCGTTTTTGAATCTTTCATAGGGGCCTGTTAAGTGTTGGGTCAAACTTGATCCATGAACACTTCAAATTGGGTTAATCTGACCCATATAATTTGCTGAAGTTAATTTCAGGGGTTGTGGGGGGTAGTTTAGGAAATTGGCTTAGGGAATCTTTGGTGTAACTGCATTAGGAAGCTTCTAGGAAGCTGGGGGTTGGGGTTATTCTGAAGTTCTGAATTTTAAAAGAAGGATATCCAAGCAAAAACAAAAATTTCTGAAGGTTTGAAATGCAATTGTGAATTTATTAAAGCTTCCCTACTAACTTGCCTATAATGGCATAAGTTACTTGCAACTCAAGGGGATTTTCTTTTGGAGAGCTAGAATTCTAGAAAATAAAAGACGGACAAAATTGCTACTGTTTCATTAATTTCTTTATTGATTTTTGAAATTTTCCAGTTCTGAAATACTTTCTGTTTCATTTGAGATTGAGTATGAATTCATTTGGGATTTAAAACTGCTACGAAGTTGGGTCCTGGGGTCCGTTTTGTACCACTTGGTTTGAGTTGGTTTTCTGCTGATTTTCTTGGATCTGGGAGCTGTGTTATTAGCTGCTAGCTACTGATCCTGCTTTGCTTTGGATTCTTTCTTATTTCCAGGTACACACTAAGAGGCTTTGCTGTTTTTGAAGTTGGATTTGGAAGTTGAAAACGAAAGCAATAGTCTGAAATGTAGTATCAATTTGCCTTCGACTTTTCTGTATTGCTTTGGAGTATTATGTTTATTTTATCAGCTTGTTGTTATGGATTAATCGATTCAGATCTGTTTTGAGTTAGGGACTTTGTTATTTTAATTGATTGGGAAATGTCATGAAGTTTGAGAGAAAGTAGCTTGTCCGACTGAATCAATAGCTTAGCATTTGCACTCATTTGTGGTTTTATATAGTGTGTACTGTAATGCTTTTGGGTTGAATGGGGTATGGCTGTATGGGATTCATTGGACTAGCTATGAGTCATACACTTATCAACTCATTTATTCATGTTGTTAGTCAAATGAATCTGGTTTCATTTATATTTCCCTTTAATGTGTGTTCTGGATTTGCTTCTTCACTCTTCTTTAGATCTAGTTTAAATTGATTTCAGGTTTAGTTTAGTTTTTTTTTTTAGAATCTAAGTCTTGCATCATAGTCTTTTATCACATTGCCTTTTAGAATTCAAGTGAAACATTTGTGTTCTTGAAGAACTACGATTCAAACAATGAGTTAAGGTTTGACAAGTTACCAAATTTACTAAGATATGTAAGGTTTTCATGGGCGTTGGCAAGATCACAGTCAGGGTTCGAACTTCATGCAATAAGCTGTTGATTTATCTTAATTGAAACCAAGGTGTCGATTTTTATTCTTGTTCAATGTTCAGTTTCTCTTTCCCAGAAAAGTAATGATCATTTGGGGTATTGTTGCAAGCCATTTTGACTTGTTATTATGCGTTATTGAAGACTCGATATAAAGTCTTGCACTCGTTGATGTAAAGCTACAAAGATCTGGGCCCTACTGGGCCAATGCTCATTTTTCAAATAAAGAGGCCATATGAGTCTAAGGCAGACTCAGGCCCAAATCACGTTAGAGATTTAGAAATTCAGCTTTAGTTAACTTATTTAAATAATCAGTGATTCACAAAATGAAATGTTAGTTTAATTACGAGTCCCATGTACTTTCAGCTGATGGATATCTAATGGTTTGTTGATTCATGAACATTGGGCTTTAAGCCGGGCCCAAGCAAGGTCTTTAAATAATCAGCCCCCTTCTTTTAAAAGGTATTTTTAGCTAATTTGGGCCATAGTACAATCATAACTCTCTTAGTGTTTTAGATAATTAAGTTCTTTAATTGGTGGAAGTGAGTCATACTAGATAACACAAACGACTTATGGTCCTCCAAAGTTTAGTTCGAATTACCTTTTAAAGTTGGAATTAAGGGGTCGTGCCAAATAAAATCTTAAAATACATGGCCCTCACTTAGTTAATATTTTAATCCTTAGAATTCGAGGCGTGTCATTTAGCGAATTTTCCATGGCCCTCGTAAAGTTAAAAACGCGTAGTTGCTTTAGGCGCGTTATTTTAATAATATTACTTTCCTAAACTCAGGTGTGCATTTCATGTGACCCAAATTCAAATCTCAACAACGTTAAATAAAATGTGTCGTGGACCGCGGGTGCATTTCATGTGGCGTGGTACAAAGACGTGTTTTAAATAACGTTGAATCTTCTCAAAAAATAATTAAAAAGCGGCTAATAATTTAAATTTATACCATAGGCTAAAACATGTATTAAAATCAGATAATATGCCAATTGTAATAGTTTAAGAGACCTTGCTAGAACCACGGAATCCGGGGGTGCCTAACACCTTCCCTCGGGTTAACAGAATTCCATACTCAGAATTTCTGGTTCGCAGACTTCAAAAGGAAAGTTGAATTTTCCTCGATTTGGGATTTTTAAAATAAATCGGTGACTTGGGACACCAAAAACAAACCATCCCAAGTGGCGACTCTGAACAAAAATGAATAATTAATCTCATTTCGAATAATGTCACTTAAAGTGGAAAAACTCCCTTGTACTACCTTCGGGTGTGTAAAAAGGGAGGTGTGACAGCTCTGGCGACTCCGCTGGGGATCGAACCCAGAATCTCTGGTTCAGGGTTCAAGAATTCAAGCTTAGAATAAATGTTATGATTGGCTTTATCCATTATCTGATTTTGTTACATGATTTAGGCCTAATGTGTTAATTGATTGCTTTTACCGCTTTGATATTCCGTGAACTGTATATAAACTGTTGCGAAATCCCTCTTCTCTCTAAGTCTTCTAAATCATGAAGAAGTGTGCACTTCGTGTGACTTCTTTTCTGTTAGAGTCATATTCCAAATTTAGAACGAGGTTCGGACAAGTTGCAAAGCCGGTGAAGCTTCTGTATTCCCGGTACGCTGCCCCCCTCGGCTCGAGCTGTCCGCTCGGGTAAGCCAGGTCTAGAACAAATAAACTCAGGTTTTTAAACCTAGTATAACAATACCTCATGCCGGATCCCTAGTAGGAACGTTTGTTTGCATCACGTGCATTTGTCTTTGGGACTCAACACAGGGGTTGGGTCCGTCTAGGACAGGTGCACCCGAAACAAAAGACCATCCTGATGCATCATACTTGCTACTTGTGCATTTATTTGCTTCGGACATGCATGCTGACCGGCTTATGAATATTGGGAAAAGTTGAGGAAATAGAAATAGCAGTATGAGGGTTAAAGAGAGTTAATCGCCTCTTCTGAAAAAAGAAACCAATGTCCAAACAGTGTCGAAACTCTGCCGAATTTTTGAGAAAATAACAACAAAAAAAAGAGAGGAAAAACAAAAGTTGGTGTTTTCAAAAATAGTTTTATTTGCCAATGAAATGAGAAAAAACAGTCTTGTTTTTAAATAAAAAGTAGTTTGTTTTATTTGCCCGAACTACGCTAGTTTGATTCTCACAAGGTATGGGATACGTAGGCAACACCCATAGGGTCCAACTTCCTCTTTGCGAAAGTAGCCAAAAGAACAAAAAATTTGCTTTAATTTGAAAATAATTAGGGTGATGCCATTATTGTCAGAAATAGTTGAATGTCCCTAAAAGGGCACCGGAAGGCTGTTTTTGCAAGAACAACCACTTTTTGTCACTTTTAAGGTTTTGGTTGGTTAGCTTACATAGGCTTAAAATCTTCGTTTTTGAAGTGCTGAAAGGCCGTGTTGGCAAGGCCAGATGTTTTGGTGAAATTTTGAAAATAGTCATTTCTCTTAAGTCAAAACGAGTCATGGCTTTCTTTTAATTAAAATCACCTTAATAAATGTGCAGGATGAGCACAAATCAAAATGAACCTTTCTCAGTCCGTGAAGAGATCCCTTTGGAGCTACATATGTGGTGGCATGATTTGGGGGGCGACAGCAAGAAAGTTGTGACAAAAGCGCTGGGCGGTCTCATTGGGCTGTTGAAGGTCAAGCCCAGAACAGACGTGATTGAGGCCTTGATACTGTTTTGGGACCCAGCACATAATGTGTTCCATTTTGTGGATTTCGAGTTAACTCTTACGCTAGAAGAGATAGTAGGCTATGCCGGTTTCGAAGGGAATCTCAGAAGTCAATACCCGGTAGCACCAAGAACAGTGAACCCCTACAAATTTTTGGACTTGTTAAGCATCAGTCGGGACACCCGGTACAGAAATCTGGCCAAAGGATTTTGTACCTTCTACTTTCTATATCGACGTTACGGGAATCCCCGTGGCTTCGAAACGCCAGATACCGGTCTTACTCACGCTGGAAATCAAGACAAGTGGGAAGCTCGGAGAGGATTAGCTTTTATAGTTGCGTTCCTGGGTATCTTGGTTTTCCCGAGAAAAGACGGGAACATAGAGATGGGGCTAGTAGGGATAGCTGACTTTATGATGAAAAAGGCAAATGGGACTATAGTGCCATTGATCTTGGCAGAAATTTATCGAGCTCTCACTCTTTGTCGAGAAGGAGCCAAATTCTTTGAAGGGTGCAATATGTTGTTACAAATATGGATGGAGGAATGCCTTTGCCACCGTCCCGGCTACTTGAATTGCGGTATGACCGGCCTTGAGTGCATTGAAAAACATGAAAAGCGAGTAGAGGGTTATGAGTTTCCGGATGGACATTCGGATGGCTCTCGATCAACGAAGTAATCTATATGTCGGCTGAGGTATGCTTTTTGCTGTTGATGGGTCTGCGAAGTATCCAGCCTTATGCTCCGCACAAAGTCTTACGTCGGTCAGGCCGATACCAGACCATCCCACACAATGAAGATTTGAGTCGGCAAGGCATTGAGTTAGATCCAAAATCTGCCTTCCCAGAAGAGAAAGTGCGCCGGATTTGGCATCAGTGCAGATTCTTAGGGCCTAATACTCAAGTACGAGACTTATCCAGAGGCAAGGTGGAGCCTAGTTATACTGCTTGGTATGGTAAAAGATCACGAGCGCAATATGAACCTGACATGCCCGCAAAGAGGCCCCATGTCCAACAATTTACCGACGGAGCACAAGTGCAATGGGACTGGTTGACCAAAGAAAACGAGTACAGGGCTACCATAAGCAAATTGGAAAAGCAAGTCAGAGAACTTCAATTCGAGAATAGCCTGCAGGTCGCGGCGGATGAAGGAGAAAAGAAAAAGCTAGCCGAAGAGAATGAGGCCCTTCGAGCTCAAATTCAGAAAATGAAAGTAGCGGCAGAAAATCTAGCCCGGAGCGACAGAGACGAAAAACTCATCGCTAACCTGAGGTAGAAAGTAAATGACTATAGTTTTGATTTGAACAAAGCAGAAAGTAAACTAGCCAAGGCTTGAAAGCAATTGGCTAAAAACGCAGATGAACGAGTACGCCTGGTTAAGCAATTGAGAGAAAGGTACGACGATGAGGTCGCAGGGTTAAAGAAAAGGGTCATTGCCACGGAAAACAAAATGATCAAACAGGCAAAAGACTTCAAAGTTGAAAGGGAACATTGTTATACAGCATTGGCGCAATTAGAAATAGATTTGACACAACTTCAGGAGCAAAATCATGTGGCTGAGCAAACTTTGGAAGCCAGGGCCCAGCAGATTGGGCGTTTGTTACAAGAAAAGGGCGCCATAAGAGAGAGAATTAGAAGCATTGCCGACTACATCGTTATGAAGTGCCAGATTTGTGAGGATATGACCCGCACTACCTTCTTTGTAGCAGTAATGACATTTGTTAAACAGATAATGAACGACTTGGATCGACTTCAAAGGGAGCTTGCATATAGGCCCGCGGCGAGACCGAATGATGTCCCGCGGGCACCAGGAGCATTGATGTACTCATGATTTTTTCGCTTGAGTCTGCATTTCCCTTTTGTTAAGCGTCTGTCAGTCATGTTGAGTTTTTCTTTCTGCTAGAGTCCGTCAAATTGTTTTCGAGTCTTTATTTTCTTCTGTTGGAATAAGATGTCTATTTTTGGAGTCTGTATTTCATCTTTGCATCGAAATCTGTTAGTCTTTTGGAATTTGCTAGTTTTGAGTTTTGTAATGGAAGCATTTGTTTTTTTTTATGAAAACTGAAAATCCCAAAAATGTTTTATTTCGCACTTATCCCCAAGAACTACGCTTGGTTTGATTTATGCGGGGTCATGATACGTAGGAAATCTCCATAGGATTCGACCGTAACCAAATAAAAGAGAGAAAGAAAGGGCAGAAAAACAAAGAAAGAAAAGAGAGAAAATAAAAATCAAGAGAGAATAAAAACAAAGAGAGAACGAAAGGAAGGAAAAGAAAAAGAAAGAAAAGGGGGAGGTTTGCAATCGAAAGTAAGAATAGGCCGGAATGACGCATGCAACCGATCAAATACATAATAGAGACGGTTAACTATTTAGGTGTATGCATGCCCAATGTGCGGCTACCAATCTGTTAAAGCCTAATCTCTAACAAGGTTGTTGTTTGATGTATTAAGTTCAGGCAGGTGGTTAGTCGATTGGCATTCTGGCAACTCACTCCTAACAACACCCGATCGAAAGATAGGCTGAATATGGCCAACCAGGAACCAGAAACAAGTATTGTCAACCCATCGAAAGAGGTGGAAGAAATTGACGTTAATGCGATGAGGGAAGAAATGTATAAGCTGAAGCAACAGATGGCTGAAATGTACCAAGCCTGTGCGAAGGGGCATCCACCACCGGTTTATCCCGCCAACCCTGCTTATATCCCACCATCAGCCCAACCTCCGGAGCCTCCCACTGTGAACTCATCTCCAGCCTTTCCCCTCTACCAACAATGCCATGGCGCCACTTCCCATACTTCACAAGTTCCACCACCCAAACAAGTATCATACCCTCCCCCGCCAATTACACCTATTTTTGTGGCACCTCCACCTGCTACATTACACCGATCTTCCAGTGAACCCCTGTTTCAAACTCATGACAACCAGTACTATCCCCATGAACCCACCTTCAAAGTTCCAGAACCATATCCTTACACCCCTCATCTTGATATCACGGCAGAGACCGAGAAACCGCCCAAAAATCCCGAGCATGAAGAGATGATCAGAAAGGTAAAAAGCTTAGATCAATTGTTCCGAGATATGAGGGGGCTGGGAGGTCAAGTGAGTGTGGCCTATAAGGATTTATGTCTGTTCCCAGATGTTCAGTTGCCAGCAGGGTTCAAAATGCCCAAGTTTGATCTGTACGATGGGCATGGTGACCCAGTAGCACACTTGAGAGGATTTTGTAGCAAAATGAGAGGAGCAGGTGGAAGGGATGAATTGTTGATGGCATATTTCAGCCAAAGTCTGAGTGGATCGGCTTTAGAATGGTATACCAGACAAGATCACAACAGGTGGTACACATGGAACGATTTGGCCCAAGCCTTCGCCTGCCATTTTCAGTACAACCTCGAAATTATCCCAGATTGTATGTCATTGACAAAGCTAGAAAAGAAGCCCAGTGAGAGCTTCAAGGAATATGGATTCCGCTGGAGAGAGCAAGTAGCGAGGGTTGACCCTCCGATGAAAGAAAGCGAGATGGTTGATTATTTCTTGCAGGCCTTGGAACCCACTTATTTTGGTCACTTGGTGTCAGCAGTAGGTAAGTCCTTTAATGAAGTCGTGAAAATAGGAGGCATGGTTGAAGAGGGACTCAAGTCCAACAAGATCATGAGTTATTCAGCAATCAAGGCGACCACTCAGGCCATTCAAAACGGTATCGGGGTTATGCTCGGGAAGAAGAAAAAGGAGGACGTTGCGACAATTGAGTCAGGAGCTTGGGTTGGATCCAGGAACCTTCCTCGTTACTACAACCAGCCGCGACCCTATCTCCTAACTTACCCCCACACTCCATATAACCCACCACAACACTATTACCCACCGCCAGATCCCCATTTTTCTATCCATCACGCACAAACCTACACACAACCGCCCTCTCACTCGCAATGGTGTGCTCCAGCTTCACAAAACCCATACCAAGCTCCACAAAATAACCATCCACCCCCAAAAGCCTACAGAAATCCTCCTAGTACGGGTTTTCGACCCAACCAAGCCTTTAAGAATGAGAGGTTGTAGAAGCAAAAGACTTTCACTCCACTGGGAGAGTCATATACTAGTCTATTCCACATACTGATACAATTGGGTATGTTGAATCCGATCGAGGCTAAATTGCCGAATCCCCCTCCCAAAAATCTTGACCGCTCTGTGAGTTGTGAGTTTTGTTCAGGGGCCCCGGGACATGACACAGAGAAATGCTGGAAATTGAAAGCAGCTATCCAAGAACTCATTGACACCAATCGAATTGAGGTCCAAGCTCCGGAGGCACCCAATATCAATCAGAATCCCTTGCCATCCCATCATGAAACAAATGTGATTGAGATAGTGCATAAGGGAGGGGAGCCTAAGAAGCCTTTGCAAACCGTCATGATGATTCGGGCTAGTGAAGCCAGACCATTTGAAAAGTCAACAAGTGAGAAGTTTGTGATCAAGTTGAACAGGGCAAATGATGAACAATCTGTGGAGGTCAAGAAGGGATCCTCCAGTGACGTTGCAGGAAAACATGAAAGAGCAAAAGTGGTTGTGCCAGGAGTGACGAACAAGCTTGTGGTAATTATGAAGTGCGCCCCCAAAGATCCTGTTATTATCAAATCGGTAACTCAATTACCGATAGACAACAACAAGGCAGTCCCATGGAATTATGAACAAGTGACCGTGACTAACAAGGGGAAAGAGGTTAGAGAAGAAGTGTGTGAGACTCATGGTTTGACTCGATCGGGGAGATGCTTCACCCCCGAGGAGTTGAGAAAAGCTAAGACCTCAAAAGATAATCCAATGTTGGTGAAAAAAGCGGTGACTGAGGAAGAAGCAGAAGAATTTCTGAGAAATATGAAAGTGCAAGACTATTCCATTGTGGAACAGTTAAGGAAGACACCAGCTCAGATCTCGCTCTTGTCATTATTGATCCATTCAGACGAGCATTGTCATGCTTTGATGAAGATCTTGAATGAAGCCCACGTTCCTGACAAAATCTCAGTAAACCACTTGGAAAAGATAACTAATAAGATATTTGAGCTAAACAGAGTCACTTTTTCTGATGATGAGTTGCCCGTGGAGGGTACCGAGCACAATAGAGCCCTTTATCTAACGGTGAAATGCGAAGATTCCATGGTTACTCGGGTACTGATTGACAATGGGTCTAGCGCGAACATCTGTCCTCTCTCCACATTGACCAAGCTGAAAGTGGAGGATGAAAGAATTCACAAGAACAGTATTTGCGTTCGGGGATTCGACGGTGGAGGGAAGGATTCAGTCGGGGACATAGTGCTTGAGCTCACAATAGGGCCAGTTGAATTTACTATGGAATTCCAGGTGCTCGATGTGGCTGTTTCGTACAATCTGTTATTGGGACGACCCTGGATCCATGCGGCCAAAGCAGTCTCGTCTACTCTGCATCAAATGGTCAAGTTTGAATGGGATCGATAGGAAATTGTAGTACACGACGAGGATAATTTGTGTGTGCCCAACGGTGCCATTGTTCCGTTCATAGAGGTTGACGATGACAAGGGACCATGGGTTTATCAGGTTTTCGACACAGTATCGGTAGAGAAAATTCCGGAAGGAAAGTGCATTCCAACTCCAAAGATGGTTGCGGCATCATTTACGGTAGTTGTTGAAATGTTGAAAAATGGTTTTGTACCTAGAAAGGGTTTGGGTGCATCTCTGCAAGGTATTGTGAAGCCAGTTTCTCTTCTGAAGAATCTGGATACTTTTGGTCTGGGGTTCAAGCCTACCGTTGCAGACGTGAGAAGAGCTAGAAAAATAAAATAGAAAGCATGGGTATTGCCAAAGCCAATCCCGCGTCTGTCTAGATCATTCGTCAGGCCGGGTATTAGAAAGCAACTGTTGTCAAAGGTTCCTGGACCACTGATTAGTGCCGATGGAGACTTGGAGAAGGGGTTCGAAAGGTTATTCGCCGAGGTTAACATGGTTCAGGCTGGGGAAGGGTCCAGCAGGGCAGATGTTCAATTCGTGGGACCACGTGCAAAAGTCAACAACTGGGAAGCTACTCCTCTTCCTACCTGGAGGGAGTCTTGGTAGTGGGTTTTGATTTTCTTTTGTTGTCTGAATTATTTCAGGGTCTGTAATTCAGATATTATGTTCCGTCCAGTTGGATGTGTTAAAACCTTATTATCTTTAAATTCAATGAAATGCAATTGTTCCTTTTCCTTCATTTCTTCTAATTTTATTTTTTGTTTTCTTCTTTTTGTACAGTTCTTTTTATGTTAATATCAATGACATGACATGCATGAGGAATCTTCAGCCCAGTTTTAAAAGCCAATCTAAGTCTGAAATAATAATACAAGAAATTGAGTATGATGACGAGTTGGAATTTGATGATGATGAGGCCTATGAAGAAATTAGTAAGGAAGTCATTTTGAGAAAAAGCCCAAACCTAATTTGAACGATACAGAAGCAGTTAATCTAGGGGACCAAGATAATGTCCATGAAACTAAAATAAGTGTACATTTGGAACCTCAACTCAGGAAGGAGATAATTAAAGCACTGTTCGAATACAAAGATGTTTTTGCATGGTCCTATGACGACATGCTGGGTCTGAGCACTGATTTAGTGGTTCACAAGTTGCCCACTGACCCGGCATTCCCTCCTGTCAAACAAAAGCTGAGAAAGTTCAAAACGGATATGAGTATAAAGATCAAAGAAGAGGTCACCAAGCAGTTCGATGCCAAAGTCATTCAGGTCACCCGGTATCCCGCCTGGTTAGCCAATGTTGTGCCTGTACCGAAGAAGGATGGCAAGACCAGAGTGTGTGTTGATTATCGGGATCTCAACAAGGCGAGTCCAAAAGACAATTTCCCATTGCCTAACATCCACATCTTGATTGATAATTGCGCCAAACATGAGATTGGTTCTTTCATGGAATGTTACGTGGGTTATCATCAGATCTTAATGGACGAGGAAGATGCAAAAAAGACGACGTTCATCACGCCGTGGGAAACGTATTGCTATCGGGTCATGCCATTTGGCTTGAAGAATGCTGGGGCAACCTACATGAGGTCAATGACAATAATATTCCATGATATGATACACCAAGAAATCAAGGTGTACATGGATGATATGATCGTGACGTCTAGAAAGTAGTCTGACCATGTCAGGGATCTGAAGAAGTTCTTCTGAAGGCTTCGTAGGTACAATCTCAAGTGTAATCCTACAAAGTATCCTTTTGGGGTGCCGTCTGGAAAATTGTTGGGGTTCGTAGTCAGCCGCCAGGGCATTGAACTGGATCCATCGAAAGTCAAGGCCATCCAGGAATTGCCACCTCCGACGAGCAAGACCGAGGTGATGAGTTTGTTGGGGAGATTGAATTATATCAGCAGGTTCATCGCTCAGCTCACGACAACTTGCGAGCCTATCTTCAAACTGTTAAAGAAAGATGTTGCGGTCAAGTGGACAGATGAATGTCAGGAGGCGTTTGATAAGATAAAGGGGTATTTGTCAAATCCACCCATGTTGGTCCCGCCAGAACCAGGGCGACCGTTGATTCTATATTTGACAGTTTTGGATAATTCATTCGGTTGTGTATTCGGTCAACATGACATCACTGGAAGGAAGGAGCAAGCCATATATTATCTTAGCAGGAAATTCATGTCGTACGAGGTCAAGTACACTCAGTTTGAGAGGACATGTTGTGCCCTAACCTGGGTGGCGCAGAAGCTGAAACATTATTTGTCATCTTACACTACCTATCTCATATCTCGCTTGGATCCATTGAAGTATATCTTTCAGAAGCCTATGCCCACACGAAGGCTTGCAAAGTTGCAGATCCTGCTCACAGAGTTTGACATTGTCTACGTGACTCGAACTGCAATGAAAGCACAGGCCTTGGCAGACCATTTGGCCGAGAACCCGGTTGATGAAGATTATGAACCCTTGAAAACTTATTTCCCTGATGAAGAGGTGATGCACATTGATGAGTTGAAACAAGTCGAGAAGCCGGGGTGGAAACTTTTCTTTGATGGGGCTGCAAACATGAAGGGCGTAGGGATAGGAGCAGTACTTATTTCTGAAACAGGGCAGCACTACCCTGTTACGGCTCAACTTCGTTTTTACTGTACCAATAACATGGCTGAGTACGAGGCATGCATTCTGGGTTTAAGGTTAGTTGTGGATATGGGTGTCTAGGAAGTCTTGGTCTTGGGTGACTCAGACCTCTTGGTGCACCAAATTCAGGAAGAATGGGAAATACGGGATTTGAAACTCATACCATACATACAATGTTTGCATGATCTTTGTCAACGGTTTCAGTCAATAGAATTCAGACATATCCCAAGGATCCATAATGAATTCACCGATGCTTTGGCTACTCTGGCGTCAATATTACATCATCCGGATAAGGCTTTTGTGGACCCTTTTGCAGATTCAGGTCCGCGATCAGCATGCTTACTGTAATATGGTAGAAGAAGAACTTGATGGGGAGCCATGGTTCCACGATATCAAAGAATACCTCTGGATGGGGGTATATCCGGTACAGGCCACAGGTTATCAGAAAAGAACAATTCGATGATTGGAAGCGGATTCTTCTTCAGTGGAGGGGTGTTATACAAAAGAACTCCAGATCTTGGATTGCTAAGATGCATAGATGCCAGACAGGCCACAATTATCATGACTGAGGTACACTTCGGAGTTTGTGGACTGCATATGAGCGGGTACGTTCTGGCGAAGAAAATTCTCTGAGCAGGTTATTACTGGCTCACTATGGAGCGAGATTGTATCAGTTTTGTGCGCAAGTGTCATCAGTGCCAGGTGCACGGAGATTTGATTCATTCCCCACCATCTGAATTGCATACAATGTCGGCACCATGGCCCTTTGTTGCTTGGGGCATGGATGTCATTGGGCCAATCGAGCCAGCAGCATCAAACGGACACAGGTTTATTCTGGTAGCCATTGATTATTTCACCAAGTGGGTTGAAGCGAAAACTTCCAAATCTATGACCAAGAAAGTGGTGTTCGGATTTGTGCATTCAAATATCATCTGTTGGTTTGGGATTCCGAAGGTAATCATCACGGACAATGGTGCTAATCTCAACAGTCATCTGATGATGGAGACCTATCAGCAGTTTAAGATTATACATCGTAATTCCACCCCATATCGCCCTAAAGCGAATAGAGCAGTCGAGGCAGCCAATAAGAACATAAAGAAGATACTGCAGAAAATGGTGGAAGGGTCCAGACAATGGCATGAGAAGTTACCTTTCGCATTGTTGGGTTATCGCACTACTATTCGCACTTCAGTAGGGGCCACTCCTTATTTGTTGGTGTATGGCACAGAGGTAGTAATACCCGCAAAAATCGAAATCTCATCCGTTCGGATTGTCGCTGAGGCAGAAATTGATGACGTGGAATGGGTCAAACCCCGCTTGGAGCAATTAAGTCTGATTGATGAAAAGAGATTGGCAGCAGTATTTCATGGCCAATTATACCAATAGAGAATGGCGAGAGCATATAACAAGAAGTACGTCCATGGAAGTTCGAAGTGGGTCAGTTAGTGTTGAGATGTATCTTGCCTCATCAGGCTGAAGCAAAAGGAAAGTTTGCCCCAAACTGGCAGGGGCCATTTGTCGTAACTAGGGTGTTGTCCAATGGCGCGCTATATTTGACAGATGTGGAAGGTAAATGTGTGGAAATGGCTATCAATTCCGATGCAGTCAAGAGATACTATGTATGATTCCTTTGTTTGATTGTACTTGTTTGTATTTGACATATTTTTAAGATTGAAATGACGAAGGTGTTTTGTTCTGCTATCTAAACACTTTATCCCTCGTCACCCCTTTTGAACCTTATTTATTTTCTTTCTTACCCTTCCTTCGGAATCAGTAGCAAATATTAGAAGCACAAGCGTGAAAGATAAGTAAAGGAAAAGGAGAAAAGAAAAGAACGAAAGGGAGAGGAGAAAAATGAAAATTGAAGAAAAGAAAAAAAAAAGAAAAAAGCGAAGAGAAAGAAAAGAATGAAAAGAAAAAGAGAAGAAAAAAAACAACAAAAAGAGAAAAAGAAAGCAAAAAAAGAAAGAGAAAAGAGAAAATCACAACAACAAAGTAATTCCTATGACATGTGTAAGCACGTAATTTTTGCCCTATGAAAGAATTACTCCCAAAAATTTAAAATAAAATGATTTTCCTTGGTGTTCAATTTTAAGAATTTTTGTGACATTTTTGGATAATTATTTGTATTTGTCTGTGCATGTTTATTTGTTAAATTAATAAAAAAAATACAAAAATATGTCGCATTTTGCATGTAGGATTTAATTCTACAATTATGAATAATTAAGCTTGTTTTACAAGAATGAAAATTACAAAAATATGCATCGTTTGCATTTTTAGCATTTAATGTCCAATTGTACAATTTTATGCTTAATTACTACTTAATTGTGTGTTAATTGTTATTGGGAGTTAATTTGCGCTTTTATAAATTAATTTAGTTCTATATGATAATTTAAGGATTTTAGAATTTAGTTTCAGTTTAAGAAAAAATAAAAGAAGAAAAGAGAGCAAAAATATAAAGAAAATCGAAATTGGGCTCTTGTTCAAATTCAAGCCACAGGCCCAAAAAATACCCAACCTTCCCCATGACCCGGTCCATTTCAAACTGGGTCGACCCGGTCCATAACCCAAATACCCAACACCCCCTATCTTACAAAAACAAAACAAAAAAACCAAAAAAAAAAACCTAAAAAACCAAAAAACCCTTAAAAACCAAAAAAAACCATCCGCCCACCTCTCTCTTTCCCTCTTCTTCTCCAAAGCTCTCCAAGACCATCCATGGCTGCCCCTCAAGCTCACTTCAAATAGACCACGCTTCCACTGCTGCCTCATCTTTGTCGTCTCCGTCAATCACACAAACACATACACGACAAAACACACACACACACACGCAGCAGCCCATCCATGGCTGTTGCTTCTTCTTCATTGTCCTCATGACATCCCAACGACCCCGCCCTCAACCACGAACAGCTCCAGCCACCGCCATTTTTCTCCTCCATCGAGCTCCAGTCGCGAGCTTCACCATGAGCGACCTCATGGCATGAAGTTCCGCTATGAACGACTACCCTCGAGGTCCAGCTCCTATGGCTGCCCCTTGCTGCTTCATCTTCTTCGTCTCCATCGAGCTCGAGCTCGAGCTCCCATGGCTGCCTCCGCTCACCACTGCCATCTCCGAGCTCCATCCATGGATGTTGGGTTTTGCTTCATTTTTTTTCTCCATCCAAGCGACCAGCTCGCTTCTGCTGCTCCTGCTTCATCCAGCCTCGTCGAGCATCTGGTTCAAGACCAAACTCCATCGCTACTGCTTCACTTTTTGTGTCTGTCGCTTTCAGTCCAGTCCAAAAAACGAGACTCAACCATCTCGTTTGTTCGAGCTTTGGTCGGGGTTTGTCGAAACAGTTCATACACGGTCGAGGTCGTCGAGTTGCAGTGCGTCGAGGTTGTCATTCAAACCCAATCCCTTTAATATAGTAGGATTCCGACCAATTTTTGTGTTTTGTTAGCTTTCGTTCATTTTTATTCAATTCTCGTTCCGGGTAAAATTAAATGTTTGGTTTATTCTGATTTTCTCCTTCTCTGTATCGTTGCATATTTCAAGTTAGGAAGTTCAAATGTTTGGTTTAAACTGTGGCTATTCCCATGAGTGTTTATTCTTGTATGGGTTCAAATGATTTTGTTTTGTGTATTGTTTGGTTTCCTGCTTTTGTTGTTCATCATATGAGATTCAGTTTGCATTTTCGTTCCCGTTCATTGTGATTCATGTTGTTTCAAGTTTATTTTTATTGTTGATATTGTTGTGTCTTTGCTCATTCATTTTTGGTTTAAGTTAACCAGGATTGGTTCCCAATATGGTTAACTTATTCCCATTAATTTGAAGTTGTATGATTCATCTGTGTTCATGAGATTGGTTGTTGAATTTGTTTAGAAATTGGTCATATTGGCTATATTTTGGTTGGAATCGATTAGGTGAATTGGTTATAGCTGATGGGGTAGTTTGGTAAATTGCAGTACGTTCAGGGGTAAAATGGTAATTGCAGTAAGGTCGGAGGGGTATTTTTGGAATTGAACATTTGAACAATTGTTTAATATAATGGGGGACAAGACATAATGTAGTGGGGGAGAATAATGTAATTGTTTATATTAAGCATGGAGGACAAGATGTAATGGGTTGGGGTTGATATAATTGTTTAATATAATGGGGGACAAGACATAATGTAGTGGGGTGGGAATAATGTAATTGTTTATGTTAAGCATGGGGGACAAGATGTAATGGGTTGGGGTTGATATAATTGTTTAATATAGTGGGGGACAAGACATAATGTAGTGGGGTGGGAATAATGTAATTATTTATGTTAAGCATGGGAGACAAGGTTTAAAATAAAGAAAACATTAATTAGTGGGGACAAAGCATGCAATTGGGGGAATATTTCGGGTTTGGGATTCAAGACAAGAGTCTTGTTATAAATAGAGTCATTTGACACATTTTAATAAAAGGACCAAGACTTGAGAGAGGGCTTTAAGACTTGAGAGAAAAGACTTGAACTGAAAAAAACTTACTTAGAAAGAGAGGAAGACATTCTGAAAATCCTAAGAGAGTGTTGGGGAGTTTAAAAAGAGAAAACAAAAACAAAGTGAGAAACGTGTTTAGTTTTCAAGTTTAATACACGCGTGGGTGGTTGCTGTTTAGTTTGTTTACAAACTTTTGGGTTTGTTCTATTGAGTTGTTCGGTTTTTTTCTTCAAAGTTTTCTAGGCCTTGAATCTGGGTCGAATTGTTGTTGGGTTACTGCTGTTGCTGTGTATTTGCACTACTACTGCTTCTACTGATCTTCATCTTCTTTCCTTGCTTTCCAAATACCAGGTACACAAACTGATACACTGGTTCATCTTGTAAGCCACTCGAAGCATGAATGCAAAAATGAGAAAGATTTGAAGTTGTAGTTTAATGTAGTCCTTTCTTTCTTTTACTGTCTGTATGTATATGTTCCATGCGTTACCATGTAAACTCTCTAAACAACTAACTTTCGAAACTTAACTATAATAACTCGAATGTATGTAAATAAAGTAGGACCTTATCTTCATTTATTTTAGAAAACGAAAAAATAGAAAAATATAGTCATGCTAGGATTATCCTTTTAAATATAATGAGACGAGCCTCGCCAAATAAAAAATGCAAATTGCGGGGCCCTCACTAATTGGTCATAATAAATACTTAGAATTTGGGATGAACTGTTTAGTGAATTTCACTTCCTTCCCCAAAGATAATAACGCGCTAGACTCTTTAGGCGCGATTTAATTAATCTTACCTTCTTAAACTCGGGTGCGCATTTCATGCGACCCAAATCTAAATCCCAAAACATTGAATAAAAATGTGTTCCGGATTGCGGGTGCATTTCATGTGACGTAATCCAAAGACATGTTTTAAACGATGTTCACATTCTCTTAAAAATATAATAATAAAAGCGGTAAAGAGTTAAAATTGCACATGAGCGCATAATGGTATAAAATCAGATAAACAAGCCAAATATGATAGTTGAGCGACCGTGCTAGAACCACGGAATTCGGGAATGCCTAACACCTTCTCTCGGGTTAACAGAATTCCTTATCCGGATTTCTGGTTTGCGGATTGTAATATGGAGTTATTCTTTTCCTCGATTCGGGATTAAATTGGTGACTTGGGACACTCTAAATCTCCCAAGTGGCGACTCTGAAATAAATAAACAAATCCCGTTTCGATTGTCCTTTAATTGGAAAAACTCCTTCACCCCTCGTGGGGACGGAAAAAGGAGGTGTGACAACATGAACTACGTCTGACCTGATTCCTTTTAAGGATACGTAGGCAGCCTCACGGTTCGGTCTCATCAAACAAAATCCAAAAACCCCCAAGCAAGAATCTGGGGCAGAAGTTGTGGTTGTTGTGAGAAACCTGATTCCGAAAGTTGTAATTCTAACCCATTTGAATTGTTTTGAGCCTTTTATACCTTTTCTTTCCAACCCTGTCCAAAAGCCCACATTACGGTCCAAAGAAAGACCTTCTGATCAATCTTTGAGAAATGCCAAGTCGAGTAGGTAAAGGTAATTCATGTCAGGGGCAACACTCTGGTTCAAGCAGGAAAAATAAAAATGAGAGAGTCTTATTGGTGAAAACCTTCACATGCACCGTAAGGCGACGGGAGTTGAGAGAAATAAAATGAGATAGTCTTATTGGTGAAAACCCTCACGGGCACCTTGAGGTGAAAGTGAGTTGAAAAGTCAACACGTGAGAAAGTCTTGTTGGTGGAAAACTGTTTCAAGGCACCGCAGGATGAACAAGGTCAAGGTTTGGGTAAAGTGATCCGGTCATGGAAACTCTGAGGCGACAAAGTACGGCAACTAAAAGTTTATTGGTTGGACAGATTGGGCCAATTAATCCGAAATGCATGTCATGATCATTGGTACCAGCTGTTCCACTCAGATAAGTTTCTTTTTCTTTTTCTTTTTCCCTTTGTAGCAGTTATCTGGTTTTGGATTCTTCTTATCCTTAACCCGCAAAGTCATTGCATTTCATTTTCTTTTGGATTTATTTGTCTAAGAGGTTTTAATGTCAGTCTTGTCCCAAGTAAATGGAAAAGAGTTTCAAAGCTCACTACCAACTCCCAAAATTGCAAATCACAATGTGGTCAGAACATACTAAAGACAACATGATGTAAGGTGGGGTACAAGGAATCACCGAAAGTTTCATCGGTGGAATGATTTGGTAATGTCATGGGAGATGCAAAGGTTCAGATAAAGGGGCCAGAGGTGTGAAACAACATGGGTATAGAACACTCGGTTCGTCAAAGGTCGTGGGATCTGAAAGTCAGCTAGAAAGTCAAAGCGGTTCAGGGCCAGTTCGGGAAAGCCATTCAGAACAAAACAATGCAGTGGAGAGATCTTCAGCAAGAATGCCATCAGCTAACCACCACTTTAAACTGACAAATTTTTCTTTGATTAAACAGGGGCAGAAAATTCATTTGCTTCGGAGAAACTCTCCGCAGGGGAAAGAGCAAGCATCAAAACAGATTTGATTGTAAGCTTTCAGGACCCTCCTGGAAAATGGGACCTAGTTTAAAGTTCAAATATAGCATAATCTAGCATAAATGTATCCTAAGGGTATATAAGTTGGCTTAGAAGTTTGCATGTTTGAGATAGGGTTCAATTAGGAGTTTCCAGGACCCTCCTGAATAATGGGACTCAGCTTTAAGATTTCGATTAGATAGAAACATTTAGTGTAAAATTTTGCTGTAGGGGTAGTATAACTCAACCATAAAAGCTGTCACTTTTAAGATAAAACTCAACTTTTGATTTTCAGGACCGTTGTGGATAATAGGGAGTAGTTTGAAGACCCTCTTAGATAACAAGATTTAGCAGAAGTCACACTTTAGAAGATATAACTTAGATTTTTAATTGTCGTTTAACTAGGAATTTCAGGACCCTACTGGATAATGGGACCTAGCTTTCAATTCTTAGTAATACTTGGTGATACGATTTAGTTTTACACTCACATCTATGCCCAGCCACCAAACCGTGGCATAAAAATTTTCTTTGTTTTATCTATTTTGAAGTCATGAGCCCGCTTGGAGAGCAGGGAATACGTTTCAAGTTGAAGTCAGGAGCCCGCCGGGAAAGTAGGGAATACTTTCAAATGTTTAAGTCCCGAGCCCGCCTGGAGAGCAGGGAATAGATTTCAAGTTGAAGTCAGGAGCCCGCCTGGAGAGCAGGGAATACTTTCAAGCGTAGCAGTCAGGAGCCCGCCTGGAAAGTAGGGAATACTTTCAAATGTTGAAGTCACGAGCCCGCCTGGAGAGCAGGGAATAGATTTCAAGTTGAAGTCAGGAGCCCGTCTGGAGAGCAGGGAATACTTTCAAGCGTAGCAGTCAGGAGCCCTCCTGGAGAACAAGGGAGTACAATTTAAGTTTTAGCGTTCAAACTCTTTGTTTTGTCTATCTTTGAAGTTAGGAGCCCGCTTGGAGAGCAGGGAATACATTTCAAGTTGAAGTCAGGAGCCCACCTGGAGAGCAGAGAATACTTTCAAGCGTAGCAGTCAGGAGCCCGCCTAGAGAACAAGGGAGTACAATTTAAGTTTTAGCGTTCAAACTCTTTGTTTTGTCTATCTTTGAAGTCAGGAACCCGCCTGGAGAGCAGGGAGTACTTTCAAGTTGAAGTCAGGAGCCCGCATAGAGAGCAGGGAATACTTTCAAGCGTAGCAGTCAGGAGCCCACCTGGAGAACAAGGGAGTACAATTTAAGTTTTAGCGTTCAAACTCTTTGTTTTGTCTATCTTTGAAATCATGAGCCCGCCCGCAAAGCGGGGAACACTTTCAGATTAGCAGTCAGGAGCCCGCCTGGATAGCATGGGAATACATTCACGTTTTGAAGTCAGGAGCCCGCTTGGATAGCATGGGAATACATATCAAGTTCATCAGTCAGGTATCCGCCTGGAGAAAGGGAAGCATCTCAGTTTACAATTCAAGACGGCAACAAAGGAATTTTACCAAGAGAATACAAGACAACAAGGCAACAAGAAACACAAGATCAAGTTTGAAGATCTAGATAGGATTTTGTAAAGCATAGATCATAGTCTAGCTTCTTTTATTTTTGGCACGGTGTAATAAGGGGTTCAGTGAGCAGCAGCAACAACAACAGTGAAATCACAGCTCCATGGTAGTCCCAGCTACCAGACATTCCTGAACTACACTGACCTGATTCCTTTTTAGCCAAGGATATGTAGGCAACTTCGAAAGCAGGGTGCGGTCAAATCTTTCAAAAATGCTTCCCGCGGAGTATTTAAACGGGCAAAAATCGCTCGTATCCGCTCACTTTTCTTTGCACGGAAACTCTTCATGTTTTCGGGCAAAGAGGGTCAGCTGTGAGCACGTAATTTTTGCCCTATATATATTACTCCAACAGATTCAAAACAAAATAATTTCTTTCAGTGTTTGCAGTTTTGTTGGATTTCGTGGCATTTCCTGTTAATTATTTGCATTTGTCTGTGCATGTTTATTTTATTTAATTCATGAAAAATATGAAAAATATGTTGCATCCGCATTTAGGATTTAATTTTATATTTTTAGATTAATCAGTAAATTAGTTTGTTTTATAAAAAATAAAAATCACAAAAATAATTCATTTTGCATTTTTACTTTTAATTTTGAATTGTATAGTTTTCTTTAAATTTAGGATTTAATTAATTATTGTAAATACTATGATGAGTGATTAATCTAATTGGGTCGGTTAATTTAGTTTAAAAAATTATTATTAATTTAGGTTTTATTTTAATTTTGAAAAGAAAACAATTTTGAAATTGAAAAAAGAAGAAAAGGAAAGAAATGAAAGAAATCCAAATCTGGGCTCAAACCCAATTTAATCGTCCCAGCCCAAATGGAAACTGCCCAATACCCGGCCCAAACTACCCTAACCCGTTCCGGTTTCACCCCTCCAAAACCAAACGACATCGTTTCATGGGCAATAGATCAGGACTGTCGAGGTTTCTTGATCGGACGGTCCTGAAGCCCGGGTCATGTGATATTTAAGGATCCAAATGTTCCCCTACCCCCCCCCCCCTCATCTCTTTCACCCCTCTCACCATCCCCATCGGAACCGCCGGCCGGAAATCATCTCCGCCGGCGGTGGTTCTCCGATCGACCCCAAACTTACACCAAATACCCTCCTCCATCTCCACATCCCATATCCATACCCTTTTCCCTCAAATCGAACCCCAACTATTCGAATCTCAATTCGAAACCTCAAACCCTAACGGCCGCCCTAGAATTCCCAACCCCTGACCGGCGGCGGAGCTCGAACACCACCCAAAATCTAGCCATGCAACCATCACCATTCCCGTAACCCCAATTCACCACCATTTCTCCCCAAATCCTCACCAAACCAGGTCCAAATCAAATCTGAGAACGAAGAAGGAGACAATCTGGCAAAGCTGTCAAGTTTTCTATGAACGATGCGGCTCGAGACTAGTATTATTCATCTGTTCTCAAAGAGAACACGCGGTTAATACCAGTTTCGGGTCAAGTTGAAGTCGTCTAAGGTTGCCCAAGTTCTGTCCATGTGATTTCCTAGGTATTTCTATTTTTGCCCTTTCATCTACATCTTCCGTATACTCGCACCCTTCTGCTTCTTCTCTTTTCTGTCCGTTTTCTGTTCAACTGACCCTCTCATTTTCTTCTAAGTTTTCTTTACTTTAATTTCTGAGTTTGAATGGGGTGAAGTATTAAAACACTGAATATTGGTTCCTTTGGTAAGCTTTATAATTTTTCTTGTAAAAATTCTCATGAATTCTGTTGTAACTTGTGCATATTGCCTATTTCAGTTCTGGTTTGTGTTCCTAATCATATATTTGGCTCTAGTTAAATTGTAGCTCGTTGTTTTAATCTAAAAGGAGAACTTAGTTTATTCAGGTAATTTTGTTCTCCTAATTTCAAAATGAGCTTTTGATATTGTTTTGGCTTTGGGGTCGTTTTTGAATCTTTCATAGGGGCCTGTTAAGTGTTGGGTCAAACTTGATCCATCAACACTTCAAATTGGGTTAATCTAACTCATATAATTTGCTGAAGGTAATTTCAGGGGTTGTGGGGGTAGTTTAGGAAATTGGCTTAGGGAATCTTTGGTGTAACTGCATTAGGAAGCTTCTAGGAAGCTGGGGGTTTGGGTTATTCTGAAGTTCTGAATTTTAAAAGAAGGATACCTAAGCAAAAACAAAAATTTCTGAAGGTTTGAAATGCAATTGTGAATTTATTAAAGTTGCCCTAGTAACTTGCCTATAAAGGCATAAGTTACTTGCAGCTCAAGGGATTTTTTTTTTTTTGGAGAGCTAGAATTCCAGAAAATAAAAGACGGACAAAATTGCTACTGTTTCATTAATTTCTTTATTGATTTCTAAAATTTTCCAGTTCTGAAATACTCTCTGTTTCATTTGAGATTGAGTATGAATTAATTTGGGATTTAAAACTGCTACGAATTTGGGTCCTGGGCTCCGTTTTGTACCACTTGGTTTGAGTTGGTTTTATGTTGATTTTCTTGGATCTGGGAGTTGTGTTATTAGCTGCTAGCTACTGATCCTGCTTTGCTTTAGATTCTGTCTTATTTCCAGGTACACACTAAGAGGCTTTGTTGTTTTTGAAGTTGGATTTGGAAGTTGAAAATGAAAGCAATAGTCTGAAATGTAGTATCAATTTGCCTTCGACTATTCTGTATTGCTGTGGAGTATTATGTTTATTTTATCAGCTTGTTGTTATGGATTAATCGATTCAGTTCTTGTAAACTCATAGTCTGAATGATAGTTCTTCAAGAGCAAACAACTTGCTCGAGTTCTAAAACTGTACCAGAAAACTGCTATACAAAACTTAGGCAAGTTAAATGTAAACACCAAATTTCAATCAGATCTAATAGTCCGTGAAATAAACGATCTTGAGTCAACAGTATCTAAACCAGTCCAACTCGAAACAACTGAATAGCAAAATAACTGCATATAAAGAACTTATACTAAGGTAAACATTTAGACTAGGCTACCATGTCGTATGACATTCGGAGATTAAAGGTTGATTCCATCGTTCACAATTGAGAGGCAGCAAGGGAAATTTACAGCAAGACAAAGTAGACAAGCATGTTTATTCTTATTTTAAACTTAAATTGAATACAACTCAAAGCTCCAGATTCCATTTTTTGATTCCCACCTCAAGCTTTACATTCGAATAGAGTGCATAGATGTGTACCTAGAAATGAAAGAAGGAAGCAGAAAAATGAGATATCAGCAGTAACCAACAGCAGCAGTAGCATTCAACAACAGAAAGTGAACCAGTAGACTAATTTTGAAACCAAGAGATGTGATACAATAGTCCAGACCCTAATTTCAGTCTTAATGAATCAGCAGACCCTAAACCAGACTTGACTTAAACCCTTTTTATTATCAGATAACCAGAAATTGCTTCCATACTAGAGGAAAGCTTCAGAAAATACCAAATGACTCAATGAAACAGTGTATATTTCTGAAATTCTGCAATCGTTTTTTTTTATTTCTATCTCTTAACTCTCTTTCTGTATCTATTTCTGTGTATCTCTCTTCTTATATCTCTCTTAGAATGTCCTCTTCCAATCTCTGTCAGTGTATATTTCAGTATTTTCAAAGTACTAGACTCTCTCTTCTGTCTCCTTCTGTATATCTATCTCCGAGTCCCCTCTTTTTGATTTTCAGCTCCCTTAAATGGGCATTCAATTAGTGCATTTTCCACTACCAATTTAACTTTTCATTTCTTTAATCCTCCACTCCATTGTCCACTAAATTATCCACTTAATTATTTAATCCATTAGTGCAATCCTAACCCTACTATCCACTAGAAACTTCTTAAGTAGGTAAACACTTGAATTACTTATATTAATCAGTTCTTATCGACACATTTAAACAAGAATTTAAACCAATTTATTGAACTGATCCTAATTACTCTGACTAAGTGATTAAATGAAATTCGATTTCAAAGTCTACTGATATCCCAACTATACGAAACAAATCAACGAAACCAATCCTAAAAGAAACAAACAATGAACAGAAGAATTTACCAGAGTGCTGATCGAATTTGAAATTGACCAGAAAAGAAAAAGAGATGAGGAAAATGAACATCATAATAACACTAACTAAACTATAAGTACAGAAAATAGGACAGAAGAACTCACCGGACAGGTTCGAACTTGTGTATGGCTTTGATACTGTGACTCACCCCAAACTGATGCTAATCATTTGTTCTTTATCAAGAACAAATGAACAACATCAGTTTTGTAGTGAGTCGGCCTTCTAATCACAACAACTAGAGGCTTGGATCGATGCATGTCACCAGGCTCAATGGAAACTGATTTTGAACTTTAAGGTTCGAATCTTAGATTTAAAATTCGACGAGTTTCGGTCAGATTCGAAGGAAATCATTGATGGATTTGGTATGAGGGAGTCATGGGGGTTGTGTAGTGTTAAACTGGGGTCGATTGGGTAGGCTAGGGTTCAGAGGTTTTGGGATTTTGAACCTTAGATCTAAAATTCGAGAGGTTTGGGCAAGATTCGAGGGAAACGAGTCATGGATTTGGAAAGAGGGGAGTGAGGGGGTTCTATGTGTTAATTTGGGGCTGTTTGGGCCACCGGAACCGCCATGAGGCGATTTCCGGTGGGCGGGGGACGATGGTGTGAGGCGGTGCATTTCTGGGTCTCTGAAGAGACTGAAGAGACGAGTGGGGGGTATTTGGTATATTAAATTAGTCAGTTAAGTTGGGCCGTTGGATGATGGGAATCCAACGGCTCCGATTAACTTTCTGATGAAACGGGGTCGTTTTGAGTAGTAACTGGGTGGTCCGGGTATGGGAATGGGTCGTGTTGTGGGGAAGGTTTGGGACCGTCCGATCACGCTGGTTCAACGGTCCAGATCGAAACAACCGAAACGGCGTCGTTTGGTCTTAGCTGTGACGGACCGGACTGGGCTTGTGTTGTGCTGGGTTGATTGTTTGGGCCTGAGATTTAATTTAAAACATAGCCCAACTGATTTTCTTCTTCTTTTATTTCCTTTTCCTTCCCCATTTTTCAAAAAATTAAAACTAAAATCCTAATTAAATTATAAAACCCGAATTAACTTTAAGAATATTAATTAACTCTAAGTAATAGTTATCACAAATAATTAAATACTAAATTAAAAGCAAATAACACAATTTGACTAAAACACACACATATGTTATTTTTTGTGAATTTTCATTTTTGTAAAACATCTAATTATTAATTAATTCCAAAAAATGTAAAAATCAAATCTTAAATTTGAGTTAGGGACTTTGTTATTTTAATTGATTGGGAAATGTCATGAAGTTTGAGAGAAAGTAGCTTGTCCGACTGAATCAACAGCTTAGCCTTTGCACTCACTTGTGGTTTTATATAGTGTGTACTGTAATGTTTTTGGGTTGAATGGGGTATGGCTGTATGGGATTCATTGGACTAGCTATGAGCCATATGCTTATCAACTCATTTATTCATGTTGTTAGTCAAATGAATCTGGTTTCATTTATATTTCCCTTTAATGTGTGTTTTGGATTTGCTTCTTCACTCTTCTTTAGATCTAGTTTAAATTGATTTCAGGTTTAGTTTAGTTTTTTTTAGAATATGAGTCTTGCATCACAGTCTTTTATCACATTGCCTTTTAGAATTCAAGTGAAGCATTTGTGTTCTTGAAGAACTACGATTCAAACAATGAGTTAAGGTTTGACAAGTTACCAAATTTACTAAGATATGTAAGGTTTTCATGGGCGTTGGCAAGATCACAGTCAGGGTTCGAACTTCATGCAATAAGCTGTTGATTTATCTTAATTGAAACCAAGGTGTCGATTTTTATTCTTGTTCAATGTTCAGTTTCTCTTTCCAAGAAAAGTAATGATCATTTGGGGTATTGTTGCAAGCCATTTTGACCTTTTATTATGCGTTATTGAAGACTCGATATAGAGTCTTGCACTCGTTGATGTAAAGCTACAAAGATCTGGGCCCTACTGGGCCAATGCTCATTTTTCAAATAAAGAGGCCATATGAGTCTAAGGCAGACTCAGGCCCAAATCACGTTAGAGATTTAGAAATTCAGCTTTAGTTAACTTATTTAAATAATCAGTGATTCACAAAATGAAATGTTAGTTTAATTACGAGTCCCATGTACTTTCAGCTGATGGATATCTAATGGTTTGTTGATTCATGAACATTGGGCTTTAAGCCGGGCCTAAGCAAGGTCTTTAAATAATCAGCCCCCTTCTTTTAAAAGGTATTTTTTAGCTAATTTGGGCCATAGTACAATCATAACTCTCTTAGTGTTTTAGATAATTAAGTTCTTTAATTGGTGGAAGTGAGCCATACTAGATAACACAAATGGCTTTTGGTCCTCCAAAGTTTAGTTCGAATTCCCTTTTAAAGTTGGAATTGAGGGGCCGTGCCAAATAAAATCATAAAATACATGGCCCTCGCTTAGTTAATATTTTAATCCTTAGAATTCGAGGCGTGCCATTTAGCGATTTTTCCATGGCCCTCGTAAAGTTAAAAATGCGTAGTTGTTTTAGGTGCGTTATTTTAATAATATTACTTTCCTAAATCGGGTGTGTATTTCATGTGACCCAAATCCAAATCTCAACAACATTAAATAAAATATGTCGTGGACCGTGGGTGCATTTCATGTGGCGTGGTTCAAAGACGTGTTTTAAATAACGTTGAATCTTCCTAAAAAAATAATTAAAAAGCGGCTAATAATTTAAAATTATACCATAGGCTAAAACAAGTATTAAAATAAGATAATAGGCCAATTGTAATAGTTTAAGCGACCGTGCTAGAAACACGGAATCCGGGGGTGCCTAACACCTTCCCTCGGGTTAACAGAATTCTTTAATCAGAATTTCTGGTTCGAAGAATTCAAAAGGAAAGTCGAATTTTCCTCTATTTGGGATTTTTAAAATAAACCGGTGACTTGGAACACCAAAAACAAACCATCCAAAGTGGTGACTCTGAACAAAAATGAATAATTAATCCCATTTCGAATAATGTCACTTAAAGTGGAAAAACTCCCTTTTACTACCTTCGGGTGTGTAAAAAGGGAGGTGTGACAATGAGTCCTCTTCGAAGCGGGTTATGTTATGTTATGATATGAATTGCCCCATAGAGTGGCTTGATATAATATTATATGACCCCATTGAGTGGCTTAATTATTATATAAATGCATATATATATATCCATGATTATGATAGTGTAAGCCCTCAGAGGCTTGTTATGAATTTCAGGTTGACTTCTGTGTTCTTCCTTCGTCTTTCATCTTCTATTTATGTTTTTTATCTGCCTTACATATTCCGTACATCTTTCATACTGACAACCACTTACCGGGGCATTGCATTTTATTCCCGCAGATACAGATAGCGATTCAGACGATACTTCACAATAGGTGACTCAACTCAGCTGAAGGTTGTCATGCTCCTTTCTTCCGGAGCTATCTAGTGAGCTAGTAGGTATGATAGTTGCATATATGAACATATTTGGGTAAGTCAGGGCCTTGTCCCAAACTTATGATATTTATGTACTGCTTAGAGGCATGTACACATATGTTATGTGTATTGATGGTCATGGCAGCCTTGTAGGCCCGTATGTCTCATGTATATAAGCTTGTATAATATTTTGAGCCATCCTTTGTCGAGTTTTCTTTCATGTTTTAATTAGATTATCTCGTGGCAGCCTTTTCGGCTCATTTAGGTATGATAGCATGGTTATGGATGAACGTTATGTTGGTGATCGGTGAGGTAGGCTCGACTGCCCGTCGTGCCCCTCCGATTTAGGGTATGACAAGGCAAGTCCATAAATTGAGGTCAAAGAACATTGCATTGGTAAAGGTTTAATGGAGAGATCAATTGGTCGAAGAGGCGACTTGGCAACCAATCATGATATGCGAAGTCGATATTCTCACCTCTTTGGCCTTTCAGGTATGTTTCTATACTCGTTCAACGACAATCGTTTGTTTAAGTGGGGGAGAAAGTATGACCTGGCCGATTATTTTGGGTATTTTAGCCCCTTTTCTCCTATTTGATGCTTTATATATGCATATTTGTGGTCATGTTACTTGTGGGGATGGTTGGTTTGGTTTCAAGGAGGTTTCGGATTGATTTGGGATACTAAGTCCCTTGGTTGGAGGCTTAAGTTGTAAGAGTTGACCGGAGTTTGACTTTTGTGGATACTACTCCGGAATAGTGTTTTGATGGTTCCAATAGCTTCGAATGGTGATTTTGGAATTAAGCGTATGTCTAAATTTAGGTTTGGAGGTTCCTAGGTTTTTTTGTCATGAATTGGTGAAAGTTAGAAAATTAAGGGTTTGGAAGGCCGATAGGTTTGACCGAGAGTTTACTTTATTGATATCGGGTTTGGAATGTGATTTCGGGAGTTGGTATAGATCAGTTATGTAATTTGGGACTTGCATGCCAAATTTGAGGTCATTCCGAGTGGATTTGATATGGTTCGGCATGCGTTTTGGAAATTGAAAATTAATTAGATGACATGTGATTCGTAGTTTTGATGTTGGTTGATGTGATTTGAGCCCTCGAGTAGGTCTATATTATGTTTTGGGGTTGGTTGGTGTGATCAGACATGGTCCCAGGGCCTCGGGTGTGTTTTAGATGGGTTTCGGACCATTTCCTCTTGTTTTGGACTATTGATGTTGGTGTCTAGTTTTGTTCATCGCGGTCACGACATGAGGGTCGCGTTCGTGAAGAGTATTTAGTGGCGGGTGTATTTTTTTTGTACGCATTCGCGAAGGGGAGACCGCGTTCACGGAACTTAGGGTGTTTGTGGCCTTTGCATACAAGGGAAGGCTGGAAGGGGCACCAGGTCTTTGGCCTCCGCGTTCGCGAGTGAGGCATCACGTTCGCATAGGCACTGTTGAGTTAGGCATCTCTTTCGCAAATGGGCTATCGCGTTCGCAAAGAAGGTTCAGCGGTTGGTTTTGGTTATTTTACCATATTTTAAGTTAGAGATCTAGAATTTTGGCGATTATGGAGGGAATTTTTACGATTTGGATTGGGGTAAGTATTTTGACTTGGATTTGTTTATTATTCATTATTCCAACCTCGATTTTAGTGTTTGATTGATGAATCTAATTTAAGAAATTGGGGATTTCAGTAAAAACTTTTCTAGTATAAAAATTGATGATTTGAAAGTCGATTTGAGGTCGGAATTAGGTGAAACACATTTATCTAGACTCGTATTTTCGGAATTTGTGAGTTTTGTCCGGTTCTGTGGTAGCCAGGGTTGACTTTTCGGGTTGACTTTGCATAATTGAACCAAGATCGTAACTTTATTATTTGGGATAGTTTCCCATGGCTTTTATAGATACTATTAAGTTATTTTGGCTAGATTCGAGTCATCCGGAAGTTGATTCATGCGAGAAGGGCTTCTTAAAATATTAACTTAGCTTGTTTGAGGTAAGTATCTTGCCTAACTTTGCGTGGAAAAATTCCCCTAAGGATTTGGTCTAATTTGTGTTATTTGTGCAATGTGAAACGACGTGTACATGAGGTGACAAGTGTGTAGGCGGGCGTATATATGATACTTGATCAGATTAGATTTTAGGCTATTAATATGCCTTGAATTGGTATTGTTTGTAATATGAAACATGTTTTATTATTGTTCATTTCCCCCACTCTTATGTTATTGCTATGATTTTCTTTTGTATATATTGTTGTTGAGCTATCGTGTAAGGATCCGGTCGGTTGTTTTGAGCATTTTCATTCTATTTGGTGGTTTGAGGCCATGAGTAGCTTCGTATGATGTATTATGACTTGTGTGCATTGTCGGTTTTAGTTTTCGGGTGATTCGGGATTTATTTGGAAGAACATTTCTCAATTTGGAAGCTTTAAGTTGGAAGAGTTAATCAAATTTGACTTTTGTGTATTTGACTCCGGATCAGATTTTGATGGTTCTGTTGGGTCCGGATTGTAATACTGGACTTGGGCATATGCCCGAATTGGCATTTGGATGTTTCTAGAAGATTTTGGCACTATTTGTGTATACAGTAAAATTAGAGGGTCCAATTTTCGGTCACTACGATGCTTCATAAACACGTTTCTATAGGCTCGAGATTAACACCCGAGGGGTTGTTGACATCCAGCCTCGAGGCAGCGTAGATCGGTAGTTATGGGGAAAAAGTGGGAGTCCCAAGGCATGTGACTAAAGCTAACCTATCCTATTTGGCTAGCTCAAGCCCGTACCTTGGCATTAATTAGTTGTATCAACCCTATATCTTGGCAATAAATGCATTTGTACTATGTTGGGATTCCCCCTCATATATAAAAGGGATCCTTGTCATTTTATAAGGGGCCTGATGCTCAATATTGAATACACAAGAACATTTTCTCTGCTCTCTAAAATATTCTCTTGATCTCATTACTTGCATTTATTGCTTAAATTCATTGTGTTCTATTTATTATTCTTCATTTATTGCTCATTATTGATCATAAAAGGCTTCCATCAAAGCTATCATAACTGTTAATCCCCCCGCGATTGACCCCCTAGCCGAGCATCCGACTCGACCTCGAGGCCCGTATATGCTAGCTCGAGGCCCTGATTTCCAGCCATTCGGTTTGGTCATTATACTATCTACAAGCTCTTAACTCATTTTCTAATCTTTTACATAGCATATATTGCCTAAACAACTAGCATAAAAATAGATCACGTATTTTTAGAACCACAAAATCAAATCTAATTGTAATTACCATTTTCAAGGTAAATAGTTTGGCGCCCACCGTGGGGCTAAAAATAATAGTGATTATTTTCTTGATGTCACACCCTTTTTTTTTACGACTCACTAAACACTCTTAAATAAATAAAAGATTTAGTAAAAGCTTGAAAAAGGTTTTCAATTTGAAAAGTGACAAAATTGTGTGTTCAAAAGGATTAACTTAGAGTCGCCACCTGACATTTAATTTCGGTGTGTCAGGTCACCGTCTTTTCTAAAAATAATAATTTTCCTTTCAAAACACTTTGAACTCTAAAACTAAGTCTGCACCAGACATTTGGGAAGGGGGTTCATTTGGCGGTAGGATGTAAGTGTTCCATCATCCACAGCTATAGCAACAAGTTGCTTCCCTCAAAGAACCTCCCGCCTTCTCGATTCCTGGTCAAAGCACGATAGATCTCTGCCAAAATTGTCAGAACCAAGGTGACTTTACTACTATGTTTATCATGGATAAGTGCAAAGGCTATTGACCCCAGACACGTGCTAATATGTCTACCCTCCAAAGGAAATACCAGGAGACCCAACAATGCAATAGCGAAGACCATAGGACGCCTCTTCTTCCATGAATCATATGATATGGAAAATTCATCTATGAAAGACTCATACCCAGTAGGACGAGCAAACATCTCGAATAAAAAGTCCAAAGGTACCCAAGATTGATCTAAACATCCCATGTGATTTTCTAAATCCATCCCTATTATCTTAAGGAACTTGGTGGTTGAATGAGCCCTTGTGTAAATCAAATCCTTGTCTAGGTATGGCAAGCGAGTTAACCCGGCTATCTCAGCTAAGGTGGGTGTCATCTCAAGATCCCCAAACTTGAATACCATTCCCTGTGGGTCCCAAAATGTCAACATTGCTTCTACAAGGTCGGGACGGGGAGTGATGTCCATCAAAGAAATAAGAGTCCCTAATTTACCCATCAGATCACGCTGCTCAAGTAATGTAAACATGTTCCACCATTTTACTAGCCTTCTAGGGACTTTGACCACCATTGATACTCTAGAGTTGGTAAGTGGATCCATACCAGAATGGGAAAAATGTGGTTAATGACTCAAGATATTATGTGCCACCACAACATTTCCTAGGGGATGGTTGGGCTATTTTAGCAAAATGGCCTGAGGGGCCGAAAGCGACTAAAAGTGCAAACTCAACAAGGGTGGACTCAAAGACATGGAAATACCTCACTAAAGCTTATATGGGTTCAAATTCCCAATAATCATGTACAAAAATTAATTTGCAAAATGACCCATTTTGCATGAACGACCAATATGGCCTGAAGTGGCTACAGATGCAAACTTGAAAAGGACGGACTTTAAAGTAATATGACCCCTAGTTGTGAACTCAAGATTCGAAGACATGGGTAACTGAACAACTTTTGCAAAAATGATCCCATTTTGCAAGAATGGCTGATGTGGCCAAAAGTGGCTAGAAATGCAAGATTTGGCTAAGACCCCGCAAAACCAAGAACCTAAGACATTAGGAAAACCAAACCATATGTGAGTTTCCTACGTATCACGTCTTAAAAGATGAGAATTAGGTTCGCGTAGTTCGGGAAGATTAGACATGGGAGAAAGCCCTGAAAAAATGCAACTAATTTGGAAAATCACATTTTCTTTTTCTCCGTTTTTGAATTTTTGGAAAATAATGGAAAATGTAAAATATTTTTGGATTTTTGTTCTCTCCCTTTTTTTGAATTTTTGAAATTTAATGGAAAAGTGCAAAATCTTTTTGGATTTTCTCATTTTCATTTTTTTTGATTTTTTGGAAAACTATGAATGAAAAATGCGAGTAGGTCCTACTTGCTTCATTTTATACATCACCCTCAAATATCATTGGTCTACTAAATGACCCATTTACCCCTAAAGAAGTGCAGCATGTAGCACTAAGGATGATTAAATGTCTTTTTGTGGCATAAGCCCATTTTGACATAATTTGGATAGGCCTCCTACAACGGGACACGGTACCTGGGACCGAACCCTGCTAAGTTTAAATGATATGATGCAAATAAACATGACCTAAAGGCAGACCTATGGTTGGGGTTCACTAGACAAGGCAATTCGGGGCGACACATGGTCGATGGCGATTGCTCTAGCTGTCCACCCACTCCACGCTCCCACGCCACCCCCCTAAAGACACGGGTGACTTTCAAAAAGGCCGTGTATCCTCAAACGTACTTCGGAAGACTTGTTGCAGAAAGAAGACTCGAGGTTATGCAAATGATGATAGTTTTTAAAGCAGTAACACATAAAGAAAAAACTGTAAACAAATAAGCAACTAGCAAAATAAAACGACATAAACAAAATAAACTCGAATAAAGCAAATAAAACACATAAAAACCTCAACCGAATATCCTAAAAGCCAACAAGATCAAGTACTAGCTCAAACCTGCAACTCCCCAGCAGAGTCGCCAACCTGTCACACCCCTTTTTTTACGACTCACTAAACTCTCTTAAATAAATAAAAAATTTAGTAAAACCTTGAAAAAGGTTTTCAATTTGAAAAGTGACAAAATTGTGTGTTCAAAAGGATTAACTCAGAGTCCCCACCTGACATTTGATTTCAGTGTGTCCGGTCACTATTTTTCTAAAAATAATAATTTTCCTTTCGAAACACTTTGAACTCTAAAACTAAGTCTATACCAGAGATTTGGGTAAGGGGGTTCATTTGGCGGCGGGATGTAAGTGTTCCATCATCCACAGCTGTAGCAACAAGTTGTTTCCCTCAAAGAACCTCCCGCCTTCTCGAATCCTGGTCAAAGCATGATAGATCTCTGCCAAAATTGTCGGAACCAAGGTGACTTTACTACTGTGTTTATCATGGAAAAGTGAAAAGGCTATTGACCCCTGATGCGTGCTAATATGTCTACCCTCCAAAGGAAATACCAGGAGACCCAACAATGCAATAGCGAAGACCATAGGACACCTCTTCTTCCAAGAATCATATGATATGGAAAATTCATCTATGAAAGACTCATACCCAGTAGGACGAGCAAACCTCTCGAATAAAAAGTCCAAAGGTACCCAAGATTGATCTAAACATCCCGTGTGATTTTCTAAATCCATCCCTATGATCTTAAGGAACTTGGTTCTTGAATGAGCCCTTGTGTAAATCAAATCCTTGTCTAGGTATGGCAGGCGAGTTAACCTGGCTATCTCAGCTAAGGTGGGTGTCATCTCAAGATCCCTAAACTTGAATATCATTCCCTGTGGGTCCCAAAATGTCAACATTGCTTCTACAAGGTCGGGACGGGGAGTGATGTCCATCAAAGAAATAAGAGTCCCTAATTTACCCATCAGATCACGCTGCTCAAGTAATGTAAACATGTTCCACCATTTTACTAGCCTTCTAGGGACTTTGACCACCATTGATACTCTAGAGTTGGTAAGTGGATCCATACCAGAATGGGAAAAATGTGGTTAATGACTCAAGATATTATGTGCCACCACAACATTTCCTAGGGGATGGTTGGGCTATTTTAGCAAAATGGCCTGAGGGGCCGAAAGCGACTAAAAGTGCAAACTCAACAAGGGTGGACTCAAAGACATGGAAATACCTCACTAAAGCTTATATGGGTTCAAATTCCCAATAATCATGTACAAAAATTAATTTGCAAAATGACCCATTTTGCATGAACGACCAATATGGCCTGAAGTGGCTACAGATGCAAACTTGAAAAGGACGGACTTTAAAGTAATATGACCCCTAGTTGTGAACTCAAGATTCGAAGACATGGGTAACTGAACAACTTTTGCAAAAATGATCCCATTTTGCAAGAATGGCTGATGTGGCCAAAAGTGGCTAGAAATGCAAGATTTGGCTAAGACCCCGCAAAACCAAGAACCTAAGACATTAGGAAAACCAAACCATATGTGAGTTTCCTACGTATCACGTCTTAAAAGATGAGAATTAGGTTCGCGTAGTTCGGGAAGATTAGACATGGGAGAAAGCCCTGAAAAAATGCAACTAATTTGGAAAATCACATTTTCTTTTTCTCCGTTTTTGAATTTTTGGAAAATAATGGAAAATGTAAAATATTTTTGGATTTTTGTTCTCTCCCTTTTTTTGAATTTTTGAAATTTAATGGAAAAGTGCAAAATCTTTTTGGATTTTCTCATTTTCATTTTTTTTGATTTTTTGGAAAACTATGAATGAAAAATGCGAGTAGGTCCTACTTGCTTCATTTTATACATCACCCTCAAATATCATTGGTCTACTAAATGACCCATTTACCCCTAAAGAAGTGCAGCATGTAGCACATAAGGATGATTAAATGTCTTTTTGTGGCATAAGCCCATTTTGACATAATTTGGATAGGCCTCCTACAACGGGACACGGTACCTGGGACCGAACCCTGCTAAGTTTAAATGATATGATGCAAATAAACATGACCTAAAGGCAGACCTATGGTTGGGATTCACTAGACAAGGCAATTCGGGGCGACACATGGTCGATGGCGATTGCTCTAGCTATCCACCCACTCCACGCTCCCACGCCACCCCCCTAAAGACACGGGTGACTTTCAAAAAGGCCGTGTATCCTCAAACGTACTTCGGAAGACTTGTTGCAGAAAGAAGACTCGAGGTTATGCAAATGATGATAGTTTTTAAAGCAGTAACACATAAAGAAAAAACTGTAAACAAATAAGCAACTAGCAAAATAAAACGACATAAACAAAATAAACTCGAATAAAGCAAATAAAACACATAAAAACCTCAACCGAATATCCTAAAAGCCAACAAGATCAAGTACTAGCTCAAACCTGCAACTCTCCAGCAGAGTCGCCAACCTGTCACACCCCTTTTTTTACGACTCACTAAACTCTCTTAAATAAATAAAAAATTTAGTAAAAGCTTGAAAAAGGTTTTCAATTTGAAAAAGGTTTTCAATAGATCTCTGCCAAAATTGTCGGAACCAAGGTGACTTTACTACTGTGTTTATCGAGGAAAAGTGCAAAGGCTATTGACCCCAAACGCGTGCTAATATGTCTACCCTCCAAAGGAAATACCAGAAGACCCAACAATGCAATAGTGCTATAGGATGCCTCTTCTTCCAAGAATCATATGATATAGAAAATTCATCTATGAAAGACTCATACCCAGTAGGACGAGCAAACCTCTCGAATAAAAAGTCCAAAGGTACCCAAGATTGATCTAAACATCCCGTGTGATTTTCTAAATCCATCCCTATGATCTTAAGGAACTTGGTTCTTGAATGAGCCCTTGTGTAAATCAAATCCTTGTCTAGGTATGGCAGGCGAGTTAACCTGGCTATCTCAGCTAAGGTGGGTGTCATCTCAAGATCCCTAAACTTGAATACCATTCCCTGTGGGTCCCAAAATGTCAGTATTGCTTCGACAAGGTCGGGACGAGGAGTGATGTCCATCAAAGAACTAAGAGTCCCTAATTTACCCATCAGATCATGCTGCTCTAGTAATGTAAACATGTTCCACCATTTTACTAGCCTTCTAGGGACTTTGACCACCATTGATACTCTAGCGTTGGTAAGTGGATCCATACCCCTGAATGGGAAAAACATGGTTAATGACTCAAGATATTATGTGACACCACAACATTTCCTAGGGGATGGTTGGGCTATTTTAGCAAACTGGTCTGAGGGGCCGAAAGCAACTAAAAGTGCAAACTCAACAAGGGTGGCCTCAAAGACATGGAAATACCTCACTAAAGCTTATATGGGTTCAAATTCCCAATAATCATGGACCAAAATTAATTTGCAAAAATGACCCATTTTGCATGAACGGTCGAAATGGCCAGAAATGTCTAAAGATGCAAACTTGGAAAGGATGGACTTTAAAGTAATATGACCCCTAGTTGTGAACTCAAGATTCGAAGACATGGGTAACTGAACCACTTTTGCGAAAAGGATCCCATTTTGGAAGAATGGCCGATGTGGCCAAAAGTGGCTAGAAATGCAAGATTTGGCTAAGACCCCGCAAAACCAAGTACCTAAGACACTATGAAGACCGGACTCTATGTGTGTTGCCTACGTATCACGTCTCGAAAGACGAGAATCAGTTTCGCGTAGTTTGGGAAGATTGGACATGGGAGAAAGCCCTTAAAAAATGCAACTAATTTGGAAAATCACATTTTCTTTTTCTCCGTTTTTGAATTTTTGGAAAATAATGGAAAATGTATAATCTTTTTGGATTTTCTTTTTCTCCCTTTTTTTGAATTTTTGAAAAATAATGGAAAAGTGCAAAATCTTTTTGGATTTTCTCATTTTCATTTTTTTTATTTTTGGAAAACTATGAAAGAAAAATGCGAGTACGTCCTACTTGTTTCATTTTATACTTCACCCTCAAATATCATTGGTTCGCCAAATGACCCATTTACCCCTAAAGAAGTGCAGCATGTAGCACATAAGGATGATTAAATGTCTTTTTGGGCCATAAACCCATTATGACATAATTTGGATAGGCCTCCTACAACGGGACACGGTGCCTGGGACCGAACCCTGCTAATTTTAAATGATATGATGCAAATAAACATGACCTAAAGGCTGACCTACGGTTAAGGCAAATCGGGGCGGCACGTGGTCGATGGAGGCTGCTCTAGCTATCCGCCCACTCCACGCTCCCACGCCACCCCCTAAAGACACGGGTTACTTATAAAAAGGCCGTGTATGCTCAAATGTACTTCGGAAGACTTGTTGCATAAAGAAGACTCGAGGTTATGCAAATGATGATAGTTTATAAAGCAGTAACACACAAAGAAAAGACTGTAAACAAATAAGCAACGAGCAAAATAAAACGACATAAACAAAATAAACTTGAATAAAGCAAATAAAACACATAAAAGCCTCAACTGAATATCCTAAAAGCCAACAAGATCAAGTACTAGCTCGAACCTGCAACTCCCCAGCAGAGTCGCCAGAGCTGTCACACCCCTTTTTTTACAACTAACTAAACCCTCTTAAATAAATAAAAGATTTAGTAAAAGCTTGAAAAAGGTTTTTAATTTGAAAAGTGACAAAATTGTGTGTTCAAAAGGATTAACTCAGAGTCGCCACCTGACATTTGATTTCAGTGTGTCAGGTCACCGTTTTTTCTAAAAATATTAATTTTCGTTTCAAAACACTTTGAACTATAAAACTAAGTCTACACCAGAGATTTAGGTGAGGGGGTTCATTTGACTCGGGGAGAAGGTGTTAGGCACTCCCCAAGTTCCATAAAAATCACGGTTACGTACCCGATCTAGTTGGCTTTTAGGAATATTCTAATTAAGGTAAAACACACAAAAGTGTAAATGAACACAGAAAGGTTTGAAGTTGCCCCCACCTAATAAAAGAAAAATAGAAATACTACGAGTTCTACTTTAAGCCTCCAAATACAAATACTTCGGGGTATACCCCGGATAAAATATATACAAATCTCGTGGGGCATTCCCCGGATAAATTCAACTAAGGAGGAGACCTCTCACCTTATATAAAAGAAAAGAAAAGGGAGATCCTAAATTTTGTCTACCCGAGTGTGGTCGGCCTAATCATGTTCCTAGCGAAAAGATAATAAAAGTAAAATAAATAAAAACTAAAATAAATAAAAATCAATTTCATGCTCATGCTTTGTTTTTAACTTTTCATTATTTATTAGACTGAGCCCGATCCTAAAGCATGCAGATAGTTTAATCGCTAATAATCTTCGGCCTCTCCCCACACTATGGCATAATAATCACAGAACCGAGCGATCATCCACACAAACATGTAACAGGGATATCCAGAACATACAAGCTAAAAGAAAGAAAGGAGTAACAGTAAAGACTACTCGGTGAATTTAATCTTGATAAGAGCCAGTTAAATCTAGCTAACCCGCCTTCCACTCTCACCTAATTAAACCAGATTTCACTAAGCACCAATCTGCCTTCTTAGTTTATCACAATTGCTAGATGATCAAGGTTCACCTAAAGCATCACTGGCTCACGCCATGTTGGACCTTAACAAGAATTGAACTACAAAAACAAACCATTAACTAAGGAACCAAGCCAAAATTATTTTTGCTCCAAAGAATTTTTATAGTGCTTAGTAAATTCACCAAAACAAAAGAAAGTTAACATAGTGGACTTAGAAGAGTAATTAACCTAACTACCATTGATTTTGGAGAAACTCAATATATTTTAAGTAATTAGGCACAATGTTGGAAAATTCTGAAACCACAAGAAAGACAAAATCGGAGTAGGAGCGGAAACACTTTGCCCACTTCAAAGAAAGTTAAAAGTCAAGTTTTACACTAACAGTGAGTCCATCATTTGAGATTGAGAAAAATAGACTAATAAACTCAAAATCTTACTCAAACAGCTACTACACCAGTCTAAAAAAAAGGCTCCTAGTAACTACGGGATAATGAAACAACATACTGGGAACAGTAAGTTTTAGAGCATTAACTAATTTGAATAAGAAAGAACATTCCAACATCTAAGATCGAGACATAATATCATATTTGATTAAAGAAACGAGTGAAATAGTTTTATGACACCGTTAAAAGAAAATAGTAGGATGAGTTTGTCCTTAAAATTATCATGATCCAGAAGATGGGCTGATCTAACTCTAGCAGCTAAACTGGTTCTTAATACCCATTCTGCAAATAGTAAATAATACTGAGGCAATATGATTCGACGCTTTGGATGATATAACAGAAATTAGCTATCGCTCTTCATATAAAGATGACCAAACAGAAACAACAACAAATACTCCAAACCGTCAATATGAATTCATATGGTGTACTGCAGCAAGATATAACCTAAATGAAACTAACCATGACTCAAACTTCTGAAAAAAAACTCATCAAAATAAACCAAATAGGGAATAACAGTACTCACGACGAACGACAACCAGAACTTCAATTGAGTACCACCGAAACTCAATCACACTCCATGCTTAAATCAAAAATGGAATCCCAGAGAAGAAATGAACTAATTTTTTGTGTGTTTTTTTAATAATAATTTTTCTGACTTTAAAAATAAATCAAGAACGAACTAATTTTTTTGAATGACCTTTACTGTGGAATTTCAAACAAAAAAAGACAGAAGAGAAGAAAGCTATGCCAAGCCTAAAACCGAACCCTAGAGCTTTTTCCTCTGAAAATTTATTCCGATTTTTCTCTCACCAAAAATCTGAGAAACCACCCCAATATATAGGGGGTCTCGAACCTTCTATGCTTCCTCACCAAGAAATCAATTTTTATCTCCAAATCCGAAAAAAGAACTCCAAAATTCCGAAAATCTCCTTATTTTTGGTAAAAATCTTGGCAAATAGAGGGGTATGATTAATTTTCATTAATCATATCCTACCCTTCTTCCATCATCTACCATTTAAAGAGATTCACGTGTGAGAAAGCAAATCAAAAATGCGGATAGGAAAGAGTAAGGGAATATTCGAACCAAAATCGGTTATTTGTCAGGCCACGTGGAAGAAAAAGAGAAAGGAAAGGGAGACCATGAGTTAACTCGCCAGAATCAGTGAGTTTTCTGGTAAGTTTTGGGCAAGCGGAAGGTGGCAGAGATGAGGGACGCCATTTTGGGTTGGCCTCTTTAGGGTTAGGGTTTGGGAAAATATGGCTTTTATATGGTAAGGAGGATAGATATGGACCATTGAATTTTATGATATGAATGGTTAAGATTTAGAGGGGGAAATGGGGCAGGTAGATGGGTCGTTTGGGCGGATCTGAGGCGGGTTAAGGGTAAAGGGATGGTCTGCTCAGATTTGGGTCTCTTCTTGCCTGAAATTGGGCCAAAATTTAGTGGGTTCTAACTCTTTTAAATCCAATAATTAGAAACTTGAACTTTTCTTTTTTAGAAAAATGATTTAAAATTAATTCCAATTAATTAAAGCAAAATATATCATACTATGAAACTATATTTTTTATATATCTTTTTTGTATAAATTATTATATTCAAAAATAAAAGTGAAAATCATGGAAAAAACAAAAGTATATTGCTATAAAAATATTAATAACCTAAACTAAATAGAAATAAGATAAAATATGAAAATATTTTTGTATTTTTTTCAATGATTATATTAAAATAAAAGTAGGTTAAAAAGTAATATATCTTTCCAAAATACCTAATATTGAATTAAATAGAAAAGTGAAACTACTTTTTTGTATTTTTCCCTTTTTTTGTGCCTAGAAATAGAATTAAATTTAAAAATAGAGTGAACTAATATAGGAACAAGCTCAAGTAATATTCAAAAAATATTAGGACTATTAAGGGTAATTATAATGCGCGGGTCAAAAATTACATGTCTACAGCTGCCCCTCTTTGACGGGAAACACGAAGTATTTTCAGACAAAGAACAACAAGACATGTTTTTGACCCGACCCTTATTTAGAGAGATAAAAACTAAAAGAAAAGAGAATGCGGCCGAGCCCTGTTATCTGAGTTGCCTACATATCCTTGGTTATAAAGGAATCAGGCCACGTGTAGTTCACAAGTGAGAAGGATGATGGAGTACCGAGGTGGAGAGTCGAGTGAAGTGTTGTCGAGGTTCCGGTCTGCGGTTCCTTCCATTACATCAAAAATAAAAGGAAAAATTACAGCAAAGTAAAAGAAAAATACAAGATCCTATCTACTTCTTGTCTTGAATCTTCCTTGAATCTTTATTTGATCTTCAATATGAAACTGGAAAAAAATGGACCATGTTCTTCAGGCGGCCTCCTGATGCTTCTTAAATTTGCGAATTGAAGTAACTCTGAAATGAATTTCCTCGTTCTCCAGGTGGGCGCCTGCCAATAGCTTGACTTTGGTATAGAATAAGTTCCCTCATTCTCCAGGTGGGTGCATGGTTTCCAAAACTTGAATTGTATTCCCTCGTTATCCAGGTGGGCGCCTGATTACCAAGAACTTGAATTGTATTCCCTCGTTATCCAGGTGGGTGCCTGATTGACAACAACTTGAATTGTATTCCCTTGTTACCCAGGTAGGCGCCTGATTACCAAAAACTTGAATTGTATTCCCTCGTTATCCAGGGGGCGCCTGAATACCAAAAACTTGAATTGTATTCCCTCGTTATCCAGTGGGTGCCTGATTACCAAAAACTTGAATTGTATTCCCTCGTTATCCAGGTGGGCGCCTGATTGCCAAAAACTTGAATTGTATTCTCTCGTTATCCAGGTGGACGCCTGATTGCTAAAACTTGAACTGTATTCCCTCGTTATCCAGGTGGGTGCCTGATTGCTAAAACTTGAATTGTATTTCCTCGTTATCTAGGTGGACGCCTGATTGCTAAAACTTGAACTGTATTCCCTCATTATCCAAGTGGGCGCCTGATTGCCAAAACTTGAATTGTATTCCCTCATTATCCAGGTGGGCGCCTGACATTTCAACAAAATAGACAAAACAAAAGAAATTTTTCTGCCCCAGTTTGGGATCTGGGCATATTTGTGAGTGTTAATCGGATCACGTTACTTATAGAGCTCTAAGAATTTAAAAGCTAAATCCCATTATCCAGGAGGGACCTCAAAACTTCAAATTAAATCTCATCTTAAGATTGATAACTTTAAAGCTAAATTATATTTTCTAAAGGGAGAACTTACGCTAAAACTTAAAACTAAATCTCATTATCTAGGAGTATCCTGAAAACTTTAAAACTAATTCTCATTATCCAGGAGGGTCCTGAAAATTTTAAATTAAATTCCATTATCCAGGAGGGTCCTGAGAACTTTTAAGATTAAATCCCATTATCCAGGAGGGTCCTGAAATTATAAAATTAAATCCCATTATCCAGGAGGGTCCTGAAAATTTTAAATTAAATCCCATTATCCAAGAGGGTCCTGAAAACTTTTAAAATTAAATCTCATTATCCATGAGGATCCTGAAAATTTAAAATTAAATCCCATTATCCAGGATTGTCCTGAAAATTTATAATTAAATATTATCCATTATCCAAGAGGGTCCTGAAAAATTTAAATTAAATCTCATTATCCAAGAGGGTCTTGAAAACTTAAAAACTAAATTCCATTATCCAGGAGGGTCCTGAAAATTTTAAATTAAATCCCATTATCCAAGAGGGTCCTGAAAATTTTTAAAACTAAATTCCGTTATCAAGGAGGGTCCTGAGAATTTTAAAGTAAATCTCATTATCCAGGAGGGTCCTGAGAGCCGAGAATGAACTTACCTAAGCCATGCTTTTGTCTTGGAGGATTATGAACAGAATTTCTTGCCCCTGAACCACGCCTTCTTCGTGGGAGGGTCCCTGTGGAATAATAAATTTTCTTGCCCCTGTTTCAGACAAATAAAATCTTGTTAGTTGGAAAACGTGGTGGTTAGTTTGTGGCATCATTGCTGAGCGTCTGCTTCTGCCACTGCCATGTTTCATTCTGATCAGCTGCTTCGAGCCAGCAAGGAGTTTTTAACCTTTTGATTGGAACTGGACCACAAAATCTCTAATTGATCTGAATCTCTTACGCTCACTTGTTGCATTGAGTTTTCATTGTGAAAGTTGTTGAGTCCTTGTATTTTCTCAAAATTCAAGATTCAAATGATTGCCTGAACCTCAGTTAGCACCATACTGCTTATTCTAAATCAAGTCAATTGTGATGTGCCTGGCCGAACTCCGCTTTGTGCAATTTATAAGCTGGTAGTAGGCTTTGAAATCTTTTCCTGGTTGTTCAACAAGGCTAACTTGAAAGAGACTCATAAAGATAGACTCAAAGAGCAAAGTGAAATGATTTTTGACAAAAGGAACAAAGGAAAATTTTGAACACAGATAACTATGTGAAGAAGAATGAGAAAAAGAAGACTTATCAGAGGGAAACAGCCAGCTCCAATGATCATGACATGCACTTCGGACTGATTAGCCTAATCCGCCCAACCAATCATATTTTCAGTTTATGTCATGTATTCATACTTCAAAAGTCGGGCTTTCACTGATCCAATTTCTCTGTAAAGCCATGAACCTCATTCGACTTGTAGTGCCCCGAAGGTTTTTCACCAATAAGCCTCTCTCATTTGTTCATCTCTCAACTCACCATCGGCCTACGGTGCCCGCGAGGGTTTTCACCAATAAGACTCTCTCATTTTAAATTTTCTCTCAGCTCACCATCGCCTTACGGTGCCCGTGAGGGTTTTCACCGGTAAGACTCTCATTTTATTCATTTTTCCTTTGTGTCCATGAACGAAGTGTTACCCATGATGTAAATCATACCTCCATCTCGCTTGTCTTGGCATCCTCAAAAATTGATCGGAGGGTCTTTATTTGGACCGTAATGTAGGCTTTTGGATAGGGTTAGAAAGAAAGGGTGGCATGAAGGCTCAAAATAATTTAAGTTGAAAGGGGTCAAAATTACAACTTTTGGAATCAGATTTTTTCAAAACCAAAAGTTCTGCCCCTGTTTCTTTAGGTCTGGGGAATTTTTTTTATTTTGATGGAACCGAACCATAAGGCTGCCTACGTATCCTTAAAAGGAATCAGGTCGAACATAGTTCAAAAGAAAGTTATTTGTTTTTGTTGCTTTTCTTTTCTTCTCTTTTCTTCTTTTTCTTTTTTCTTTTTTCTTTTTTTTCTTTTTTTTCTTTTTTTTCTTTTTTTTTCTTTTCTTTTCCTTCTTTTTCCATTTTTCTTATTTTCACTCATTCATCATTATTTTTCATTTTTTTCATTCTCCACTTCTGCTACTGAATCTAAAAGAGGGGTGTGAAAGAAAATAAACAAGGCCCAAAAGGGGTAGCAAAGGATGACAGTGTTTAGGTAGCGGAACAAAATGCCTTCATCATTTCAACTTTGAACATGCCAAGTACAAAATACAACTGAAGGTAAGCAAAGAAATCATAAATAGTACCTCTTAACTGCATCAGAATGGATAGCCATATCTACACATTTGCCTTCTATGTCTGTTAAATACAAAGCACCATTGGGCAATGCTCTTGTCATAACAAATGGCCCCTGACAGTTTGGGATGAACTTGCAAAAGCTTCCACCTGATGAGGAAGAATGTGTTTCAATACCATCTGGCCCACTTCGAATTTCCGAGGACGCACCTTTTTGTTGTATGCTCTTTGCCATTCTCTTCTGATACAATTGACCATGACATACTGCAGCCAATCTTTTCGCATCAATCAAACTCAACTGCTCTAGCCGGGTTTTGACCTACTCATCATCATCACTTTCAACTTTTGCAACGATCCAAAGGGATGGAATCTCAACTTCTACAGGTATAATTGCCTCAGTTCTGTATACTAGCAAATAAGGAGTTGCACCTACTGAAGTGCAAATAGTAGTGCGATAACCTAGTAAGGCAAAAGGCAGCTTTTCATGCCACTGCCTAGAACCTTGAACCATCTTACGAAGTATCTTCTTTATGTTCTTGTTGGCAGCCTCAGCAACCCATTTACCTTGGGGCGGTACGGAATGGAGTTCCGATGCATGATCTTGAACTGTTGGCATACCTCTTTCATCAAATGACTGTTGAGATTAGCAGCATTATCTGTGATGATCACCTTGGGAATTCCGAACCGACAAATGATATTTGACTGAACAAAATCCACCACTACCTTCTTGGTCACGGACTTGAAAGTTACAACTTCGACCCACTTGGTAAAGTAATCAATGGCCACCAGAATAAACCTATGCCTGTTTGACACTGCCGGTTCAATTGGTCAAATGACATCCATGCCCCAAGCAACAAAGGGCCAAGGTGCAGACATTGTGTTTAACTCAGATGGGGAGAATGAATCAAATCACCGTGTACCTGGCATTGATGACATTTGCGAACAAAGCTGATGCAATCTCATTCCATGGTGAGTCAATAATAACCTAGTCAAAGTATCTTCTTTGCCAATACATACCCATTCATATGCGTCCCGCAAACTCTAGAGTGCATTTTGGCCATGATAGTTGAAGCTTCTTTATCATCTATGCACCTCAGCAGTCCCAAATCTGGAGTCCTCTTGTACAGGATTCCCCCACTTAAGAAAAATCTACTAGCCAAACGTCGAATGGTTCTCTTTTGGTCACCTGTGGCATATACTGGATATACCCCCGACCTGATATATTCCTTGATATCATGGAACCAAGGTTCACCATCGATTTTCTCCTCCACCACATTACAATAAGCATGTTGATCACGAACTTGGATATGCACGGGGTCGACATAAGCCTTGTCTGGATGATGTAACATTGATGCTAGGGTAGCTAAGGCATTGGAAATCTTATTATGAACTCTAGGAATATGTCTGAATTCTACCGACCTGAATCGTTGACAAAGATCATGCAGGCATTGTCGGTACGGTATGAGCTTCAAGTCTCGAGTCTCCCATTCTCCTTGAATCTGGTGGACCAACAAATCTGAATCTCCCAGAACCAGTATTTCCTGGATTCCCATGTCTACAGCTAACCTCAAACCTAGAATGCATACTTCGTACTCAGCCATGTTGTTGGTGCAATAAAATCGAAGCTGGGCTATTACAGGGTAGTGTTGCCCTGTTTCAGAGATAAGTACAACCCCTATTCCGACACCTTTCATGTTAGCAACTCCATCAAAAAAGAGTTTCCAACCCGCCTTTTCATCATGGTCAATCTCGTCAACACTCATGACCTCTTCATTAGGAAAATAAGTCTTCAGTGGCTTATATTCATCATCCACTGGATTCTCGGCCAAGTGGTCGGCCAAGGCTTGGGCTTTCATCGCGGTCCGAGTCACATAGATGATGTCAAACTCTGTAAGTAAAATCTGTCACTTTGCAAGTCTTCCCATGGGCATAAGCTTCTGAAAGATATACTTCAAGGGATCCATGCGAGAAATGAGGTAAGTAGTGTAGGACGACAAATAATGCTTCAACTTTTGTGCCACCCACGTCAGGATGCAACATGTCCTCTCAAGCAGAGTGTACTTAACCTCGTAGGGAGTGAACTTTTTACTGAGATAATAGATTCATGTTGATGTCATGTTGACCCAATACGCAGCCAAAGAATTATCCAAGACTATCAGATAGAGAATTAAGGGTCTCCCAGGCTCTGGTGGGACCAGTACAGATGGGTTTGACAGGTACCTCTTAATCTTATCAAATGCTTCTTGACACGTCGGTCCACTTGATTGCAGCATTCTTCTTTAGTAGCTTAAAGATGGGCTCATAGGTTGTCGTGAGCTGAGGAATGAACCTGCTGATGTAATTTAACCTTCCAAGCAAACTCATCACCTTAGTTTTGTTCTTGGGTGGTGGTAGCTCTTGAATGGCTTTTATCTTTGATGGATCTAACTCAATACTGCGTCGACTAACCACGAATCCTAGCAGTTTCCCCGATAGGACACCAAATGCACATTTTGGTAGATTGAGCTTGAGGTTATACCTGCTGAGCCTTTGGAAAATCTTTCTCAAATCCTTGACATGGTCAAACTGCTTCTTTTACTTTATGATCACATCATCTACATAAACCTCAATCTCCCTGTGTATCATGTCATGAAATATGGTGGTCATCGCCCTCATATAGGTTGCCCCAGTATTCTTCAGACCAAATGGCATTACCTGGTAGCAATATGTCCCCCATGGCGTGATGAATGCTGTCTTTTCTGCATCTTCCTCATCCATCAAGATCTGGTGATATCCCGCATAACAATCCACAAAAGACTCAATCTCATGCTTGGCACAATTATCGATCAGAATGTGAATGTTCGGCAATGGAAAATCATCCTTTGGACTTGCTTTGTTAAGATCACGGTAATCAACACACACCCTGGTCTTACCATCCTTCTTTGGTACTGGCACAACATTAGCTAACCAAGTGGGATATCGCATGACCCGAATGACCTTTGCAGTAAGCTGCTTTATGATTTCTTCTTTGATCTTCCCACTCATATTAGTCTTGAACTTTTACAACTTTTGCTTGACGGGAGGGAATGCTGGATCAGTTGGCAATTTATGAACTACCATATCAGTGCTAAAGCTCGGCATATCGTCATATGACCATGCAAAAACATCTTTGTAATCAAACAATGTTTTGATTATCTCCTCTTAACTTGCGGTTCTAAATGCACACTTATCTTGGTTTCCCTGACATTATCCTGGACCCCTAAATTGATTGCTTCAGTTTTACTCAGATTAGGCTTTAGTTTTTCTTCAAATTGTTTTAGCTCTTTGCTGATTTCCTCAAATGCTGCTTCTTCATCATATTCGATTTCATCATCATATTCTACTTCTTGGATTGTTATTTCAGAATTAGATTGGCTTTTAAGACTCGACTAAAAATTCTTCATGCATGTCATATCATTGCAACCAGCATAAAAAGAACTGTACAAAAGAAAAAAAGAACAAAATAAAACACTATTAGGAATAATGGAAAACGGGAAATTGTATTTCATTGAAAATAAAAGGATAGAAGGGTTTGAACATCAAAACAAACAAAAACTAAAAATCTGGATTACAACCCTGGAATAACCCAGATAATATAAAGGAAAACAAAGCAAGCTACCAAAACTCCTTCTTGGTGGGGAGAGGAGTAGCTTCCCAATTGCTAAGCTTCACGTTTGGGCCAACGAGCTGCACATCTGCTTTACTAGAGCCTTCACCAACTTCTACCATATTGACCTCATCGAATAGATTATGGAACCTCTTGATCATCTCTTCATCAACATCGACCACAAATTTTGAGATTGAGGAGGTTGGAGGTTTTTCGGCCCCTGGCTTGACAAAAAACTTAGAGATGTGTGGGACATGCTTGGGGAGTGACCATACCTTTTATTTTATATTTTTAACCCTTTTCACATCCTTCTCTATGGGCATGAATCCCAAACCAAATGTACCCGAATTCCCACTGGGGCGCACTGGATGCACAATACCCTGCAGAGATGAGCCCAGACCCTTGCCCGGCACAAAATTATTCTTCAACATTTCATTCGCTACCATGACAGACGCGGAGGATAGCTTAGGACCCGGAATGCATTTTCCTTCAGGAATCTTCTCAACAGACACTGTTTCGAAAGTTTGATAGACCTAAGGTCCCTTATCATCTTTAGCTTCGATAAATGGAACAATTGTGTCATTACAAGATGACAAGTCCTCATCATCGTGCACAACTATTTCTTGCATGTCCCATTTGAACTTCACCATTTGGTGTAGAGAAGACAGGACTGCCTTAGCAGCATGTATCCAGGGCCTGCCCAATAACAGATTGTAGAAGACAGCCACATCTAACACTTGGAATTCCATGGTGAACTCAACTAGCCCTATCAACAATTTGAGCATTATATATCCAATAGAATCTTTACCTCCCCTATCAAAGCCTCGAACACACATATTGTTCATGTGGATTCTTTCGGTGCCAATATTCAATTTTTGCAGAGTAGATAAGGGACAAATATTAGCACTAGAGCCATTATCAACCAAAACCCTTGAGACAACAGAATCTTTGCACTTCACCGTGAGATAAAGAGCTCGGTTGTGTTTTGTACCCTCCATAGGAAGTTCATCATTTGAGAAGGTGATCATGTTTACTTCGAAGATCTTGATGGCTATCTTTTCCAGGTAATTCAATGTGATCTTATCAAGAATATGTGCCTCATTCAAAATCTTCATCAGGACCCTGCGATGTTCATCTGAATGTATTAGCAAAGCTAAAAGAGAAATCTGAGCTGGTGTTTTCCTTAACTGCTCCACAATGGAATAATCCTGCACTTTCATCTTTTTTAGGAACTCTTAAGCCTCCTCCTCGGTGACCGATTTCTTTACTAGCTTTTGGCTATCCTTGAATGGCTTGGCTTTCCTTAATTCTTCTGGGGTGAAACATCTCCTAGAACGAGTCAATCCTCCAGTTTCATTAACTTCTTCCTCTATTTCTTTTCCTTTGTATGTCACTATTACTTGTTTGTAATTCCATGGAACAACCTTGGCATTAACCATTGGCAGCTGGGTCACTGGTTTAATGATGATAGGGGTGATAGGAGCCCCCTTCACAACTATGACAGGCTTACTTGGAATCCCTGACACTACTACTTTTGAACTTTCCGGACTTTCCCCAATATCTTTCGAAGGCCCTTTCACGACCAACACCGGGGGTTTCAAATTGAGTGAGCTCAGCTCTTTTGTTGCCCCTTCAACTATCAAGGGCTTTGCTTTGGTAGAGTTTGGAGCTTTAACCAAATTACTTTCACTAGCCTGAATCATCATGATGGACATAGAAAACTTCTTGGGCTCCCCATCCTTGTGAACTATTTCAATCATATGCGTCTCTGCATGGGCTGGCAAAGGGTTTTGGTTGATGTTCGGCGTGTCTGGGCTTTGGACTACAATTTGGTTTGTATCAATAAGCTCCTGGATTGCCCTTTTCAAATTCAAACATTTCTCTATGTCATGCCCTGTAGCATTAGAACATTAGGCGTATCTTAGGGAATAATCGAGGTTCTTTGGAGGGGGATTTGGTATCTTTGACTCAATCAGCCTCAAGACGTCTAACTGCCTTAACCTTTGAAACAGACTAGCATAGGACTCTCCAAGCGGGGTAAAAGTTTGTTTCCGCTGCTGCCTCTCTCTTTTATACTCCGGCCTTGATCGAAAATTTGAACCATTGGGGTTTTGGTAGGGTTGTGGAGGTGGAAGGTATTTTGTGGAGCTGGGTAGGTATTCTGTGGGCTGGGGCACACCATTATGGGCAAGGAGGGGTTGAGCATATGACTGTGCATGATGAACAAGGTATTGGGATGTCTTAGCTGAGTATTGGGGGTTTTGTGGGGGGAAAGTAATGTTGGGGTGGATTATATGGAGCTTGGGCGTAGGTTTGAGGTCGGGGTCGAGGATGGGTGTATTGATAAGGTGAACCCCTCTGGCCATACCGTGGTCCAGAGACAACTATGGTTATATCTTCCTTCTTCTTCTTGCCTAGCAAACTCCCGTTACAACTCCGGATTGCCTGGTTCGTTGCTTTTATAGCAGAATAGCTCATGATCTTGCTCGACTTGAGCCCCTCTTCCACCATTTCTCCCATTTTAACCACATCATTGAAAGACTTACTAATGGCTGAGATTAAGTGTCCATAGTAAGTGGGCTCCAGGTCTTAAAGAAAGTATTCAACCATTTCGTCTTCTTCCATCGGAGGATTGACTCGTACAGCTTGCTCCCTCCATCGGAACCCATATTCTCTAAAGCTTTCACTGGGTTTCTTTTCCACATTGGTCAAAGATAGGCGGTCCAGGACAATGTCTATATTGTACTGAAAGTGCCGGGCAAAGGCCTGAGCCATATCATCTCATATGTACCACATGTTGGCGTCCTGGCGGGTGTACCATTCTAAAACTGCCCCACTCAGACTCTGGCTGAAGTACGCCATTAGTAATTTATCTTTTCCCCCGGTGCCTCTTAATTAACGCAATAACCCCTTAGATGAGCTACAGGATCCTCATGTCCGTCATACAAGTCAAAGTTAGGCATTTTAAACCTGGCAGGCAGTTGGACATCAGGGAACAAACACAAATCCTTATGGGCCACACTCACCTGGTTTCCCAACCCTTACATATTTCTCAATGATTTCTCCAGACTCTTTACCTTCATAAACATCTCCTCCTGCTCTGCATTCTTGGGTGGTTTGTTAGTTTCAACATGAGGCTCAAAGTGGGGAGTGTAGGAGTAAGGATCTGGGACTTTGAATGTGGGTTCCGGGGCATAATATTGGGTATCTGGAGCTGGGAATGCAGGCTCACTAGAGGATCGGTGAATGGTAGCTTGTGGAGGGGGTACAAAAATAGGAGCAAATATTGGAACAGGGTACGAGGTTGTTTTGGCTAGTGGAGCCTGAAAAGTTTGGGCCGAAGTGCCGGGGTAGTTGTGGTAAGGGGTAAAGCCCAGTGCGTGTTGTGGGGAGAGATCAATGGTATTGGGAATCTGGGATTGGGAGAGTGGTGGAATGGAATCAGGGTTTTCTGTGTAGTTGGTAGGGAAGAGGGTGGATGGTATCCCTTAATCCAGGCCTGATACATTTCCGCCATCTGATGTTTCATCCTTTGGACCTCCTCTTGCAGTTCCGATTCTGACTCAATATTCTCCCTTGGTGGGTCTACAACTCTAGTATCTGTTTCCTTGCTAGCCATGATTGTTTGGCGCTTTGATCAGGTGTTGTATGGATGACTTGCTAGGATGCCAACAAACTAACCACCTTCCTAAAAACTGAATAAAAATAAAAGAGGACAACAACACAAAATGACCATGTTAGCGTTAGGGCATTTATCAAATAATAATATCATGTTACGTGCAATGCACCTAGCAACAATTAACGGTTCTAAAATGGCCTTGAGGGTCGCAGGGTCATATGGCATCATCCCAATTTGCTCATTTCAATCCTTCCTTCTCTTTCTTTTCTTGCACATCATTTTCTTTCCACTCTTTTCTATTTGCTTATCACTCTCTTCTTTTCTTTCTCTTTTTTTTGGAACCAAAAATGGCTTGATCGAACCCGATGTAGGTTGCCTACATATCATATCCCTCATGAATCAGACCAAACATAGTTCTATAAAAGTGATGAAAAATAAACTAAAAATAAAATCTTTTTGGGATTTTCATTTAAAAAGTTTTTGATATTAAAATACAATGGGAAGTACGATAATGAAAGGCCTGACAGACTCAACTATACGATGACAGACTCTGACACTACCTAAAGGACTCAGTACTCCTAGACAAGACATGAAAGTAAAAGACAAACATAAGACAATCCCAAAACATCTAAATAGAACGACTCTTTAAGCTGCTCCTGAATGTGACGGTCCTGGCTAGGACGGGTCTGATGAAGGTCCGGATGGCCCTATCAATCTTGTCGAATATAAGCTCTGTATTATACCCTGCAAGGACACTTTGAAGCTGGGAATGAGAATCCTAGAATGCGCGCCTGCATCTGGAAGGCTGACTCTAGTAAGGTACTCACGGTGTTGTCCCATGTTCTCTACCAACCCTGCCAACTGTGATCTTAGCGACTGAAGTATAGCTCGAACCCCAACCCTTTCTGTTGCATGGGCCTCCTCTGCCTGGGTAAATCGATCCATCAACTGTCTAAGTAATATCTGCGAGGTGGCCTCTTTGTCAAATACTCCTCTAACACGTCGGGGCAATGGCCTGCTAACCCCCCGGTGAGTAGACTGTAGCCATATGAAGTACTCATGGGTATACCCAGGTGAATGTGGGTCAGCTGTTAAAGTATCTCTACTCATCTTCATTGCATGATGCCAATAGGTCTGGATGTCAACCTCCCTGTTAGGCATAGTGTCAAATTCCCTAGTGAAGTCACAAGAATCAGGAATGTAGGGGACTTCTTGTCGCCTCCCTAACTGACGCATCACTCTAGCAGGGGTATATGGTCTAGTACACCAAAGTCCAATCAGTACCAAGAAGTCTTGAACGCGATATCCTACTAAGATCACGTCCAAATCAATCCATAGGTATGTACACAAAGTCTTCTCTTCAGTCAAAGATCCAAAATAATCAACCCAAGCCTGAACTCCGAGTGGTAAGGCAAACTTATCGAACGTCATTCTATGCTCGATGCACTTCACTCAATCTCTCAGACAACGGTCAATCATATCTTTCTCAAACATGGCGGCGGGATGTAAGTGTTCCATCATCCACAGCTGTAGCAACAAGTTGCTTCCCTCGAAGAACCTCCCGTCTTCTCGAATCCTAGTCAAAGCACGATAGATCTCTGCCAAAATTGTCGGAACCAAGGTGACTTTACTACTGTGTTTATCGAGGAAAAGTGCAAAGGCTATTGACCCCAAACGCGTGCTAATATGTCTACCCTCCAAAGGAAATACCAGAAGACCCAACAATGCAATAGTGCTATAGGATGCCTCTTCTTCCAAGAATCATATGATATAGAAAATTCATCTATGAAAGACTCATACCCAGTAGGACGAGCAAACCTCTCGAATAAAAAGTCCAAAGGTACCCAAGATTGATCTAAACATCCCATGTGATTTTCTAAATCCATCCCTATTATCTTAAGGAACTTGGTGCTTGAATGAGCCCTTGTATAAATCAAATCCTTGTCTAGGTATGGCAGGCGATTTAACCCGGCTATCTCAGCTAAGGTGGGTGTCATCTCAAGATCCCCAAACTTGAATACCATTCCCTGTGGGTCCCAAAATGTCAACATTGCTTCTACAAGGTCGGGACGGGGAGTGATGTCCATCAAAGAAATAAGAGTCCCTAATTTACCCATCAGATCACGCTGCTCAAGTAATGTAAACATGTTCCATCATTTTACTAGCCTTCTAGGGACTTTGATCACTATCTATACTCTAGCATTGGTAAGTGGATCCATACTCGAATGGGGAAAACATGGTTAATGACTCAAGATATTATGTGACACCACAACATTTCCTAGGGGATGGTTGGGCTATTTTTGCAAAATGGCCTGTGGGGCCGAAAGCGACTAAAAGTGCAAACTCAACAAGGGTGACCTCAAAGACATGGAAATACCTCACTAAAGCTTATATGGGTTCAAACTCCCAATAATCATGGCCCAAAAATAATTTTCAGAAATGGCCCATTTTGCATGAACGTCCAATATGGCCAGAAGTGGCTAAAGATACAAACTTGAAAAGGACGGACTTTAAAGTAATATGACCCCTAGTTGTGAACTCAAAATTCGAAGACATGGGTAATTGAACCACTTTTGCGAAAATGATACCATTTTGCAAGAATGGCCGATATGGCCAAAAAAGGCTAGAAATGCAAGATTTGGCTAAGACACTGCAAAACCAAGAACCTAAGACACTAGGAAGACCGGACCCTATGTGGGTTGCCTACGTATCACGTCTCGAAAGACGAAAATCAGGTTCGCGTAGTTCGGAAAGATTGGATATGGGAGAAAGCCCTTAAAAAAATTGCAACTAATTTGGAAAAACCACATTTTCTTTTTCTCCGTTTTTGAATTTTTGGAAAACAATGGAAAATGTAAAATCTTTTTAGATTTTTTTTTCTCCCTTTTTTTGAATTTTTGAAAAAAAATGAAAAAGTGCAAAATCTTTTTGGATTTTCCATTTTCGTTTTTTTTATTTTTGGAAAATTATGAAAGAAAAATGTGAGTAGGTTATACTTGCTTCATTTTATACTTCACCCTCAAATATCATTGGTCCTCCAAATGACCCATTTGCCCCTAAAGAAATGCTGCATGTAGCACATAAGGATGATTAAATGTCTTTTTGGGCCATAAGCCCATTTTTGACATAATTTGGATAGGCCTCCTACAACAGGACACGGTGTCTTGGACCAAACCCTGCTAAGTTTAAATGATATGATGTAAATAAACATGACCTAAAGGCTGACCTACGGTTGGGGTTCACTAGACAAGGCAATTCGGGGTGGCACGTGGTCGATGGCGGCTGCTCTAGCTGTCCGCCCATTCCACGCTCCCACGCCACCCCCTAAAGACATGGGTAACTCACAAAAAGTCTGTGTATGCTCAAACATACTCCGGAAGACTTGTTGCATAAATAAGACTCGTGGTTATGCAAATGATGACAGTTTATAAAGCAGTAACACATAAAGAAAAAACTGTAAGCAAATAAGCAACTAGCAAAATAAAACGACATAATCAAAATAAACTTGAATAAAGCAAATAAAACACATAAAAACCTCAACCGAATATCCTAAAAGCCAACAAGATCAAGTACTAGCTCGAACCTGTAACTCCCCAGCCGAGTCGTCAGAGCTGTCATACCCTTTTTTTTACGACTAACTAAACCCTCTTAAATATATAAAAGATTTAGTAAAAGCTTGAAAAAGGTTTTCAATTTGAAAAGTGACAAAATTGTGTGTTAGGTCACCATTTTTTCTAAAAATAATAATTTTCCTTTCAAAATACTTTGAACTCTAAAACTAAGTCTACACCAGAGATTTGGGTAAGTGGGTTCATTTGACTCGGGGAGAAGGTTTAGGCACTCCCCAAGTCCCGTAAAAATCACGGTTGCATACCCGAACTAGTTGGATTTTAGGAATATTCTAATTAAGGTAAAACACACAAAAGTGTAAATGAACATAGAAAGGTTTAAGGTCGCCCCCACCTAATAAAAGAAAAATAGAAATACTACGAGTTCTACTTTCAGCCTCCAAATACAAATACTTCGGGGCACACCCCAGATAAAATATATACAAATCTCGTGGGGTATTCCCTGGATAAATTCAACTAAGGAGGCGACCTCTCACCATATATAAAAGAAAAGAAAATGGAAATCCTAAATTTTGTCTACCCGAGTGTGGTCGGCCTAATCATGCTCCTAGCGAACAAGATAATAAAAGTAAAATAAATAAAAACTAAAATAAATAAAAATCAATTTCATGCTCATACTTTGTTTTTAACTTTTCATTTTTATTAGGCCGAGCCTGATCCTAAAGCATGCAGATAGTTTAATCGCTAATGAGCTTCGGCCTCTCCCTACCCTATGGCGCAATAATCACAGAACCGAGCGATCATCCACACAAACATGTAACAGGGATATCCAGAACATACAAGCTAAAAGAAAGAAAGAAAGAAAGGAGTAACAGTAAAGACTACACGATGAATTTAATCTTGATAAGAGCCAGTTAAATCTAGCTAACCCGCCTTCCACTCTCACCTAATTAAACCAAATTTCACTAAGCACCAATCTGCCTTCTTAGTTTATCACAATTGCTAGATGATCAAGGTGCACCTAAAGCATCACTGGCTCACGCCATGTTGCACCTTAACAAGAATTGAACCAAGAAAACAAACCATTAACTAAGGAACCAAGCCAAGACTATTTTTTCTCCAAAGAATTTTTATAGTGCTTAGTAAATTCACCAAGACAAAAGAGAGTTAACGTAGTGGACTTAGAAGAGTAATTAACATAACTACCATTGATTTTGGAGAAACTCAATATACTTTAAGTAATTAGGTACAATGTTGGGAAACTCTGAAACCACAAGAAAGACAAAATCGGAGTAGGAGCGGAAACACTTTGCCCACTTCAAAGAAAGTTAAAAGTCAAGTTTTACACTAACAGTGAGTGCATCATTTGAGATTGAGAAAAATAGACTAATAAACTCAAAATCTTACTCAAATAGCTACTACACCAGTCTAAAAAAGGCTCCTAGTAACTACGGAAAAATGAAACAACATACTAGGAACACTAATTTTTAGAGCTTTAACTAATTTGAATAAGAATGAACATTCCAACATCTAATATTGAGACATAATATCAAATTTGATTAAATAAACGAGTGAAATAGTTTTATGACACCTTTAGAAGAAAACAGTAGGATGAGTTTGTCCTTAAAATTATCATGATCCAGAAGATGGGCTGATCTAACTCTAGCAGCTAAACTGGTTCTTAATACCCATTCTGCAAATACTAAATAATACTGAGGCAATATGATTCGACGCTTTGGATGATATAACAGAAATTAGCTATCGCTCTTCATATAAAGATGACCAAACAGAAACAACAACAAATACTCCAAACCGTCAATATGAATTCATATGGTATACTGCAGCAAGGTATAACCTAAATGAAACTAACCATGACTCAAACTTCCGAAAACAAACTCATCAAAAGAAACCAAATAGGGAATAACTGTACTCACGAACTCATTATTAATATTTTATTCACACTCTTAAACGTAAGAAGAAACGAGAATGGGATAACCTGAAATTCGAATTTCCAATAAGTCTGTCCGGATATGATACAAGAAAAAAATCGAACAATGAACTTAGTAGGGACTGAATGAAACAATGACGATCGAATCCAGAACTATGAGCTCGAACCACGAACGACAATTAGAACTTCAATCGAGTACCACCGGAACTCAATCTCACTCCATGCTTAAATCAAATATGGAATTCAAGAGAAGAAATGAACTAATTTTTTGTGTGTTTTTTTTTTAATAATAATTTTTCTAACCTTTAAAATAAAACAAGAACAAGAACGACTGATATTTTTGAATGACCTTTACTATGGAATTTCTAACAAAAAAAAAAGAGAAGAAAGCTATGCCAAGCCTAAAACCGAACCCTAGAGCTTTTTCCTCTGAAAATTTGTTCCGATTTTTTTCTCACCCAAAATCTGAGAAACCACCCCATTATATAGGGGGTCTCGAACTTTCTATGCTTCTTCACCAAGAAATCGATTTTTATCTCCAAATCCGAAAAAAGAACTCCAAAATTCCGAAAATCTCCTTATTTTCGGTAAAAATCTGGGCAAATGGAGGGGTATGATTAATTTTCATTAATCATATCCTACCCTTCGTCCATCATCTACCATTGAAAGAGATTCATGTGTGAGAAAGCAAATCAAAAATGCGGATAGGAAAGAGTAAGGGAATATTCAAACCAAAATCGGTTATTTGCCAGGCCACGTGGAAGAAAGAGAGAAGGGAAAGGGGACAATGAGTTAACTCTCCAGAATCAGTGAGTTTTCTGGCGAGTTTTGGGCGGGCGGAAGGTGGCAGAGATGAGGGGGGCCGTTTTGGGTTGGTCTCTTTAGGGTTAGGGTTTGGGAAAATATGGCTTTTATATGGTAAGGATGATAGATATGGACCATTGGATTTTATGAGATGAATGGCTAAGATTTAGAGGGGTAAATGGGACGGGTAGATGGGTCGTTTGGGCAGATCTCAGGCGGTTAAGGGAAAAGCGATGGGCTGTCCAGATTTGGGCCTCTTCTTGCCAGAAATTGGGCCAAAATTTAGTGGGTTCTACCTCTTTTAAATCCAATAATTAGAAACTTGAAGTTTTCTTTTTTAGAAAAATGATTTAAAATTAATTCTAATTAATTAAAGCTAAATATATCATACTATGAAACTATATTTTTTATATATCTTTTTTTATATAAATTATTATATTCAAAAATAAAAGTGAAAATCATGACAAAAACAAAAGTATATTGCTATAAAAATATTAATAACCTAAACTAAATAGAAATAAGATAAAATATAAAACTATTTTTGTATTTTTTTTCAATGATTATATTAAAATAAAAGTAGGTTAAAAAATAATATATCTTTCCAAAATACCTAATATTGAATTAAATAGAAAAGTGAAACTAATTTTTTGTATTTTTCTCTTTTTTTGTGCCTAGAAATAGAATTAAATTTAAAAATAGAGTGAACTAATATAGGAACAAGCTCAAGTAATATTCAAAAAATACTAGGACTATTAAGGGTAATTATAATAAGCGGGTCAAAAATTACATGTCTACACTTGCTGGTTTTACTACATAACGTAAGTTATCTTTCACGCTTTTTCTTGTCCAAGATCTTTTGATTTCAGGTTAAAATGTCTAACTCAGTAAATGTACGTGAAAACAACAACTTTTAAGACCATGGAGAAAATGGTGTGGATCTTCCAGGTGTTGGTGTACCACCATGAAACCCTGAGAATGCACCAGAACCAATTCCCGTGGACGTGGTCTCACGCAACGCTCAACACCTCGAAATAAGCTCCCACACCAAAAGGAGCATACACTAGGAAGATCAACAAGAAGCACAAAAAACCCCAGCTCAAGAAGAACAAGGGGTTAGCCTTCATGTCATCTTCGAAATGTTACAAGCACAACAGCTGGCGATTGCTCAATTGCAACGCCACCAAAAGACTCCCAGTACGGTAGCTCGAGAAACAGCTCTTCGAGCCGAGCAGGTACTAGAAAGATCAAGCAACAACGGGTCAGCAGCCGACCCCTCCCCCCATCATAAAGATTCTCGAGAACCTCACAAAGAGGATCGAGTCGAGCGAGAAGAAGATAGAAGCCAACGACAAGAAGGCCGAGACCTACAATTCTAGGTCGATCAAATTCCTGGCGCACCCCCGATTCTGAAAGGTGTAGATTCGAAGAAGTTTGTATAAAATCCATTCCCACAAGAAGCGGCCCCAAAACTCATTCCAAAGAAGTTCAGAGTGCCCGACCTTCCGAATTACAACAGAACCTCGGACCCCAATGAGCACATCACTGCTTACACTTGTGCAGTGAAGGGCAACGACCTAAAGGATGATGAGATCAAGTTCGTCCTACTGAAAATGTTTGGAAAGATGTTTCAAAAGGGGCAATGATGTGGTATCACAATCTGGCCCCAAACTCAATAGATTTATTTGCCATGCTGGCAGATTCTTTCATAAAGGCACATGTTTGTGCCATCAAAGTAGCTACAAGGAAATTTGACGTCTTCAAAATCATGCAAAGGGAGAACGAGATACTGTGAGAGTTCGTATCTCGCTTTCAAATGGAATGAATGGAACTACTACCGGTCTCCGACGACTGGGCGATGCAGGCCTTCACTCAAGGTTTGATCAAGCGAAGCTCGGTAGCTCGAAGCAGCTGAAGTAGAACTTAGTCGAATATCCCGCCGTAACTTGGTCGGACGTCCACAACCGATACCAATCAAAGATCAGGGTCGAAGACGACCAACTAGGAGCCCCCTTAGGCTCGGTATATCCTAGCAGGCTCCTGGCGAAGGAGTCGAAGCTGAATAAAGAGAGATACCAACCATAAACTGAAGATAGAAGAAACGCCCAAAGGCGCAACATACCCCTCCATGACCGAAGAATGGATCGAGGCCAGAACCTTCAGGGACTTGTCAGCAAAGCTGGATTCGGTAGGCACACAGGGCCAACGGAGGCACCTCGCTTGTCGGAATACAACTTCAATGTTGATGTTTCAGACATTGTATTCGCCATCAGTAAAATTAGAGACACCATGTGGCCAAGGCCTGTGCAATTAGACCCTTCAAAAAGGGACCATAACTTAGTGTGTGAATTCCACAACACGCACAGTCACAGGACTAAGGATTGCTGGCACCTCCAGGAAGAAGTAGCCCAACTACTCAGCAAAGGTCACCCCGAGAATTCCTCAGCGACCGGGCCAAAAATCACTTCCAGGAAAGAGAGGCGACAAAGAAAAACGAAACAAATAAGCCACAACATGTCATCCACATGATCTTGGGAGGCATCGATGCTCCACAAGAACCCATGATCATAAGAACAAACATATCCAACACCATAGAAAAGTGAACTCGGGGTTACATACCCAAGGATGCTCTCACATTCAGCGATGATTACATCGAGACCTTGTATCAGCCACACAACGACGCATTAGTAATCGCTTTCCTTGTAAATACATGTCAAATTAAATGCGTACTTGTGGATCTAGGTAGCTCAGCCAATATTATCAGGTCGAGGGTGTTAGAGCAGGTCGGACTGCTTGACCAAATCATGCGCCCACCTCTCGAGTCCTCAACAGATTCAACATGGCGAGCGAAACAACGAAAGGGGAAATCACCCTCCCAGTCAACGTGGCCGGCACAACCCAAAATGCCAAATTCCATGTCATCGAAGGAGACATGCGATACAATGCCTTGTTCGGGAGGCCATGGATACACTACATGAGAGCAATACCATCCTCCCTCCATCAAATAATGAAATTGACAAAGGATGGGGTAAAAACCGTCTACGGGGAACAGCATACGGCAAAAGAAATGTTCGCAGTGCACGATGTGACACCAACACCAATGCCTCCAAAATAGAAGGAGCCGAAGGATAAGAAAATAGTAAGATAGCTATAACAAACTACATTCTTGGCTGCGCCCGACTAAGCAAAACGAAGGACCGTACCCAGTCCTTAAAACAAACGATTGAATCACATCGAGGTCTGAAGCGCCGTCAACACTAAGGAATGGTCATCTCCCCTTTTTCAGTTACATTTTATGCTAACCTGAATACAAGTATCCGATCTAAATGGCCGAAATGCTTTCCAACTAGAAGGCCTTAGGTTCCAAAAGCATACGTTGCACTCTTTTTCTTTGACCATGTTTTTATCCTAAGAAGGGTTTTACCGGCAAGGTTTTTAACGAGGCAACATCTATATGCTACCTAAGGAAGACTCAACAAGTATTCAAGGCTTCTTTTTCAATCAAACTCGAATACTGAGGGGCATCTCCCCGGAAGGTCACCTACTCGGAGAAGCCAAGATGCGCTAAATAAGGTCTCGATAGGAAAATAATGTATCGGGCCAAACGGTCGAACGAACTACGTCCGTATAGAATAACTGAGCCTTTAACAGCAAAAACGTGTATACTTGTACCAATTAATCAAAGAATACTTTCCAAAGCATTTAATGTTTCAAAGAAGCTCGGTATTTCTGCAAAAACAGCTCCAGAGCCAAAAACGTCCCGAACACTCGGAGACTGGCGTCAACAACTCGAAGCCGTATGACCCCCAGGTCGGATCTTCAAACTCATAAGCCCTCAATGAGGCAACATCAAGATCACAAAACGTCCCCAGAGCCAAAAACATCCCGAACACTCTGGGACTGGCATCGAAAACTCAAGACCACATGACCTCTGTGTCGGAAACTCCAAAATCGTAAGCCCTCAATGAGGTAATACCAAGTTTACAAGTAATGGCTCCCGAGCCAAGAAACTTTCGATGACTTGGGGACTTCCGCCAATCGTCACCCCCATCGACTTATCATAACCCGATGCCATAAGACTACATGCGAGCAGCCTCGGTCTCGTAAGACCTATATAAGGCAACAACAATATCTGTAAGACCTCAAGCAAGGTATGAACGATACTTGTACCAAGTGACAATATCTGTAAGACCACAAGCAAGGCATGAACCATACTTGTACCAAATAACAATATCTATAAGACCTCAAGCAAGGCATGAACCACACTTGTACCAAGTGACAATATCTGTAAGACCTCAAGTAAGGCATGAACCATACTTGCACCAAGTAACCAAAACTGTAAAACCTCAATTAAGGTATGTAAAATTTTGTAAGACCTTACAAAAGGAATAAACCCGATCTTAAAGTTAAGGCTATATATTGAACTTGTAAGACCCCTAAAAAGGCATACCCTCGATATAGACGCCAAAACTACTTCACTCGGGAACTGAAAGGCTCCGGCCAAACCCAATTACTACGGTCACAAGGCTATACCAGCCAAATTAACACGACTCGAGGATGCCCGACCATCGCTATAAAATCACAGGCCTTCAATTACTTCGAAAATACTTCGAAAAGAACTGATTAAATAGGCTACCCTCGACATAGGCAAAAGAGCTTCGACCATGTCAGCTCCAAACTATTGGCTTCGAGATACTCAGCCACCGAACCAAACCTCCTGAGGTGCTCGATCATCGCCATATAACGACTCACAATCGAGGTCCTTATCAAACCGTCAAAGAGTCAGGCAAACACAATTTCAAAAGTCCTTAACGAGGGAAAAATAAAGCCTAATAGAGGTCGTACTGACCCAATGTGTAAGAGCCACTATTGCTAGCCTATACTAGAGGTCGCTCTGACCCAATGCGTAAGAGGCACTATCGCCAGCCCATACTAGAGGTCGTACCGACCCAATGCATAAAAGCCACTGTCGTCATCCCATATAAGAGGTCGTACCGACCAAATGTGTAAGAGCCACTATCGCCAGTCCATACTAGAGGTCGTACCGACCCAACCCGTAAGAGCCACTACCGCCAACCCATATAAAGGTCGTATCGACCAAACACATAAGAGCCTAAGGGCCAGCTTTAAATTCAAAAACTTAAGGAACAAATGAGCTCGAGTCGAAACCCGACTCGGAGACTGAACCCGAAACAGTTAACTAAATATGCCTAAGAGCAAAAGCATAAGAGCTCAAATGTCGGCTTATACTAAAAGGTCATACCGACCAAAGCACGTAAGAGCCTACAGGCCAGCCTAATGAGCTCCAGGGCCATACTATAAATCTAAAGATTCCTTTTAACTTGAAGACCAATTCATCTGGCTAACGACAGACAAATATCAAGGCAGAAAGGAATGCATGAAAAATAAAACCGTGAGGCTTACTTTTATACATGTATGTGAGAGAATACAAGCTTCATTTACAAAAGTTCTCTGAAAGCACTACACATAAAACAAGAAAGGAAGGGCCTAATCTACATCCCCCTCGGAGAATATAGTCTGTCGGCCTCCTTCTCGCCATCTTCGGCATCGGACAAAAGGATCTTGGCACCATATTTTTCTGCCTCCACCTGATTTATCTCTTCCTAGAGGTTGAAGCCCTGGCATGTATTTCCTCGAGGGTTTCCCTCCGAGATTTACACCTTACGTACTCTTTATTCCTACTCTCCTGGTCGAGAGCCCCCCATAGCTCAACATGAGTGTCGGTAGCGTCCTTCAAATAGACAGCCACTTTCTTATCAGCCTTAGTTCAGATTACTTTGGCTTCAGCCCGAGCATCCACAACTTCGGCCTTCACCTTCAGGAGCTCAGACTTGAGCTTTGAAATCATGTCCGTTCGGAACAAGCTTTTTTCATGAGCGTTGCAAAGTTGCACCTCGAGGGCGGAAGCCTTGGCCAAAGCGTCTTTCTTAGTCAACATATGGGTGTCCACCCAAGCTTTAGCTCATAACGCTCGCACTTGGCTTGACCAACTTTGCTCCTAAGGCATTCCATATCCTTCGTTTTTTTCTGCAACTGAAATAAACTAGACATTAGCCTCGGAAGGTAGAAGAAGAAACACGCACTCTCTCAAAACAAACATTACCTGCTCCTTGAGGTAGCTTTTGTAGTCCAGACTTCGACTCGCCTCATACCACAAGTGTGCCAACTCGTCTTCCCATTCATCAAAGAGAAGCCTGAGGGATTTCTCCGCATCCACGGCTTCTCGCAACCTAGTCTCACGACAGAGCAGCTCGGACTTGAGCTTGTTAAAATCCTATGAAAGAGAAACTCGATAAGAGAGTAAAAATTACAAAACTATAAAATCAACACGGACGAACAAAACTCACCTTAGAATAGAGTTGTTGGGCTTCCTTGAAAGTTGAGCACCCATCTACTAGTCTGGCTCCATCTACCCCGGTAGAATCACTCCTGGTTGGGGCACAATCGCTCAGTGTATGCAGCCCCTAGCTTCGAACATCCCTCGAAGTACCTTCGATAGAAGAAGAAGTTGGTGGCAGAAAACCCTCATTCCTCGAGGTGCCTTCGACGAGAAAAGAAGATGACAACGGAGGTGGAACCATTTTTCTAAAGCCAGAAATCTCGAGCGCAACAGGCTCAGCCGACACATCCTCTCCAAGCCCCCGGCCTGGACTCATCTTGCTATAAGCATCGTCGCCTTGCGAAGGCCCTTATTGCTTATTGTTATCATTCCGTAGCCCAGAAGCGGGTGATCCTTCTCCCTCTCCGAGAGGTCACGGTCTCGCCTCAAAGGACTCCCTAATGCCTATGATGATGGGGTTAGTACGCGTAAAAAGAGAGTGCCTTTCAAAAAAGGAGCAAATCACATAGCACGTACCGTGGTGTTTAGCCTACCATCTGCCCTTCGACAAAACTTGCCACTTACGCTCATTATAAGTCGAGTGAGTTGCCAGCTTCCGAGACCAATCCGACAGGTCGGGGACCTCGCACGGCGTCCATGAAATTACTGTAGAAAGGGAAAGAAGGCGCATTTGCGGAACTCGCCTACACCATAAGCAAAACTACAAAGGCATAAGTATATCACTTACGTGAAAAATTCCATCCCTCGAGAAATGGCAGAAACTCCACAGGGATAATATTCACAGTTCGTACTCGGACGAATCGGATCATCCATCCCTAATCCCCGTCTTCTTCATCATCAACAACAAAATGCATGGTGGATCAGCATCGTAGGGTCAGCAGACCCTGATGGTAAAAAGGCCGATACAGCCTGATAGGATAACTAAGAGTGAATTCACGCCCTACATCTTCCCTAAAGAACCTAATCATAAACACTATCCTCCAAAATGACGGGTGAACCTATGTTGAGGTAACCTGGTACTTTCGACATAAGTCGAGGACAACCCTATTGGGGGGCCCAACGTAAAGGGGTACATGTACACGTTCAAAAAACCCTCGGCATGATGATGCTCTCTTTCGAGGAAGGTTCCCACAGTACTACCTTTTCCCCCCATCCGCAATCTTTCCTCATTGACTCAAGATTCCCTCTCCTATTAAAGAAATAAACTTCGAGGCATACTCCCAATGACCCTGAGCATTTTGGTTCAAAAAGCTTTCAAGGGCGGAACTCCCCTCTCTTTGCTGAGCGGACCCTAGTGTAGCAGCAATAATTGTGGTAAAACTAGGGAATTGGAGCGGGAATTCGAGCAAGGGCTTCAAAGTTGAAATGGTGAAGGGCCTAACATAGGAAAGAAAAACTATATAGAGGAGGATAACTACTCGGAATAGCGAAATCCTCAAAAGAAGGAATATAACCCTATATGTGGAGAAAGCGGCGACTATCCGCCTGCCTCAAAGGCCAATTAAAAATGCTGACTAAGCCATGTCATGCAATTAACACTGTCATACGATATTTCGGGGATCAAAAACCCATGCATCGTTACAAGCCCCGAGATGGTACCCTATCTTGAGGACCTCCACCAAGAAGAATGTATGCTCTAAGGAGCCATTAATATCATTACGAGTCTCAAGATGGTACCCGGTCTCGAGGACCTCCACCAAGAAGAATGTATGCTCTAAGGAGCCATTAATATGATTATGAGCCTCGAGACGGTACCTGATCTCGAGGACCTCCATCAAGAAGAATATATTCTCCAAGGAGCCATTGACATCATTACAAGCCTCGAGATGGTACCCAATCTCGAGGACCTCTGTCAAAAAGAGGATAGGCTCCAAGAAGCCATTGACATAATTACAAGCCTCGAGATGGTACTCGATCTCGAGGACCTCTGTCAAAAAGAAGATAGGCTCCAAGAAGCCATTGACATCATTATAAGCCTTGAGATGGTACCCGATATCGAGATCCTCTGTCAAGAAGAAAATAGGCTCTAAGGAGCCATTGATATCATTACGAGATACGAGATGGTACCTGATCTCGAGGATCTCTCTCAAAAAGAAGATAAGCTCTAAAAACATACGCATATGGGCTTGGCCTGGAGGTGGTACCCTATCTCAAGGATTTTTGTTATTGTAAGTACGGGTTATTTACCTGAACCTCCGGCCCTCGAGCTACCTGAGTCCTCGGGTCGAGTTAAAACCGTCCTCTCGATTACTTTAACCTAGGTACCATCTAAATCCGGGTAAGCCCTCATCCGAGATCTATCTGCAATGCCTTAAGACTATCTTCACTCTGAGTTCAAAAATAAGTTTCCAGGTCGCCCGAGCTTGAAAAACCCCCACTCGGGGACTGCTCTCAAAAGCCTAAATGCTATCTTTATTCTCAGGAATCCGAGAAAATCCCCCCTCGAGGACTATCACGAGGACTGAAAGGCTAAGTTTCATTCTGAAAGTTTGAAGCCCTACTCTCATTCGACTCGAAGTCGGGGGTCCCGACGACCCAAGTTTATCAATCGAATCTAGGCTCGATCCAAGGAACGGGAAAGGGTTCCACAAGGAATCGTGTTAATCAATCAAGAGTCAAAGAAATACTTACACTTGGGCATGGTATTCGTACCAATCGGTAGAGTCATGCATTCAGATTCTTCACAAATGCAGATAAAGGGAAATATAGCATAAATCAGAGACAAATTGAAGAAACATCTTTGTATTCATAAACACATGATTACAAAAGCCCACGAAGGGTCCTTACACAGAAACAGAGAAGCCAAAGAAAAAAGAAAAAATATATATATAATGACTACGAGCGTAATCCATTTTTGGGGTACATCCTCGAAGGTAATGTCTTCGAGAACCATCTTCTCTCGATATTTCAAATCGTATCTTCAAAATTAAAGAAGAAGCAGAAAATGATGACGAAGAAGAAGAAGAAGAAGAATATGAAGAATAAACAGTAAAAAATGAAGAAGTGGCTGGGTGAAAAATCTGGCGAGTATGGGTCTCACCAGCACTACTATTGTGAAGCCACTTCTTCAGACGTTGCACCGATGTGGGATGCAACAGTTAGTAGATGGCACCACCTTACTCCATGGAAAGCAAAAGGAGCGAGGCGTCGCACCGTGTAATTAGGGAAGATGAGTAGAAGTTCGTGGTCCATATATCCTTTAATGCGAATGTAATTTGAGATTTCTCTCTCATTACCTCAGGCCAACAACAACAACAACAACAAATCAATACAATCTCACTTGGGAAAGGAAAGCTCTGGAAAAAGGCCATGACTGATGAGGATACTGCCATATAACCTTAAGGCCACAGGCCTCAAACATAGGAAATAACAATGGATGAATATGAAGAGAAGAAAAGGGTAAAGGGCTGATTGAAGAACATTTGAATGAGATTTTGATTCAAGAAGGCTTCCATTTATAGGAAGGGTGGCAGCGTAACTGACGGCGCAATCAATGTCTTTGAAAGATGTACCGGTAGGCGCAATCAATATGCTTTGGGGAACTGGACCGCGGTGACATTATCACTTTGGAGAATATAAATTGGCGGTACATCGAATGATTATGGAAAGGTACATTGAATGGTTCTGGGAAGGTGAATCGACGGGATGCCTCAGTTATCACAAAGGGTTACGTCATGAGTATGATATCATCGCAGGAAAGTCTAGGAGATGGATATCGAAGTCGTTTCTTATCTTTTCACTCTAAGAAACTCAGGGAATATCTGTATACAGTAAAATCGTAGGGTCCAATTTTCGATCACTACGACGCTTCATAAACACGTTTCTATAGGCTCAAGATTATGGTCGAGATTAACACCCGAGGGGTTGTCGATGTCCAGCCTCATGGCAGTGTAGATCGAAAGTTATGGGGAAAAAGTGGGAGACTCCCAAGGCATGTGACTAAAGCTAAACTAGCCTATTTGCCTAGCTCAAGCCCGTACATTGGCATTAATTAGTTGTATCAATCCTGTATCTTGGCAATAGATGCATTTGTACTATGTTAAGATTCCCCCTCATATATAAAGGGGATCCTTATCATTTTGTAAGGGACCTGATGCTCAATATTGAATACACAAGAACATTCTCTATGCTCTCTAACATATTCTCTTGATCTCATTACTTGCATTTATTGCATATATTCATTGTGTTCTATTTATTATTCTTCATTTATTGATCATTATTGATCATAAAAGGCTTCTATCAAAGCTATCATAAATGTTAACCCCCCCCTCGACTGCCCCTAGCTGAGCATCCGACTCAACCTCGACACCCGTATACGCCAGCTCGAGGCCCCAGATTTCCAGCCATTCGGTTTGGTCATTATACTATCTACAAGCTCTTATCTCATTTTCTAATCTTTTACATTGAATCTATTGCCTAAACAACTAGCATAAAATAGATCACGTATTTTTAAAACCAAAAAATCAAATCTAATTGTAATTATCATTTTCAAGGTAAACAATTTGGCGAAAGTTGTCAATTTGAAGGTTTGGAAGGTTTATAAGTTTGACCAGGAGTTTACTTTGATAAAATCGGGTTTGGATTGTTGTTCCAGGAGTTAGAATAGATTTGTTATGTCATTTGGAACTTGTTGCAAAATTTGAGGTATTCTGAGTTGATTTGATATGGTTCAGCAGGAGTTTTGAAAGTAGAAAGTTCAAAATTTTATTAATTTTGATTTGAGGTGCGATTCGTGGTTTTGATGTTGTTATGGATGATTTGAGGCCTTGAATTGGTCCATGTTATGTTTCAGAATTTGTTGGTATGTTCAGACGGGGTCCTGAAGGATTCAAGTGAGTTTCGGACGGGTTTCGGACAATTTTGAGTCATGTTGGTAATAGCTGGTTTGGCTGGAATCTGGTGTCATCGCACCTACTGAAGCTTGGGCACACGTGCGGAGCCACATAAGCGGGAAAGAAGGAACATAAGCGGAAGTATTGGCCTGGGATCAAAGTCCGCAAATGCGTAAGATTGGATGCGGAAGCGAGTTTGCAGATGCGGACATTATTATTGCAGAAGTGCGTACGGATTGGAGGGCGAGAAACTGCAGGTGCAGGATCGAGGGCGCATCTGTGCGTCCACGGAAATAGCCCCTTGAAACGCAGAAGCGCGGCCGCAGAGGCGGAAATGGTATTGTAGGTGCAACCGGTGGTGAGTTGAGGCTTTCTCGCAGGTGCGAGTCATGTGCTGTAGAAGCGACAGTCGTAGATATGACTTTGTGGCTACAAAAGCGGACTCACTGGCAAACTTTTATATATTCGAAGGGTTGGTTCATTTTATCACATTTTGGAATTCAGAGCTCGATTTTGGGCGATTTTGGAGAGACTTTTCACTACATGGATTGGTCTAAATATTTTTTACTTTGTTTTAATAATATTCCATGATTCCATCTTCAATTTTTGGTATTTAATTGGTGATTTTGAAAGAGGAATTGAGGATTTTTGTCTAAATTTTCCTAAAGTGTATTATTGAGTTTTCATCATTGTTTCGGAGTCGGATTTGAGTGAAGTTAGTATGGTTGGGCTCGTAATTGAATGGGTTGTCGGAATTTGTGAGTTTGTCGGGTTCCGAGGTGTGGTACCAAGGTTGACTTTTTGGGTAACTTTGAGTATTTGATTAAAGATTCGACCTTTATCGTTTGTGTTTATTTCCTTTGGAATTATTTGATGTATTTAAGTTGTTTTTGGCTAGTTTCGAACCGTTTGGAGTTTGGTTCGCGCGGGATGGCATTTTTAGAGTATTATTTGACTTGCCCGTTATTAGATTTGGCTTGTTCAAGGTAAGTAACATATCTAAACTTGGATTTGAGGGTATTTAATCCTAGGAACTATGTTATATGAGATGTATTGGGGTGGCGCACATCCTAGGTGACGGGCGTGTGGGCGTGCACTAGTGTAATCAAGATTCGAGTTGACTTTAGATTATTGCTAGATTTGTTTTACTGTTATATCTTGTTATATCCGTGTTCTCCCTACTTGTTGATTATTTCAGATGTGATTCATGTTAGAAATCATGTTGAGGCTATATGATTATTTGTTTGAGACCTAATGAGACTACTTTTGTTGTTTTGGGAAATATGATTTAACTATAATTATACACTCAATCATGATTCTTTATTTGCATATCATATTTCAGCCTCTGTTCATTACTCGTTGTTACATCACACATTATTGTTACTTTCCATATGTGGTACTGTTTGGGCTGAGTGATATGAGATTGTGAGCCTGTGAAACTTGAGAGATTGATGACTGAGGTGGGCCTGAGAGCATGTTGAGGGAGTGTTAGTTGGATCGGGTTGCACGCTGTAGCAGGCCTTATTATTATTGTTATTGTTATTGTTATTGTTATTGTTATTGTTATTGTTATTGTTATTGTTATTGTTATTGTTATTGTTATTGTTATTATTGTTGTTATTATTGTTATTATTATAAATATTATTATGTGGATCAGATCGCATGCCACAGCAGGCCAAATTGGATTTATTATTATTTGAATCGGGTTGCACGCAGCAGCAGGCCTTATTGGCTTTATTATTAGCTTTTAGGCAGGATCCGCCTCTCCGGAGTCTAACATATCAGTATTCAGTACAAGCATAATAATATATATGCATGTCTTTAGTGAGGGGCATTGACGTCAGGAACTCGTACAGTGCTGAGTGGTTTTGTATGTGTGCGTGCGTGTGTGTGTGTGTGTTTGTGTGAGATAACATGGGCAGTGAGTCGGGCACCATGAGAGTGTGAGTAAATATCTTACCTAATCTTGTTGAGGGAATAACCCTTAGAAAATGACCTTGTTTGTCTATTTGACATGTGCGAGATGCGACGTATATGGAAAGTGACGAGCGTATGTATGGGTGCTATGTATGATTCATGATCAGAGTAGTTTGTAGGCTTTTATATGCCTTGATTTGGATATTGTGCCTCTTGCTGCCATGCTTTATATGTTTGTATGACTGTGTGAGCTTTGTGAATTATGCTTATGATCATGTATAGGATTTGATTCCCTATTTGAACATACTATTTGCTATTGTGTGGCATATCCGCCCAATATGAGTTGTAGTTATACACTTTGCACACGCATACACCTTAGCATGCTATTTATCAGTCCATAAGTAATTGATTAGATATTCGTTATTCGTATACATGTGTTCTTGTATATGCTTTTTGTGTGACGGATGAGATTGGCAGCACGTAAGTGGTTTGTGCGGGTTGAGTTAATATGGCACGTCACTTTGTCCATGCAGTTTAACGTGAGTCCGTATAGGTATGGCACATGAATTGTCCTTGTAACGTGTGGATAAGGATCCATTCCCCCAGGGCCTGCGCAAGCCCCCTCTCGTGATCGCAAAGGCCAAGCTCTAACCAATTCCCAGCTTGTCTCCCTTCTACGCGAACATGACTCCTAGGGAGAGAACATAAAGACCAATGCCACAGCTCTACAAGAACGCTACCTCCATCTCACGAAAGCAAAGAGCAAAACTAGCCTACCTTAGAATCCTTCTTCGTGATCGTGAGACATGCTCCATGATCGCAAAGCACACCAGACACCAACAAAATTCTGCAAATCCAACAATGCTCTGTGTGGTTCGAAACCTACTCGAGCCACTCAGAACCCTATCCAATCATACCAAGTTCATAAATACAATCCGAACTGAACCAAAGCCTCCAAACTCATACGATAACATCACATCTACGAATCAAAGGCCAAAACACAAGTTGAACTTCTCTTAAGTTCAACAACTTCCAACTTCAAACCAAGCGTCCAATTTAAGTCTAACCACTTGTCACGACCCAAATTTCCCACCCTCGGAAGTCGTGATGGCGCCTACTAGTGAAAGCTAGGCAAGCCAATCATTCCAAATATTTTACCTTTTCCATTTTTAATCCTTTAACAGGTGTGAATTAAAATTATATAAACAGCGGAAATAATAAAGCGAAAGAATGAAATGTAACAATTTAATAATAATACCGACACCAATCCATAAATATAAGCTACCCAGAACTGGTGTCACAATCTCACAGACTATCTAAGAATACTACAAATAGGGTTCGAACAAAATAAATACATGTTTGCATCTGATATAATAAAGAACAGAAGAAAAACTAGATAGGAATAGGGATGCCAAGGCCTGCGGATGCCTGATGGACTGAAGGCAGCAACCTCATTGTGGTCCAAAAGTTGCAGCACCGGGATCTGCACACAGTGTAGAGTGTAGTATCAGCACAACCGACCCCATGTGCTGGTAACTGCTTAGCCTAACCTCGATGAAGTAGTGACGAGGCTAGGACGAAACTACCAAATAAACCTGTGCAGTTAAATCATTTACAGCGGAAAAATAAAGGCAAAAATTTATAGTTAAAGATGGGAGGGGGGAAATATGTTGCAGGGAATATCAAGTAACAACAGAAAACCAATAGAAGAATGTAAAGAAAGTCATAATTTAATTATTAGCAAGAATCAAGAACTCAATAACACGTGCACGGCATCACTCTTAGTGCTTTTACTCTCATCCTCACCATAAAAAGATCAATAGAATCGACACAGCATCACCATTCGTGCTTTTACCTCACATAATCATGGCACAGAATTATCCTTCGTGCATATCACTCACATCATGGCACGGCATTGTAAATCATACGGCACGACATCACCCTTCGTGTTTTTACCTCACAATATCGGCACGGCATCACCCTTCGTGCATTAACACTCTCAAAATCATGCACGACATCACCCTTCGTGCTTTACACTCTTCCTCACCCAAGCAACAATCACAAAGCAATTGGGGCAAGGGAATCAATAATATCACAATAAAATCCCGGTAAGGTAACAATAGCATAACAACAATATCCCGGCAAGGAAAACAATATCATGAGTAATAACATCCCAGCAAGGGAGACAATATCATAAACCTCTTCTCTTTTCCACAATTACTTTACAACTCAATTCTCAACTTGAGCCAACGCTTCACAATGTTCAATTACCAATAATACTTCCACAAGCCTTGTTCGACAATAGAAATCATCATATAAAGCATAGACAATACGAAACGGAGTCACATCAATCATAGTATAAGACTCACGGGCATGCTTGATACCGACGTATAGATACTGGTCACCACACCTATACGTCGTACTCAACAATTAACACATAGAAAATAAGACACAACTCCTAATCCTTTAAGCTAAGGTTAGACCAAACACTTACTTCAATACCACGAACACAATTCAAGCCTCAACTATCGTTTTACCTCTATTTTCCACCATCAATTCGCTTGTATCTAGCCACAATTTACTTAACGATATCAATAAATGCTAAATGAATCAATTCTAATGCATGAAAATAGGCTTTCTAAAGATTTCCCCAAAAAGTCAAAAATTGACCCTGGGCCCACATGGTCAAAACCCGAGGTTCGAACCAAAACCCGATTACCCATTCATCCACGAACCCAAATATATAATTTATTTTGAAATCAAACCTCAAATCGAGGTTCAAATTCCCAAAATTTAAAAATCCTAAGTTTTACCCAAAACACCCAATTTCCCCCATGAAATCCCTTGATTTTGAATTGAAAGCATGTGAAAAGATGTTATAGATTAAAGAAATGAGTTAGAAATGACTTACAATTGATTTGGAGAAGAACTTTTCTTTAGAAAATCGCCCAAGAGAGCATAGGGTTTGAGAGAGTTTGAAAAATGAAGAAAAATGCGTCTAAGTCCAAATTAATTGGTCGCAGATATCGCAATTGCGACTAGGATTCACAATTGCGAACCCCTTCAGGACTTGTTGTCTTCGCAAATGCGAAGAATCTGTCGCATTTGCGACCACGGAAAAATCCTGTCACCTTCGCAATTGCGAAGGGAACATCTCATTTGCGATTGGGAGGGCTTCGCAATTCCCACCCAGTGTTCGCATTTGGGAAAAGGGCCTGCCCAGGCTTGGTTCGCATTTGCGATATTGGGGTCGCAATTACCAACCCTGTCCACTTCGCAATTGCGAAGCCTGACCTCGCAATTGCGAGATCAGAGGCCTGGGCAAAAATACCAGATACCAGCACTTGCTCCTAAGTCCAATTTCACTCCGTGTCCTATCCAAAACTCACCCGAGCCCTCGAGGCTCCAATCCAAACATGCACGCAAGTCTAAAAACTTCATACGGACTTGCTCGTGCAATCAAATCATCAAAATAACATCAACAACTATGAATTAAACCTCAAATTTATGAAATCACTCAAGAACATCAAAATTACTATTTTCTCAACTATAGGTCCATTTTATACCAAACCAATTCCGATCTTTACCAAATTTTACATATTCAACTTAATTATTATTTCAAACTTGTACCGGGTTCCGGAACCAAGATATGGGCCCGATACTATCAAGAAAATGCATCAATTCACTTCTAAAAACCTTTATATTTTCAAGAAAATAATTTTTTTAAAAATTCAATTCTCGGGCTTGGGACATCAGAATTCGATTCGAGGCATACGCCCAAGAGCCATATTTTACTACGGACCCTACGAGACAGTCGGATCACGGGTCCGGGTCCGTTTTCCAAGAATGTTGGCCAAAGTCAACTTTATTCAATTTTAAAAGTCAATTTTCTTATTTCACTTAGTTTTCACATAAAAGCTTTCCGGAAACGTGCCCGGACTGCGCACGCAAATAGAGGTGAGACAAAAAGAGGTTTTTAAGGCCTCGAAATACAGAATTTACTTTCAAAACGAGTGGTGGCCCTTTTGCGTCATCACACCAATTCGGATTACAACCAGACTTTGCACTTATGTCCCGGAATACTTTTAAAAGAAACAAAATATGTGAATTTCATACAAGTATTTAGTTCAATAAAAAAATATTAGTATAAAAAAAATAATGTGAAACATCCATGGGTGATTCGACTATAAGGCCAGTAAAGCAATTACTTGGGGCCCCAACTTTTTGGTGCCCCATTTTTTCTTTAAATATGTATTATTAAAAAAAAATGTGTACATTTAAATTTTTTTAAAAAAAAATTGGACCGGAAGTACAATAACTTTAATATGAGGATCGTTGTAATAATTAGAGAATGGAATAATTTTTAATGAATTGTTTCCTTACATGGGTAGGGTAACTATTTTTTTTATTTTTTGCCTCATTTATATCCTAATAACTAATATGGGGCCACATTATTATTTATATATTTACCTTTTTCATTCTCTCTTTTACTATTCTTATTCTCAATATTGGCTCTACCCTTCGGGGTAGGGGTAAGGTCTGCGTACATATTACCCTCCCCAGACCCCACTTGTGGGATTATACTGGGTTATTGTTGTTGTTGTTGATTCTCAATATTGAAAGATCTCTCAATCGACAACTTACCACAGCTTACAAGTTATCTTTTTACTTAGGGTCTTTCTTTGAAATTTGATTTTAGTCCCCAATCATGTTGAGACGGCCCCGGAAACATCTTAAAATATCAGAGAAAACAAAGAAAAAAGAATATAGTATAAAATGTTGACATGAGGATTACGTCGTTTAAATTCCCGCCAAAAATAAACCTACTACGCACAATAATACGAGTAGTTGTTAACCTACGATGCACATTAATACGAGTAGTTTGGGTCCCCTACACTGTGTATGCACCAATCTATTTACAAAAATAGGAATACACACCTAGTGTTTTATGTTTGCACCATGCCTAATAAATACATAATACGGCCCCCAAATATATACTAACATAAGCCATAGTTAATTGATGTTTTTGCACCTCAATATAACACAATCACCCCAAAACCATGATAAATTATTGTGGTTAGAATTGAACATTATATGTTGATAACGTTTCTCCATATCTTCGCAAATAAATATAACCTTGAAGATTTACTTTATTGTTATTTAAAAATCATAAAGCTATTAAATTACTCTTTCGGGAGTAGCGGGCAAAAATCTTACCTATACAAGTTTATAAAATTATTAAAAATAAAATCCAAATGCATGGCGGATAATCCGGTAAAAAGCAGGGAACTTGGAAATGTCCTTTTCGGCTTAGAGACAAATTACATCGTCACAAAGTCCTTATTTGAGGGCTGCGTCAAAATAAGTTTGCCCTGTCAGGCCAGCCCAACCCAACCCGCTATTTAGGTAGGGCTGGGTTGAAATTGTTTTAGTCCATTTAAAATTAAGGCTTATAAGCCGGGCCCAAGTTCGTCCGCTGGCCCTTAAGGCTTGACCGAGGCTAGGCCTAGGCCTGCCTATAGGCCAAAAATTAATTAAATTCAAATTTAAATATTTAAAAAAATTAAAAACTAAAAAATATTAATTATTATTCTCATTTTCCAATCTTAGATTGCTCGTTTACCTTTCCATATCAACTAGAATTTATATTTTTGACATGCATGTAGTATGAGAAAATTAGTTTTTCCTTTGTTTAACTAACAACGAACTAGGAAAGTTTTAAGTGGCCAATAATAATTTTTTTTCAAAAGAAAATATTACTTTAAGTGGCCAATAATTTGTTTGGTACTTTAATATATTATTAATTATTAAATTGCTCTTTAGTATAGGAAAAGGTCAAGTTTTAATACACAAAGAAAATTGAAAACACTAACAAATTTCATGAATTTTAAAAATTTATGGACTATAATGATGAAATCAACAAATAATGTTAAACCTAAATTAAAAAAACCTTAGCATATAAATTAATTAATGCAATTCCTGAACCTAAGGAAAGTGAAAAAAATGTACTAAAAAAATATTCATGTAACATTAGAAAAATGAGAGCTAGAGATATAGAGAATTTACATTTTAATTACGAGATTCCTTGTCAAATATCAAGATTCTTGTACACTCTAAATAAATAAAAGTCATTCATATGATTAAGAGATTATGTCACAAAAAAATATCTAAAGATTTAAAAAAAAAATTCTAAAAACATTGAAGGGTCAGCCCGCCGTAGCCCGCAGCCCTCTTAGGATTGGGTTAGGCTGGCCATTTTAAGGACCATAAAGGACCGGCCCACCCTAGCCCACCATATTTAAAAGCCCACAAGGCTGGGCTGAATTTTAGCCTATTTTGACAGTTCTAGCTGTAGTTAGCGTATTAATCAAACAACAATTTTCATTAGTCCATTGAATAATTGCTTGTTTGCCACCACGAAAAGGATTCCAGTTACCCATTTCACCGAAAAATTAAATTCTGTATAATGATTTTATCCGTTTCCAATTTTATCGAATGTCGCCAAACAGACAACTAGACAAGTTCTCATCGCCTCCTTCCCCTTTTCATCAGCTGCAGAATCAATGTGTTTTCATGTGGTTGAATAAAACACGCGCTACGCAATACTTATCTAAAATAAAGCCGCAGTCCCATTCTACTTTGGAATTCGGAATAATCAAAAACCCAAGTGAGGATGTGAAAAATTGGTCAAGCCAAGGTTGTCCTAGGGTTGCTATAGACAGGCCAAATGTAGCAAAGGCGTTTTGGGCGGATTCCTTTGGAATCAAGCTTAAGTTAATCCTCAAACCATTCACCCTTTGCCTGATTGGCTTAGCTATTGTTTCCGTTTCTAACACCCATCCAATTCTTGATATCATCTCTGGACTTTTTTTCGCTTTCTTTATCAAAAGATGGAAAGGGTGTTAATTTTAAGGTTTAATAGCAAAATCATGTTCATTCGCCCTCCGATAAAGCAAAGCTGATGCCTCCACCCTGCAATTTATTTATTTTATTTTTGGTGGATAAATCAAGAAAGAGAACCAACTTAAATTACAATGGTAGTAATAAGACTGCAATCGTACAATAAAAAGATCGTACCAGCCAGGATGAACAACAAATCGACCAGTGGAAAGCGCCCAGTTAACCTGTTAGACAAACTTGCAATTAAACCTCTAAAGATACCTTCCACATAAATAGTTTAGCGTCGATTTAATCCACATGCAACGTATTGTATGTGACTCAATTACTAAGAATAATTAAGTAATGATGTGACTCAATCACACAGATCACGTACGGTAGACTTCTCCACCAGCAGCTCTCTACATTTACTTAAAACATTTCATTCTCATTTCCCCAAGCGGGCCACTAGTTTCTTTCCCTAATTTTTGGTGCAAATGGGTATGGGATGTGAGCAGTGTAAAGTGATAATATTGGGAAAAATAACACACCTTGTCTGTCCCAAGAGAATTGGCAACCACATGGGTAACCTGCTCGTCAATTTGACCACTGCAGACAGCACCAAACTGTTCAGCTGTCTGCCACAAAGGATGAAAATGAGGATTGGCTTCACCAACAGGAAATACTCTGCTGAAGACAATACGGCAACCTGCCAGAATCTTCTGTTGTTCTGTGGCTAAGATGTTCCTAACATCAGCTTCATCTATGGACCGATGTTCGAAAAAATTCTGATGTATTCTTTGAATAACCTAATTGTATGAAATGATACAGAATATTAGTACCAAGAAATTACTTTCCTAGAGACTTCTTATACAAAATCAAACATCAACTCACCCCCAAACAAGAGGCCAATGTCCCATCTTCTGGTCTTTCATCATGATCAATCTCAAGAAGAGAAGGACCAGGGAGACCAAATTGTCGTCTACTGCAAGGAAAGTAAATATACCTATAGATACAAAAATATTAATCATAGACATTTGAACAGCACAATATTTGTCATAGTACGCAGATATACTTGAGAACTCGTTCATGAATGACATCAAACATGCAATTACCTCTCCACAACAATCAAATTTAGCTTGTTATGTGGCCAGACTCTCACAGAATCATCTATAATCACAACAGCAGACTCCATGCCCAAAACCCCCTCCAAGTCCTTACTCTTAGGAATCCTTTCATCCCCATCAAGTGGATCTCCATCGTCACCCCTGGAGATCACTCGTCCAGCAAACAGATCCCCTTTTGGATCTAGCAATTTTGCCATCTCAGTGGCATATAGCTTGTTCCCCATGGTATAGAGATGCAGCTCAAAAAGCTTGCTAGCCTAAACCAGCACATTATTACAAAAAGATAAAAATAAAGGGAACATTCAATATCCGATCTCTAGCTATATATACATACACACATATATTAGAAAAACAATTACCTTTTCCAAGAAATTCCAGATCCCAGGCCGTAATTTTGTCCACATTCCCATGTGCGGAAACCGGAAGAGGTGCTTATAAGGTTTTTCACGGTCTTGTTCCTCTTTCTTCCTCAATATCTCTTGATGGACTGGGTCGATTTCAACAAACTGAAAAAGAACAAGACCATAAAATAATCACTACACAGAAACTAAGCTCAGAATCTACGAGGTCTAAAGGATTCTTGCCTTTGCTGAATTGAGAAGAGTATGGTCCAAGTCCAAAACAAGACAGAGCTTCCGAACAGAAAACATTTTCTTCTGTTCCTCAAGCCTCCTAGTCCTTTCTCTCTGAATAGAAGCTCTCTGCTGGTCACTATACCCTTCAAATAGGTGCTCAACATTTCCCCAAGAGCTCTGCAGTTGCAATGAACCAGGAGGAGCTTTTCCAGAAGCTAAGCCAGCATCAGTCAGCAGTTCACTTGACTCAGAAACTGCCCCATTTCCTTCCAATCTACTAGGATGAACTTGCATATGTTGTGCTGGAGTTTGAGAAGCAGCTGATGGTGATGTGGATGTTGGTGAAACAGAGATCATATCAGCAATGTTTTTTAAATTTTTGGTGAATTGGCGAGCAATGTCTGGTGGTGTAGTAGAAGGTATCACAGCAGACTTTCTATCCAACTGGTCTTCTGGCCTTTGGACACAATGACTGCTTATCATTGCTTGTGTGCCCGCTACACCCGTTTTACATTGATCAGCAGATCCAGAATTCCCACTCTTTTGAACTGCAGTATTATGAAGAACACGCCGAGGGTCGCGAGGTTTCATCCGGACTTTAGCCACTTCATCCTGCAAATCCCGACAATGTAGATATTTGGAGGATAACTAAATTAACAAAAAATATCAAACACTGTTTAGAGAAAAGGAGAAACCTTAAAAAGTAAGGCAGAATGTGCAATAGAAGCTGTAAAGAACTCACTGCAAATGAACTCATTCTTCAAAAGGTTGTAAATAAACTTACTGCTGCTGTTGTCTGTGTAGGAGTCTGAATTATTCCAACTGATCTCTGCCCAATCACAGAAGATTTGGGAGCAGCTACGTTCGTTGATGGAACTGCTCCAAGAATAGAGCTAGAACTAGAAGCTACTGTGGTAGTTTTAGAAGCATCTGCAGACTTCTGCTGTTCCAACTTGATTATATTCATCCATATTGAAGGATTTATAGCGATGTCTTTTAATAGAGAATGCAAATTTGCAGACGTACCAGTCAATGGCAAGTTCACATCAGCATTAACTATGACACTAGGTATAGTATTGCTAGTAGAGACACTACTTGTTACTTGCTCCAATTTCCTAGTGTCATTGTCACTGCTATCTGTAACATAGTTACTACTCGTAATTGGCAATCCCACAGTTCCTCTATGCTCTAACCAACCACCATTTCCAGTCGAAGGTCGCACATCACTCACAATGATTGAGTCAGTCTGTTCACTTCTTTGTCTCTTCAACAATGGAGCATCAAAGGCTGGTTGCTCTACTATCTTCTGCTTTCTTGAACCTATCATCTCTAAAGAAGCCTCTAATTTTAAATCAATGTTTGGGATAGGCAACATCTTCTTAGTCAAGTTCTGAGCAGCTGCTTCGCTGGTTGCCAATCTGAGTCTGGGATCTCTACTTTTTGCAGTAGAAGATCGCAAAGAAGGATTTGGCAGAAAACTAAGAGGATCTGCATTCCGAGCAGTTCCAAGCCCTTGTCCAGCCAGAATATTTGTCGGGGGAACAGAAGAAACTATTGGTTGCCAAGTGCTAGATGCATTCAGAACGCTGGCATTATGTCCAACATTAGAACTGGAGACCTCCCCGCCGGTGTCCCCTTCCCCACTATCACCCTCATTGGATGGGGTTGGACTTGGAAACTTTTCACTATCAAAAAGGGAACTTCGACCAAATTTTTGTTGATAGGAGGAAACAGCTTTAAGGGCATCAGTTTCATAAGGATGCAATAAGGAGCTCCCTTTCTCAAGAGCACCCGTAAACATGGGCAACTCCGGTTTCACCACTCCATGTGTCTGCGTGGATGCTTTTGCAATAGGGAATATTGGTGCAATTTCTCGCGTAGGCGACGGAAGAGTATCTATATCGTGGTCTTTATGGAGGTCTAACAGAGGAACAGATAACCCTCTAGCTTTAGAATTGGCTAATCCTGGTTTTATATATTCAAATGACACATTCTGCTCCTTAGGACCTGAAGATTTGGTAGACTCAACATCTAAATCACACTTCTTTACAGAAGTACAATCCTGATTTGCATTTTCAGAAGATGAATGAGAATCATTCATATCTAACACTTTAACAACTTTGATCACATTGTCCTGGTCATTGTCTTCAGTAATTGAAGAAACAGCTGACTGGTTTATAGAGAGAATCACCGCATCCACCTGGGACATAAATTAAACAGCATAAGCTACCAGTAAGGCAAGCATTCTCAATATATATATGTACTTTTATGGAAAACATACCTCTTTTAACTGCTCAGAAGACAAAAGAGCAGGTACTTGGCTCTTTACATGAAGAAGTAACCTGCAAGCAAGTTAGAATGACCGTAAAGTCTCCAAATGCACTAGGAACTAGTATATATACCGATGTCAATCACAAGACGCAAATGTAAAAGAAACAACAAAAACCTAGATAGAATCTCTCTGTTCTGTTCCTTCTGATTCTGGTTCATGGAGCAGAAAACCTGCAAAAGAAAGAGATTTAAGCATTCAGAAAACCACACTTTTTTCAGTTATGGAATTGGCTTGAAAGATGCGCCATCTTACAGAATTTACGATTTGAATTGCAGTCATAAACAGTTGAACCAGGTCGTCGGAATCTGGAGAAGCAGCTAGTTCCCCCACGCTGTCCAATGAGTTTTGCAATTTGGAACAGACCACAGGAAAGGATCTAACAGCAGACAGATAGAGCATAAGTAATTAGTCAAAAAAACCATTTAATTGCAATCAACTTCTGAGAAAAGCTTTCTTGTGTATGTAGTTATTTTGCAAATACAGTTTTAGATCCAAAACTCCAAAAAAATAGTCCACTTTACTTACTTCTCCATTTCGTCTACAGTAACACTAAGAAGTTGTTCCCTAATCAAATTTGCCTCCTCCTTTGATGTTTTAAAGGAATTAAGTTCATCATCATTATTGGTAGCACCACCATTTACCACAACGACATCAGCATCCGAGTCGATCTCGCCTTCCTCCAACTCTCCTTCCTCCATAGTATCGTCGTCCACATGAATGATGACCTTTTCCACCATATCAGAAGAAGATTCCACAGACTGCTTGGAGTTGTCGTCAGTAGTCATGACGAAGAGTTCGTTTAGAGGCTTATTCTGCACAGCCTGAGCCCAAGCCAGGTTATACAAACCCCGTGCGTAGTCCCTCGAGATTGGGTACTTATATATATCTTTCATGGTCCAAACCCTAGTACTCGAATTTTGATTTTGATTATTCGAATTGACAACCTTAGTAGTAGCAGTAGTAGTAACAGTAGTAGATGTAGGTGGGTCTTGTTGCTTATTGAAGGCATCCTCACTGATTTCTTCAACCGATGCCGAATCTGAGATCTCACCCTCCTCTACATCTCCAACTGCTGGCGTATTACATTCTTCCATCCTAGGGTTTTTTTTTCTTTTTTAAATAAATAAATACAATTGGATTCAAATCAGCAAATACAAGTATAAATATGCTGAAACTAATCTCACACAATGATTCTGTACACCCACAATTAAAAAGAATGAATTTGAATTTGAAACGATTAAGAGCGTAAATTTAAAAATTAAAAAAAATAATAAAAAAAAAAGGGAATCCCACAGTTATGATTTTTGGAAACAGCGATTATTAATTAATACATACATTTATAAATCGGGAAATTCGGATAAAAAGACAGCGGGATGGATCTGGAGAACGTTCGAAAAAGGCTTCTATTATTATGAAACGCAGGAGGAGAGCAAGAAAGGCTCTCTAGGGAGGAAGGGAAGGGAATTTAAGGGTAGGGGCAAGAATCTAGGATGGCTTGGCAAGGATCAATCTCAGTCGTCCATCTCGTCCCGTCCCATCCCAAATTCAAGTAGATTTGGTAAAAATAAGACTGCCCCCGCACACCAACGTCAGTGCCACGCGGTCTCAATTTTTTCCCTTAGAATGAGGGAAACTTCAACCAAGCAAAATTGAGTGCGGAACCAAAGTAACCTGAAAATTCTACAAAATAACACTAATAGTGGCAAGGGCAGGTTTGGAATAGCTTATTGGGTTATTTAATACTATCATTTTTAGGATGGTAAAATTGCTCGAGGAATAAAGGTGGAGTACAATAATTTTATTGTATAAAAATAAGGGTGATGTTCAAAATTACAATAACTATAAGGGTATCAATCTATTAAGCTACACTACGAAGGTTTGGGATACGGTGGTGGAGATGATAGTGAGGAAGGGTGTGTTATTTGTGAGAACCAGTTTGGATTTATGCCGGGATGATTGAGTACATAAGTCATTCATCCTGTTAGGTGGTTGGTGGAGCAGTATAAGGAGAGGAAGAGGGACTTACATATGGGGTTCATCGGCCTAGAAAAAGGCACACATGTAGCATACACATGGGCGATTAAGGACATATACGACGTAGCCAAGACCTGGGTAAGGGCGGTGGGAGGAGACTCTTATCACTTTTCATCATAATGGGGTTGCATCTAGAGATCAACTCTTCGTTTTTGTTTGCCTTGATAATGGATAAGTTGACGTGATACATTCAAAGGGAAATACCTTGATGCATGTTATTTGAAGATGACATAATTCTGATTGACGAGACGTGAGACGGTGTTAACGATAGGCTAGAGGTTTGGAGGAAGACCTTGGAGTCTAAAAGGCTTAGGTTGAGCAAGACTAAGACAGAATAATTATAGTGCAAGTTTAGTGACGTGACTTAGGAAACTAATGCGGAAGTGAGGCTGGACACAAAAGGCATCCCCAAGAGAGGAAGTTTCAAGTACCTTGGGTCTATAATTCAAAGTAATTGAGAGATTGATGATGATGTCATACATCATACTAGAGCGGGATAGATGATAAGGGAAAATGAGGATGTTGAGATGAATGTTTGGGCATACTAAGAAAGATATGATTATGAATGAAAATATTTGGGACAAGGTGCGAGTGGCCTTCATGGTAGACAAGATGCGGGAAGCGAGACTAAGATGGTTTGGGCATGTGATAAGGAGATGTACAAATGCCCTAGTGAGGAGGTGTGAGAGTTTAGCTATGATGTGGCTAAGAAGAGGTAGCGGTAGGCTGAATAAGTATTGTGAAGAGGTGATTAGGCATGACATGACACATCTTCAGCTTGCTAGGGACATGATACTTGATAGAAGGGAGTAGAAGTCGAGGATTAGGATAGTAGGGTAGTAAGTAGTCGTGCGTAATTCCTTTTCGTACATCTATTGCATTTCTATACTTGTAGCACTAGTGTAGTCCCGTATTTCCTATTCTTAGATTTCTAATACTACCTTTATTTTTATTTTATTGCTTGGGTTATTTTATTTTTTAGCTGTGGTTTCTGCTTCTCTTTACATGGATTCTTTTCTGTCGTATTTTCTTTTCTAAACTGCTGTCAAACTCTTGTCGGTTGTTGCCTCTTGTACCTCAACCAACTTAAGCATGTAGAATCTACCACGTCTTAATAACAATCAATTATTCTCTTTCCTAATCCCCTTTATGCAGCCTCCCATGACTCTCAATTAGTTCGAGGCATTGTTGAAGAGAACCTCGTCGGGATAAAAGCCACGATATCACGAATAAGGCGTTGTGATTCGGCATGCCAATATGCCCAACTACGTCATAAACCACAGTAACACTCACATGGGTCTGAAAGTTTCAGTTCACAAAAATTATCATCCCTCTCTAGCAGAAGGTTGTATCAAACTCAATTTGAGTGTTATCGGGACATAGATCACCAGAATAGTTGCTTTGATTAGAAGTGCCTTAATCACTAACATTCCAGTCCTTTGAAAAGAATACTCACTAATCGATATTTCTCTGCTCGACATGGCTAGCAATGTTAGGATGTTTATAAATTTCTATGGAATGAATCCATGCTTATATAGTGAAAATAAAATGCAAATAGTATGTAATACACATCATCATAAAGACCTAAAATTTAATATGGTTGTGAAAACTTATTGGCATCTGACATCTCACAGTCAGTTACCCAATCAGATGTGGTGATCCATCAAGACTGACTTAAGTTAGGATACAAAACATCTTTATATTGTTGTTCTCCTCTTGAATACGATTCAGGGCTTAATTGTAATGATCATTCAAGTTATTCGACTATTTAACCCTTCATCCAATGCCCAAACCATATCTACTGCTCCAAATATCTCTCCAGGATAGAATTTGATTTAATTGAAAGAATTACTTCCACTATGACATAGCTAATGGATTTTGATGTATGTTAGGTAAACATCAATCACCCTTTTATACTACACATATTTCTTTAAATTTGTATTGTAACGACCTAATCGGTCTTTTTGTACTTTTACATTATGTTCAGCGGTCTAAGATTTTGAGTGGCTTTATATAATTCATAATGACTTGCTTGTATAGTTGGTTTCGATGTTCGATAGGTTTGTCATTGATTTGAAAAAGTAATTCTCAATTTGGAAGCTTTAAGTTGGAAGAGTTGATCAAGGTTTGACTTTGAGTAAACGACCTTGGAATTAGGATTTGAAGGTTCCAATAGGTTTATATAGTAATTTTGGACTTGAACGTATGTGCGGGTCGAGCTTGGGGTGGTCCAAGAGCGAGGCAGCGCCTCATATCAAAAGTTGGAAATTTTGAAAGTTAAATGTTAGAAAATTTGGTTTGAAGTGGAATCTTGGAATTTCAGAGTTGAATTTGTGTTTTAGAATTTAAGCAAGTTTGTTATAGGTATTCAAACTTAGTCGGATAATTTGGAGTCGGCCTAAGGGGCTCGAAAGTGAATTAATTGCTTGTTACGTAAGTTGGTAGTTCTTAAGTTTGGAAGTTGGAAGAATAGGATGTTTGATGACAATTCCGTATTTTGGCATTTCGATTGGCATTCTGAGTGTTGGACAAGTTTGGATTGGCATTGCGAGCTGCGACAGAGGAGCCACCAGTAGCTCCAGTTGAAAGTGTTTACCGTGAAAATGGTAACAACAATTAAATTTGTAAATGAGATTCTAAAAATATGTGATCTATTCCCGAGCTAGTTGTTAGAGCAGTTGATGCTAATAATATGGAGTTTGAAGATTAAATGCAAGCTAAAACGAGATAATAATAAAACTGAAGGGCCTGCTGCAAGGATACAGGTCTGGTCGATGAAGGACCTCGAGGTCGATGTTAGGATCGAGCTCTGGCTATCGGGGATAGTCGGGGATGGGATAACAGTTGAATATATAATCAAACAAGGCTCTTTATGGCCAATACTAAGGTATAAGATGAAGAACGAGTAAGAACGCGATGAATATCGAGGTGGCCTTGGACCAGTGAGAATTAACAAGCTTAGAAAGAAAAGAGAGAGAGATATTATTGCACTTGTGGAGAAAATGGAGCAACATCAGTCCGTTACAAGGTAGTGTGAGTCCCTTTTATATAGGAGGGAAACTCAGCTACAAGTACGTGGAAATTAATTACAAAGTATGGAGATGGGATGGCTTGACGCGATGCCTTAGCATAGGCTCTGTATAGGCCAGCCCTGTCAGGCCTAGCCGTGTGCCTTGGGAGATCCCCCTTCGTCTTGGCTTCGTACTCCGTTTTCTCTAAGTCGGGACTCGACGAGCCCCGAGGTCGGGAACTCATTCGTGGACTCCCGTCCTCGGGGTTTCAAGGCATTCTTTTGAAGTGACTTGACAGCAAGAAATCAAGTCCTTTGATTTTGCCGCGTACAGATAGTCTCCGTGTTTCCCATAATGAAGTGATGGGAAATGATTTTGACTCCTCGAGCTCCTTACAGCGACGTCATTCCGATGATGCGACTCCTGGCGCGAGCTTTGTGGCAACTGGGGCATCCACGAGCTCATGCATTTTTGACTTTATTCAATGCACTCCTGATTCCCGCTCTCCAAGGTGAAGGTACCGCCATCAGTTCATTTTTCCAATAATGCATTAACTGCGTCCGTCGGTCAATCTTTCAAAGCCTCGACGATCATGTCGTAAGACCCTATAAATAGGGGTGTTTTGGTGAGTCTTTCCTATCCCAATGCCTTTGTTGGCTTGCTTGCCTATTCCCTCTTACCATTTTCTTCTATCTTTGAACATTATGCTTGGGGCTCATGGCCTCAAGGCCGTTTGGCGGGGCTTCCTTAGACTGTATTGTGGCCTCCTATCGGGACTTCCCTTTGTCGAGCGTAATCGCGTTGTCCCACTATTGTTGTGGTCATCAATATCCTGGCCTTCGCTGCTGTTATTGGCCCGAGGTAATGAGAGGATGCAGGGTTGGTTTTACCTTTGCGTAGACGGCCATTCAGATTATGCACCGTTGCTCACTCTTCTACCTAGGCCTGGTGTGGCACTTCATTCCTAGGGCTCTTTCTTTCCCAAGGGATAAAGTGGCACTACCATCCGTTGAGGCTGGGGCCCACCGAATCTTCAACCTTTGGCTTTGGAGGGCCATGTCTCTTTTCTCTGCCTCCTCTGTGTCCCCTCCTTTTCCTCTTCTTCATCTTCTTCGGCGAGAATCCCTTGGGGGATTGAGCTGGGAACCTATAGGAGGTGGAGGTTGAAGGAATCACCCTCGAGTATGCGTGCTCGAGAGGGCGACGCTCGGTGATGCTGATATCGGAGATGGATCTTCGAGGGTGGACCGGGCCCTTGGGTTTCATCACATGTACATCCTTATGTTCCTCCTGTAGATCTCTGTAGGCTTTTGTAATTGTATGTAAGGACCCCTTGAGGGCTATTGTACACGAATCTTTATGAATATGGATATATTTCATTAACTTCTGCTTTCAATTCTTGCTTTGTAATTGCATGTTCTCATGCCCTTCGAGGCTCTTTGAATGCCTTCTTTTATTTATTGATCACTAATATCTGACTTGGGTGCAAGCTTCTTTCCGTTCCTCTACTGATATACATGGCTCTCTTTTGAACCATCGTCGTACCTCGGACCAATCCTGGATTGATCCGATAGACCCGGGCAGTCGGGGCCCTCCAAACTGTAAGGAGATAATACGCCGAATTCTGGGGCCTTCGGGAATGTTATCATGAATGAAGGTCAGCTTTGGGTACCTGGGGGTCCCTTTTGATCTTGAAGTAGATACCCCCTTTTTTTATAAAAATGTGTAGGATAAACTTCTGCTGAGGAGTTGCCTGTACTCAGGTGCTGCCTCGGACCTTCGTGGAGCTTTCATGATCGGAGCTTCTCGTGATTATTCCTCTGTTTTAGAAAAAAGGGGGCTACGAGACCAGGTACTTGCCTTGCGTCGAGTGATGGTATTGAAAGCTTCCTGAAGTTCGACTTCTTTTGGTCGAGGATCCTCGGAGCAGAATGCCATCTCGAGCTTAGAGATAATACGTACGGCTCTTTGAGTCTTGGCTCCTCGTCGTAGGATGCTTTCGGGATCGGTACCACCCCGTCGATTTGCATCGAGACTATAGGTTTCTCGGGGCTCACTCTGGGTAGGCGAGTTATCGCTGCTTCTCGCATATATGTGGGGCGGCTTCGGCTTCTTCGCAAGACCTCATTAATTTTAGATAGATGCTCTTTCGCTTTGGCATAGGGTTCTTCATTTCTTCAGGTGCAAAAAGTGTTGGTGCTTGCCCTTGCTTCGATCTGTTAATTTTACCATAGTCATGGCAACCACTTCAGGGACGGCCCGGACCGGCAGGGAATAGGGAGTGCTGCTCCCGGCGCTCAGGAACCGCAGGAGTTCGCCCTGAAGACGGTGTCTTTGATAAGAGGGGAGCATCTAGAGCTTTTTCAAATTTTACGTAAGCGAAAATCAGATGAGTAATAATGTTGTCTCCCTTGTTGCAGTAACTTCCTGGACGCCGGGCGAAGTCCTTGACTTGACCGGCTAGGTCCGGGGGCTGGTGACCCATTCGTCCTATGATGAGCGTCGGTGGCGAGCTGTATTCTGTGCCAGATGGGGAGCGAAATACCAAGGTATATGTGCACGCTGCCTTTGCCATGGCCTTCGTATATTAGAGGTAACATTTTTCCCCTTTCATTTGTATTGGATTCGTCTCTTGTAGATATCGGACGGTTCCTTGGGATGAGGCAGTGCTCTCCCGAAGAGTGGAAGGAGTTGTCGGCCTCCTAGCTGAAAGACGATGGCAATAAGAGGGATCGGCACTCGCGGTGTGATAGAGCTTTTAATGGTGCTGATCGGGCCCGTGTTTTCGAGAAGAGGGCATCGTCCGAGTCTGCTGCTCCCACAGTATCTGTTTTTTGGTCGGCGGTTCCTTTGAGTGAATATGTTGTGCCCGAGGTCGGTTCTCCTGGGTCGAAGAGGCAGGATCAACAGGAGTATGTTCCGATTTCGAAGAAGTCCGTCAGCTTCGCAGTTCTCTTGTATTCCGTGTCCTCCTCCCTCTATTGAACTATCCTTGTGCAGGCCTGTGATAGGCTTATGTCTGAGCTGCTCCGTCAAGGGGCCAGACTTCAGAAAATTCTGGACGAAGGCGAGTCCTTTAGGCTCCTTAGCGAGGAGAAGGAGGCTGAGTTGCAGCATTGGCGATATGAGGCGTATCGGAGCTCGAATTACAAGAGCTATTTGATGGAGCAGGTAACTTTCTGCGACTCGTATTTTGCTCCCTTTAGACCTTAAGGTTAACCCTCTTTCGTTATATTAGCTGTAAAAAAGGACGGAGGCCTTGAAGTACCTCAAGGACGATGCCGACCGCGTCAGAACTGCCTGTGGTGAGCTGAGGGCTCAGGTGCTAGCTCAAGCTTTAGAGGAGGCAGGCACCTCGGCCAAGGTCCCAGCCTTTGAAACCCAACTCCGCTTGGCTCGTGATAATGCCAAAGTTTAAGCGGATATGATCGGGAAACTTGAATCTGATCTCTTGAAGATCAGGGCTGAGATAATTGATGCCTGGGCTGAAGCGGTGTTAAGCCAAACCAAGGCTGATCCGGAAATGTCGATTCGTATGAAAAATGTTGCGGACGCCCAAGCCGAGCTGTAGCCCTTTGGAGCGGAGCGTAGATTTCGCCATTTTGTCATTTTGTTTCTGATATATGTAGAGCATGTCTGTAGATGGAGAGTGTGCCTTTTGTATGTAATATAAGAGGAAACTTGAAGCTTTATTTCTTCTGCATTTCTTTTCTGTTATTGCTCTTGACCAGGCAGGCTGGTTTTGGTGGGATCCTCGTAGGTCCGGAACTGATCGGACAGGCTCGGGGGCTCTTAAGTGCGATCCTTGTCGTGAGCGGGTGCTAGGGCCTCCGTGCTTTGCCCGGCTGTTTTAGGCTTAGTTCCGAGTCGGGCTTCGACTCGAGCCTTCCTGCCCTTAAATCATCTATGCCCGTACGGGCAGGTAGTAATTGTTCCCATTTTTTGCCCTTGGGCATTTACCGTTTAGACTAATTTGGGTCTAGTCTCTGAGTCGCATTGCGATTTGAGCTTTAATTGACCCTCAAGTTCTTTTTTGCCTGCATGGGTGGACGGCAATGGACTTTTGTGCTTTGGGTCGAATCGGCCTTACTAGTGGGTGGCCCAGAGGCTCACTTGGTTGGCGATAGTTGCATTTATGCCGTGCCCTTAGGCATATTGTAGTTTAGCCATTTCGGGTTTAGTCCCCAAGTCGTGCTTCGATTCGAGCTTCAATTGACACTCAAGTTCTTTTCTGCCTGCATGGGTGGATGGCGATGGCCTTTTGTGCTTCCGGTCGAATCGACCTTACTGGTGGGTGGCCCGGAGGCTCACTCAGCTGGCGATAGTGGCATTTATGTCGTTCCCTTAGGCATATTGTAGTTTAGCCATTTCGGGTCCACTCTCCGAGTCGCGTTGCGATTCAAGCTTCAATTGACCCTCAAGTTCTTTCCTGCCTGCATGGGCGGATGGCAATGGCCTTTTGTGCTTCGGGTTGAAGTGACCTTACATGTGTGTGGCCTGGAGGCTCACTCGACTAGTTGATAGTGGCATTTATGTCGTGCCCTTAGGCATGTTGCAGTTTAACTATTTCGGGTCCAATTTCCGAGTCGTGTTGTGATTCGAGCTTTAATTGACCCTTAAGTTGTCAATTTTTTAGCTGGTGACAATGGCTCTTACGTTGTTTTGGCCATTGAGGGCTTTTAGTATGTGGCCTGGAGGCTTGCTTAGTTAACTATTTTGGATCCTATCTCCGAATCGGGTTACGATTCGAGCTCATTTTAATCCTCAAGTTGACAAATTTTTGTTGGCGATAATGGATCTTACGCTGTTTGGTCATAGAGACCTTTTAATATGTGGACCGGAGGCTTGCTTAGCTGGCGACAATGGCTCTTATGCTGTTTTTTCCCGTGGGCTTTTTGTAGGCTTTGTTTTCCGCTCGTTAAGGTCTTTTGAAAGATTTTTGCCTGACCCGTCGTCGGTTCTGGAAGAAACTTGATTTTAAGTCGTTATCGGCGATGTTTCAATCACCTCGGAAGGTTCATAGCTCGTGAGTAGGTCGAAGCCTTGTGATTTGGAGCTGACATGGTCGAAGCTCATTTTTTGCCTGTTGAGGGAAGCCTGTTTTAACCGGTTCTTTCCAAAGTATATTCGAAGTAGTGGCCTGCGATTTTTGTTTAGCGACGGTCGGGCATCCCCGAGTCGCGTTAGTATGGCTGTATCAGCCGTTTTGACCATAGCCATATGTGTTTGGCCGTAGCCAGTTTTGATCCTGAGTGACAGTTTAGGCATCTACACCGAAGGTATGCTCTTTTGAGATTCTTACAAATGTGACATATAGCCTAAACTTCGGGATTTTTATACTTGTTGAGGTCTTACAGTTTGTCATGCCTGTTGAGGTCTTACAATTTTTGTAGAATAGATCTGGTTATGCCGAGTCTGCCCGCTAGGGGTCTTACAGTTTCGGGTTTTCCAGCGCATGGCGATTGGTGATGATCGACAGTCTCTGAGTCATCGAATTTGTTTAAGCGTGAAGACCGCTTTTTGTGAGCTCGGAGTTGCCTTATAGGGGCTTTATAAGCCCGAAGTTCTGACCCTGGGGTCATGCGAGTGTTGAATTGCTGATGCTAAGTCTCCGAGTATCTCGGGATGTGCTTGGCCCCTATCGAGGATATACTTGAGATTTCCTTGCTTGGATAATAAGATGTTGAAAAAATGTCCTTCTATTGCTTGGTGTAGACATACATTGTTTCATCGTTGTAAGCCCGGCCCGCACAGGCGCGGCTTCTCAGACCATTTGATCTGGTACATAGTTCCCGATTGGGGTTTAGTCTGCCGTTTCCCGATTTTCCCGAGGGGATGGTGCCCTTAGAAGCAGATCATCACTCGTCATTGGACTATAGAATAAGGACTGCGATCTTATCGGATCCACCTCTAGGGTACGTTGCTCCGCTAATAATCTTACTGACAAGGCCCTCTATGGGGCGGAAGCCCGACTGAGGTCTAGGGGTCTCTGGGTAGAGTTAGAACCTCCAAAAATCCTGGCCAACTGTCTGCATATAGGTTAGTGAAAAAGTAACAAGGGAATAAAGCAGTTCTTCCTCACTGCGGGATGTGTAGGTGACATTTTGAGATTTGGTACGTTCCTACCTTCCGAGGTGTGAGCCCCGATATAACCATCCGCTGTGACTTATTAGGTTCTACCGAGGATGTGGTTTTCTTACCCTTTGATCCTTCCGAGGGTGGGGGCATTGGTGTTGGCGATGCGTCATATGGTAAAGAACTTCCTCTCATTGCGTATTGCTTTCTGTTGACCTATTTTAGTTCTGCCTTTTGCGAGGGCTTCCATGATTTTGGCGACGCGGGGCCGACGTTGTCTCCAGGTGGTGTACCAGCGGTCATCTGAATAAGACGTCCGTGCTTTGCACCTTCTCCATGATACAGATCTCGACGTCCTAGCCCGAGCTCATACGGGTCGTATTAAGAGGATGGTCTTTGTGGCTTCACCATTAGGAATTCGCCAGGGATCCGGGATGCGGGAGTGATTTGGTCTGTTAGCCGGACCGCCCTATTGACTTTGGTTCGACATCGTTGTTATACAGGATTGAACCACTTAAATTCACGAACACATGTTTTATTCGAAATAGATCAAATGAGCGAGAGGGTTACCAATGCATCAGTGTGATGCCGAGGCGAGGCATCGATGTCTTTTTCCCTGGATGTAAGGGTGTCCTCCAGAGTACTTCCCTGGACCTGTCTTTTCCTAATGGCGAACATTTTCACTTTCCATTTTATGAGTCCGCGGAGGGTGTTGCCACTCCTCCACTATCGTGATAATGAGTCGCGGCTTGTTCACTTCATCCTTCTCGGTTGCCTTCCTTCCTTAGGGCTGGACTCGAACCCGACCGCTCGATGGTACTCAGCGGCGATTTTCATTGAGTAGCACAATTGTCATCTTTCCGAGATAGGGGTCATTTTTTACCTCGTGGTCGCTCGCGCCCTGCAGTTCTCGCGTTGGGTTGTGGTTCTTTTGAAAGGGTCTTAGTCGAACAGGTCTGAGTCGCTCGGCATCCCTGGTTTCACTTATGGTGATCATGATATTTGGTATAGCAATGTTGAAATCGTACTTTGCTGGGGGGCTCCTCTATCGGCTGTGCCTAGTCAGATCCGGTTCCACTGAAGGTTCCTCGAGGATGTGGCCCTCGAAATATTTCCCTACCATTGCGATATAGGTTGTATCTTGCGGCTTTCCTCCCGTTCGCGGCACATGGATGATACCTCCATCTGTTTGGCATCAGTTGCTTTGCTGGGAGCCTGCTTGGGTATACCTAGATCGTAGAGGTTGCTGGGCGGTTGTTCGTGGCCCTGATTTGTGGTCGGTGCTGGGTACGGGCATACGACCAAGTCTCGGCTGGGTGTCTGACTAAGTGTCATTTGAAAAGACCTGGTGTTGTCGGGCATGCCTCATTTAAACTTCGGGTGAAGACCTGTGTTACCCAATTATCCGAAATCGGGGATGATCTCACTCGTCCTATCGGTGAATGAGGTATGAATTCTTGTGGTGTTTCATTCTCTTTTCGTTCAGCCTCCGATGTGTCAAGCTCTTCCATTACTGCTTCGATGGCATCAACATGTGCTTCTGCAGAGGAATCCACTGGGTTAAGCGAGTATGTGAGATCGGGCACTAGGCTACGGCACCACATCATGGTTTCTTTCTAGAGTATTTCTCCGAACTTCTTCAACGATACGGGCTCGAACTTATCATCCTGAAGGTCGCTACCTTTCTCCACGCATGTGTAAGCGGTGGTGCGCTCGTCGGGGTCCGAGGTCCTATCGTGCCTAGGGAGTTCTAGCATTCTGGATTTCTGTGAGGCTGGTTCCGGGACCGCTTCCCCGGGGAAGAACTGTTGCATGAACCTCCACGAACCTGACGCGATCCTTTTGGAGAGGTCCTCGAGCATCTTCACTATTGCGGGGTCAACCACTGACCCATTATTGCTTGATCTTTCGGGTGCTTGCTCGGCGGGGGGAGCTATCTCTGGTGCCGCTGCGCTAGGAGCCTTCAGATGGCTCTGTAGCTGGGCGATAGCCAACTGCTGTGCCTGCAACATTTCAAAAATATCGTGAAGGCTAACTTCCTATGTTTCCCGAGCCAGGATTTGTTGGGATTCTTGTTGGTCAATATGTTGAACGCTCCTGTCTATGTGAGAAGTTCCGATGACATGTTGTGAGTCCTGTGAGTCCGTGTCTGCTAGAATCGGTCTGCGCGCGTTATCAGGATTCAGTGGTGGTGCTCGGACAATTGGGATAGCCATGCCTTTTTCCCGTGATTCTCGAGGTTGTCGTTCTCGACTCCGTTTACCGAGCCAAACATTTTGACCTGAAATCAAAGGATCTTGGATAAGAAAAAGTGTGAAAGATAATGTGAGTTTGTGCAACGAAACTAGCAAGAAAATAATCACTATTATTTTTAGCCCCACGGTGGGCGCCAAACTGTTTACCGTGAAAATGGTAACAACAATTAAACTTGTAAATGGGATTCTAAATATCTGTGATCTATTCCCGAGCTAGTTGTTAGAGCAGTTGATGCTAATAATATGGAGTTTGAAGATTAAATGCAAGCTAAAACGAGATAATAATCAAATCGAAGGGCCTGCTGCCCGGATACAAGTCCGACCGATAAAGGACCTCGGGGTCGACGTCGGGGTCGAGCTCGAGCCATCGGGGATAGTCGGGGATGGGATAACAGTTGAAGATATAATCAAACAAGGCTCTTTATGGCCAATACTAAGGTATATGATGAAGAACGAGTAAGAACGCGATGAATATCGAGGTGGCCTCGGACTAGTGAGAACGAACAAGCTTAGAAAGAAAAGAGAGAGAGAGAGAGAGAAAGAGAGAGATTATTGCACTTGTGGAGAAAATGGAGCAACATCAGTCCATTACAAGGTAGTGCGAGTCCCATTTATATAGGAGGGGAACTCGGCTACAAGTACATGGAAATTAATTACAAAGTATGGAGACGGGATGGCTTGACACGATGCCTCAGCATAGGGTCTGTATAGGCCGACCCTGTGAGGCCTAGTCGTGTGCCTTGGGAGCTCCCCCTTCATCTTGGCTTCGATCTCCATTTTCTCTAAGTCGAGCCTCGATGAGCCCCGAGGTCAGGAACTTGGTCGTGGCCTCCTGTTCTCGGGGTCTCGAGGCGTTCTTCCGAAGTGACTTGACAGCAAGAAATCAAGTCCTCTGATTTTGCCACGTACAGAAAGGCAGGCACCTGAGGCCCCTGTTTCCACCCCTGTACTTCAGGAGACTCTCGCACAATTCTTGAGCATGTGTGGTACTCTAGCTCAGGTAGGGTTGATTCCACTTGCACCAGCTATATCTCAGGCTGGGGGAGGAGCTCAGACTCCCGCATCCTATACCCTAGAGCAATGGGTCCATATTGATCAGGTCCCAAAGGTTATACCAGTGCATCCTATTATCTCAGTTCAGCTTGAGGTTAAGGCAGCAGCATCTGAGGAGGAGCAACTAAGACTTGAGAGGTATAAGAAGTACCATCCTCCTACTTTTAGTAGCCTAGCAACGGAAGATGCACATGGTTTTCTAGAGAAATGTCACTGTATTCTCCGCACCATGGGTATTGTGAAGACGAGCAGGGTTGCTTTTACTACATTCTAGATGTCGGGAGTAGCGTATTATTGGTGGTAGGCTTACGAGGAGGGTAGCCCGGCCGATGCAGCTTCACTCACATGGGCTCAGTTCTTAGAGATGTTCTTGAAAGAGTTTGTTCCCCAGAGCCTTCGGGATGCATGGAGTGTGGAGCTTGATCAACTGCACCAGGGTACTATGACCGTTTTAGAGTATGCTGCCAGATTCAGTGAGTTGTCCAGACATGCACCTGTCTTGGTTTCCACAGTCAGAGAGCGAGTGCGTCGATTTATCGATGGGCTCAACTATGGTATTAGATTCAGCATTACTCGAGAGTTGGAGATAGATACCTCACATCAGCAGGAGGTAGAGATCGCACAGAGATTAGAGTGTATGTAGGGCCAGGAGAAAGAGGATAGGAAGGCCAAGAGCCTTAGAGATTTTGGCGGGTATACTGGTGCTCGTGCCCCAGTTGCATCCCATCATGGCAAGGGCTATGTGAGTCATCCAGTTCATTTAACACTTCCTTCTAGTGGTACTCTGGCTACTTCTAGGTATCAGGTTGCCCATTATGCACTGTTAATGTCTAGTGCACCTCCTACATGGGATACTTTCAACGGTCAGTCCATCTGACCAGGCCCGATCTAGTTTTAATAGCCACACCCACTGAGAGCTTGCTTTGAGTGTGGTGATACCCGACATATGGTGAGGGACTACCCCAGACTCAGGAGGGGTGCATCTCCACAGACTACTCAGGCTCCACGTATTCCTCTAGGTCCACAGACTTCTCAGGCCGTGGTTGTTGCTCCACCTGCACAACCAGCTAGATGTGGAGGTCTGGAGGGTAAGGGTATCCCTAAAGAGGGAGGCCAGGACAGATGCTACACTTTTTTGGGTAGGACGGAGGCGGTTGCATCTGATGCAGTTATCACAGGTATTGTTCTGGTTTGTCATAGAGATGCATCAGTCTTATTTGATCCAAGCTCCACTTACTCATATATATCATCTTACTTTGCTCTGTATTTGGGTATATCTCATGATTCTTTGAGTGCTCCTGTTTATGTGTCCATTCATATGGAAAATTCTATTATTGTTGATCATATGTATCGGTTGTGTTTACTATTATTGGTGGCTTTGAGGCTAGAGTTGCTCTATTATTGCTCATTATGGTAGACTTTTATGTTATCTTGGGCACGGACTGATTGTCGCCCTATCATGCTATTTATGATTGTCACGCCAAGATAGTGACATTGGATATGTCAGGTTTACCGCGGTTGGAGTGAAGGGGTACTTTGGATTACATTCCTAGTATGGTTGTATCCTTTCTTAAGGCACAGTGGATAGTTAAGAAGGGGTGTGATGCATACCTAGCCTTTGTGAGAGATGTCAATGTTAATACTCCTATCGTTTAGTCAATTCCGGTAGTGAGAGACTATCCAGATGTATTTTCGGTAGATCTTATGGGCATGCCGCCCGATAGATATATCAATTTTGGTATTAACTTGTTACCGGGCACTCAACACATTTCTATTCCACCATATCATATGGCCCTAGCGGAGTTGAATGAGTTAAAGGAGCAGTTGTATGAGTTGCTTGATAAGGGTTTCATTTGGCCTAGTGTGTCACCTTAGGGTGCTCTGGTTCTGTTTGTGAAGAAAATGGATGGTTCTATTTGTATGTGTATTGGTTATCGGCAGTTGAACAAGATTACAATGAAGAACAGATACACATTGCTGCACATTGATGACTTATTTGATCAACTGTAGGGTGCAGAGTGTTCTCAAAGATTGATTTGTGGCCAAGGTATCATCACCTGAAGATTCGGGATCCCAATATTCTGAGACTGCCTTTAGGACTCGGTATCGTAATTACGAGTTCCTTCTAATGTCATTTGGGCTGACCAACGCCCCAATAGCATTTATGCACCTAATGAACATTGTATTTTAGCCATATCTTGATTTATTTGTCATTATGTTTATTGATGACATCCTGGTGTACTCCCGTTGTCGGGAGGATCATGAGCAACATTTGAGGATTGTGCTCCGAACCTTGAGAGAAAAGAAGTTGTATGCAAAATTATCAAAGTGTGAATTCTAGCTTGATTTGGTAGCGCTTTTAGGTCATGTGGTGTCGAGTGAGGGGATCAAAGTAGATCTAATGAAGATTGAAATAGTGCAGAGTTGGCCCAGACCGTCTTTAGCTACTGAGATTCGGAGATTCCTTGGGTTTGTCGGGTATTATCAACATTTCGTAAAGGGTTTCTCATCAATTATTGCACCTGTGACCAGATTGACCCAGAAGGGTTCTCTTTTAAGATTGTTCGAGGAGTGTGAGGAGAGTTTTCAAAAGCTCAAGGTTGCTTTGACTACAGCCCCAATGTTAGTATCGCCTACGGGTTCGAGGTCTTATACTATGTACTATGTTGCATCATGCTTTGACCTTGGCGCGATGTTGATGCAAGACTATAGGGTGATTTCCTACGCATCTTGATGATAGGCTATAATTGTGTATTTTAGTCGCTTATTACACTCTAATTTACTACACTTTAATTGAGTTTGAGCTTTAATTGCTAGTGTTTTGCACTAAATATATGTTTTATGCCTTGTAGGAGGGATTTCGATCTATGTAGGCGTTATGGAATGAATTCAAGTGATTTGGAGCTTTGAAGTCTGAGGAAAAGCCCAAGACATTAAGCTGGTATCGTGTTCGGAGGTCGTGTACCAAGTCCGGATGTTAAAAGAGGACGAAATAAGTTCACTTTGAGAAAATTACACTACTGCGCCGCATGGGACACCGCAAGGCGTGGCGCAGCAGTGTAAAATGCTACCTGATGCAAAAAGTTGAGGCTGCTGATAAACTCCATTAGCGCGGCGCATGGTGCGGCGCGACTGTACAAATTTCACAGAGCCGGAGTCCTATTTCATGCAGGAGATGGTGTTTTTGTCTGGGCCCGACCCTACTTGGTATATATACATGGAAAAATATTATTTTGGGGAGATCGAATAGAATTTCGACAGATCTTAGACCTAGGGACACACTTTGGACGTAAGGAGAACTCACCACGCTTGGAGGAGACTTCTAACTAGTTTTTCTTCTCTTCTCTTCCTTTAATTTCATAGTCCATTAGTTCTAGAGTTTTGGGTGCTACATGAACGTTGTAGTTTGAAGCTTGAATTGTTCTTATTATTTTATCATATTGGTTTATTTATTCAATCGTGCGCTTAATTATTTAATTGCTTGATCACCAATTGAATACTATCTACGAATCTAGGATTGAACTTGGGAGAGGGAATTCTAGATTGCATATAAGATTGAGTAGAGCAAGATCTTAACTCTTAGGGAGGGCGTATTTGCTGTTAGGATAGGAATATACCTAATTGCCTTTCTTGGTTACTATACAGGAATTATTAATGCGTTCTTGTTAATTCTAATTCCATAGGAATATAGGCGTTAGATTAGCTTGAATAGGCGAGTTGTACTTCGGGAGAAGGCTACGAGCAATATTAACTCTGTCAACCAATAAACCAGATAAATTAATTAGACGATTTAAGTGGAAAACTCAACGGGATTGTTAGCTAACCCATAACTCTAGAATATTCACCCACATTGAATTCGCCGTTAAGCTTGTCGTTGTTTTCTTTGATCTCTTAATTTGTTACTTTAGATTAATTTTAGTTAAATATTCATACTTTAGGATTCGCTTGAATAGATTAATTGTTTGGTTTAATTTAGTTGATAGTTAATCACAAGTCCCTGTGGGTACGATATCTGGACCTACAATCCTATATTACTTGTCGACCACGTATACTTGCGTGTGCGTTTGGGAGCAACAAGTTTTTGACGCCGTTACCGGGGACTTAGAAATTAACTAGTCTACTAGGTTAGATTTTTACTTTTTTTCTATTCAAGTTTCTTTTTATTTTTATCTTAGTTTAATATTTTATTATCTTTGTTGATATGGCATCTTGGAATGATAATTGGTCGAATATTGGTTATTCTTATTATGGTGATCTTGTCCATATTGTGGAGGACCACACTTGTGGCAACATTGTGAATCTCAATCTTATGGGTGGAATATTTGTAATATGTGTGGTGGTCAAGGTGGCCATTTGGATGGTTGTCCTAATTCTTATTATCCTTCTCAGAGTTCTTATTATAATGTTTCTAATAATGTTTATGAGTTTAATAGGAGCAATGAAGTGGAGGATATGGAAAGCATGGCTCGTATTATGGGCATGATGAGGCAAATAGTCGAGCAACAAAGTCTTGATACCTTAACGATCAAAAGACTCCAGGCTAGAATGGATGAATTAATAGCCAATTTCCAAGAAGAACCTCAATTCGATGAAGAGAGCGAGTTCCCACAAGAAGATTATTTTGAAGAAGCAGATATAGTGAGCCAATCTTGGTTTGAGGAACAAGCTCAACTGATAAAATCTCACGAGTTTCTCCGTGATGGTCTTTCAAATATGACAGAACAACTAATAGAAGGAAGAACTGAGCTCAGGCAAGAAATAGACCAATTTGGCTTAGATATCCATGACATTCATGATCAATTGAATAAAAAGGTTGAGGCGTCTGATGCCCTACAACCAATTTTTGTGGATACTTGCCAGCTTGAGGAGCAGAAAGAGGAATTCCAACTATCCGACCAAAATATTATTAATGATGCCAAGGTTGACAAAGAGTGCAAAATTGAGGATGTCAAAAATAATGCAATTTTAGAGTTGGAGTGTATTGGACCTCATCCTAAACACTTTTCAACATTGTGTTTGGTTGGTGACATGGAAATTGATCCATTCGAGCATATGGAAGAGCCAATTGATGAGGAACAAAGTGTTTATATTCTGAAATTTACAATTCCAAAAAGACAAAATGACATCCCTCACTTAAAAGCTAAGAAGTGCAAGATGCGATATTATTTACTTGGTCCCTTTATTTTCATACCACCGCCCCAGGAACGTGACAAAAAAATTGATGCAAAATTGAGGTCGCAATTCATATTCTCAAAGTGGAAGCAAAAGTGGTGAAGTGATGGCGTCGTGCCGTGACGTTAAATCAAGCGCTTGTTGGGAGGCAACCCAATTCCATTTTTTTCTTTTCTTTTTCTTTTATTTATTTTTTATTTTATTGTGTTGATTTTTTTTTTGTAGTATTAGTTTTATGTTTTGTAGGAGTAGAAGCAGGAGGCAAAGCCAATAGGCATGCGCAAAAGCGAGCAGGTGTTTGAAACTAAGTGTGAAATACCTGCACAAGGGATCATACCTGGGAGAAGTCTGAGTATCTTGTGAGCTGCTAATTTTTCGGCCTTTGGCCTACCAGGGAGTCTCTTTTACCCTCTTGTTATTTATAGTGTGCATTGAGGACATTGCACAATTTTAAGTGTGGGATGAAGAGTTTGTCTATGTGATTTTCTGTGCTATTTTAGCTTAATTGTAGTAGGAGTTTTTGTCAAAAAAAAATGGACTTTTCCCAATGATGGATTTCCTAGACAGTTTTCTTGAGGGGTTTAAGTCTAAAGAAAAAGGACAAAAAGATTTTCTTCGTAGGTAGTGTAGCAATTCACCCTTGGTTTTTCTTTGAGCAGCAGTTCTTTTCAAAGGGTTTTGTTTGAACCGGGTGTAGGTAGTTTTATTTCTTTTAGGAGAGAAGCCATTGTGTTATGATTAAAATTGAAGCAATATCTTTTAACTTTGTCGTGCCTTGAGAATAGTGAGTACTTTTGTTGTGACGCTTAAGTTCAATTTTTAACTCTTGTATAAGTACCTTAAATTGTATGATCTTAACTTTGCTTAACTTCTTTGACTAGCGTGTCTTGATGAGTCCAATCCTGAGTGAGTTATGTGCCATGTGTATGTAAGGTTTTGTATTATTCTATGCATTGCATTTGATGTCTAGAACTTGCCCCGTGTGTTTGCAAAGCGAAATAGTAGTTTTGTTCAGTCCTGGAAGTGATATAGGCGTTTCTTTGTTGAGCCATATAAATATTTGACCCGCCTAATTGTTATGTATCATAATTAACCCCTTTGAGCCTATAATCCTGTTTCTTTGGCAACCACATTACAAGCCTTACCCATTTGTTTGAATGAACCATGTATTGGAACTTTTTCACCTCTCATGAGCACTTGAATTTTTATGAACTTTGTAAAAGTTAAAGTGTGGTTGGTTGGTTTGGCTTTTGAGTGGAACTAATGAAATAAGGAGAAAAGTGCACTGTTTTGAAAAAGTAAGAGCCACATGAATTGGAAAAAAAATAGTTGTATTGTTGTGAAAAATAATTCTAGATGATGGTGGCTAGTGATATACTTGTGCTTAAAGAAGTGGGGAGTTAATCTATGTTGATGTGAATGTGGAGTTATGGTTTGACATAAGTGTAATATTAAAGTATATGTATTAAAGTGCTTAGGGAGGTATAGTCACTCTTATATCTAAATGTATCCTACCTGTCCCGCAGCCTACATTACAACCAAATAAAGTCCTACTTGTCCTAAACTGAATGAGCTCGATTAGTAGAGTAATATACTACGAGCAAGTCTATGGTGCATCATTTGTGGCATATGAATGTTATTTCTGAGAGTGAGCGAATTCTTTCTATCTTGAGTTCCTAATTGTTCTTATATTTTAGTGTGTGGAACTACTCTCTTTTATTGTGTGAGGGCACTTAATTCATGAAGAAAATGTAATGTCAGTGACCTCTATGTTAGAGTAAGTGGGTGAGTTGCGAATAATGCATGGTACTTGTGAGTCAAATCTTGAGGTGAAGATGTTACACTCTTGTGTTTAGTCTATTTTAAATAATCTTGGTGTGATGAGTTAGGAGAATTGCTTAAAAGGTTGTGTCTATATAAAGTGCAGTTTAATTGCTCGAGGACGAGCAATGGTTTAAGTGTGGGTTGTTGATGATAGGCTATAATTGTGTATTTTAGTTGCTTATTACACTCTAATTTACTGTACTTTAATTGATTTTGAGCTTTAATCACTAGTGTTTTGCACTAAATATGTGTTTTATGCCTTGCAGGAGTGATTCCGATCTATGTAGGTGTTATGTAATGAATTCAAGTGATTTGGAGCTTTGAAGTCTGAGTAAAAACCCAAGACATTAAGCCGGGATCGTGTTCGGAGGTCGTATACCAAGTCCGGATGTTAAAAGAGGACGAAATAAGTTCACTCTGAGAAAATTACACTACTGCGCCGCATGGGACGCCGCAAGGCACGGTGCAACAATGTAAAATGCTGCCTGATACGAAAAGTTGAGGCTGCTGATAAACTGCATTAGCGCGACGCATGGTGCGGCGCGGCTGCACAAATTTCACAGAGCCAGAGTCCTATTTCGTGCAGGAGAAGGTGTTTTCGTCTGGGCCCGACCCTACTTGGTATATATACATGGAAAAACGTTATTTTGGGGAGATCGAATAGAATTTTGACAGATCTTAGACCTAGGGACACACTTTGGATGTAAGGAGAACACACCACGCTTGGAGGAGGCTTCTAACTATTTTTTCTTCTCTTCTCTTCCTTTAATTTCATAGTCCATTAGTTCTAGAGTTTTGGGTGCTACATGAACGTTGTAGTTTGAAGCTTGAATTGTTCTTATTATTTTATCATATTGGTTTATTTATTCAATCTTGCGCTTAATTATTTAATTACTTGATCACCAATTGAATACTATCTACGAATCTAGGATTGAACTCGGGAGAAGGAATTCTAGATTGCATATAAGATTGAGTAGAGCAAGATCTTAACTCTTAGGAGGGCGTATTTGCTGTTAGGATAGGAATATACCTAATCTCCTTGCTTGGTTACTATACAGGAATTATTAATGCGTTCTTGTTAATTCTAATTCCATAGGAATATAGGCATTAGATTAGCTTGAATAGGTGAGTTGTACTTTGGAAGAAGGCTACGAGCAATATTAACCCTGTCAACTAATAAACCAGATAAATTAATTAGACGATTTAAGTGGAAAACTCAACGTGATTGTTAGCTAACCCATAACTCTAGAATATTTACCCATATTGAATTCGTCGTTAAGCTTGTCGCTGTTTTCTTTGATCTCTTAATTTGTTACTTTAGATTAATTTTAGTTAAATATTCATACTTTAGGATTCGCTTGAATAGATTAATTGTTTGGTTTAATTTAGTTTATAGTTAATCACAAATCCCTATGGGTACGATATCTGGACTTAAAATCCTATATTACTTGTCGACCACGTATACTTGCGTGTGCGTTTGGGAGCAACACATCTCAGCGGTTAAAAATCCATGAGAAGAATCATCCAGTCCACGACTTGGAATTGGTAGCTATTGTTCATGCCTTGAAGATTTGGGGGTAGTATTTGTACTATGTCCCTTGTAAGGTCTATATTGACTACCAGAGTCTCCAGTATCGGTTCAAATAGAAGGATCTTAATTTGCAACAGTGGATGTGGTTAGAGTTGTTTAAAGACTATTATATCACAATTCTATATCATCCTAGGAAGGTCAATGTGGTGGTTGATTCCTTGAGTCCAAAGGCGGAGAGTATGGGTAGTTTAGCATATTTACCGGTAGAGAAGATGCCATTAGCATTGGATGTTCAGGCCTTGGCACACCAGTTTGTTAGATTGGATATTTCGGAGCTTAGTCGGGTTCTTTCTCGCATGGTTTCTTGGTCTTCTTTATATGATTGCATCATAGAGCGTCAGTATGAGGACCCCCATTTGTTTGTCCTTAAGGACACTGTAGGGCACGGTGATGCCAAGGAGGTTTCTATCGGAGATGACAGTGTGTTACGGATGTAGGGTCGGTTATGTGTGCCAATATTTATGGGTGACGTGAGTTGATCCTTCAGGAGGCCTACAGTTTGTGGTACTCCATTCATTCCGGTGCCGCTAATATGTATCAGGATTTGAGGCAGCACTATTTTTGGAAGAGAATGAGAAAGACATTGTGGAGTATGTAGCTCGGTGCCTAAATTGTCAACAAGTGAAGTATGAGCATCATAGGCCATGTGGGTTGCTTCAGAGATATGAGATTCCCAAGTGGAAATAGGAGCGTATTACCATGGACTTTGTTGTTGGGCTCCCACTGACTCACAAGAAATTTGATGATATATGGGTGATTGTGGATAAGTTGACCAAGTCGGCTCATTTCATTTAGGTGGTGACTATCTATTCTTTATAGTAGTTGTCTAAGATCTATATCCACGAGATTGTCCGACTTCATGGCGTGCTTGTATCCATCATCTCTGACCAGGACATACAGTTTATATCGCACTTTTGGAGAGCCGTATAGCATGAGTTAGGCACACGGGTTGAGTTGAGTACAACATTCCACCCCTAGATGGACGGAAAGTTCGAGCGCACCATTCAGATCTTAGATGATATGCTTCGTGTTTTTGTTATGAATTTCGGGGGTTCTTGGGATCAGTTATTGCTGCTTGCGGAGTTTGACTACAATAATAGCTACCAGTCGAGTATTCAGATGGCTCCTTATGAGGCCCTATATAAGAGGCAATGTCATTCTCCAGTTGGGTGATTTGAGCCTGGTGACGCTAGATTGTTGGGCACAGATTTGGTTCGAGATGCCTTGGAGAAGGTCAAGTTAATCCAGGATTGGTTTTGTACAACATAGTCTAGGCAGAAGAGTTATGTCGATCGGAAGGTTCGTGACATAGCATTTATGGTTGGAGAGAGGGTTTTGCTTCGGGTTTCACCCATGAATGGTGTGATGAGGTTCAGGAAGAAGGGCAAGTTAAGCCCTAGGTATATCTATCCTTTTAAGATCCTTGAGAGAGTGGGAGGTGGCCTACAAGCTTGCATTGCCACCTAGTCTATCTGCAGTTCATCTGGTGTTCCATATTTTCATGCTCCGTAAGTGTCATGCCCTAACCCGAGGAGGTGTGGCTGGTACCCGGTGCTGTACTAGCCCCAACGAACCCCTCTGTAACTCTTTTTTTTCTTTGTAACTATCATGGAAAAACATGCCCACAACTCGTAACATATAAATATAAGTAGGAAAACACTGTATCAATTAACCATCTTTCTTAAAATATGACTATATATGGGCCGTCAAGACCTTTGACATACTGTACAAAATGAACCTCTGTCTACAAAGCCTCTAAGATTATTCGACATCAAATGCGACAGGGTACCGACCTACCCATAAGTCTGTAGCAAAACTCTAACACGAAGACTTATAGACTCAGCTGCACTCCGAATGAAATGAAGTCTTATCGATCCTTCGCTGAATGGTAACCTCGTCTACTATGAGGGCTCGTCCATCTGATTATGTATACCTTCAGGCATGAATGTAGCATCCCTAACAAAAGAATGTCAATATGAATAATGTACCGAGTATGTAAGGTGCAACTGAAACATAACAATAAGTCAACATTAATTAAAGACATATAAGAATCAACCCTAATCTCTAAAGTGCCACCGTATATGCATACTTATTATACTTATATATATAATGCTTCTCTTTGAGACTATTATCCATATTGTATGATGTATGACTGCCCAACTGATCATTGGTAACTGCTTGACTGGTCATAGCTCAGTGGTAAATGCATGACTGCCCGACCGGTCGTAGCTCGGTGGTAAATGTGTAACTGCCCAACCGGCCGTAGCTTGGTGGTAAATGCATAATTTCCCAACCGGTGGTAATTTCCTCACCGGCCATAGCATGATGGTAAATGCATGACTACCCAATCGGCCGTAGCATGGTGGTAAATAAATATGCATGACTGCCCAACCGACCGTAGCACGGTGATAAATGAATATGCATGAAGATTCATGTATCACTGTATTATAAACATTAACATCATTATCATATACCTCAATAGAGACTTAGGAACATGTTTAGACATGCTTGAATATCATTTTAGAAGAATGAATAACATGGACATCCTTAACTGCTAAGAGTAGAACCAGTGGAATAACATTACGATTACGTATCGTTACTTGGATCATGCCAAAAGAAGGAAGGATTTTCCTTAACATACCTGAGTCGGTTCTCAGGATAATCCCTCTAACACACGACAATCACAACAAAACATGTGACGACAAGATCAGAGTAGGGAAAAATCCTTATGATATTCTTGAGAAAGATTACACCGTACTCCCTTAAAATCACAATTCTCACGTTGTTAAGCATTGTAAGGGATCCTACAAATCCTTGAATTCCATCCGTTAATTTGTAGTCTTGTATGAATTTGATGAAGTAACTCACGTTGCCATCTAACTTGCTTTGTAAAGGATTTACATGAAATCATATTTGAGAATCCCACCAATCTAACTCATTTCATATTGTTGGATTCACAAAGTTTTTCATTATTTTGTAGAGACACAAAATGAATTAGAATGGTTATTTAAGTCTTTAGGTGTGGGCTCCACTTCTTTGGGATGACTAAGCCACTAAACACCCTAACTTTGCTACCTTGAAATGTGAATTAAGAGTTACTTTAGCCAAGACTCCTTGGGCTTCCATGTTTGGGTTTCGAGAGCTTATCCAAAATATCTTAATTACTTAATTAATCTCCCACTAAAAATTCATAATTACCTAATTATCCACATAATTAAGAATTATCTCAAATTACTTAAAATATTACTCACTTTTAACACACTTTATAGATCTTACTATCATGGTCATGTGGTACCATATAAAATCAATACATATGCTATTATTTTATTAAAACATCCATATAAAAATACATATATTTTCTCAACTTATAATTTTCCTAATCTCACATAAAGAGTACAAATTTTCGTATGTTTAGTTCTTAAAAAGGTAAAAAGATAACCTTCTTTTCTTGTGAGAAAATAGTTTCTATCTTTACAATAAAGAAAATCTCATAAACTTTCTCATATTATGTGTATAATTTAAAGCATATTCGGAAGTAGTAATATTATAAAGCATATTTTTTCAAACTTTTTACAAAAATGTTCCACTCAAAATACCATATCAAATGTATATAACGGTATCAAGGTTGTTAAACTTGCGGGGTCTTACAATAATATAGTCACAAATCCTCTATAATCTCATGAATGATCTTAATCCCTTCAAGCTCATATGGATTACTACGACTCATCCTAATATTAAAGTATAGGATGTAATAGGAAGTATCACGGTGATCCGTCTCATGTCTTAAATTTCAGCTCAGTCCAATTGGACAATAATTTGTCTTATGTTGAGGAGCCGATGGCCATCTTGGACAGGCTAGTCCGAAAGTTAAGGTCAAAGAACATTACTTCAGTAAATGTTCAATGGAGGGGTCAACTAGTCGCTGAGGCGACGGAAGACCGAGCATGATATGCGTAGCCATTATCCTTATCTTTTCATCACTCAGGTATGTCTCTATACTCGGTCGAGGACGAATGTTTGTTTTAAGAAGGGGAGGATGTAAAGATTAGCCCCGTTCCCCTATTTATTGCCTCCTCTATGTTATATTGTGGTTATGTGACTTGCTGGGGTGGGTGATTTATTTTCAGGTGAGGTTCGGAGTGAAATGGGACACTTAGTCCCAAAGTTGGAAGCTTAAGTTGAAAGAATTGATCACAGGTTGACTTTTGTGTAAACGACCCTGAAATGGAGTTTTAAATGTTTTGATAGCTTCTTATGGTGATTTCAAACTTAGGCGTATGTCTGGATATTGATTTGCAGGTTTGTAAGTCGTTTTGGCTTGAATTGGCAAAAGTTAGAAAGTTAAGGATTTGAAAGATTGATAAGTTTGACCGAGAGTTGACTTTGTTGATATCGGATTTAGATTTTGGTTTCAAAAGTTGGAATAGGTCTGTTGTGTCATTTGTGACTTGTATGCAAAATTTGAGGTCATTTGGAGTTGGTTTGGTATGTTTTGGCATTAGTTTTAGAAGTTGGAAGTTTATTAGGCTTGAATCGATGTGTGATTCATGGTTTTGGTGTTGTTTGATGTGATTTGAGGCTTCAAGCGAGTTCGTATTGTATTTTAGGACTTGTTGGTATGTTCGGACGGGGTCCCGAAGGCTCTAAGTGTATTTCGGATTGAGTTCAGACCATTTGTTCATGTAATGAGATTGTTGGTCTTCTGTGTTTCTGGTTTCCTTCACTGCGTTCGCGAAGGTTAACCCGCGATCGCGTAGGGTGCTTATTGGAAGATGGGAATTTTCTCTTTGCGATTGCGTAGGGTGCTTATTGAGGACGTGTTCGCGGAAGGTTGGAAGGTTGTGCACTGCGAACATGATTAAGATATCACGACCGCGTAGAAAGAAAGAGAGGCTGTGGGAAGACACATATTGTTCATTGCGTTGGCGTGGCCATGACCGCGATCGCATAGCCTGGAGACCACTATTCATCGCGTTCATGTTTGGAGTCTCGCGATCGCGTATGAGTATTTTGTGAGTTGCTGTAATTTGTTCTCCACGATCGCATTTATTTTTTCGCGATCGCGTAAGGTAATGATTGGGCAGCAGATATTTAATTTTCAATCACGGGTTTTGTTCCATTTTTCATGTTTTGAGTTAGAGACCTCGGTTTTGGGCAATTTTGGAAGATATTTTCAAGGAGTTGATCGGGGAAAATGATTTTGACTTAGATTTGATTATTATACATGAATCCATCATTGCTTTTACCATTTAATTATTGCTTTGAGTTGGAAAAATTGTGAAAACTCCCTAAGCTATATTTTGAGGATTTGAAGGTCGATTTGAGGTCGGAATTGAATAATTTTATCATGGTTGGACTCATTATTGAATGGGTGTTCGAATTTTGTAAGTTTGGTCGGGTTTCGAGATGTGGGCCCGAGGTTGACTTTTGAGTTGACCTTTTAATTTTCTTTAAAAATTACAACTTTATTATCTGAAATAGTTTTATGTGATTTGTATTTATGGTATAAATTTATTTTGGCTAGATTCGAGCCCATCGAAGTTGGATATTCGCGGACAAGACTTAGTAGTGGATTGTGTTAGCTTGTTTGAGGTAAGTATCTTGCCTAACTTTGTGGGGGGGGGGAGGGGGGAGAATTACCCCTTAGGATTTAGGTTGATTGTGCTATTTGTAATATGTGAAAGCCGTATACGCAAGGTGACAAGTGGGTGCACGGACTATATGTGGTAATTGACTGGTTTAAGCTACTAGGACTCTTTTCATGACTTTAATTGAATTGTCATAGCATATTATAATTTCATTGTTAGTGTACCCTTACACGTATTGATCTACCCCCGCATGCCTTATTTGACAATTTTAACACTTGTTCCACCTTTTACTTGTTAATTGCTCTTATATGTTTTAGTTGAAGTTATTGTTTTCCTTACTATCCTTTACTTCCTTCCTTAATTGTTGAATTGGTTACTTGAAGTTGTTGTTTTCACGAAATAGCTTCTTGTTAAGTTCTTGGTGTTGAAGTTATAAAAGTTGTGATCACATTGAAGCAAAGTCATCATTTGTTGAAATACCATTCTTGTTGATCTATTCAATTTCAGTTTGCTATTATTGAGATTCATGTACTATGACGACCCGGTCGGTTGTTTTGAGAATTAATGTGTCGATCCCCTATTAACTGCTTCCCCCGTGTCTTTTTATGCTATTGTGATTTTTTGGGATAGTTCATTTTGAATTTCGGAGTGTTTTTGGAACAATTAGTCCGTAAATGAGAGCGTATGTCTTAGAATTTAGATCATAGTTGGAACAGTGTAAAGATGGCTCCGGAATGGAATTTCGTCGATTCTGTTATCTCCGTTGGGTGATTTTGGGCTTAGGGGTGTGTCGGGATTGTATTTTTGAGATCCGTAGCTTATTTAGGCTTGAAATGACAAAAGTTGAATTTTTGTAGTTTCGGGCCAATAGGGGAATTTTTAATATCAGGGTCAGAATTCGATTGCGGAAGTTGGAGTAGGTCCGTAGTGTTGAATATGACTTGTATGCAAAATTTGGGGTCAATCGGACATGGTTTGGTTGGTTTCGGCATCAGTTGTAAAATTTTGAAATTTAAAGTTAATAAAGTTTGGATTGGAGGGTGATTCGTGGTTTTAGCATTGTTTGATGTAATTAGAAGGATCGATTAAGTTCGTATGATGTTTTAGGATTGGTTTGTATGTTTGGTTGAGGTCTCGGGGTCCTCGGGTGAGTTTCGGATGATTAACGGATTTGGTTTGGGACTTATGCCTTTGGTAAAGTTTGTTGCACCTGATGTATTCGCACCTACGGATTTTGGACTATAGGTGCGGAGCCGCAAATGCGGATATAGACCTTGGAACCTGGAACCGCAGGTGCGGCTGGGTGACCGCAGAAGCGGACTCGCAGATGCGGCCCAGTGCCCGCAGATGTGTCCCCATCCCGGTCAAGTTGCTTTCGCACCTGCGATGATTCTTCCGCAAGTGCGGGACCACAAATGCGGTCCTAGGAGCGCAGAAGCGGAAATCGCTGGGTAGAAAAGAGAGAAATCGAGGGTTTGAGTTCATAACTCCAAAATTTGATTGAGAGCTCGGTAGAAGGCAAAATTTGGAGAGATTTTCGGAGAAAGTTTGTGGGTAATGATTCCTAACTCCTTTTTTATTATATCCCATTAACCTAAGCATAATTTCAAGATTTAATTTCGGATTTGGGGTGAAAATTTTGGGAAAATTTGATAAAAGTTCTTAGGTCGAATTTTGGAATTTTAATCGAGATTTTGGTATCGGATTTGAGTGAGTTTGGTATGGTTAAGACTCGTGAGTGAACGAGTGTCCATAATTTGCGACTTTTACATGATTCTGAGACATGGGTCTGGGGAGTATTTTTGGGTGTTTTCCTATTTTTTTGCCTTAGATTTGAATTCATTAGCTAAATTAGTTACTTGTAGCTATATTTACGTTATGTAATTGATTTGATTAAATTTGGGCCACTCGGAGTTGGATACTCGTGGCAAGAGCGTGATTTCGGATTGCTTTGAGCCTGATTTGAGATAAGTGGCTTTCCTAACCTTGTATGGGGGAACTCCCCTTAGGATTTGGTATTGTTTGATATATGAATGTCGTGTACGTAAGGTGACGAGTGCGTACACGGGTTATTTGTTAAAAAACCTTGTTTTCATTAAGTATATGTAGCCATCCTGTTTAGCTAGGAAAACATGCTTATGTGTCTTAACTGTCTTAACTCCTTTAACTGCCGACCTGGATTCTGTGCAGCATTTTTAGAGTAAGAATTTCCTGTCTTATTGATACGAACTTAATCAAAACTATAGATTTCCTTGTTGAAACTGTTGTTTATATTGAATAAGTTATGTATTTAATTTGGGATACATAATGGTATTCCAGGAGATCCCCCTACATATTTATGTTTGGGACTACGGGACGGTATCCCGGGAGATCCCCTGTACTGGATATTTACTCTGGGAGTACGGAATGGTATTCCGGGAGATCCCCCTACACATTTACGATTAGGACTATAGGACGATATCCCAAGAGATCCTCTGTACATTTACGTTTAGGACTACGGGTCGGTATCCTGGGAGATCCTCTGTTGCTATCTTTGTGTACTGAATTGTTGTTTTTCTATGATTTCATTTTCGTTGGTGTTAGCATTTATCTTTGCTATGATATTTTATACTATTTTATCTTGTTATACATATAAACCAGTAGGGCCCTGACCTGATCTCGTCACCACTCAATCGAGGTTAGGCTTGGCACTTATTGGGTACCGCTGTGGTGTACTCATGCCCTTTCCTGCACATGTTTTTCGTGTGCAGATCCAAGTACCTCTTTCCAACAATATTTCCAGTGAGGCGAGGCAACTTAGAGACTTAGAGGTATATCTGCTGCGTCCGTAAACCTAGAAGTCCCTCTTTATTCTTCCTTAAGTTAAAAACTTCCTGTATTTTCTTCGTTGGTAGTTTTCTGGAGTTTAGAAGCACTATGTACTTATGTAGCTTGTGACTCATGATATTCCGTGTTTTGGGAGTACTTATGTTCAGTTTGAGAGTATTTATTGTATATGTCGACCGACATCTAAACTTCTTAATTAAATTTACCTGTCAAAATTGTTAGTTTTCATGTTTTCATTTTATTTCCGCAAATTGTTAGGCTTACCTAGTCGTAGAGACTAGGTGCCGTCACGACAATTCACGAAGGGAGAACTTGGGTCATGACAAGTTGGGATCAAAGCTCTAGGTTCATAGGAGTCATGAGTTACAAGCTGGTTTATTAGAGTCTCGTGGATCGGTACAGAGACGTCTGTACTTATCTTCGAGAGGCTATTGAACTGTTAGGAAAATTTCACTTTGTTTGATTCCCTGTCATGCGAGATTATTGACTTAAAAATTCTAAACTTCTGTCTTTTATTCTCTCACACATGGTGAGGACACGTGCTACAAGAGATGACTAGGCATTCGCGCCCCCTGCTAGAGTCGCTAGAGGTCGGGGCTGGGGTAGAAGCCGAGGATGCCCATGTGGTGTAGCTAGAGCACCCGTGCGAGTTGCGACAGAGCCACCAACAGATCCAGCCGGAGCCCAGGTGCCTGATACGCCTACTACCACTACTACTCCAGCTCTCCAAGATACCCTTTCATAGTTCATAAGCATGTACAACACTTTAGCTCGGGCAGGGTTGATTCCCCTTGCTGCAACCACATCTCAGGGCAGGGGAGGAGCACATACTCTTACCACCCGCACCCCAGAGCAACAGATTTAGGTTGATCAGATCCCAGAGGTTATACCGGTACTGCTTGTAGCCCCAGCTCAGCTCGAAGGTAGGGCAACAGTTTCAGAGGAGGAGCAACAGAGGCTTGAGAGGTACAAGAAGTACGACCCTCTTACATTTAGTGGTCTAGCATCAGAGGATGCTCAGGGATTTCTAGAGGAGTGCCACCGTATCCTCCGCACTATGGGCATATCAGAGTTGAGTGGGGTTTCTTTCACTGACCTCCAGCTTCGAGGGGTAGCCTATCAATGGTGGCGTACTTTTGAGTTGGACAGTCTGGCTGAGGCAACTTCCTTTACATGGACCCAGTTCTCGAATATGTTTTTGAGGGAGTATGTCCCTCAGAGCCTCAGGGACACATGACGTGTGGTGTTTGAGCATTTGCGCCAGGGTACTATGACTGTTTTGGAGTATGCTGTCCGTTTTAGTGACTTGGCTAGACATGCACCAGCCATAGTTTCTACAGTTCGTGAGAGAGTTTTCCGATTTATTGAGGGGCTCATTCAGAACATCAGGTCTACCATGGCCCGGGAGTTAGAGATGGATATCGCCTATCAGCAGGTGGATATTGCTAGGAGAGTAGAGGGCATGCTTGCTCGGAATATGAAAGAGAGAGAGAGAGAGGCCAAGAGGTCTCGAGAGTCGGGCCATTATTCTGGTGCCCGTACTTTAATTACAGTTCGTCATGGTAGGGGTTATGTGAGTCGCCCTATTCATTTAACTCTTCCAGCAGATAGTGGTATTCCAGCTCCTCCTAGACCTCATGAGCTTTATTATGCACCTCCAGTATCTAGTGCGCCTCTTGCATGGGGTGCTTTCAGTGGTCAATCTAGTAGACCTGGCTCGAGCCAGTCACAGCCGCCACGCCCTCCCAAAGCTTGTTTTGAGTATGACGACATACGCCATATAGTGAGGGATTTCCCTAGACTTAGGAGGGGTGCACCTTCATAAACTTCTTAGCCACAGCGTGATCCACAGGGTTTCCAAGCTATGATCACAACACCGGTTTCTACTCCGCCTGCTCAGCCAGCCAGAGGTGGAGGTCGAGGAGGTAGAGGTTGCCCTATAGGGGGAGATCAGGCTAGATACTATGCCCTTCCTACCCATACAGAGGTTGTTGCTTCCGATTCTTTCATTACAGGTATTGTTCCGGTCTGTCATAGAGATGCATCGGTTCTATTCGATCCAGGCTCCACTTATTCCTATGTGTCCTCTTATTTTGCCCCGTATTTGGGCGTATCTCAGGATTCTTTGAGCTACCTTATTTATGTTTCTAGTTGTGGACCGCGTTTATCGGCCGTGTTTGATTGCTCTTAGTGGTTTTGAGACCAGAGCCAATTTATTATTGCTCAGCATGGTAGATTTTGATGTTATTTTGGGCATGGTCTGGTTGTCGCCCCATTATGCTATTTTTGATTGCCACGCCAAGATCGTGACGTTGGCTATGCCAGGTTTACTGTGATTAAAGTGGAGGGGTACTTTAGATTACACTCCCAGTAGAGTTATTTCATTTATTAAAGCTCATCGAATGGTTGAGAAGGGGTGTGACGCGTATTTAGCTTATGTGAGAGATGTCAGTATTGATACCCCTAAAGTTGATTCAGTCCCAATAGTGCAGGATTTCCCTGATGTGTTTCCAGCTGATCTTCCGGGCATGCCGCCCAATAGAGATATTGATTTTAACATTGATTTGTTGCCGGGCACTCAACCCATCTCTATTCCTCCTTATCGTGTGGCTCCTCCTGAGTTGAAGGAACAATTATAGGAATTGCTTGATAAGGGCTTTATCAGGCCTAGTGTGTCGCCTTGGGGTACTCCTGTCTTGTTTGTGAAGAAAAAGGATGGTTCTATGCGTATGTGCATTGATTATCGCTAGTTGAACAAAGTTACAGTGAAGAACCGGTATCCTTTGCCTCGTATTGATGACATATTTGATCAGTTACAGGGTTCTCAAGTGTTTTCTAAGATTGACTTGCGTTCAGGTTATCATCAGTTGAAGATTCGGGAGCCAGATATCCCGAAGACTGCTTTCAAGACTCGGTATGGTCATTACAAGTTCCTTGTTATGTCCTTTAGGCTGACTAATGTCCCAACAATATTTATGCATTTGATGCACAATGTATTCCGGCCATATCTTGACTCGTTCGTCATTGTCTTTATTGATGACATTCTTGTGTACTCCTGGAGTTAGGAAGATCATGAGCAACACCTAAGGACAGTGCTTCAGACCTTGAGAGAAAAGAAATTATATGTGAAGTTCTCAAAATGTGAGTTATGGTTGGATTCCCTAGCATTCTTGGGTCACGTAGTATCGAGTAAAGGGATCAAAATGGATCTTAAGAAAGTGGAAGTAGTGCAGAGTTGGCCCAGACTATCCTTAGCTATAGAGATCCATAGTTTTCTTGGTTTGCTGGGTTATTACCGTCGATTTGTTGAGGGATTCTCATCTATTGCAGCACCTATGACTAGGCTAACCCAGAAGGGTGCCCCGTTCAGGTGGGCGGAAGAGTGTGAGAAGAGCTTTCAACAGCTCAAGACAATTTGTCTACAACCCCAATATTGATATTGCCTACAGGTTCGGGGTCTTATATGGTCTATTGTGATGCATCGCAATTTGGCCTCGGCACAGTGTTGATGCAGGACCGTAGGATGATTGCCTACGCGTCCAGACAGCTGATGGTGCATGAAAAGAACTATCCTATCTACGACCTTAAGTTAGCTGCTATTGTTCATGCCTTGAAGATTTGGAGGTACTATTTGTATAGAGTCCCTTGTGAGATCTACACTGATCATCGGAGTTTGTAACATCTGTTAAAGCAGAGGACCTTAATTTGCGTCAAAAGAGGTGGTTAGAGCTGCTTAAGGATTATGATATCACTATTTTATACCACTCGGGGAAAGCCAATGTGGTGGCCGATGCTTTGAGTCACTAGGCGGAGAGTTTGGGGTGTTTGGCTTATCTACCAGTAGCAGAGAGACCCATGATGATGGATGCTCAGGCCTTAGCCATCTAGTTTGTGAGATTGGATATTTCGGAGCCTAGTCGGGTCCTAGCTTGTATGGTTTCTCGGTCTTCCTGGTTTGATCTTATCAGAGAGCGCCAATATGATGACCCTCATTTGTGTGTCCTCAAGGACAAGGTTCTGCATGATGATGCTAGAGATGTGACCATTGGTGATGACATGGTATTGGGGATATAGGTCTAGATGTGTGTGCCTAATGTTGATGGGCATCAGGAGTTGATTTTAGAGGAGGCCCACAGTTCATGGTATTCCATCCATCTGGGTGCCACGAAGATGTACCAGAATTTGAGGCAGCACTATTGGTGGAGGAGGATGAAGAAAGATATAGTTGGGTTTGAAGCTCGGTGCCTCAATTGTCAGTAGGTGAAATATAAGCATCGGAGATCGGGTGGCTTGCTTCAGCAGATAGAGATTCCGGAATGGAAGTGGGAGTGGATCATCATGGATTTTTTAGTTGGACTTCCACGGACTTTGAGGAAGTTCGATGCTATTTGGGTGATTGTGGATCGACTGACCAAGTCCGCGCGCTTCATTCCTGTGTGTACTACCTATTCTTCAGAGCGGTTGACTGAGATTTATATCCGAGAGATTGTTCGCCTACATGGTATTCCAGTTTCCATCATTTTAAAAAGAGGTACTCAGTTTACATCACGGTTCTGGAGAGTCGTACAACATGATTTGGGTACTCGGGTGGAGTTGAGCACAACATTTTACCCCTAGACAGATGGATAGTCCGAGCGCACTATTCAGATTCTTGAGAATATGCTATGTGCGTGTGTGATAGAGTTTGGAGGTTCTTGGGATCAGTTCTTTCCACTTTAGAGTTTGCCTACAATAATAGTTATCAGTCCAGCATTCAGATGGCACCATATGAGGCTCTGTATGGTAGGCGGTATAGGTCCCTGGTGGGTTGGTTCAAGCCGGGTGAGGCTAGATTATTGGGCACAAACATGGTTTAGGATGCTTTTGAGAAGGTTAAGGTGATTCATGATAGACTTCACACAGCTCAGTCCGGATAAAAGAGTAATGCGGACCGGAAGAATTGCGATGTTTTATTTATGGTTGGAGAGTGGGTCTTGCTTTGGGTTTCGCCTATGAAGGGCGTTATGAGATTTGGAAAGAGGGGAAAGTTGAGCCTAAGGTTTATTGTCCCCTTTGTGGTGTTGCAGCGTGTTGGGGAGGTCACTTATGAGCTTGCCTTACCTCCTAGCTTGGCAGGAGTTCATCCGGTATTTCATGTTTCGATGCTCTGGAGGTATCACGGTGATCTGTCGCATGTGTTGGATTTTAGCTTAGTCCAGTTGGACAAGGATCTATCTTATGTTGAGGAGCCAGTAACTATATTGGACAAGCAGATTCGAAAGTTAAGGTCAAAGAGTATTACATCAGTAAAGGTTTAGTAGTGGGGTCAGCCGGTTGAGGAGGCGACTTGAGAGACCGAGCAGGATATGCGCAGCCGTTATCCTCATCTTTTCACCAATTCATGTATGTCTCTATGCTCATTCGAGGACGAAGGAATGTTTTAAGAGGGGGAGGATGTGACGACTCGTCCAATCATTTTAAGAATTAACGCCCGATGCCCTATTAACTGCTTCCCCCATGTCTTTTTCTACTATTGTGATTTGCCGGGATGGTTCATTTTGAATTTTAGAGTATTTTGAGACACTTAGTCCCTAAATAAGAGCTTAAGTCTTAGAATTTGGACCATAGTCGGAACAGTGTGAAGACGACTCTGGAATGGAATTCTATCAATTATGTTAGCTTCGTTGGTGATTTCGGGCTTAGGGGCATGTCAGAATTGTGTTTTTGAGGTCCGTAGCTTATTTAGGCTTGAAATGGCGAAAGTTGAATTTTTGGAGTTTTGGGCCGATAATGGAATTTTTGATATCGGGGTCGGAATCTGATTCCGAAAGTTGGAGTAGGTACGTAGTGTTGAATATGACTTGTGTCCAAAATTTGGTGTCAATCAGATATGGTTTGGTTGGTTTCGGAATCGGTTGTAGAATTTTGAAATTTCAAGTTCATTTAGTTTGGATTGGAGGGTGATTCGTGGTTTTAGCATTGTTTTATGTGATTAGAAGGATCGACTAAGTTCATATGATGTTTTTGGATTGGTTTGTATGTTTGGTTGAGGTCCCGGGAGCCTCGGGTGAGTTTCGAATGCTTAACGGTTTTGGTTTGGGACTTATGCCTTTGCTGAAGTTTGCTGCACCTATTGTATTCTCACCTACGGATTTGGAACGCAGGTGCGGAGACACAAAAGTGGCTAGGGAACCGCAGATGTGGATATGGACCTTGGTAGTTGGAACCACAACGGCTGGGTGACCGCAGAAGCGGGCTCGTAGATGTGGCCCAGTGCCCGCAGATGTGTCCCCAGCCTGGTCAAGTTGCTTTCGCACCTGCGATGATTCTTCCGCAAGTGCGGGACCACAAATGCGGTCCTAGGAGCGCAGAAGCGGAAATCGCTGGGTAGAAAAGAGAGAAATCGAGGGTTTGAGTTCATAACTCCAAAATTTGATTGAGAGCTCGGTAGAAGGCAAAATTTGGAGAAATTTTCGGAGGAATTTTGGGGGTAATGATTCCTAACTCCTTTTTTGATTATATCACATTAATCTAAGTTTAATTTCATCATTTAATTTCGTATTTGGGGTAAAAAAATTGGGAAAATTTGAGAAAAGTTGTTAGGCCAAATTTAGGATTTTGATCGAGATTTTGGTATCGGATTTGAGTGAATTTGGTATGGTTAGACTCGTGAGTGAACGAGAATTCATAATTTGTGACTTTTACCCCATTTCGAGACGTGGGCCTGGAAGATTTTTGGGTGTTTTCCTATTTTGTTGCCTTAGCTTTGAATTCATTAGCTAAATTAGTTGCTTGTAGCTATATTTACGTTATATAATTGATTTGATTAGATTTGGGCCACTCAGAGTTGGATACTCATGGAAAGAGCGTGATTTCGGATTGATTTGAACTTGATTCGAGGTAAGTGGCTTGCCTGACCTAATGTGGGAGAACTCTTCTTTAAATTTGGTACTGTTTGATATATGAATGCCGTGTACATGAGGTGACGAGTGCGTACATGGGCTATTTGTTGAAAAACCTCGTTTTCATTAAGTAAATACCTATGTTCTCCTTTAATTGAGCAATACTAGTATATGTAGCCATTCTGTTTAGCTAGAAAAGCATGCTTATGTGAATTAATTGTCTTAATTGCTCTAGCTGCCTACATGGATTCTGTGCAACATGTTTAAAGTAAGAATTTCCTGTCTTCTTAATACGAACTTAATCAAACTATTGATTTCCTTGTTGAAACTGTTGTTTATATTGAATGAGTTGTGTAATTACATTGGGACTATGGAACGGTATTTCGGGAGATCCCCCTGCATGTTTATGTTTGGAACTACGAGACGGTATTTCGGGAGATCCCCATATACTGGATATTTACTTTGGGGCTACGAAATAGTGTGTCGGGAGATCCCCCTGCACATTTACGATTGGGACTACGGGACGGTATCCCGGGAGATCCTCTGTACATTTACGTTTGGGACTACGGGACGGTATTTTAAGAGATCCCCTGTTGCTATTTCTGTGTACTGAATTGTTGTTTTTCTGTGATTTTATTTTCTTTGACTATTAGCATTTATCTTTGTTGTGATATTTTATACTGTTTTACCTTGTTATATATATAAACCAGTAGGGCCCTGACCTGATCTTGTCACCACTCGACTGAGGTTAGGCTTTGGCACTTACTGGGTACTGCTGTGGTGTACTCATGCCCTTTCCTGCACATGTTTTTCGTGTGCAGATCCAGGTACCTCTTTCCAGCCATATTTCCAGTGAGGTGAGTCGATCTTAGAGACTTCGAGGTATATCTGCTGCGTCAGCAGACCTAAAAGTCCCTCTCTATTCTTCCTTAAGTTAAAGACTCACTATATTTTCCTCATTGGTAGTTTCTTGGTGTTTAGAAGCACTATGTACTTTTGTAGCTTGTGACTCATGATATTCCTGGTTTTGGGAGTACTTATGTTCAGTTTTGAGAGTGTTTATTGTATATGTCGAGCGGCATCTAAACCTTTTAATTAAATTTACCTATTAAATTATTAGTTTTCATGTTTTCTTTTCATTATCGCAAATTGTTAGGCTTACCTAGTCGTAGAGACTAGGTTCCATCACGATAGTTCACAGAGGGAGAACTTGGGTCGTGATATGTACATATTGTGGTTGAGCCATGGACATTTTGTTGTGAAAACATTGATATTGTTAATTCTTTTGACAAGTTGTGGAATTTGGGCACTTGAGGTGTGAGTTGTGATATGTTGTGATATTGATACGCATGCGGTGGTATATAGATCGGGGTTGATACGCATGTGGTGAGATAGGTGGGCTTGATATGCGTATTGCTAGTAGGGGAACTACTTGAAGCCACACGGTGTGATAAGATGTGCTAAAACATGGGTAGCTCTTTCGGGAAAAATAATTTTTGAAACTAAATGTAAGGCTCCCGCGGTGATATAAGAAAAGATTGAGAATGTGATTGTGAAATGAGAGTACGAGGCGGTACTTCGGTTGTGATTCTTCTTGTTATCTCTCATTTACCTCACTTGAATTTGTTGGCATTGTTTCCTTGATATTCTTATTATATGTTCCTTCCTTGTTGCATTTATAACTTTAAATTCAGTTGTATTCTATCTTGTTGTATTTCTTTATTGCCTCATTTTCTTTGTTTACATTCTTAGACTGTATTATAGTTGTTCAATTTCTTTTCTTATCCTAGTAGGTGTCTTGACCTGACCTCCTCACTACTCTATCGAGGTTAGACTTGATACTTACTAGGTACCGTTGTGGTGTACTCATACTACGCTTCTGCACATCTTTTTGTGCAAATCTAGGTACCTTATACCAGGTTAGGCACCAGTGAGTAGAAATTTCAGATCGAAGATTTCAAGATATACATGTCGGCTTTCGCAGGCCTCAGACTCACCATCTGTGATGACCCAAAAGGTCATCACTTTATTTAAAGTAAAAGCTATGATTTGAGGCCTTAAAAGCCTCCTTTTATCTCATCTCGATTTGCGTACATGGTCCGAGCGTATATTCGAAACGCTTTTATGTGAAAATGTGATAAAAATGCTAATTTAGCCTTTAAAAATTAAATTTAAGTTGACTTCGGTCAACATTTTGGGTAAACAAACCCGGACCCATGATCTGACAGCCCCGAAGGGTGTGTAGAAAAATATGGGACTTGGGCATATGCCTGGAATTGAATTCCGAGGTCCCAAGCCCGAGAAATGAATTTTTGAAGAAAATTGTTTAACTGAAATTATAAGAGTTTTTGGAAATTTAAATGTGTTTGAATTTGATGGTATCGGGCCCGTATTTTGGTTCCAAATACCGGTACAGGTCTTTATGGTATTTAAGCTGAGCTAATAAAATTTGGTATGAAACGGACTTGATATGACGTGAATCGGACCCTCGGTTGTTAAAATTTGAACTTAAGAGTTCTTGAGATTTTTTTTTGATTTTGATGCTAAATTCGTTGTTAAAGATGTTAATTTGGCTATTTGATCACACGAGTAAATCCATATGATGTTTTTGAGTTAGTATGCATGTTTGGTTTGGAGCTCCGAGGGCTCGGGTGAGTTTCAGATAGGTTTCAGCGTGTTTTGGACTTAGGATTTTCTGTTGTTTTGCTCCTTCTGGTGTACTGATATGTTGTTCTTTGCGTTCGCAATGCAGCTCAGGCGAACGCGAAGTACAAGCTGGGATGGGAAGGGTTTTGTCCATCGTGAATGCATCGCCACAGTTGCGAACGCGGAGCACTAGGGGGTTGCTCATCACGAACGCGACCGGTGTCACGCGAACGCGTAGTTTAAAATGGAGGTGGGCTGGGAATTTGTCATTTCTTCTACGTGAACGTGTACTGTTGTCCACAAATGCGAAGGCCAGAGGGGCTTACCCTTCGCGAACGCGTAAGAGATCTCGCGATCGCTTAAGCCTGAGGAAGGCTGCTCTTCGCGAACGCGGTAAGCCCTTCGCGAACGCGAAGAAGGCCCGCCCAGTCTTTTTAAAATCGAACCAAAAACGGGCAGAGCTCATTTTTATCATATTTTCGAACTACCAAGAGCTAAAGGAGATTTTCTTCACACAAATTCATCCCCAAAGTATTGGTAATCAATTCTAAACTTTACACTTTCAATTACCCAATGTTTTTCATCACTTTTTAATCAAAAATCAAGAATTTTCATGGTAGAAATTGGGAATTTGGGTAGAGTTAGGGCTTTTTGAATAATTGAAATTTAGACCTCATTTTGGGGTCGGATTTCAAAACTAATTGCATATTTGGGCTCGTGGGTGAATGGGTGATCAGGTTTTGGTCCGAACCTCGAGTTTTGACCAAGCGGGCCCGGGGTTGATTTTTGACTTTTGGTGGAAATGATAGAAAACCTACAATTAAGCATTGGATATGAATTTTTTAGCATTTATTGATGTTGTTAAATTAATTTGGGCTAGATAAAAGTAACTTGGAGGCGAATTCTAAAGGAAAAGCGGTGTTTGAGGCTTGTGTTGGCCGTGGAAGTTCGACGTAAGTGTTTGGTCTAACCTTAGCTTGAGGGAATAGGTATTGTGCTTTATTTGCTATTTGCTAGCGTAGTGTACGACGTATAGGTGTGGTGATGAGTATCTATACGTTGTTGTCAAGTATGCATGTGAGTCTAAAATTGTAATCGTTGTGTTTCTTAATAAGTACTACAAATGATTCTCCGTGTTGGGCAAGGATTACGATTATTTTCGTGGTATTTGTTTATTGTTGAGCATTGGCTCCAGTTGAGGTTTCATTTGTGAAGTTAATTGTTGGTGCAAGTTTGGTTATAGCTGATTCCCTTGCCAGGACGTATTTAATTCTTACTATTAGTTCCCTTGCCGGGATGTGTTTATTCTTGTTGTTGATTTCCTTGTCGGGATATTATTGTTTCCTTATTGTTCCATTGCCGGGATTCTTTTGTGATTGGTGTTGATATGTATATTGGGATCGGGTTGCATGCCACAACAATATTATATGGGATCGGGTTGCACGCCGCAACAAAGAGTAATAAGGGAAGATATGAGGGGTCGGGTTGCACACCGCAATTGTGATATATGATTTGGATCGGGTTGCACGCCGCAATAGTATTATATAATTTGGATCGGGTTGCACGCCGCAACAATGTTATAAGATTTGGATCGGGTTGCGCGCCGCAACAATAAAGAATAAAAGTGGACATTGATTCGTTATTGTTTTCCTTATTCTTACTGATGCGAAATTTAAGATGTTCTTTATGTTTTTCTCCTGAGATTCTGTTGGTACTTGATATTCCCTGTAGCATGTTCCCTTTCCCATCTTTAACTTCTAGTTCCCGTTATTATTACTTGTGTATATGCTTTTACTGCACAGGTTTATTTGGTAGTCTTGTCCTAGCCTCATCACTACTTTGTCGAGGTTAGGCTCGACGCTTACCAGCACATGGGGTCGGTTGTGCTGATACTACACTCTGCACTGTGTGCAGATCTCGGTACCAAAGCTTTTGGACCATAGCGAGGTTGCTGCCTTTAGTCCAGCGGAGACCCAAGGTAGTCTTGCAGACATCCGCAGGCCTTGGCGTCCCCTTTTATCCTTTATATTTTGTTTTCATTTACTTCAGAGATAGACTTGTATCTTTCTTTTCAGACCACTATTTGTAGTATTCGTAGATGGTCTGTGATATTGTGACACCAGTTCTGGGTAGAGTTGTATTTTGGAGTTTTCGCACTAGTATTTGGTTAAGTTATCAGATTTCGTCTTCCGTATTTCTTTTATTATTATTATTGTTATTATTATTATTATTATTATTATTATTCCGCTGTTGAGCACATGTTAAATTGAAATTGTTAAAAGGTTAAGGAAAAAGGGTAATAAGATCTATAACGCTTGGCTTGCCTAGCTTTCACGAGTAGGCACCATCACGACTCCCGAGGGTGGAAAGTCTGGGTCGTAACAAGTTGGTATTAGACCTATAGGTTGCTTAGGTCTCACAATTCATGGATAGGCTTGGTAGAGTCTTAGGGACCGGTATACAGATGTATGTGCTTATCCCTAGAGGCTATAGAGTTAGGAACAGTTTCACTTCTATTCATCTCTATCGTGCGGTTTGATTTATCAATGCTAATTTTTACTTTGTTCTTTCGCAGATGGCGAGAACACATGCTTCTTCATCCACTGACCAGCAACCCGAGACCCCAGCAGTAGTTCCCATGAGGGGCAAAGAACGAGGTCGAGGCCATGCTAGGGGCCGAGGTAGGGGCAGAGCTCATCCTAGAGCAGCAGCACCAGCGGCAGAGCCTCAGGTAGAGTTTGATGATGAGGTTCCGGCCCAAACAGTTCTGGTGAGCCCAGCTCAGGTCCCAGAGGGGTTCATTGCTACCCCAGTACTTCAGGATGCTCTGGTCCATCTAATGGGCCTTATGGAGAGTATTACCCGGGCAGGCTTACTTCCTGTAGCACCAGCCGTCTCTCAGGATGGGGGAGTAGCACAAACTTCCACGACTCGCACTCCAGAGCAGATGGTCCCCAGTTTCAGACTCCAGTAGCTCAGCCAGTTGGAGCAGTTCAGCTGGGTGTAGTAGCTCAAACCGGTGATGGAGCAGCTATGCATGCTGATGCTTTGTGGAGATTGGACAGGTTCACCAAGTTGTTCACTACTACTTATGGTGGTACATCTTCAGAGGACCCCTAGGATTATTTAGACAAATGTCATGAGGTTCTTCGGAACATGGGGATAGTGGAGACCAATGGGGTCGACTTTGCTGCTTTTCATCTGTCAGGTTTCGCCAAGATTTGGTGGAGGGGTTATTGTTTGGCTAGGCCAGCTGGGTCGCCTTCCTTGACTTGGGATCAGTTCTCTTGGCTATTTCAGGAGAAGTTTCTACCTATCACTTAGGGGGAGGACTATCGGAGGCAGTTTGAGCGTCTCCAGTAGGATTCTGTGACCGTCACTCAGTATGAGACAAGATTCATTACTTTGGCCCGTCATGCTCTTATTATACTTTCCACCGAGAGAGATAGGGTGAGGAGGTTCATTAAGGTACTCGCTCAGCCGATTCGATTGTAGATGGTTAAGGAGACTGGGAGCAAGATCTCTTTTCAGGATACGACCAATGTGGCCAGGAGAGTTGAGATGGTTCTATTGCAAGGGAGTGGTCAGGGGTCTGACAAGAGGCCCCATCATTCAGGCAGGTTCAGTGGTGCCTCATCTGGAGGCAGGGATTCTTTTGGTAGGGGCCATCCTCCCAGGCCGTTTCATTTAACACTTCAGACTTCTCATGGTGCTCCAGGTGGATGTGGTTCTTATGTGCAGTATTCTGATTAGCAGTCCTACCGTGCTCCATTAGCTCCTATCAGAGCACCTTCTCTTCAGAGCTATTCTCATGGTCAGTTGGCCCGCCAGGGTCAGTCTCAGTTTCCTCAACCGTAGCACTCAGGTGGATGCTTTGAGTGCGGTGAGTATGGTCATATCCGGAGGGCTTGTCCGAGATTAGTGGGTGCTCAGTCGCAGTAGCAGGGTTCCCGCGCCATGGTTTATGTACCGGGTGTTCCACCACCTGCTCAGCCAGCTAAGGGTAGGGGTAAAGGTGCTATAGGTGGAGGTAGAGGTATTAGAGGTGGAGGTCAGGCCGCTAGAGGTGGAGGCCAGCCAGCAGGAGGCCATCCCAGGGACGTAGCTCAGAGTGGTGGGGCCCAGTCCCCGATGTTATGCTCTTCTAGCTAGGCCTGAGGCTGATGCCTCTGATGCAGTTATCACAGGTACCGTTTTGGGCTGTAATAGAGATGCTTCAGTTCTATTTGATCCAGGGTCTACATACTCCTATGTGTCATCTTATTTTGCCCCATATCTGGTCATACCTAGTGATTTTTTGAGTGCTCCTGTATATATGTCTACACCGGTGGGTGATTCTATTATGGTAGATCGTGTCCATCATTCATGTATAGTTGTGATTGGGGGTTTTGTGACCCGAGTAGATCTGTTACTTTTGGATATGGTCGATTTTGATGTCATATTAGGGATGGACTGGTTATCACCTTACCTCGCTATCTTGGACTGTCATGCCAAGACTGTGACCTTAGCCTTGCCGGGTTTGCCTCGTTTAGAGTGGAAGGGGACTCCTGGTTATTCCACCCGTAGAGTTATCTCATATATGAAGGCTCAGCGTATGGTTGAGAAGGGATGTTGACCTATTTGGCGTATGTTCGTGATTCTAGTGCCAAAGTTCCTTCTATGGATTTTGTGCCTATTGTTCGTGAGTTTCCAGAGGTCTTTCCTCCAGACCTGCCGAGTATGCTGCCCGACAGGGATATTGTATTTTGCATTGATTTGGCTCCGGGCACTCAGCCCATTTCTATTCTGCCGTATCGTATGGCCCCGCCAGAGTTAAAAGAATTGAAAGAACAGTTGCAAGACTTTCTTGATAAGGGCTTCATTAGACCTAGTGTCCCGCCTTAGGGTACGGCGGTGTTCTTTGTTAAGAAGAAGGACGGATTGATTAGGATATGTATAGATTATCGACAGTTGAACAAGGTCACAATCAAGAATAAGTATCCATTGCCGAGGATTGATGATTTGTTTGATTAGCTTCATGATGCCAAGGTGTTTTCGAAGATTGATTTGAAATCTGGCTACCATCAGTTAAGGATTAGGGCATCTGATGTCCCTAAGACAGCTTTTCGCACTCGGTACGTGCATTATGAGTTCTTAGTGATGTCATTTAGGTTGACAAATACCCCAGAAGCTTTTGTGGACTTGATGAACTGAGTGTTCAAGCCTTATTTGGATTCCTTTGTGATTGTCTTCATTGATGATATTTTGATCTATTCCAGTAGTCGAGAGAAGCACGAGCAGCATCTTCGAGTCGTTCTTCAGACTCTGAGGTATAGTCAGTTGTATGCCAAATTTTCAAAGTGTGAGTTTTGGTTGAGTTTGATTGCATTCTTGGGTCACGTTGTATCAGCAAAGGGTATTCAAGTGGATCATAAGAAGATTACAGCAGTCAAGGACTGGCCTAGACCCACATCAGCTATAGAGATCCGAAGTTTCTTGAGTTTGGAAGGTTATTACCGTCGGTTTGTGGAGGGGTTTTCATCTATTGCAGCCCCGATGACCAGGTTGACCCAGAAGGGTGCCTAGTTCAGGTGGTCGGATGAGTGTGAGGCGAGCTTTTAGAAGCTAAAGACAGTTTTGACTACGACGCCAATGTTGGTTTTACCCACAGGTTCAGGGTCATATACAGTATATTGTGATGTGTCGCATATTGGACTTGGTGCGCTATTGATGCAGAATGGCAAGGTTATTGCATATTCTTCGCGACAATTGAAGATCCACGAGAAGAATTATCCAGTTCATGATTTGGAGTTAGCAGCCATCGTTCACGCGCTGAAGATTTGGAGGCATTATTTATATGGTGTGTTGTGTGAGGTGTTCACGGATCATAAGAGTTTGAAATACTTGTTCAAGCAAAAGATGCTAAATTTGAGGATAAGGAGGTGGTTGGAGCTATTGAAAGACTAAGATATCACCATCTTATATCATCCGGGAAAGGCCAATGTAGTGGCCGATGCATTGAGTAGGAAGTCAGCCAGTATGGGCAGCCTTGCGTATATTCCAGTCGGTGAGAGACCGCTTTCTTTGGATGTTCAGGCTTTGGCTAATCAGTTCGTGAGGTTGGATGTTTTTGAGCCTAGCCGTGTGCTAGCTTGCATAGTCGCTCGTTCTTCATTATTTGAGCGTATCCGAGATCGACAGTATGATGATCCTCATTTGCTTGTCCTTAGAGACACAGTGCGGCATGGAGGTGCTAAGCAGGTTATAGTTGGAGATGATGGAGTTTTGAGGATGTAGGGTCGTATTTGTGTGCCTAATGTGGATGGGCTTCATGAGTTGATTCTAGAGGAGGCCCATCGTTCCCGGTATTCTATTCATACAAGCGCTGCTAAGATGTATCAGGATTTGCGGCAACATTATTGGTGGAGGAGGATGAAGAAGGATATTGTTGCGTATGTAGCTCGGTGTTTGAATTGTCAGCAGGTAAAGTATGAACATCAGAGGCAAGGTGGTTTGTTTCACAAGACTGATATTCCTGAGTAGAAGTGGGAGTAGATCACTATGGAGTTCGCTGTTGGACTCCCAAGGACTCAAAGGAAATTCGATGCAGTATGGGTTATTGTTGATAGGCTAACCAAGTCAGCGCATTTCATTCATGTGGCATTTTCCTATTCCTCGGAGCGGTTATGTGAGATCTAGATCCGGGAGATTGTTCGTCTTCATGGTGTGCCCGTGTCTATCATTTCTTACAGAGGTATGCAATTTACCTCACATTTCTAGAGGGCAGTTCAGTATGAGTTGGGAACACGGGTCGAGTTGAGCATAGCATTTTATCCCCAGACGGACGGACAGTCCGAGTGTACTATCCAGATTTTGGAGGATATGCTCCGAGCATGTGTTATGGAATTTGGAGGTTCATGGGATTAGTTCTTGCCATTAGCAGAGTTTGCCTACAACAACAACAACTATTAGTCGAGCATTTAGATGGCTCCTATGAGGCATTATATAGTAGGCTGTGTCGGTTGCTGGTTGGGTGGTTTGAGCTGGGGGAAACTCGGTTGTTGGGTAGAGATTTAGTTCAGGATACCTTGGACAAGGTTAAGATCATTCAGGATAGGCGTCGTACAGCTCAGTCCGAGTAGAAGAGTTATGCTGACCTTAAGGTTCGTGATGTGGCATTTATGGTCGGAGAGCGGGTGTTACTCCAGGTGTCACCCATGAAGGGCGTGATGACATTTGGGAAGAAGGGCAAGCTAAGCCCTAGATTCATTGGTCATTTTGAGATTCTTGATCGAGTGGGAGAGGTGGCTTACAGTCTTGCGTTGTCACCGAGTTTATCAGCTGTACACCCAGTGTTTCATATGTCCATGCTTTGGAAGTATCACGACGATACATCCCACGTGTTAGACTTTAACACTATCCAGTTGGACAAGGATTTGACCTATGAGGAGGAGCCGATGGCCATTCTGGACCGACAGGTTCGTCAGTTGAGATCGAAGAGTTACCCTTCTGTTCGTGTTCAGTGGATAGGTCAGCCTGCCGAGGTAGCTACTTGGGAGTCCGAGTCCAATATGCGGAGCCGATACCCCCATCTTTTTCCCAACTCAGGTACTTTTTTTCTATGTCCGTTCGAGGACGAACGGTTGTTTTAGAGGTGGAGGATGTGATGACCCAAAAGGCCATCACTTGATTTACAAGTAAATTCTGTGTTTCGAAGGCTTAAAAGCATCCTTTTATCTCACATCGATTTGCGTGCATGGTCCGGGCCTATATCCGGAACGCTTTTATGTGAAAATATGATAAAAATGCTAATTTGGCCTTTAAAATTGAATTTAAGTTGACTTCGGTCAATATTTTGGGTAAACGGACCCGAACCCGTGATTTGATGGTCCCGGAGGGTCCGTAAAATCAATATGGGACTTGGGCGTATGCCCGAAATTGAATTCCAATATCCCAAGCCCGAGAAATGAATTTTTGAAGGAAATTGTTTAACTGAAATTATAAGAGTTTTTAGAAATTTAAATGTGTTGGAATTTGATGGTATCAGACCCGTATTTTGGTTTTAGAGCTCGACATAGGTCATATATGGTATTTAAGCTGAGCCTGTAAAATTTGGTAAGAAACGGAATTGATATGACGTGAATCGGACCCTTGGTTGTTAAAATTTGAACTTAAGAGTTCTTGAGATTTTTCTTTGATTTTGATGTTAAATTCGTTGTTAAAGATGTTAATTTGGCTATTTGATCGCACGAGTAAGTCCATATGATGTTTTTGAGTTAGTATGCATGTTTGGTTTGGAGCCCCGAGGGCTCGGGTGAGTTTCGAATAAGTTTCGGGGTGTTTCGGACTTAGGGTTTTCTGTTGTTTTTCTGCTTCTAGTGTACTGATGTGTTGTTCTTCGCGTTCGCGATGGAGCTCACGCGAATGCAAAGTACAAGCTGGGCTGGGGAGGGTTTTGTCCATTGCGAATGCATAGCCATAGTCGCAAACGCGGAGCACTGGGGGTTGCTCATCGCGAACACGTAGTGTAAAATAGAGGTGGGCTGGGAATTTGTCATTTCTTCTACGCGAACGTGTACTGTTGTCTGCGAACGCGAAGGCCAGGAGAGCTTACCCTTTGCGAACGCGGCAGGCCCTTCGCGAATGCGAAGAAGGCCTGCACAATCTTTTTAAAACAGAACCAAAAACGGGCAGAACTCATTTTTATCATATTTTCGAACTACCAAGGGCTAGAGGCGATTTTCTTCACACAAATTTATCCCTAAAGTGTTGGCAATCAATTCTAAACTTTACTCTTTCAATTACCCAACGTTTTTTATCACATTTTAATCAAAAATCAAGAATTTTCATGGTAGAATTAGGGAATTTGGGTAGAGTTAAGGTTTTTTGAATAATTGAAATTTAGACCTCGTTTTGGGGTCGGATTTCGAAACTAATTGCATATTCGGGCTCGTGGGTGATCAAGTGGGCCTGGGGTTGATTTTTAACTTTTTGGGCGAAATGATAGAAAACCTATAATTAAGTATTGGGTATGAATTTTTTAGCATTTATTGATGTTGTTAAATTAATTTGGGCTAGATACAAGTAACTTGGAGGAGAATTCTAAAGGAAAAGCGGTGTTTGAGGCTTGTGTTGGCCGTGGAAGTTCGACGTAAGTATTTGGTCTAACCTTAGCTTGAGGGAATAGGTATTGTGCTTTATTTGCTATGTGCTAGTGTAGTGTACGACGTATAGATACGGTGACGAGTATCTATACGTCGTTGTCAAGCATGCATGTGAGTCTTAAATTGTAATCGTTATGTTTCTTAATAAGTACTACAAATGCCTAAATTGTCGATTCTCCGTGTTGGGCAAGGATTAAGATTATCTTCGTGGTATTTGTTTATTGTTGAGCATTGGCTCCAGTTGAGGTTTCGTTTGTGAAGTTAATTGTTGGTGCAAGTTTGGTTATTGCTGATTCCCTTGCCGGGATGTATTTAATTCTTACTGTTGGTTCCCTTGCCGAAATGTGTTTATTCTTGTTGTTGATTCCCTTGCTGGGATATTGTTGTTTCCTTATTGTTCCCTTGCGGGGATTCTTTTGTGATTGGTGTTGATTTTTATATTGGGATCGGGATGTACGCAGCAACAAGGAGTAATAAGGAAGGACAGAAGGGGTTGGGTTTTACGCTGCAATAGTGATATATGATTTGGATCGGATTGCACGCCGCAACAGTATTATATGATTTTGATCAGGTTGCACACCGCAAAAGTATTATATGATTTGGATCGGGTTGAGCGCTGCAACAATAAAGAATAAAAGTGGATATTGATTCGTTATTGTTTTTCTTATTCTTACTGATGCGAAATTTAAGATGTTCTTTATATTTTTTTCCTGAGATTCTATTGGTACTTGATATTCCCCGTAGCATGTTCCCCTTCCCATCTTTAACTGCTAGTTTCTGTTATTATTACTTGTCGTATATGCTTTAACTGCACAGGTTTATTTGGTAGTCTTGTCCTAGCCTCGTCACTACTTCGCCAAGGTTAGGCTCGACACTTACCAGTACATGGGGTCGGTTGTGCTGATACTACACTCTGCACTGTGTGCAGATCTCGGTACCGGAGCTTTTAGACCATAGTGAGGTTGCTGCCTTTAGTCCAGCGGAGACCCGAGGTAGTCCTGCAGACGTTCGCAGGCCTTGGCGTCCCCTTCTATCCTATATATTCTGTTTTCATTTACTTCGGAGACAGACTTGTATCTTTCTTTTCAGACCACTGTTTGTAGTATTCGTAGATGGTCCGTAATATTGTGACACCAGTTCTGGGTAGAGTTGTATTTTGGAGTTTCACACTAGTATTTGTTTAAGTTATCATTATTATTATTATTATTATTATTATTATTATTATTATTATTATTATTATTATTATTATTATTATTATTATTATTATTATTATTATTATTATTATTATTATTATTATTATTATTATTATTATTATTATTATTATTATTATTATTATTATTATTATTATTATTATTATTATTTCGTTGTTGATCGCATGTTAAATTGAAATTGTTAAAAGGTTGAGGAAAAAGGGTAATAAGATCTATAACGCTCGGCTTGCCTAGCTTTCACGAGTAGGCACCATCACGACTCCCGAGGGTAGGAAGTCTGGGTCATGACACCCTCTGGCCATGTTTTTCTATTACACACTCTTTATTATAGTGATGTAGTAGGGATGTTTCGGTATACTCGTGTACAACTTATGACTCGGTCTCACCATATTTTGGATATTATTGTCAGCTATATTGGGGAGTTCTTTTTATCTTTTATGATAGCTGGTTGGTTTAAATTTAAAGTTCTATTATTATTTCTGTTAGTTCTTCATGTATGTTAGGCTTACCTAGCCTTAGAAATTAGGTGTCATCACGACATCTTATGAGGGGAGATTGGGGTCGTGACAAGTTGGTATCAGAGCTCTAGGTTCATAGGTGTTAGGGGTGGGCATAAAATCCGAAAAACCGAATTCCGAACCGGACCGAATTAATTCGGTATTTCGGTTTCGGTTTTTTTCGGTATTTCGGTCCAATTCGGTATTGCAATTTTGGTATTTCGGTACGGTCTTCGGTATTAAAATTCTGAAATTTCGGTATACCGAAATACCGAAAATCCGATTTTAAAAGACATTTTCTTAATTATTACTGCCCACCCAGCCCATCGCCCCATCCCCAAACGCCCAAGCCCATCTTAATTCTTATGCCCAAGCCCAAGCCTAAACTCTAAAGGTTAGCTGGTTACTGGTCAGTGGTTAGGGCATTAGCATTTAGCAATTTAGATTACAGTACAGTTGAGCGGCGATTTGGCGATTTTCGATCTGGCGATTTTCGACTTCCGAGCTCCGACTCCTCACTCCTCAGTCCTCACAAATTCCGGGCAAACGAAGATGCTGCTGTTGCGAACTTGCGATAGTTTCAATTTTCAAAGGTATGTTTCTACTTTCTAGCGATTTCTACTTTCTAGCGATGGAAATAAATTTGATGAAAATTTCTAGCGATGTTCTTTAGCGAAGATTAATTTTATATTCGAAACTCATTTTTTTGGATCAAGTGTTTGATTAGGTATAAAGTAGGTTGACATATGAGAATCCTATAAGATATAGCAGTAGAACAGGGAATGAAGATAGTAGTTTCGTGAAATTTCTTTAGTAGTAAGCGTTGGCAGTTGTGTATAGATATTGATTGAAGTAACTGATACAGGAAAATGATTCTGTAACCTAATTTATGTAGCCCGTTGCACAAACTGTAGTAATTGTATCTTACTAGAGCTAACTGGATAGAAACTGTACTAATTTCTGCTGTTGCTGCTCTCTGTTCTTTAGCAATGGACATAGTACTCTGATTAATTTTGGATAGATCATATTGTAATTTGTATTTGATAGCATAAAGATAAATGAAGATGATTACAAAAAGATTTTGTTTTCTCTTTCTATTTTGTTAAAATCTTCTTTAGACTTGGTGGAATCTTCAACTTTATTCAGACTGATATATGGCTATATGTTAATCGGCGGGCTAATGGACTCAATGTTGTGTTACTGTTAGCATCTTTTTAGATTGGTACAGAGACGTCTGTACTTTCTTTAGCCACTTCACTAGCTGCTACATATTCTATTTTAGTCACTGAATTAGCTATTGGTATTTGCTTGGAACTTTTCCAACTCACTACATCCCTATTTAAAGTGAATACATAACCAAAAATAGATTTGCTATCATCTTTATCCTAAGAGAACCTTGTAGCAGTATAATTTTCTAATTTCAATTCAGAATCTCCACACACGAGGAATTAGTATTTAGTCCCAAAGAACTACCTTATTTCATGCGAAGAGTATTATGACCCAATTCTGGACGAGCGACTGGCATCCGTTTTCGTAAAATTTCATCGAGCGAAACACTACTCATAGAACTCATGAAAATCATTCATTACTTTAAAAATACAACATAATACCTATATGCTTTCAAAACATGTAAATATATATAATTAAATCATGAAGTGTAAACTGTAAATGATACTGTATTTTAAACATAAATACAACAGTTTACGTGGAGTTTCTAACAGATTTGCAATACAGAATTATATACGTCTCTTCATCTATCCATGGGACTTATATTCATTTGTACCAAAGGAGCTGCAACACCTATTGATCATACACCTTCTAATACTTTGAGTTTAGAATTCTTCTCAATTTTTTTTCATTATGATTTTCTCCTCAAGGACAGTTGCTTCGTCGATTCATCTCCTCATTCATTATATCTCTGACACTCTTATTTATAGCTTAATCGAAACATAGGCTCTAAGTCTGAATCGAAAGACAACTAGACAACTAACTACATAATTAATGTAGGTATTATTTGAAGCAACTTCAAGTATCACACACATATTCCGTTTTTCCTGTTCTGTTTGAACTCAAAGAAATGGAGGTCTCTAATTAGATTCTATTTAATCAACAGCATAAAGAGATATCAGTAATGAGTATTGATCAAACTAGAATAATAAGGAAAATAAATTTGTATAGAATGGAAAAACGATGAAGTATTTGAATATGAAGGTGAAAATACAACGTTACCAATTTCATCAAATGAGAATGATATTCAACAGTAAAAATAAAATAAATCATGCTCAAGAGAACTTGTTAAAAATAACATCAGTACCCATGACTTGTGAATTTGGTTCACTTATCCCACCAAAACTTGCCTTTCTTTGTAGCTGGTTTCTCTTCTGTTTTTTTAATCCCCACAGAAGAAGCTTCAGATTTTGGATACTCGGGAGCTGATTTCTCTTCTATTTTCTTCTCTTCAGATTTTGGAGCTTCAGTGGCTGACTTTTCATCTGCAGGAATATTCTCTGTTTCTGGTTGTACTTCCTCTACTGTCTTTTCTGCAGGAGCTTCTTTCTCTTCATCTGCTTTATTCTCTGCAGGAGATGGAATACTCTCCAATGATGGTTTTACTACTTCCTCCACATCCGGATTTTCTGATTTTACTTCCTCTATTTTCTTCTCATCAATAGAAGCAGCATCAGCTTTCGCAGTTTCATCGACAACCTTCTCAACTAATTCTAATTCTTTCTTGGCCTCCGCTGGTACTTCACAAGCCTTTTGCACTGACGTCTCTTCTTTCTCTTCTGCCGATCCCTTCCCCTCTTCATTCTGGAGCATTAATAGGGTCAGATGTATCACAAACGGTGCATTAAATTATATAATATATTGTTCATATTTACCCTCCGTTATTTTATCGGGCCATATCTATCCTTACCGTTATCCAAACTTTTCCTTCACCTAACGGAAAACAACCAAATTAAAAAGACTTATTCTTTTTAAAAACCCATTAATAACCCGTTAAACCCCTTTTATTTACTGCACTTCTTTCTTATAGATTAGTCATCTCCTTCCTAGTCACTTGTTAAACTCAATAAGTGAAAGACATAAAAATACCGACAACCATATTTTCAATTATATATTGAGTCTCAATTCTTTTAATATCCTTGTTGTATGTTATTATATTCTACCTTTTTTAATTTCCTTTTTTTCTTCTAGCTTCTCTTCTTTTTTTTTTCACTATGTCGAATTGTACCGAGTATTCACCATGATTTTCTTTCTAGTATGACTTGAATGTTTATAGAATCTTATTAGGTTTGCAATTATGAAGTCTTAAGGTAGCTACCGAGGTATTTCTTCCTCCAACAGTGAGCCTTTGTTGATGAGTATTCACGCACCATAATTTTCTTATTCTTCTTTAAGCATTTGGGGAACGAGTAATTATCGCTAAATCACGCCTTAAGAACCAAAGTTAGATTCTAAGCTATGGGATTGGATACTCATAATTCTTAGTAGCAACTGAACTTATAGTGAACAAAAATTAGAAAATAATTAGAGGAGATTCAATTTAATATCAAGCTACATTCTAAAGAATTCATCAAGAATTAAAGAAAGTACACCAACAAGTTGGAAAGTAACTTAACAACCTAAGTACACTAACTTCATGTATTAACAAACACAACTATTGTTGAAGTATATATTAGTTGTTACCAACATACAAGCCAACTGACAAGTATGCATTACATTAGACAAAGGGATATCATATTATAAACACAACAAAATACAACCAAAAGTGATAACATGATATCCTAATTCCACCACGAACAACTAAGAACCAAAAGTATAAGTTCTTACTAATCCTACTGCCACCATAATTCTCGGTCTCTCTCTAAATGAATAAAATATGTTAAAATATCTCATAAATCTAGGTTCCATATTGTTATATGATAGGCTTAATGGGTTATGAGTTAATGAATTTTTTCAAAATGATTATTTTATCAATATGGTGGATTTACGTTGGATGGAGGGTGTTTTAATTTGTTAATGGCGAGGGTATATATGCCCCGATAGTATAATGAAGGGTGGATGTGAACAATATACCAAAGTATAGAGGTATATGTGACCCTTTTTCCTAAATTGTATTACATCCATTCTATTTTATATGTCACTTTTTCTACTTCTTAATTGGTCTGTTTAAACAATAACCACAACTTATCATGTTATAAAACCTTTTCAGATTATACACTTATCATATATCCTTAATGACATGATCTTATAATTATATAAATATCACATCATATTTAAGACCAGAAGGTCGAAAAATACTTTAGGTATGTTTGAAAGTACTGTTTCATTTTTTTATTTAACTTCATTACGGCCATTGCTAACAAGAACTAACAGAGCCTTTCTTGTCAAGGGTTATGGTAAGTCATAGCCAAAACAAGGTAGTATCCATCACCTTTATCATGATCAGATCTCTTCATATTTAGATCAAACAAAAGTAGTCTTAGGCATGAAAGTTTCACGTCTTCCATGTGGCATAAAGGAGCTCCACAACCGAAATTTTATAGACCCCTTAGAAAATTATTGGAAAAAATAAGAACCAATAGAAAGTCTTTAGATAACTTTTTCAACATTTCATGTAAGATCATATTTCTATTCTATAAGAATATTGAAGTTATGTTTAAATGATATTTTTTCTCTACTTACAAGTTTACGTTTCAAATGATGTTTTGTTTAACAAAAATTAAGTAATACCGAAGTATTAAATAAACAAAGTAAATCAATTCATAAAAACTTCCCTAACTAAATATGTGAAAGGTCAATGATCATCAATAATCACGGTGATATGAATTGCACCGCAGGACATAAGTGAATTAACAAAAAAATTAGACGTGGAAAATATGAATCAAAAGAGGAAGAAAGAAAGTTATCACTAATACTTTTTATTTTATATCAGAATCTTTCCATTTTGCTTTGTTAAAAAATGATTATTTTTTTGTAATTAAAAACTCCGGTACTTTAAATTTCTTATCTAGTATAACATATCATATTTGAACCAAAAGTTCTAATTGTTTGTTTCATATGTATGTATTCTTAAACACCTCTATATAAATAAAATATAGAGAGTATACATTTTTCGTATTAAAGCAAGAACATAGGCACAAAAATAAACGAAGAGAAATAAAGAGAAACATATATAGATTGGGCATTGAAATATGAATACATACATTGAACAGGTTATTGAGAGATCGACATTTGTCGGCATCATGATCCGCAATGACACCCTCCTCCTTCTTCACCTCTTCTTCAGCCGCAACCGTAGCATCCTTGGCAGGGACATTCTCTGGTACGACTTCTGGGGCGTCACCATTCAACACATTAGGCTTGCTAGCACAGGCGCCCATTCTTTCCCTCTCTCCCTCTCTAAAGATGTTTTTTTATTTTATTTTTTTGCTCTGAGAGAGATCTGAACCCAGAGAAGAGAGAGAAAGAGGAGAGGATGGTCAGATAGGGAGAGATCAGAGACTGAGAGAGTTTTTATAGGGCAGGAAGCCAATGCATGCATTCATTCATGTCCCATTTCGCAGTTCTACGATGCAGAGGAAATTTCTCTCAGCCTATGTTTTTCTTTTACTAAGCTTGTTTCCAATCTTGATTATTTTATTTCTATTAAAAAGTCATCTAATAATGTCATAAATGAGAATTATGTATTAGTGAAAAACAAACTCGCCACGTGAATTTATATCATAATGACATGTGTCATGGGAGTTATTACGACAAAGAAGAATGACGCATTCACAAGATGTAAACAACACCCTCGGGTTGTTCGCGTGTCTATTAGCTTCGGGGTTAAACATAAGCGAATAACCACTGATGATTAAAGTCATTAATAGCTATAAATATGAAAAGGATCAGTCAATCATGGATTACACGCGATTTGATATTATTATCTCAACCGTTACAAATCAATCATGTATGGAAAATTAATGCAATAAATGACAGATAACATGCATGAGCTCAACAAGGCAAATGGTTACAAATGATAGTACTATTTAAATCTCTCTTTCATATTTTTTATCCCCGTCGAAATTCTACAAAGTCATATTATCAATTATAGAATTCTCCTACTGTTCTTTATTATTGGAAGATTATTTCTTTCCTACTGGAAAAAAGATTCAATTATCAATAAAATTTCCTTTATTCTCTCAATTTATTTCTTTATTATTATTTGTCCATTTCTTGTTTCAATTATACTTGAAAAAGTGAAATAAATCGGTTGTTAGAAATCCGATTTATTTTATTTTATTGCTTTGACTACAAAAAATTATTTTTTGGGCTAAATAGTTTGGTTCCTTACCGAGACTCTAACAATCGTTCAACTTTCTATTTATATTTTCTCCATGTCAGTAAATTATATTTGGAACCGACCAAATTACTCAGCAGGGGAATGGACAAGGGGGATCTCCTCCAAGAAATTTAGTTACATATTCTTCACAACGTTCATGTGATAACTCACCAGTAAAATCTGCCAGTCGCAGTATTGTGTAGCGAAATGAAGAACCATCCGATTTGTAGGATGAGTTGAAGCAATTCATTGCTCAGCAAATTGGAGAGGTGTTGCGAGCTAGAATGGTAATGCACCAAGCAGTTCCAGTGCCACCCCCAGTTAACACAACCATAAAAAATCCCAATTTAGGACATGAATATTTAGGAAGTTGGGAAATTCCAAACAGCTCTAGAGCAGGAGGTTAAGGTACGCCAAGTAATCCTGATTTATAAAATTTAGTTTTAACCTTGCAGAAATAGCTCAAGAAACAAAATAAATAGATAGAACAAATACCGAGTGTATCACTAGTTATTAAAGATGTGGATATGGAAAACTGTTGACAACAATCATGGAAACCTAGCGCAACACCATTGCCCATACCAAAAAAATGCAAGATGCCAAATATTTCCAAATACGATGGAACCCTGATCCGTGAGACCATGTGACCTTATTTTCGTAGGAGTCAAAGGCAGTGATTTGACTAAGCAAAAAATATAGTTGGTGCTGGTGGAAATATTTGGTGAAACTCTTACAAAAGAGGCATTAACATGATATTCTCTTTTACTTAAGAATTCAATTGAATCTTTTACTAAGCTTGAAGATTCATTTATTAAAGCATATTCAGGAGCCCAATAAGTAAAGAAAAGAATGGAGGACATCATTAAAATACAACAATGAAGCACATAATTACTCAAAGAAATTGTGGACCACTTCTAGTGAGAAAGAATATTGCTACCTCTTGCACCTGATAATCGGACAGTAATAGCTTTGCAAGAAACTTGAATGAAAGAAGTTCAGAATCTATGAGAAGGTTGAATGAAAGTTTACAAGAATTCTCACCAACCACTTGAAATGATGTCTACAATAGGTAAAACACGAAACTTCGCATAGAGGACGAGACAGTGGCTCAACCAAAGGTGGAAGATGGGTTCGGGACAAGAAGATCAAAGTCATAGCAACAAAATGCGAAACAATAGGTATGAGCCCTATATCGAATGATGCGAAGAGAGATCACAAACTAGAACAAGCATAATTTGACCAAAGGTCAAGGTGAGAGAGATAAGTCTTTCTTCACGGGCTGGAAAAGAGCGGGAAATAACAAGATATAACGACCAGAGTCCCAGACTAAAACTAGCATATTACCATTTTAATGTAAGTACTTCTGAATTAGTAGCAATATTAATAAGTATGAGAGATAAGGTACGATGGCCAAGAGAAATGAGGTTAGACCCAAGTAAAATAAGTCAAGAGTTTTGGTGTGATTATGTTGATTATGGGCATAAAACGGCGTATTGTAAGCTTTTACAAGGAGAAGTTGATTACTTATTGAAGAACGGTTACCTTACTCATATTATCATGACCCAAAATTCAACTTGTGATGATGGCACCTAACCCAACCCGCTGGGTAACCCAAGTATTAGTCAACACAACTCAAATGTAAATAATAAAAGTAAATGAGTAAAATAACTAAATTTCTATACAATTTCCCAAGGATTGGTAGTACAAGTCATGAGTTTCTAAGAATTAGAATTTACAAAGCTGGCATGAAATAAATACATCATCTGTTCAAAGTATATATAAATAGATTTGTAAATCTAAAGCTACCAAGGAGAAGTGACAGCTATAATCGGAATGGGGGTACATCTTCAATGCCAGCTCCCTCCAAAAATAGCAACATCAGTTCCAAAATTTGCATGTAAGGTATAGAAGTGTAGTATGAGTATAACCGACCCTATTTACTCAATAAAGTAACAAACCTAACCTCAGGTTGAAAGTAGTGACGAGCTTGGAAGAGGGTCAAAGTCCAACACTAATATCCAAAATAACTCATGATGATATAAAGAGACAATAAAGGTAAATAACTCAAGAAATATATTCTCAGCTCGTTCATAGTTACGGGATAGTAGGCATGCTTTCCAAGTAAAACAATCAATTCCAAATCTTACCACTGAAAAACAACTGAACACGAGTTTATCAAAGAACTGTATTCCAAATTCACAATACCAGATAAGAATATTTCGTTTACCAATTAGCATGAGGAAAGTTGTCATCACCCCAAATTCCCACCTTAGGATATCGTAATGGCACCTAGTCTCTAAGACTAGGTAAGCCTAACATTCAAAAGAATATGAAAGAAATAAAGACTAAAAACATGATATAACCTGATAACTCTCATAAAAATTTCAATACTGAATCACAACTACAATACTCCCAAAACTCGATGAAAACTAAGTCATAAGCTCTACAGAAAGTACTAAAAATACATCACTGTCTGAATAGAGGGTAAACAGTAATTAGAGAATGTCGGAAGGTGACCCCGAGGCTTGCGAGCGTTGAGAAGGTATACCTTGAAGTTTTCAGAAATAGCTGAATGATCAGTAGAGCCTGACTCCAGCAAATGTAGCTGGATCTGCACAAAAATGTGCAGAAATATAGTATGAGTACACCACAACGGTACCCAGTAAGTATCAAGCTTAACTTCGATAGAGTAGTGACGAGACCAGGTCAAGACACCTACTAGGACTAGATAAACTGAACAGAGTATAATAAAGACCAATAACGAAGAATGAGAAAATGAATGATAACAAAGAAGTATAATAATGTAGGCTAATAACAGAATTTAAGGCAAGAAACACAACGAGAAGTAAACACATAATGAGAACAACAAGTAATCAAATACGGACAAATACAAGTAAGACAATGAAGGCAACAACAAAGTAGTACTATTCATCCAACAAGCCTCTTTAATCATGGAATATACAACAAAAATCACAACCGAGGTATCACACCGCATATTCATATTTCTTAATTTCAATCACAGTCTTTCTTTGTATCACTACGTGAGCCTTGCATTTATTTTTTTAAAACATTTTCTCCGAAATAGATACACGTGTTTTAGCCCCCTTATCTCACCACGTGGCTTCAAGTAATTCCCTTACTAGCAATATGCGTATCAATATCACAATACAATAATCAACTCGCACCACATGTACCCATATGCCACAACACTTGCCAAAATCAACAATGCCAATGTTACCACAACGATAGCCCATGGCTCAATCACAATGTGTACAAGAATCTCTATAATAATAAAATAAATGAGGAAATACTCAACAAGGAAATATATCTCAACAATTAACAACTTCAATCTCAATATGATAATGGCTTCCACAACTTCAACATCAATAACCCAACAAGAAGATATTCCACGAAATAACAACTTCAAGTAAGTGTAATTTAACAATAACGGAGTAAAAAGACAATAAAAGAGGTAGTAACTTCTACTAAAGCATATAAGAGAAATTACAACAATAAAGGATCGAACAAATAATAACAACGTCAATTAGAGCATATGAGAGGAAATTTAACAGTGAAAGATGTAATATGCTATAACAAGTCTAATTAAATACATGGAAGAAGTCTAAAAGTCTAAACCGGTCAAAATACCACATATAACCCGCATACACAATCGTCACCTCGTGTAAACGTCTTTTACTTAGTATAGTTAATAAAAACAACCCAAATCCTAAGGGGTAGTTCCCCCACACAAAGTTAGGCAAGATACTTACCTCAACTAGGCCAAATCAACCCTCAAAAATAGCTTTTTCCCAAAAATTTGCCTCAACACGACTCAAATCTAAGCAAAAATGACATAATATCATCAAACAATGCAAGGGAAACCAATTACAATTGATAAAGCTTTGATCTTTACATAGTTTCCTAAAAGTCAACAAAAGTATGCCCCCGAGCCTGCCTGGTCAAAAAATGGTTCCAAGGGTAGATTCCGATTATCCACAACCCCACGAGTCCATATATGTGTTTGGTTTTTAAATCCGAGTCCAAATCGACTCTCAAAACTCAAATCTTCATTTTTCAAAACTTTGACAAAAATCAACAATTTTCCTCTTTGATTCTCATAAATTTAATGTTAAATCTAAGATATAATCATGAAATATAGTTGAAATTAATTAGAATCACTTACCCAATATTTATAAATGAAAATCCCCTCTCTAAATCACCTCCTACCGAGTCTAGGTGTTCTAAAATATGAGAAATGAGACTTAATCCCGACTTTCCAGCCTTTATGTTTAGCTGCAGATGTCGCAATTGTGACAATGGGTTTGTAAATGTGACCCTCGCAATTGCAAAGAAAATCTCGCAAATGCGATATGGGGTTCAACATTTCAAATCGTGTTCCCATTGCATTGGATGCGTGACCAAATCCAGACACCGGTCCACATGGAATACATTGAGCCATGAGGTTCATAATCAACAACTGTATGCATATCAATAACAAACACGCGAAGCGCATGACCATAACCATGAAGAAACAGATATCACTATATATGACAAACAGAAGATCATAATCAAGGCGCAGCCAACCATGCAACACCCCACGAGCCACTTGAATTGAATTTGCCCAACTCAACCAAGTCACGCAAGCCGTCAATGTCATGCCCCAAACCTGAAGAGGCGTGGTCGGCACCCGGTGCCATCTCGGTCCAAGCGTACCACTCTGAAATTGTGAACTCTGGAGGGGTAAACCTCAACTTAGGCCATATTCTAAATCGTATGAAAATAACATCTCTCTCATCTGTGGGGTAAACATATCCAAAAGCTGATATATATAACTGTGACAGTCGACGAAGACGCCATGAACATCTACTGATATAAAAAATATACAAGACTCGTTTACAAGCTTCTAGAGATAACTGAACTATACTATGGTCGAGACAGGGCCTCGACCTACTCATCAAACCTGTATATATAAAATGGACTCCAAGGTCTAGACCTGGTAACTTCGAGGAAGTGGAGCTTATTAACTAAGCTAATATTTGACTCTGTCTGCTGGGAGGGTCTGTCCAACTGTCAATCAAGACCTGCAAGCATGAAATGCAATGTCCCCGGCAAAAGGGACGTTAATACGAAATAATGTACCGAGTATGTAAGGCAACAGAATAACTGAAAGCTGAAACTGAACTAATAATATAATAACTGAAAGTAACTGGAGTAAAAGATAATCTGAAGATATGCTTACCTGCTGCTACTGACTCAACTCTCTCAATATAGTAAGTAAAATAGTTGTCCGACCTTATAAGGCTCGGTATGTAACTGCTCTGCCGTAGTAGGCTCACTCATAGGCGCTCGGCCATACTAGGCTCTGTATCTCGGTCATTATGGGCTCGCTCATAGGCGCTCGGCCATAATAGGCTTGGTATATAACTTACCATCTAATCAGAGGTTGCTCAATAGGGGCCTACCGACCGATTATAGCTCGATGGTGGTGAAAATACTATAGTATTGTATATATGTAGACTTTCTGCTCTCTTGACTGAAAAAAGACAAAACTAAACTAAATATGAAGTCCTGATAAGGGACAATGTTATAACTTATGAGACTAGGACAATGTACATAAATTCAGGAATATAAACTTCTGTTTATGTCTTGTTATCAAACACATGTAGTTACTAGATCATGCCAAAATGAAAGAAAGGTTTAGCCTTAACATACCTTAACCTCATTGAGTCCTTAATAGCTTCCAAACAACTCTTGAAACAACTCAACTCAGTCTACTATAGCATAATGAGATTCAAAATCAGCGCTGAGTAATGGCTATGTCCGTAATTTAAGCTAGTAGCTCGTTTATGTAAATTTGAGCAGCATTTCCCCTGTAACAAGGGCCTCCTCCAATACCATATATCAACAACAACCACCAGAGCAATACAATAAAAACAACATCAATAATAGGGTACAAAATATTTCATTAACAAGTCATCAACCTATCACGACGAGCGGCAAGCTCGGATTGAATCCGTTTAGCACCCTTTAACCCAATTATCATTCATTCTTGAAATTAGTAATATATTCAATATAATAATCAATAGCTTTTATAGGATTTTCAACCTTGTACTCAATTTTAAAGTTATCCAAAATAGCCCAACGCAAGATAATATCACTATCGACAACTTCCAAGTGCTTTATAGCCATTTTCTTTTCTAGTTACAGATTTTCTCAACAAGATTGACATGTAAACCAACATAATCATACTAAAAATATCATAGCCAACTTACTTTCCATAATTTTCAGCCACTTAAAGTTCATAAGAGCAACTTTCAAATCAATCCATCAAGAATAACAACATCTCAAGCTAATCCAAGTATAACCTTATAGTTTATCATCCTAACAACTTAACCAACATAAAAGCAAGCTTAACCACAATTGGTAGGCTATTATACTCACCTTAGACATTATCAAAAACTTGAAATTTTGGCAAAACACAGCCCACAATTATCCTCAATAACCGTAATACTATAGGTGTTGTATTCTCTTCTTGAATTAACTTTTGGTGTTCAAGTTGGACTATAAACACTTGTAGTTCACCTTGAAAATAATATGTATGAAGGAGGGACTGATTATTATCTTAATCATCAATAACCACACGAGACCTGAGGTTACTTCACTTTGAAGAACCCTCCAAAACAGCCACAAGATGAAGAACTACGATATAGCAAGCACCACGGGATTTCTAGACTCAAACCGAATAGAATTTCTCTTAAGTTGTTAATTGTTCATTCTTTCAAAAGAGTGTCTGAATCATACTTACACACTTTGGATTACTTTCAAACTTTATATACACGTTCAATTCAACTATATAGACCTATCCAAAGTCTCGAAACACCAATTGGAGTTCAATAATATCAAAGTCAACTCTTGATCAGACTTATGAACTTTTTAGTTCTTCAAATTGCCAACTTTCGACAAATAGTGTCGAATTCTTCTAGGAACCTCTGAAACCAAATTCAAACATACGTACAAGTCCAAAATCATCATACAAACCTATTGGAATAATCAAAACCTGATTGCGAGTCCATTTATCCAAAAGTCAAACCTTGCTTAACACTTCCAACTTAAAGCTTCTAAAACGAGAATCATTCTTCCGAATCAATCTTGAACCGCTCAAAAATCAAAACCAACCATACACGCAAGTCATAACACATAATATGAAGCTACTCAAAGTCTCAAACCACCGAATGGAATGCTAAATCTCAAAACAACCGATCGGGTCATTACATTGGTATATTATATCGTACCGACATCCCTTTGGTCGGGGATGCTGCATTCATGATGCAGGTTCAAGTAGGCAGTTTGAAGGACCCCCAAATAAGTAATTTCAATTCCAGTTGTTGATTGGTGGACTCCATATCATCCGGAGTGCAGTCGAGCCTAGAGGTCCTTATGTTTTGATTTTTTATATAGACTTATGGGCAAATCGGGGCCATGTACCGACTATGTTGTTATGTCTGTCAGATGTTCTTAGAGACTTTTGTAGACATATGTGTACATGTGGTTAGTTACCGTATGCTAGATAGATGTCTGTATTGGTTGAGGCCTTGCAGAGCCGTATATATATATATATATATATATATATATATATATATATATATATATATATATATATATATATATGTGTGTGTGTGTGTGTGTGTGTGTGTGTGTGTGTGTTTGGGATTTTGTGTTGCAGATGTTGCAAATGTGATGTAGTTTACTAGTTTTACGAAATGGGTTGCTCACGTTGTTAAGACATTAAGTGTCTGTCCACCTCACCTAGGTTGGAGTGTGACATACAAAAAATGAGTCTATATTTGGACATATACAATATGAATGTATAGTATAATTACTAGTTGCCATGAGTAAATCTTTAAAATAAATAATTTTAATTGAATAAATAACAAACATTGTATTAAAACGTTAGGTTGTTACAAAGAAGAAGAGGAAATTTAAAAGAAAATATTGCAGATCTTGGATTTCTTTTGCATTTTCTAGTGTTGTATTTATTGATTTATTTATTTTTATATTTGTGTAGACTTCGTCAAGTGTTCAACAACAACAACAATATACTCATTATTATCCCACACTGTGGGGTCTGAGGAGGGTAGTATGTACGCAGACCTTACCCCAACCTTGTGAGGATAGAGAGGCTGTTTCCAATAGATCCTCGGCTTAGGAAAGCATAAGCACCACATTAATGAAAATATAGCTAAGAAGGGACAATACCAAAAACTCATATAAAATCAGAGTAAAAATAATAAGATAGTAAGGTGATCAACAATGAAAGAAAATAACGGTTAGTCATAAAAACCTACTACAAACGGTTCGTCAAGTGTTCAAATTGATGAGAAATTAGGCAGAAGGCTATGAGTAAAATTGCAAAAATGCTAATGATAGGCTATAATTACGTATTTTAGTCGCTTATTACACTCTAATTTACTGCATTTTAATTGAGTTTGAGCTTTAATCGCTAGTGTTTTGCACTAAATGTGTGTTTTATGCCTTGTAGGAGTGATTCTTATCTATGTAGATGTTATGGAATGAATTCAAGCTATTCTCGAGTTTTGAAGTTTGAGTAAAAGCCAAGGATTAAGTTGGGATCATGTTCGAGGATCAATGGATGATAGTGCATTTTAAGAATGAAACGAAGAATCGAGCAGGCATACTAAGCATTGTCCAGTAAAATGCGCATAACTTTTCGCTCAAAAATCCGTTTGGGCTCCATAATATATCATTAGAAAGTTATTTAAAAGGGCTACAACTTTCATGTTTTACATTGTTCCAAATTTCCACAGATGTGCCGCATGGGGCGCCACAGCTGTGTAAATTGTTGTTGCCCTCAAATTGCATACTCTCTGAAGTTCCCCACAAGCATATCATGTGACGTGTTGCCCCATGCGGCATGCCTGTGAAAATTTTATAGAGCTAGAGTCCTATTTCGCGGGGGAGAAGGTGTTTTCGTCTGGGTCCGATCCTACTTGGTATAAATACATGAAAAAACGTTATTGTTGTAACTTTTAACAAACTTTTGACCTAGGAAGAGCACAGAGCCGCCGTGGAGGCCGGGTTTCATCTTTCATTCACCAAAATTAGTAATTGTTATATTTCTTTGTATGATTTGTTGTTTTGCTGTCATGTCTATGTGGAGCTAAACTTCACGTTCTAGGGTTGTGGTTCTTTCATGACTATTGTTATTCGAATATTAATTGTGATTTCTTAGTTTATCATATTGGTTTACTTATTCAATCTTGCACTTAATTATTTGATTGCTTGATCACCAATTGAATACTATCTACGAATATAAAGTTGAACTCGAAAGTGGGAATTCTAGATTGCATATAGGATTGAGTAGAGCATGTTCTTGAACCTGAGCATCGGGGAATGGATTTGCGGCTAGGATAGTCATATACCTAATTGCCTTGCTTGGTTGATTTACATGAATTATAAATGTTTTCTTGTTAGTTCTAATTCCATAGACATATAGGCATTACGGTATCTTGAATAGGTGAGTAAGAACTCGACAGAAGCTTATGAGCAATATTAATCTTGTTAACCAATAAACTAGATAAATTAGTTAGTCAATTCAATTGAAGAATTCAATAGGAATGTTTGATAGCCCATAACCCTTGGTCGTTTCATCACATTGATAATATAAAAATATGTCATTCTTCTATTTAAAGTTCATTAGTTATTTTCTTTTTAGTTTAATTATTTTAGTATCACTACTTTTGGGTTTAATCCTTGTTTAGATAATTAAGATAGTCTAATTTAGTCAATAGTTAATCACAAGTTCTCGTGGGTTCGACATCGGACTTTAGTCACTTTATTACTTGACGACCGCATATACTTGCGTGTGCGTTTGGCTGCAACAAATTTTTGACGTCGTTGCCAGGGATTTAGAAATTAGCTATTTTTCTATATTAGACATTTATTTTTTATCTATCCATGTTTTTTTGTTTTAGTTTAGTTAGTATTTTTTATTTATTTTAACGTGGCATCTTGGAATGACAATTATTCGAATAATGGTTATTCTTATTTTGATGGTCCTTGTCCATATTGTGGAGGACCCCATGTCACGACCTAAAATCCCACCATAGGTGTCGTGATGACATTTAATCTCTAAGATTAAGTAAGCCGATCATAATAACAATTTAAGCCATTTTTATTTTTTTAAATAGATAATCAAAACCAACATCGGAAATAAAGATACAACCTCCCAAGACTGGTAGTACTAAGTCATGAACTCTAACTGAATGCATGAAATGATCTAAAGGAAATTAAATATACAATACTGCTCGAATAATAATTGACAATATGATAAAAGGGAAAGACTCCAAGGGACTGCGACGACCAAGCAGCTCTACCTTGAATCCTTTTGATCACACTCTAACTCTGTCCCAGTTCGATATCTCCAATACCTGACACTGTACAAAAAATATACAGAAGTGTAGTATGAGTACACCACAGCGGTACCCAGTAAGTATCAAGACTAACCTCGGTGGAGTAGTGACGAGGTACAGTCAAGACACTCACTAGTCTAATAACCTATGCAGTATAGCATATAAAAATAATAGGAAACAATAACAATGAGGGAAACAATAATCAACCAGTGATATAAAAAACATGGCAACAAGAACACCATAAATATTGCTCAGCAAATAATGAATACAAGTATGACCAATTTAGTCAAGTCCTACAAATATAAATCTTTAGCATATAAATCTTCCCAATAGAAATATTTACGATATAATACCTTCCGATAAATATATTTCAAATATGCTTCCTTCAAAATCTTTCAAATATATTTCTTTCAAATAGCTATCCTTCGAATACAATTCCTTCAAGTAAATACCTTTCTAATATAGTTCTTTCAAATAAATATCTTTCGAATATAATTCTTTCAAACAAATATCTTCTGAATATAATTCTTTTAAATAATATTTTTCGAATATAATTCTTTCAAATAAAAGTCACCATGTGACACCTCATTTCAAAATCATAAAAATATGGGTCTCACCCCATTTTCATATTTACACGGCACCTCGTACCAATATTTCTATCACAACCGCACGGACAACTCACGTGCCAATATCGTCATCATTTACTCACGACACCTAGCGCCCACATTTCATATCACGACTGTATGGACAATTCACGTGCCAATATCATTTTCATTATATAACCATGGAACATCGTGCCCATATTTCATATTTGAACTATACGAACAATTCACGTACTAATAATAAATTTATCGTTTATCCCGGCACCTCGTGCCCATGTCATAATCCGCCCGGCAAATAACCACAGGCTAATAATTTCAACACATATCTGACTATTCTCAAATTTATGAAATTTATAAAATAAATTGCACAATATATAAAACAATCACCAAAAAATCACAACATCACATAAATATCACCAACACAATATTCCTACATCACCACATATCATCCCTGACAATAGCCATCCTTATCTCTCCTATAGCCACCCTTATCACTCCTATAATAGCCACCCTTATCGCTCCTATATTAGCCTCCCTTATTGCTCCGTTCGAACAATTTCCCAACACATAACCACAGTGAAATTGCCACCTTTATACCCACATAATATCAATAGTGGAATTCCACCCTTATCCGCCGCATAACAGTAACCCAATCACATAACTATTTACACGAATATTACCACGACAACAAACAAAAATAATTCATATTATAAATACCTATGGGACACAACCAATTCCAAAGATACAACAAAATCAATTAATTTCACAGCAAATAGCCCAAGGCTCCATACAAAGTATATAAAACCTTGATAACAACAACAAAGATGGAAATTTTTACTCCGCATAAGACGACACCTTCTCTAATCCAAATTTTCATTAAATATATTAATACCTCAATTTAAACTTAATTAATTATTTGTAGATGGAAAATTCAGAATATAATTATTTCCAAGAAATATCAAATCAACAAAACACATAGAATTCACATGAAAATCCAAATGGAAATTTGCACCAAGTAATCATATAAATACAAACTCGACAAACGAGGAATGAGGCATGACAAATTAAGGATTTACTAAGTTCCAATAATTTTTCACTTTAATACATAAGAGTGTCTATGAAATTTAACCAATATAATTTACACATATAAACCAAGTACGTACTCGTTACCTCGCGTACAAGATTTTTATTCACACAATTTCCACATAAGACTCAACGCTTAAGGGGTAATTCCCCCACTAAAGGTTAGGCAAGATACTTATCTTTTTGAAGTTAGGCCGATATTCTAAAATGCCTCCTTGATTGAATCGAACTACGGATAGCTCAAATCTATCTAAATAAATTATATAACTTCATTAAAATTCATCGGAAACAATTCCGGATAATATAACGTCGACTTAAAATTTTATTCTAAAAGTCTACCAAAAGTTAATGCGGAACCCGCCTCTCGGAACCCGATATAATTTTTATAAAATCCGAACACCATTCCGATACGAGTTCAATTATACCGATTTTATCCAATTTTGATAACAACTCGACCTCCAAATATTAAATTTTTATTTTTGGAAGATTTTGCAAAAATCTTGATTCCTTCCATTTAAAATCCGAATTAAACGATGAAAATAACCATGGATTTATGGAATATAAACACTTTCGAGTATAGGACACTTACTTGAGTTGAAATTGTGAAGAAATCCTCAAAATCACACAAGAACCGAGCTCCAAAAATCCAATAAAAAATGAAGAAATGACTGAGTTTGGTCCTTAAATGTTTCTGTCCATTTCTGCTTCTGCAGGTAAGTTGGTCGCATTTGTGGACTCGCTTATGCGAGATAAAATACGTATCTGCGAAGCCCCATAACACAAGAAGAGAGCTCAAGTTAGTTGGTATCAGAGCTCTAAGTTCATAGGTTCTACGGGTTACGAACGAGTTTAGTAGAGTCTTGCAGATCGGTATGGAGACGTCTGTACTTATCTTCGAGAGGCTACAGAACTATAGGAAATTTCCACTTCTTCCATTCCTTTCGTACGGATTTGTTAATTGTGGAGTTTGAGCCTTTGTATTTCTATTTTCTCACAAATGGTGAGGACACGTGCTACCGGGTCAGTAGAGCAAACACTCGGGCATACTACTAGGGCCGCAAGAGATCGGGGCCGAGGTAGAGGCCGAGGAAGAGCACGTTTCACATCTAGAATACTAGTCAGAGCAGCAGTTGAGGAGCCTCCAGTAGCTCCGGTTGGGGGACGAGTATCAGAAACACATGTGGTTACCCTCGAAATTCAGGAGACTTTAGCACAGTTCCTATACATGTTTGGTACATTAACTCAGGCTGGACTGATCTCTATTTCACAGATTGGATGAGTAGCTCAGACTCCTACAACCCGTACTCCAGAGCAGCAAGTTCACATTGGTCAAGTTTCGGGTATAGTACTGGTACAACCTATCATTCTGGTTCATCCTGAGGTCAGGCCAGGGGCATCAGAAGAAGAACAAAAGAGACTTGAGAGGTTTAAAAGGTATGACCCACCTACTTTTAGTGGCACAACTACAGAGGATGCTCAGGGATTTCTGGAAAAGTGTCACCGTATTCTCAGCACCATGGGTATTATGGAAGTGAGCGGAGTCGCCTTTACTACATTTCAGCTGTCAAAACTAACGTATCAATGGTGGTAAGTCTATGAAGAAGGTAGACCAGCCGATGCAATACCACCAACTTGGGCTCAATTTTTAGAAATGTTTTTGAAAGAGTTTGTTCCTGAGACTCTCCGAGATACGTGGCATACAGAGTTTGAATGGTTACGTCAAGGCACCATGACAGTGTCAGAATATGCCATCAGGTTCAGTGAGTTAGCTCGTCGTGCACCTACTTTGTTTACTACCGTCAAAGAGTGGGTCTGTAGATTCATTGAGGGACTCAATTATGGTATTAAAATATGCGTGGCTCGGGAGTTGCAAATCAATACTCTATTTTAACAAGTAGTGGACATTGCGAGGAGAATAGAGGGTGTACTAGGTGAGGAAAATGAATCTAAGGAGACTAAAAGGTCTCGAAGCTCTGGAGGGTTCACTGGATTTTACTCTTCAGCCATGAACCATTATGGCGGAGGCTCTAGCAATCGGCCAGCTCAGTCCGCACATCAGAGTACTTGAGGTGCTCCAATAAGTTCTATTAGTGCACCACCGGCACGAGGTTCTCATAGTGGTTATTCCAGTTTTCCAGCACAAAATCAGTATGAGCAGCTACGACCACAGAGGGGTTGCTATGAGTGTGGTGATACTAGGCACATCATGAGAGATTGTCTCAGACTTGGGAGAGGTGGATTTAATGTGAACACTCAAGCAATGGGCCCAAATGCAATTACTATCCCACGAGCACAACCAGTTAGGGGTGGAGGATAGGCGGGTAGAGGGCGCCCCAGAGGGGGAGACCCATCCTGTTGATATATTTGCTACGGTATGACTGAGGCCACTACACCTGATGATGTCGTTACATGTACGATCTCGATATGTTATAAAAGGATATTTTTCTTGAATTCGTTTCAGTTCTAAATATTGAGGCGAGTCCTCCTATTATGCTCCGCTTATGGATGAGCTTCGTAATTTTGTGACCCACTTATATGTTTATCCCTATTGGTAATTTGATGATGTTAGCCCGTGTCTATTGTTTTGTACATTATTGAGGTCTATGAGTCTAAAAGTGACATTTTATTACTCACTACACTGGCTTTTGATGTAATTTTGGAATAATTGATTTCAATTTTATGAATTATATGCCCTATCGGTATGGGGGTTCGCTATGTGTTGTGAAAGTTGTTTACAGAATTTATTATAAAGAAAGAAAGAAAGAAAGGAAATGGAAAATTTTAGTTGGCACAATGTGCAAAATATTTGTGATTCGGAGTTGAGGACGAGATCATCGCATTTTTATATAATGTGAAATATTTAAACTGGGCTACAAGCCGCGATGGAAGTTATATAAGGACAAGGTCCTGGTGGTGAAAAAAATTTACGAGTTTAAATTCTCCCTGTGTCAAAATTAAAATTGGTGCTATGGTATTAATAAGGAGTCATGCCTGTTAGGTTTATTTGATAATTCTTTTATGTGTTTCTGTGCATATTTAGCCACATTTGTGCCGTAAATAATGAGTTTTAGCCTATAAGATGAGTGTCAAGGTGGCGTTAAATGCGACTCGTTAATTAGGATAAATAATTATGAGGTCTTCATACCTCACGTGTTGCTGTTAGTGTTGTGGAAATTTGAAACGAGATTTTTGGTGAATATGAGATTAATTGAGGATGGTGGAATTAATTATGAACAATTATTATGACCAGAGATGTGATTACGGGCATACGTATAATGTGTGCATAGGCACAATATTGTTACTGTCAGTTGAGACTAACACAGTGTGTAAATATGAAAAATCGGGCCTTTTGAAATTAATTGCAGTGTAAGAAATTGGTTTCAAAGTTTCGAAATGAGGATAAAAGAAATAATCTCAATGGAGATGGTGTCGGACCCATGTTAAATTTACGGTGATGTAGAATCACCCGTGAGTATGTGTGAAACGATGCACTTTATAATTCGAAGTCCTCTGAATAGTTCTTGGCACGTGACGAATATATATTTTAAGAGGGGGAGAATGTAACGACCCGACTTGTCGTTTTACGAAATAACGCCCCGTTCAGTGACTTAAGGTCTCGAGCAGCTTCGTAATATGTATTATAACTCGCATGTGCGGTCGAGTTTAGTTTTCGGAAGATTCAGAATTTAATTTAAAGAAAAATTCTCATATTGAAGCTTAAATAGAAAGAGTTGACCGGAGAGTTGACTTTCGAGCAAACGACCTCGCAATGGAGATTTGATGATGTCAATAGCTTCGTATGGTGGTTTCGGACTTAGGCGTATGTTCGGATTTGGATTTGGAAGTCCGTAGGACAATTCGACGCATTTTGGCGAAAGTTGGAAAATAAGAGAATTTAGAAAATTTCGACCCGAAGGTTGAATTTGATAACGAGGTCGAATTTCGATTCCGGAAATTGGAACAGCTCCGTTACGTCATTTGTGACTCGAGTGCAAAATTTGAATTCATTCCGGATTGATTTAATATGTTTCGGCGCAAAATATAGAAGTTGGAAGATTTGAAAACTCATAATTCGATTCATGGCGTGATTCAAAATTTTAGTGTTGTTTAACGTGGTTTAAAGCCTCGACTAAGTTCGTATTGTATTTTGGGACATGTTAGTATATTTTGTTAAAGTCCCGAGGGCCTCGGGTAGATTTCGGAAGGTTAACGAAGTCGATTTTTGGATGAGATTACTGCTGAAATTTGCTGCTGTTTCTGGGCAGCTACTGGTTCTTCGCTTCTGCGGCAGCTTCATCGCAGGAGCGCCGTCGCAGGAGCGGAACAATTGCGCACCTACGATATCGCAGGTGCGATGGTTGGCAGCGCAGAAGCGAAAGTGAAACTCAGCAGCGTGCAAATGGCCACACCTGCGATTATCGCAGAAGGACATTCTGCTCGCAGGTGCGCGATTCTGCTGGGCAGTGTGGCTACTGCAGCAAGCTTATTAATTATCCAGCAAACACATTAGCTTCCCAGGAGCTATGCCTTCGGTGATTTGAGCAGCAATCATTCTCCAGATGGAATTAAAAGAAAATGCCGACCAAAAGATCAAGTTTTTCATAAATACTACACTGCATTTTTTTACTCTAACATCTTTATACAATCTCTTATTCTGAATCTCATAAAGGGTACTCAATCTCCCATGGTAGGCAAGTTATAGATACTAGAACTAGAGTGCTTGCAAGTTCACGTTTTTGAACCATGGCAAAGTTATGCATAAAACTGGACTATTGTCACTAAACTGTCAAGAGGCTATTCCACATTGTTTGAGGCTCTGACACCGAATAACTTGAGCTCTCTTCTTGTGCAGTGGAGCTTCGTAGATGCGCATTTTATCTCGCAGAAGCGAGCCCGCAAATGCGATCAACTTTTCCGCAGAAACGGAAATGGACAGAAACATTTGAGGACCAAACTCAGTCATTTCTTCATTTTTGATTGGATTTTTGGAGCTCGGTTCTTGTGCGATTTTGAGGATTTCTTTACGATTTCAACTCAAGTAAGTGTCCTATACTCGAAAGTGTTTATATTCCATAAATACCATGGTTATTTTCATCGTTTAATTAGGATTTTAAATGGAAGGAACTAAGATTTTTGCAAAATCTTCCAAAAATGAAAATTTAAGATTTGGAGGTCGAGTTGTTATCGAAATTGGATAAATTGGTATAGTTGAACTCGTATCGGAATGGATATTCGGAGTTTGTGAAAATTATATCGGGTTCCGAGAGGCAGATCCCGCATTAACTTTTGGTTCACTTTTAGAATAAAAATTTAAGTCGACGTTATATTATCCGGAAAACAATTCCGATGAATTTTAATGAAGTTATACAATTAATTTGGATAGATTTGAGCTATCCAAAAGTCGATTCAAGCAAGGAGGCGATTTTAGAATATCGGCCTAACTTCAAAAAGATAACTATCTTGCCTAACCTTGAGTGAGGGAATTACCCCTTAGGCATTGAGTCTTATGTAGAAATTGTGTAAATGAAAATCATGTACGCGATGTGAGGAGTACGTACTTGGTTTATATGTGCAAATTGTATCGGTTAAATTTCATAGACACTCTTATGTATTAAAGTGAAAAATTATTGGAACTTAGTAAATCCTCGATTTGTCATGCCTCATTCCTTGTTTGTCGAGTTTGTATTTATATGATTACTTGGTGTAAATTTCCATTTGGAATTTCATGTGAATTCAGTGTGTTTTGTTGATTTGATATTTCTTGGAAATAATTATATTCTGGATTTTCCATCTACAAATAATTAATTAAGTAAGTTTAAATTGAGGTATTAGTATATTTAACGAAAATTTGGATTAAAGAAGGTGTCGTCTTATGCGGAGTTAATTTTCCATCTTTGTTGTTGTTATCGAGATTTTATATACTTTATATGGAGCCTTGGGCTATTTGCTGTGAAATTAATTGATTTTGTTGTATCTTTGGAATTGGTTGTGGCTCATGGGTAATTTATAATATGTTTTGTTGTTTTGTGTTGTCGTGGTAATATCCGTGTAAACAGTTATCTGATTGGGTTATTGTTATGCAGTGGATAAAGGTGACATTCCATTGTTGATATTATATGGATATAAGGGTGGCAATTTCACTGTGGTTATGTGTTGGGATATTGTCTGGACAGAGCGATAAGGAAGGCTAATATAGGAGCGATAAGGGTGGCTATTATATGAGTGATAAGGGTGGCTATTATCAAGGATGATATGTGGTGATGTGGGGATATTGTGTTGGTAATTTTTATGTGATGTTGTAATTTTCTGGTGATTGTTTTTTTTATTGTGCAATTTATTTATAAATCCCGTAAATTTGAGAATAGTCAGATATGTATTGAAATTATAAGCCTGTGGATATTTGCCGGACGGATTATGATATGGGCACGAGGTGTCTGGGATAAATGATAAATTTATTATTGGTACGTGAATTATTCGTATAGTTAAAATATGAAATATGGGCACGATATGCCGTGGTTATATAATGAAAATGCTATTGGCACATGAATTGTTCGTGCAGTCGTGATATGAAATGTGGGTGCGAGGTGCCATGAGTAAATGATGACTATTTTGGCACGTGAGTTGTCCGTGCGGTTATAAAAGAAATATTGGTATGAGGTGTCGTGAAAATATGAAAATGGGTCGAGACCCATATTTTTATGATTTTGAAATGTGGTGTCACATGGTGACTTTTATTTGAAAGAATTATATTCGAAAAATATTATTTAAAAGAATTATATTCGGAAGATATTTATTTGAAAGAATTATGTTCGAAAGATATTTATTTGAAAGAACAATATTAGAAAGGTATTTACTTGAAGGAATTGTATTCGAAGGATGGTTATATGAAAGAAATATATTTGAAAGATTTTGAAGGAAGTATATTCGAAATATATTTATCGGAAGGTATTATATCCTAAAGATTTCTATTGGAAAGATTTATAGGCTAAAGATTCCTAATTGAAGGGCTTGATTAATTGGTCGTACTTGTATTCATTATTGGCTGAGCAATATTTATGGTGTTCTTGTTGCCCTGCTGTTTATATCACTGATTGATTATTGTTTCCTATTATTTTTATATGTTATACTGCACAGGTTATTAGACTAGTGAGTGTCTTGACTGTACCTCGTCACAACACCACCAAGGTTAGTTTTGATACTTACTGGGTACCGTTGTGGTGTACTCATACTACACTTCTGCACATTTTTTGAACAGAGCCAGGTATTGGAGATATTCAGACTCGAACAGAGTTAGAGTGTGATCGCAAGGATTCAAGGTAGAGCTGCTTGGTTGTCGCAGTCCCTTGGAGTCTTTCCCTTTTATCATACTGTCAATTATTATTCGAGCAATATTGTATATTTAATTTTCTTCAGATCATTTCATGTATTCAGTTAGAGTTCGTGACTCAGTACTACCAGTCTTGGGCGGTTGTATCTTTATCTCCGATGTTGGTTTCGATTATCTATTTAAAATAAAAATAAAAATGGCTTAAATTGTTATTATGATCGGTTTACTTAGTCTTAGAGACTGAGTGCGATCATGACACATGTGGTGGAATTTTGGGTCGTAACACCCCATTGGTGGAAAAATTGTCAGAATGTTCTCGGGAGCGAGTTGTGTGCACAATCTCATTCCTTTGAATGGAATATTTGTAATATATGTGGTGGTCAAGATAACTATTGGTATGATTGTCCTAATTATTTTCATCCTTTTCTGAGCTCTTATTATGATCTTTCTAACAATGTTTGTGAGTTTGATAGGGGCAATGAAGTGCAGGATATGGAACGTGATGCATATATTAGGGATATTCTGAGGCAAGTAGTAGAGCAACAGGATGAAATCAAAAAAGATATGAAAAGAATGAGGGCAACAATCACAAAAATGAATGCGAATATAGAAGAATTGAATGAAGAGAGCGAGTTCCAACAAAAGGAAAATTTTGAAAAAGTTGAGATTTTGAGCCAAACATGGCTAGTGGAACAAACTGAAAAGTTAGAAATATATGAGGCTCAACATGAGGAAATTACTGATGGGATGAGACACTTTATAGAAGGAAGAGCTAACCTAGGACAAGAGATTGAAAAATTTGGCACTGATATTCACGACTTGGGAGCTAAATTGATTGCAAAGGTTGATGCGTCTAACGCCCAACAAAATAGTTCCGAGTTGTGTGAACCTGAAAAAGAGCTTATACATCAAGTTGAAGAGCTAAAAGTGGAGAGTAAATCATTGGGCCATACTTGTATTGATGATGTTCATTTTGAAGAAAGCACTCTAGAGTCATGTGAGGAAGTAGATAATATTATATGTGAAGACTCTAGTGTGTGTACATATGAGGATGTAAAGAGTAATACAATTTTAGAGTTAGGGCGTATTGGTCCTCATTCCATACATTTTTCAACATTATGTTTGGATGATGACATGGAAATCAAGTCATCTGAGCTTTTGGAGGAGCCAATGGATGAGAAACGAAGTGCTTACATCCTTGAATTTGTCGTGCGAGAGAGACAGAATTACCTCATCCGAAGGTTAAGAAGTGTAAAATGCGATATTGGTTGCTTGGCCCAATTAAATTTGTTTCACCGCCCCGGGAGCATAACAAAAAGCTTGAAGCCAAATTAGGGGCACAATTCATAAGTTCGAGGTGGAGGCCAAAAAGTGATTCACGTCGTGCCGCGACGTTAAATTAGGCGCTTGTTGGGAGGCAAACCCAACTTTACTGCTTTCTTTTATTTTTGTTTATTTTTGGTTTATTATTTTTTTATCATATTTGTAGTGTTATTTTATGTTGTAGGATTATAAGTATATGAAGCAAAGCCATAAGATGCGCAAAAGCGAGCTAGATGGTGAGAACTAAGTGTAGGGTACCCACACAAAGGATAATGCCTGGGGAAAGTCTGAGTACCCATGAGCCGTGATTGCTTCGGCCTTTGGCCTTTCAGGGATTTTCTTGTTCACCCTTATTATTTTTGCGATATTTGAGCATTGGGGACATTGCACTCTTTTAAGTGTGGTTCCCGGGTAAAGAGGGGCAGCTGTTGATACCCAATTTTTCCTATATATTTTCAATATGCAAAATACCTTCAAAATAGCATATGTATGCATATATAAGCATGTCCAAAGGTTTTATTATTTTTCCATAATTTTAAAGGGTTTTTAATTGATTTATTTCCCCATTTTCATCCATAAAATCCCAACAATTATTTCTAAAATTATTATTTTTAATAATTTATCTATTGGATTTTTATATTTATGCGAAAATACGGCTAAAGTAATTTTCAAATATTTTTACAATTTCATTTAGTATTTTTAAAGCTAAATTGCACATAATTGTAATATTAGCCCTTTTAAGGTTTAATTAGGTTTTATATTCATAAAATTGAGTCCTATATTTTTAAATTGTTAATTATGTAGTATAAATCATTTTAGTACTTTCAATTTATTTTCAGAAACTATTTACTATTTTTTATAAATAAAAAGGAACAAAATGGCTATTTAACTTGTAGCCAAAATTGGCTTTCAAATGTATCCCAACTTGGACCCCAAATCCCAGCCCAATTTTAATTTTAACCTGACCCACACCCTTTTTAACCCAAGCCCAAATCAGATCCCCACCTAGCCTCTCTAATCTCGACCGTTGATCTCCCAGATCAACGGTCCACATTGCCCCTTACCAAATTAAGCCCAAACAACCCCCTAACCTAATTCATTTCCCACCAACCCGCTGCCCTTGAATACCCTTTCCTCTCCAATTCTCTCTGAAACCTCACTCAAACCCTAGTCGCCGCCACCCAAACTAGCCCTAACCCTCTTCGATCCTTACTCAATCCATGGACTCCCAATGTGTACTCGTCTCTTACGTCTTCTGGTGGCTCGCTTTTGTGATTTCGTGGAAAGATCTCGATAAGATATAGTCCAGGCCTTGCTCAACTTCTATTCATGGTCTTCGTTCGGCCATCCATGGCCGTTCGAGTCAGATGCATGGCTTTTCCGGCTAGATTGGTAACTCTTTGAAGTTTTCTCACTTTTTCTGGGTTCTCCGAAACCCTAACTTTAAAGATTTTTCGATTTTCTTTCAAATCTGTCTTAGATCTGTGTATGTTATGAACCTTTTGGTGTTTTCCTCAAAGATCTCTCCGAATTTTCAAAGCGACTCTTCGTCTTCAAGATTAGGGTTTCTTAAACTCTTTTAAAAAACTTCTCCTCTGATTTTTCAGTATTATCTTATGATTTTACTATGTTTAAACGGTTTGTTTATGTTTTTTCTTCTACCTGATTCATCGAGTTGAAAACCCTAAGTATCTTTGGTTTTATCCGGGGTCCTGGAACTGTCCTTAATTATTTTGTATGTATACCTGTTTGATTGGGTTCTTTATGGTTAGATCATTTACTTTGTTTGTCTTGACTGATTCTGAGTTCTTACCGTTTTTAACCCAACTTTGTTAAAATCCTAATTTCTTAAAATTTTCCTCACTTGTTACTGTGAGCTTTTGAAGACTTCCTTTACTTATTTCGGTATGTTGGTTTGATCTCCTCTACCTGTTGCTATGTGTTAGACTAGTTTCTTCATTTTGATTCTATGTGTGAGCCATGACTACTTGACTTTGTTGATTACCATGCTTCGAGTAGTCCTTAGCCTATTCATGTCACTTCTGAATGTTTGTGTTCATCTAGTTTGCTTCTTTTTGTCAATATGTTTGACCCAGCATGTCTGCCTGTTAATTCTTTTCTATTTATAAGTCGAAGTGCAGAATCATGAATCCTTCTTGATTGATCTTGATTTCGTTAAGTTAGTGTTTGATTGTTCCCTCCCTTTATTTGCTGAGATGTTTCACCCCTGCTGAATACTTTTCCCAAAATTAAGTATATTCTGTACCTAGACTAAATTATATACTCTATACTTTTACTATCCCTTATATGGTAAAAAATCAATCTTTCTCAAACTGATTTTCTTTCCTTAATTATCCCTGTAGTATCCGTTTGAGCTGTAACTCCTTGATTAAGGGGAAGTACTTGTATTAATTGATTCTGATGATGATTATTTCCGTATTTGTGTTAAACCTTTACTTGTTACCTTATTTTCCACTTCTTTTCAAAGCTATAAATACCCTACCCTCTCTTCTTTAAACACACGAACAATTTAGTTCAGAACACACACTTACACACTCAAACTCGCTCTTTCTCTACCACTACTTGTGCTACTGCTTTGTCTAGCCGGCTGAAAGCCAGGGCTAGACTGTGGAACTTTGATTGCTTTACTTTTTCTGCACTTTGCTTCTTCAACTGGTATGTTCCTAGTTTAAATAGTGAAACTCAACTCTATGTGTTCCCTTGTTTGTCAACCCATGTCTCTTGCACTAACTTAATAGCTCATGCTGTTAAATTGTATTTCTTGTTCACTGCTTTACTCAGCATGCTTAAAATTTTGCCCTGCTTTTGTTCAAATATAATCAGCATGTTTACTTGTTCCTGTTTATGTCCCTCAACCAGCATGTCTCCTAATGTACTTGATTCATGATTAATTATGTGTTTCTGATTTGGGTCCTCTATGTCCCCAACCCTACTCCCCTGTTTGTAACTACTGAAGCAGTACTACTCTCTGAACTTATTCTGCATGTGTTGATTGTTGCACCTATCCCCTGTCCCTTTCAAAAATGTTTTCCTAAGCAACTCTTCTGTTACTGTTGCAAATTTATTTCAAACCAATCATTTTCAAAACTGTTTTCCAACTCAACTCTCTTAAATCTATGTCAAGCACTCTCACATGCACTCTTAGATCATTAGGCTCTGCCCCTTTTGTGCGAGCCTTGCTTTGGGACCCTTGAGCTCCCTCTTAACCTGGACACATAAGAGCTGACCCTTCCACACTGAACTTACTCTTGGTTATGCAATCTGGGTGTGAGCACTGCCCGATATCCCTTGAGGTCTTTAGGGAACTCTGACACACCCAGATATGAGAAACGCTTTGGAACAATATTGGCATTTGAGATGGTTTATTACATAACTCAGAGAGGAAGTTAGAATCAGTCTTCCTATAGTTATAATTTCATATTCTTCATTTCTTATGTAATTCTATCACATGGTCTGTAATAATTTATAAACCAGTATTGGGGTGGCTAGTGAAAAGGGATGAGGAAATATGCATGTTATAGTTGTTAAGGGTAGAAAACATGTTATTAGGTTTATGTTCCTAATTGCGCAATAGAAACCATGCTTAGGGTTCATGCATGCCTTAGAAATCATGATCTTAGGTCTCATGTTTATTGTTTCAACATGTGCACCTTTATAACATCATGTTTTAAAATCTGCTAATAATTAGCACTTTACTGCATTCCTGCCATATGCACTTAGGAATCCTGCTCTTAGGAAATTCTGTATTCCTGCCATATGCACTTAGAAATCCTACTCTTAGGAAATTCTGCATTCCTGCCATATGTATCTAGAAATCCTGCACTTAGGAATTGTGCATATTAGATACCATGTTCTAGGAACTTGTTTGCATTCTGTTTAAAATGCCTAGCTAATTACTGATTCATGAAAATGTAGTAAGTAATGATTTTCACATTGTGATGTTTTCTTAAAAGAATTGGCAACAACCTCTGCAACTAGAACAACATATTTTAGGTAACAAAAATAATCTCCAAACTGCCTTAATAACTTGGAACAATTGCTACATCTCGCTTTGCGCCTAGGCAAGCCTTAAGTAATAACTTAAGTAAAACTGAAATTGCCTTTATTTAATTATCAACTGTTAAAATCAGTAGGCAAACCTGATTCGGGCTTCTTTTCTGAGTCATGTAATAAATCTGGTTCTTATGTTACCACTTAAACACCCTGCTTTAGGATTTTAAATTCAGACCTTAATTGTGTATAAGTCATGCTGTCTATGTGCATTATTTGTGGAGGTATAACTGAGCCTTCTGCTTGTTTTCTGTGTTTTCCCCCTTTAAATGCTGTCCTACTTGTTTTATATGTCGCCTTAGTATTTCACCTTTAAACCTGATGGTCTGCCTAGAACCTCCTTATAGGATAGGAATCCTATATTTCTCCAGGACTGATAGGAGGGGATGGGTAATAGCATGCAATAAGAGTCTAGACCAATCTTCGCTTAATTACCTTTACGGAGCGGGAAATGGTAGATATGGATATGATGACCGAAGCGCTAATACCACGTGTATCCCTTCTTTTTAGGAGTGTCATACCGGGTATTGCATTGATGTGATCCATATTACAAATAAACCTAGGACACCCCTTTACATTCATAAGCACGCTTAGATTGTAACTCTTTTCAAAATCTTACTTTCATTAGTCGCTTGTGTACTTAAATCCCCTATTATTTGAGCCCTACTTGCTAATTGCACAAATTCACAAAAAATTGTCTGGCCAGGAAACACACTAGTGGATCCTGAGGGGTTCCTAACACCTTCCCCTTAGGATAATTTCAAGCCCTTACCCTATCTCTGGTTTTCAAATGTAGTTGTAGATAAACCATGTAGGTGCTCTAACGCACCTTAAAAATCGTTAGGTGGCGACTCTTCAAAAATGCAAACCCTGTTCCCAAAAGGAATGAGTTGTCCCAAAAATGTCATGAACCCTATTTCCGCGAAAGGGGAAAAAAGGGGGCGCGACAGCATGGCAACTCTGCTGGGGATATTTAGGCTTTTACCATTTCATACCGTTTTTGGTAATTTGTACCCCTCCCTATGTGCAATTACTTGTTTAATTTCTTTAAGCATTCAATTTCTTCTTCAAAAGCAAAACTGACATATCTTTCTTGTTTCCTTCCTTTACTGTTGCTTTAAATTATAAAACTGCTATATTTATCGCTTTCTTAATGTGAAAATACATGTCAACATGCTTTCAATTATTGCATAATCATGCTTAACATCATACTCCACTCGTGCCAAACAAATACTATAGCAACACTTGATGAGTGGTTGCGCTCTTCCTATATGATTACCCCCTAAATTTGGAAAGGCATATTTACGGTAAAACTAGTCGATCAACGGTGCAGTCGACGGTTCCGTGACTTCCCCCTTTAGTTTTGCGCTCATGGGTACCAGTCCAAAACCCCATAGAAACCTTACTCTGTTTAAATTGTGCATGCATCATGGTTAAACCTAGCGGGGTCAGTTATGTTGTCCATATATTGATCCTTTAAGATAGCCTTGTCCAAAAGTCCACTGGGTTTCTCTAAACCCAAGCGGACATCATCACGTTCTGTGCATTTATTTGGAGAACTAAATGCTTCATGCTAATTGTTGATGTTAAATAGTCGAGTCTGGTGGGGGTATGGTCTTAACCCTTTTGTTTTGCAGAAATGAAGAACGAGGTCCCCAGCTTTGATATGGTTAGCACACCCTTACTCTTGCTAGACTGATGGAGGAATCTTCCGTCAAATGACCAAATCAATGAATGGAAAGAGAGGGCCGCTAAATCCAGCTAAAAGCTGGAATATCTGGAATATAGCCTGTTGGAATTGGAAGGAAAGGTGAGGAAGAGTGTCACCGATTGCCAGAACGCTAAGGGAAATGAAGGAGAACATTTGGCAAAGGCATTTTTACTGGTGAACCTACGCGAACTGGAGAATTTGATCAACGAGAACATTCAACCTGAGGAAGGTCCTTCTGGGACCAAGTAGATAGGAGTTTACCTTTTCGCTTTATGAATGTAATAAGGCCAAAGGCCATTAGTGACTTTTATTTCTTGTTTATTTAGTGTCGTTTTGGGATTCGTCTATTTATATCAATAAATTAAGGCATTTAGCATTCTAAGTTCTCCAAATTAATTTATCGCTAGGCCTACTCGGGCACAAAAGATGTTCCCAAATTAGGATACGCTTTACATTCCCGCATTATGTGTTTAAATATTGCAATACTTTTATAATCCTCACTAACTCGATTACCTTTTGTTTTTATTTTTTATTCCCCTTCCCAAAGGTTAGTTCGTGCACTCTAGCATCATCATCTTATTTCACAAAATCCAAGGGCCCTCCACCTACTCCTCCTCTTAGTCCTATCAAAGGCACGAACAAAGGCAAAATGGAAGATTTAAGCAACATTAGGAAGGAGAACATGGCCGAACGGGTAGAGGCCACTGATAGCCAGGGTATTCGAGTTCTAAACGAGAATGTGTCGCAGCTTGAACATAAACTGTTGAAGTTCCAGGAAGAGCTCGATCAGGTTCAGAATCTAGCAAACTTTTCATTTTCCCTCAGCACCCCAAATGTCAACTTCCCCAACACTCAAAACCCTACACCTCCTCAAAATATCCCAATACAGCAGAATCATCTCGTTCTTCACCATCACGTTGCTCCACCAAAGAACCAATGTAACACCTTCCATACCCCAAACAACACTCCACTACTCATCCTAGAACCTTAAAACTCCACAAACGACCGTTTCCACACCCATACACCAGGCCACCATAACACTCTTATCTACGTGGAGACCATGCCACACTCCACCCAACCTATCTTATGCACACCTGAGTCTGATGAAAAGGATTTGCTTATCAGAAACTTAGCCGAGGAGCTTAAGAAACTAACCAGCCGGATTCAAGGCATTGAAGGAAGGAAAAGAATCGAGGGGCTGAACTATGAGGATCTTTGCATACAGCCTGATGTCGAACTTCCCGAGGGGTACAAACATCCTAAGTTCAAAATGTTTGATGGTACAGGTGATCCAAGGGTCCATCTGAGGACATATTGCGATAAGCTGGTTGGAGTAGGGAAGGATGAAAGAATCTGCATGATGCTGTTCATGAGGAGTTTGAAAGGAGATGCATTATCTTGGTACATTAGCCAGGATCCCAAGAAGTGGTCAATCTAGGTAGGCTTGGCATCTGACTTTATGGATAGATTCAGGTTTAATATAGAGAACACACCAGACGTGTTCTATGTATAGAATTTGAAGAAGAAGCCTACGAAGACATTTCGCGAGTATGCTACTCGCTGGAGGTCCGAAGCTGCTAAGGTTCGATCTGCCTTAGAAGAGGAGCAAATGAACAAGTTCTTTGTCTGGGGCTCAGGACCTACAGTACTATGAGCGGCTGATGATGATTGAGAACCACAAGTTCTCCGACATTATCAAATTAGGTGAGAGGATTGAAGAAGGTATCAAAAGAGGTATGGTTACAAACTTCGAGGCCTTGCAAGCTACAAATAAGGCCTTACAGTCTGATGGTGTGTCCAAGAAAAGGGACGTAGGGGCTGTGATGGTTGGACAAAGAACCAAGTCTCCCCTCAAATACCAAACTTACCCAACACCTCCACTCACATACAAGCCAACTCTAAATTACCAAGCACTCTCACCCTCATACCAAGCTCTGCCACCAACTTATCAGTCATCTCCACCTCCTACATATAAACCTACCTCACCCAGATACTTCCAACCCGCTCATGTCTACCAAACCTATAATGCTCAACCATCCCACTATCAATCACCCCCTGCATGCCAAAACTTCCCTAGACCTCGACCTAATTTTGACCGCAGACCTCCAAAACAATATACAACCATTGCTGAACCCATTGACCAGTTGTATGAGAGACTCAAAGCTGCTGGTTATGTCACCTCCATCCCTGCTGCAACCCTTGAGAATCCTTCCCAGTGGGTTAACCCAAACAAATACTGTGCATACCACTCCGGCATGAAAAGGCACACTGTCGATGAATGTTGTTCCTTGAAAGACAAGATCCAGTCTTTGATTGACAACAAGATGATTATGGCAAATAAAACCCGCTCCAAATGTCCGCAACAACCCTCTGCCACACCATAAGAGTGGAGGTATCCACATGATTGAAATAGAAGATGACTGGGATCCCAAGGGATCAATCGGGTTGATCGTAAAAGGTGATGACCCAAAGAAGCCAACAATTACTCTCAGTCCAATCATAGTCCAGATTCAACCGTCTGAGGACACCAAGGTGAATATGTCTGTACCACTTGAGTTTGAAGCAATACCATCCGCAAAAATACCAACACCAATTGAGGTTGAATTCGTGTCGCCAGCAGATGCACCCCACCATTTGAGGTTGTAGTCTTGCCACCCAAGGCACATGTTCCGTTCAGAGTGAGGATAGCTGCACCGATCCCGGTGGAGATGTCAACCATGACACCATTCTATACAAATGTTGTACCAAGGGTCTACACAACCGAGGCGAGAAAAAAGGGCAAGGTCAGAATTGAAGAAACTGTCGAAACACAGGGTATGATGAGAACTAGTAGAATCTATACCCCTGAGCATCTAACTGAGTCAAAAAAGCAGGCCTCCAATAGGCAACCCCTCATTGAGACAGGTCCGAACGACCTTTGGAGGAAAATACAGGCCAAGGAATATTTGGTTGTCGATCATATAAACAAAATGCCAACACAAATATCCATTCTCTCTTTGCTGCAAAATTCTGAGGCACACAAGAACGCTTTGTTAAAGGTGCTGAATGAGGCATACGTACCAAGTAACATCACTAGCGGGGAAGTGGCTACTATGGTAGGACAAGTTCTGGAAAGCCATAAGATCACCTTTCATGAGGACGAGCTGCCACCTGAAGGGCTGGGGCACAACAAGGCACTGCACATCACCGTGCAATGTGAAGATTATTTCATCACCAGAATCCTGATCGATGGAGGTTCCAGTCTTAACATTTATCCGTTGGTAACACTCAAGAAGTTGGGTAAAGGGCTGCATGAGATAAAGGATGGAGCGATCAATGGGAAAACCTTCGATGGTTCTCAAAGGTCCACCATTGGTGAGATTAGTCTGTGCTTGCAGATGGGACTGACCTGGTTCGTGGTCGATTTCCAAGTAATAGATGTACCATCGTCTTACAACCTGCTGTTGGGACGACCATGGATTCATGCTGCTGGGGTCAGAGCATCAACGCTGTGTCAAGCAGTAAAGTTCGAATGGAATCACCAGCAAGTGATCATTCACAACGATGGTAGCAACCCTATATACAGTCGCCAGACTATTCCGGCGATCGAGGGAAGAAGGAAGCTGGGTGGAGAAACTTACCACCATATTGAACGGGTAAATGCTATCGACAAAGACAAATGGTGGGATAGCAAAATTGAGAGTATACTAAGTTGGAGTGGGTACGAACATGGCAAAGGGCTCGGCAAGAACCTCCAAGGAATCTCTAAGCCCATAAAACTCAAGAAATATGGCACTACCTTCGGTCTGGGATATAATTACACCTGGGAAGAATTCAATAACTGGTTGCCACCCTGAAGCGATCCGTACTACCCATTAGAGCAGCCAATACCGCATTTGGAGATGACTTTCCAACAGACTGACATAATTTATGGGTCGGATGAAGAAGAAGCACTTGCGGCAATAAAGAACTTGTTTCTAGAGGACAATGATATGGACTGTTCCATACAGGTTGTGAGCAGAGGTGCACATCTCAATAATTGGACCATCAGGAACACTAAAGCCCAACGAGATTCGGGGTAGCAAGGCTAAAACAAGCATTACTCACTATTTTATTTACTAAATAATTTTCTTTTCGCATTTTTAATTCCCGCAATAAGATCTTCAATGTTCAAAACAATTATTCCATTTATCAAAAGCATTTTCGATTTTTCTTATGAATTAATATTTATTGCTATCATTTTCTCTTTCTACTTCACTAATATAGCATTACTATTACTTATCTTGAAGAACCAATGGCTATGACATGCAATGAGACAACACAACAAATGTACATTGATTAAGAGGAAGATGGCATACATTACGAGATTGTCAAAGAAGTTAAGAACTTTGAGAACAAACCTAAGTCCAACCTGGACGAGACCAAAATTATCAACTTGGGATATGCAGAAAATGCCAAGGAAACGCGAATTAGCATTCAGCTATTGCCATCGGAGAAGAAAAAATACACAGAATTTCTAAAGGAGTATGGGGACATATTCTCCTGGTCGTATGACGACATGACTGGTCTGAGTACGTCTATTGTGGCTCACAAACTGCCAACCGATCCAAGGTGTCCACCAGTAAAGCAAAAGCTCAGAAAGTTCAAGCCTGATATGAGTTTGAAAATCAAGGAAGAAGTCACCAAGCAGATCAACGCTAAGGTTCTTAGGGTAGTAGAATACCCGACATGGTTAGCCAACATTGTGTCAGTGCCAAAGAAGGATGGGAAGGTTCGGTGTCGACTACCGGGATCTCAATTGGGCCAGCCCGAAAGATGACTTCCCTTTGCCAAATATACACATCCTGATTGACAATTGCGCCAAGCATGAGCTACAGTCATTCGTAGATTGCTTTGCTGGTTATCATCATATCTGGATGGATGAGGTAAATGATAGAGAATCACAAATAGTGGCACGAAAAGTTATCATCTGATCTTCTGGGGTATTGCACCACAATCTGGGGCAACCCCCTATATGCTGGTTTACGGTACAGAGGCTGTCATTCCCGCTGAGGTAGATATTCCTTCCCTAAGGATCATACAAGAAGCTAAGCTCAATGATGCAGAGTGGGTAAAAAGTCATCATGAACAACTAGCCCTTATAGATGGAAAGAGAATGAATGTAGTCTGCCATGGTAAACTCTATTAGAACAGAATATCCAGAGCCTTCAACAAAAGAGTCAAGCCAAGACAGTTCACGCCGGGGCAGCTGGTGTTAAAGAAAAATTTTCCGCATCAAGATGAAGCCAAAGAGAAGTTCTCTCCCAACTGGCAGAGTCCATACATGGTTCACCGAATCTTGATAGGAGGAGCCTCATACTTGTAGAAATGGACGGAGAAGTCTGGCCAAAGCCGATCAATTCAGATGCGGCCAAGCGTTACTATGTGTAATTTTTATACTTCCCTTATATGATGTAAATTGAACTATGCCTGACCTGATTCCCGTTTAAGAGGGGATATGTAGGCAACCCTATGGGTTCGGTCACAATTCAATTTCATTCCCCCCTCCCGCAATTGGAAACTGGGCCAGAATTTTGAGGAGGACCCTCAAAATTCCGAAGTAATTTCAGCCGATCACTGCACGAGCAACAGTTACAAATGTCAACCCATCAAACTAGAGCAGAATACGAGGATGGCCCTCAAAATCCTGTAGCTAGAGAGGTTGCAACGTCCTGAATAACATCACAATTGTCGGTTCATCTAAAAGTTATTTTTTAATTATATATTTGTGTCATACTTTTACAAAATCATGCATGTTTATTATTGAAATTTCTTTGTTTAGCAATACTACACCAATGATACAGACAGTATCATCAGATCAAATCCGAACGAGTCAAGTAAAGCCAACGGGGATACGAATTAACCTCCCTCTTTACAAAACTCACGATTTTTCTTTGGATGCAGGCACTGGGGTTGCGAAATCATTAAACATACTACACGCCCATGGAACAAACATTGTCCAAGAATATGACTCTCCGAACTTGCTATCAGCACACGCCAGTGATGTCCCGTATGTCATAATGCTCCCAATAATCACGACACCGCAATCTGCTATCAGCTAAGAGAACTCTACTATCATTTGTTATTTTATTTCTTGCATAAGGTTACCATTCTGCCTTCCGAGACTAAACGTTGTCTCCATCTGCATCTGCATTACATAAGGCTACCATTCTGCCTTCCGAGACTAAATGATGTCTCCATCTGCATTTGCATTGCATAAGGCTACCATTCTGCCTTCCGAGACTAAATGTTGTTTCCATCTGCATCTGCATTGCATAAGGCTACCATTCTACCTTCCGATACTAAACGCTGTCTCTATCTGCATTCTTGAATAAGGCTACTATTTTGCCTTCCGAGGTTAAGCCCTACCTCCATCTGCATTTGCATCTTTGCATAAGGCTATTATTCTGGCTTCCGAGGCTAAGCTCTGCCTCCAATTTTCTTCGAAACTAAGCGCCATCTCAAGCACTGTTTATTTCGCTTTTCTTATGGGCTAAGCTCTGCCCTTCAATTCGCAAGACTAAGCTCTGTCTTGTCCTTATCATACTACTGCATCTTTCATGAGCTGAAATATCACCAACTCATCCAAAGGTGTCATCGTTCGGAGGCACCATCTTCATAGTCCAAGGACACCATGGCATGGCCTGAGGATCTCTTTCAATCTTTTGCATATCATTATTCAAAGGCGTCATAGTTCGGAGGAACCATCCTCATAGCCCGAGAACATCATTTCATGGCCTGCGAATCCCTTATCATACACTTCATGGCCCAGGACATCATGGCCCAGGACATCATGGTCTAAGGACGTCATCCTAACCGTCCAAAGACAACATTCATGGTCCAACGAGAATTTGCATCATGTTTAAATTTATGCACAATATGCGCTTGTATTGTTTCTAATTGTAGGTAAACCGGCAAGCAATGGCTACCCCTAGTAGGAGCGATCCCGCTCCAGTTCCTGCAGCCATATCAAACCCAACCATTCTCGTGAACCGATCACTCACCCAGCCCTAGATACTGCGTCCATTTTGAAAGATCTTCATCGGTATACTCCGCCGATGGATCCTGAACTACATACGGCCTGATTCCTGTAAGATCAGGGATATGTAGGTAGCTCAGAAGCCAGGGTGTGGCCTAACTTCTTCAAACCATTTCGTTCGGTCAAGATTGGCCATCATTTCTTAACCCGAAAACTCTTTCATTCTTCTCGGGTAAAGAGGGGCAGTTGTTGATACCCAAATTTTCTCTATATATTTTTAATATTAAAAATACCTTCAAAATATTATATGTATGCATATATAAGCATGTCCAAGAGTTTTATTATTTTTCCATAATTTTAAAGGGTTTTTAATTGATTTATTTCCCCCTTTTCATCCATAAGATCCCAACAATTATTTCCAAAATTATTATTTTTGATAATTCATCTTTTGGATTTTTATATTTATGCCAAAATATGGCTAAATCAATTTTCACATATTTTTACAATTTTATTTAGTATTTTTAAAGCTAAATTACACATAATTGCAATATTAGCCCTTTTAAGGTTTAATTAGGTTTTATATTCATAAAATTGGGTCTTATATTTTTAAATTGTTAATTATGTATTATAAATCACTTTAGTACTTTCAATTTATTTTTAGAAACTACTTACTATTTTTTATAAATAAAAAGGGAAAAATGGCTATTTAACTTGTAGCCAAAATTGGCTTTCAAATGTAGCCCAAATTGGACCCCAAATCCCAGCCCAGTTTTAATTTTAACCCGACCCACACCCTTTTTAACCCAAGCCCAAACTGGATCCCTACCTACCCTCTCTAATCTCGACCGTTGATCTCCCAGATCAACGGTCCACGTTGCCCCTTACCAAATTAAACCCAAACGACCCCCTAACCTAATTCATTTTCCACCAACCGCCGCCCTTGAATCTCCCTTTCCTCTCCAATTCTCTCTGCAATCTCACTCAAACCTTAGCCGCCGCCACCCAAACTAGCCCTAACCCCCTTCGATCCTCACTCAATCCGTGGACTCCCATGACTATTTGAGACGTGTACTCGTCTCATACGTCTTCTGGTGGCTCACTTTTGTGATTTTGTGGAAAGATCTTGAAGAGATCTAGTCCAGGCCTTGCTCAACTTCTATCCATGGTCTTCTTCCGGCCATCCATGGCCGTTCGAGTCAAATCCATGGTTTTTCCGACTAGATCGGTAACTCTTCGAAGTTTTCTCACTTTTTCTGGGTTCTCCGAAACCCTAACTTTAAATATTTTTCGATTTTCTTTCAGATTTGTCTTAGATCTGTGTATGTTATGAGCCTTTTGGTGTTTTCCTCAAAGATCTCTCCGAATTTTCCAAGCGACTCTTCGTCTTCAAGATTAGGGTTTCTTAAACTCTTTTAAAAGACTTCTCCTCTGAATTTTCAGTATTATCTTATGATTTTACTATGTTTAAACGGTTTGTTTATGTTTTTTTCTAGCTGATTCATCGAGTTGAAAACCCTAAGTATCTTTGGTTTTATCCGGGGTCCTGGAACTATCCTTGTTTATTTTGTATGTATACCTGTTTGATTGGGTTCTTTATGGTTAGATCCTTTCCTTTGTTTGTCTTGACTGATTCTGAGTTCTTACCGTTTTTAACCCAACTTTGTTAAAACCCAAATTTCTTAAAATTTTACTCACTTGTTATTGTGAGCTTTTGAATATTTCCTTTACTTATTTCGGTATGTTGGTCTGATCTCCTCTACCTGTTGCTATGTGTTAGACTAGTTTCTTCATTTTGATTCTATGTGTGAGCCATGACTACTTGACTTTGTTTATTACCATGTTTCGAGTAGTCCTTAGCCTATTCATGTCACTTCTGAATGTTTGTGTTCATCTAGTTTGCTTCTTTTTGTCAATATGTTTGACCCAACATGTCTGCCTGTTAATTCTTTTCTATTTATAAGTTGAAGTGCAGAATCATGACTCCTTCTTGATTGATCTTGATTTCCTTATGTTATGGTTTGATTGTTCCCTCCCTTTATTTGCTGAGATGTTTCACCCCTGCTGAATCCTTTTCCCAAAATTAAGTATATTCTGTACCTAGACTCAACTATATACTTTATACTTTTACTATCCCTTATATGGTAAAAAATCCATCTTTCTCAGACTGATTTTCTTTCCTTAATTATCCATGTAGTATCCGTTTGAGTTGTAACTCCTTTATTAAGGGGAAGTACTTGTATTAATTGATTCTGATGATGATTATTTCCATATTTGTGTTAAACCTTTACTTGTTACCTTATTTTCCACTTCTTTTCAAAGCTATAAATACCCTACCCTCTCTTCTTTAAAAACACGAATAATTTAGTTCAGAACACACACTTACACACTCAAACTCTCTCTTTCTCTACCACTACTTGTGCTACTGCTTTGTCTAGCCGGCTGAAAGCCAGGGCTAGACTGTGGAACTTTGATTGCTTTACTTTTTCTGCACTTTGCTTCTTCAACTGGTATGTTCCTAGTTTAAATAGTGAAACTCAACTCTATGTGTTCCCTTGTTTGTCAACCCATGTCTCTTGCACTAACTTAATGGCTCATGCTGTTAAACTGTATTTCTTGTTCACTGCTTTACTCAGTATGCTTAAAATTTTGCCCTGCTTTTGTTCAAATATAATCAGCATGTTTACTTGTTCCTGTTTATGTCCCTCAACCAGCATGTCTCCTAATGTACTTGATTCATGATTAATTATGTGTTTCTGATTTGGGTCCTCTATGTCCCCAATCCTACTCCCCTGTTTGTAACTATTGAAGCAGTACTACTCTCTGAACATATTCTGCATGTGTTGATTGTTGCTCCTATCCCCTGTCCCTTTCAAAACTGTTTTCCCTAAGCAACTCTTCTGTTACTGTTGCAAATTTATTTCAAACCAATCATTTTCAAAATTGTTTTCCAACCTAACTTTCTTAAATCTATGTCAAGCACTGCCACATGCACTCTTAGATCATTAGGCTCTGCCCCTTTTGTGTGAGCCTTGCTTTGGTACCCTTGAGCTCCCTCTTAACCTGGACACATAAGAGCTGGCCCTTCCACACTACACTTACTCTTGGTTATGCAATCTGGGTGTGAGCACTGCCCGATATCCCTTGAGGTCTTTAGGGAACTCTAACACATCCAGATATAAGAAACGCTTTGGAACAATATTGGCATTTGAGATGGTTTATTACATAACTCAGAGAGGAAGTTAAAATCAGGCTTCCTATAGTTGTAACTTCATATTCTTCATTTCTTATGTAATTCTATCACATGGTCTGTAATAATTTATAAACCAGTATTGGGGTGGCTAGTGAAAAGGGATGGGGAAATATGCATGCTATAGTTGTTAAGGGTAGAAAATATGTTATTAGGTTTATGTTCCTAATTGCACAATAGAAATCATACTTAGGGTTCATGCATGCCTTAGAAATCATGATCTTAGGTCTCATGTTTATGGTTTCAGCATGTGCACCTTTATAATATCATGTTTTAAAATCTGCAAATAATTAGCACTTTACTGCATTCCTGCCATATGCACTTAGGAATCCTGCTCTTAGGAAATTCTGCATTCCTGCCATATGCACTTAGAAATCCTAGTCTTAGGAAATTCTGCATTCCTGCCATATGTATCTAGAAATCCTGCTCTTAGGAATTGTGCATATTAGATACCATGTTCTAGGAACTTGTTTGCATTCTGTTTAAAATGCCTAGCTAATTAATGATTCATGAAAATGTAGTAAGTAATGATTTTCACATTGTGATGTTTTCTTAATAAAATTGGCAACAACCTCTGCAACTAGAACAACATGTTTTAGGTAACAAAAATAATATCCAAACTGCCTTAATAACTTGGAACAATTGCTGCATCTCGCTTTGCGCCTAGGCAAGCCTTAGGTAATAACTTAAGTAAAACTGAAATTGCCTTCATTTAATTATCAAATGTTAAAATCAGTAGGCAAACCTGATTCGGGATTCTTTTCTGAGTCATGTAATAAATCTGGTTCTTATGTTACCACTTAAACACCCTGCTTTAGGATTTTAAATTCAGACCTTAATTGTGTATAAGTCATGTTGTCTATGTGCATTATTTGTGGAGGTATAATTGAGCCTTCTGCTTGTTTTCTGTGTCTTCCCCCTTTAAATACTGTCCTACTTGTTTTATATGTCGCCTTAGTATTTCACCTTTAAACCTGATGGTCTGCCTAGAACCTCCTTATAGGATAGAAGTCCTAAATTCCTCCGGGACTGATAGGAAGGGATGGGTAATAGCATGCAATAAGAGTCTAGACCAATCTTCGCTTAATTACCTTTACGGAGCGGGAAATGGTAGATATGGATATGATGACCGGTGCGCTAATACCACGTGTATCTCCTCTTTTGAGGAGTGTCATACTGGGTATTGCATTGATGTGATTCATATTACAAATAAACCTAGTACACCCCTTTACATTCATAAGCACGCTTAGATTGTAACTCTTTTCAAAATCTTGCTTTCATTTGTCGCTTGTGTACTTAAATTCCCTATTATTTGAGCCCTACTTGCTAATTGCACAAATTCACAAAAAACTGTCTGGCCAGGAAACACACTTGCGGATCCTGAGGGGTTCCTAGCACCTTCCCCTTAGGATAATTTCAAGCCCTTACCCTATCTCTGATTTTCAAATGTAGTTGTAGATAAACCATGTAGGTGCTCTAACGCACCTTAAAAATCGTTAGGTGGCGACTCTTCAAAAATGCAAACCTTGTTCCCAAAAGGAATGAGTTGTCCCAAAAATGGGCGCGACAGCATGGCAACTCTGCTGGGAATATTTAGGCTTTTACCATTTCATACCGTTTTTGTGAATTTGTACCCCTCCCTATGTGCAATTACTTGTTTAATTTCTTTAAGCATTCAATTTCTTATTCAAAAGAAAAACTAACATATCTTTCTTGTTTCCTTCATTTACTGTTGCTTTAAATTATAAAACTGTTGTATTTATCGCTTTCTTAATGTGAAAATACATGTCAACATGCTTTCAATTATTGCATAATCATGTTCAACATCATACTCCACTCGTGCCAAACAAATACTATAGCAACACTTGATGAGTGGTTGCGCTCTTCCTATATCATTACCCCCTAAATTTGGAAAGGCATATTTACGGTAAAACTAGTCGATCAGCGATGCAGTCGACGGTTCCGTGACTTTCCCCTTTAGTTGTGCGCTCAAGGGTACCAGTCTAAAACCCCATAGAAACCTTACTCTGTTTAAATTGTGCATGCATCATGGTCAAACCTAGCGGGGTCAGTTATGTTGTCCATATATTGATCCTTTAGGATAGCCTTGTCCAAAAGTCCACCGGGTTTCCTTGAACCCAAACAGACACCACCATGTTCTGTGCATTTATTTGGAGAACTAAATGCTTCATGCTAATTGTTGATGTTAAATAGTCGAGTCTGGTGGGGGTAGGGTCTTAACCCTTTTGTTTTGCATAAATGAAGAACGAGGTCCCCAGCTTCGGTATGGTTAGCACACCCTTACTATTGCTAGACTGATGGAGGAATCTTCCGTCAAATGACCAAATCAACGAATGGAAAGAGAGGGCCGCTAAATCCAGCTAAAAACTGGAATATCTTGAATACAGCCTGTTGGAATTGGAAGGAAAGGTGAGGAAGAGAGTCACCGATTGCCAGAACACTGAGGGAAATGAAGGAGAACATTTGGCAAAGGCATTTTTACTGGTGAACCTACGCGATCTGGAGGATTTGATCAACGAGAACATTCAACCTGAGGAAGGTCCTTCTGGGACCAAGTAGATAGGAGTTTACCTTTTCGCTTTATGAATGTAATAAGGCCAATGGCCATTAGTGACTTTTATTTCTTATTTATTTAGTGTCGTTTTGGGATTCGTCTATTTCTATCAATAAAATAAGGCATTTAGCATTCTATGTTCTCCAAATTAATTTATCGCTAGGCCTACCTTGGGCACAAAAGATGTTCCCAAATTAGGATACGCTTTACATTCCCGCATTATGTGTTTTAATATTGCAATACTTTTTTTAATCCTCATTAACTCGATTACCTTTTGTTTTTATTTTTTATTCCCCTCCCCAAAGGTTAGTTCGTGCACTCTGGCATCATCATCTTATTTCACAAAATCCAAGGGCCCTCCATCCACTCCTCCTCTTAGTCCTATCAAAGGCACGAACAAAGGCAAAATGGAAGATTTAAGCAACATTAGGAAGGAGAACACGGCCGAACGGATAGAGGCCACTAATAGCCAGGGTATTTGAGTTCTAAACGAGAATGTGTCGCAGCTTGAACAGAAACTGTTGAAGTTCCAGGAAGAGCTCGATCAGGTTCAGAATCTAGCAAACTTTTCATTTTCCCTCAACACCCCAGATGTCAACTTCCCCAACACTCAAAACCCTACACCTCCTCAAAATATCCCAATACAGCAGAATCATCTCGCTCTTCACCATCACGTTGCTCCACCAAAGAACCAATGTAACACCTTCCATACGCCAAATAACACTCCACTACTCATCCCAGAACCTAAAAACTCCACAAACGACCGTTTCCACACCCATACACCAGGACACCATAACACTCTTATCTACGTGAAGACCATGCCACACTCCACCCAACCTATCTTATGCACACCTGAGTCTGATGATAAGGATCTGCTTATCAGAAACTTAGCCGAGGAACTTAAGAAACTGACCAGCCGGATTTAGGGTGTTGAAGGAAGCAAAAGAATCGAGGGGCTGAACTATAAAGATATTTGCATACAGCCTGGTGTCGTACTGCCCGAGGGGTACAAACCTCCTAAGTTCAAAATATTTGATGGTACAGGTGATCCAAGGGTCCATCTGAGGACATATTGCGACAAACTTGTTGGAGTAGGGAAGGATGAAAGAATTTGCATGAAGCTGTTCATGAGGAGTTTGAAAGGAGATGCATTATCTTGGTACATCAGCCAAGATTCCAAGAAGTGGTCAAGTTGGGTAGGCATGGCATCTGACTTTATGGATAAATTCAGGTTTAATATAGAGAACGCACTAGACATGTTCTATATACAAAATTTGAAGAAGAAGCTCACGGAGACATTTCGCGAGTGTGCTACTTGCTGGAGGTCCGAAGCTGCTAAGGTCCGACCCGCCTTGGAATAGGAGTAAATGAACAAGTTCTTTATCCGAGCTCAAGACCCACAGTACTATGAGCGGCTGATGATGATTAAGAACCACAAGTTCTCCGACATTATCAAATTAGGTGAGAGGATTGAAGAAGGTATCAAAAGAGGTATGGTTACAAACTTCGAGGCCTTGCAAGCTACAAATAAGGCCTTACAGTCCGATGGTATGTCCAAGAAAAGGGACGTAGGGGTTGTGATGGTTGCTCAAAGAACCAAGTCTCCCCTCAAATACCAAACTTACCCAACACCTCCACTCACATACAAGCCAACTCCAAATTACCAAGCACCCTCACCCTCATACCAAGCTCTGCCACCAACTTATCAGTCATCTCCACCTTCTACATATAAACCTACCTCACCCAGATACTTCTAACCCGCTCATGTCTACCAAACCTATAATGCTCAACCATCCCACTATCAATCACCCCCCTGCACGCCAAAACTTCCCTAGACCTCAACCTAATTTTGACCGTAGTCCTTCAAAACAATATACAGCCATCGCTGAACCCATTGACCAGTTGTATGAGAGATTCAAAGTTGTTGGTTATGTCACCTCCATCCCTGCTGCAACCCCTGAGAATCCTTCCCAGTGGGTTAACCTAAACAAATACTGTGCATACCACTCCGGCATGAAAAGGCACACTGTCGATGAATGTTGTTCCTTGAAAGACAAGATCCAGTCTTTGATTGACAACAAGATGATTATGGCAAATAAAACCCGCTCCAAATGTCCGCAACAACCCTCTGCCACACCATAAGAGTGGAGGTATCCACATGATTGAAATAGAAGATGACTGGGATCCCAAGGGATCAATCGGGTTGATCGTAAAAGGTGATGACCCAAAGAAGCCAACAATTACTCTCAGTCCAATCATAGTCCAGATTCAACCGTCTGAGGACACCAAGGTGAATATGTCTGTACCACTTGAGTTTGAAGCAATACCATCCGCAAAAATACCAACACCAATTGAGGTTGAATTCGTGTCGCCAGCAGATGCACCCCACCATTTGAGGTTGTAGTCTTGCCACCCAAGGCACATGTTCCGTTCAGAGTGAGGATAGCTGCACCGATCCCGGTGGAGATGTCAACCATGACACCATTCTATACAAATGTTGTACCAAGGGTCTACACAACCGATGCGAGAAAAAAGGGTAAGGTCAGAATTAAAGAAACTGTCGCAACACATTGTACGATGAGAACTAGTAGAATCTATACCCCTGAGCATCTAGCTGAGTCAAGCAAGCAAGCCTCCAATAGGCCACCCCTCATTGAGGCAGGTACGGACGACCTTTGGAGGAAAATACAGGCCAAGGAATATTCGGTTGTCGATCAGTTAAACAAGACGCCAACACAAATATCCATTCTCTCTTTGCTGCAAAATTCTGAGGCGCACAAGAATGCTTTGTTAAATGTGCTGAATGAGGCATACGTACCAAGTAACATCACTAGCGGGGAAGTGACTACTATGGTAGGACAAGTTCTGGAAAGCCATAAGATCACCTTTCATGAGGACGATCTGCCACCCGAAGGGCTGGGGCACAACAAGGCACTGCACATCACCGTGCAATGCGAAGATTATTTCATCACCAGAATCCTGATCGATGGAGGTTCCAGTCTTAACATTTATCCGCTAGTAACACTCAAGAAGTTGGGTAAAGGGATGCATGATATAAAGGATGGAGCGATCAATGGGAAAACCTTCGATGGTTCTCAAAGGTCCACCATTGGTGAGATTAGTCTGTGCTTGCAGATGGGACCGACCTGGTTTGAGGTCGATTTCCAAGTAATAGATGTACCATCATCTTACAACCTGCTGTTAGGGCGACCATGGATTCATGCTGCTGGGGTCGTAGCATCAACGCTGCGTCAGGCAGTAAAGTTTGAATGGAATCATCAGTAAGTGATCATTCACAGCGATGGTAGCAACCCTATATACAGTCGCCAGACTATTCCGGTGATCGAGGGAAGAAGGAAGTTGGGTGGAGAAACTTACCACCATATTGAACAGGTCAATGCTATCGACAAAGACAAATGGTGGGATAGCAAAATCGAGAGTATACTAAGTTGGAGTGGGTACGAACCTTGGCAAAGGGCTCGGCAAGAACCTCCAAGGAATCTCTAAGCCCATAAAACTCAAGAAACATGGCACTACCTTCGGTCTGGGATATGATTACACCTGGGAAGAATTCAATAACTGGTTGCCACCATGGAGCGATCCGTACTACCCATTAGAGCAGCCAATACTGCATTTGGAGCAGACTTTCCAATAGGCTGACATCATTTATGGGTCGGATGAAGAAGAAGCACTTGCGGCAATGAAGAACTTGTTTCTAGAGGACAGTGATATGGACTGTTCCATACAGGTTGTGAGCACAGGTGCACATCTCAATAATTGGACCATCATGACAACCAAAGCCCAACGAGATTCGGGGTAGCAAGGCTAAGACAAGCATTACTCACTATTTTATTTACTAAATAATTTTCTTTTCGCATTTTTAATTCCCGCAATAAGATCTTCAATGTTCAAAACAATTATTCCATATATCAAAAGCATTTTCGATTTTTCTTATGAATTAATATTTATTGCTATCATTTTCTCTTTTTACTTCATCAATATAGTATTACTATTACTTATCTTGAAGAACCAATGACTGTGACATGCAATGAGACATCACAACAAATGGACATTGATTAAGAGGAAGATGACATACATGACGAGATTGTCAAAGAAGTTAAGAACTTTGAGAACAAACCTAAGTCCAACCTGGACGAGACCGAAATTGTCAACTTGGGAGATGTAGAAAATTCCAAGGAAACGCAAATCACCATTCACCTATTGCCATCGGAGAAGAAAAAATACACAGAATTTCTAAAGGAGTATGGGGACATATTCGCCTGGTCGTATGATGACATGACTGGTCTGAGTACGTCTATTGTGGCTCACAAACTGCTAACCGATCCAAGGTGTCCACCAGTAAAGCAAAAGCTCAGAAAGTTCAAGCCTGATATGAGTTTGAAAATCAAGTAAGAAGTCACCAAGCAGATCAACGCTAAGGTTCTTAGGGTAGTAGAATACCCAACATGGTTAGCCAACATTGTGTCAGTGCCAAAGAAGGATGGGAAGGTTCCGTGTCGACTACTGGGATCTCAACTAGGCCAGTCCGAAAGACGACTTCTCTTTGCCAAATATACACATCCTGATTGACAATTGTGCCAAGCATGAGCTACAGTCATTCGTAGATTGCTTCGCTGGTTATCATCAGATCTGGATGGATGAGGAAAATGATAAAGAATCACAGATAGTGGCACAAAAAGTTATCATTTGATCTTCTGGGGTATTGCACCACAATCTGGGACAACCCCCTATATGCTGGTTTACGGTATAGAGGTTGTCATTCCCGCTGAGGTAGAAATTTCTTCCCTAAGGATCATTCAAGAAGCTGAGCTCGACGACGCAGAGTGGGTAAAAAGTCGTCATGAACAACTAGCCCTTATAGATGGAAAGAGAATGAATGCAGTCTGTCATGGTAAACTCTATCAGAACAGAATATCCATAGCCTTCAACAAAAGAGTCAAGCCGAGACAGTTCACACCGGGGCAGCTGGTGTTAAAGAAAATTTTTCCGCATCAAGATGAAGCCAAAGGGAAGTTCTCTCCCAACTGGCAGGGTCCATACATGGTTCACCGGGTTTTGATAGGAGGAGCCCTCATACTTGTAGAAATGGGCGGAGAAGTCTGGCCAAAGCCGATCAATTCAGATGCGGCCAAGCGTTACTATGTGTAATTTTTATACTTCCCTTATATGATGTAAATTGAACTATGCCTGACCTAATTCCCGTTTAAGAGGGGATATGTAGGCAACTCTATGGGTTCGGTCACAATTCAATTTCATTCCCCACCCCTCCCCCGGAATTGGAAACTGGGGCAGAATTTTGAGGGTCCAATTTCAACCGATCACCGCACGAGCAACAGTTAGAAATGTCAACCCATCAAACTAGAGCAGAATACGAGGATGACCCTCAAAATTTTGTAGCTAGAGAGGTTGCAACGTTCTGAACCACATCAGAATTGTCGGTTCATCTAAAAGTTATTTTTTAATTATATATTTGTGTCATACTTTTACAAAATCATGCATGTTTATTATTGAAATTGCTTTGTTTAGCAATACTACCCCCAATGATACAGACGGTATCACCAGATCAAATCCGAACGAGTCAAGTAAAGCCAGCGGGGATACGAACTAACCTCCCCCTTTACAAAACTCACGATTTTTCTTTGGATGCAGGCACTGGGGTTGCGAAATCATTAAACATACTATATGCCCATGGAACAAACATTGTCCAAGAATATGACTCTCCGAACTTGCTATCAGCACACGCCAGTGATGTCCCATATGTCATAATGCTCCCAATAATCACGACGCCGTAATCTACTATCAGCTAAGAGAACTCTACTATCATTTGTTATTTTATTTCTTGCATAAGGCAACCATTCTGCCTTCTGAGACTAAACTTGTCTCCATCTGCATCTGCATTACATAAGGCTACCATTCTGCCTTCCGAGACTAAATGTTGTCTCCATCTGCATTTGCATTGCATAAGGCTACCATTCTGCCTTCCGAGACTAAACGTTGTTTCCATCTGCATTTGCATTTTTGCATAAGGCTACTATTTTGCCTTCCGAGGTTAAGCCCTACCTCCATCTGCATTCGCATCTTTGCATAAGGCTATTATTCTGCCTTCCGAGGCTAAGCTCTGCCTCCAATTTTCTTCGAAACTAAGCGCCATCTCAAGCACTGTTTATTTCGCTTTTCTTATGGGCTAAGCTCTGCCCTTCAATTCGCAAGACTAAGCTCTGTCTTGTCCTTATCATACTACTGCATCTTTCATGAGCTGAAATATCACCAACTCATCCAAAGGCGTCATCGTTCGGAGGCACCATCTTCATAGCCCGAGGACACCATGGCATGTCCTAAGGATCTCTTTCAATCTTTTGCATATCATTATTCAAAGGCGTCATGGTTCAGAGGAACCATCCTCATAGCCCGAGAACATCATTTCATGGCCTGCGAATCCCTTATCATACGCTTTATGGCCCAGGACATCATGGTCTAAGGATGTCATCCTAACCGTCCAAAGACAACATTCATGGTCCAACGAGAATTTGCATCATGTTTAAATTTATGCACAATATGCGCTTGTATTGTTTCTAATTGTATGTAAACCGGCAAGCAATGGCTACCCCTAGTAGGAGCAATCCCTCTCCAGTTCCTGCAGCCATATCAAACCCAACCATTCTCGTGAACCGTTCACTCACCCAGCCCTAGATACTACGTCTATTTTTGAAAGATCTTCATCGGTATACTCCGCCGATGGATCCTGAACTACATACGGTATGATTCCTGTAAGACCAGGGATATGTAGGTAGCTCAGAAGTCAGGGTGTGGCCTAACTTCTTCAAACCATTTCGTTCGGTCAAAATTGGCCATCATTTCTTTATCCGAAAACTCTTTCATTCTTCCCGGGTAAAGAGGGGCAGTTGTTGATACCCAAATTTTCCCTATATATTTTTAATATTCAAAATACCTTCAAAATATTATATGTATGCATATATAAGCATGTCCAAGAGTTTTATTATTTTTCCATAATTTTAAAGGGGTTTTAATTGATTTATTTCCCTCTTTTCATCCATAAGATCCCAATAATTATTTCCAATATTATTATTTTTGATAATTCATATTTTGGATTTTTATATTTATGCCAAAATATGGCTAAAGTAATTTTCACATATTTTTACAATTTCATTTAGTATTTTTAAAGCTAAATTACACATAATTGCAATATTAGTCCTTTTAAGGTTTAATTAGGTTTTATATTCATAAAATTGGGTCTTGTATTTTTAAATTGTTAATTATGTATTATAAATCACTTTAGTACTTTTAATTTATTTTCAAAAACTATTTACTTTTTTTTATAAATAAAAAGGGAAAAATGGCTATTTAACTTGTAACCCAAATTGGCTTTCAAATGTAGCCCAAATTGGACCCCAAATCCCAGCCCAATTTTAATTTTAACCCGACCCACACCATTTTTAACCCAAGCCCAAACCGGATCCCTACCTACCCTCTCTAATCTCGACCGTTGATCTCCCAGATCAACGGTCCACGTTGCCTCTTACCAAATTAAACCCAAACGACCCCCTAACCTAATTCATTTCCCACCAACCCGCCGCCCTTGAATCCCTTTTCCTCTCCAATTCTCTCTGTAACCTCACTCAAACCTTAGCTGCCGCCACCCAAACTAGCCCTAACCCCCTTCGATCCTCACTCAATCCATGGACTCCCATGACTATTTGAGACGTGTGCTCGTCTCATACGTCTTCTGGTGGCTCGATTTTGTGATTTTGTGGAAAGATCTCGAAGAGAACTAGTCCAGGTCTTGCTCAACTTCTATCCATGGTCTTCTTCCGGCCATCCATGGTCGTTCGAGTCAAATCCATGGCTTTTCCGACTAGATCGGTAACTCTTCGAAGTTTTCTCACTTTTTTTGGGTTCTCCGAAACCCTAACTTTAAAGATTTTTCGATTTTATTTCAGATCTGTCTTAGATCTATGTATGTTATGAGCCTTTTGGTGTTTTCCTCAAAGATCTCTCCGAATTTTCAAAGCGACTCTTCATCTTCAAGATTAGGGTTTCTTAAACTCTTTTAAAAGACTTCTCCTCTAATTTTTCAGTATTATCTTATGATTTTACTATGTTTAAACGGTTTGTTTATGTTTTTTTCTACCTGATTCATCGTGTTGAAAACCCTAAGTATCTTTGGTTTTATCCGGGGTCCTGGAACTGTCCTTGTTTATTTTGTATGTATACCTGTTTGATTGGGTTCTTTATGGTTAGATCCTTTCCTTTGTTTGTCTTGACTGATTCTGAGTTCTTACCGTTTTTAACCCAACTTTGTTAAAACCCTAATTTCTTAAAATTTTCCTCACTTGTTACTGTGAGCTTTTGAAGATTTCCTTTACTTATTTCAGTATGTTGGTCTGATCTCTTCTACCTGTTGCTATGTGTTAGACTGGTTTCTTCATTTTGGATTATATGTGTGAGCCATGACTACTTGACTTTGTTGATTACTATGCTTCGAGTAGTCCTTAGCCTATTTATGTCACTTCTTGTGTTCATCTAGTTTGCTTCTTTTTGTCAATATGTTTGACCCAGCATGTCTGATACTCCTGTTAATTCTTTTCTATTTATAAGTCGAAGTGCAGAATCATGACTCCTTCTTGATTGATCTTGATTTCCTTAACTTATGGTTTGATTGCAAGGTTTTCTTATAAACCCCTAATTTTACTCGTTTGTTTAAGTTGATTGATTCCCTCCCTTTATTTGTTGTGATGTTTCACCCCTACTGAATCTTTTCCCCAAAATTAAGTATATTCTGTACCTAGACTCAATTATATACTCTATACTTATACTATCCCTTATATGGTAAAAAATTAATCTTTCTCAAACTAATTCTCTTTCCTTAATTATCCCTGTAGTATCCGTTTGAGCTGTAACTCCTTGAATAAGGGAAAGTACTTGTATTAATTGATTCTGATGATAATTATTTCCATATTTGTGTTAAACCGTTACTTGTTACCTTATTTTCCACTTCTTTTCAAAGCTATAAATAACCTACCCTCTCTTCTTTAAACACACGAACAATTTAGTTCAGAACACACACTCAAACTCTCTCTTTCTCTACCACTACTTGTGCTACTGCTTTGTCTAGCCGGCTGAAAGCCAGGGCTAGACCGTGGAACTTTGATTGCTTTACTTTTTCTGCACTTTGCTTCTTCAACTGGTATGTTCCTAGTTTAAATAGTGAAACTCAACTCTATGTGTTCCCTTGTTTGTCAACCCATGTCTCTTGCACTAACTTAATAGCTCATGCTGTTAAATTGTATTTCTTGTTCACTGCTTTACTCAGCATGCTTAAAATTTTGCCCTGTTTTTGTTCAAATGTAATCAGCATGTTTACTTGTTCTGTTTATGTCCCTCAACCAGCATGTTCCTAATGTACTTGATTCATGATTAATTATGTGTTTCTGATTTGGGTCCTCTATGTACCCAACCCCTACTCCCCTGTTTGTAATTGCTGAAGCAGTACTACTTTCTGAACTTATTCTGCATGTGTTGATTGTTGCTCCTATCACCTGTCCCTTTCAAAACTGTTTTCCCTAAGGAACTCTTCTGTTGCTATTGCAAATTTATTTCAAACCAACCATTTTCAAAACTGTTTTCCAACTCAACTCTCTTAAATCTATGTCAAGCACTCTCGCATTCACTCTTAGATCATTAGGGTATGCCCCTCTTGTGTGAGCCTTGCTTTGGGACCCTTGATCTCCCTTTGAACTTGAACACATAAGAGCTGGCCCTTCCATACTGCACTTACTCTTGGTTATGCAATTTGGGTATGAACACAGCTCGATATCCCTTGAGGTCTTTAGGGAACTCTGACACACCCAGTTATGAGAAAGGCTTTGGAACAATATTGGCATTTGAGGTGGTTTATTACATAACTCAAAGAGGAAGTTAGAATCAGGCTTCTTATAGTTGTAACTTCATATTCTACATTTCTTATGTAATTCTATCACATGATCTGTAATAATTTATAAACCAGTATTGGGGTGGTTAGTGAAAAGGGATGGGGAAATATACATGCTATAGTTGTTAAGTGTAGAAAACATGTTATTAGGTTTATGTTCCTAATTGCTCAATAGAAACCATGCTTAGGGTTCATGCATGCATTAGAAATCATGCTCTTAGGTCTCATGTTTATTGTTTCAGCATGTGCACCTTTACAACATCATGTTTTAAAATCTGCTAATAATTAGCACTTTACTGCATTCCTGTCATATGCATTTAGAAATCCTACTCTTAGGAAATTCTGTATTCCTGCCATATGTATCTAGAAATCCTGCTCTTAGGAATTGTGCATATTAGATACCTTGTTCTAGGAGCTTGTTTGCATTATGTTTAAAATGCCTAGCTAATTACTGATTCATGAAAATGTAGTAAGTAATGATTTTTACATTGTGAGATTTTCTTAATAAAATTGGCAAACACCTCTGCAACTAGAACAACATGTTTTATGTAATAAAAATAATCTCCAAACTGCCTTAGTAACTTGGAACAATTGATGCATCTCGCTTTGCGCCTAGGCAAGCCTTAGGTAATAACTTAAGTAAAATTGAAATTGCCTTTATTTAATTATCAACTGTTAAAATCAGTAGGCAAACCTGATTCAGCCTTCTTTTCTGAGTCATGTAATAAATCTGGTTCTTAGGTTACCACTTAAACACCCTGCTTTAGGATTTTAAATTCAGAACTTAACTGTGTATAAGTCGTGCTCTCTATGTGCATTATTTGTGGAGGTATACCTGAGCCTTCTGCTTGTTTTCTGTGTCTTCCCCCTTTAAATGCAGTCCTACTTATTTTATATGTCGCCTAAGTATTTCACCTTTAAACCTGAGGGTCTGCCTAGAACCTCCTTATAGGATAGGAGTGCTAAATTCCTCCGGGACTGATAGGAAGGGACGGGTAACAGCATGCAATAAGAGTCGAGACCAATCCTCGCTTTAATTACCTTCACGGGGCGGGAAAGGGTAGATATGGTATGATGACCGGTGCGCTAATACCACGTGTATCCTCTCTTTTGAGGAGTGTCATACCGGGTATTGCATTGATGTGATCCATATTACAAATAAACCTAGGACACCCCTTTACATTCATAAGCATGCTTAGATTGTAACTCTTTTGAAAATCTTGCTTTCATAGTCGCTTGTGTACTTAAATTCCCTATTATTTGAGCCCTATTTGCTAATTGCACAAATTCACAAAAAACTGTCTGACCGGGAACAACACTAGTTGATCCTGAGGGGTGCCTAACACCTTCCCCTTAGGATAATTTCAAGCCTTTATCCTATCTCTGGTTATCAAATGTAGTTGTAGATAAACCCTGTAGATGCTCTAACACACCTTAAAAATCGTTAGGTGGTGACTCTTCAAAAACGCAAACCCTTTTCCCAAAAGGAATGAGTTGTCCCAAAAATGTCATGAACCTATTTCCGCGGAAGGGGAAAAAGGGGGCACGACAGGGGGGAGGGGGGTGAAAGATTCTCTGTGGTTTGTCGTCACGACCCCAACCCCAGTCGTGATGGCGCCCAACACACTGCTAAGCAAGCCTGACCAACTAACAACCTCGACCCATTTCTTATACAATTCATTATTAGCTAACACAGTTAATTTGCCAATTTATCATAATAAAAGTTTAGGACAACGAGTCAAATATGCGAAAATTCAGATGATAATACCACTACATAACCCATACAGATCTGGTATAACAAGTCTCGAGCCTCTAGCACAAGTTTAACAGCCTAATACATAATCAGTTTAGGAAATACGGATAAAACGAAAGGATAGAAGGGAGAGATCTGGGCTGCGGACGCCGTGCAGCTACCTCGATGCTCCCGGATATGAACTGATCGACTAAATATCCTTACTCAGCCTCTGGAACACCTGGATCAGCACGCAAGGTACAGGGAGTAATGTGAGTACTACGACCCAGTGAGTACTCCGACCCAATGAGTAATAAGCATAAATAATGACTGAGAATAAGAAATCATGAAAATCACAGAGTAATCTATAATGCGGAAATTTAAACAAGTAATAAGAAAGCAATAAACCAATGGAAACGAAATATGGAGATGCTACAACAAATAAGCAATTAAGTGACAGACATATAACGGAAATCAACATATAGAACGATACCCTGTAGTACCCGCTGCGCCATGCAGCCCGATCCATATATTTATCGTCGACGGCGCTCACTAGGGGTGTGCAGACTCCGGGAGGGGCCCCTTACGGCCCAAGCGCAATATCAAGCCATCTTGTGGCATAAACTAGGCCCTCAGCCTCATATCAATATCAACATAATACTGCTGCGACGCGCAGCCCGATCCCATGGTATCCTCACATCTGGCCCTTGGCCATACTCAGTCCAAAAATCATATAAGCCTCTCGGGCATTTAGTAAAACCGTAGTTCTCAGCCCAAAACATCATTTAATATATCTTTTTAGTATCAAAAACCGAGTAAAAGTGGCTGAGTTGTAAAACAGTGGAAAAAGGTACGACTGAGTTCAAGTAGTAAGTCTAAACAGTGAGGAAATAGTGATAAAACTCCCCTGAGGGTTCAAATAATTGGCACGAAGCCCAAATATGGCAATTAATCCAAATAATGATGATAACAAATAAGCTTTAATCAAATATGCAGTAAAAGCGTCACTTAGGACGGACCAAGTCACAATCCCCAATAGTAAATGACCTCACGCTCATCATCAAGTGCGTGTCTCACCTCAATATAGCACTACGATGTGCAAATCCGAGGTTTCAAACCCTCAGGACATCATTTACATTCATTACTCACCTCGAACCGGCTAAAGCCTTAGCTCACTATGCCCTTGCCTCTCAAATCGGCCTCCTCGTGTGTCGAATTTGACCAAAACCAGAACGAATACGTCACAATATGCTAAGGGAACAAAACCCAAGCGAAAACAATCGAAAAATGTCAAAAATCTCGAAATTGGCAAAACCCAAGCCCCGGGCCCACGTCTCGAAACTAAGAAATTTTCACATTATTAGATTCCTTATCTCCCCACAAGTTCATACATATCAAAAACACAAGAATCGGAGTTCAATTGGCCCTCAAATCCTTAATTTAAGCCCTCTTAAACTCAAGCCCTAAACCTCCATTTTTAGTCCATTAATTCCTTAAATTTCAGTCCTAATTCATGAAAAACCACCATAGAAGTGTGTTTTAAGTCCAAAATCCTTACCTTATCGAAGTTCCCTTGAAATCTCTCTTCAAAATCGCCCAAAAACTCTAAGTTCGAAGTTAAAAATGGTTAAACCCTTTAAAAATCGCGAAGAGGAGACATATATACATTCTGCCCAGGGGCTTTCGCATCTGCGACCCCTTTACCGCACCTGCGGTACCGCATTTGCGGTCCAACCAACCGCTTCTGCGGTTTCTCATTAAAATTCCAAAAGTCGCTTCTGCGACTGGACTTCCGCATCTGCGGCTTCGCAGATGCGGCCACCTCGACCGCTTCTGCAGCGACTGCTCCCCAGCCCAAACTTCGCATCTACAGTTTTTCCCCTTGAACGTGCGGCACCGCACCTGCGGTTCCCAAGCCGCAGGTGCAAAAACACCAGAAGCAGCACACTTTCTGCAATCTTTCAAGTTCAAATCTTCCCGTTAATCATCCGAAATCACCCCGAGGCCCCCGCGACCTCAACCAAAAACACAAACATGACCCAATACCTTATTCAAACTTGTTCCAATCATCAAAACACCTCAAACAACACCAAATCTACTAAATCACATCGAATTCAAGCCTAATTTTCTAAAATCTTCCGAAATATGTTTTCAATCAAAAACCCAACCAAAACTCGTTTGAATGACCTGAAATTTTGCACAAACATCCCAAATGACATAAAGAAGATACTGCAACTCTCGGAATTTCATTCCGACCCTCGGATCAAAATCTCACCTACCAACCAGAAATCGCCAAAATATAACTTCGCCAATTCAAGCCTAATTCTACACCGGACCTCCAAAATGAATTCCGATCACACTTCTAAGTCATAAATCACCTCCCGAAGCTAACCGAACCATCGAAACTCACATATGAGCCCTCTAACTCATAAGTCAACATCCGGTTGACTTTTCCAACTTAAGCCTTCTTAAAAGAGACTAAGTGTCTCATTTCTTACCAAAATCACACCAAAAGCAAACCAATCAACTCGACCACATAAAACACGGATAACGAAGCATAAAGAAACAGAAATGGGGAAAACGGAGCGATAACTCATGAGACAACTGGCCGAGTCGTCACATCCTCCCCAACTTAAACAAACGTTCATCCTCGAACGAGTTAAGAAACATACCTGAAGCCTCAAACAGGTGAGGATATCTGCTCTGCATCTCCCGCTCGGTCTCCTAGGTAGCCTCCTTCGCGAGCCGACCTCTCCACTATACCTTCACTGAAGCTATATCCTTTGATCTCAACTTTCAAACCTGACGACCCAAAATAGCTACTGGCTCCATATCAAAGGTCAAATCATCATCCAACTGAACCGTGCTAAAGTCCAAAATATGAGACGGGTCCCCAACATACTTCCGGAGCATAGAAACATGAAATACCGGATGCACACTCGACAAGCTGGGTGGAAAAGCAAGCATATAAGCCACCTCCCCAATTCTCCTAAGTACCTCAAAAGGCCCAATGAACCGCGAAATCAACTTTCCTTTCTTTCCAAATCTCTAACACCTTTCATGGGCGAAACCTTCAGCAAGACCTTCTCACCACCATGTAGGATACATCTCGAACCTTCCGGTCCGCATAACGCTTCTGACGCGACTGCGCTGTACGAAGCCTCTCTTGAATCACCTTCACCTTCTTTAAGGCATCCTGAACCAGATCTGTCCCCAATAGCCTAGCCTCGCCGGGCTCGAACCAACCAACTGGAGATCTACACCACCTCCCATACAAAGCCTCATACGGAGCTATCTGAATACTCGACTGGTAGCTGTTGTTGTAGGCAAACTCTGCAAGCGGTAGGAACTTATCCCATGAACCTCCGAAATCAATAACACAAGCACGCAACATGTCCTCCAATATCTGAATAGTACGCTCGGACTGCCTGTCCGTCTAAGGATGAAAAGTTGTTCTCAACTCCACCTGAGTACCCAACTCTCGCTGAACAGACTTCCAAAACTGGGAAGTAAACTGAGTACCCCTATCTGAGATGATGGAAACCGGAACATCATGCAACCGAACAATCTCCTGGATATATATCTCTGCTAACCGCTCTAAAGAATAAGTAGTACACACAGGAATGAAGTGCACGGACTTGGTCAGCCGATCCACAATCACCCAAATAGCATCAAACTTCTTCAAAGTCTGAGGAAGTCCAACAACAAAGTCCATAGTGATCCTCTCCCACTTCCGCTCAGGAATAACCATCTGTTGAAGCAAGCCACCCAGTCTCTGATGTTCATATTTCACCTGCTGACAATTGAGACATCGAGCTACAAATCCCATAATATCTTTCTTCATTCTTCTCCACCAATAGTGCTGTCTCAAATCCTGATAAATCTTTGCGGCACCCAGATGAATGGAATACCACGAGCTATGTGCTTCCTCCATAATCAACTCTCTAAGCCTATCCACATTGGGCACACAAATCCGGCCCTGCATCCTCAACACACCATCATCATCGATGGTCACATCTCTGGCATTATCATGTTGAACTCTTTCCTTAAGGACAAGCAAATGTGGATCATCATACTGGCGCTCTCTGATACGATCATAAGGAAGACCGAGAAACCACACAAGCCAACACCCGACTGGGCTCCGAAATATCCAACCTCACAAACCGATTGGCCAAGGCCTGAACATCAACTGCAAGGGGTTTCTCCCCAATTGGAATATACGCCAAACTCCCCATACTCACTGCCTTTCGGCTCAAAGCGTCGGCCACTACATTGGCCTTTCCCGGATGATACAAAATAGTAATATCATAATCCTTAAGCAACTCTATCCATCTCTGCTGCCTCAAATTAAGATCTTTCTGCTTGAACAAATGCTGAAGGCTGCGATGATCAGTGAATACCTCACAAGATACACCATACAAGTAATGCCTCCAAATCTTCAATGCATGAACTATGGCAGCAAATTCCAAATCATGAACATGGTAGTTCTTCTCATAGGGCTTCAATTGGCGAGAAGCATAAGCGATAACTATACCCTCCTACATCAATACATAACCAATCCCAACTCTAGAAACATCACAATATACGGTATATGAACTTGAAGCTAATGGAAAAACCAATACTGGAGTTGTGGTCAAAGCTGTCTTGAGCTTCCGAAAGCTCTCCTCACACTCGTCCGACCATACAAATGGAGCACCCTTCTGAGTCAACTTGGTCAAGGGCGATGTAATGGATGAGAATCCCTGAACAAACCGGTGATAATATCCTACCAACCCAAGAAAGCTACGAATCTCTGTGGATGAGGACAGTCTAGGACTACTCTGAACCGCCTCTATCTTCTTTAGATCAACCTGAATACCCCCTCTGGACACCACGTGTCCCAAGAAAGCCACGAAACTGAGTCAAAACTCACACTTGGAGAATTTTGCATAAAGCTTCTCCTCCCTCAATCTCTACAATACAACTCGCAAATGCTCCGCGTGCTCCTCCTAACTACGCGAGTATACCAGAATATCATCAATGAATACAATAACGAACGAATCCATATAAGGTCGAAATACACTATTCATCAAATGCATGAAATCAGCTGGGGCATTGGTCAGCCCGAAAGACATGACAAGGAACTCATAGTGACTATATCTAGTCCTGAAAGCAGTTTTAAGAATGTCTGAATCCCTGATCTTCAACTGGTGATAGCCCGAACGGAGATCAATTTTAGAGAACACCCTCGCTCCCTGAAGCTGGTCAAATAAATCGACAATGTGAGGCAAAGGATACTTGTTCTTAATTGTTACCTTGGTCAATTGTCTGTAATCAATGCTCATTCTCATTATGACATCCTTCGTCTTCATAAATAGAACCGGCGCACCCCACGGTGACACACTAGGTCGAATGAACCCCTTATCTAGGAGTTCCTGAAGCTGTTCCTTCAATTCTTTTCAACTCTGCTGGTGCCATACGATACGACAGAATAGAAATGGGCTGAGTTCCCGGCACCAGGTCAATACCAAAATCAATATCCCTGTCCGATGGCATTCCCGATAGGTCTGCAAGAAAAAACATCGGGAAAATTCCTTACAACGGGAACATAATCAATACTAGGAGTCTCAGCTCCAACATCCCTCACAAATACTAGATATGAAAGGCAACCCTTCCCAACCATATGTTGGGACTTCAAGAAAGAGATCACTCTATTAGGAGCATAATCAGTCATGTCACGCCACTCGATCTGCAGTACACCCGGCATAACCAAAGTGACTATCTTAGCATGACAGTCTAGAATAGCATGACATGGAGATAACCAATCCATGCCCAAAATAACATCAAAATCCACCATGCTCAATAGCAATAGATCAATTCGGGTCTCTAAACCCCCAATAGTCACAACACATGATAGGTACACACAGTCCACAATAACAGTCTCGCCCACTGGGGTAGACACATGAACAGGTAAAGCAAGAAACTCCCGGGGCATACCCAAATAATGAGCAAAATATGAGGACACATAAGAATAGGTGGAACAGAGATCAAATAATATAGAGGCATCTCTGTGGCAGACTGAAACAATACTTGTAATGACAGCATTTGAAGCAATAGCATCTGTCCTGCCTGGAATAACATAGAAACGAGCCTGGCCACTGCCTGATCAACCTCCCCCTCTGGGGCGACCCCTGGCTGCCTGACCTCCACCCCTAGCTGGCTGGGTGGGTGGTTAAGTAACTGGAGCAGAAGTCGAGGGCTGACCCCTCTGTTGAGACTGACCATCACGAAGTCGAGGGCACTGCCTCCTTATATGTCCAAACTCTCTGCACTCATAACAACTACCCATTGCTGTAGATGGGGACTGAAGGGAGCCCCTCACACCGGAGTGACTAGCAGATGCACTCGGCGCAGAAGAACCCTGAGCTGATGGGGCACGAGATGAACTCTAAGCTGGGAGGGCACTGAATGAAGGCTGGCCCTACTGAGACCCATGATGACCACGACTTGAAGATGCCCCACGATACTCTGGACGGGCCGACTGAGCAGGCCTGAAAGAACGACCTCTACCATGCTGAAACTGGCCCCTCGAAGGAACACCACTGTAACTGCCTGCTCCTCGATGCCTCTTGGCCTCTCTCTCCTTTCGCTCCCGACGGCAAACCATCTTAATCTCACGAGCAATATCAACCACCTCCTAGAACATAGCACCTAATACTCTCTCTCTTAGTCATCAGAATATGGAGATAGTAGTTAAGTCCATCCATAAATCTCCTGATCCTCTCACAATCTGATGGAATCATCCAAATGGCATGACGAGCCAACTCAAAAAACCTCATCTCATACTGGGTCACGGTCATATTCCCTTGTGTCAACCACCCAAACTGCCTACGCAGCTCCTCCCGACAGGACTGTAGTACATACTTCTCCAAGAAGAAATCAGAGAACTGCTGCCAAGAAAGAAGTGCTGCACCGACAGGCCTACGCCTCTCAAAATCCTCCCACCAGGTAAAGCCATCTCCCGAGAACTGAAAGGTGGTAAATGCCATACCACTAGACTCAAGAATCCCTGTTGTACGAAGCATCCACTGACACTTGTCAAGAAAACCCTGGGCATCCTCACCCTCAGCGCCAGTGAACGACGGAGGCTGGAGCCTACCAAACCTCTCAAGATGACGTTGCTTATCATCTTGCATGGCTGGTACTATGAACTCTTGAACTGGTGCAACCGGCTGAGCTGGAGGTGCCCCCAGCGTCTGTAGTCCCTGCACTACCTGCTCAGGTGTGTCAGCAGCGGGGGTCTGATTGCCTCCCCCAGCCTGTGAAGTAGCTGCTGTGGCAGTGGCTGAAACTGCTTGAACCAGGCTAGTACAAACCGATAAGATCTATGCCAAGGCCTCCTGAAGACCCGAAATCACGATGGGCACAGTTGGTGCCTGAACTGGTGCTGCTGGAGCCTAATCCGAATTTGGGGCAGCTGGAGCCTAATCCGAATCTGGGGCAGCTGGTGGATCAACAAGTGATTCCCTCATTGATCTGCCTCTGCCACGTCCATGACCGCGTCCACGGCCTCTGGTGGCCCCAGTGGGTGGCACTGGTGGTCGTCCACCTTGTCCGGTAGCTCGTGTCCTCACCATCTGTGAGAAAATAGAATGACAAAAGTTTAGTTCTCGAATCAACAAAGTCGCACGACAGAATTTCAAGGATGTAAAGTTTTTCCTAAAGGTCATGCAGCCTCTCGAGGATAAATAAAGACGTCTCCGTTCCAATCTGCGAGACTCTACTAAACCGGCCCATAACTTGTGAGACCTATGTAACCTAGGCTCTGATACCAACTTGTCAGGACCCCAACCTCGGTCGTGATGGCGCCCAACACACAGCTAGGCAAGACTGACCAACTAACAACCTCGACCCAGTTCTTATACAATTCATTATTAGCTAACGCGGTTAATTTGCCAATTTATCATAATAAAAGTTTAGGACAACGAGTCAAATATGCGGAAATTCAGATGATAATACCACTACATAACCCATACAGATCTGGTGTCACAAGTATCGAGCCTTTAGCACAAGTTTAACAGCCTAATACATAATTAGTTTAGGAAATGTGGATAAAACGAAAGGATAGAAGGGAGAGATCCGGGCTGCGGACGCTGTGCAGCTACCTCGATGCTCTCGGATATGAACTGATCGACTAAATATCCTCACTCAGCCTCTGGAACACCTGGATCTGCACGCAAGGTGCAGAGAGTAATGTGAGTACTCCGACCCAGTGAGTAATAAGCATAAATAATGACTGAGAATAAGAAATCACGAAAATCATAGAGTAATCTATAATGCGGCAGTTTAAACAAGTAATATGAAAGCAATAAACCAATGGAAACGAAATATGGAGATGCTACAACAAATAAGCAGTTAAGTGACAGACATATAACGAAAATCAACACATAGAACGGTACCCTGTAGTACCCGCTGCGCCATGCAGCCCGGTCCATATATTTATCGTTGACGGCACTCACTTGGGGTGTGCAGACTACCGGAGAGGCCCCTTACGGCCCAAGTGCAATATCAAGCCATCTTGTGGCATAAACTAGGCCCTCAGCCTCATATCAATATCAACATAATACTGGTGCGGCGAGCAGCCCGATCCCATAGTATCCTCACATCTGGCCCTTAGCCATACTTAGTCCAAAAATCATATAAGCCTCTTAGGCATTTAGTAAAACAGTAGTTCTCAGCCCAAAACATCATTTAATATATCTTTTTAGTTTCAAAAACTGAGTAAAAGTGGTTGAGTTGTAAAACAGTGGAAAAAGGTCGACTGAGTTCAAGTAGTAAGTCTAAATAGTGAAGAAATAGTGATAAAACTCCCCGGAGGGTTCAAATAGTTGGCACGAAGCCCAAATATGGCAATCAATCCAAATAATAAGGATAACAAATAAGCTTTAATAAAATACACGGTAAAAGTGTCACTCAGGACGGACCAAGTCACAATCCCCAATAGTAAACGACCCCACACTCATCATCAAGCGCGTATCTCACCTCAATATAGCACTACGATGTGCAAATCCGGGGTTTCAAACCCTCAGGACATCATTTACATTCATTACTCATCTCGAACGGGCTAAAGCCCTAGCTCACTATGCCCTTGCCTCTCAAATCGGCCTCCTTGCGCGTCGAATCTGACAAAAACCAAAACGAATACGTCACAATAAGCTAAGGGAACAAAGCCCAAGCGAAAACAATCGAAAAATGTCAAAAATCTCGAAACTGGCAAAACCCGAGCCTCGATCCCACTTCTTTAAACTAAGAAATTTTCACATCATTAGATTCCTTATCTCCCCACGAGTTCATACATATCAAAAACACCAGAATCGGAGTTCAATTGACCCCTCAAATCCTTTATTTAATCCCTCTTAAACTCAAGCCCTAAACCTCCATTTTTACTCCATTAATTCCTTAAATTTAAGTCCTAATTCATGAAATACCATAGAAGTATGTTTTAAGTCCAAAATCCTTACCTTATCGAAGTTCCCTTGAAATCTCTCTTCAAAATCGCCCAAAAACTCTAAGTCCGAAGTTAAAAATGGTTAAACCCTTTAAAAATCACGAAGAATAGACATATATACATTCTGCCCAGGGGCTTTCGCATCTGCGACCCCTTTACCGCACCTGTGGTACCGCATTTACGGTCCAACCAGCCGCTTCTATGGTTTCTCATTAAAATTCCAAAAGTCGCTTCTGCGACTGGACTTCCGCATCTGCGGCTTCGCAGATGCGGCCACCTCGACCGCTTCTGTGGAGACTGCTCCCCATCCCAAACTTCGCATCTGCAGCTTTTCCCCTCGCATGTGCGGCATTGCACCTGCGGTTCCCAAGCCGCAGGTGCGAAAACACCAGAAACAGCACACTTTCTGCAATCATTCAAGTTCAAATCTTCCCGTTAACCATCCGAAATCACCCCGAGGCCCCCGGGACCTCAACCAAAAACAAAAACATGACCCAATACCTTATTCAAACTTATTCCAATCATCAAAACACCTCAAACAACACCAAATCTACTAAATCACATCGAAGTAGGAAACCTTGTGCTATGTTTTGAATTGAAGCAATATCTCTTGACTTTGTTATGCCTTGAGAATAATGAGTACTTTGGTTGTAACTCTTAGGCTCAGTTTTTGACTCTTGTATAAGTACCTTAATTTGTATGATCTTAACTTTGCTTAACTGCTTTGACTAGAGTATCTTGATGAGTCCAATCCTGAGTAAGTTATGTGCCATGTGTGTGTGAGGTTTGTGTGTTATCCTATGCATTGAATTTGATGTATAGAACTTTTCCAGTGTGCTTGCAAAGCAAAATAGTAGTTTTGTTCAGTCTTAGAAGTGATGTAGGCATTTCTTCATTGAGCCAAATATATACAGTTTACCCACCTAATTGTTATGTATCGTAGTTAACCCTTTGAGCCTGTAATCCTGTTCTTTGGTAACCACATTACAAGCCTTACCCATTTATTTTAATTAACCATCTATTTGAACCTTTTCACCTCCTATGAGCACTTGAATTGTTATGAACTTTATAAAAGTTAAAAACTGGGGTGTTTGGTTTGGATTTAAAGTGGAACTAATGGAATAAGGAGAAAGGTGCACTATTTTGAAAAAGTAAGAGCCACTTGAATTGAAAAGGAAAGAAAGAAAAAATAGTTGCATTTTTGTGAAAAATATTCCTTTATAGTGGTGACTCTTGATGTAATTGTGCTTAAAGAAGTATGGAGTTAATATACATTGATGTGAAGGTGAAGTTATGGTTTGACATAAGTATGGTGTTTTTAAAGTTAAAGTGTATGTATTAAAGTGCTTAGGGAGGTATAGTCACTATTATGTCTAAACGTATCATACCCATCCCGTAGCCTACATTACAATCAATTAAAGTCCTAGTTAATCATAGACTGGATGGGCCCGATTAGTAGAGTAGTACATTACGGAAAAGCGTATGGTACATCTTTTGTGGCATATGAATGTTATTTCTGAGAGTGAGTGAATTTTTTCTATATTGAGTTCCTAATTATTCTTAAATTTTATTATGTGTGGAAGTACTCTTTTTTGTTGTGTGAGGTAACTTGATTCACGAAGGAAAGGAAATGTTGTTGACCTCTATCTTAGAGTTAGTGAGTGAGTTATGAATAACGCATGGTACTTGTGAGTCAAATCTTGAGGTGAAGATGTTACACTCTTGTGCTTAGTCTATTTTAAATATTCTTTGTGTGATGAGTTAGGAGAATTGTTTAAAAAGGCCGTATCTATATAAAGTGTAGTTTGATTGCTCGAGCACGAGCAATGTTTTAAGTGTGAGGTATTGATAATAGGCTATAATTACATATTTTCGTCGCTTATTACACTCTAATTTACTGCACTTTAATTGAGTTTGAGCTTTAATCGCTAGTGTTTTGCACTAAATGTGTGTTTTATGCCTTGTAGGAGTGATTCCAATTTATGTAAATGTTATGGAATGCCCAAGAATTAAGTTGGGATCGTGTTCGGGGATCAACGGATTGTAGTGCACTTTAAGAACGAAACGAAGAATCTAGCAGGCATACTGAGCATTGTCCAGTAAAATGCACATAACCTTTCGCTCAAAAATCTGTTTGGGCTCCATAATATATCGTTGGAAAGCTATTTAACAGGGCTACAACTTGCATGTTTTACATTTTTCCAAATTTCCAAAGACGCACCACGTGTGGTGCCGCGGCTGTGTAAATTGCTGTTGCCCTCAAAATTGCATGCTCTCTGAAGTTCCCAACAAGCACACCGCGTGGTGTGTCGCCCCATGCGGCGCGCCAGTGCAAATTTTACAGAGCCAGAGTCCTATTTTATGTGGGAGAAGGTAGTTTCGTCTAGGCCCGACCCTACTTGGTATAAATACAAGTAAAAACGTTATTTTGGTAACTTTTGACAAACCTTTGACCTAGGGAGAGCACAGAGCCGCCGTGGAGGCTGGCTTTCATCTTTCTTTCACCAAACTTAGTAATTTTTATATTTCTTTGTATGATTTATTGTTTGGCTACCATGTCTATGTGGAGCTAAACTTCACGTTCTAGGATTGTAGTTCTTTCATGGCTATTGTTATTCAAATATTGATTTTGATTTCTTAGTTTATCATATTTGTTTATTTATTTAGTATTGCGCTTAATTATTTGATTGCTTGATCACCAATTGAATACTATCTATGAATCTAAAGTTGAACTCGAAAGTGGAATTTCTAGATTGCATATAGGATTGAGTAGAGCAAGTTCTTGAACCTAGGCATCGGGGAACATATTCATGGTTAGGATAGTCATATACCTAATTGCCTTCCTTGGTTGATTTACAGGAATTATAAATGTGTTCTTGTTAGTTCTAATTCCATATACATATAGGCGTTAGGTTAGCTTGAATAGGCGAGTAAGAACTCGACATATTCTTATGAGTAATATTAACCCTGTTAACCAATAAATTAGATAAATTAGTTAGTCAATTCAATTGAAGAATACAATAGGAATGTTTGTTTGCCCATAACCCTAGATCGTTTCATCACATTGATATATAAAAATCTGTTCTTCCTCTGTTTAAAGTTCATTAGTTATTTTTTTTAGTTTAATTACTTTAGCATCACTACTTTTGGGTTTAATCCTTGTTTAGATAATTAGGATAGTCTAATTTTGTTAATAGTTAATCACAAGTCCTCGTGGGTTCGGCATCCAACTTTTAATCACTTTATTACTTGATGACTGCGTATACTTGCGTGTGCGTTTGGTCGTAACAAATGCTTGTGCAAACTTGCTTTATTTTTTAAAATTATCAAACTTGCTTTTGTAACACCCTTGTATTATCAGTCAAGTTTAAATAATATTTCTGAATTTGACACTTAACACCCTTACACTATGAAAATCTTACATGTACTTATTTTCTTAGTAAGATGTTATAGATGGATAAAATTACCCTTATCCTTGTTCACTTGGCCAAACAACCTCACTTTTCAAATTCTCTAAACTTGAAATATGGGAAAAGTTCCTCCTCAAGTTGGTGAAATGAGCAGTTTGGGCAAGCTTAACTTCCCTTCAAGGCAACTTGGACAAAAAATATGCAACAAGGCCAGAAGATGCATTCACGGGTAATTGAAATTCACATCTTTGTGAAAGTCAAAACTCAAAATCGTGATTAATGAATAACACTTCATTACTCTGGGTGAAGTGTTTGTGTTTCTAGATTAAGAATGTTTGCTTCGATCGAGATGGTTTTTTGATCTTTGTGAAAGTCAAAACCCAAAATCAAATTTTTGTTCCAGTTTAGCAATTTTGATCATTATTTATAAAAATTTCCACTTCTTTTAAACTGATTTTAATTTAAATCTTGATCTTATTTTTGTATGCTTAGAATTTTGATTAGTGGATAATAGTGGCATTCTCTAACACTACAATTTATATGTTCTTTATTGATTGAAAGTGATAAACTTGAATTTCAATTACAATTCACAGAGATGGCTTCTTGAAAAAAGTACTATAATCTATACTACGTGTTTCCTTTGTGTGCATGAGTTTCTCTAGTTAGTTAGTAAAAGCTGCAATTTCACTACATGCTTTATTGTGTTAGAAAATAAGTAACAAGTGACAACACCAAAATAATAGAGAAGAAGGTTCAAATCTATTGACTTAAGAGGATAAAGCCAGGATATGAAAATTATTTTAGAATGAGATAAGAGTGTGAGCACGTGATTTTTGCCTCACATGAATTACTCCCACAAATTCAAAGCAAAATAATTCTTTCCATTGATTACAATTTCGTAAGTTTTTGTAGCATTTTTTGTTAATTGCTTGCACTTGTCTGTGCACATTTATTTTATTTAATCATGAAAAATACAAAAATATGTTGCATTTGCATTTAGGATTTAATTTTACATTTGTTGGACTAATTAGTAAATTAGTTGTTTTACAAAAATAAAAACAATTACAAAAAATAACTCATTTTGCATTTGTTTTTACTTTTGATTTTGATTTTTATAGTTTTCTTTTAATTTAGGAGTTAATTAATTTTTATAAATACTATGAAGGATAATTAGCTTATTTTGGTAAATTAATTTAGTTTTAAGAGTTAATTTTGGTTTTATTTTTAATTTGAAAAAGGAAAGGAAAATTGGAAAATTAAAAGAAAAAGGAAAAAGAATTGAAAGATCTGATTTGTTTGGGTTGTTCTAAATGAATCTTTCCTAGGCCCAAACATTTTCCTCCATGACCCGCTGGATCTGGCCCAAAACCCATGCCTTTACCCTTTACCCGGTCCAGCCCGCTCCTTGTGTTTAAACGACCCCGTTTTGAAGACGCAATCCCAGCCATTTATTTCATCTCATCCAACGGATGAGAACTGAGGACCACTTTAATATATAAATGTCGGAGAGAACCCCTAAACCCCCCCCCCCCCCCGAACCGTCTCTCACACACACCCCTTGAAGCCCAGCGTAATGTCGCCCTACTCCGCCCACCGGAAATCGCTTATGGCGGCGGCCGACCACCAATCAGTCCCAAAATCACACCCCTGACTCCTCTCCACCTCCCCGTCCCAAAGCTCCAAACAACTCCTCTCAAATCCGTCCAGAATTACTCAAATTTTAGATCGAAATTTGAAACCCTAGCGCCGCCCAATTTACCCCGGTGGCGGCGCCACCACCAACCACCACCAAATTTACACCATATGACCTCCCCACTCCCCTCTTTCCAAATCTATAGCCCTTTACCCTCGAATCCCCCCTGAACTGCTCAAATATGGAATCCGAGGTCGAGTTCTAAGTTTTCAAAATTAAACCCACGCAGGCAAGGTTATTTTTCCGGATTTCTTGGCTTATCAAGTTTGTTCAGCACAAAATAATGATGCTCATTTGTTCTCCACCAAGAGCAAATGTTTGACATTATTTTGGGTTGACTTAGAGGGCCAATTCCAAGTTCGAGCATAAGTTGGTGAGTTTTCTCATTTCTTTTTATTCGTTATTGCATTGCTTCAGTCTTTCCTCCTCCTCATCTCTTCTTCTTTTCTCTGGTCGATTTCAACTGAAACTCGATTAAACTTCTGGTTGAGAATAAATTTTGTTCTTGTGATTCCTCGTTAGTTTTTTTTTTTTGTTCAAATCTATTTCTCGGATTCTTTTAGTCTGTAATCTTTTGGCTTGCTTTTGTTTGGTCATTTAGGTAAATTAATTGGGCCCATGATTTGGTTAATTTCTTGTTCTGTAGTCAAGTAATAAATTCATTTACCTCCATCTTTGTTTGATCACATTTCTTAAAAGGCTTCCGAGTTTATTCATTTGGGAAACTTTGGTCAGATTTTAAAATTGGAATATTTGGGTAATTTGAACTGGACTCTGAAAGTAAAAGGCCCAAGAAGGATTTCCACTTGGTTTACAAACCCGCATCAGTTCTGACTTTGGGTCAACGTGACCCATTTGATCTGCTGAGAAGTAATTTACAGAGGTTTAAGGGGTAACTTGGGTAGTCTACTGAGGGAATCTTTCAATAAAGCCTTAGGAAGCTTGTTAGAAGCTGCAAAATAGCCTTGCTTGGCTAACAAGTCAGAAAATGAGGGATTAAGCTGCGAACATAAAAATTGTGGAAGGTCTAGCGGGCAAAAAACTGAACTATTTCTGCTGCCCTAGTAGCTTGCCTATAAAGGCATTGCTAAGAAAAGTTCAAAGGGGATTTTTTTTGGAGGGGGAAAAAAGAAAAAAAGAAGAAAAAAAATCAGAAAACTAAGAAACGACTGAGAACTTCAAAATTTACTGTTCCATTGAATTGATCTTCTGTAATCTTTGGAGTTTCTAAACTTCCGAATCCATTTTTGATTTGCTTGGGGGTTAAAAATGGATAAAACTTGGCTTTTATTGAGAGTTTTTGGGTGAATTTCCACTGAATAGTTACTGTTCAATTGGGTTTTCTTGAATCAATTCTATTGTTTGACTCATTTGTTGGTGCTGGATTGCTACTGTTTTGCTGTTAACTCTCCATTTCCCTTTTTATCTTTGAATTCCAGGTACATGTCTCTGAGCTTTGCTTCGATGTAAAATTTCAGTTTGAGGATGGGAATGAGAAGTTAATACATGGCAACAGACTTAGTTGTACTCCATTTGGGACTGTTGAAATGATAGCATGATAAATATGTTGTGTCTTAGCTTTAGATAAGATGACTATCCCTGCTTGATGATGGGTTGTATGTTCGAAATGTTATCTTGTTAACAGGCTAAGGGTAATCATGATCTTGTTTGATGTATTCCAAAGGGCATGTGAGTGATTTTAGTTAGAAAATGGTAGAAGTTGAAATACTTATTCAGTATGTTTAGATGTGGAAATTAAAGAATGGGCATGATTATTTGGTCTTCATGGTTTTCAATGGTTGTAAACTTTTATGGTTTCATTAATTAGCATCTGAATGTATTTTAAATAAAAATGGTTTAAAAAAGTTTTCAGTTAGTTTTGGTCAGTTCTTCAATGCCCAGCAAACTGTTAATTTAATCTAATGTCTTTGCAATGTCAAATTTACAAAGATACTGATGCCTAAAATTCTTTTGTTGTCACTTCCAAATCTGATTGCTTCTGCTATTATACGGGTTCGATACGGAACTCCTGAACATTCAGCTTGTGCATTGTTTCGCACGAATTAGGCTCATTGGGCCTGAACGCAAAAACGGCTGGCCCAGAATTGGGATAGGGCGATAGGCCTCATTTAGGCCTGTTTGATTTTGTTGGCTTCGTTCCACTGCTTGCTGGGCTTGTGGATGTCAATTAGTTTGGGTTTCTTAGTAATATATATTCTGAACTCCTGGAATTTCTATCTCTATCATAATTAATTAATTTTTTTTATAAAAAAAATTTGGATCGGAGGTGTGCCATATTAGACAACACAAATAGCTATGGCCCTCGTGAATTAATTTAGAAACACTTTAATTAGAATAATTCAAGGTGTGCCATGCCAAGTAAAAATCCCAAATGTGTGGCCCTCGTTTAATTATTTCTTATAAAAACCCTTAGAATTTGAGGCATGCCATTTAGCGAATTTCCGTGGCCCTCGCAAATTTAAAAACGCGTAGTTACTTTAGGCACGTTATTTTAATAATTAACTTCCTTAAACTCGGGTGTGCATTTCATGTTACCCAAATCCAAATCTTGACAATGTCAAATAAAATATGTCGCGGATCGCGGGTGCATTTCATGTGGCATGATCCAAAGGCGTATTTTGTATAACGTTGAAATCTTCTTAAAATGAATTAAAAGCGGTTTAAAGTTAAGATGCACATAGGTTCAAAATGTTCTAAAATCAGATAATAGGCCAATAATAACAGTTGAGCGACCGTGCTAGAACCACGGAACTCGGGAATGCCTAACACCTTCTCCCGGATTAACAAAATTCCTTACCCGGATTTCTGTGTTCGCGGACTGTAATACAGAGTTAATCGGTCCTCGATTTGGGATTTGAACCGGTGACTTGGGACACCATAAACTATCCCAAGTGGCGACTCTGAATCTTTAATAAACAATCCCATTTCGGTTATCCTTAAATTTGAAAAACTCCCTTATACCCTTCCAGAGGTAGGAAAAAGGAGGTGTGACAAAGAGAAATGGGGATAAAGGCAACTTTGTCTATATATTGACTATGTCATATATAATGAAATTAAGAATGATTAGAATTTTTGTTAAGTGTCGATTAAAAAAATTCGAGCTTAGATGAATTGTTATAGTTGGCTTTATCCATTATCTGATTTTGTTACATGTTTGGGCCTAATGGGCTAATTGTTGCTTTTACCGTCTGATATTCTGTGAACTGTATATAAACTGCTACGAAACTCTTCCTCTCTCTGAGTCTTCTAAATCATGGAGAAGTGTGCACTTCATGTGACTTCTCTTCTGTTAGAGTCATATCCCAAATTTTAGAACGAGGTTCAGACAAGTTGCAAAGTCGGTGAAGCTTCTGTATTCCCAGTACGTTGCCCCCCTTCGGCTCGAGTTGTCCGCTCGGGTAAGATAGGTCTAGAACAATTAACTCAGGTTTTAAATCTAGTATAACAACACCTCATGTCGGATCCCTAGTAGGAACATTTGCTTGCATCACGTGCATTTGACTTTGGAGACTCAACACAGGGGTTGGGTCTGTCTAGGACAGGTGTACCAAAAATGAAAAGACCATCCTAATGCATCTTACTTGCTGCTTGTGCATTTATTTGATTTGGATTTGCATGCTGACCGGTTTTTGAATAATGGGAGAAAGTTGGAAAAAAGAGAATGGCAATGTGAGGGTTAAGTGAGTTAAATCACCTGTTTTGGAAAAACCAATGTCTAAATGGTACTGAAACTCTGCCAAATTTTTTGCGAAAAATGAAAAAAAAAGGTTTTGTTTTGAAAAATAGTTGGTTTTATTTTATTTGCCCGAACTACGCCAGTTTGATTCTCACCGGATGTGAGATACGTAGGCAACCCCCATCGGGTCCAACGTTTTTTTTTTGCAAAAACAGCCCAAAAGAATAAAAAATTTATTTTTATTGCAAATAAGTAAGGTGATGTCATTCTTGTCAAAAATAGCCGAATGTCCCTCAAAAGGGCGTCAGAAGGCTGTTCTTGCAAGAATAGCCACCTTTAGTCATTTTTAAAGGTTTTGGATGGTTAACCGACACAGCCTTAAAATCTTCGTTTTCGAAGTGCTGAAAGGCCGTATTGGCAAAGTCGGATATTTTTGTGGAAATTTTTGAAAAATATGGTCATTTTTCTTGAGTCAAAATGATTCATAACTTTCTTTTAATTAAAATCACCTTAATAAATGTGCAAGATGAGCACAATTCAAAATGAACATTTCTCAGTCCGTGAAGAGATCCCGTTGGAGCTACATATGTGGTGGTATGATTTGGGGGACAATATCAGAAAAGTTATGACAAAAGCGTTGGATGGTCTTGTTGGGATTTTGAAGGTTAAGCCGAGAAAGGACATAGTTGAGGCCTTGACCCCTTGAGAAAGGACATGATTTTGGCAGAAATTTACCGAGCTCTGACCCTTTGTCGAGAAGGGGGAAAGTTCTTTGAAGGGTGCAATATGTTGTTACAATTATGGATGGAGGAACACCTTTGCCACCGTCCCGGATACTTGAATTGTGGTATGACTGGACTTGAGTGCATTGAAAAACATGAAAAGCGGGTAGAGGGTTATGAGTTCCCGGACGGTACGGAAGCATGGCATGCTCATTTGAGATCTTTGACTGCAAATAAGATCGAATGGACATTCGGTGGCTCTCGATCAGTGAAGTAATTTATATGTCGGCTGAGGTATGTTTTCTACTGTTGATGGGTCTTCGAAGTATCCAGTCTTATGCTCCGCACCGAGTTCTACGTCAGTTAGGCCGATACCAGACCATTCCACACGATGAGGATTTGAGTCGGCAGGTTATTGAGTTGGAACCAAAAGCCACTTTTCCAGAAGAAAAAGTGTGTCGGATTTGGCATCAGTGTAGATTCTTAGAGCCTAGAACTCAAGTACGAGATCTATCCAGAGGCGATGTGGATCCTAGTTACACTACTTGGTATGGTAAAAGATCCTGAGTTCATCATGAGCCAGAAAGGCCCGCAAAGAGACCCCATGTCCAACAGTTCACCGACGGAGCACAGGTGCAATGGGATTGGTTGACCAAAGAAAATGAGTACAGGGCTACCATAATCAAGTTGGAAAGCCAGGTCATGGACCTTCAGTTTGAAAATGGTTTGCAAGCCATCGCAGATGAGGGAGAGAATAAAAAGCTAACTCGGGAAAATGAAGCCCTCAAAGCTCAAATCCGGAAGTTGAAAATAGCTGCTAGAAACCCGGAAAGAAGCCAAGAAGATGAAAGACTCATAAGCAGTCTGAAAAAGAAAGCCCTTGAGTGTCAGGATGACCTAGAAAAGTCCGAGGCCAGTCTAGGGAAAGTTCGGGCTCAATTGGCGGAAAATGCAAATGGGCGGGCACAGTTTGTGCGACAAATGAAAAGAAAGTATGAAGGGACAATCACCAGCCTGGAGAGAAAAATGACTACCCTCGAGAATGAGGCAGCCAAACATGCCAAGGACTTTAAAGCTGATAAGGAACATTGTTGATTTGATGGATCGGATGGAGGAAGAAATGCAATAGTTGCAAAATCAACATCTCCATGACACTCGGGTGTTAGAAGCCCAGAATCAACAGGTCGGGCGTCTGCTTCAAGAAAAGGGTAGAATCCAAGAGAGGATCAGAACCATTACCGACTACATTGTTGTGAAATGCCAAGCATGTGAGGATATGACTCGCACCACTTTCTCCGCGGCAATGATGACGTTCGTCCGACAGATAATGAGTGATTTGGAGAGGCTTCAAAGGGATCTTGCATATAGGCCCGTGGCAAGACCGAATGATGTCCCGTGGGCCCCAAGAGCATTTGAGACATTAATGTATTCATGATTTTCATTGGAGTCTATTTGCGAGTCTGTATTTTCTTGGAGTTTGTTAGTGGGTTTTCGAGTCTGTTGTTCTCACTTTTCTGTCAGAGTCTGTTGGTCTTGTTTTGAGTCAGAGTCTGTTATTTCCTTTTCGAGCCTGTTAATTTTATAATTTGGTAGAATGATTGGTTGTAATCAAAACTGTTTTATTTTATAGAAAAATTTGAAATCCCAAAAATGTTTTGTTATTTGTTTTCTGCACTTATCTTCAAGAACTACGCTTGGTTTGATTCATGCGGGGTCATGATACGTAGGCAATCTCCATAGGATTCGACCATAACCAAAAGAAAGAAAAAAAGTGATAAAAAAATAAGAGAGAAAAAAAAAAAAGAGAAAATAAGAAAACGTGAGAAGGAAACAAATGGCAAAACAAGAGAGAGAAATGAGAGAATAAAAACAAAGAGAAATCAAGCAGAGAAAGGCAAGAATAAAAAAGAAAAAAAGAGAGAGAAAAGAGAAGTTCCAAATGAAAATAAGGAAAAGCCGGGATGACGCAAGCAGCCGATCAAATGCATAATAGAAATGGTTAACTGCTTAGGTGCATTCACTCCTTAAAAGTGTGGTTGCTTATCTGTTAAAGCCCTAATCGCTAACAAGTTTGTTATTGATGAAATTATAGTTCAGGCAGGTGGTTAGTTTGATTGGCATTCTAGCAACTCACTCCTACAACACCTGGTCCAAAAACAAGCTGAACATGGCCAACCAGGAACTTGAGGCAAGTATTGTCGATCCGTCAAAAGAGGTGAAAGAATCGGAGGTTAATCTGAAAGATGAGTTGTTTAAGCTGAAGCAGCAGATGGCCGAAATGTACCAGGCCTGGGCAAAAGGGCAACCACCGCTAGCTTACCTCGCTAACCCTGGTTTTATCCTGCCATTGGCTCAGCCCCAGGAACCTCCCACTGTGAACTCAACTTCGGCCTTTCCCTTCCACCAACAATGCCATGGAACCACCTCCCATACATCACAAGCTCCACCACCCAAACAAGTTTCGTACCCTCCTCCACCAGCCACTCCTATTTTTGTGGCACCCCCACCCGCTACACTCCACAGATCCTCTAGCGAGCCTTTGTTCCAAACCCATGATAACCATTATTAACCCCTGGAGCCCATTTTCAAGGCTCCAGAACCCTATTCCTACACTCCTCGTTTTGATCTCCCTGTGGAAACCAAAAAAACATCTAAAAATCTTGAACAGGAGGAGATGTTCAGGAAAGTTAAAATCCTAGAACAGTCATTCAGAGACATGCGGGGGTTGGTACGTCAAGTAAGTGTGGCCTACAAAGACCTATATCTGTTTCTAGACGTGCAATTGCCGGCAAGGTTTAAGATGCCCAAGTTTGATCTGTATGATGACCATGGTGATATAGTGGCGCATTTGAGAGGTTTTTGTAGCAAAATGAGGGGAGATGGTCGGAAAGACGAATTGCTAATGGCATATTTCAGTCAAAGTCTAAGTGGTTCAGCATTGGAATGGTATACCCGGCAAGATCACGGAAGATGGTACACATGGGATAATCTAGCCAAGGCATTTGCTTGTCACTTCCAGTACAATCTCGAGATCATTCCGAATCGACTGTCCTTGACAAAACTTGAGAAAAAGCACAGTGAAAGTTTCAGAGAGTATGGTTTCCGTTGGATAGAGCAAGCAGCGAGGGTTGACCCTCCGATGAAAGAAAGCAAAATGGTAGATTATTTCCTGCAGGCCTTAGAGCCCACTTATTTCAGTCATCTGGTATCGGCTGTAGGCAAGTCCTTCAACGAAGTGGTGAAAATGGGGGCCATGGTAGAAGAAGGGCTCAAGTCCAACAAAATCATGAGTTACTCAGCTATTAAGGCAACCACCCATGCCATTCAAAATGGTACTAGGGGAGCGATTGGAAAGAAGAAGAAAGAGGATGTCGCAACAGTTGAGCCAGAAGCTTGGTTCGGGCCTAGGGGTTCACCTCACCACTATCATCAACCTCATCCCCACCACCAAACCTACCCCCACACCTCATATAATCCACCCCAACACTACTACCCACCACCAGACCCCATTTTTCTGTCCACCATGCCCAAGCATACAGCCAACCTCCGGCCCATGCACAATGGCGTGCGCCAGTCCCACAAAATATATACCCAGCTCCACAAAATGCCTATCCACCCCAAGAGCCTACCGAAACCCTCCTGGATCAGGTTTCTGGCCCAACCAAGCATTTAAGAATGAGAGGTTGCAGAAGAAGAAAACCTTCACTCCATTGGGAGAATCATATACTAGTTTGTTCCACAGGTTGCGACAATTGGGTATGCTGTCCGATCAAGTCAAAACTGCCAAATCCTCCCATGAGGAATCTTGATCACTATGTGAGTTGCGAATATTGTTCTGGTGCTTCGGGGTACGACACAGAGAAGTGTGGGCAATTGAAAACAGCTATTCAAGAGCTCATTGATACTAATCAGATTGAGGTCCAAGCTCCGGAGGCGCCTAATATCAACCAGAATCCGTTGTTGGCCCATCATGAGGCAAATATGATCGAGATAGTGCATAAGTGAGGGGAGCATAAGAAGCCTTCACAGACCATCATGATGATTCGGTCTAGTGAAGTTAGGCCGGTTGAAAAGCCAGCAAGTGAGAAATCGGTGATCAGGTTGAGTGGGGCAAACAGTGAACCATCTACAGTAGTCGAGAAGGGGACCCCAAGTGATGTGGCAGTAAAACAAGAAAGAGCAAAAGTGATTGTGCCAGGAGTGGCGAACAAACCTGTTGTAATTGTGGAGGGTGCCCGCACAGATCCTGTCATTATCAAGCTGGTAACTCAATTACCAATAGTCAACAGCAAGGAGGTCCCGTGGAATTATGAACGAGTGACAGTGACTTACAAGGGGAAAGAGATTAAAGAAGAAGTTTGTGAGACCCATGGTTTGACTCGATCGGGGAGATGCTTTGCCCCCGAAGAATTGAGAAAAGCTAAGATCTCAAAAGATAACCCGGTACTAGTGAAGAAAGTTGTGACCGAGGAAGAAGCAGAGGAATTCTTGAGAAAGATGAAAGTGCAGGACTATTCTATTGTGGAGCAGTTGAGGAAGACGGCTCAGATTTCACTATTGTCATTATTGATCCATTCAGACGAGCACCGTCGGGCTTTGATGAAGATCTTGAATGAGGCCCACGTTCCTGACAAAATCTTAGTAAACCACTTGGAAAAGATAGCTAACAAAATATTTGATGTAAACAGAGTCACTTTTTCTGATGATGAGTTGCTCGCAGAGGGTACTGAGCACAATAGAGCCCTTTATCTCATGGTGAAATGCGAAGATTCCGTGGTTACCTGGGTATTGGTCGACAATGGTTCCAGTGCGTACATTTTCCCTATCTCCACTCTAAACAAATTGAAGGTGGATGATGAAAGAATTCACAAGAACAGTATCTGCGTTCGAGGATTCGACGGTAGAGGGAAAGATTCAGTCGGGGACATAGTGCTTGAGCTTACAATAGGGCCAGTTGAATTTACCATGGAGTTCCAAGTGCTCGATGTGGCTGTTTCTTACAATCTGCTATTAGGTCGACCCTGGATTCATGCTGCAAAAGCGGTCCCATCTACTCTGCATCAAATGGTCAAGTTTGAATGGGATAGATAGGAAATTGTTGTGCACGGCGAGGATAATTTGTGTGCCCACAGTGATGTCATTGTTCCGTTCATAGAGTTTGAAGATGACAAGGGGCCATGGGTTTATCAAATTTTTGACACGGTGTCGGTAGAGAAAATTCTAGAAGGGAAATGTGTTCCAACACCGAGGGTAGCTGCTGCATCAGTCATGGTAGCCATTGAAATATTGAAAAATGGTTTTGTACCGGGCAAGGGTTTGGGTGTATCTCTGCAAGGTATCGTACAGCCGGTGTCTCTCCCCAAAAACTTGGATACATTTGGTTTGGGGTTCAAGCCCACAGTTGTGGACATAAAAAGTGCCAGAAAGTTAAAATAGAGGGTATGGGTCCTCCCAAAGCCCATACCACATCTCTCCAGATCATTTATCAGGCCCGACACCAAGAAACGCCCAGCAACAATAGTTCCCAGTTCTTTGGTTGGTCCTGATAAAGAGTTGATTGAAAGGTTCGAGAAGTTATTCGATGATGTGAACATGGTGGAAGCTGGAGAGGGTTCTAGCAAGGCGGATGTGCAATTTGTTGGGCCCAGTGCAAAGATTAACAATTGGGAAGCTACTCCTCTCCCCACCAGGAAGGAGTATTGGTAGTTTGCTTTGATTTTCTTTCAGTTTATCTGGATTATTCCAGGGTTGTAATTTAGATTCTATGTTCCGTCTATTTGGATGCATAAACCTTGTTATCTTTTAACTTCAATGAAATGCAATTTCCCTTTTTCTTCATTCCTGACAGTTTTATTTTTGTTTTCTTTTCTTCCTTGTACAGTTCTTTTTATGCTGGTTTCAATAACATGATATGCATGAGGAATCTTTGGCCCAGTCCTAAAAGCCAATCTACTTCTGAAATAGTAATTCAATAAATAGAGTGTGATGATGAATCGGAATACGATGAGGCCTTTGAAGAGATTAGTAAAGAACTAAGCCATTTTGAAGAAAAACCCAAGCCTAACCTCAGTGATACAGAAGCAATTAATTTAGGGGACCCAGATAATATCAGAGAGACTAAGATAAGTGTCCATCTTGAACCTCAACTCAGGAAGGAGATAATTAAAGCGTTACTTGAGTACAAAGACATCTTTGCATGGTCGTATGACGACATGCCGGGTTTAAGCACTGACCTGGTGGTTCACAAATTGCCCACGGACCCAGCATTCCCTCTTGTCAAGCAGAAGCTGAGGAAATTTAAAACTGATATGAGTGTGAAGATCAAAGAAAAGGCCACCAAGCAGTTCGATATAAAGGTCATTCGGGTCACTCGGTATCCCACTTGGTTAGATAATGTAGTACCTGTGCCAAAGAAGGATGGCAAGGCCGGGGTGTGTGTTGATTACCGTGATCTCAACAAGGCGAGCCCCAAGGACAACTTTCCACTACCAAATATCCACATTTTGATTGACAATTGCGCCAAACATAAGATTGGGTCCTTTGTGGACTGCTATACGGGCTATCATCAGATCTTAATGGATGAGGAAGATGTAGAAAAGACGGAATTCATCACGCCATGGGGAACATACTATTACAGGCCATGCCTTTCGGTTTGAAAAATGTTGGGGCAACTTACATGAGGGCAATGACGACCATACTCCACGACATGATACACAAGGAGATCAAAGTTTATGTGGATGATGTGATCATAAAGTCTAGAAAGAAGTCTGACCATGTCAGGGATTTGAGAAAGTTCTTCCAAAGGCTTTGTAGGTACAATCTTAAGCTCAATCCTGCAAAAATGCGCATTCGGTGTGCCGTCTAGAAAATTGTTGGGATTCATAGTCAGCCGTCGAGGTATTGAAATGGACCCGTCAAAGATCAAAGTTATCCAAGAACTGCCACCCCCACGAAACAAAACTGAGGTGATGAGTTTATTGGGGAGGTTGAATTACATCAGCAGGTTTATTGCTCAGCTTATGACAACTTGTGAGCCTATCTTCAAACTGTTGAAGAAGGATGCTGTGGTCAGATGGACAGATGGGTGTCAAGAAGCATTTGATAAGATAAAGGGGTACTTGTCAAACCCACCTGTGTTGGTGCCACCAGAACTGGGGAGACCTTTGATTCTATATTTGACGGTCCTGGACAACTCATTTGGTTGTGTGTGCTCAGCATGACATCACCGGCAGGAAGGAGTAGGCCATCTATTATCTCAGCAAGAAGTTCAAATCTTACGAGGTTAAGTACACTCACCTTGAGAGGACATGTTGCGCCCTAACTTGGGTAGCACAGAAGTTGAAGCACTATTTGTCATCTTACACTACTTACCTCATCTCTCATTTGGATCCGTTAAAGTATATCTTTCAGAAGCCTATGCCTACAGGGAGGCTCGCAAAGTGGAAGATCTTGCTCACTGAATTTGACATCGTCTATGTGACTAGGACTGCGATGAAAGCCCAGGCATTGGCCGATCATTTGGCTGAGAACCCAGTGGATGAAGAATATGAGCCTTTGAAGACTTACTTCCCTGATGAAGAGGTAATACATATTGATGAGTTGAACTAGTTGGAGAGCCAAGTTGGAAATTTTTCTTTGATGGAGGTGCTAACATGAAAGGTGTCGGGATAGGGGCTGTACTTATTTCTGAAACAGGGCATCACTACCCTGTTACGGCTCAACTTCGTTTCTACTATACTAATAACATGGCTAAGTACGAGGCGTGAATTTTGGATTTGAGGTTGGCTGCAGACATGGGTGTCCAGGAAGTATTGGTCTTGGGGGACTCGGACCTTCTGGTACACCAGATCCAAGGGGAATGGGAAACACAGGATTTAAAACTCATACCGTATCGGCAATATTTGCATGATCTTTGTCGACGGTTTTGATCAGTAGAGTTTAGGCATATTCCAAGGATCCATAACGAAGTTATTGATGCTTTGACTACCTTGGCGTCAATGTTACATCATCCGGATAAGGCTTATGTTAACCCGTTGCATATTCAGGTCCATGATCAGCATGCTTACTGTAATGTGGTAGAAGAAGAGCTTGATGGTGAGCCTTGGTTTCATGATAACAAGGAATATATCAGGATGGGGGTGTATCCGGTACAAGCGACAAGTGATCAAAAGAGAACAATTCGGCGGATGGCGAGCGAATATTTCTTCAACGGAAGGGTTTTGTACAAAAGGACTCCGGATCTTGGATTGTCGAGATGTATAGATGCTAGACAGGCCACAGCTATCATGACTGAGGTTCATTCTGGAGTCTGTGGACTGCATGTGAATGGATACGTACTGGCAAAGAAGATTCTCCGAGCAGGTTATTATTGGCTCACGATGGAGCGAGATTGTATCAGTTTCATGCGCAAGTGTCATCAGTGCCAAGTGCATGGAGATTTGATCCATTCTCCACCATCGGAATTGCACACAATCTCTACACCGTGGCCTTTTGTCACGTGGGGCATGGATGTCATTGGGCCAATTGAGCCGGCAGCATCAAATGGGCATAGATTCATTCTAGTGGCCATCGACTATTTCACCAAGTGGGTGGAGGCTAAAACATTCAAGTCTGTAACCAAGAAAGCGGTGGTTGATTTTGTGCACTCAAATATCATTTGTCGATTTGGGATACCAAAGGTGATCATTAAAGACAATGGGGCTAATCTCAATAGTCATCTGATGAAAAAGGTATGTCAGTAGTTCAAGATTACACATCGTAATTCTACCCCGTACCGCCCCAAGGCAAACGGAGAAGTCGAGGCGGCCAACAAGAATATAAAGAAGATACTTCGGAAAATGGTGGAGGGTTCTATACAGTGGCATGAAAAGATGCCTTTTGCATTGCTAGGTTATCGCACTATTGTTTGTACTTCAGTAGGGCCGACTCCTTATTTGTTGGTGTATGGCACCGAAGTAGTGATACCCGCAGAAGTGGAAATCCCATCCCTTCAAATTGTTGTGGAGACTGAAATCAATGATGATGAGTGGGTTAAAACCCGTCTGGAACAATTGAGTTTGATCGATGAGAAAATATTGGCAACGGTGTGTCATGGTCAGTTGTATCAACAGAGAATGGAAAGAGCATATAACAAGAAGGTGCGTCCACTAAGGTTTGAAGTGGGTCAAAAAGTGTTGAGACGTATCCTTCCACATTAGGCGGAGGCTAAAGGCAAGTTCGCCCCAAAATTGGCAGGGGACATTCATCGTAACTAGAGTGTTGTCCAATGGTGCTTTGTATTTAACAGACATAGAAAGCAAGTATGTAGAAATGGTCATCAATTCTGATGCGGTCAAGAGATATTATGTATAATTTTCTTTGGTTAAATTGTATTTGTTTGTACTTGGCATATTTTGAAGATTGGCATGACGAAGGCGTTTTGTTCTACTATCCAAACACTTTATTCTTTGTTACCCCCTTTGAGCCTTATTTATTCCCTCTCATACCCCTCGTTTGGAATCAGTGGCAAAATTCAGAAACACGAGAACAAAAGATAAGTGAAAGAAAAGAAGGAAAAGAGAAAGAAAAGAATGAAAAAGAAAGAAAAAAAGAAAAGAAGAAAACACAGCAAAAAGAAAAAAAGAAGAAGAAAAAAGAAAAAAAATGCAACAACAAAGCAATTTCTATGTCATGAACTATGTTCAACCTGATTCCTTTTAAGGATACGTAGGCAGCCTCATGGTTCGGTCCCATCAAAATAAAATCCTAAAAGTCCCCAAGCAAAGAAACTGGGGCAGAAGTTGTGGTTGTTGCAAGAAATCTGATTCCAAAAGTTGTAATTTTGAACCCATTTAAATTGTTTTGAGCCTTTGATACCCTTTCTTTCTAACCCTATCCAAAAGCCCAAATTACGGTCCAAAGAAAGACCTTCCGATCAGTCTTTGAGAAATGCCAAGTCAAGCAAGGAGAGGTAATTCATATCAGGGGCAACACTCTGGTCCAAGCAGAAAGTGAAAACCCTCATGGGCACCACAAGGCGATGGGAGCTGAGGGAAATAAAAAATGAGAGAGTCTTATTGGTGAAAACCCTCACGGGCACCGTAAGGCGAAAGTAAGTTGAGAGATGAACAAATGAGAGAGGATTGTTGGTGAAAACCCTTCGGGGCACCACAGGCCAAACAAAGTCAAGGTTTTGGTGAAGAAATCAGGTTTTGGAAATTCCGGGGAAACAAAATATGGTAACTGAAAGTTGATTGGTTGGACAGACTGGGCCGATTAAACCGAAATGCATGTCATGATCACTGGTACCGGTTGTTCCACTCAGATAAGTTCCTTTTCTTTTTCCTTTTAATAGTCATCCAGTTTTGGATTCTTCTTATCCTTAACTCTCAAAGTTATCGCATTTCATTTGGATTTTATTTCTCTAAGATGTTTCAATGTCCATCTTGTTTAAGCACATAAGAAGGGATTTCAAAGCTCACTACCAATTTCCAAATTGCACAAAGCACAACGTGGCCAGAACATACCAAAGATAGCATGATGTAAAGTGGGATACAAAGTGTCACCAGAGGTTTCATCGGTGGAATGATTTAGTAATTTTATCAGAAATGCAGAGGTTCAAACAGATGGGTCAGAGATGTAACACAATGGTTTGGGTATAGAATACTCGGTTCATCCAAGGTCATGGGGTTTGAAAGTCAGTCAGGAAGTCAAGTGGTTCTTGGCCAGTTCGGAGGAGCCAATTAAAACAGAACATGGCAGCGGGAAACCTTCAGCAAGAATGCCATCAACTAACCACCACATTTAAAACTAACAAGATTTTTCTTTGATTGAAACAGGGACAGAAAGTTTCAGTTGTTCGGAGAAACCCTCCGTAGGGGAAAATCAAGCACCAGACAGGTTTGACTGTAAATTCTCAGGACCCTCCTGGAAAATGGGACCTATTTTAAAATTCAAAACAATCATAAGTAGCATAATCTAGCATAAATATACCCCAAGGATTATAAGTTGGTTTCAAAGTGTGCATGTTTAAGATAGGATTCAATTAGGAGTTTTTTAGGACCCTCCTGAATAATGGACATAGCTTTAAGACTTTCATTAGACAACAAGATTTAGCGTAAGTTCTGTTGTAGGGTAGCACAATTCAGCCGAAAAGAATAGTCACTCTTAAGATAAAACTTGACTTTTGATTTTCAGGACCCTCCTAGATAATGGAGTGAATTTTTAAGATCGGCTTAGATAACAAGATGTAGCGAAAGTAATACCTTTAGGAGACATAATTTAGCTTTAAAATTGTCATTTAAATAGGAGTTGTCAGGACCCTCCTGGATAACGGGATCTAGCTTTCAAATTCTTGACAATGTTTAGTAACATGATTCAATTTAACACTCACAGATGTGCCTAGCTACAAAACTAGGGGAAAAAATTTCTTTGTTTTGTCTATTTTGTTGAAATCAGGCACCCACTTGGAGAACAGGGAGAAGCAGTTCGAGTTCAGCAATCAGGCACCCACCTGGAAAGTAAGGGAATACAATTCAAGTTCAGCAATCAGGCGCCCCCTCAGTTCAAGTTCAGCAATCAGGCGCCTACCTGGAGAGCACGGGAATACAATTCAAGTTCAGTAACCTGGAGAGCACAGGAATACAGTTCAAGTTTTTGGCAATCAGGCGTACACCTGAAGAAAGGGAAAACATCTCAGATTATAATTCCAATCGACAACAAAGGAATTTCACCAGGAGAATACAAGTAAACATGGCAACAAGAGCTGCAAGATCAAGTTTGAAGATATAGATAGGATTTCTTGTAAATCATAGATCATAGTTTAGTCTAGCTTCTTTTATTTTGTCATGGTGTAACAAGGGGTTCAGTAAGCAGTAGCAGCAGCAACAACAACAGTGAAATCACATCTTCATGGTAGTCCCAGCTACCAAAACTTCCCGAATTACACTGACCTTATTCCTTTATAGCCAAGGATATGTAGGGCAACCTTGGAAGCAGAGTGCGGTCAAATCTTTCAAAAATGCTTCACACGGATTATTCAAGCGGGCAAAAATTACTCGTATCCGCTCACTTTATCTTTGCACGAAAACTCTCTGTGTTTCCGAGCAAAGAGGGGCAGCTGTGAGCACGTGATTTTTGCCTCACATGAATTACTCCCAACAATTCAAAACAAAATAATTCTTTTCATTGGTTGCAATTTCGTAGGTTTTTGTAGCATTTTTTGTTAATTGCTTGCACTTGTCTGTGCACGTTTATTTTATTTAATTCATGAAAAATACAAAAATATGTTGCATTTGCATTTAGTATTAAATTTTACATTTGTTAGACTAGTTAGTAAATTAGTTGTTTTACAAAATTGAAAAAAATACAAAAAATAACTCATTTTGCATTTGTTGTTACTTTTGATTTTGAATTTTATAGTTTTCTTTTAATTTAGGAGTTAATTAATTTTTATAAATACTATGAAGGATAATTAGCTTATTTTAGTAAATTAATTTAGTTTTAAGAGTTAATTTAGGTTTTATTTTTAATTTGAAAAAGGAAAGAAAATTGGAAAATTAAAAGAAAAAGGAAAAAGAATTGAAAGATCTGATTTGTTTGGGCTGTTCTAAATGAATCTCTCCTAGGCCCAAAAATTTTCCTCCATGACCCCTTGGATCCGGCCCAAAACCCATGCCTTTACCCGATCCAGCCCCCCCCCCCTCCCTTTGAGTTTAAACGACCCCGTTTTGAAGACGCAATCCTAGCCATTTATTTCATCTCATCCAACGGATGAGAACTGAGGACCACTTTAATATATAAATGTCGGAAACACCCCCTACCCCCCCCCCCCGAACCGTCTCTCACACACACCCCTTGAAGCCCAGCGTAACGCCACCCTACTCCGCCCACCGGAAATCACTTATGGCAGCATCCGACCACCAATCAGTCCCAAAATCACAACTGTGACTCCTCTCCATCTCCCCGTCCCAAATCTCCAAACAACTCCTCTCAAATCCGTCCAGAAATGCTCAGATTTTAGATCGAAATTTGAAACCCTAGCGCCGCCCAATTTTTCCCGGTGGCGGCGCCACCACCAACCACCACCAAATTTATACCATATGACCTCCTCACTCCCCTCTTTCCAAATCTATAGCCCTTTACCCTCGGATCCCCCTTGAACTACTCAAATATGGAATCCGAGGTCGAGTTCTAGGTTTTCAAAATTAAACCCGCGCGCACAAGGTCATTTTTCCGGATTTCTTAGATTATTCAAGTTTGTTCAGCACAAAATAATGATGCTCGTTTGTTCTCCACAAAGAGCAAATGTTTGACATTATTTTGGGTTGACTCAGAGGGCCAATTCCAAGTTCGAGCATAGGTTGGTGAGTTTTCTCATTTCTTTTTATTCGTTCTTGCATTTCTTCAGTCTTCCCTCCTCCTCGTCTCTTCTTCTTTTCTCTGGTCGATTTTAACTGAAACTCGATTAATCTTCTGGTTGAGAATAAATTTTGTTCTTGTGATTCCTCGTTAGTTTTTTTTTGTTTTGTTCAAATCTATTTCTCGGATTCTTTAGTCCGTAATCTTCTGGTTTGCTTTTGTTTGGTCATTTAGGTAAATTAATTGGGCCCATGATTTGGTTAATTTCTTATTCTGTAGTCAAGTGATAAATTTATTTACCCTCGTCTTTGTTTGATCACATTTCTTAAAAGGCTTCCGAGTTTATTCATTTGGGAAACTTTGGTCAGATTCTAAAATTAGAATTTTTGGGTAATTTGAACTGGACTCTAAAAGTAAAGGGCCCAAGAAGGATTTCCACTTGGTTTACAAACCCGCATCAGTTTTGACTTTGGGTCAACTTGACCCATTTGATCTGCTGAGAAGTAATTTTCAGAGGTTTAAGGGGTAACTTGGGTAGTCTACTGAGGGAATCTTTCAATAACAGCCTTAGGAAGCTTCTTAGAAGCTGCAAAATAGCCTTACTTGGCTAACAAGTCAGAAAATGAGGGATTAAGCTGCGAAAATAAAAATTGTGGAAGGTCTAGCGGGCAAAAAACTGAACTATTTTTGCTGCCCTAGTAGCTTACCTATAAAGGCATTGCTAAGAAAAGTTCAAAGGAGATTTTTTTTGGAGGGGGAAAAAAGAAAAAAAGAAAAAAAATCAGAAAACTATGAAACGGCTGAGAACTTCAAAATTTTACAGTTCCATTGAATTGATCTTCTGTAATCTTTGGGGTTTCTAAACTTCCGAATCCATTTCTGATTTGTTTGGGGGTTAAAAATGGATTATCCTTGGCTTTTATTAAGAGTTTTTGGGTGGATTTCCACTGAAAAGTTACTGTTCCATTGGGTTTTCTTGAATCAATTCTGCTGTTTGACTCATTTGCTGGTGCTGGATTGCTAATATTTTGATGTTAACTCTCCATTTTCCTTTTTATCTTCGAATTCCAGGTACATGTCTCTGAGCTTTGCTTCGATGTAAAATTTCAGTTTGAGGATGGGAATGAGAAGTTAATATATGGAAGCAGACTTATTTGGATCTTGTTTATGTTTTTGTTTCTATTTTTGTGCCTTAGATCGTATGAGTTGTTGTGTATTCTAGCTAACTTCAGTTTTGAATGATGGGACTCTCTTAGTTGTACTCCATTTGGGGCTGTTAAAATGATAGCATGATAAATATGTTGTGCCTTAGCTTTAGATAAGATGACTATCCATGCTTGATGATAGGTTGTGTGTTCGAAATGTTTTCTTGTTAACAGGCTAAGAGTAATCATGATCTTATTTAATGTATTGCCGAAGGGCATTTGAGTGATTTTAGTTAGAAAATGGTAGAAGTTGAAATGCTTATTCAGTATGTTTAGATGTGGAAATTAAGGAATGGGCATGATTATTTGGTCTTAATGGTTTTCAATAGTTGTAAACTTTTATGGTTTCATTAATTAGCATCTGAATGTGTTTTAAATAAATATGGTTTAGAAAAGTTTTCAGTTAGTTTTGGTCAGTTCTTCAATACCCAGCAAACTGTTAATTTAATTTGATGGCTTTGCAATGTCAAATTTACAAAGATACTGATGCCTAAAATTCTTTTGGTGTCACTTCCAAATTTGATTGCTTCTGCTATTATACGGGTTCGATACGGAACTCCTGAGCATTCAGCTTGTGCATTATTTTGCAAGAATCAGGCTCATTGGGCCTGAACGCAAAAATGGCTGGCCCAGAATTGGGATAGGGCGATAGGCCTCGTTTAGGCCTGTTTGATTTTGTTGGCTCCATTCCCCTGCTTGCTGGGTTTATGGATGTCAATTAGTTCGGGTTTCTTAGCAATATATATTCTGAACTCCTGGAATTTCCATCTCTATCATAATTAATTAATTTTTTTTATAAAAAAAATTGGATCGGAAGTGTGCCATATTAGATAACACAAATAGCTCTGGCCCTCGTGAATTAATTTAGAAACATTTTAATTATAATAATTCAAGGCGTGCCATGCCAAGCAAAAATCCCAAATGCGTGGCCCTCGTTTAATTATTTCTTTTAAAAACCCTTAGAATTTGAGTTATGCCATTTAGCGAATTTCCTTGGTCCTCGCAAAGTTAAAAACGCGTAGTTGCTTTAGGCGCGTTATTTTAATAATTAACTTCCTTAAACTCGGGTGTGCATTTCATGTGACCCAAATACAAATCTTGACAACGTCAAATAAAATATGTCGTGGATCGCGGGTGCATTTCATGTGGTGTGATCCAAAGGCGTGTTTTGTATAACGTTGAAATCTTCTTAAAAGGAATTAAAAGCGGTTTAAAGTTAAGATGCACATAGGATCAAAATGTTCTAAAATCAGATAATAGGCCAATAATAACAGTTGAGCGACCGTGCTAGAACCACGGAACTCGGAAATGCCTAACATCTTCTCCCGGGTTAACAGAATTCCTTACCCGGATTTCGGTGTTCGTGGACTGTAATACAGAGTCAATCTTTCCTCAATTCGGGATTTGAACCGGTGACTTGGGACACCATAAACTATCCCAAGTGGCGACTCTGAATCTTTAATAAACAATCCCGTTTCGGTTGTCCTTAAATTGGAAAAACTCCCTTATACCTTTCCATGGGTAGGAAAAAGGAGGAGTGACAAAGAGAAATGGGGATAAGGGCAACTTTGTCTATATATTGACTATGTCAAATATAATGAAATTAAGAATGAGTAGAATTTTTGTTAAGTGTCGATTAAAAAATACATATGGTGCATCTAAAATTATGTGATATGATATTGTAGGGACACTTGGCGTAGTTTAAAAACTCTCAACTGTTAAAATCATAATTAGACGCTAGAACCACTTCTGTATAAGGTCAAAATCAGGCTTGCCCTAGAACATGGCAGGTCAAGGTTCGATCCCATGTTATATCGGACCGTGGTGTAAAGATAGATTGTCGAGATCGTAACCCAAAGATTGATCGAGATCGAGGTCGACCAAGATCGAAACCAGGCAAGATAGAAATTGAGAAAGATCGAGAAAAGCTGACCAAGCCAAGTAACGAAAAGATGAAATATCCGCAATCGGACGAGGATCACGGCAAAAATCTCGGCACGTATCAAGAATTAGCTAATCATGGGATTTTTTACTGTATTTAGAATTGTATCAAGGGTAGGACTCCCCTACTATATAAAGGTGAGCTGATCATTTGTAAAAGACACCATATTCAAGCTACAAAAATCTTTCTCTTAAGCCTTAATACTCTGTTTCTTTGTTCTTATTTTCCAGCGGATTATTCATTTGGTTCGAGGTGACCTAGATCGAGAGCCAAAGTTATACATTTCCTTCGGTTTGCTTTATTTCTATTTGCAATCAATTTCAATATCAATTTACGAATCTCAAGCCAAATAACGGAAAGATGAAATATCCGCAATCGGACGAGGATCACGACGAAAATCTCGGCACGTATCAAGAAGAGGCCAATTAATTAGCTAATCATATGATTTCTTACTGTATTTAGAATTGTATCAAGGGTAGGACTCCCCTACTATATAAAGAGGGGGCTGATCATTTGTAAAAGACACCATATTCACGCTACAAAAATCTTTCTCTTAAGCCTCAATACTCTATTTCTTTGTTCTTATTTTCCAGCGAGGCGACCTAGCTTGAGAACCAAAGTTATACATTTCCTTCGGCTTGCTTTTATTTCTATTTGCAATCAATTTCAATATCAATTTACAAATCTCCTTATTTTGTGCCAAGTTATATCACGTATCCTTAAAATCGCGTATAAATCCAATTGTTATCCGATTTTAGGGTAAACAGTTTGACGCCCACCGTGGGGCTAAGGATAATAGTGGTTACCTGGTACAAACCTTCGTAACACACACTATTTTAGATGTATTCTTTGAAGTATCTTTGATTGTAGGATTAAAAAATGTCAAACTCTCAGTCAGCACCTCAACACATTGACAATGATCTCGGCTACCACGGAGAAAATGAGAATATTGCACTAGGAAATGTTATACCCCTTGTTGGCCTCGATGGAATTCCGGCTGTAGATCCAATCGACGTCAGTTCACATGCAATCATCAATGGAAATTTTGTTGTCGATCCCAAAAGCAACGTCCGCGGGGATGCTCGGTCAGCTACTCAGAGCGCACGTGGTGGTGAAGATGGCGGAATCTGCATACGAGTGATCTTCGAAATATTGCAGGATCAACAGGCGGCAATAGCTCAGTTCCAAAATCAGAACCACACACCGAGTAGGTGTCACAACCCTAAAATTGACCCGGTCGTGATGGCGCCTATCGTGAAACTAGGCCAGCCGACACAACTCCCGAATTAACCGTTTAATTAATAGCAATCATTTTAAGCCTTTAATTGATCAGATATCTCATAATGTAAGTCTAAATGAACATGCAGAATAAATACACATGCCTGACATCGGGGTGTCACAAGTCACGAGCATCTACTAAGGTTTGAATACAACAAAGAGTCTAAAAAATGTAGTAAATACAGTCTAAGGAAGACAAGAGGGAGAAAAGCAGTGCTGCGAACGTCGGGCAGCTACCCTTCTAACTCCGATGACTCTGCCACTGAGCAATCAACACCCGCTACCAGGTTCAAAAACGCTTAAATCTGCACACAAGGTGCAAGGAGTAATATGAGTACGCCAACTCAGTAAGTAATAAAAGTAAATGAAAGTTGAGCAGTAAGAAAACAGGTAAACCACGTCATAACACTACAACAAATGTGGATCATTTCCAAAGCAGTACACAAATTATTTACCTCGTAAATCAAGCTCAGTTTCAGTTAAAAATCTTTTTAAAACAACTTTCAATGGTTTCAAACGAGTGATAAAACAGTGAGTATAAATGATAGGAAACATAAACAACCCTAGGGCAAAACATGTACCATAAACCGCCCCTCGGGCATAATATAAATAGAACCAGCTCCTCGGGCTACCTCACAATCACTCGTAATCAGCCCCTCGGGCATAACATAAATCAAGAACTACCCCTCGGGCAAACATGGATCAAGAACAACCATTGGGCAATAACATGAAACAACAACAGCCCCTCGGGCTACATTATACACTCACACTGGGTACCCGCGCTCATCGGGGGTGTACAAACTCCGGGAGAGGCCCCTTACGGCCCAAGTACAATAAAAGTCATCTCATGGCATAATCAAACAAGCTCTCAGCCTCATATTAAGCCACCTCGTGGCGTAACAAATCAGACCCTCGGCCTTATAATCATAAATTAGTACTACACTATTGCGGCGCGCAGTCCGATCCCATAATATCCTCACAACACAGTCCCTCGGCCTCACTCAGTAAGAAATCTCTCATGCCACTCGGGCGACAGTAAAATATGATGCTTAGCCCAAAATATCATTTAAAATATCAAAACGGAGTAAATATGGATGAGTTATGAAAATAGTAGAATACAGAATGACTGAGTACAAATATGAAGTCAAAATAGTGAGGAATAGTAGTAAAAAACCCCTAAGGGTCCAAAACAGTCGGCACGAGGCCCAAATATGGCATTCAGCCCAAAATATGATAATACTTTCCAAAATAAAATGATATCAAACAGTTTTCAATCAAATAAGTGGTTTAACAGTCATACGGGATGGACTAAGTCACAATCCCCAACGGTGCATGACCTCACGCTCGTCATCTAGCATGTGTGTCACCTCAAAGTAGCACAACGATGTGAAGTCCGGGGTTTTATACCCTCAGGACAAATATTTACAATCATTACTTACCTCAATTTGGTCCAATTTCTAGCCCGCAATGCCTTTGCCTCTCGACTCGGCCTCCGGATGCTCCAAATCTAACCAAAAACAGATTCATACCATCAAAATATGCTAAGGGAATAAAGCCCACTTGAAAATAACCAATTTACATCAAAATTTCCGAAATTGGCCAAACCCGACCCCCAGCCCCACATCTCAAAATCCGATAAAAGTCACATTAATAGAATCCTTACACTCTCAAGAGTTCGTACATACCAAGAACATCAAAATCGGACTTCCAATGACCCCTCAAATCCCCAAAAGAAATTCTCAAACTTTTCCTCCATTTTTCCCCAATTTCCACTCTAATTTCTTAAATTAAATGATGAAATTCAAGACTAAATTATGGAATTAAACCAAATATGAGTGAAGAATACTTACCCCAATTGCTCCACTAAAACTCTCCTCAAATTTCACCTTCTCTCGAGCTCTCTAATCGTTTTTGTGATATTGGACTTAAACCCTCAATTTTGAATTTAAACATTTTGCCCAGCTATTTCCTTCATTGCGATCGAGGAAATTGCCTTGCGATCGCGAAGCACAAAAGGACTGCCCCTCTTATCAACTTTACGCGATCGCGGAACAACACACGCGATCACGAAGCACTGCCTAGCCAACTCAAGCGATCGCGACCATCCCCACGCGATCGCATAGACCAATACTTTCCACTTCTCACCAGCTCACTTTCTTCTACGCGAACGCGGCCTTTCCTACGCATTCGCGAAGCACAATCTCTCAACCAACCGCGATCGCGACCTGACCTATGCGATCGCATAGAAAATTTATTCACCCCTGCCCAACTGAGCCTACGCGATCACGAACGCTCATACGCGATCACGAAAAACAAAAATGCTTGCAACTGAAACCAGAAAATCTGCAACTTTTCAAACATGAACTTGATCCGTTTAACCACCCGAAACTCACCCGAGGCACTCGAGACCTCAACCAAATATGCCAACATATTTCATAACATTATTCAAACTTGTTCCAACCTTCGGAACGCTCAAAACAATATCAAAATACCAAATCATCATCGAATCCAAGCCTAAGAATTCCAAAAACTTTCAAATTTTGCTTTCGATCAAAAAGTCTATCAAACCTCGTCCGAATGACCTGAAATTTTGAAAACGCGTCACAAATGACACAACGGACCTACTCCAACTTTCAGAATTCCATTCCGACCCATATATCAAAATCTCACCTATCAACCGGAAAAGGCCAAAATACCAATTTTGCCAATTCAAGCCTAAACCTTCCACGGACCTCCAAAATACATTCCGATCACGCTCCTAAGTCCCAAATTACCTAACAGAGCTAACCAACTCATAAAAATTCCAATCCAAGATCATGTACTAACAAGTCAAAACTTGGTCAAATCTTTCAAATTTTAAGCTTCAAACTAAGAACTGTTCTTCCAAATTCATTCTGATTACCCTGAAAACCAAAACCGGCGATTTACATAAGTCATAATACATCACACGGAGCTAGTCATGCCCGAGAACTGGCGAGCTAAGTGCAAAAGCTCAAAACGACTGGTCGAGTCGTTACATCCTCCCCCACTTAAACATACGTTCTTCCTCGAACATGCCCAGAGTTGTTCCGAAAACCGTCAAATCGCTGTGAAACCTTACCATGCACATACCCAGGGGTGATCCCATGTCACCCTACCTCATATAGGTCTGATACACAATGTAACTGATATTTCGCAATCTAACCTAGTCCATAAACCTTAGAATCACATTTCCACTTCTAAAATGATCTACAAGATTAGAATCTCACATTTATACTCTGAATAAGCCCGAACAAGCTGTAATAACCCATACCTGCAATCTCAGGTGAAATTACATGATATACCACATAACTCAAACACTTGTAGCGATAACTTCTAATCACAGTAGTTGCTCAAAACATCCGAATTTCGATAATAAGCCTTTTATCAAATAAAGCCTCATTCCAACTCTTCCGTATACTGCCAATGATAAAAGAAACACGTAGAAAGTCATAACCACTCCTCAGATCAACCATTTGTGAAGCCACTTCTCTTTTGACCAGGACCATGGCAATTTCTAAGTCGAACATCGATATTATCCTTCCAACATGCTAAAATCGAATCTGTTTGCATTCATTATAGATCCCAACAATCTCATCTAATCCAACATAACTACTCTGGTGACATGACACATCAATACAAACTAAAGCCACAACTCGTGCAATCTGCGCACCAATAAGCAACAATCCGAACATACTCAAATCATGAAAATGACTCAAATGAGAGAGCTGTACCACACGCTCACCAGTACCACCACAACACAATGTTGGGAACCCGTCAAACATCATAGAAACAGAACACACGAGTATAACCCGAAGGGTCATACCTCCACATAACTTCGCTGCAATACGCGACCCTATCCAAATACTGGTCCACATGAAACACCTCAAGTCACTATGCTTAAAATCAACAACCGCACGTAATTTGATGTCTAGAACCAAAGAAAATCATCATAACCACGGCGAATCAATTGACATAACATTACACAAACCCGAAAGGACATAACCGATACGCCATCGGCAGAGCAATGCCCAATACTCTTCCCGCTCGAATTCCACTGAGAGGCCCCAATAAAACCGCACCACATGTGCCTATAACCAACAAATCCTAACGCCTCGCAACACAGAAAGATAACTCATAGATCTCCCCAGATCACTAATAAGCTCAATCAAATCAACACATCCCTCAACAATACAACTCGGAGTCAACCAAGCCGACTCGAGTTAGAACACACATCCATATTGGCCTACCAATGAACCCCTTGCCAAGGAGTTCCTGAAGTTGCTCCTTCAACTCCTTTAACTCCGTTGGTGCCATACAATACGGTGCCTGGCGCCAAATTAATACTGAAATCAACAACCCTGTCCGACGACATGCCTGGCAGCAGGAAATACATCCGAATAATCCCTCACTACCGGAATGGTAAAAGTCTCTGTACTAACATGCATCACGAAGGCCAAATAGAAAGACAACCCTTCCTAGCCATCCGCTGGGTCTTCAAAAAAAATAAAACCACCCTACTGGTATATAATCCATCGAACCTCGCCACTCAATCCGTGGCCACTTTAGCGCAACAGCCCTGAATAACATGACACGGAGACAACCAGTCCATACCTAATATCATACCAAAATCTAGAATACTAAGCAATAAGGATCCACTCGAGTCTCCAAACCTCTAATAGTTACCACACAAGACCGATATACGCGGTCCACAACCACGATCTAACCTATTTATGAGAACTCCTAGTCTCCAAATCCATACAACACGTAAATCACCATATCTAATCCCACTCCACCGTCCGAATATACAACACACCTCTAATACACAATCATCCCACAAGAGGTACTCCTATAATTTTTTGTGCCACCAAGCAAACTCGAATATTAGCAGTTGATCCAACAAGATAGTGTCGTAATACTAATGAAGTATCCTCAACTCAAACACATCGCGCTTGCTAAAATGTATACCCTCATCAAGCCACACCAATCAGTGATCTCATTTATCTAGTCATCTGAACTGTCCATGCTACCTTAGAATTTGTGACCTTCTTTTCAAAACTGAACCGTAACCTTACACATGCAAACCTCAATCCTACACAACACACCGCATATACCATATCATCCTAGGATAAACATGAGAACTTCGTATCCTTTCCGAGCCACAAGAAACTACGTTCTCGCAAGCCAAGAACTTTCCATTGATCTCATCTAGAAGAAAATCACTACACATCCTACGCTCATCACGCTCGTAGAAAATGTGCATCTCTAACCGTAGTAGAAATCATCAAGAACTCTTCGAATTCCTTTTGCACAAAACTAAATCATCAGGACTGAATCCTTCTAACTCAACCAAGCTACGCAGGCCACTAAAACCCAAGAGAATTGCCGCGAAACACCTGTAGAAACTCATTACCATGTAAGCATCCAAAGAACCAGTCATATCCTTATCATGTCGATCCGGCCTACTACCAAGCTATACTATCTATCCAAGTTCCTTCTGATTTACCTTCAACTTGATACTTCTTCTTGCTATAACACCACAATTCCTCAACCCAGACTTACCATACGAGACCCAAGCATCAAACCACACCGTCTAAGGCTCATAAGCCGCCGGATACTCTCTTAAATATTTCCAAACGCACCACATTTAAAATACCTACCCTGAAGTGACTCCTTACGAACCCCAAAGCCATTACCTTCACCTTCTGGATGCTGATATATAGAATCCCATAATGATATAAAAATACCACGAGTCTCGACACCCTCCAATGCAAACCTCAGTTTCTAGCCAAATATACAATTTGAAAATCTTCAATTATTACAAGTAAAATCTTAAACCCATTAGAACCATTCTTGAGAGTCATCCACTCTACTCAAACCGCAATTAGACCGATCAAACGGACCGGACGACCTGTGCTCCAATAACACTCTAACATCGCGGAGTGTAACCTCACCTTAATGCAACCAAACAACTTCCTGTTCTATGCACCGTACATCCTTTACCAATAAAGACTCAAGTCATTCCATGATTCTTGTACACCCACAAAACATAGCATAACCTTTATTGAAATTTCCTTTACTCGAGCCATCCTCGGTCTCAACCTCCGTAAGCCATAACTGATTCACCCGTATGCCTCAAACTGGAACATACATAGCATATAACCGTGCAATCAACTAATCAATAGCAGACTCCTCCACTTTACTCAAAGCCATAGATCAAAACACGCAATAACTCATACTGCATATACTCTATTATTGTCATAATATCATAGTGAGATTAAACTCAATCCTTCATAAGCTCGTGAAACACAGACCATCTAGTACTTTAAATCTTCTGCAAATCTAGCATTCACCCTCGTAACAATCAAGCCCACTCTCTTAGGCAACCCAAATTCAAATTGCAACACATATATTTCACTAGTAACAGAGATCTTCCAAAAAATGACATAAAGGATCATGCAAACTTCAGAACACTTCGCAGTAGATAACCCACCTGTTTCGCCTCAAACTAACATCTCTTTATACCCTTCCACCATCATAAACATTACGCAGTCACATAATCTTCCTGAGCCTGAACTCATATTACAACGTGAAATCTACTTCACTTCCCAACTAGGCAACATGAAAAGGTCCTTCAACACGCCTACAACTCGGGCTATACATCAAATCACTATGGGAATCAAGCACCGGATAGTTCTTACTACCCCCAAGCAGAACCTTCTTGTCTTGTTCAAATCATATGCACACATCTCGTAGTCACATCATACTCATCGCATAACCATCTAGTCATCACTCCCACTAATAGGGACACTATCGGATATACAAATCCAAAAGCACATGCTCACACAATCAACGCTTCAGTGCTCAAGCTATAGGCAAAACCTGGCCTCAAGTCCTCTAGAATGACCCAACATTAACACACAGAGATCACACCTTGCCCCTCGATCAGGGATTCACAAGCCATCGATGCATATTTGATACTGAGCGCTCATGCACGCATACGAATGCATGGAAGGAATTCAAGGAGTTACATTTCAAGCTGAATCAAGGACGCACAATAAGAATTCAAGAATATGAAGTTTTTCCTAAAGGTTCTACAGCCTCCCAAGGATAAGTACAAACGCCTCTGTACCGATCCGCAAGACTCTACTAAACCTGCTCATGACTCGTGAGACCTATGTAACCTAGGCTCTGATACCAACTTGTGACGACCCTAAAATCGACCCGGTCGTGATGGCGCCTATCGTGAAACTAGGCCAGCCGACACAACTCCTGAATTAACTATTTAATCAATAACAATCATTTTTAAGCCTTCAATTGATCAGATATCTCATAATGTAAGTCAAAATTAACAGTGCGGAACAAATACACAAGCCCGACATCGGGGTGTCACAAGTCACGAGCATCTACTAAGGTCTGAATACAACAAAGATTCTAAAAAATGTACTAAATACAGTCTAAGGAAGACAAGAGGGAGAAAAGCAGTGTTGCGAACATCGGGCAGCTACCCCGCTGACTCCGATGACTCTGCCACTAAGAAATCAACACCCGCTACCGGTTTAGAAATGCCTAAATCTACACACAAGGTGCAGGGAGTAATGTGAGTACACCAACTCAGTAAGTAATAAAAGTAAATGAAAGCTGAGCAGTAAGAAAATACATAAACCACATCATAACACTACAACAAATGTAGATCATTTCCAAAGCAGTACACAAATCATTTACCTCGTAAATCAAGCTCAGTTTCAATAAAAAAATCTTTTTAAAACAACTTTCAGTGGTTTCAAACGAGTGATAAAATAGTGAGTATAAATGATAAAATACGTAAACAGCCACTCGGGCAAAACATGTACCATAAACCACCCCTCGGGCATAATATGAACAGAACCAGACCCTCGGGCTACCTTACAATCACTCGTAATCAGCTCCTCAGGCATAATATGAATCAAGAACCGCCCTTTGGGCAAACATGGATCAAGAACATCCCCTCGGGCAATAACATGAAACAACAACAGCCACTCGGGCTACATCGTATCACTCATACTGGGTACCCGCGCTCACCAGGGGTGTACAGACTCCGGGAGAGGCCCCTTATGATTCAAGTGCAATAATAAGCCATCTCGTGGCATAATCAAATAGGCTCTCGACCTCATATCATGCCACCTCGAAGCGTAACAAATCAAACCCTCGACCTCATAATCATAAATCAGTACCACACTACTGCGGCGCGAATCCTGATCCCATAATATCCTTACAACTCAGGCCCTTGGCCCCACTCAGTAAGAAATCTCTCATGTCACTCGAGCAATAGTAAAACATGATGCTCAGCCCAAAATATCATTTAAAATATCAAAACGGAGTAAATATGACTGAGTTATGAAAACAATAGAATACAGAATGATTGAGTACAAATATGAAGTCAAAATACTGAGGAATAGTAGTAAAAATCCCCTAAGGGTCCAAAACAGTCGGCACGAGACCCAAATATGGCATTTAACCTAAAACATGATAATACTTTCCAAAACACAATGATATCAAACAGTTTTCAATCAAATACGCGATTTAACAATCATACGGGATAGACTAACCAATGGTGCATGACCTTACACTCGTCATCTAGCATGTGCGTCACCTCAAAGTAGCACAACGATGTGAAATTCGGGTTTTGATACCCTTAGGACAAATATTTACAATCATTACTTACCTCAATCCGGTCTAATTTCTAGCCCCCGATGCCTTTGACTCTTGACTCGGCCTCTGGATGCTCCAAATCTAACCAAAAACAGATTCATACTATCAAAATATGCTAAGGGAACAAAGCCCACTCGAAAATAACCAATTTACATCAAAATTCCCGAAATTGGCCAAACCCGACCCCCGGGCCCATATCTCAAAATGTGATAAAAATTACATCAATAGAATCCTTACACTCTCACAAGTTTGTACATACCAAGAACATCAAAATCGGACCTCAAATGTCCCCTCAAATCCCCAAAAGAAATTCTCAAACTTTTCTCCATTTTTACTCTAATTTCTCAAATTAAATGATGAAATTCAAGACTAAATCATAAATATGAGTGAAGAATACTTACCCCAATTGCTCCACTGAAAATCTCCTCAAATTCTCCTGAGCTCTCTAATGGTTTTTGTGATATTGGACTTAAACCCTCGATTTTGAACTTAAACATTCTGCCTAGTTATTTCCTTCATCGTGATCACGAAAATTGTCTCGCAAACGTGAAGCACAAAAAGGACTGTCCCTCATATCAACATTACGTGATCGCGGAACAACACACGTAATCGCAAAGCATTTCCTAGCCAACTCACGCGACCCCGACCATCCCCACGTGATCGCATAGAACAATACTTTCCACTTCTCACCTGCTCACTTTCTTCTACGCGAACGCGGCCTTGCCCACGTGTTCGCGAAGCACAATCTCTCAACCAACCGCGATTGTGACCTGACCTCTGCGATCGCATAGAAAAATTCTTCACCCCTGCCCAACTGATCCTACATGATCGCGAACACTCATACGCGATCACGAAGAACAAAAATGCCTGCAACTGAAATCAGAAAATCTGCAACTTTTCAAACATGAACTTAATCAATTTAACCACCTGAAACTCACCCGAGGCCCTCGGGACCTCAACCAAATATGCCAACATATCCCATAACATCATTCAAACTTGTTCCAACCTTCGGAAAGCTCAAAGCAACATCAAAACACCAAATCATCATAGAATTCAAGCCTAAAAATTCCAAAAACTTCCAAATATCACTTTCGATCAAAAAGTCTATCAACCCTCGTCCGAATGACCTGAAATTTTGTACACACGTCACAAATGACACAATGGACCTACTCCAACTCCGAAATTCCATTACGACCCCTATACCAAAATCTTACCTATCAACCAGAAAATGCCAAAATTTCAATTTCGTCAATTCAAGCCTAAACCTTCCACAGACCTCCAAAATACATTTCGATCACACTCATACATCCCAAATCACCTAACAGAGCTAACTAACTCATAAAAATTCTAATATGAGATCATATACTAACAAGTCAAAACTTTCAAATTTTAAGCTTCAATTTTAGAACTGTTCTTCAAAATTCATTCTGATTACCCTGAAAAACCAAAACCGACGATTTATATAAGTCATAATACATCATACAAAGCTAGTCATGCCCGAGAACTGGCAAGCTAAGTGCAAAAGCTCAAAATGACTGGTCGGATCATTACAACATAGTAGAACCCGAGCCATCCCAAGAAATCATACACATGGTCGAATCGACTTCGAAGAGATCGAACGAGAAGGAATCAAAGACCAACCCTGCTATCATAAAGATGCTCGAAGAATTGACAAAGTGAATCGAGATAGGGGAAAAGAAGATCGAGGAAAACAACAAGAAGGTGGAAACTTATAATTCTAGGATTAACCATATCCCTGGGGCACCACCAATATTGAAAGGACTAGATTCCAAAAAGTTTGTACAAAAACCTTTCCTCCCGAGTGCAGCTCCAAAGCCAATCCCCAAGAAGTTCTGTATGCCTGAGATTCCTAAATATAGTGGGATGACTGATCCAAACGAACACATCACCTCCTACATGTGTGCTATCAAAAGAAATGACTTGGAAGATGAGGAGATCGAATCCGTCTTGTTGAAGAAATTAGGGGAGACTCTATTGAAGGGTGCTATGATATGGTATCATAATTTACTGCCTAATTCTATTGACTCGTTTGCTATGCTTGCGGATTCTTTTGTAAAGGCACACGCCAGGGCCATTAAGATCGCAACAAGGAAGTCGAATCTTTTCAAGGTAAGGCAGAAGGATAATGAGATGCTCAGAGAATTTGTATCTCGATTACAAATGGAACGAATGGATTTGCCACCGGTTACCGACAATTGGGTTGTTCAGTGGTTTTACAGCAGTTGAAGCAGAATTTGATCGAATACCCAACTGTCACTTGGGCCGATGTGCACAATCAATAGCAGACCAAGATCAGGGTCGAGGATGATCAATTGGGGGCTCCTTCTAGGTCCGTTTATCCTATCAGACCCGTAGGTAGAATCAAGAGGGATATCGACCAAGAACCAAGGTCGAATAGGGATTGATATCAATCATATAATGGAGACCAAAGAGGTAGTGGATCTGGGCAAAATTCTACGTAGAATAAGAGGAGAAATAATGGAGGTCAAAGTTCATGGGGACTTATAAGTAAAAACGACTTCGATAGATCTATCGGTCCCAAAGAAGCACCACGATTGTCGGAGTACAACTTTAATGTGGATGTAGTTGCCATCGTATCGGCCATTGGACACATCAAAGATACCAAGTGGCCTAGATGTTTACAAACTGATCCAACACAAAGGGATCCCAACCAAATATGCAAATATCATGGCACACATGGCCACAGGACGGAGGATTATCGACAACTAAGGGAGGAAGTAGCCCATTTGTTCAACGACGGTCATATTCGAGAATTTTTGAGTAACCGAGCTAAGAACCACTTCAAAAACAGAGATTCCAACAAACAAAACAGGTAAGACAAACCCTATCACGTCATCCATATGATCATCTGAGGGGTCGATATTCCCTAAGGTCCGATAATGAAACGTACCAAGGTGTTAATCATAAGAGAAAAATGGACTCGGGATTACTTACCAGAAGGGACTCTATCTTTCAATGACGAGGACGTGGAAGGAATCATGCAACCTCATAATGACGCACTGGTAATCTCTGTACTTAAGAATAAAACTAGAGTTAAACGTGTGCTAATTGATCCAGGTAGCTCGACCAATATCATACGATCGAGGGTCGTAGAATAACTCGCCTGCTAGACCAGATCGTACCAGCAACCCGAGTACTGAGTGGGTTCAACATGGCTTGCGAAACTACTAAGGGAGAAATAACATTGCCAGTAAACATTGTCGGTACCATCCAAGAAACCAAGTTCTATGTAATCGAGGGGCACATGCGATACAATGCCCTGTTCGGGAGACCATGGATCCATAACATGAGGGTTGTACCTTCGACCCTCCACCAGATATTAAAATTTCAAACACCGAAGGGGATAAAGACGGTTTACGGGAAACAACCTGTTGCAAAGGATATGTTTGCAATCGATGAAGTAATTCCAATATCAACACTCTCATCGACAAAGGACTCAGGTTCGAAAGCAAAATAGGGAGCCAAATAGCAATTATCGGTGCTAGCTTTGACCCAATCGGACGAGCAAGGGATTGACGAAGATGATGACTTTGGGGTTCCTCGATCTTTTATCGCCCCCAATGATTCCAACGCTACCAAGTAAACAGTCGAAGAACTAGAGAAGGTCGTGTTGATCGAACATCTGCCCGATCGGAAGGTATACCTGGGCATGAGATTAACTCCCGAGCTCAGGGAAAAACTTATTCAATTTCTTATAGCTAATATGGATTGTTCTTCTTGGTCACATCTCGATATGACAGGGACCCCAGCGGAGATCATTACTCACAAACTAAGCTTGGACCCGAAGTTCCGCCCGGTGAAACAAAAAAGGAGACCCCAGTCCAACATCAAACATGCCTTCATCAAGGACAAGGTAACTAAACTCCTTAAAATAGGGTCCATCCGGGAGGTCAAATATCCGGAATGGTTAGCGAACATAGTCGTGGTTCCTAAGAAAGAAAACAAGCTGAGAATGTGTGTAGATTACAAAGACCCAAATAAAGCATGCCCCAAGGATTCTTTTCTTTTGCCTAATATCGATCATATGATCAATGCCACTGCCGGCCAAGAGACCCTCAGTTTTCTCGATGCCTATTCTGGATACAACTAAATACGGATGAACCCGGAAGACCAGGAAAAGACCTCATTCATCACTAAGCATGGTACCTACTGCTATAATGTAATGCCATTCAAATAAAAAATGCTGGTGCAACCTATCAACGCCTAGTAAACTGAATTTTCGAAGAACAAATAGGGAAATCTATGAAAGTTTATATTGATGACATGCTAGTTAAGTACTTGTGAGCAGAGGACCATTTTAAGCATTTGCAGGAGACTTTCAATATACTGAAGAAATACAGCATGAAGTTCAGCTCAGAAAAATACGCGTTCGGGGTTGGCTCTAGCAAATTTCCCGGCTTCATAGTATCCAATCAAGGAATCAAGATCAACCCCGACAAAATCAAAGCTATAAAAGACATCACGATAGTAGACAACGTAAAGGCCGTGCAGAGGTTAACAGGGAGTATAGCTGCCCTGAGGTGGTTCATCTTGAGGCCCTCCGATAAGAGCTATCGATTCTTTTCATTGCTGAAGAAGAAGAATAACTCACATGGACTCCGGAATGCCAACATGCCTTGGAGGAGCTTAAAAGGGACTTGTCGATCCCGCCGCTGCTTCACACGCCAAGGACAGGCGAACAACTTTACTTGTATCTGGCAGTATCAGAGATAAGGGTAAGTGGAGTCCTAGTCCGAGAAGAACAAGGTACACAATTACCTATCTTATGTTAGTCGAACCTTAGGTGAGGCCGAAACTAGGTATCCCCATCTAGAAAAATTAGCACTCGCTTTGATAAGTGCCTCTAGGAAACCTAAACCGTACTTTCAATGTCATCCCATATGTGTTGTAACAACTTATCCTCTTCGAAATATTTTGCATAAGCCCGAGCTTTCGGGACGATTGGCAAAATGGGCCATGGAAATCAGTCGGTATGATATTGAGTATTGACCACGAATAGCCACCAAGTCTCAAATCTTGGCAAATTTCGTGGCTGACTTCACACCAGCCCTAGTACCCGAGGTTGAAAAAGAACTATTAGTAAACTCAGGAAAATCTTCGGGAATCTGAACCCTCTTTACGGATAGTGGCTCGAACATAAAAGGGTCTGGACTTGGCATCGTACTAAAGCCTCATACAGGCAATATAGTTAGACAATCTGTTAGAACTACAAAATTGACTAACCACGAAGCTGAGTATGAGGCCATGATTGCAGGTATCTAACTAGCCAAAGACTTGGGAGTGGAGGTGATCGAGGTTAAATGTGACTCCCTCTTGGTGGTAAACCAAGTAAATGGAACATTCAAGGTCAGGGATGAATGAATGCAAAGGTACTTGGACAAGCTACAGGTAATGTTGCATCGTTTCAAAGAATGGACTTTGCTACACGTGCCCCGAGATCAAAATAGTGAAACCGATGCCCTTGCAAACTTAGGGTCATTAGTCGAAGACAATGAGCTCAACTCGAGGGGCGGTCATACAACTTATGAGGTCGGTAGTAGAAGAAGGTAACGCCAAAATAAACTCCACAAGCTTGAATTAGGATTGGAGAAATAAGTACATAGAATATTTGAAGACCGGAAAACTTCTCTAAGATCCAAAGGAATCGAGGGCCATGCGCACAAAGGCAGCTCGATTTAGCTTGTTCGGAGATGGAAACTTACTTAGGAGGACGTTCGATGGTCCGCTAGCAATATGTCTAGGATCGGAGATACCAAGTATGTTTTTAGGGAAGTCCACGAAGGCACATACGGTAACCACTCAGGCACGAATCATTGGTTTGAAAGGTAATCGGAGCCAGCTATTACTGGGTTGATACGGAAAAAGATGTGAAGGAGTTTGTGCAAAAATGTGATAAATGTCAAAGACATGCTCCGATGATTCATCAAACCGGGGAGCTGGTGCATTCGGTTTTATCGCCATTGCCACTCATGAAGTGGGGGATGGACATCGTCGTCCCTCTTCTATCGGCACCAGTTAAGGCTCAATTTGTTTTATTTATGACTAAATATTTATCTAAGTGAGTTGAAGCACAGGCCTACCAGAAGATCATGGAGAAAGAAGTCATCGACTTCATTTGAGACCACATCATATGTCGATTCAGAATATCATCCGAAATTGCATGTGACAACGGAAAACAGTTTATTGGCACCAAGGTGACCAAATTTCTCGAAGACCATAAGATCAAAAGGATTTTATCAACACCTTATCACCCTAGTGGGAATGGGCAAGCCGAATCAACAAACAAAACCATAATCCAAAACCTCAAGAAAAGGTTGATCGACGCCAAGGGAAAATGAAGAGAGATCTTGCCTGAAGTCTTTTGGGCGTATCGCATAACTTCAAAGCCCAGTACTGGGGCCACCCTGTTCTCTTTGGTTTATGGCGCCGAAGCTTTAATACTGGTCGAAGTCGGGGAGCTGAGCATCAGATTCTGATATGCAACGAAAGAATTGAATGACGAAGCCATGAATACAAATTTGGAGCTATTAGATGAACATTGTGAAGCTGCCTTTGTTCGATTGGCTGCCCAGAAGCAACGAATCGAAAGGTATTACAATCGAAGGGCAAACCTCCGATATTTAAAGTCGGGGACTTAGTACTGAGGAAGGTCACGTTAAGTACCCAAAATCTAAATAAAGGGAAATTGGGTCCGAACTGGGAAGGGTCATACCAGATTCTTGAGATCACAAGGAAAGGATCCTATAAGCTCGGAATGATGGACGGAGAACAACTATCGAACAATTGGAACGTAACTCATCTTAAATGATGTTACTACTGAGGTACGACCCCATTTCAATTCCTTTTTTTAACTAACACTTGCAGTTTATCGACAAGGAGCAGCACAAAGTCTTTTGGTCTGAAAGCACGTGTTGCACTCTTTTTCCCTTGAACCATTTTTTCCCCAATTGGGTTTTTCGGCAAGGTTCTTAACAAGGCAATTGTGGATCGTGCTAAGGAATTAAAGGCCGATCACAAATCGGTATCAAAGATTGTGTTTACAGTATCTGAGATTTCTCTACAATCAACCTTGAATACGGGGGGGATTACCATCAGATATCAAATTGTTCTAGCAAGGAAATTATTTTGAAATGGAAGGGTCTCGATAGGTAGGATTTATTGTAAGGGCCAAACGGTCAAAACGAATCGTGCCCACATAGATTGCTCAAGCCCTGACATAAAATATGTACGCATGTGTGACTATTCTTGACAAGAATTAAGAGAAGTACTTTCTTTGCAATTATCTTATGTCTTGAAAAAATTTCCACTTTACAATCCCATACTTTCGATCTCTTAAGAAAACAGGCTCAAGGGTCGATTATAATCAAAGTTCGGATGGTCACTCCCTCACTCTGGGACTATCGTTTGGAAAATAACTTCTAAATAAATCTAGATATTAAAGGCCACGACCATACCACTATAGGACTGTTATCTTAGGCAAGTCTGGATAACTGGGGGAAGCAAGCCCACTGGGCTACACCACGGCTCAGAAACATCCGAAAATCATAACAAAAATAGGCCTTCGAATACATAACCGGTTCTAAAGGCTAAACCTCGGCAAAACTACATTTTGAAATCACTTATTTCGGGAGAAAAGTTCTCGATGACACCGAATCCAAAGTGCCTCAAAACTAAACAATGTGAAGGCAGGATTTGTTCAAACTTATACAACTTAAGTTGTTTTGTGTGTGTGTGTGTGTGTGTGTGTGTATATATATATATTATAAAAAATCATTTTACAAAGGTCAGATCATCCAAATAAAAATTTACGACGGCCAAAATAGCCTCGAAAAAGATACAAAAGAAAGCAAAAATACAAAGGCCTAAGTTGCCTGGTCTTCATCGGAGGAAACATCTCCATTCTCAAGATCTTCCCAATCTTCGAATCCGCTTAGGCTCTTGGAGTCTTTCTCAGGATAAGCCAGGATCCAGGTTTTGGTCTCCTCTGATTTGTCAATCTCGAGTTCAGCCACAACATCAAAACCTTGAGCCGGAACCTCCTCGAGGGCTTTCCTTCGAGCTTGCCATTTCGCATGATCCACCATTCTCCTGGACTTCGCCTAAATGGCCTCGATGTCAACCTTAAATAGCATCAACTTTAGTATTGGCCATGGCTGCCTCAGATTTGGCCACCTCAAGTTTGTTGTCTAAGTTCGCCTTATCAGAAACGGTCGAATCCAGTTGGGACTAAAGCTCCTCAATTTTCGTGGCTTACGCCGAGTTTTTCTCCCTCGCAACCCGAAGCTGGGATTCAGCCGACTCCAACTCTACTTGGACGACCTCCTTTTTGAAGCTAAGACGTCCATGCACCCCTTGAACTTTTCGGCTTCGGCTCGTATTTCATCTATTTGTCTCTGAAGGTCCTTGATCTGTTCGAGCCTCTATCGAACCTGTAGAATTGGATCGTTAGTTGTTATTTCCAACTTATCTTCACTATTGTGAAGCACTTGGAATACCTGCTCGGCCATGTCAATATGCTCATCTCGAGCCATCACCAAATCTACCTGAAGCTTCTGACAAAGAAGCTTGTAGTATCACTTTTCTTAGTGAGGTCCCAAACCTCAGCCTTGCGCTCCTCCCGGATTCGAAGGAAGGCCTAGTGATGAAACACTGAAGCCTACAAGTAAGGAAGAAAATGTTAGAATTATCTACAATTCAAAGTTTAAAAAAAATAATGGAATGGCTCTCGAAGTTACCCGATTTAGAGCGTGCTAAGCCTCGTTGAACAGACAAGCGGCACCCACTGCATCCATCACGGCTTGGTCCTCTTTGGTCACCAAGCATCTCAGGTAGCTAGCGATCCCCACGGGGGGAGAGAAGACCCGAGCATCCTCCAGGACAGTAAGCACTATGGTACACATACGATAAGGTTTAGCACTAGGGGCCAGGAACCGATCCACCAGTTTCAGGATCGATGAAGACCCAGCGACATCCGGTGACGGTATTTTCTTCGGCACTGATAAGTCACCAAAATTGGTGATAACTCCCAAAGCTTCGAACTCCACCCCATACAGGAAGCTATGGATGTCAACTGCCCCATGAAAACCCTCACAAGAGCGACCTATCAAGTTAGCAGCCTCACGGATCATGGTGTCCGAAAATTGAGGGGACTCAGAAATATCAATCACTCTGAGATCGTCCCTCGGGACATCTTCAGCTATTCGAGAAGCCTCGCTTCTGGTTTCTTCCTCGGTCATCTCAGTTTGAGATGGAGCGGCCTCGATTTTTTCTGGCTCCGGAATTTCTGTTGAAGCTCCCTCGTCAACTTCCTCCGGTTCGGGGGGATTTTATGTCGAAGCACCAACCCGAGCACGGGCCATACCTGGGAGTTATCTTCTTCCTACTCTTCTTCGGAATCATCCCTTAATCGGCGGACTAATTCCGAAGACATAGTAACGGCACCCCTCGGGCTTGCAAGATCTCTTCGCCGGTCTTTTCTTCTTCGGGCCCGAAGGACTCGGAGCCTCTTTCCTCTTCTTCTCTTGGGCCTGCTTCGAAGCAGGTGGTTGGGGAAGGACTTCTTCATCACCAGATAAAGGTCTCATTGTAACGTCCTTCCCGAGACCTACAAAAGAAAAATGATGAGTAATTTTGTGAAGAAGCGTAGGCAATAGCCATTCCAGGAAATTAACCTACCATGACTACGGGCCTCCTGTTGGCCCTTCGATCCAGGCACATTTGGAGTAGGGTCTCTGTGACACTAGGCTTTCGACCCACTGCTTAAGTTCCGGAATTGGTTCCAGCATCTGGGTCACAGCTGCAACACCAAAACATATATGAGCAAAGGAAATAGGAAGTAAAATGACAAATTAAACATTCAAAGTGAAGTATACTTACATTTCATGTCCGAAGTCTTTATTCGGACATCTTCTTAATACCCTGTTAATAGAGGAAAATAAGTTTCAAATTATATACAAAATAGCCTAAATAGGTAAGAAAAAAGAACATAAGCTATAATTGATTAGGTAAAATACACAGGTACTTCCCCGTAATTAAATACACTATCATGACAATAAATGAAAGATTTTGAAATACGTGAAAATATTGTCAGTCAACATGTAACGTTTAGTTAGAATCTCCGGTGCTACTTCTTGGAAAACTAAATCGGAAAAGGTCCTGACATACTCCTCTACTATTAGAACTATTAGAAATTGTTTAAAATTATCCTTCCTTATATTATTGGATTGAAAGAACTCCTGCGGTCTTACTATTCAAATACATATAGCCCTGACTGACACTTGACATGCATTTGGTCCATTTGGTCTAAAATTAATCCCGCTCCGCCCTATTACCTGGTACCCAAAAGAAATTGAGTTCTTGCTCTTTCTCTGTTTCTCATTCATCAGAAAAGAAATCTAATGCATTTTATATTGAAATCGATTGAAGCTAATGGAATAGAGATTAAACCCTTTTGAAATGGTTCTTCATTCTCTTGATTTGAAGATCTGGAAAGCTGCACCTCCATTGACGGGTTTCGAAGCTCATTTCCAAGTCTGGGTTCGAATAAGTCCTTTGGTTCAATGATTGATTTGGGGTTTACATTATTGAAATCTAATTTTGTATTGTTTGTTGTGTTTAGATCTAAATTATACTGCTATTAGTTGGAAGAAGCCGATGGTAAACGTCGAAACTCACCATTTATGACATTGAAGCTTTAGGTTTGAATCTAGATCTAAAAAAAAGTCAAAAAATATTGGTAAAATTCATTTATTATTACTGATTTGGGTCTATAATTGCGAGTACAAGAATGAAATATTGATTTGCTGAAGAAACTAGAAAACACCATTATAAGGATTTTTTGAGAAATTTTAAGAAGATAAAATGGGTTTCTCTGATTTGTTGATCCAATTTTTTTCACATTCAACTAACATTCTTCTTCTTTCAAATCCTTCCGTCCTTCGCGGCCCAATTCTCGAGTTGGGCTATATTCACTGGAATGCGAAGAAAGAAATTTTTTCAACCCTTTTCTGCAGTCAAGAAGAAATTAAAGATTTTCTCTTCAGTACTAGTAATTTCTTTTGCACGGGTTTTTGAAGGGGCTTGAATCAGATAAAGCAACTTTAATACCTACAACTAGTTTGTCCCAGATTATAACAATTCTTACCTTCAAAGGAGAGATTGTGCTTCCTCCTAAGAAGAAGAAAGTTACCTAAAAGTTGTAGATTGTTCGGTTTGTATAATTTTCCCTTAGTTTCTATAAAATTGTTGAAAGAATTAGAGGGTTTCTGTCCATTTGTTTGTATTTAAATGGTTTAACATTTGAACTCAATCTATGATTTGAAAATAAGTATAAAAATTGAGTCTTTGTTTTTGAAATTGTAATGTTGGATTTTGGTGGTAATTGTTGTGTTTATTTGACTTACTGTTTGTGAGAGTTGCTGTAGCATTTAGTCTAAAGAGCAATTTTATTATTTTTCAACAATGGAGCGTCAAATTTAATTATTTTTTCAACATTTAATGAAAAGGGTAATATGTATTTTGCCGGTCAAATTTAATGGATCGGGTACCGGATAATAGGGGGATCAGGTCTAATATAAGACCAAATGGACAACAGCTTTGGATGTGTGCCAAGTGTCTAGTCCGTTGAGTTAGGCGTACTGTATTTGAATGGTAAGAATGTAGGGGTTCTTTTGATCCAATAGAATAACGAGAATAATTTTAAACAATTCCTAATAGTAGACGGATATATCAAAACCAGTTTCCGAAACTAAATTAAATTATCTGATAAAGTAGAAGTTTTTACTACACCATTTTCGTGAAATCAGAGTCCGCAAAAGTATAATCAATGTTTTGGTGAGTCTTGCTAAATTTCTTTGTTGTTTGGTTGGGAAACAAGTTATAGAATTAATTATTTCGGGATTAGTTATACTGAAGTATTATTCCATCTTTTCATAGGGATTAAAAAAATATTATAATCACGGAATTAGTTATCCTGAAATTAGTTAAAACTTATCCCAACCAAATGTGGGATAAATTCATTTTAATTTAATCTCGGAATTAATTGTCTCTTATCTCTTGTAGATCAGCTAAAACATTAGATCCATCGCTTATAATATTTCTAAGCTTCCATAAAAAAAATTATTAACAGAAGAAGCAATAGCATTCACTCCGTCCAACGCCCTCTTTAGTGGACAATGCACCCAAAAACATAAGAATATGTACAATAGCAAAAGAAATTTCAAACTGATTTGCCTGGAGGCACTAAAATGAAGAAAATAGTTGTTTCCACCTATACAAATTATGAGCAGCACCTACAAAATACTTTACACATAATAACCAATTAAATGAAGTAGGGAAGACAATGAGAAATTCATCCACAAGCTATAGACGCTGTTTGATTAGGCACCTATATATCACTGTTGGAGATGTCACCATGTGCAGTGGATACTGTATCACTGTTCACTCCAAGTTCAGCCTGCGACATGGTGAAGAAGATTAATTGCATGATTTTTTGATTTCAAACTACAATCAAGGAGCCAAGCACATCCCCCTTGCCCTGCTCTGAATAAAAAAGGTGTTACAGGAACAACTACACTGCTTTACTACACTTGTGGTTCAAGCCACAGTCGGTTGTAATTGAAAATAAACTTCTGTGCTGCTAGGGATTGGATAAAACTAGGCAGTCGAATAGGAGTCGGTGCAGTTATCACTATTACCGTAAAAGTACAGAATAGATATGATATGGACGAAACACATAGATCGATGAAGCATAAGCTTCCATGTGTCACAAGTTAAAAGGGGAAATGGAGACAGATACACAAGAATGTCCGTGGATTCAGTTTAAAAAGAAAGAATGAATTTGGTTAAATGGATACCACTAGGCAACTACCCATATCCCATGTATTGACCCACATTAAGATTTGAAGCTGTATTTTTTCCATCATATGCCACACTTCATATCCAGAACAGAAAACATATGCAGTGTCACGTTATCAACGATTCCCGTATTTATTTTATACTAGAAAATATATTATTTTCACCCTAAAAACTTTTTGGACAAGAAAATGGGGAACTTCAAAAAGTTCCACGGAAAAATAAGAACATACTGGTGGATAAACTTCACTATATGCTCCCTCTCACAGAATTTTACATGGGGATAGAGTGAGGATTTCCAAATGTGTGGGTAAGCATTTCCACATGTAAACTACCAAGTGAACTTGCATCTACCAAAAGATGCTGAACATCGTTTACATTTGAGTTGTTGAAGTCAGCAGATCAAGCAGATTTAACTGTTTCAATACTATGATAGTAGATGGATGCTTCACTAACCTTAGCTTGTCGGTACTTCTCAAGAATTCGATGATATTGTTGGCGTGCTTCTGGAGAGTCAACCATTGATAGCACTCTAGAGACAGCCTCATTTATAGCAGCATCCACTTTCTGTTTGCGGAACAACTTGAGAATGTCTTCGTCCTCACTTTCCTCGATGGGTTCTTCTTCTAGTCGGAATCCCCGAAGACCAACACCCCGTCGACGCCACCTCAGCACCACCTTCTCTAATATTCCCACAGCCCAACATACCTTGTATTCCTTTCTAACCTGATATCCTCGTACATGAGCCTGCCATGGCAATCACAAAGGTCACAACCTCTTTCTGCTTAACACATTATTTTCTACTCTGCAACACCCCCCCCCCCCACCACCTCCACCCCCAACCCCTCTCAAAATAGAAACAAGAGCAGCTAAAAAATATAACATCTAAATTGGTGACACCTTTTCTTTTTAGATCTGTCATCTTTAATTTTATACGTTGTTACAAATGAGGTTGAAATGTCTATTCTGCTTTCAAACAAATAAAGCACCTGTATCTTCACAACTTTCTGGCGGAATGCAAGGAAGCCTTTCCGGCATTTCCATCCACGATATTTCTTCTGAATAGCTAAAGCTGCTGAGTTATAATCCCGCATGTTGCGGAATGCCAACTTTGAGGCAGCTGAAAGTCCAAGAACATCATTTGAGAGGACACAATATTCATCTCCGCTAGTTGTAGCAGCACGAGCAGCTTCTCTCTGTCGTCTCTTCCGGAATGAATGTGCTCGGAATGCAGATTGTATACGAGCAGCAGCCTGAGCAGCATTACGGACTGCAGCTAAAGTGTCCTTCAGAGAAAGCTGATCCTCATGTGTGGCAGCATTTGTGGTTGATATACTACTGATAGTTCTTTCTGCTTCCACATCAGCAGCCCCCTTTGAAAGCTCACTTTCCTCTAATGTGAGGGATGAAAGATGACTGGTGAGAGCAACCTCTGAAAGATAACCTGCAACTCCCTTGTGACCGCAGCTAGAAGCAATTGACGCAGCAGTTTTACCAAATGGATCTTGTGAAGAGGGATCAGTAACAGCTCCAGCAAATGCACCAGATGCTACGAGGGATGCGACCATTTTTTCCCTGTCAAAAGCAGGCAGTTTGAACAAAATCAGCTTACTTATGTACTAAAGCATCAGGCACTGTAAGGAATAATCATAGCAACAGTACTGCACTTGCAAACATACACACACAGAGACAGGGAGACAGAGATCTAACAGGGACTACTCTGATGAACCAACAGGTACTCTAAAAATGTTATAATCACCATATGCTAAGGAAGCGAAGAACACAAGGAATATAAGAACAAGTAATCCCTTCAGTCCAGGCATCTCTCCGCCTTTCTCCAAAAACATTGCTAGAAAGCACAAGGGTAAGCACTTTATATGCATAAAGACCCTCAATCTGCCTTATTAATATTTTTTAAAAAATACCCTCATTCTGCCCCCAAACCGTTCAGAAGAGTTCACCATTGTCTCTGGAAGCACTAAAGAAAGAAAGCATAAAATCTCAAGCAAACCATGGTAAACATTAACAACTGTATTTCCACACCTTGGGTTCTCATCACAATCAGACATCACTATATATGAAGTATTTCAAACCTATCCTTTTCATGTTATCAATATATTACGATAAATTTGGAAAGTGCAAATTCTGCATGACTGCACATTTCTTCACGTAAAGATGCTATAACTTGAGTGATCGATTCCAACAACGTTCATGCTTATTTTTCCTATGAACTAAAATGTGCAGAATAGACCAATTCTCTTCAATAACAATTCAAGAGGTATCGTAAGAAACTTCATGTTTATTATTCGTCTGCACTAAAAGTTGCAGAGAAGACAAATTTCATTCAATAAACACTTTGAAGTATCATAAGAAAATAAAAAAACTTTTTACCCGGTCGACAAAGCTGTGAAATTAATACTTTACAATGTTAACAGATTTATGTAAAACAATACATGTTTCTCAGCTAGTCTTTCTAGGATGAGCCCTTATTTAGGGGGTATAGGAGAGGTATTACTTCCAAATCCAAATAATTCTGGCTTTTCCTAGGGATTGGTTCTTGTTTATCGCTATTACTCTATTTATATCTAACTCACATATTTGACTTCCTAAAGATCCTTAAATGTAGTTTATATTGTTAATTGAGTACCAAGCGCGTCATGGACTATGAAGCCAGCAGTTTGTCAAGCAACAAATATTATTCAGTTACCTTCCAAAGCGTGCAGCCCAATGCAGGGCAGTCCAGCCATTAATATCACGGAAGTTAACACTTACTCCAGCATCTAGAATTGGTTGCAAGGCCCACTCGAACCCCAGGACAGCAACCATGTGTATTATCCCTTGTTCTTTCCTGGAGAAGGAATAACCCATTTGGTTATTTTGTACTTGCAATTTGGATGAAAGCCACTGCTGCAACTTGTCCTTCAAAAGCTCTTGAAGAAGCCAATCAACGGTTACCATTGATGTTGAAGTTCCAAATAAAAGAGATTCAATGACTTGGCTCCATGAATCTTCGCTCGCCTTGGAGTTTTCCAAGATATCATTGCTTGATCCAGAACCATCTCCTTTCTGCACTGATGAGTCAGACAGAAGCATCTGTACAAATCTGACAAGGTGCAACAGTTCCTCTGAACTCTTACAAGCTCCTCCTACTTCAGCTAAATTATTTTGACCATGATCATCAAACTTAACCCGGTATTCAAACTCCCTTACTTCACTGCATGATACCCTATTGCCAGTAGTAACACAGAGTGTGACTTTACCTGGCAAGTGAGGAGGCGCCTGGCAACGGATGGCACCTTCCTTGATGATCTGAACAGGAACTTCAATATCACCAAACATACAAGTCCATGTGTACTCTGATGGATTGCAGAGAAACGATCCAACTATCATTACCTGCACTAAATAGATGAAGTTCAAATAACTGGATATTGAAACATTTCAATGAACATATAAATATCATGATATCCTACGATGGAGCATCTGACACTCCAAGATTTTCAGAATATGCCTTCATCAAAAAGCAAACTACAAACATGCCAGATTATTTGATGATGGTGAAAATTCATTTACAATGTTTTAACTCCACAGATGAAGTCAAAGATCACGGAGCATGAGAATGCACATCTCCAAGGTTGGCAAATCATACTTGCCTTAGTCATTGTGAGTTGGTTAGTGGATCTGGTTAAATCATTTTTCCAATTAACCTATTTTTTTTTTTTTTGGGGGGGGGGGGGGGGGCAAGCACTATATGTTTGTATTATCCAATCAGCCATGACTGTCAAATGCAAATTATGACAGAACTGGATTTCTTCACAAGAATTTATCAAACTTCTGTAAGAAATATGTATAAGAAGCTTGTTGGCAGTGATTATGGTATTAGCTTGCTGGAAACAACTCCTCCACTTCAAGAGTTAGAGCATAAAAAACTGAAACTAAATTTTGATGCTAAAAACATATGTAAGCAGTCAGTTGCAACGTCAAAATTAATTGCGCAAGCTGAAAAGAAATATTCAACAACCACCACAAAAAATGGGCAGTAGAAATGTTCAACAATAACCGCGCAAAGACAACTAAATCATGAGATATACCTTTGTTGCCTCAGATGAATACCCCCAATCAGGAGATATATCATGAAAAGTAAATTTCTGCTTCTGGGCAATGGTTAAGCTCATATCATCTTCAAATGAAGTTCCAATCAGATCTTGGTCAAATATTGTTGTATATTGGTCAGAATAGGATCCATAAGTATTTATTCTTGCACATGCGGGATACTTGAAATCTTCAACTTGCTTAAAATTTGTCAAAGAAGCTGCAAAGCAACAGGGGTTTTTTTCTGAGATCAAGAAACTGCACAAGATTTTATATGTAGTAGATATAACTAATCATCTGGATTTTCAAAAGGAGCTCACATTTCAGAGCTTCTTTTCCACCAAATTTAAGCCACCTATCACTTTCGGTAACTTCTATGGGTCCCATTCCTGACAAGGTTTGTAGCGTTCCCTGAGTGAGCGCAGACAAGTTAGGCGGAAGACGGAGAATAGAGCCAATGTTGAAATAAATAACTGAATAAGTGGTTATAAGGGGCAGCAGAATTATTTAGAAACGCCTGGAGATAAGGTCAAGTATGGTTATATAGTGCCATTTTGTGCACAAACTGCTATTCATACACAGCTTCAGCCGCAGTGACAAGTCAGCAAGGACTCAATAGTCCTAATCAGATGCAGGTGCAAAAGACCATGCCAATAAAAGATACAGGCATATGAAACAAAAATTAATTTCAAAGACACTTCCTCACATTCTCATCCAACTTTTCAAAACATTTGTCTTGTGACTCGGCAGCCGGAAAGCTTCTGCAGTGATCCAGCATCTCTTTCCATATGTCACCATCCAGGTTCAAGAGTTGATGCTGTGATTCACTGCTCTCTCCTACAAAGAACACTATCATCAGTACTCCTCAGTATTTGTTGCTTCTAAATTAGAAATGCACGAGTTCTTAGTATTTCTTGCTTCTAAATCAGAAGCATTGGTGCTCAAGAAAAGGCAGATAGAGAATCTCAGGCATGGTAGTAAATGTCCAAGTGGAAAAAATCACCAGTTAGATTCTATCAAAGTGGAAAAATCACCAGTTAAAAATTCTTAACTTATTTATCTACATCTACATATCTTACACTTTTATTTTATAACTCAAGCACAATTTAAAAAAGACACATATTGTGAGTGCAACGCGTAAGCTAAAACTAGTAACCCAAAAAGGGTTCACTTAAAAGAATTATTTGAACTTAAAGCAAATCAAAACTTTGGGGAAAAAAAGGCACTCTTCTTCGATTTGCACCTTATAAAAAAATTATAACTAGTTACGTGTTGAAAATAAAATTTTGCCATTCAGGGAAGAACAAGCTATGAAAGGCCTAAATGGCCTCAGTTTATCTAACTCATGACTGAGCTAGCAGAAGCCCAGTTATCAATCAACATTCAACCGAGCTTGATGATTAGTGAAAACAAAAGGTAGAAGAATTCTATTGTAGATACTTCTTTCTCAAACAAGCTATCAAAAGGACTAGCATTCAAACAAAAGATATCAACCGAGTATCGAGTAATAACATTTTCAAGTCTAAGCACAAATAGCCAAGTGCACTAATCAAATTGACAAAATAACCACCTTGTTCCCAACAAAGTACAAGGAAAGAAGAAAATCTCTGAGTTTCAGGTTGCATGATTAAAACAGGAGTTTAATGCAGTGACAAATGCTAAGCATGTATATCTGCATTTAATAATAATCTTGTGGCACGAAAAAATGAAAGAAACCTGAATAAGGCTGCAACAGAAGATTGTTTGACTTGTGCTGGATCTGAACTAGTGAACTATTATCATGTCCAAAATTTTCAACATCATCTGAGTTCTCAATTTCACTATATAGTGGATCAGTTTCATTTAAACTTAACTGCTCCTCAAGTTTACGCAATGCTTGACTTATCTCAACCTGTGGTGAGCTGCTCACCCCCTCCGTTCTCCCGGTGATGTCTGAGATGTTCATCCCATTACTATTGATGCCTGCACCAGAACAAATTTCCCCAGATCCAGGGCTAGATTCGTTCTGGTACTGTTGATAAGATTCACTACCAACAACAGTAAAGCCTGGATGTTGAGTAGAATATAAGCTGGGACTCAGAGAGAAAGTAGAGGAAATTGGAGATGACTGTGACATGAATGCTGCAATCTGCATCCCCTAGGGTCATAAGTGAAACTAGTGCTGTTAAGATTGCTTAAATAGCTTGACATACTAGATCCCAACGTATTCAAACTGTAGCTAATAAACTGCTTGATAAAGATGCACCAAGCAAATATTAAGTTCCCTGATATAGCATTAAATGCTGAAACCAATTATAGAAACTTCTCTAGTCCAGTATCAATTTTTTAGCTGCTTTTACATGAAAAATTACAGAAACAATCAAAAAGAGACGATGATTGGACTAAGATAGAAAAACTTAAAAAGCAGGAATCTTTTCATGGATGACTTGACGAAAATAGAGTTAAATTAGTAGCAAGATTTCATGTCAGGATATGGGATATTTGTACGATTGGGTACCAGAAGACTGACCTCAGTTATATCTCTGTAGTGAACCAGGACAATGTGCTCGTATGCACTGTCAAGCATGCAAAATTGAGAACAAACAAGGGGAAAATATAATCAGTTCCTGGTCCTAACTTTGGTCTGAGAGAGCGACAGAGATGAAAGAAAAGGGAGCCCTAGAATTTTAGTTAAATTTCTCATGTGTGCTCCTTATCCATTCAGTGCCCTAAACTCCTAAGGAGTTTAGAACTTCTTTCTTAAACTGCTCTAAATCTTGAAGCAAAAGACTAGATTACAGATTTAGCAAGTAAACTCACGGATCCAACATCCAATAGCTTCGCCGCTGGAAGTTAGGATTCTTCTCTCCATGTGCATAATAACAATTTAGGGTTTCAGCATTCCCAACCTAGCCACAGCAGAGACAGAGAACTTCTCATCCAATGAAAAATATCGGGAAAACTGAAACATGAACATCATAGGCTTTTTTTCCCCCTTTTTTTTTCAAGATGCCATTTCGAGAGTCAACCAACAAAAATGTCCCCAGCCGGGATGACTAACACCTCCCTCCACGTGAAATAAATAACAAATGTTTAGACAAAAATGTCATTTGTGTTGTTCAATAATGAATAAACATGACGCTTTCTACCAATTGTTACCTTAAGCCGCTCATGTGCCTCTCCTACAGTTCTTCCATCCTTCTTCTTGCGCCAACTATGACCATCTTTACGGAAGTACCTAAGGACCCTCTTGTTAAAGAGAAACATAGATCCACCTGTTGATAGCAACCAATTTTGTAAGAGAGCAAAGGGAAGAGAGGATAATATGACATGGTTCTGTAAGAGGATTATCACTAGATATGTTTTTTTAATTGATCAATCTTGTGAATAGATATTTTACATCTTACTGAAAGCGAAACAAAAAGTTAAAGAGCAAGGAGACTACTAGCTGGCTTTTGGGGCGGTTGATTAGCAAGTTGCTGGTCCTCATGATTCTGTAGTATAAAGAGAACTTCTGCAGGTCTCAACCACCTAAAACGGCCTTCTCGAACCAAATTATTTATATTGTATCCTGAAACGTGAAATAGCAACAGTTGCTAAAATCTTCTATTGCAGCAAATACAGTTCCTTACAACCAATTTACAGGAGGTTACAAACATAAAAGCACACATCAATATTTTCCCGGGGAAAACAATTGTTTCGGGAAGACACCGTTTCAAGTGCTTATGTTATGACAAGCTTTCACAGATTGGGTGTGGATAACAATAATGGCAACAGGACAGGGGGTTTTCTGCGTGTTGCGGAAGTAAAACCTGTGAGAAAGCACGGGAGAAAATATTATTGATTATTATTGTATGTTACGATGAGCCCTATTTATATGTAATTATGTATACATAACACCATAACATACTCCTATTTCCTATAACATCGTCAGAGAAAAGATACTCTAAGAAGATATTGCTACAAAGTTTGTGGAGTCGAATGATCAGCTTGCAGATATTTTCACCAAGTCTCTCACTGGTCCTTGTATTAGTTATATATGTAACAAGCTCGGTACATATGATTTATATGCACCGGCTTGAGGGGGAGTGTTAGTTAGTTATTTGTTATGTAAATAAGCATAGTCCCTAAGTTGCTCAGACACTGGTGCGGATCTAGAGGTCGGATTCTTCTAAATGTAAATTCTAAGATTCGGGGATACAGATCCTAATACGGATACGGGTGCGGGGATCCGGCTAAAAATAATTCAAAAAAATAAAAATATAAAAATATCTCTAAATTATGAGAAATTTTAAGCAATACTTACGTATAGCTTGTAAAGTGTGGTTTTCTTTTTTATTCTCAAGTTGTAGGCAAGTAAAGGACCGACTTCCTAGATAAGGTATGTAATTTTCTTCCCTAGTTTTGGTTCTGATTTCGGGAATCAAATTGTATCTCATCTCTAATTTTTCCATCCGTCGTGGTCAAAGTACTGAAAATTGTTTGACCAGATCCGGTACGGATCCCATACCCACACCCATACTAGTGTCGTGTCGACACGGGTGCGACACCTAAACTGCCGTGTCGGAGCAACATAGCATAGTCCTACATGAAATAGGAGTAGTGTAGATATTGTGTATTGTTACAAATAGGGGTACTTGTATTATAGTTAATGTATTAATAATATAATTTTTCCGTGTCATATTTCTCACACATCGCAAGTATTTTTAGGCGAAACAACAATAAGAACTACTAATGCTGCTAATAGATAGTCTTAGACCAACCTAACCCTACTAGGAAAACAAGCACACGATCAAGAAGCCTGCATGTAAGTCTTCAGTTGATGATTTACTTTTTCCTTTGTCAAGAGGTATTTCCTCTCAAGGCAGCTTAAAAATCCATATTCTGTCATTAGCATACATACTACTAAATTATGGTTTAATTCTTGCGCAACTGACAAATGGTCAAGTGAAATGATTCTTCATGATTTCTATCAAACTTTGTCACTTTGTTGGCCGGTTAACTGGTCACATTTTTGGGATGATGGATTAATAGAAGAAAGAGAGTTACAGGGAAAAGGATCAATAGAAAGAGCTCACTTAGTGAAGGTAGACGGTGATGGAAAAACTAAGTCGGTTCAATCGAGAAGATGGATTCGAACAAACATTTCTGCTAGACACCGCAGTTCGGCATGCTTAATTTGCATTATGGGCCATCCTTTTATTTACAAGCACCCGAGGGTTATGGGTCCAAAAAATCCAACTGGATTTGAAAGCACAAAATACAAATAGCGATTGTCACAACCATGAAATTATCATATGGACGCTCGTTAGAAGAGGGTGATCTCATATTCTCAACATTTTGACCGATTAGTTAAGATATACCATCTAACTATACTGAGTGCCTCAGAGGGCCTAGTATCCCATCCGGTACCCCCTGCCAGAGGACAGAGCCAAGGCAATAATTTGTCATTTATTGATATTCTTCCCATGACCAAGTTAGCAAGGGGAAATGAGTACCACAGCGCTCAAAATGGGATTACGAAAGCCTGGGCAAGGCAGTCTTTATTTTTCTACCCCTGCTATGGGCCTAGGTCTATCAACTAAATCAGGTGAGCTTTTTCCTTGTCTATATATTATCAAAAAACTACTTCTCAGTTCCAAAATAGTTGAGAAACTCAGGCATGTACAAGCTATTTTTGAGGTTGACTGATCTTTTCAACCAGCAAATGGAACAATGCTAGGATATACAAGTGACAAAGTGAAAATATGCAAGAAACAGTGTCCACATGATCCACTCATTTGACACATGGTAATTGGTATCTTACAATCCCTTTAGCAGAGGCGGATCTAGCCCTTGGTAGTATATTCAACTGCTTTCGGCCAGGAGGTGCAGATATCACACCAGAAAACAGTAGCCCTAGAATGAAACATGTAATTTCCGTATAATAAATGGAACAAAGAAAACCCAAAAGAAGTTCCGTCTTGATTGACCATTAAGACGAAGCAACTATAAGTGTAACCAAGTCCACACATGTCAAAATTATCTAAACCATAAGCAATAAATTCTTAATAAAAAACTAGTATTCTTAGTAATATAAACGGACTTTGCGCATCAGTGATTTAGTAAAATTAATTCTTACCTGATTCTGCCATACTTATACGCAACAATAAGATTTCACGGTGATGAAGAATTGCTCTCTCCCGGCCTCTCTCATTCAAAATTCGGTTTCCACTTCCCACCTGAAATCGGGAATATTTCACTGTCTTGGTATTAGGTGAAGAGACCGGGGCGATGGTAGGCTGCTTGTTGTACAGCTCTGTCATCACCGTTACAGTGCTACGTTCAACCAATTATATTCTATTCTTATATACTAGTACCCTTTCATTCTGGGGTGACGGAGGGATCGTACCATTCGAGCCGTTTTTTTCTTGACTCGAAATGGGAGCAGGTTTGAAAAAGGATCTTAGAGTGTCTAGGGTTGGGCCAGGAGGGTCTCTTAACGCCTTCTTTTTTCTTCTCATCGGAGTTATTTCACAAAGACTTGCCAGGGTAAGGAAGAAGGGGGAACAAGCACACTTGGAGAGCGCAGTACAACGGAGAGTTGTATGCTGCGTTCGGGAAGGATGAATCGCTCCCGAAAAACCGACACTAATCCTGTCAAATATTTAAGTTATTTAAGTTATGCGCTATTTGGATTGTATTTTAGTAATCTTAAAATTTATACTTTCTCAGTAAATATAGATAATCATTGAATATTAACTACATAAAAAAATTAACCATTTCTTCATTTTTTTTATATCATTCTTGTCGGTGTCATTGGATCCTAAAAATAGTCAGGGAGCAAAATAATAACTCATATTTATGGCAAAACAATCAAATGTTGAGACAATGAATGACTTTTTGATAAGACTTAACTGTTTTACTACTACATGAACTCTTATTTGGTATGTTGATATCTCTTAAAAAATATTTCTTTCTTAAAATTTAAGTTACTAAAATATTATTTTTCAATAATAATTATTTTTATAATAATGTAATTGAAAATATTATTCTTAATTCAAAACTCATTTTAGTTGGTTATCTAAAAATATAAAAAATTCTTTAGCTAGTGAATTTTTTTACTCCATTTTGATATTTGACATTAACCATGTTAAATATCTGAGTTATTTGAATTATATGTAAATAACCTTGACATTTAAACCTTCTAAATAATTATAGATAATCATCAGATATTAATTAAGAAACACTACATGAAAAAAGACTAACATTTTTCCAATTCTCGTAGTGATAATTTTATTTTTGTACTATTCTCGTATGTGTCATTGGAACCTAAAAATAACCATAAAGTGAAATAATAACTCATATTTATGGCAAATCACAAAGGTTGCACGATATAAACGATTCTTTGATTCCGACGTGACTCTTATACTACGATTTGAACTCTTATTTGATATGATTTTATCTTTCAAAACATATATCTATTTTGAATTTTCAATTTCTAAAACTTCATATATATTATAATAATGATTATCTTTATAATGATGCAAGTGAAGATATTATTATTAGTTTAAAATTTACTTTAATCAGCTATTTAAAATTTAAATGATTCTTTGGTCGGATTTATTTCAGTATGACTCCACTTTAAGTTTATCGATATCTCTAGCCCCAGAATTTGAATTTTTAATACCCTATATATACAAAAATTTTGTTCTTTGAATCATTAAATGTTAAATTAGTTAATTATTATTATAAAATATTGCATATATTGTCTTAAAATAGTCAAGTAGTTTATTTTTCGATACCATACTTGGCGTAACCTCAATGCAAACTACTCAAATTGCATTCCAATTCAAATTTGAATATCATATCAGTTTGTTAGTAATAGTGATTTTTAAAAACGATATATAATGTAAATTAAAAAAATATTCTAAGATATCTTTCTCTTATAATCTATGTTTTTGAGTTGGAAAAAAAATATTTGAAATTGATGAAATTAACTTACAAATTTTTTATATTCAACAAAGATGAAACATAAGAAGAAATTTATTTTCATCTTTTATTTCTCGTTTTTAGATCTTTCTAACATTTGTTATATTTATTTTTTTTTATCTTATTTTTTATGTCATTATATTTTTTTGCTACAAAAAATTAATTTATTTAACTATAAAATGATGAGTTTTAATAAAATATTGTCTACATATGAACTTTTTTTTTTTACTCTTTGGTTGAAATTGTTTCATATTTTTCTTTTGGCTTTATCTAATCAGCCTAAATAGGTGCTCACCCGACCACTTAAATTAAAAAATTGAATGATGTGTAATTTATATATAATCCATATATAATATGTGTATAATCGTGTGTTTTCGGTATATATCTATTTATATTAGTTATAAAAAGTAAACAATAAATATGGCCGGATATTATGTAAATATTCCATAAGATTTTGGTTTTATGAGTTTATCCATGATATAACTTCTATTATAAATAATTATAAAATTCTCTACTAATGTTCAAAAATATCTTGTCTTTTTATTATCATTGAATTAAAAAAAGTAAAGAGTTTTTTTCAAAATAATTTGTTTACATTAAAAAAAAAAATTACGTCATACCAATTTTTTCTTTATATATACTCTTTATTACACTTAAAGTCGCTATAGAAACTATCAATTAGAAACCAATTTCTCTCTTGTTGAGTTTGAAAAAAAAATTATTTCACATAATCTAATGATTCAAAACTAATATTCTTCAACGAAAAAAATATTATATCCTTACAATATTGGCCCGACTACAGCGAAATGAAGGAGTTACATCTTCTACCATTCAATTCCTTGAATGTGCTAAATTGAAATTAATGATAGCAATTGTATAGCAAAAGTTTTGTTATTTGTTTGATGCCCATTTATGCAAATTGACTCTTCAAACAAATATTCTTCAAGAAGAAAAAAGAAATAACCTTTTTTTAAATATTGAGTGATTTTGTGATGTTTCTTTCTCCAACATGTATGTTTACTTTATTATATATGTAAGTAAACTTTTATTTTGGTTTTGTAAACTCTTTTTTGTTATTTAGATAAACATAGACGTGTACCCTATATATTAAATTTATTTTAAAAGAATTTTATTTTATTTAAATCTAGCTACAGTGTTTCAAAGAACTATACTTATAGGATTTTAAATGTGAAAGAGTTTTATAGTTATATGGAGTATTTTTTTTTTTTGCTAGAGGCGAAGTAGTATTTAAATAATTAGAAAAAATAACAAAATTCCTAACATGATTGCATATGATAACATGATGATATAAAAAAAGATAAATTTTATTTTTAATTTAAAGATAAATTTTATTTTTAATTTAAATTTGAATTTTAGAACTTTATATATAAATTCAAAATTATCTTTTAATTCAAATATATATATTTGTATTTAACTAAAATAGTCAAATATAGAATAAAGTCACCATATACTATTGACATTTATTAGCTTGCCACTTGGCTTAACCATAATGTCAATTATATATGGTAAATTTCTTGCTTTAATATATATATAGATACTAGTTTTTTTTTCGCAAAACAAAAAATAAAATAAAAAAGATGCTTGTTTTGGAAAAGAAAATGAGTAATAATTCAAAGATTGTTTTTCCTCTTTCACACTAGACAAAATCGTCATTTAGTTATTTTCCTTAAATTTAGGAATAGTCATTTAATTATTTTCTTAATATTTAAGATTTCAAAATCAACTAAATTTATATATTGAATCCTTCCTTATTTAAATTATATCATATAACATATTTGTAAAGGCAAAATAATAATAATAAGAAAAATTCTTATTAAACCGTATAGGAAGGCTTAATATTTAAAACATCAACTAAGATTTTTCCTAATATTGTTCGCTATCTTTTGGCTTAACTTGGACAACAATCTGCACGTGCATTTCTCATAATTTGTATGCAGTTATTATTTACATGCAAAGTTCAACAAGGAAACTTTAGAACTTTAAAATTAATAAAATATTTGTCATTTAATTATTTTTTAATGTTAAGACTTTAAAATTTAAAAACTTATTAATAAATCTTTTTATCTAAACTATGTAAGAACTTCTAATATTCAAAATTTTAAAACTGAATAAGAATTTGTTTGTAAAAATTATTTCGTTATATGCAATGCGTAAAGTAATTATAGTTTGTCAATCTATAAGGTAGAATTAAAATAGAATCATTTTATTAATCTTGTTAGGAGTGGAATAACTTGTCCAACACTATACCTTTTAGGATTAAGATCAACTAGGAAATATTTAGAATCTGTTTGGAAAGCCACCAGATAATTAAAATTGGTGTAATTACTAGGGTAGTAATTATACAATATTGTAATTACGAGACCTGTTTGTTTGTCATAGTGTAATTACTTTATAATTACAAGTGTATTGTTTGGTTGTACAAGCGTAGTTACATAGTTAGATTAAATTTTAAATATAAAGTTAATTATCAAAAATTGAAAGCTATATTTAACAAATATATGCATTTATAAATAATATTAAATTTGACATTTAAGATAAATATTATTTCTTGAAAATATATTAATGATAATCATATATTTATAATTAATATTTTAAAACTAATTATATATATATATATATATATATATATATATATTAAATTAATAATATTTTATTTTAATCAATTATAAAATTTAAAAGTATATATTTTGTAAGAACGTCATGGACTACATGATTGATAAAAAAAATTAATATTTATAAATATAATATCGTAACATTGCTCAAATATTTTACGAAAAAAATAATTTATCAATTCTAACTGAAAAGAATGGCATGCAATCTGAATTAATAAGTAAATACCAGAGCAAATAAAATGTAAGTGAAAATATAACATAAATTCAAAATCAAAAAAAAAAATAACATAATACTCTTATGTAAAATTAAAACATAACATAAAATAAGTTTCAACATAATATAAGTAAATATAATTCGAAAGAAAATGAAAACATAAGTCTATAACCTCATTCAATAATGATTCTACTTTAATGACATCACTCATTATATGCTAAGTTTATTAATGATTCATTATTTTTAATATTAGAAGGAGTAGTTTCAAAACTAGAATAATAGCACAATTATGCTAAATGAATAAAATAAAATAAAAAATATGAGCGACTACATGGAATTACAAAAATAAAGGTTGGAAAATGAGAATATTATTTAAATATTAAAAAAGTAATCTATCATTTTAACGTAGTTAAGTTTGCATATAACCTGATCCAATAATAAAGTTCAACTTTAATGATATCACTCATTATAAGTCAAGTTTGTGGATGACTTATTCTTTCAAAACTTACGAGGTATAATTTTGTGGAAAAATTAGAATAATAACATAGTTAAGTGTAATAAAAAAATAAAGCAAAATAATTAAGAAAGAAACAAAATATGAGAAGTTATATAGACGAAATTTTTTAAGATTACATACTCATTGATACAGGGTACACGCGCAAAGCGCGTACCCTAAGATTAGTTCTATTAAAAGTATGAAAGTCTTAGCGAAATGTCGTTCGTCTTTTTTACCCGCGCTGTCCAGGGATCAAACTGAGATTTTACCTTCTCTTTGTTATTTTGATTGGGCCACTTTGTAGTAGTAGTGTAGCCCTTTTATTTATATTTGGTTTTGCGGACCAATTTGCCCATCTTTGATATTTCATGCATCCACACGTGTCACTTCACTTGCGAAGTTATATCAATAATTATTGTGGCCCCACAAGAATGAGGTATCTACTATTGACGTTTCACTTTGGAGAAACAGAAAAGGGTCAAAAGAGTCCCTAAACTATTTGATTTGATACAAAAATAACCTCCATCAATTTATTGAGCCAAATATGTCTCTACCATTATTTTAGTGGCTCAATTATACCCTTATAATTCCAAAAAGAAAAAAGAGTAGTACATATAAAATTCATCATAGTGTTCTCTAAAATAGCTTATAAATAGGAAAAATATACGTTTCAAAGTTTGGAGTTATAACATATAGAACTATAGAAGTCCTTATTCATCGTCGTTTTATTATTACTAATTTCTGGACACATGCGTTGCACGTGTATCTCATACCAATCAGTACGATTTTTTCTTCCTTTTGTCTAAGGTAAATATATGAATACAATTATAAAATGAAATAAGTTAATAATCATATGATCAATAAAGGTCCAAAACATTTTTGATTTATTCTTTATATCAAGCCAATCATCAAACTTTCCCAGAGAGCAATAATGACTCTTATTACTACATATATATTTAGATGACAAATTCTTTTCTTTTTAGGATAGGTTTTAGAGGACCAAAAGTTTATAGATGCAATACTATATGTATAACAATACTAAAATTAATGAAATACAAGCGCATATATAAGTATGTTAATGCACCAGAAAAGCTACCTTATGTCAGATTACTTAGTTTATCATAAGGCCATCTAAAATTATGCTAGAAGAATGTTTTTATGAAATATGCTAAAAGAACATGAAAACCATAATATAAGATGATGTGTTAGTACATTTCACAGAGTAACAAAATGGAAATATAGTTATCGAACCATACAATGAATAATACACAGACAAAAAGGAAAGGAAAAGAGAAATAGAAATGAATGATATTACAGTTATTAAATTATTGTAAAGCTTAAAGAACCGAAGAAAAAATAGAAGAATAGAAATAGAGTGAACCACAAAAAGTTTTAAATTTTAGACAGTGCATGTTCCATAAATTTCTCAAAATTCCTTTTATCATTTAATTTATGCGAAAACTTTTACGCAGAACATAACAAGGTAAAATACCACTAGTTAGCTATAGAATAAGTAAAACACTATGGAAAGTGACTATAAAAAGAAATCAATTAACCTGATTTGGCACTTGTAGTTTGATTTTTGTGTTGCTGGTGCTGCTGAGCAGTATGCATAATTTGAAGAATGATGTTTTTAATGGATAATGGCTTGACAGAGAGAATAATTGCTTAACAAGTTAGTTGTCCATTTTTTTATGTTATGAGTAGGATATAAAAGGTTCTGGTAAAGGTTCACCTTCCCATTTATAGTTAATATTGGAAGTTGAAAAGAGTTGAAATATTAAATAGGTATTCTAATAGTTGCAATAAGTATTGAAATATGAAAACAATTGCAACACATATAATAGGCTGTAGTGAGAGTTGCACATGGACAAGTATTGGTACGTTTATCTAATTTCATTTTAATACAATATCATTAATTTTTGAAAGGTAAATTTACTTTTAAGTAACAAAAATTATAGGAGTAAATGTGTAATTTAAGGGCAAAATAGTCACTCAGCTTTTAATGGGTAATATAGTAATTCAACTTTTACTTTGAGGTTTCCCAATTATAATATAGTATGATAGATTAGTTTAGTTCCCAAACTAACATTGACATGAACACCATGATACCACTAACATTGATAAATTCATCCTACTTATTTAAGCAATTAATTGTTTAATTATGTTCCATGTGCACATATTTGTGGTTATGGAGCTCAACTATTTTAAGGAAAAAAACAAAACCTCTTGTGAGATTTCCATTTGATTATATGATTGAACAGTTCTTCTAAATGTCAACGGTCTAAACAAGTAAAGTGGTGCATACACCAAATTGACATGCTAAACAAAACTTATAACTTTTACCGCTATTTTTTCAAATATCGCTAAGATGATAATTTAAATTTAAAAGGAGAGATATTTTCAGTTAAACAATTAAAATATATGAACGAAGAGATTATTATATCAATTATGCTCTTCAAGTATTTGCATCCCATGAACAAAGGCGGATGCAACAAAGGAGTGTCGGGTTCAACTGAACTCAATACTTGTAACGTTAAGCATAAATTTATGTATAAAAATCTATCAAATAATAAAAAATAGTAGATATGAATCCATAACTTTAAAAATATAAAGGGTTCAATGCTAAGAATATATTAAGGTCGAACCAATAGATTTTAAATCATAGATCTACCTTTAACATATCAGCTTTTGCATCCACACATACACGAGTTCTCAGAAATCAAGATCTAAAAATTATTTTTGTTGTGCGTGTCTACATGTATATAATAGTGGAATTGTCTTTAAAATTATGGTGTACTAAATTCTACATACTAGGTTAGTATATTCCTAAAGGCTTAAAAAATAATTTTTTAAATTAAGAAATAAAAATTCTAAATGGTATACATGATTATTGGTTTGATGATTGCAATAATTTCAAAGGACACGCGGAAATACTATCAATTAATTAAATTAACTCGGAATATGCTTAAAAATTTGAGCCACCAGTAAATAAGACATTAAATATATTTACACCAATTCATGTCCTGTTTTTCTCTTGATATCATTTAGAATAGCTAGACATGAGTTTAAAAAAGTTCTCATAAGTTTATAAAAAGAATGTCATGTTTAAACCAAATTGAGCATCCAACTCAGAAAAAAAAAAGAATATCACTAATGTACTTATGAAAATTTAATTTCTGCAAACATTAATCTGTAATATTGACCTGTTAAATACTTTTTAATTCAAATTGCCATCTTTATTTGTATGAATTAAATTAGTAATTTCATTTACAATAATACTGTATTATAGTTTTGACCGTTGTTGAAGCATTTTTTTTTTGGCTGCAAACTAGGAGATAACCAATAGGTTATTCAAGAAAGCTAGCCAACATTTGATATACTTCAAAATCAGTGATATTAGTCGGGCATATGGTAAACTTAATTGAATTTTAAGAACTTATAACTTCATATTCTAATTAAGTACTATTAAAATAAAAAAAGTTAAACATTTGCGCTATGAGTTTACTTGAAAGTAAAAAGGAAGTTTAAAATAAGAAAATTTCTTTAATAAATTACTTCCTCAGACTTTGGTAGGGGTTAATTATTTTACAATTTATTTTTATTCGAAAAATAGTAATAAATTTATTTTACTTGAAACTTAATAAATTATTGTATTAAATATCTTACCTAACAGTCTACCTTATTCGCGTTTTAGCAATGTTAGAGTCCATTGCCAAAAACATATTTGGCCAATATGCGAAAAAGACTTGTGTCAAAGTTCATTTTACATTGAGATTATTTAAAGGCAAACGATCACATAGCCATTTAAACTTGCTTCAATTTTCTATTCCAGTAAATAAACTTATAACTTTTCCATTTGAACACCCAACTTGATTATTTACACCTCAATAAGCCACTTTGATAGTTGACTATGCCTACGTGGTAACAACATTCTTCTGAGGTTCTTGCGAGGTGTTGTCACATATGTTTTTTTTTTTTTTTAATGAAGTTCGATTGGTGTTTTCTTAGTTGCAACAAAATGATTTGGAGGTTGGAGTTTAAGACTTGGAATTGGTGGAGGAGATTCGGTGGAAGTAGGTAACTCACTGGAAGTACAAAGGTGATGTTGGATTGGTGGCCGACTGTAGCTTTCTCATTTTTGTTGCTCGTTGATGCCTTCGATCTCTCAAGAGATGCAGGGTTGTTGGTGCTCTAACAAGGCATGACGACGACAGTGCCACTGGCATATAATTTTCTGGAAATGAGACCAAATATTTTATGGACAAAATGACGATTTTATTGAACATAAGACTAAAAGAATAAGGTTTGGGTAAAAAAAATAGAAGGAAAATAAGGTATATAATTTAAGAGGTTTTTTGTCCGGCCAAGAATTGGTCATGAATGAAGCTTGTGTTGGTGGTATGTCTCCGATGGAATAGTTTTGGTGGGATTGAGAAGGAGAGAAAGAATTTTTTTTAGAAAAAATTCATAAATTGATATTTAAATATGGGACCCACAAATTACACGTGTCAAACCATAAAAAGTTTTATTATATAACGTGTTATTTTTGTCAGCGCAATTGAGTATCACACTCTAATGGAGGGGTTTAAAACATGTGTTTTGATAAGTTGAAGTGTTCAAATGAAAAAGTTCAAAGTTTGTTTACCAGAATGAAAAATCGATGCAAGTTTAAGTGGCTACGAGGTCGTTTTGCCTTATTTAAACATAGATTTTTTTTAAATATTTATTATTTCTCTTTTATTAAAACATAAAAAACTAAAATAAGAAATACACACTAAAGTTTTTAATCAATATAACATATAATTAAACCAAAACAATAATATTGAATATCCGATAGAATGACTTTTGATATGATAATCTCTATATTATTAGAAGTAGGAACCGACAACAACAACAACAACAACTTACCCAATATTATCCCACACTGTGATGTCTGGGGAGGATAGTGTGTACGCAAACCTTACATCTACCTTGTGAGAATAGAGAGGTTGTTTCCAATAGACCCTTGGTTCAGGAAAGCATGAGCACCACATTAATGAAAAATATAGACAAGAACGGATAGTACCAAAAAGCCATATAAAAGCAGAATAAAAATAATAAGATAGTAAGGTGATCAACAATGAAAGAAAACAACGGTTAGTCATAAAAACCTATTACCAAAAGAAAGCGAGACTGCGTGCCAATACTACAATTATGAACACTCTAGATTACCTACTTTACTACCATAATCCTCGACCTCCATACCTTCCTATCAAGGGTCATGTCCTCGGTCAGCTGAAGTTGCGCCATGTCTTGCCTAATCACCTTTTCCCACCTCTTCTTTGGTCTCCCTCTACCTCTATGTAGGCCCTCCAATGTCAACCTCTCACACCTCCTCACCGGGGCGTCTGTGCTCCTCCTCCTCACATGACCAAACCACCCAAGCCGCACTTCCCGCATCTTGTCCTCAATAGGGGCCACACCCACCTTGTCACGAATAACCTCATTTCTGATCCTATCTAACCTGGTGTGCCCGCACATCCATCTCAACATCCTCATCTCTGCTACCTTCATCTTCTGGACATGAGTGATCTTGACTGGCCATACTTAGCCCCATACATTATCGTTGGCCTGACCACCACTCAGTAGAACTTACCTTTAATTTTTGGTGGCACCTTCTTGTCACACAAAACACCAGAAGCGAGTCTCTATTTCATCCATCCCGCCCTAATACGATGTGTGACATCTTCATCAATCTTCCCATCCCCCTGAAATAGATCCAAGGTACTTAAAACTTCTTCTCCTAGGGATGATCTATGAGTCCAGCCTCACCTCCCCTTCCCCTCCTTGAGTCTCGCCACTGAACTTACACTCCAAGTATTCTGTCTTGGTCCTGCTCACTTGAAACCTTTAGACTCCAGGGTCTGCTTTCATACCTCTTATTGCGCTTTCACACCGTCTCGCATCTCGTCAATCAATACAATATTATCTACAAATAGCATGCACCACGACACCTCTTCTTGGATATGGCGCGTCAGTACATCCATCGACAGAGCAAACGAAAAAAGGCTGAGTGCCGACCCCTGATGCAACCCCATCATAATCGAAAAATAGTCTGAGTCCCCACTCACCGTCCTCACTCGGGTCTTTGCTCCATCATGCATGTCCTTAATCAACCTAACATAGGCAACAAGTAACCTCTACCGTCCAAGCATCTCCACTAAACCTCCCTTGGAACTTTATCGTTCGCATTTTCTAAGTCGATGAACACTATGTACAAGTCATTCTTTCTCTCCCTGTACTCCTCTATCAATCTCCTAACAAGGTGGATGACTTCTGTATTCAAACGTCCCGGCATAAACCTGAACTGATTCTAAAAAATAGCTACACTCCTCCTCACCCTTAACTCTACCACTCTTTCCCAGACTTTCATAGTATGTCTAAGCAGCTTGATACCCCGATAGTTATTGCAATTTTGGATATCACCCTTGTTCTTGTATACAGGAACCATCGTGCTTCTCTCATACTCTTCAAGCATCTTCTTCGTTCTAAAAATGACATTAAATAACCCAGTGAGCCACTCCAAGCCTGCCTTTCCCGCACTCTTCCAAAACTTCACCGGAATTTCATCCGGCTGGTTGCTTTGCCCCTACTCATCTTACATATAGCCTCCTCAACTTCATCAACTCTAATCCGCCTACAATACCCAAAGTCACAACCACTCCCTGAGAGTTCCAAATCACCCAGTACAATGCTCACATTCCCCTCCTTGTTCAAGAGACTATGGAAGTAGGTCTGCCATCTCAAACAGTTAAGCCCCTCATCCAACAAAAATCTACCTTCTTCGTCCTAGATGCACTTCTTTTGGTCCAAGTCACGCACCTTCCTTTACCTTGGCTAGCCTGAACAATCTCTTATCCCCACCTCGGGCCTCGAGTTCCTCATACAAATCACTAAAAGCTGTTGTCTTGGCCACCGTAACTGCTAGATTTGCTTCTTTCTTAGCCAACATATAATGCTCCCTATTCGCCCTCTTCTCCTGCTCGTCTACACTTTCCACTAGCTTCAGATACGCTGCTTTCTTGGTTTCCACTTTTCTTTGCACCTCTCCATTCTACCACCAGTCTCCCTTGTGACCATCAGAGAAAACCTTTGAGACCCCTAATACCTCTCTCGCAGCTTCCCGAATACACTGCGCAGTCGTGGTCCACATAGCACTTGCGTCCCACTACTCCTCCAAGCCCCCATAGTCAACAGCTTGACCCCCAACTCCTGCGCTTTATCTACCGTCAAGGCTCCCCACTTGATCATATGTTGGCTATACATCGCCCTCCTCTTCCTCTTCCTCGTGATCTCAAGGTCCATGACCAGGAGCCTATGAAGGGACTAGAAGTAGGAACCCTAAAACTAAAAAGTTAAACTACAAAAATACCCTTTCAAATAACTTAAATACCCTAACAGTCCTAAATAATCTAAGGCCAAAGCCAATGCTTCATAATCAAAACCTTCATTAATGTTACAATGCTTCATATACAATGAAGCGTGTATGAGCCTCTCTTCTTCACTTATAGTTTAGATCCTTTTAAATAACAACCAAACAAATTTTTATTCATGTTTACCCGTAAAACGCCGTAAAATGGTGCAGTTAAATTTGTTACATGATTTATAGACAAACCAACTGACTTGATTCAAAAATGGTAAATAAACAACATTAAAAGTAAGACTTAGCAATTAAAATTGAAGAAGACAACAAGCCCGGCTGCGAGAACAACGTCTCTGAGGATAGAAATAAGAACAATATAAAAAAGCAAATAAAGTAGTTTAATTGACAACGAAAATGTAATATAACAGATGTTTTGCCAAGAATTTTTGTGTCTTGCAATGGCTACTGAACCTGCTATTTATAGTTATACCTAAAGAAACAAGTTCCTAGGATCAAACCCTACTTAAATGATAATAAAGGAGCCAATGATGAAAATGTAACAGTAGGACATGAATGCAAATATTCTCTGCAATGATTGCTCATTTAATGTTAGAAAATATTCTTCATTAAATGCTACCCGATGGCAAATATTCGATTTGCTCTCGTTGACCAGACTCCCTCTGGGTTTACCCATAAATTGCATCGTTGTTCTCGGTATTGGTTGTTACTTGATTCGCTTTTCATTGTCTTTGGTTCCACATGTCATCCTATCATTTGATCATTTATTATAAATCAATTTTACCCTATACAGATAGTCCCCTGCTTTTTAGTGACATATCTTTGTGTCATCGGGAAGTTGGTGAAGATCCTTTTCTTGGTACGAAATCTCCTGAACAGTCTCTGACGCTCGAAAGGACACACGTCTTCTCACATTTAAAACCCCGAATACGTGTTGCACCATGATTCAACAGTATTTTTGACGGTTCTTGAGGTAATCATGACCATGATTTTTTTCATCTATAACCTTACTTATATTCATCATTTTACCTCTTTCTCTTCCAAAATTTTCATAAGTTCATCATTTTCTCTACACTCAACGTCCTCCTTCTTAGAAAACTTTCATCTTTCCTAACTTTCTCTAAAAACTTCACTGCCTTTTTACTACCATGGCCTCTTCTACTGAATCTTTTAGAAACTCTGGTCTTCTCTTCGGTAGAGTCTCAAAGAGAAACAAAGAAAAAGAAGATGATGTTGATTCCGAGACTCCCACTGTAAACACCATCATATCCAAACTCCTAAGTACCGCCAATGACTTCTAAGAGAAGCTTCCATACGCCTCTCCACAGACTTGGGCTGTTAGTAGGCACCCCTCCTCTATTTGACCTTCTAGTATTCCTGCTGTGAAGGAGGACTGTAACTGCCCAAACCTTGACATCCTTGCTCCGGATATGATAAAGCGAGTTACCTTCACCAACAAAGGTAGCACGTGTCTATACGTATCCCTTCACCTTGGGTCCGTTTTCCTTGGGGACGAGTGAAGTGCTTGACCCCATAAATTTTGGAGTTCTACCACCGGTACCAGATCTGCTTCGCAGAAGTGTGCCCATCTATATGGTGAACGGTGGTTTGCCTAGCCAGTTGTGCATATAGACCGGGAAAATCCTAACCATGGCACAGATGATGAATCTCTACTCCCCCGAAATTTTACATGCGGACTAATAAAATTTAGTGGCCATCACACTCTACCTTTTCCTGAGTCGTGGAACCATTTTCGTAAGTTTTTGATTCATTTTATTTCTTCGCGAAAAGCTTGCTTTCTGTTATCTTGACCTCTTTGTTTCTTTTGCTTCAGCTACCCGGTGAGAACCACCATGGGTTCAAGGCCTGGACCAGTGGGTTTAGAAGATTTTGGATGTTACAACACCAGAATCTCGACGGTGGAAAAGAAATGGTCCCCAAATATGGGTGGAGGGCCAAGAACCATGGTAAACCGAATCATTTTGCCTTTTGTCTTTGTATGAACATAGGTAATTTTGCAAACTCCATGTTTTGCTTGATTCAGGACTCCCACAGGGCTCTGTCACCTACCCCGAGGTTGATATTTTGGTTGACCCTGCGGAGGCCGCGAGGGTGCTACAAAGTGCCCTTGCTCAAAGCAGTGCCCTCAGATTTGCTTCTAGTGAGGGTGCTTCCTCTCGGATTTCCCAGCTAGAGAACAAACAACTAAAAAGGTGACGTTCTTTCTCAGTAGGGGATAAAAATAAGAAAATAAAGACCACAACGAAGGATCCAGCCACATTGGTTGTTGTGGAAGTGGCTCCCCTCCAAAGAAGAAAGATAACTTCATCAGCTCAACTGGATGCTCAGCAGGGAAAGCTTCAAAACCCGAACACAAATGACATCCAAGCACTTTGGGGCGAGATGGAAATAGTGGAGGATGCTGATTCTCACTTTCCAACTCCAGTTGCTATCTCCAGTCCAAGGAGCTTGGACATCGGGCCTCTTCTAACTTCGAACACTGAGAAACCAATAATCAGCATTACTCCCGTTGCAATTGCTTTACAACCTTTAACGCCAACAACTTCATGTCCCTCTACACCAGCTGTAACTTCTCCACCAGCACCCACTGTGTCTTCTCCACTAGAAACAGATGTTTGAGAGGCGGCAGCTCCTCCTACTTGGTCTCCCGACTACGAGAGTCTAGGGCATAATTATTCACCCCCTTCCCCAGATCCCCGAGGGAGGATGAGTGCTACTCTTTCAGTTTCGAAGGAGTACCATCTACTGCCTAGGCTGGTAGAGCTTGCAAACTACCTGAAGCAGTTTGCTTTAGAGAAATATATGAAGAAATTACGCCCCCTTTTGGGGGAGTGTTTGTTGAGCAATTTATGCATAATGCGGCAATGGTACCGTACTTTTTTTCTTATCACTTGTTTTCTGTTTTGTTGTAACGGGATTTCTAACCTTAATATTCTTTTTTACAGGCCAACTTTCTTGCTTCCGAGGGCCTGCAGAAATTGATCCTTGATAAGTAAGGACTCTCCTCCGAGTGGGATCAATTATTGGCCGAAAGGGATCAACTTGTTGTGCGCCTCTCGTGTTGGAGGCAAAAGCTACTAAGGTGGGCGAGGTTGAGGACTGGTTTCAGCAAAGCAAATAAGAAGTGATGGCCCACAGCCAAGAAGCCACTCAATTACATGCACAATTCCAAGAGGCTAAGGCTAAGTGGGCTGAGCTCCAAGATGTTGTGCTTACTACTATCGAGCGTGAGTCTGCCTTCGAGTAATAGGTGAATAACTTAAAGGCAGCCATGAGCTCCAAAACCGAGGAGGCAAATATTGTCGAGGATAAGAGGGATAGAATGGAGGAGAGATTCAAGAAGGTCATGGAGCAAAACGAGATTCATCTATATACAACCTGTGATCTTGATTCTAGCCTCGGTGCCATGAGATCCGAGAGGGATGGCCTTTAGGCCGAGGTTGACAGACTTAAATTAAAGCTCTAGCACCAAGGGGATTCCCTTGTATTTGAGAAGATGAATGCTATGTGTAATATGAGGAGAAAAACCTTGGAAGAGGCTAGAGCGGTCGCCATTGATATTGATAATTGCATCACTAAGGCCTGAGAATTGGAGCTAGCTGCTCGAGAACATCTCCCTGATCAGCCCACTGTAACTGACTCTTCGAGCAATAGTTCTGAGTATTCGAGAACCGAGGACATAATTGAAGAGAACTTTGAACCTGCAGTTGATCTGTCCTCTTCTATCGGGGGGATGCAGATGCCTCTCTTCTCCGAGACTTCGGTGGCGATAATGCTTAGCTTATTTCCTTTTGTTGTTTTTCCCCTTATTTGTTTTTGAACTTTGTAATTATGAAAAACTTTTCGTCGAATTTGGCTCTTTTGATAAATATAGAAGAACTTTCTTTCAATTGTCATATAAGGTATATTTTCTTTGTGTTGAATTATTTAAAGATTAGGGCATACTTTCATCCGATAGCTTCCCGTTCATGGCATGAATTCTTCAGAAATCAATCCTTTACTATGAGGGTTTCATAAGAGAGGGATCTCTTATGTTTACGGTTCTCTTGAAGAGGATGTCTCATGTTCATTCCGGCACAAGCAATTGAATTTTTTTGTTAACTTTCAAATGATAAAATCAACTCATCTTTTGGACAAGAAACAAGATAAAAATAGAAGAAATTTATTTTATTCCTTCTATCTTTAAAAGTACATACGCATTCGTTTTCTAAAGAAAATAAAAAGAAACTACCAATACATGTGGCTAACTTGTACAACTTATTTCTACAGGGCTGGCCATGCAGTCCCCGGTCCTGATGAGACATTGTTGTTCCCGGTTTTCATAGCATTCATGTTGCTGTATCTGATACTATCCCCCAGTGTTCGAATGCGAAGTATGCAAATTGGAACACTAGAAGTCTTGCTTCATCGGTGGAAGCAACTCGTGAACGGTTAAATAGTCTTTGGTTAGATGGCGAGTTTTGTTTCCCATTAGGAACTTGCCATCGAGCTAAAGATTATTTAACCATCCCATAGTTGTTTATGATTTCAATGCCTTGTCATTTATAGGTCTTAACCTAGCCGATGACACTCCTCTCATAGTATGATTTTTGTTGATGCCTCATTAGAAACCTTGCCAGAAAAATCCGATTGGGATAAAAACTGGTCGAACGGAAAAAGACTACAGCATATACCTAGATAGGATCTATCAGCAATAATACCTTTTGAGGTGAGTCACGTTCCAATTTTTGGGCAATTTGACTCCAACTTGATTTTCCAATTCGTACAATCCTTTATCGGTAATAGCTGAAACCCAATAGGGACCCTCCCATGTTAGATCCAGCTTCCCAGCATTGATTTCCCGATTGTTTGAGTTACCTTTCTCAAAATCAAGTTTCCTACTTTGACGTAGCAAAGATTAGCCCTCCGATTATAATACATTTCCATCATTTTCTTTTGGGACACCATCCTCACGTATGCCAAGTCCCTATATTTATCGAGCAAATCCAACTTCACCAGTAATGCCACATTGTTTGTTTCTTCGTTTGCTCAGGAAAACCGTAAACTTGGCTCCCTTACTTTTACTGGTATCATAGATTCTGTGCCATATACGAGAGATAAAGGTGTTTCTCCCATGATCGATTTTGCCGTCATCCGGAACTCCCATAGCACACTTGGTAACTCTTCGGGCCATTTTTCTTTAGAAACTTCTAACCTCTTTTTGAGGTTTTGGATAATCGTCTTATTGGTTGACTCCGCCTGTCCATTAGCATTGGGATAATGTGGTGAGGATGTAATTCTCTTAATTTTCATATCTTCCAAAAACTTTATAACTTTTGAGCCTATGAACTATGATATAGTCCCATAGAAAATCGATCATTTCGCGTTCATCGATCTTTTGGTATGGAGCTGCTTCAACCCATTTAGTGAAGTAATCAGTTAAAATTAAAAGAAATTTTTCCTTTCCCGGACCCGATGGAAATGAACCAACTATATCCATCCCCTATTTCATTAATGGCCACGAGGACAATACCGAACGAAAGAATTTCGTCGGTTGGTGCACCAACTATTCATAACACTTACATTTCTCAATTTTCTAAGGAACGTCTTTGCATCTTGCTCCATCCGAGGACAATAGTATCCTGCCCTCACCAGCTAGAGTACCAACAAATCTGTACCGGAATAGTTCCCGTAAATTCCTTCAAAGACTTCTCTCATCACGTAGTCCACCTCCGAGGCTCCCAGACATCAGGACAATGGACCATGGTACGATATTCTGTATAATTGTCCACCCATGAGGCAGTAACGAGCCGCTTTGGTTCGTAGTGACCGTGATGCCTTCGGGTCTTCAAGCAATTTTCCATGCCGAAGATATTCAACAAACATGTTCCTCTAGTCCCAAACTAAGTTGGTTGTATAGACTTCATAATAACCATCCACACCTACTACCAAATGTAGAAGTTGAACCATAGTACCGGATTCAGATCCTTTCATCTCCGTAGATGACCCAAAATTAGCCAATGCATCTGCTTCCACGTTCTCTTCTCTTTGAATGTGTGTGATCGACCACTCCCTGAATCGTGCAAGCAATGCATGAACTATTCACATACTGTTGCATGTGTTCCTCCTTTGTGTCGAAATCCCATACACTTGGTTTACTACCAATTGGAAATCACGTTTGATCTTGATAGCCTCAAAGCTGAGTCCCCGGGCTAGTTCAAGTCCTGCTACCAAAGCCTCATACTCAACTTCATTGTTAGTTAACATAACACTTTTAATGGTCTGCCTAAGGGTCTCCCCCGAGGGTGTGATTAGACCCACCCCGAGACCGGAACCTTTTATATTGGAAGCTACATCCATAAACAAGGTCTAAACTCCTGATATTGTTTCGATACCAACATTGCCTCTTTAGCAGCTAGGGGCATTAACCCGACAACTGAAATCAGCCACAAAGTCAGCCAAAGCTTGTGATTTGATCGGATTCCTAGGCTTGTATTCAATATCAAACTAACTAATTTCGACTCCTATTTAGCCAGACGAACAACTCAGGCTTGTGAAGAATATTCCTTAAACAAAAGGTTGTCACAACGGCTATTGAGTGACATTGAAAATAAGGCCTAAGCTTTCGAGAGGTGACTACGAGAGCTAAGGCCAATTTTTCAAGGTGCGGATAATGAGTCTCTACTCCTGGCAGTATTTTACTAATATAATAGACATTAAATTGTGTACCTTTCTTGCTCCAGGACTAAAACGGCTCTTACCGCTACTTCCGAGGCTGCAAGATATATTAGTAATTGTTTGCCTTCCCTTTGTTTTAATAGTAACTGGGGGCTTGATAGGTACTGTTTCAAGTCTTTCAAATCATGCTGGCATTTCAAAGTCCATTCGAAATTGTTCTTCTTTTTCAGAAGTGAGAAGAAGTGACAACATTTTTCTTAGGATCGTGAGATGAATCGACTTAAGGCTGCTAACCTTCTGGTTAATCTTTGTACCTCTTTTACATTTGTTAATTGATTTGGAATGTCCTCGATAACTTTGATTTTGTTGGGATTTACCTCGATCCCTCTTTGCGAGACCAGGATCTCCAAGAGTTTTCCAGAACAAACCCGAACACACACGTTTTTAGGTTTAGTTTCATGTTATGCTTCCTCAAGATATCAAAGGTTTCTTGGAGGTGTTTTAAGTGGTCCCCTGCATCCAAAGACTTGATTAACATGTCATCGATATACACTTCCCTTCTTTTGCCTATTTGCTTCTCGAACATCTTGTTTACGAGCCTTTGATAAGTGGATCCAGCATTTTTAAGCCCAAATGACATCACATTATAACAATATGTGCCAAAGTTTGTTATGAATGAAGTTTTTCCTGATCCTCCGAGTTCATCTTGATTTGATTGTACCCGAAGTAGGCATCAAGAAAACTCATTAACTCATGCTCGGCCATTGCGTCAATCATTTGATCAATGTTTGGTAATGGGAACGAGTCTTTAGGGCACACCTTATTAAGTCCTTGTAATCTACGCGCATTCTAAACTTTTTATTCTTCTTTGGAACTACAACTACATTAGCTAAATATTCTAGATACTTTACCTCCCAAATTGAACCGATGTCGAGTAGTCGAGTTACCTTTTCTTTAACAAACCTGTTTCTGACCTTGGCTATTGGGTGTTTCTTTTGTTTCACTGGTAGGAAGTTCAAATCCAGGCTTAGCTTGTGCATGACCACCTCTAAGGGAATACATGTCATATCCAAGTGTGACCATGCAAAACAATCGACGTTAGCTTTAAGGAAATTAATAAATCCTGACATGAGTTCGAGATTGAGTCTATTTCCCAAGTGAAACTTTATTTCCAAGAATTCTTCGAATAGAGCCACTTTCTCGAGTTCATTTGCGGTTGACTTGGTTGCATCTGTCTCCTTTGGTACCTGAAAGTATCTCGGCACTTGGTGGTATTTCGAAGACTCCTTGCCTTTATCGTCTTTATTTGGCAAGGGAGAAGGTGTTGGTTCATGTAATGGCTACTTGTTGGGTTCCTTCCTTTTGTTGCTGGAAATAGACACTATGTTTATTTCTCTTGCTGCCGGTTGATCTCCCTTAGCTGCTTGATTCTGTAGTCGGGAATTTCAACAATTGACAGTATTCATCTCATATATCCATAACCTTTTGAGGATTATGTTGTAACCCATGTCACCGTCTACCACTTCGAATAAGGTGGTTTTGGTTACCCCTTCAACATTCGTGGGCAGCAAGATCTCTCCTCGAGTTGTCAGGCCTGCCAAGTTGAACCCATCAAAGAGCTTTGGTGTCGGAATAATGCTTCCGGTTAACTTTGCTTGTTCCAGCACTCTCCATTAAATGATGTTGGCTGAGCTTCCTAGGTCAACCAAAACATGCTTAATCTTGAAATCTAAGACATTGAGAGAAATTACCAGGGAATTATTATGTGGTAGAAGAAGTCCGTCGGTGTCTTCCTCCGTGAAGGTGATGTCATCTTCTGTGACTTCCCAGAGTCTCTTGTTGTGGGTCACTGATATCTTGTTTTCTTGGCCTCTGAGAGGGTTACACCATTAATTTCATTCCCTCCAAAAACCATGTTGATAGTCAACTGAGGGGAGTCTTCTGCTATCTTTGAAGGCTCCGCAATGTCCCGGCTATGGCCATAATTTTTCTTGGCTCGATTACTTAAAAACTCCCTGAGAAGGCCGTTTTTCAACAACATTGCCACCTCTTTACGCAGAAGTCAGTAGTCCCTAATTTTGTGGCCATGAGTCCTATGATATTCACACCATGAGTTAGGATCCCTCTGGTTGGGATCTGATCTGATTGGCTTCGATAATCATGCTTCTTTGATTCATCATTGTTGATACCAACTCCACTATACTGACGTTGAATTTAATCCGACAACCTGGAATATGTGGAATCTCGAACCCTCGGTACCTCCTTTTCTTGTAATGACCTACTGTTTCGGTCACTATTAGTTCTTCTATCCAGAGCGAACCTATCTGAGTACCAGAACCTTTTGCTATTGCGTCTTTTGGTTCTCTTATATGGAAGGAAACTACCTTTAGAAGATCGCCGATCAACATCAAATCGCTTTTGAATTCATCCTGGCTCTTGTCTCGATCCCGTCCCCTGGTAGATGTCGGGAACCCGAGTTGATTGTCTTCTATCCTTATTTTTGACTCATAACGATTATGGACATCCGCCCATGTGGCCCTTAGAATTCGAGCAGGTTTTCCTTCGCCTTTCGGGAGGTGCCAAAACTCCTTGGATTCAAACCCTTTGTGAATGCCTATGCTGCCCACTTGTCTAGTACAATCGATAACAACATCCTCTCTTTCTGGAACCTAATCACGAACTCCCCCTATAATGCAGACTTACCTTGCACGATCCTAAATATGCTCGCCATTTTGGCTTGGACATTCCTTGCCCCGTGAGCCTTTATGAATGAATCTTCAAGCATTTCAAAAGAGACAATTGAATGCTCGGGTAAGAGTGAATACCACGTTAGGGCCTCCTTTGTAAGGGTTTCACCAAACTTCTTTAGTAAGACTAATTCGATATCATGTTGAGCCAAATCGTTCTCTTTTACATCCGTGGTATATGTTGTGATGTGCTCCTACGGATCCGAAGTCCCATCATATTTGGTATGTCTGACATTTTAAACCTCTTAGAAATCAACTCTGGTGTTGCGCTCGGTTTAAACGGTAGTTGAGTGTACTTTTTTGAATCTAGGACTTTCTAAACTGGTGGTGCACGCAGAATCTAATCCATTCGAGTGTGAAACTCCTTTGCATTTTGGTCCATCCGTTAGTTCATTTCCCTTACAAATTTCATAAGCTCGATTTTGAATGGTTCATTCCCGTTATCATTACCAAATCTGCTACCAGTCCCCCCGACACCGTCAAAGCCAACCTCACCCCTTGAGGTGTTGTTATCAACTCTTTGAGCCATTTGATTTGAAGGAATGCCGGGAAGAACCGGGCCCTTCCATTTGCGTTTTTGGAAGCACCTGACAATGCTTGCTTCAATTCCTTCAACACCCGATCCTACCTTTAGAGGTGGCCCATGATGGCCTTTTGTTTCTCTCTCAGGATTCTTACTGTTTCCGCAATTTTCCTTATTGCCTTGTTAAATATTTAACTATTGAGTTACCTAACTTGAAGTTGTTATTTCTTGGATTATCTTACTGTTGAGTTTTGGTGTTGAAGTTGTAATAGCCGTGATCACATTGAGGCAAAATTGTAAATTGTTGAAATACTATTCTTATTGAGTTATTCACTTTTAGTTGCTATTATTGAGACTCTTATACGCATTGTGGTTGAGCCATGGGCTATTTATTATGGAAACATTATTATTGTTGACTTCTTTGGCAAGTTGTGGTATTGGGCACTTGAGGTGCGATTTGTGATATGTTATGATATTGATACACATGCAGTGGTATAAGTATAGGGGTTGATACACATGCGGTGAGATAAGGTGGGCTTGATACACGTTTTTCTAGCAGAGGAACTATTTGAAGCCACGTGGTGTGATAAAGTGGGCTAAAATACGGGTATCTATTTCGGGAAAATATTTTTCAAAACTAAATGTAATGTTCCCCCAGTGTTATAAGGAAATATTGTGATGGTTTACTGTGAAATAAGATACGAGGCGGTACCTTAAACGTGATTCTTTTTGTTACATTTCATTTACATCACATGTGTTTTGTCTGCATTGTTTCCTTGATATTCTTATTATGTGTTCCTCCCTTTATACCTTCATTGCCTTAATTTTAGTGTAGCTTATCTTGTTGTATTTTTTGGTGTATCATTTCCTTATTTCCATTATTGTACTGTACCACACCTATTCAGCTTCTTTATTTATTCAGATAGGTGTCTTGACCTGACCTTGCCACTACTATACCGAGGTTGCGCTTGATCTTATTGGGTACCATTGTGGTGTACTCATACTATGCTTCTGCATATTTTTTGTGCAGATCTAAGTACTTCATACCAGGCTAGGCATCCGTGAATTGAGTTTTGGATCGATGACTTCAAGGTATACCTGCCAGCGTTCGCAAACCTCGGAGTCACCCTCTATCTTAGTTTCTATTGCATACTCTTGTTATAGATACTGATGTATTAGGGATGTTTCAGTATACTCGTGTAGAGATTATGACTAGGTCTCACTAGATTTTGGGTGTTATTGTCAGTTGTGTTGTGGAATTATTTTATGATAGCTGGTTGGCAGTCGAATCATCAAGTAATAATAGAGCATAGCTTAGCATGTTAAATGCAACACAACAAAACATGTAAAAATGCATGACACATATAAGGAAGTCACATGCATATTCAAGGATGTCACTGTCATACCATCACATAAACATAAACAATGAAAATTTCCCCCAGGCCATTACATAACATCCCTACAATTCCACCCTTATTTTGACGCATGCACATCATAATAAAATGCCTCTCTTATATCACCACATGCCCATAACAACGAAAATGCCTCCCTTATGTCATTGCATGCACATAACAATAAAATGCCTCCATTATGTCGTTGCATGAACATATCACCACCCTTATTTCGCCATTGAAATGTCACCTTTATACTCCACACAACATCAACAGTGAAATGCCACCCTTATACTTCACACATCAATAACAACATCCCCATATGTGACACAATTATCACAATAATGCAAGATAATGATTTATTATCAAGAGGCATATTCTCATAACTCGAAATAAAGCGCACAAGGATATGATAACAATAAATGCAGATAAAGCATGACTATGGCTAAATAAACTATAGAAACCAAGTTCAAGTAGTCATACAAAGGATTACATATATTAAACATAGAGTGCACACATCCCAATCAAGTCACATTACAGGAACAAGTTCGGATGTGTGTTCATAACCTATGTGTACCTATCTCCGAGGCAAATATAGTATATGTCTTGAGATTTTGCTCATCATGTTCAACATAAAGTACTAATAGACTCAACATTCCTCCAACATGGTTTATTGTACCCACGTGGTTGATTAATTAAATACTACATCGAATCAAGTAAAGCACACAACCAAATATGTCATAGAGTAAGCTATAATCTATCCCGAGTATGAATACCCATGGCACATGTAATGTAATAACCTGACCGGCCGTTTTGATTATTTTAGCCTCGTTCCCCTATTTGATGCTTTACATACGTGCATTAGTTATTATGTGACTTACCGGGGTGGTTGGTTTGGTTTCGGGGAGGTTTTAGGGTGAAGTTGGCACTTAGTCCTAAAGATGGAAGCTTAAGATGTAAGAGTTGACCGGAGATTGAATTTTGTATAGACAACTCTAGAATGGTGTTTGATGATTCCAATAGCTTCGTATGGTGATTTTGGACTTGGGCATATCTACGAATTTGGATTCTGAGGTCCGTAGATTGGTTTGGTGCTTTTTGGCAAAAATTGGAAAGTTGAAGGTTTGGAAGGTTAATAAGTGTGACCGAGGGTTGATTTTAATGGTATCGGGTTTGGATTGCAATTCCGAGAGTTGGTATATGTCTGTTGTGTCATTTGGAATTTGTGTGCAAACTTTGAAGTCATTCTGAGTTGATTTGATATGGTTCGACATGAGTTTTGGAAGTTGAAAGTTTATTGGTTCCTTAGCAGTGGCGAAGCCAGAAAATTTATAATGGGTGTTCAAACTTGAATGAAGTAAAAAAAAATTCCTATAAAGGGTGTTCAATATATGTTATATACCACTAAAATCTAATATTTTATCTATATATATAGTGTAATTTTTCAACGAACCACGCTTAGTGCTATGTAGCTTCGCCCCTGTTCCTTAGGCTTTAATTGAGGTGTGATTCGTAGTTTTGATATTGTTTTGCGTGATTCAAGGCCCCCAATAGGTCACTGTAATATTTTGGGACTTTTTGGCATGATTGTATAGGGTCCCAGGGGCTCTGATGAGTTTCGCGATGGTTTTAGGTCATTTATATGTGTTTGTGAGTCGCTAGTTGCTGGAGTGTCTGCAGTGCTTCGCAATCACAGAGCTCGAACCACGATCGCGTAGAGGAACCTTTGGGCAGCTGAAGTGTTGTTCTTGCGATCGCATAGGTGGTAGATGCATTTGCAGTGTGTTGTGATGGTTGTCCTTTGCATTTTCGAGAGGGCCTCGTGTTCGTGTAGCATTGAGCCAGGCTAGGGAATGGTCGGAGCCATGCCTTCGCATTCATGAAACAGGGGACGCATTCACGAAGGGTTAGGTCATTAGAGGTTACTATCGCGACTGTGGTATAACATTCACGAAATGTAGTTTGGAGCTGGTGTGATTTTATTTTGTGATCATGATGGTTGTTCTGTGATCACAATGCATATGCATGGGCAAATTATTTAACTACACTATTTCGAAGGTTTTGGTTATTTTATCAGATTTTGAGTTATAGAGCTCAGATTTGGGCGATCTTGGAGGGGATTTTCACGATTTGGATTGGGGTATGTATTTTTTACTCGGATTTGTTTATTTTCCATGATCCCAACCTTGATTTTAGCATTTAATTGGTGAATCTTAGTGGAGAAATTTGGGATTCTAGTAAAAACATTTTTAAAGTATAAATTGATGACCTGAGGCTCAATTTGAGGTCGAATTTGGACAAAACACGTATATTTAGACTCGTATCGGAATAGGTATTCGGAATTTGTAAGTTTGATCGGGTTTTGGGGTACAAGCCTGGAGTTGAATTTTTTATTTTAGTTAAAGAGCTTAGCTTTATAATTTGGAATCGTTTCCTATGGCTTTTATTGATGATATTAAGTAATGTTGGCTAGATTTAACCAGTCTGAAGTTTGATTCACGTGGGAAGGACTTCTTAGAGTATTGATTTAACTTGTTTGAGGTAAGTATCTTACCAAAACTTGGTTGATAGCTACATGCTATAGGTGGCGCATATGTATAGGGTTGAGCCCATGTGCGTGCACCGAGGTATTTATTCATACTTGGGGTAGTGCTTAGGCTTGATATGTCTTGAGTTGATTGCTAAGCTTCATGTTGTGATATTTTTCCTATCTTTATTTCTTTTTTGAGCTATTTGTACCATGTTTGAGGTTACATAAAGGTTAATCTTCTGATTGAACTTGATAAATTGATACTTTCGCTATATGTTTGCCTGATTGAGCTGTGATAGCACACTTTGCACATGCATACACCTTAGCATGTCACTTATACCGGTCTAGAAGTATGAAATTTGATGTTCATTGACCTTGTACACGTATTCTTGTGTATTTGCTTTCTGTGTGATGTGGATTGGACTAGTAGCCTCTAACACGCCGAGCAGATTGTGAAATTGAGCCTGTGACCACACCGAGCAGATTGTGATATTGAGTCTGTGACCACGCCGGTCGGATTATGATATTGACCATGTGACCATGAGTGAATTATGATTATTTGCACGTGACTATGCCATGCTGCGTGTGGATATGGATCCATCCCCCTAGGGTCACCCTCTCATGTTTCTTCTTGATGGTATACACGTGATTTGAGGAAACTGATCAGTGGTTTGGTATGATCTTGAAAATTTTAACTAAAAGCGGGCAAATGTTTGATTTGGTTGCATTTCATCTTTACTAATATCCTTGGTCATTTACATGATTAGTTGCATATCTTCTTTATATATTGGATTGTTGTCTGAGCAGAATGTGTTAAGTTATTGAGTGCACCAAGGTGGTTTAATTTGTGATTCATGACTTGATCATATTATTGTTCTGTACTTGTTAGAATTTATGAACTGTACATGTGATTAGTGAGTATCATTTATAATTCTTGCTTCTATTACCTCACTGATATTAGTTATGATATTTGTTGAGTACATGGGATCAGTTGTACTCATACTACACTTTGCACTTAATTGTGTAGATCTAGGTGTTGGATCAAGCCACTAGTAGTTGAGACTTGTTTTCTAAGTTATCTTGGAGAGACGAGGCAGAGTTGCATCCCGACCGTAGTCTTGGCGTTTCTTTTCATTTTGTAAGGTTGTCTTTCATTCAGACATTATTGTTATTTGGTATTTCAGAATTGGATTTTCATATTAGAGCTCATGACTCTGTATTTACCAGTTCTGGGAGGTTTTTTATGAATCAACGTTGTTGTTTATGTTAATTTGCCTTAGACTTGTACTATTTCTTTTAATTTAGTATTTAAATTTTGTTTTTGTTATGTTTGGCTTGCCTAGCAAGTGAGTTGGATGCCATCACGACCAGTTGGTGGTTTTGTATCGTGACATGTATATACACTCATCACCTCATATATACATCACCCCATCATATAGCCAACAATATCAATTAGAATAAATAATTCCCTTAGCCAAAGCTAGGCAAGACACTTACCACAATGAGTCCAAATCAAACCTAAAAAATAGCCTCTCTCTAAAAATCACCTCCGTCCTGCCCAAATCTAGCCAAAATAACTCAATAGCGTCAAATAACGCTATAGGAATCAATTCCAATTAATAAAGTTTCAATTTTTAACCAATTCCCACATATTCCCCACAAGCCTAAATATTTGATTTGTTTTCAAAAGCAAGTCCAATTCGACTCTCAAATTCTAAATTTTCAATTTTAGTCAAAAAATCCTAAAATTTTCTTTCAACTTCTATGATTTTGGTCAAATAAATCCTAAGGAATCAAGATATAATATCAAAATGAAGTGAAATTCACTTACCCAATATATTGTGTGAAAATCTCCCTCGAAAACCATCAAACCAAGCTCCCAATTTGAAAATATGATAAAATAAGCTCAAACCTCGAAATGGCCTCTATGTATCGGTTGCAGATCTCACATTTATGGCCAAAAGTTCGCAATTGTGGTCACTGCAATTGGGACCAAAGGCCTGCATTTACTAACCCACCTGATCCAAGCCGAAGTCGCATTTCCGACAAAATACTTCTTCGAAGCAAAGTCCATCCAGAAGCGACAACTCGCAATTACGACCACCAGAATTGCAAATGCGAACCCAACCACTGGAGCTTGCTGTTGCAAAAGCGACAACAATCATCGCATGAGTGAACAACCCCGTGCTCGCAATTGCGGACAAACACTCACAAATGCGAGAACTGCCTCACATGCCAATATTCACAAAAGCGATATTCCCCTCAAAATATGATAGTCGCATTTGCAATATATCCATCGCAAATGCAAAAACTGTAGAACCAGAATTTCTAGCTAGGCCAAAACCATCCGAATTCATCCCAAACTCACTCGAGCCCCTCGGGACCCCGTCCAATCATACTCAACTTAGGAACCTCCAAATCAAAATCCAAACATACGCCTACGTCCAAAATCACCTTACGAACCAATTGGAACCCTCAAAACACAAATCCAATAATTTTTACATAAAAGTCAAACCTTAGTAAACTCTTCCACTTAAAGCTTCCAAATACGAAAATTTCTCTTCCAAATCCATCCCCAACCTCTTGAATATCAAAACCAACCATACACACAACTTGTGTTACATCATATGAAGCTACTAAAGACCTCAAACCATCAAATAGAACTCTATAGCTCAAAACGACTGGTCGGATCACTACAATATTGATTCATATCAATCAACCAAGTCGTAAAATTATTCAACATCATAATTATATACATACAAACTTCATTAGTTATCTAAGGCACAACATTGCGAGTTAACCAGATTATTAACTAGATGTGATTCACCCTAAGTGTTTGAAAAATAGGTAATATGTAAACTAGCAAATATAACATCCATTTATTGTTTCACAATACTTGCGTTTTGAGTACATCTGAGAACAGGAAGTACGAAGCGGGGGTTTAAAAGGGGTTTGCCTTTGTATTTCCTTCGAGTGTAGTCTTTTGAAAGCGGCTCGATATAATAATACCTCGCAAGATAAGAGAAACAAAATTGTTAGTGAAATAATATAAAGTTAAAATATATTACATATGACATGTTTTGAAATAATTTTTGTTTTAAAATGTTTTTAGAAAATAGTTTTTGAAAATGTTTGAAAATGTTTTTTGAGGCTCAGATATATTTTTTTATTCTATCTAAACATGAGAATGGCAACCGCCTTGGTTGTGACTACGGTGGTCAACTGTATCACCGTCCAAAGTGTCGGTGACACATTTCTCGTCTTTTCTTTTTCGATGAGTTTATCGCCATTGACTCGTTTATTTTTAGGCCCAATACTGAGGGTCAATCAGAGGGTCGTGGCCTCAATAACTCGGTTATTTTCATCGGCCGAGGTATGATATTTGTTCAAAATTAATAGTGTCCCGTCGATAAAGAAAACCAGCAACTAATGCTAAAGTGTTATTATTCCCATACACGGAGTTGATATTTCACAATGAAAGATGGTAATAACAGCACATGGTGGTGAAAAGATCACTAGTGAAAATTTCCAACGAAATAAAAGAGACAAAATTTCCTGTACATACCCACATTGTTTACCCTCAAAATCGGATAACAATTGAATTTGTAAGTAGTTTTAAGGATACGTGGGTTAATTTGACACAAAACGATAAATTAAATTATAAATAAAGCAAACAATAATAAGTAAATTCAAACCTTATGACTTGAATAGTTGTAGACTTGAATGGTAAGCCTCACTCGATTTGGATGTGATTCAAATGGTGTCAAATACAGAAGAATAGTAGCTAACAGGAAGAAAATAATATTATAATGCTTTGGGATGTGTGTTGCAATGTACTTTACAAATAATCAGACCCCCTTTATATAGTAGGGGAATCCTATTTTAGGTACAATTCTATAAAAGGTAAAAAATCTCATGATTTGCTAATTAATCATTTTCTCATTGATACATGCCGAGATTCTCACCGTGATATCCGATCGGTTAGGAATATTTTGGCCTTCCGTTATTTGGTCCAAAAATGTTTCCTCGAACTCATTCGGAGTCGAGGTCGATTCCGGGGTCATGGACTCGATGTTCTCGAGAATGGGCATTCTGACCTTGTACCTTAGTTCGGTAGAACCCGGGGTCGATCTTCAGCCCATCATATATCAATCCCGATCTGTCATGCAATAGACGAGCCCGATCTCGATCGTATACAGATAGTCCTCTTATTTTTTGGAGAGTAAATGATGAGAAACGATATGAGCTCCCAATTCTTGCCTCGATACTCCATGTGAGAAACGAAAGCAAAGAGAGATCCACGAGACATTCTTCCTCAAGATCAATATGAAGTGTTGATGGAAGTTCATTGAAGATTCAAAATGAATGAAACATCTCGTCAGTCACATCTTAATAACATTAAATGCTCATCAGTCGCAGGTCGACCACTTCTGGATTTGAACCACCGTTTGAAAACTATAAATACGCCCGTCCTTTATCCATTCAAACTTTACTTTCAAACTTCCTTTTAAACTTTCCATCCTTGCTCCTTTGCAATTTCTCCATTTTCAAATATTTATACTCTGATTTCTTGAGGTCTTTTGTGTAAGGATTATGTTTGTCTTCACCCCAAGTCGTCTAAGCTTGTCGCTTTAACCTCCTCTTCTTCTTTTTTCCACCATCTTTTAGAGAAAATGGCGAAGACTTCTAAGACAGCTCCTAAAAAAGAATCTGCTTCATCATCACGGCCGGACGGCGAGGAACCAGTAGCGGAACCTCCTCTCGAAGCATTTATTCCTGGGACCACCGACTTTAAATTTTAAAAACCTTCACCTTTTTCGGGTCGGGGTGAAAAGGTATCGAGATATATTTTCCCGATCACCGAAGAGACCCTCCCTACAATCATAAAGGATTGCAACTGGGGTGGGAAAGACGTGGTGTTCCCTAGCCCCCAAGAAGATATCATTACTCACGTTAAGGAATATCTAAGCGTTTGCACTTATCCTTTACGTTGGGTCTGTTGGACCCAATGATCATCCAATTTTGTAAAAGATATGAGGTGTGCCTTGGTCAGATCCACCCTCGTTCTAGAGGATAGTTATTCTTCTCCGATTTTTTGTGAGTAAGATTGATGGATGCCCATTCACCGTTGACCATCTGATGCACTTATACAGTCCCTGATTCTTCCGGGGGGGGGGGGGGCTGAACTTGCATGGCAAGCCTTTAAAGCCTCCTTCTCGAGCATCGATGAAGACCGAGACCGAGGTTGGCTAGGCCAATTTGTCCGGGTGAGGACCTTAGATTTGATCCCGGACAAGGACATGCCATTCCCCCGGAGCGGAACATAAAACGTAAGTCAAGCTCCCGAAATTTTACCTTTACTTTCTTTTTCTCATTTCTAATTGATGTTTGGTGTCGATGCAACTATGGATTGGGTTCCGGATGCAATTCCGTGACTCATGCAGTGGGACAAGGGCCTTGTGTCCCAAAAAATGTATTCCGAGCATGCATGGCGCGAAATTTCAAAGGGCCGGTGGGAGGCTCATTCTCATGGTAAGTTTCCTTTCTTGAGTGAATAATACTTGACCTTCTCCTGATGCCATTGAGTTCTTACTCGTTCCATCTCCTTTTGTAGGTCTTTTCAAGGATGTTGTTATAAGGCTTCCATCCGGTGATAAGGATAGCCCCATCGAGTCCCCTGATCTGAGGCTGGGGAAGAAGAAGAGAAAGGCTCCAAGTTCTCCGAACCCAGAGAAGAAAAAACCGAAAAGAAGGTTGGTGTGCAAATCCAAGAAGAGAACCACCGCCTGAGAGCTCCCATCGGATACAATCCATCGACTGAGAGATGAGTCTGAAGAAGAAGAAGAAGAAGCTTCCCAACTGGTGACTCGCGTACGAGGCGACACCAAACTGCCTCAAACTAAGGGGGATGATGAGTAGGCAGTGATCGAGGCCTCTGAACCAGAAAAGGGGTGAGGCCGATTTTCCCCAAGTGGAGGAGGCCAACAAAGAAACTGTGGCTGATGCTCCAGGGGCAGAGGCTAATGCCCCGAAGGATGCACTCGGAGTGATAATCTCTCTAAGTCACCCTAGTTTATTGGATCCATGATCCACGATGCTCAGAGGCTAAAACAATGCACAAATGAGGGGTACCAAGGTGGTAGACCCATTCCACAACTTCTTCGAAGGTTTAAAACCTATATATATCAACTTTTGAAAAGTCAAAGAGGTGCTAGCTTGGCACCTCAGCATTGGGCCTTTTTTCGACGCTTATATCTTTTTATTCGGATGTCGTATGAATAAACGGTTAAGAGAGTTAAAAACTAAATTTTAAGACCTTCAAATTGGTATATAATATGTCCCAAAATACCTCATATAACACACGAAATATATTGCTCAAAAAGCTTTAATGACACACCTACTTGTCACCTATGTAGTCTGCGTAATCTCGCAAAACTGCAAATATCTCTCTACTCCAATACTATATCAATAAACTGTTGAATGCATTAGAATCTAGGCTCGTAGATCTTCAATTTGATATGTATATTATCTCGTCATTCCAAGTATATTGGGAAAAAATCTCTGCTACATTTGACCTAATTTTCAGCACATTTATGAAGGTAACTTGTGATGACCTTTGCCAACTTTTGTTCCACAACTCGTTTGACTTAAAAATGTAAAACACGACTATCATACAACTAAAATAACTCATAATATAACCTTCTTATCATGTTAAGATCCATAGTTTCACCCCAAAGAACATGTCATAACATTTCCAACTTGTCGACTTTTGACGAACCTTATTTTTTGTTTAGCTTCTAAGCTTTCCAACCCTCTTGGTACTTGTTATTCATGATATTAAAGAATTGTAACCTCCAAGATAACATAATTAACTTACTTTATGTATTTTCAAATATGATATCATTTCTAATCTTACATCAATTGACTTACGAATGCTCTCACGTACGAAAATATAAGGTGTAATATCATTCCCCCTTTGGAACATTCGTCCTTGAATGTTGACTGATGCACCTATTAGTCTCATAATCTATAGCTTTTATGAATACTTTAATATTGTCCTTTCCATCTAGATAACTGTTTTGTGAATAAATCCAAAGGCCATGGCATTCCCCCCTTTAGGCTCTTTCTCACAACACAACTTGTGGTCGGAATCCTTCCAATCTCATAATTGTTGCTACATTCTGTGATGCAGCCAGTATGACTCTATCCTTTTATGCACCTATACGACTCTTCTATCCTTTTTTCTCAAGCTTTTAGCCAATCTCTAGGCCTCACTTTGGGAACATATACAGAACCTTGACAAGCTATCCCTTTGTGCATCTATAGGCGTACTGAAGTTCTTCGCTCGGTACTTTGTTGAACTTACGACTATTGCTATATCTTGTTTTATAGCCTTAGATATCTATTCTTATGGCTTTACTACAACTAAGTTGGTCATACTATACCATAACTCTTACTTCAGTTTATTATTACCGAGGTTTGTTACCCAACTCCAGGTTACTCTCTTGTTGCTTATCCTATATGTATAAATCTAACTCCTTTAATACTACCTCATTACTATTCATCTTAATAATGATGGCCTAGTCTCATCTCATACTTTGTAAATTTTATCCATCTATTGTTAATTTACCTTAATATTGATCAATAATCTACCAGTGATAACTTGAAACCTCTTACATAATACATTGTCACTAGGGCTCACGCCTCATGGTGGACCATCTGAAGTTATTTGCCTGATCCACATAGGGACAATACTATTCTTCAATAACCGTATTTCATAGCATCCCAATTTGATTCATCTTATAGGGGTATTCTAATCTCGTGCAATTCATGAAATACATTTTCTTTAAATCATGACTCAATCAAAGAACTAAGCATCATCCCCTTATCTATCACAATTACACCCTTATTCTACTACCAGGGAAACATTCCTTCTCTTCTAAATACACCTAGTCTTAGACTCCTATTAGTTAATTCAAGCTATACTGAGCTTTCTATAACTTACGGAAACTATCAGCTCTCTTGTTTTGGTGGGCTTAATCCCGAGGCCTTACCTATTTTTGTCACCTTCTCACTCATCTTTTCTTATACTTACTCCTATCTACCTAAAACCTTGTAGGTCTACGATACTTTAGCTTGCGACCTATACATATCTATTTGTACTTCTCGTAACCTTCCTTTAACTTGCTAGTCCTTTCGTGCCTTCTCAGTTACCTTAAACATAAGCAATTGCTTTTCCTGGTCGTTCTGTCACTTGCTGCATGAATGCTTGGCTTATCTTAGTGCCCAGGAATTCTAGAATTTCCTGTAACTCATATGATCTCAAATATCACTTTTTATTTTTACTTCCCGTTCATTAGTTATGATAGGTGCCAATTTTTTATGGAGTGCATACAATGTTGTAGTGAGACTATTGTTACAAAATCATTTCCTCTTTAGGTCACTATGCTTAGGTTGAAGCCTTCTTCCTTATTTTCTCAGCTAGTCTTTCGTTGTAGTACTTAGGGGAGACCCTTTGACTCATGTAAAGCTACAAGCTTATTACATCGTACACCCGAAGGAAATTTTTGATGTTCTTGCTCGCCTATAATTATCCCTAATTATTTACCTCCGCGCCCTTGTGCTCGTAAGGTTTCTTCTTAACGGAAATTTTGACTGTCTTTGTAGTAGCACTCTCTTTTATTTTCGTAACACTTATACGTACCTTTAATTACCCCAACTCCTATCTGAATATTTCTCAAGGATTATGACGTCATATCTGCAAGATTGAATTCACTATGTTGGGGTTTACTACATTTATCTTGCACAATCTATTGATTTTTCTATATCCTCTTGTCTATCCATAACTGTACTCTTCCTGAATTAACTACTAACTACTCGTTGGTCCATTATCATATCTATATTATGTGTTATCTCTCTTGGGTTATGTCCTTTGTCTTAACTTACCCCTCGCACTGGCTTCTTATGTGTCAAGTGTTTATTCATACTTCTTTATCGATAACATCCTGGCAGGGAACTCTTATCGTCTCTCCTCGGCATCGTGCTTGGATAACGTTCTAGAGTCGCGCCTTTACTATTCCATAGTTACCTCTTCATCTTTGGCATTTTTTTTCACATCTTCATTGATATCTTACTCACCTTGCGATAACCCTTTTGTACCAAGGATAACAAAATTCCTTATGCATGAAGGTGACACCTAGTGTAACTGGAATACTTAGTCCCTTAAGCTTAACTCTGCTCATAGTGCTTGCTTTGGGGAAGAGTCTTCCTAAATGACCTTTAAAGGTTATTCTTTTTTTGTCCATTCTATTATTGCTGGAACGCGATCTCTAAAATTTTCACGATGTCGACTAGTATCAAATACTTCCGATCCCTAATTCATGTTCAGTTTATCTTGTTTAGCCCATACAGATTTCATTACTCTGGGGGTCTAACTTTTCCTTCTGGTAATCATGTTGGATTCACCAACTCATTTCTCGAAATGAGGATATGACTTTAAGGTTTATACTCTTGTATTGTCTCAAGGCCTATCTACTCTTGTCCTTTCCTTCACTTGACTATAGACTCTGTCATTCTTTCATATTTTGATATACTGTTATCACCCATTTATCACATCTTACTCATAATACTTCATTTACTCTCTTTTTATTCTCCAGCTAATATTTATGTCTATCACTTTATTCTGAAAACTTCAACAAAATATTCTTTCACTTTTAGCTCCCCTTGCTTTATCTCACTAGCTCATCGAGACTCCTAACATTCTCTCTCCTTTTTTTCTAGGGAGGGGAGTCATACTAAGGTAAATATTTATCCCTTCTAGGATTCCACTGCCTATCTTCTGAAATTTCTAAACATTCTAGTATTCATATTTGACTGTACTATTCTAGAGTGCACCATCTGGGTGTCTCACAAGGAGAACTATTACCACGTTTGCAATATCCTTCGAAAGTGTGAGCTAATGATTGCAATCTATCCACAATTTTGGGTTACTCTAACCCTAACTGGATCCTGATATCCCATCCTTCTCTTAAACTATATCTGTTAGCTCCCATATGGAATAACTGAGACGAGTGTTGCCAATTGTATATATCTCTATTACTATTGAAAATAACTTAGAATGCTTATATTTCTCTGCCTGAATTATAAATACTGATAATATTCACTAACTGGTTACCTCGTACCCTTCTTTACCTTGCTTCTTTTACTTGTTGAAACTTGAATCTACCTTCTGATTCTCTTATTGCTTTTTACCATATGGGTGTATAGATATTCATGCCTTAGGGCTCCTTATTAATAAGCTTACATGTCTTAGTACACATATGATCTGCCAAAGACCTCACATTTACTCATCATAAACATGATGCAAAATCGAGTTCCTCTGGCTCAACTCTTCCATAGCCACATTCAATCTCTTACCAACTATATTTTTTGATATGGGTATCCTTGTATCACGAATAAAATAGAATTTAGGAGTTTGAATTCTTACAACTGAGCTCTACCACCCTACTGCTTATAAGTGTGGTGCAAAACACACCCATAAACAAGACTCTACTAGACATGAATTGTAGACTCTCTAGGATAGAACTGCTGTGATACCACTTTTTATGACCCAAATCGGAGGGCCGCGACAGGCACTAGGTGCCTTACTTAATCGAGTACCAACATAATGTATATTTCTTATCACACAATCATAGGTAAATGGGCCAGAAGGACCGTCATGAGATAACCGAAATAAAACATAAGGGAATACTAGATGTAGGATGACCCAACATGATATAGAAACTTATACATGTGACATACAGGCCTAGAAGGCCGACATGATCATTTGCACACTCAAAACATAGGACGACAAGAATATACAAGTATACATATACATGACATCTGTCTACAAGCATATAAGAGTACATAAATGTCATAAAGGTTGGGACAGGGCCCCGCCATACCAATCAATACATGTCCAAATCATACTGACCAAATAGGCAACTCCGAAGCAAGTGAAGTGCACCAATACCTCCTATTATACTGATAGTCTACTAGTAGGACTATCAACCTATCTATCAGGACCTGCGGGCATGAAACACAGTATCTCCAGGCAAAAGAGACGTCAGTACAAATAAATTACCGAGTATGTAAGGCATGAAAGAAGTATATAAAAGATAAGAAAGAAACATGGAGTAAAGAACTCAACATGTAAGTCTGAATAGTTCTGTGAATCATGAAACATTTATAATGTCATGCATATGCATATAAGCGTCATATCATGCATAGGTATATGGGTACATAACATCATCAAGCCTTTGTGGGCATCCAATCATATCATCTCGGCCTCTGTGGGCGAAATCATCAACGTGTACCAACTGATCAGGTGGTGGTGCATATATAACTCCATAAACTTTCCCCTACCCTTTATACATATACTATACGCGTATATAATGCCATTTTGTCATGGGTCAATATACATGTATAAATGAATGCAAGTCATAATGAAACAAGTCAATAAGATCTCTCCAGAATGTCCGGAGACCCATAAACATACGATATGATAGTTGGACATATGGAGAATCAAGAACATAGGCAACCCTAGTACTTATAAGAATAGAATCATTTGTGAAAGTTGCGTGCTTGCTCATTTCGTTGTATCATATGGATCATGCCAAAAGGAAAGAAGGGATAACCTTAACATACCTTAATGCCGTTGAATCTGTAATACCTTCTAAGAAATTTTTCAAACAACTCAACTCAATATGCCATGGCATAACATAAGGAGATTCAAAATCAGTGCTGAGTAAAGGCTAAGTCTGCAACTTAAACTAGTAGTTCGTTTATGTAAATTTGGACAATATCTCTCCTGTAACAAGGGCCTCCTCCAATACCATATACCAACAAAAACAACCAGAGCAATACAATTAGAAATTCAAAAACAACCTAACTACAATTTGGGACCTTTAATACAACAAAAACCCCAAATATACCATAACACACCCAATCAGCAAGTTATCAATTAGCCTGAAATTGCAACGACGAGTGACCAGCCCACCACCCTACCACATGTGCCGTTTATACATGGCCTTTATCCTTCAAAACTTTATAAATAAGCAGCACTATAGGCCAACACGAGTGTACTACAAAACAGTCCACTAAAAGTGAAATAAATCAAACTCACGGCTTTCGATCACCGTCCTATGAGTTCTAACTATTAGGAATCGTATTTATCCACATTCCTTGATAGTAAAAAGCTTAAATATGGAAAGTAGGAATTTTCGTAACTATGAAGTACCTTCCAAAACTCAAACTACAAAGGAAAAGAGAGGTGGTATAGGCGATACTTATATCGTAGGGATCGTTCTAATGTTATCGCTTCTTGATTTTGTATCCAGGATGTTAATCTTCTTTGAAATCCTTGTAGAGAGGTTAAGGGTAAGTTTATAGGGATCATCTGGTCATTTTTATGAAAAATAAAGAGAAAGATGATATAAAACCTATATATATCAACTTTTGAAAAATCAAAGAGGTGCTAGCTTGGCACCCTAGCATTGACCCTTCTTCCGACGCTTATATCATTTTATCCGGATATCGTATGAATGAACGGTTAAGAGAGATAGAAACTACATTTCAATACCTTTAAGTTGGTATATAATATGTCCCAAAAAGACCTCATATAGCACACGAAATGTTTTTCTCAAAAATCTTTAGTGACACACATACTTGTCACCTATGCAGTCTTGCAAAACTACAAATATCTCTCTACTTTGATGACGTATCGACAAACTGTTTAATGCGTTAGAAACTAGACTCTTAGATATTCAATTTGATATATGGAGCATCTCGTAATTCCAAGTATATTTGGAGAAACATTCTGCTACATTTGACCTAATTTTCGACATATTTATGAAGGTAACTTTTGATGACCTTTGCCAATTTTTATTCCACAACTCGCTTGACTTCAAAATGTAACACAAGACTATCATATGACTAAAATAACTCATAACATACCCTCCTTGTCATGTTAAGAACCCTAGTGTCACCCCCAAAGTACATGTCATAACATTCCCAACTTGTCGACTTTTGACGAAACTTATTTTTCGTTTAGCTTCTAAGATTTCCAACCCTCTTGGTACTTTTTATTCATGATATTAGAGATTTGTAATCTCTAAGGTAATATTATTAACTTACTTTATGTACTTTCAAAAAGGATATCATTTCTGAGCTTAGATCAATTAACTTATTGTTGATACCCAATTTTTTCCTATGGATTTTATATATGCAAAATACTTTCAAAATAGCATATATATGCATATATAAGTATGCCCAAGTGTTTTAGTATTTTTTCTAATTTTTAAATCAATTTATTGCCCATTCTAGCAGTACTAAAACTAATAGTTATTCCCAAAATCATCATTTTGGTGAATAACTTATTTTATTCTCACATTTATATCAAAATATAGCTAAGGTAATATTTGCACATTTTTACAAATTCATTTAGTATTTTTAAGGCTAAATTGCATATAATTGCAATTTTAGCCTATTTTAAGATTCAATTGCATTTTATACTTATGAAATTAGTTCCAGTATTTTTAATGTAATATTTATATATTATTAATTAAGTTAGTACCTTTAATTTATTTTCAGAAATCATGTTACTTTTTTTATAAAAATAAAAAAGGCAAAAACTGGCTATTTAAAACCTAGCCTTATTTCATTTCAATTATAGCCCAAATCAACCCCCCAATTAAACCCCAATTCCAATTCAAACGGACCAGCCCAATTACCTGCACCTAACCCGTTTATTTTACTCGCCCGACTTCCCCTTTTGATCCGGGCCGTTGATCACTTTGATCAACGACCATAATTCCCCCTTTCCTTTTTTTTAATTCAACAACCCCCACCAACCCTATCCCATTTCTCACCAACTGCCGCCTCTGAAATCCCTCTCCTCTCCCAAACTCTCTCGAATGTTCTCAAACCCTAATCGCCTCCTACCGTCTTCAACCTCAAAATCACCGGAATCCATAGCTTCTCAGGCCTTGGAAGCCCTATACCCACCCCTCCTTGCTCTTATACACTCAACACTTAGAGGGTAGAGGTCTAACCTCGAAGGTTTTCGTTCAAATCTTTGCCGGCTGGAGGTCCTACAACCATCTCCAGCTTTGCTCCGGCGTATCCTGGTCTTATGAGCCTGTCTCTGACTTCTCCGACTCAGATCGGACCTCTTCAAAGACTTTCTCGTTTTAGGGTTCCTCTAAAACCCTAACTATTCGAGGTTTTCTCCGATTTTCTTAGATCTGTTATATATCTACGCTCTATTTGAGTTCTTGAACGATTCCCCCAACTTTTCTTTCAAAAAATGACTTTTAAAGTTACTTCTTTCCGATTTAGGGTTTTCTGAAAATGTTCGAAATATTTCTCTGACTTTTCTTTTCCTTTTCTTTATGTGTATTTGTCTATACTATGTTCTTATGTTTTCCTTTCTACCACGCATATTCTTCTACTGTGTTCTTATGTTTTCCCTTTATCATGCATGTTCTTCTACTCTGTTCCGTTCTTTCTTCTACTATGTTTCTATGCCATGTTCTCACATGCTTTCTCGCCATGTTCTGCTATTTTTATGATATGCTTCGCCTACTGTACCCTTCTACCATGTTCTTAAGTGTTTGTTGTTCTAAGTTCCTTCTAAAAGATCTGTTTAAGCATGTTCTCCTCTACTGTTTCTTGTACTCTCATTATGCTTCAAATTAGTTCTTCACTCTTTTTGCTTGGAACTTTCTACGGTATTTGCTTGTTTTCTCATGAGTTTCTGAAAGAAATCTCTGTGCCTGTTTTGACTACTTGCTTCCTCACCTCTATACTCGACTCGAGGTGGAAACCCTAGAATTGGGGGTTCTACCTAGGTTTGATCCTGTGATTAAACTAGGGTTCTATTTTAGAACCCTTAACTCTCTCAGACTAATCTCTGAGTCTATGAACTAAGTTTGAATTTCTTTGTTTGCACACAATTCTAAGCTTTTTTAAATTCTTCTACACTAGATTCTTCTACTGATTGGCATGACAATCTCTCTTTCATGTTTAAGTGTATCTGTATGCTTTTATATGTGTGGTGAATCTTTCTTCAAAATGGTTTTCCAACTTATGATTGATTCAGAATCCCTTTTTAATAGGTCTGATTGATTGTTACTGATTTTCCTTAAGTGAAACCTTTCTTCACCTTTTTTGACTGGGTTCATTCATACAAAATCTTTGGACTTCTGATTTCTTGGCTGTTAACTGATTTCCTTGCCTTATTTGCACAAACCGTGTACTGTCAAGACTTTGTCCTTAAATAGACCTTTATGTATTTACCCCTATTATACCACTCTGAAAAATGTTTGATTAATCTCTTTCCTTAATTATTTTTACCCGTTTGAAACTGAATCCCTTAATTAAATGGAAACCTTGTGTAATTGATTGACAGTCAGTAACTATTTTCTTACCTTATTTCTGTTTGCTTTCTACACTATAAAAGGCACGAACCCTTTTTCATAAACACACTTTCACACTTCAGACTTCACAAACACACAACCTCTTCTGAATTCATACTTAGAGTGTTCTTGATTCTTGTCTGCACTTTGGCTTTTACAAAACTACTGCTTTCTTCTTTACTTGTCCTTTTGAAACTGGTATGTCCTAACTTAATTTTTACCATCACCCTAATGTGTTTACTTACAGTCTTTGTATCCATGTCTACTTTATTGTTTTCTGTAAAATTTAGCATCTAACTTAATATGCCTATGTGCTATTGCTTGCTTCTTTTTGTGATCACTTGCTCCATGTCCCATTACCCCTATGTGTTTGTAAGTCGAGACTTAGGGCATGGCAACAAGAATTGTTGTCCATGAACTGAGTTTTGAACCCTTGAGGTCTGAACCTCTAAGTAGGTTGGAGGGTGTGCCAGTATGTCTCATTACTGGTATGCCCCTTTCCCTGCTCTTCCTGCAAATTCCCTACTCCCCTATTATCCTATATGCACGGGTTTTAAGTTACTTCCTTCTCCTTTCCCATTTTAGAATTCCCCTTCTGCACTTACACTCACTCTTAGCTTCTATGTTCTGCCCCCTCCTGTGAGCCTTGCCTTGGGACCTTGAGTTCCCTCTGAACTTGGACACCTAAGGGCTGGCCCTTCCACACTGCACTATGACTTAATCCTGCAATGCATTTGGGTGTGAGCACTGCCCGGAGTCCATTTGAGGCTCTTAGGGAACTCTGACACATCCAAATGAGAGAAAGGCTTTGAATCATGATCTTTTTGGAGTTGGTTTACTTCATACTTCAGACAGGAAGTCTGAATCTGGCTCTCCTTCGTTGTAATTTTTCAATTCCTAATGTATTTTTATATTTCGTTCCGGGCTGTAATAACTTTGTAATAAACTATTTGGGATGGATAGTGAAAAGAGGGAGGGAATCACGCATGCAAAGGGTAGATATCCTGCTCATAGGGAATTTCTGATTTCTGCATACCACATCGATATCCTGCCTATAGGAATTCTGCACTTTCATATGTAGATAACTTGCCTATAGGTTGCTTCTAAAATTCTGTATATCATATAGATAACTTGCCTATAGGTCACTTCTGAAATTCTGCACATCATATAGATAATATGCCTATAGATCTTTCTGAATTTTGCATATGCATCTATCACTAGGCAAACGTGTTTATAGGTCTTAAATAATTAACTGCATTTAGATATCATGTTTATGAGCTTAAACGAAGTGCATCATTTAGATACTAGGCCTGTAGGATTCCTGCAATCTTGCCATGTCTGTAAAAGTGTTTAAAATTAGCAAAAACTAGAAAGCATGCCTATAGGAATTAACAACCCAGTATGAAACGTTTTTTCGTTCACTTATAAGTTTAAAATCAGTAATGTCATTGTCTAATATCCGCAGAATCTTTTGTCAAAACTCGTCTTTCCTAAATAACTGACGACCTCTTCTAAAGTCAGTACACTTCATCTTTTCTGAAACCAATAGATATCATGCCTATAGGTTTCGTCTAACACTTAGGCTAGCCATAAGGTAACTTATCAGATTTTATTAACTACAACCAATAGGCAGGCCTGATTTGGGCTTCTTATCTGAATTATGTAATGAATTAGTCTGCCGCAGCTTGTAAGTTTAATCAGACCTTAATCAGTACGTGCAAGACATGCTAAACTATATGCTTTCTTTGATTTAAGGAGGTATGTTTGAGCTTTATTTGTTTATGTGTCCCCCATACTTGTTATACATGCTTTTGGTTGTCGCCCTAATATTTTTACCTTTTGAAACCACAAATAAGCCAACTTTTCCCCCATTATAGGATTAGTAGTCCCAAGTACCTCCGGGCTGATAGGATTGGGGCGGGTAATAGCATGCAATAAGTAAACGAGACTATTCCACACTTTAATACATTAATGGGGTGGGAAAGGGTAGATATGGATATGATGACCACGCGATAACGTCACGTGTAACCCCTCGTCGAGGAGCGATTACTGGACATTGTGTGGGGTGATCCATATTATTTATAAACCTAGGACCCCCCCCTTTCCTTTACTTGTTTATTTTGTTGTTTACCTTTTAGAATTTCAAACCGTTTTTCTCAAATTTCAGCTTGCCTTTCACTTCTTTTAAATTTAATCTATTTGCAACCATTATGTGAAAACTCCCTCATATTTGAAACTCTTACTTTCTTACTTAAAGTCGCAATTATAGTATGGCCGGGAACCATACTAGTGAATTCTGAGGGGTGCCTAACACCATCCCTTTGGGACAATTTCAAGCCCTTACCCTATCTCTGGTTTTTCTAAATCAAACTCTTCTTAGTGTCCTAATGCACTTTAATCATTAGGTGGCGACTCTTCTCTTTTAATACCCGTTAAAAGAGTTGTCAATGTCATAAACCCGATTTCACGAGAAAAAGGGGGCATGACACTTATGAATACTCTCACATATGAAAATATGAGGTGTAATATTTTCCAACTCAAATCACTAATTAAATGACAAAAATAATGATGGATTCATGTATAATATCCAAATATGAGTTAGAATTACTTTCCCCGATGATTTCCGGAAAATGCCTTGAAAAATTGCCACAAACTGAGCTTTCTATGTCAAAAGATGAAGAACGAAATAAACCCTTGTCTCTAGCACTTTTCAGCCCATCGAGCCATTAGCCGCATCTACGGCTCTGCAACTACGAAATTTACAACGCTGGTGCGGCATACCCTTATGCCTAAAATCTCCGACGACCGGACACCCTAAGCACATCTGCGCTTGCACATCTACGGGAGACCAGTCGCTTCTGTGTATCACTGATAGCACATACGGTCCTAGCTAGCTAGCCCGACCCTCGCTTATGTGGCTCTAGGATCACTTCTGGTGTGCCGCACCTGTGATCCAAAGCGTGCAGGTGCGATTGCACCAGTTTCAGAAGCTTCAGTATTTCAACCAAGACCACAATGATCTGATTTTGATCTGATTCTCCCTGCTAACCCTCGGGACTCCGTCCGAATATACCAACAAGTTCCAAAACATATAATGTACTTACTCGAGGCTAAACATCACGCCAAACAACATTGATTCTATGAATCGCAACCCAATTAAAGCCTATTAAAACTATGAACATACTACTTCGAAAACTAAAGCTGATTCATACCAAAACAACTCCAATTGATCTCAAATATTGCATACAAGTCATAATAACATGGGACCTATTCCAACATCCGATATCAAAATCCGACCCGGATATCAATAAAGTCGATTTCCGGTCAAACTTCTCAACCTTCCAAACCTTCATCTTTCTAACTTTCGTTGATTCAAGCTGAAACGACCTATAGACCTCCAAATAAACATCCGAATACGCCCCTAAGTCCAAAATAACCATACAGAGCTATTGGAATAGTGTCACGACCAAAAATCCCTTTGAAGGAGTCGTGATGGCACCTAGTCTCTAAACTAGGTAAGCCCAACATTTACAGAAATAACATTAATATTTACTGACTTCAAGTTAAATAACTTTCAATAAATCACAATTCCCAAAACTTATGGTACAAGTCATAAGCCTTTCCAAGAGTAGCTATACAAAATAAATACAACACTATTCCAGAACGAGAAGGAATCAAAGGAACGTAATTACAAACAAAGGTGACTCCAAGTCCTACGAACGCAGCAACAGGTTACCGTGAGTCTCCACCGCGATGACCCGTACAACTACTATCGATCAATACCTAGATCTGTACAAATAAATTTATAGAAGTGTAGTATGAGCACACCACGGCGGTGCCCAGTAAATATCAAGACTAACCTCGGTGGGGTAGTAACGAGGAACAGTCAAGACACCTACTGGTCAAATGAAATGAACAGGATATGACAATAAAATATCGAGATAAAGATAATGAAGGTAATACCAACTACGAAGAGAAATCAAAATACAAGCAGTAGGAACAATAATAGGAAGAACACGTGTAGTAACGAACGATAACCAAATAAATCAGATAACCAAGTAAAACAGATAACCAGGTAAATCAACATTGACATAACCGGAACAAAGACAAGTACGAATGTATTCAAATAAAGAAGGCCATGCCAACTCAATCAATCAGGTCATGTCTAGCACACAATCCCGACCATCTCAACCCTCGATTTCCCATATCATAATCTCAACTTTCGAACCTTCGGCACACATGGCACCTTGTGCCCTCTTATTTTCCATCTCACTTTTTAACAACAAAATCCACATGCTATACAATACATAATGTCCGTACAATGCACTCAATATGTCCAAGAAGTCCCATTTACCTAATATAAGTAAAATTACAATTTCTAAACTAATTAGGAAAACTAGCGAGAAAGGATAAAGTTATTTCTTTTGAAATCATTTGAGTAGAGAAAGTGCCCTTTTTTAATTCAAAATACAACATCGAATGGATTATTACCTTTAACATGAGAGTTAATAACTTAAGACTTAATTGAAATTCCTTTTTTAAGTAAAATACAACCTCAGACAATTTAAGGGGATATAATTGAGAAACTAATTAAATTAAGGGTGTAACAATTATTGAAGTTTGAAGTATTGGAATGTGTGTGTGTGTGTGTGTGTATATATATATATATATATATATATATATATATATATATATATATATATATATATATATATATATAGTTATTGAAAATATTGTAGGTTCTAACACAAAGGATCACAGCAATAAAGGAATTTAAATGGTTTAAACACTTGAATTGATAACAACAAATAAACACAGCAGTAGAAAGTGCACGGCATCACCTTTGTGCTTCTACTCTCATTTTCACCATAAGAATCAATATTCACTTTATTCTTCCTTGTTGAGGCGTGCAACCCGATGCCAATCATATAGTATTGTTACGGCATGCAACCCGATCCAAATCATATAATATTATTGCGGCGTGCAACCCGATCCAAATCATATAATGATGTTGAGGCATGCAACCCGATCCAAATCATATAATGATGTTGCATCATTCAACCCGATCCAAATCATATAATAATGTTGCGGCGTGCAACCCGACCCCACCTGTCCACCCTTATTACTCCTTGTTGTGGCGTACAACCCGATCCCATATAACATTGTTGCAGCATACAACCCGATCCCATATAATATTGTTGTGGCGTGTAACCCGATCCCAATATACAACTCAACACCAATCACAAAAGAATCCCGGCAAGGGAATAATAAGGAAATAACAATATCCTGACAAGGGAGTCAACAACAAGAACAAACACATCCCGACAAGGGAACCAACAGTAATAATTAAATATGTCCTGACAAGGGAATCAACTATAACCAAACTTGTACCAACAATTAACTTCACAATGAAACCTCAACTAAACAACAAGACATAATAAGCACGTAATAACTACACTGGTAACCATAACAATTGGACATGTAACCTATTTGCACGAAGTCATAGAGGAACTCACAATCAAGAAGTATCAAAACAATAAGAAGGCAATCACTTCAATTAAGGCAATTAAGGGTCAATGCAACACGTAAGAATTAGAGGAAAACTAACAACATATTATGGAGAATATAGAGACAATTTAAGCAATTATTAAACCCAATCATAATGGAATACTTTCCACATATTGAACGTAAGGACCTAAGAACCCTAGAGCATATTTCCCACAAATAAGTCCAAGCACACACTCGTCACCTCACATGTATAGACTACAATTAACAAAGAAGACTCAATCCTAAGGGGAAGTCCCCCACACAAGGTTAGGCAAGATACTTACCTCAAAGACGACAAACCGATACTCTAAAATGCACTTCTCGGGTGAAAAGACCTCCGGACTGCTCAAATCTAACCAAATATGACTTGAATACATCAAACAATGCAAGAGAAAACAATTCCAATTAACAAAACTATGATTCTTATACAATTTGCAAAAAGTCAACTTCCTAGGCCTGCACCTCAGAACCTGACAAAATTTACAAAATCTAAATACCCATTCCGATACGAATTCACCCATACAAAAATTATCCAATTCCGATACCATTTGGTCTTTCAAATCATCATTTTACATTTTCAAAAGATTTCATAATTTTCCCCAAATTTTCCTTTAGATTCACATGAATTTGATGTTAAATTTAAGATATAATCACAAAATATAGTTGGAAATCGATTAGAGACACTTACCCAATGATTTGGCATGAAAATCTTCTCTCAAAATTGCCCAATCTCGGAGTTAGGGTTCAATAATATGAAAAATGAGCAAAAACTCGGAATACTCAGCTTTTAGCAGGCTACAGATGTCGGATTTGCGCACTGCGAGTTTGCAAATGCGAACTCGCAAATGTGGAGAAAGCTTCACAAATACGAAGCCTAGAATTACCCTGCTAAGGTCGCATTTGCGATAAAAACCTCGCAAATGTGATGGTCGGCTACTCGCAAATGCGACAGCCTCATCGCAAATGCGAAAGATGCCCAGTCACCCAGGCATCACAAATGCGATGGTTCCTTGCAAATGCGATGGCCGCATTTGCAACCAGAGCATTGCAAATGCGAAGAAACTAGAACCAAAAAATTAAAATTCATGAAAACCATTCTGAAATCACTCCAAAACTCACCCGAGCCCTCGGGGCTCCAAACCAACTATACACACAAGTATAAAAACACAACACAAGTTCGCTCACACGCTCAAATCATTAAAATAACTTCTAAGACCACAAATCGGATGCCAAAATTCATCAAAATTAAACTTAAACTTCAAGAATTTCTAGAATTGCAACCAAACATCCGAACCATATCAAATCAACTCCAAATGATGCCAAATTTTGTAGATGAGTCTCAAATAACATAAGGAGTTGTTCAAACTTTCGGAATTGCATTCTGACCTCGATAACACAAAAGTCAACCATGGGTCAAACCCCTCCATTTTCCAAACTTCAACTTTTCCAACTTTCGTCAAAATGCCTCAAATTAACCTACGAGCCTCCAAATCCAAATCCGAACACACGCCAAAGTCCAAAATCACCATACGAAGCTACTGACATCATCCAAAACTCATTCCGGAGCTGTTTACTCCAAGATCAAATTCCTACTGCTTAAGCTTCCAAAACTAGATTCCTTCTTCCAATTCAACTCCGATTTATCCGGAAAATGAATCCAACCATGTGTCACACCTCCTTTTTTCTACACCCCGTAAGGGTATAAGGGAGTTTTTCCAATTTAAGTGACAATCGAAACGGGATTTATTATTAAAAGATTCAGAGTCGCCACTTGGGAGATTTATGGTGTCCCAAGTCACCGGTTGAATCCCGAATCGAGGAAAAACTTGACTCTGTATTACATTCCGCGAACCAAAAATCCGAGTAAGGAATTCTGTTAACCCAGGAGAAGGTGTTAGGCATTACCGAGTTTCGTGGTTCTGGCACAGTCGCTCAACTATTATAATTGGCCTATCATCTGATTTTAGTACATGTTTTAACCTATGGTACAATTTTAAACCTTTAACCGCTTTTATTCATTTTTAAAGAAAATTGCAACGTCATTTAAAATATGTTTAGAACCACGTCACATAAATGCACCCGCGGTCCACGACACATTTTACCTAACGTTGTTGAGATTTAGATTTGGGTCACATAAATGTGCACCCGAGTTTAAGAAAGTAGATTATTAAAAGTACGCGCCTAAAGCAACTACGCGTTTGCACTTTGCGAGGGCCATGAATATTTACTAAATGACAAGCCTTGTTCTAAGGTTGAGTTAAAAATTAATCCACACGAGGGCCACGCCATTGTGATCTTGTTCGGCGCGGCGTGCCTTAATTCTATATTTTATAGGCATTCGAACCTAAGCTTGAAGGGCCATAGGCTATTTGATTATCTACTATGGCTCACCTCCGTATAGATAAAAGGTAAAATGTTTAAAGGCGGCTATGAGTGTAATTACTCTAAATGTTATAGTGAATGAGCATCCCTGTACAATTACTCCCAACAGTTGGGCTTGAAAGAAAGGCCCAATGCCCTAAAATCTCGAAGCCATTACTACCAACTACATTCCGACACACGAATTGGGCCATAAGAGACTAGTGAAAGGCCAGCCCAGTGATTGAAAATTACGGTTAATATCATGCAAGCCACATATTGATCAGTCATTAGCGATAGACCAAAACAACAACACATACCCATTTGAGTTCAATCCCAGGATAAGTGTGCATATTCGGGTTTCCAGATTTATAAGGTTTTAAAGCAGTTGGAATAACAGATAATCAATTTAATCAAATACTCTTGAATTATCAACTCATTGGTTTGTTATACTTAATGTCAAATCTGTAACTAGCTTTAGACAAAAGAACCATGAGACTTCAATGTTATTTAAACCCACATGAAGCAGTAGGCGTAATCATATAAAGCGATAGAATGAAAACACATTTAATCGATTTTTGGACTTGTGCTTCAATGAACCATATCATTTCTGCTCCTATAGCAAAGACTTTACATCCATTGACAAAAAAAACCTCATTTTCATGTAAATGTATGGGTCATTATCTTTTAATTGAATGAATCCTAATGCTTTGAATAAAGATGACAAACTAGAGATAAAAACAAACTTAATCATATAACTGAACATATGCATAACCAAAATGTCTTAAACAAACAGTCCATATACACAGTCTCTCACATGTTCAAACCAACGAACAATCCATAAATCTCTGACTAAACAAAAGGGCAGTATGAATCCCCAAAATACTACTACTATACTAAGATGAACAAACTAGGCTGAATATCATTACTCTACTCTATATGTTTCCAGGAAATCTTAAATAGATAATTGACATTAAAGATTTAAAGAGAAACAGTCATTCATTCATGAAAAACTTCTGGCAATTACAACTTTCATTTTTGCATTTCAACTCTTAGAGAATCAGGAATACCTGGAAAAAGAAGTAACAAAAAGGAAATAAGGATTAGTAAGCTCAGCAACAACGCTGAACAACCCAGATTCAGCCAACTTTCAGTGAAATCGACTCAAAATCAATGAAACAGTAGCTAGAGCACAGAATCTACCCAGACATTGTAGCCCTCTCTATGTTTCTCTATTTTTCAGTTCTTCATCCCTGCCTTCTAAGGCAAGTAAGAATGCCTTTATAGGCAAGTAAGTAGGGCACCTCTCAGATTTTAATTTACCCTCTTAGGTCCCTTTTAATTTATGCATTTTGCTTAAAAGTCCCTAGAATCTTGACTTGTTCCCAAGGTTCATACTACCAAGATCCTGAAATTCAAATTAAAACCCCACCCTAGAAGCTTCTATTTCAGTTATAGCAAGATTCCCTAACCCCAAATACCTAAACTACCCTCCTAGTACCCTGTAATTACTGTATGAAACCATGCGGGCCAAGTTGACCCAGAGTTTAGCCCCAAGCCGGACTGATCTTCTTTCACTTTGGGCTTTCAATTTACCAAAAACCCAAACCCATTCAGTAACTCCTAATTGACCCAACCCAAAGCTCAAATAGGTAGAAAATATGAACCAAGCAGTTTTGAATTGAAAGCAGAAATAATTGAAAGAAAACAAGAACTACTAACACTGAGCACGAGAATTAAATAAACGTAGCTAGCATGCTCTTGCTTTAATCACCAGCAGAAATTGTTTCAACAAACAAGTACTGACCAAGAACAGAAAAAAAAATGCATGGAGGGATGTGACGACGGAGTGAAGAATCAAAAGAACGGGGAAAAGGAGAAAACGAGGGTACCTATTCAACAGCTGAACATGGACCAAACTTGAAGGAACTCTGACTCATCGACTTTGAGCTGAAATTGGTCTCAATCAAGCGTTCTTGTCAAGAACGGACGAACGAGATCAGTTTCGACTTTAATCTTTAGCCCCAAACTGGATAAATCTTTTCGTCTTCTTCCCTTTTCAAGTCCAGACTTGGCTCCGCTTAGTGACAATTTGGGGGTTATGGTAAGAGATTAAAAGTCAGGGATGAAGGAAGGTTGTGGAGCCAAATTTTTTGGAAGGAAAAAACGGAGTTCCTTTGCTCTGTTACAATGGTGGAACTTGGACTGCTAGGGTTTGAAGAACGAGAGAGATGAGAGAGATGAAAGGGATGAGAGAGATGAGGGCGTGTTTGGAACTGAATTGGTCGCTGTGTTTCAGACACTAATATGTAAAGAGGGGAGAGGTTTTGGGCCGTTGGATTGAAATGAATCAAGGGCTTAGACCAAATGGGGAGGGAAACGACGTCATTTAGTCGTCTGAAGAGAAAGGACTTGGGCTAGGTCCGGAATTGTTTGGACTAGGACTTTTAGGACGAGAACTGGCACAATTTTGGGTCATTTTAATTAAAGCAAACCCGATTTCCTCTTCTCTTTTTTTCTTTTTCAATTCATTTCAATTCCTTCTTTTTCTCTCTTTTTTTTCTCAAATTTAAACTAAAAACCCTAAATTAATTCTAAAAACCAAAATTATCCTACCAAATCATGTTAAACTCCAATTAACAATCAATGCTATTAATAGAATACCAATTTAAAGAAAATTCACAAAATTCGAAGCTAAAAATTAAACAAAGCAAAAATAACTCAATTTTTTTGTGATTTTTGTATTTTTTGTAAATTCCTAATTACTAAATAATTCTAAAATATGTAAAATTAAATCCTAAATGTAATGCATATTTTGTATTTTTTATGAATTAAAATGCACAGACAAAATGCAATCAATTAACATAAAATGCCACAAAAATTCACAAAATTATAAATACTGAAAGAAATTATTTTGTTTTGAATTTATGGGAGTAATTCATATAGGACAAAAATCACGTTCTCACACCATGCACACAAGTCGATATACATAATGTGAAGCTGCTTGTGATCTCAAACTGCCAAACCGGACGAAATTGAACAAAACGACCAGTCGGGTCGTTACAAACAGTCAAAACTCTATTCTGGAGTCGTCTACACAAAGTCAAACTACGATCAAGTCTTGCAACTTAAACTTCCAACTTTGGGACTAAGTGTTTAAAACTCACCCGAACAAAAATCAAATACCCTGGCAAGTCATATAACCACAATATAATATAGAGGAGTAAATAAGGGAATGGAGCTAAAATACTCAAAACAATTGGTCGGGTCGTTACATCAATTTGGCTAACTCTAGCCATTCTCAATAGAATTGTTTACCTGCAAAACAAAGAAAAGGTTAGAAGAAAATGAGAGGAAGATAAGAAGAGATTGGAGGCAAAAAGGTTGTCGATGGTGGTGTAGCAGTCATCGGACGAGGATAAAATCCAGCAGTGACTGGTAAAAAGCAGCAACAACAGTGCGAAGGGAAGAGGGTGAGAAAAGGAGAGGTGGTGAGTAGGAATGGACGTCCATCGGCCGGTGATCAGCTTCACAGGTGGAGATGGTAGTCAAGATCTAGATAGGAGAGGGAGTAGGAGTGGTGGCTAGATGAGTGCCAAAATAAAGAGAGAAGAAAAGAGTTATAGGGTTTTAAAACCTTTTTAGAAAAATCTGATATAGTGTTATTTTTATACGAGAGTGTGTGCTGGTATTTTTATAAAGGGTATGTGTAAAAAATACGTGGCCCTTATTTAAGAAAAAATAAAAGACAATATAAAAACAAAATATATGGTCAAAAGTGAAACCATCTTTTAAATCATGGGCAAAATCAAGTGCCATAATACTGTGTACTCTTTTTTTTATATGTGTATGTATGTATATCAATGTAGTGTAGTTATCTTATCTATTAAGCTTTAGGAAAAGACAAAACAATAGTCTTTAAATAAATAGACAACAACAACAACAAACATTGGATTTCTTGTAATAAATAGACTGTGCTATAAACTAGAAGATACAACAACAATAACAAAATCAATCCAGTAAAATTTCATAAGTGGGTCTGGGAGGGTAGAACGTACACAAACCTTACCCCTACACCTGAGGGGTAGAGAAAATATTTCCGAGAGACTTTTAGCTCGAGAAGACAAAAATAGATAATAGAATCTATGACAACAACAAAAATCAGAAAAATAATATAAGCATCGTAGGAAACAGAAAAAATATGGAATAGCAATAACAACAACCAGTAATAATATCATAACTTCCATATATAGTGATGTGGGAATAAAGATTAATGATCCTAAGGCTGTGGAAAAAGAATTCCTTACATTCTTTACAAAGCTTGTGGGTAAGGCAAATGGATTGATGCTCTACGCAAACTCAAGCATCATTAAAAAAGGAAATTGCCTCAGCTTAAAGCACCAGCAGGAACTAATAAAGGACAAAGCACAAGAGGAGATTGATGCAGCCATCAAGGATAAAGCTCCTGGAGTGGATGGGTTTCCTATAGAGTTTTTCACTAAGCAATGGGAGACTGAATCATGACATCTATGATGCAGTGAAACATTTCTTTCATACAGGGAAAATAATGACAACATAGAACTGCATTGCTATTAGATTGATCCCTAAGATTCCAGCACCAACTCAGGTGAAAGATTACAGTCCAATAGCATGTTGCACTATATTGTATAATATTGTTGCTAAGATATGACTAACAGACTAAAGAAAGTGATAGAGGTGACTATTGGGAACTCACAATCAGCATTCATAGAAGGAAGAAGTATTATTGACAACATCCTATTTAGCCATGAACTATTTAAAGGCTATAATAGGAAAGGTATATCTCCTAGATGTGTACTGAAAGTCGATATTAGAAAGGCATATGACTCATCGTACTGGAATTTTATCAGGTGTATGTTAGCAGACCTTGGATTTCCTTAACATTTTATCCACTGGGTCATGGAATGTGTAACCACAATGTCTTATTCATTGATTTTCAATGGAGGCCTTACCAAACCATTCTAGGCTAAGAGAGGAATCAGACAAGGAGACCCAATGTCACCCTATCTCTTCGTAATTGCAATGGAATACCTACAAAGGGGGATGAACCAGCTGCCCACGATCAAAGAATTCAAGTACCACCCACGATGCAAAAAGCTAGGAGTGACACATATCTGTTTTGCTGATGACTTACTCATGTTTTGTAGGGCAGATATTAATTCACTTACCATAATGCAAGAAACCTTTCAAAGGTTCTTTGCTGCATATGATCTATAGGCGAATGCAGAAAAAAGTTCTATTTATATTGCTGGTGTTCACAAGGATCTTAAAGACACATTGATAATCTTGCTAGGATATGCAGAGGGATCCCTACCATTCAAATACTTGGGAGTTCCCTTGTCTGCCAAGAAACTAAATATAGAACAGTACCTATCATTGGAGAAAATCATCGAAAGAGTAAACTGCTGGTCAAAAAAATGCTATCCTATTCAGGAAGGGTACAGTTAATCAAGTATGTAATCTTTGGTATGCAGACTTATTGGGCTCAAATCTTTCTACTACCCAAGAGGATTATGAAGTTGATTGAAACTATATGTAGAACCTATTTGTGAACTGGTACAAGTGGTACATCTAGGAAAACACTAATAGCATGAGACAAAGTTTGCCAACCAAAGGCTGTTGGGGGGCTTATACATCATCAACATGAGACTATGGAATAAAGCAACAATCTTAAAGCAATTATGGGCATCGACAAAGAAAAAAGAAGCACTCTGGATCAAATGGGCACACTTCTACTACATAAAGCAGAAATATATAAACACTATGACTACACCTAAGACAGCTGCTTGGGTGGTTAGGAAGATTATAGATGCAAAGCAAGTATTGATGCAGATGAACACAATGCAAGCCAACCTTAATGCCAAGCTAACAATAATGGAGACTGAGGGCAGATTTTAGATAAAGAAGGCATATACTCAACTGCTACCTCAACTTCCAAAGGTTTACTAGAAGAGTATTCATATGCACCCACAAATTTATCCTAGGTTCAAATTCCACTTGTGGCTGGCTATCCATCAAAGATTAGCTACTGTGGATCGACTGCAGAAATTTGGGATCCAAGTACCATTAGATTGTGCTTTCTGTGCATGGAGCAATCAAACATTTAGTCATTTAATGCTCTTGCACCAGCATACTATGGAGAAGAATGTTGAACTGGTTGGGCCATAATAGAAGAATAGGCAACTGGCAAACTGAGGTGGACAGGGTAAGCACCCTATCCAAGAGGAAAACTGGTATAGCAGCAATCGCCACCTCAGCATTTTCCATGGTAATATACTATATTTGGAATTAAAGGAACTCAATTAGATTCAACTTATACGGCTAAAATCGGAGAGCCCAATTTTATGATTATTATGATATCCCATAGCCCGTCTTCAAAAGGCTCAGGTCCAGTTCGAGGTTCGAACCCGAGGGTCCTATATGCTCGACCTCGAGGCAGAGTAAATCAACAGCTATGATGAATGAGTGAAAGATTCCCATGGCACATGATTAAAGCTGACCAAGTCTATTAGGCTAGTTCAAGCCCGTACCGTGGCATTAAATGGATGTACCAGCCATATATCTTTGTAATAAATGCACTTGTACTATGTTGGGATTCCCCCTGGTATATAAAGGGGACCCTTGTCATTTTGTAAAGGGCATATATTATTCACAACATTCAATACAAGAACATTCTCTGCTCTCTAACTTAAACATATTCTGTTGGTTTTACTACTTACATTTATTGCTTATATTTATTGTGTTCTATTTATTGTTCTTCATTTATTGCTCATTATTGGTCATAAAGAGCCTTCATCAAAGCTCTCAAACTGTTAGTTCTTCATCGGCTATCCATAGCTCAATATCGAGCTCGACCTCGAGGCCCTGTATGCCCAATCTCGAGGCCCCGATTCTCAGTCGCTCGGCCTAAACGCATTATTTTCAAGTTCTTATCTTATTTTCTAGTCTCACACTTAGCATCTACCACCTAACAACTAGCATAAAAATAGATCATGTATTTTTAGAACCAAAAAATCAAATCTAATTGTAATTACCATTTTTAAGGTAAACAGTTTGGCGCTCACCGTGGGGCTAAAAATAATAGTGATTGTTTTCTTGTTGATTTACTACATAACATAAGTTATTTTTCACACTTTTTCTTGTCCAAGAATCTTTGATTTCAGGTCAAAATGTCTAACTCAGTAAATGCATATGAAAACAACGGTCTTGAAGACCATGGAGAGAATGGCGTGGTCTGTTCTAGGTATTGGTGTACTACCACGAAACCCTGAGGATGCACCAGAGCCAATCCTAGCAGATGTGGTCTCACGCGATGCCCAACACGTCGATATAAGTTCCCACACTAACAGGAGCATACGCCAATGAGACCAACAAGAAGCTCAAAAACCCCCAGCTCGGGAGGAACAGTATGTTAGCCTTCACAATATTTTTGAGATGTTGTAGGCACAACAGCAGGTAATTGCTCAACTGCAAAACCACCAAAAAACCCCAAGTACAGCGGCTCCGGAAACGACCCCTCGAACCGAACAAGTACCTGAAAGGTTGAGCAACAACGGGTCAACAACCGACCCTACTATTATGAAGATGCTTGAAGACCTCACAAAGAGGATTGAGTCGGGCGAAAATATGAAAGAAGCCAACGAAAAAAAAGTAGAAACCTACAACTCGAGGGTCAATCAGATCCCGGGCACACCCCCGATCCTGAAGGGTGTCGATTCGAAGAAATTCATACAAAAACCATTCCCATCAGATGCCTCTCCAAAGCCCATCCCGAAGAAATTCAGAATACCCAATCTATCGAAGTACAACAGAACCTCGGATCCTAACGAGCACATCACAGCTTACACTTATGTCGTAAAAGGAAATAACCTGAAGGACGACGAGATCAAATCCATCCTGTTGAAGAAGTTCGGAGAAACACTTTCAAAAGGGGCCACGAAATGGTATCACAACCTAGCCCTAAATTCCATAGACTCATTTTCCATGTTGGCAGATTCGTTCATAAAGGCACATGTCAGTGCCATCAAGGCACAAGGAAATACGACGTCTTCAAAGTCAAACAAAGGGAAAACGAGATGCTGCGGGTGTTCGTATCTCACTTCCAAATGGAGAGGATGGAATCACCACCAATCTCTGATGACTGGGCAGCGTAGGCCTTCACCCAACGCTTGAATGAGCGAAGCTCGGTGGCTTTAAAGTAGCTGAAGCAGAATTTGATTGAAATCCCTGCCGTGACTTGGTCGGATGTCCATAATCGATATCAGTCAAAGATTAGGGTTGAGGACGACCAACTGGGAGCCCCCTCAATCTCGGTATATCCAAGCAGACTCCTGGCAAAGGAGCCAAAGCCAAACAAGGAAAGCTACCAACCATACACCGAAGATAGACGATCGAAGAATAGACTGAGGTCAGAATCCTTGGGGACTCATGAGCAGAGTCAAATTCAATAGGCACACATGACCGAGGAAGGTACCCCACCTGTCGGAATTCAACTTCAACATTGACGTTTCAGACATCGTTTCCGCCATTAGTAAAATCAGAGACACCAGGTGGCTAAGACCTGTGCTATCAGATCTGTCGCAGAGGAACCCCAACTTAGTGTGTGAATTTCATGGCACACACAGTCATAGGACCGAAGATTGCAGACAACTCTGAGAAGGAGTATCCCGGCTACTCAATAAAGGGCACCTCCGGGAGTTCCTCAGCGACCGAGCTAAAAATCAATTCCGGGAAAAAGAGACAAATAGGAATAATGAAACATATGAGCCGCAACATGTCATCCACATGATCATGGGAGGAATCAACATCCCACAAGAACCCACTATCAGAAGAACAAAAATATCCATCACTAGGGAAAAGCGAACTCGAGGTTACATACCTGAGGACGCTCTCACATTCAGCGATGAGGACATCGAGACCCTGTCTCAACCTCATAACAATGCACTGGTATTCTCTTTTCTTGTGAATACATTTCAAATTAAATGTGTACTTGTGCATCCAGGTAGCTCGACCAACATTATCAGGTCGAGGGTGGTGGAGTAGCTTGGGCTGCTTGACCAAATTGTGCCCGCCTCTCGAATTCTCAACGGATTCAACATGGTGAGCAAAACAATGAAAGGGGAAATCACCCACCCGGTCAACATGGTCGGCACGACCCAAAATGCCAAATTCCATGTCATCAAAGGAGACATGAGGTACAACGCCTTGCTCAGGAGGCCATGGATACACTACATGAAATCAGTACTATCAAAGCTTCACTAAATGATGAAGTTTCCGACGAAGGACGGAATAAAAACCGTGTATGGGGAACAACATGCAGCGAAGGAGATGTTTGTTGTGCACGATGTAGGACTGACATCGAAGCCTTCGACATCAAAGGAGACATTGGATAAGCAAATAGTGAAATAGCAATCAAAGACACATTCTCGGCTATACCCAAATATAACAAGCAAAGGGCCGTGTCGTGTCCTCGGAGCAAACATTGAAGGCATATCGAGGCTTGAAGTGCCATCGCCACTAAGGTATAACAATCCCCTCTTTTTTATGTACATCTTACACTAACCTTTGTGCAGATTTCCAATCAAGAACAATCGAAGCGTTGTCCAACTCAAAGACCTTAAGGTTTCAAAGCATACGTTGCACTCTTTTCCTTCGATCGAGCTTTATCCCAAGAAGGGTTTTACCGACAAGGTTTTTAACTAGGCAACATTTATGTGCTACCTAAGGAGAATTTCGCAAGTGTTCAAGGCTTATCTTCAATCAACCTTGAACACCGGGGGGCATCCCTCCGAAAGAGCACCTTCTCAAAGAAGTCAAGATGTGCCAAAAAGGGTCTCGATAGGAAAATGATGTATCGGGCCAAACGGTCGAACGAACCATGTCCGCAGAGAATAATTGAGCCCTTGACGGCGAAAACATGTATGCTTGGGCCAAGTAACTTATCTGTAAGACCTCAAGCAAGGCATGCTTAAATTTATAAGACTTTACAAAAGGCATAATCTCGATCTTAAAGTTAAGGCTATATATCCGAACTTATAAGACCCCTAAAAAGGCATACTCAGGATATAGACGCCGAAACTACTTCACTCAGGGACTGAAAGGCTCCAGCCAAACACAATGACTATGGTTACAAGGCTGTACCGGCCAAACTAATGCGACTCGGGATGTCGGACTATCATTACAAAATCACAGGCCTTCAATTACTTCAAAAAAAACCTCAAAAAGAACTAGTTAATCAGGCTACCCTCGTTATAAGCAAAAGAGCTTCGATCATATCAGCTCCAAATAATGGGCTTCGAAATAGCTCTACCATCGAGCAAAACCTCCCGAGGTGCTAATTTATCGCTACATAACGACTCACAATCGAGGTTCTTATCGAGACATAAGGGAAAATAAAGCCCACATAAGAGGTAGTACCGACCCAATATGTAAGAGCCACTGTTGCCAGCTTTTAATCAAAGGTCTTACCGGCCCAATGCATAAGAGCCACTATCGCCAGCTTTAAATCAAAGGTCGTACCGACCCAACGCATAAGAGCCACTGTCGCCAGCTTTAAATCAAAGGTCGTGCCAACCTAACACGTAAGAGCCTAAGGGCCAGCTCAAAATTCAAAAACTTAAGGGTCAATGAGCTCGAATCGAAATCCAACTCAGAGATTGAGCTCGGAATAGTTAACTAAAAACGCCTAAGGACAAATGCATAAGAGCCCATGTCGCCAGCCCATGTCGAAGTTTGTACTGACCCTACGCGTAAGAGCCCACGGGCCAGCCTAACAAAGCCTCAGAGCCGAATTATATACCTAAGGGTCATTACTCGAAGTCTAGTTCACCTAGATAATCATCGACAAACATATAAACTCAAAACAAAGGAATACATACACAAGCAGATGGAGATGCATGAAAGATGAAACCGAAAGGTTTTTCTTTTATATGAATACGCGAAAAAAATACAAAAAGCTTCATTTGCAAAGTTCTCTAAGAACAATGTATAAAGAATCAAGAAAAAAAGCCTAGTCTATTTTATCCTCGGGGATCGCAGCCCCATCAGCCCCGTCTCCACTATCTTCAGCATTAGATACGAGGAATTTGGCATCGTATTCATCCGCCTTGGCCTGCGTTATCTCTTCCGAGAGATCAAAGCCCCTAGTGTGAATCTCTTCGAGGGTTTCCCTCCGAGATTTACACCGGGCATATTCATTGCTTCTGCTCTCTCGATTGGAAGCACCTCTCAACATAGCTAGAGCATCGCCCACATCTTTTAAATAGACGACCATTTTCTTGTCGGCCTTAGCCCAAATCTCTTCAGCTTTAGCCCGGGCATCCACAACCTCGACCTTCATCTCCAAAAACTCGAATTCGAGCCTTTCAATCCTACTCGTATGAACCAAGATATTTTCACGTGCGTTCCGGAGCTGCACCTCAAGGGTAGAAACCTTGGCCAAGGCATTCTTCTTGGTCGCAACATGGGCATCTATCTGAGCCCTTAGCCCGTTACACTCAAACATGGCCTGGCCAACTTTGCCCCAAAGGCGTTCCAAATCCTCTGTCTTGCCCTGCAACTGAGGTATCAAAATATTAATCCCTAAGGATAGAAGAAGAAGCATGCATTCCCTCAGAGCAAAGGTTACCTATTTCTCAATATGGCTCTCGTAGTTAAGGCTCCGATTTGCTTCGTACCACATGTATACCAAATCATCTCCCCTTTTATCACAAAGAAGCCTAAGGGATTCCTCCCCATCCAAGGCTTTCCTCAATCTGGCTTCACAGCGGAGCAACTTGGACTTGAGCTTGTCAAAAGCCAATGAAAAGGGAGCTGAATAAGAAAATGGGAGTGCAAAACTGAAAACTGATACCATCGGTCAAAATTCACCATGGAACAGAGCTTTTGAGCCTCGTCAAAGGTCGAACGTGCACCTACCGGCCTGGTTTCATCTGCCCCAGCAGAACCTCTCCCAATAGGAATGTGATCGTTTGAAACCTCGCTTGAGCCAGGCAGCCCCTGGCCTCAAACACCCCTCAAAATACCTTTGACGGGAAGAGAAGACAACGACACATAATCCTTGTCCCTCGAAGTACCTTCGATGGGAAGAGAAGACGATGGCAAAGGGGGAACCATCTTTCCAAGGTCGGGTATTGCAGGCTCAATCGAGACATCTTCTCTGAGCCTCCGGGCAGGATTTGTCTCTCTATGAGCACATTCGCCCTGCGAGGGTCCCTTCCGTTTGATATTACTCCTCAATCCTGAAGCCGACGACCCCTCCTCCTCTCTAAGGGAGAACGATCTCACCTTAGGAAATTCTCCAACACCTGCGGTGATGAGGTTAATACACATAGAGTACCCTCCAAAGAAAGCAAACCACACAGCACGTGCCATGGTGTTTTGTCTCCCATCTACCCTTGGATAGATCTTGCCGCCTATGCTCGTCATAGGTCGAACGGGCTGCCAGCTTCCATGCCCAATCCGCCAAGTTGAAGACCTTGTATGGCATCCATGGGGTCATTTGCAAAAAGAAAAAGAAAGCGTCTTTGCAGAATCCATCCCCGTCATGAGCAAAAATGATAAAAATACAAGTGTACCACTTACGTGTGACATTCCATTTCTCAATAAACGACAGGAATTCCATAGGGATAACGTCAACAGTCCTTACTCGGATAAATCGATTCATCCATCCTTGGTCCCCATATTCTTCATCATCAACAACGAAGGGCCTGGTGGAGAGGCATCGCAAAGCTAGCAGGCCTTGGCAATAAAAGGGTCGGACAATTTGATGAGGTGGCTAAGGGTGAACTCGAGACCAGCTTCTTCTGCAAATAACCTCACTATCAGCACTGTCCTCCATAATGATGGGTGAACCTGTACTAGGGTAGCCCGATATCTTTGACAAAAGTCAAGCACAACTCTATCTAGAGGACCCAGTGTAAAGGGATACATATATACGTGTAGAAACCCCTTTGTATGAGCCGTAATGTTCTCTTCTGGAGAGGGTACCTGCAATACCACCTCTTCTCCCCATCCGTAGTCTCTCCTCACTGCCTCGAGGTGTTCCTCTCCTATTGATGAAGTAAACCTTGTTGCATGATCCCAATGGCCCTCGACATTGGAGGCCTCTCTAGCGAAAGGTACCTCATCAAGACAAAGCGTCTTGAGATTGGCTTGCCAGACGCCGGCAGTACCGATTGAGCGGGAAGAAGAAGCGTAACCCTCCTCTTCTTGGTGAACGGATTTAGGCGTGGCAGCCATGGCTATAATAAAATAAGAGAAGGAAATAAACTCATATATAGAGAAAGCGGTGACTGTCCGCCTACACTACAAGGCCAATTAATTCCAACTAGGCCATTATCACTTTCGGGGAGATATACCGGTCGGATCACCTCGATCATTTCATGACCATGTCATATTATAAACACTGGCGTACAACGTTCGAGGGATAAAAACCCCCCACATCAACCAAACCAAAACATGGTGCCCGATCTCGAGGATCTATGTCAAAATGAAAACAGGCTCTAAGGAGCCATCAATATCACTCTAAGCCTCGAGATGGTGCCCGACCTCGAGGATCTCTGTCAAAATGAAAATAGGCGCTAAGGAGACATCAATATCATTCCAAGACTCGGGATGGTGCCCGATCTTGAGGATCCCTGTCAAAACAAAACATAAGCTCTAAGGAGGTATCCGTATAAATCTAACCTCGAGGTGGTACACTATCTCGAGGGTTTTTGCTATTACAAGTGCGGGTCATCTACCTGATTCTTTGGCCCTCGAGCTACGTGAGCCTGAGCCAGTTCTCACTCGAGAATTACTATAAAGCCTTAGAGCTATTTTCGCCTTCAGAGCAAGCTAAACGCTCTCTCGATTACTTTAGTCCAGGGGCCATACTCTCGGGGACTATTTGTGAAAGTCTTAGGGCTGTATTTACTCTCAGGTATTTGAGCAAATTCTCCCTCGAGGACTATCAGTAGGGCATAAAAGGCTAAATTTCGTTCTAAAAGCCCTATTCTCACTCAATTCAAAGTAAGCGGTCCCGACGGCCTAAGTTTGTATCGATTTAGTCTGGGCTCAGTCCGAGGAATGACAAAGGGTTCCAGGGAATATCATATCAATCAATTAGGGACCGAGGAAATACCTATGCCCGAATCTGGTATTCGAAGCGATCGGTAAAGTCATGTGCTCAGATTCTTCACAAACGCAAATAAAGTGAAATCCAGCATAAATCAGAAACAAATTGAAGAAACATTTTTGTATTAATAAATCATGATTACAAAATCCCACAAAGGGTCCTTACACATGATTACAAAAGCCCACAGAGGGTCCTTACACAGAAAAAAAGAAGCAAAAAAATAATAGCTAAAAGTCTAATCTACTCTCGGGGGTTCACCCTCGGGGGAAATATCTTCGGGAGCCATTTCCTCGGGGGCCTCATCTTGGTCTTCCAAACGGCATCTTCAAGGATCTAGAAGAAGCAGAAAAAGATGAAGAAATGGCTGGGTGAAAAATTTGGCTAGTATGGGTCTTGCCAGCACTACTATTGGGAAGCCACTTCTTGAGACATTTTATCGGTGTCGAATGCAAAAGTTAGTAGATGGCACCACCTCACTCCATGGAAAGCAAAAGGAGTAAAGCACCACACCAGGTGGAAATTAAGAGAGGTGAACAGCAGTCTACTGTACACATATCCTCTAATACAAAGATAATTTGAGATTCCTCTCTCATTATTTCGGGCCAACAATAACAACAACAACAACAACAACAAAAAACCAGTGCGATCCCACTCAGTAGGGGAATGCTCTGAGAAAGAGCCACAACATAACTGGCGAGAACACTGCCATATGACCTTACGGCCACGAGCTTCAAACATGGGAAATAGAGTTGGATGAGGATGAAGAGAAGAAATGAGTTAAAGGCTATTGTAGAATGACTGAATGAAGTTTTGATTCAAGAAAGCTTCCATTTATAGAAAGATAGCAGCGTAACCAATGGCGCAATCAGTGGCTTTGGGAAACATATTGACACGTGCAACTAATGCTTTTTGGAAGATGGATCGATGGCGATATTATTGCTTTGAGAAAATAAACTGGCGCTACATTAAATGCTTCTGGAAAGATGTGCCGATGGGACGTCTTGTTATCACAAAGGCTTACGTCATAAGCATGATGCCATCACAAGAGGCTCGAGGAGATCGGTGTCAAAACCATTTCTTGTCATTTTTATTCTAAGAAATGTAGGGACTATCTGTATACGGCTAAAATCGGAGAGCCCAATTTTATGATTATTATGAAATCCCGCAGCCCGTCTTCAAAAGGCTCGAGTCCAGCTCGAGGTTCGAACCCAAGGGTCCTATATGCTCAACCTCGGGTCAGAGTAAATTGATGGCTATGATGAACGAGTGGAAGATTCCCAAGGCACATGATTAAAGCTGACCAAGTCTATTAGGCTAGTTCAAGCCCGTACCGTGGCATTAAATGGTTGTACCAGCCATATATCTTTGTAATAAATGCACTTGTACTATATTGGGATTCCCCCTGGTATATAAAAGGGACCCTTGTCATTTTGTAAGGGGCATATATTACTCACAACATTCAATACAAGAACATTCTCTACTCTCTAACTTAAACATATTCTCTTGGTTTCACTACTTACATTTATTGCTTATATATATTGTGTTCTATTTATTGTTCTTCATTTATTGCTCATTATTAGTCATAAAGAGCCTTCATCAAAGCTCTTAAATTGTTAGTACTTCATCGGCTATCCATAGCTTAGTATCGAGCTCGACCTCGAGGCCCTGATTCTTAGTCGCTCGGTTTGCCTAAACACATTATTTTCAAGTTCTTATCTTATTTTCTAGTCTCACACTTATCATATACCACCTAACAACTTGCATAATAATAGATTACATATTTTTAGAATCACAAAATCAAATCTAATTGTAATTACCATTTTAAAGGAAAACATCAACAAAGTGAACTACGAGGCTGACGTGATTTGTAGGGAAATTGCAATACACATGCACATAAAAGGGAGATCAAAAAGCAAATGGCAGTCAACATTTGAAGGCTTGAATCATTACCCTTAGGCTAGAATGATGGCTCAAATTTTGTTAGAAGTGTAACTAGTATAGTTTAATTTTGTATTCGTAATTAGGAGGTCGATGGTCTACATCAACCTGGCTTTGTAAAGATAGTTTTTTTTATGAAATGGAAAGTCTGTTTAATGAAAAAAGACTAGTAATAATGCCACAGTACTATGAAAAGAATGGAAAAATAGTAAGGACACAACATACACAACTAGTAGTCCAAGACAAAGCCTATTAAGCCTAATAGTGTGGTTATCTACACCAATTAGAGAATCAATTATTGCTAGATGGGTTTATCGAGTTTGTACGGTGACAGTTTGTAGTCATCAGACCTCAGCCGACCTAGTTGAGCTAGAGATGTTGGATTTTGATACTATCATGGGCATGGTCTGGTTGGCAGCTTGCTATGCCACAATTGATTGTCGAGCAAAGGCCGCCATATTTCATTTTCTGGGTGAGCCAGTCCTTGAATGGGTAGGTAATACAGCGACACCCAGAGGTAGGTTTATTTCCTATCTGAAGGCGAAGAAAATGATCGCAAAAGGGTGCATTTATCATATTGTGCGAGTTAAAGATGCAGATGCTAAGATACCTACACTTCAATCTATTCCACTAGTCAAAGAGTATGCAGATACATTTCCAGATGAGCTTCCAGGTATTCCTCCGAAGCGAGAGATTGATTTTAGAATCGATTTGCTTCTAGGATCTCAACCAATATCCCCTCCCCCATACATGGCACCTGCCGAATTGAAAGAACAGTTAAAAGATTTGGTAGAGAAAGGTTTTATTAGGCCTAGTACCTCACTTTGGGGTGCACCAGTACTGTTTGTGCGAAGAAAGACGGCTCGCTGAGGATGTGTATTGATTACAGGCAGCTGAACAAGGTAACTATTAAGCGTAGGTATCCACTTCCAAGGATTGATGACTTGTTTGATCAGTTACAACAGTCTAGATTCTTTTCAAAGATAGATTTGAGGCCAGGGTACCACCAGGTCAAAGTTTGGGAGAAAGATATTCTGAAAACAGCCTTCAGAACCCGATATGGCCACTTCAAGTTCCTTGTCATGTCCTTAGGGTTGACGAATGCACCCACCATATTTATGGACTTGATGAATAGCCTATTCTGCCAATTTTTAGATCTATTCGTGATAGTATTTATTGATGATATTCTAGTTTATTCACGTTTAGAGGATGAGCATGCGAACCACCTGCGAGCGGTACTCCAAACCCTCTGTGATCATAAGTTTTATGCTAAGTTTTCTAAATGTAAGTTCTAGTTGACGTATGTAGCATTCTTGGGGCATATTGTATCCGATGAAGGTATAAAGTTAGACACTCAGAAGATTGAGGCCGTGAAATCTTGGCCTAGACCTACCACTCCGATAGAGGTTTATAGCTTTCTAGGCTTAACAGGATATTACCAGAGGTTTGTAGAGGGTTTTTCTTCCCTTTCGGCACCATTGATTAAGTTGACACAGAAAGCAACTAAGTTTCAGTGGACGGAGGCTTGCGAGCGGAGTTTCCAAGAGCTTAAGAACAGGCTGACCTCAACGCCAGTTCTAACACTTCTAGAGGGTCTAGAGGGTTATGCCTTATATTGTGATGCCTCAGGTGTTGCGTTAGGATGTGTCCTGATGCAACATGGGAAGGTAATTGGGTATGCTTCAAGGCAATTAAGGAAGCATGAGATGAATTATCCAACCCACGACCTCGAGTTAGCTATAGTTGTCCAGGCACATAAGATATGGCGGCATTATTTAAATGGTGTTCATGTTAATGTATTTATAGATCATAAAAGCCTGCAATATATCTTCAAACAAAAAGAGTTGAATTTGCGACAAATGCGATGGCTAGAGTTATTGAATGATTACTATGTTAACATTCTCTATCATCTAGGGAAAGATAATGTTGTAGGAGATGCCTTAAGTCACTCAATCTATGGGTAGCTTAGCACATGTAGAGGCAGAGAAAAGACAATTAACTAGAGAGATTCAACAATTGGCTTGTTTGGGGGTTCGGTTAGTAGATTTTGATGATGGTGGATTTGTACTTCAAAACACTACAAAATCATCTCTCATAGCTGAAATCAAGGAAAGGCATTACGCGGACCAAAGTTGGTCGAGTTGAGAGAGCGAGTTCCATAGCAAAAGGAGCCATTGTTAGAGCTCAAAGGAGATGGGGTTCTCAGATACAGGGGTTGTCTTTGTGTTCCAGAGGTATCAAGGCTATGAGACAGAATTATGTCAGAGGCACATTATTCATGATACTCCATTCATCCTGGGTCGACGAAGATGTATCATGACATTAAGGATGTGTACTGGTGGAATGATATGAAGAAGAACATTGCTGAGTTTGTCACCAGTGTCCTAGTTGCCAGCAGGTGAAGGTAGAGCACTAGAAGCCCGGAGGGCTAATGCAGACTATAGAGATCCCGACGTGGAAATAGGAGGCGATAAACATGGACTTTGTCACGGGTTTACCTCGTTCTCATCGTAAGTTTGATTTTATATGGGAGATAATTGATAGGCTCACAAAATTAGCTCATTTCCTACCGGTCATATCCACATATACACCAGTAGATTATGCAAATTTATATATTAAAGAGATAGTGCGGCTACACGGAGTACCAGTATCTATTATATCTAATCGTGGGCCCAATTTATAGCATATTTTTGGAGGTCATTTCAGAGAGTTCTAGGGACTCAAGTGAATCTCAGCATAACTTTTCATCCACAGACTTATGGACAAGCCGAGCGTGCAATTCAAATGCTTGAGGATATGTTACGAGCATGTGTGTTAGATTTTAGAAGAAGTTGAGATGAACATCTACCTCTTATCGAGTTTGCATATAATAACAGTTATCACACTAGTATCTAGATGGCTCCGTATGAGGCTTTGTATGGGTGTAAGTGCAGATCTCCTATAGGGTGGTTTGTCATTGGAGAATTTGGGTTACATGGGCCAGACCTGGTTCAACAGGCTGTAGAGAAAGTAAAGCTTATCCGGGAGTTTGACAGCTCAGAGTTATCAGAAGTCATATTCAGACATGCGGCGACTAGATTTAGAATTCACAGTTAATGATTGGGTATTCTTAAAGGTATCATCTATGAATGGCGTGATGAGGTTTGGCAAGAAAGGCAAGCTTAGCCCACAATATATTGGGCCTTATAGGATCATTCGGAGAGTGAGCCAAGTAGCTTATGAGTTAGAATTTCCCTTAGAATTAGAGTCTGTCCATCCATTTTCACGTATATATACTACCTAAGTGCGTTGGCGATCCTACCTGAGTGGTGCCCATAGATGATGTACAGATTATTGAAGACTTGTCATACGAGGAAATTCCAATCGCCATCCTAGACCGACAAATGTGCAAGCTACGAAATAAGGAGGTAGCCTACACAAAGGTTTTATGGAGAAGCAAGAATGTGGAAGAGATGATGTGGGAAGCATATGAAGAAATGTCTAAATACCCCCACCTATTTCAAACTAAAGATATGGCTCGAAATGGGACAACAACACAACTCTATTCAGGCTACAAGGTCATCAAGTAAGCTCTTATTTTTTTGACTTTCAGTATTTATTATTTACGCTTGTGTGAGGCAAAGTGTTGCTATTTATAGACATTGGCCATGTGTGGAATGCATAGTATGTTTTATGGCTGCGTGTAGGTTGGTTTTAGTCTAGTGTACAAAGGAGACTCTAGTAAGAATTTTTCAATGTCTCTAAGAGTAAACATTCGAGGACGAATGTTCTGGGGGGGAGGGGGATGATGTTACACCCTATATTTTCGTATGTAAAAGTGTGTCATAAGCAAACTAATGTAGGACCAAAAATGAGATAATATTTGAAAGTATATAAAGTAAGTTAATCATGTTACCTCGGAGGATATAAATATTGAAGATCATGAACAACAAGTACAAAGAGGGTTGGAAGGTTCAAAAGCTAAATTGAAGAAAACAATGTTTCGTCGAAAGTCGACAAGTTGGGAATATGATAACATGTACTTTTGGGGTGAGACTAGGGTACTTAACATGATAAGCAGGCTATGTTATGAGTTATGTTAGTCGTATGATAGTCGTGTGTTATGTTTTGAAGTCAAGCGAGTTGTGGAACAAAAGTCGATGAAAGTCATCACAAGTTATGTTCATAAGTTTTACTAAAAATTTGGGTCAAATGTAACTACAATTTCTCCCAATATACTTAGAGCTATGAGGTTTTCCACCCATAAAATTGAATATCTTGAGTCTATTTTCAAACTCATTAAACCGTTTTTCAATACGACATTGGAGTAAAGATATATGGGTGTTTTTGTGAGACTGCACTAACTTCTAGGTAACAAGTAGGTGTGTCACCTACTTGCTTAAATGATAGTCCAAAAAGAGGCTATTTCGGGTCAGCCAAAGAGCTCATTTAAGGGCTTATCTCCTGCAATAAAACACTCATAATATACCACAATTAACCATAACGACCCGACTGGTAGTTTTGAGAATTAACGCCCTATCCCCTATTAACTGCTTTCCCCGTGTTTGTTTCTACTATTGTGAGTTGCCGGGAAGATTCGTTTTGAGTTTCAGAGTGTTTTGGGACACTTAGTCCCTAAATGAGAGTTTAAGCTTTAGAATTTAGACCATAGTCGGAACATCGTGAAGACGGCCTCAGAATGGAATTCCGTCAATTCCGTTAGCTTCGATAGGTGATTTTGGGCTTAGGGGCGTGTTCGGATTGTATTTTAGAGGTCCGTAGCTTATTTAGGCTTGAAATGCCGAAAGTTGAATTTTTTAAGTTTCCGGATCGATAGTGAGATTTTGATATCGAAGTTGAAATCCAATTTCGAAAGTTGGAATAGCTCTGTGGTGTTGAATGTGACTTTTGTGCAAAATTTGGGGTCAATCGGACATGGTTTGGTTGGTTTCACCATCGATTGTAGAATTCTTGAGATTTCAAGTTCATTAGGCATAAATTAGAGGGTGAATCGTGATTTTAGTGTTGTTTGATGTGATCTGAGGGTTGGATTAAGTTTGTATGATGTTTTTGGATTGGTTGGCATGTTTGGTTAAGGTCCCGGGGGCCTCGGGTGTGTTTCAGATGCTCGATGAGTCATTTTTGGACTTAGAGAAGTGGCAGATTTTCTGGTATTTTGTTGCAGAGAAATCCTTCTTCGTATTCGCCAGAGGGGTCTCGCGTTCGCGAAGAGCATCAGGGAGAGGCAACTGAGTTGTGCTTCGCGGTCGCGATGATGCTCCCGCGTTCATGAAGGAGTGGACCCTTTACTTGAGACTGTTGTGTTTTTACTTTGGACTACGGGACTATATCCCGGGAGATCCCCCTGCATGTTTACTTTGGGACTACGGATCGGCATCCCGGGAGACCCTCTACATGTTTACTTTGGGACTACGGATCGGCATTCCGGGAGATCCCCCTGCATATTTATATTTGAGACTACAGGACGACATCCCGAGAGATTCCCCTATACTCGATATTTACTTTGGGACTACAGATTGGTATTCCGGGAGATTCCCCTGCATATTTATGATTCAGACTACGGGACGATATCCCGAGAGATCCTATGCACATCTACGTTTGGGACTACAGGACGATGTCCTGGGAGATCCCCTGTTTCTATCTCTGTGTACTGAGTTATATTCTTTCTGTGATTTTATTCTTTATCGACTATTAGTATTTTAAATTATACTGTCATATTTCATACTATTTTACCTTGTTTTATATATCTATAACTAGTAGGGCCATGACCTTCCTCGTCACTATTCAATCAGGGTTAGGCTTGGCACTTACTGGGTACCGCTGTGATGTACTCATGCCCTTTCCTGCACATGTTTTTCGTGTGTAGATCCAGGTTCTTCAACTCAGCCATTCCCTCAGTGAGGCGGGCGATATCAGGGACTTTAAGGTACACCTGCCGCGTTTGCAGACCTAGAAGTCCCTCTCTATTCTCCCCTTTAGCTTTAGGCTTCCTGTATTTACTTTTGATTAGACATTCTGGAGCTAGAACACTATGTAGTTTTCTATAGCTTGTGATTTCATGAGATTCCGAATTTTGGGAGTTTGATTCAGTTTTGAGAGTATGTATTGTATATTCCAAGCGGCATTTTAAAACTCTTTATTTATGTTTTAACCCGTAACTTGCCAGTTTCATATTTCATTTCCTTTTTCCGCAATTTGTTAGGCTTACCTAGTCGTAGAGACTAGGTGCCGTCACGACAGTTCATGGAGGGAGAACTTGGGTCATGACAAGTTGGTATTAGTGCTCTAGGTTCATAGGAGTCATGAATCACAAGCCGGTTTATTAAAGTCTCGCGGATCGGTACGGAGACATCTGTACTTATCTACGAGAGGCTATGTAACTGTTAGGAAAATTCCACCTCATTTAATTTCCTTTTCGTGCGAGATTTTTGATATCAAAATTCTAAACCTCTGTCTTCTATTCTCTCACAGATGGTGAGGACACATGCTACCGGAGATGACTAGGAACCCGCGCCCCTTGCTAGAGCCGACAGAGGTCGGGGCCGGGTTATAGGCCGAGGACACGCACGTGGTGCAGCCAGAGCACTCGCACGAGCTACCACAGAGGAGCCACCAGCAGCTCCAGCCGGAGCCCAGGCACGTGATACGCCTACTACTACTACTACTACTCCAGCTCTTTAGGAGACCCTTGCACAGTTCATGAGTATGTACCCCACTCTAGCTCAGGCAGGGTTGATTCCCCTTTCTGCAGCCACATCCCAGGCCGGGGGAGGATCACAGACTCCTGCCGCCCGTACCCCAGAGCAGCAGGTTCAAGTTGATCAGATCCTAGAGGTTATATCGGTACCGCCTGTAGCCCCAGTTGTTACATCTCACATTTTCCTACGTTTAAATTTTATCTTCAGTTAATTGACGTAGACTCGGGGGTGAGATTATCTAGAGGTTAGCATATTTATGCTATTTATAACAATCAATAACTAAGTGCCATGAAGTAAAGGGTACACGAATTAAAGAAAATGAGTTTCATTGAAGGTTGTCGATTTGGGATAAAATACGTGTCGCGCGTTAATACCCGGTATTTATGGACTAGTATCATACAAGGTACCACATGACCATAATAGTAAGGTGTATAAGGTTGTGAAAGGTGATTAATATTTTAAGTAATTTGAAACAATTCTTAATTATGTGGGTAATTAGTTAATTACCGAGTAATGAAACATTACCTAATTACCTAATAAATGGATAAAGATTAAACTTTTTCCACCTATCCCACGTGGCAGCAAGGCCATAACCAAATAGTGAGTCTTAACTTGTTTTGCAAGGTGGAAACTTATAAGTAAATGATCATCATCTGATTCAATCTATATCAAGCTTCAATTAATAAAGACCATCAGTTACCATCTCATGAAAAGAGACGTACAAAACATTGGTGCAAAATAAAAGCAAACATGAGAAAAACATATCCAGGTGACATGAAATTCAAAAAGAAAAAAATGCAAATTGGGTTACGCAGAGGCAAGTCTTTGTTGAAGATGAGCTAAGTTTATATTGAAGGCTACCAATTAGGAGGAAGCATTGCTGTAAATGGTGAACTTGAAGAGTTCTTTTCTACTATCAAAATCTTTAACTTGCTGCAATTAGAAACCCCTACTACTGGCACTACTTTCATACGTAATTCAGATGAAATGGAATTTGATGGATTTGCTTCTCCGCTCGGTGATGACGATGAGTTGCTGCCTGGTCAGCTTTACTTTGAGCTACCACTGAATTGGTTGACTCATCGCCTTCAGGTTCATACGGCTAGCATTTTAGAGATGTTCAGAGGTTGTATTTACAAAACATGTCCACATCACAAATTCACGTATAATACAAAGTCTAGCGCCACCTTTTTTGATATTTTTGAGTGCTCGAGAATTGGCTCAGGTATGTTAAGGCTAAGCTCTTCTTTCATTTGGCATGATCTAGTCATTATATTCATATCCCGAAATTTACGTATATTTTGCTAGTCTCGCAAAATTACATATATTTTCCTAGATTTGTAAGTTATCATATTCTTCTTATAGGAACTGCATATTCAGTTGAGTATTTCCTTCTTCCAGTCAAAAGAGCAGAGAGTTTACATATATACAGTATTAAAAGTATTTTCATTACCATCGTGCTATAATCGATGGGCAGGCCTCTATTGGGCAACCTCTGATTAGATGGTAAGTTATATACCGAGCCTACTATGGCAGAGTGTCTATGAGCGAGCTAGTTGGTCGAGATACAGAGCCTAGTATGGTCGAGCGCTTATGAGTGAGCTTATTACGGCAAAGCAATTATATATATATCGAGCCTACTATGGTCGAGCGCTTATGAGCGAGCCCAGTTAGTCGAGATACAGAGCCTACTATGGTCGAGAGCATATGAGCGAGCCTACTAGGGCAGAGCAAATATATATGTATACCGAGACTTATAGGGCCGGACAACTATTTTACTTACTATATTAAGAGAATTGAGTCAGTATCAGCAGGTAAGCATATCTTCAGATTATCTTTGACTTCCAGCTACTTGCAATTATTATATTATCAGTTCAGTTTTAGCTTTCAGTACATTATTTCGTACTAACATCCCTTTTCTGGGGGCGCTGCATTTCATGTGTGCAGGTCATACAGATAGACGAGTAGGCCTCTTCAATAAGTGTTGCCTGAGCTCAGCTTGATCGGTAAGCTCCATGCCTTTCGGAGTTTTTGGGTCTAGAGCCTTATGTATATCTTGTATATATATATGTATATATGTCATGAGTAGGTCGGATAGCCGTTCCGATCATAGTATATCCATTTGTAGAGGCTTGTAGACATATCTTGTCAGTTAGTGTAGTATGTTGGGCTTTCAGGCCTTGTATGTATATTTGGTTGGTTTGTCAGTTGTAATAAATATGACGACCTTATTGGCCAAGCTTTATATTCATATTTAGTCAGCATTCGTTGTCGTCTTGCAATGTGTCCCATGGCCAAAAGTATGACATCATATGTTCAGAGTCCCTTAGTTGCAAGTTGGTATGCAAGGATAGGTAAGGCACTGGGTACCGGTCTCGCTCCCCCAAGTTAGGGGCGTGACAAAAGTGGTATCAGAGCAGTTCTGTCCTAGGGAGTATACAAGCCGTGTCTAGTAGAGTTTTGTTTATGGGTGTGTCGTGCACCACACTTATAAGCATAAGGCTACAGGGAATTTAGGATTGTCACTCTTTCTTCTTACTCTAGATCGTGTGGTAGAGCTCACTTATAAGAATCCAAGTTCCAAAATTCAATTTTATTCGTAATGAGACGATACCTACATCCGGAAAGAAGGTTTTGAAAGAGAGATAGTTGTGGAAGAGCAGAGTCAGAGGAATTGGATTCTTGTATGATGCCTATGATAAATAAATATGAGGTCTTTAGTAGATCATGAGTGTGCTGAAAGGTGTAAGCCTCTTGATAAGGGACCTTAAGGCAAGAATATTTATCCACCTTTATGGTAAAAGACAATGCTTTTAAGAAGTAAAAGAAGAAAGGTGAAGAAGCGTATGAGGCGCCCAGTTAGTGAAGGTTATCAACGTTTATAATTGAGGCAGAGGAACATAAGCTTTTTGAGTTATATTCAATAATAACAAGAGATATATACAATTGGTCGCTCCCATTCCAGATATGCCCTATGGGGGTTAATAGAAGTAGTATAAGAAGATATGATGGATGAATTGTTTATGTTAGTTGACATTTCCGAAGGATATTGCAAGTATGCTAGTAGATCTCCTTGTGAGACACGTAGATGGTGCACCCTAAAATATTAAAGCTAGATATTAGCACTAGAAGCCTTGAAGGAATAAATATTATCTTAGTGTGGATCACGCCCCAGTAAAGAAAGAATGCTAGGCAATTGAAAGAGCCAAGGGATGGAGCAAGGGTTCCAAAGGCAAAAGAAAGTTTTGTTCGAGTTTTTAGAATAAAACAGTAGACATAGATAATTAGCGGGAGATGAGAATAAAGTTAATGAAGCATTATGAGTAAGATATGATACACGGATGTTAACGGTAGGTCAAAAAAATGATGACAGTATTACAGAATTTACATTCAAGTGAGAGGAAAGACAAAAGATGACAGGCCTTGAGACAATGAAAGAATATAGGCCATAAAGTCATATCCTCACTTCGATAAATAAGTTCGCAACTCTGACGCAATCACCAAAAGGAAAAGTTAGACCCTAGGGTAATAGAAGCCAATAAGGATTGGTGAACAAGATAAACTAAACATGAAATAGGGACTGAGTGAGTTCATAATATTCGGCATCATAATAATTTCATATCGTATTCCGGCAATAATAGGACGGACAACAGAAGAAGGTTCATGAGAAATTTAGAGGATTTTCATTCAAGAAGACGCTTCCCTAAAGCAAGCAATGTTAGCAAAGTTAAGCTTAATGGACTGTATGTACCAGTTACATTAAGTGTCACCCTTACGAGTAAGGGATTTGTCATCCTTGGTATAGAAGGAATGTCGCAAGATGAGTAAGGGTCGTTGATGACGTGAAATGATATCAAAGATGAAGAGGAAAAAAAACATCTATAGGAAAGTCGTCATAGCTCCAAGTCTTAGTACTTCTCTAAAGGGGGAAATATGGAATAATAAAGTAAGGATGCGATAAAAACGAAAAAGGAATTAGATTGCTCTTATTAGCTCCTACGTACATGCTACAATTCCAGAACATTATGCCAACACGATGTCAATGAGAGGAAGTAAGGGTCCGTGCCCGAGATGTTATTAATAGAAAAGGAGTCAGTGCGAGGCATAAGTTAAGACAAAGGAAATACCCAAGAAAGATTTCGCGGAATATTGACATGAGACTGGGCTAACGAGTAGTTAGTAGTTGATTCAGGAAGAGCCTAGTCATGACTAGACAAGAAGTTAAACACAAATCAGCAGATCATGCAAGATAAATGTAGTAAACCCCAGCATGGAGAATTTAGCCCCGCAGTTATGACATTGTAAGACTTGAGATATACTCATATAGGAGTTGGAGAAGTTAAAAAGATACTATATGAGTGTTACGGAAATAAAAGAGTGTGTCACTAGGAAGACAGTCAAAATATTAGTTCAGATGGCTCTTGAGCCGGAGCTTGATGTCGTCGTGGTCCAATTTCGGAATGAGGAGGCTACTGAGGGGGTATCGGGTGATGTCCCCAAGCCGGCCGATGGCCAAAATACCCCTTGAGATGGAACACATTTGGTAGGCAGTTTGGAGGAGTCCAGTTCTGAAGCCCTTCATGGATAAGAGATGGCTCTGATTTACTCTGCTGGTGCCATTGTCATGAGTAATTCCCCTCAGGGAATGACCTTACCCCCTAAAGGAATGCAAGATGCACCTAATAAAGAATCTTTTGATGCAGGGGTGCCTATCGGATACAGAGACGCGCTCGAAAGGCCTTCAGCCACTCCCGAGGGAATTCTCGGGCTCGATGCTTTACTTGTCTTCGGCGAGATGAGCAGGCTTTGCAAGCAGGTTGCTTTGTAAATCCTGTCTTCCGTTCTGATTTTTGTTGCTATGATCTTTCTTTTTCTAGCTCATCGTTTTCATGTCTTCAGGACAAGGCGCTTAATAATTAGACTTTCGCCCGATTTTAGGCTAAAGTGACCCGTCATGAGCGTGAGAAGGCTCATCTTATTGAACAGGTTATGTATTTTCCATTTTGATATCGTCTGAATGTTTGTCTAATCCCAATGTTTTAATGTCCTAGATTTGATCCATGCAGTTTGAGAAGGAAGGTGCCTTGCTATGGGAGAGGCTTCGAGCTAGAGATTCTGAAGTCCTCAAACTCAAATGTCATGTAAGAGAGATGACCTCTGAGAGGGATACTCTTCAGGAAAGGATGGCAGTCGGTTGTCAGCTTCAATATGTGAGGGCGGACAGTGACAAATATAGAGGTCTCCCCTATGAGTTAGTAGCTGCATTATCCGGGATCAAAACTGAAGTTGAGGCACCTATATCTGTGCACAAAGAGGGTGTCGTTGTAACAAACGCTCACACTAGGAGAATGCCTGATGGGGTCAAACTGAAATTGACTCGGTCAGAATCTCGAGCCGTGGAGCATGCTCGGTCAGAATCTCGGAGGCGAACTCTAGAGGACATACATGCAAGGGATATCGAGATATCTGCCGGGCTCGAGAAGGTGAAGACCCTATAGGAGAGAGTTGCTGCCCTATTTGCTTCTGGATATGTGACGGGTAGTGGTTTAGAAGATAACGAGAATGGAAGAAGGATTCCCCGAGGGGAAAAGGCTGTCGAAGGTCCTGGGGATGTAGCCGGAACCGTTGGGGCACAACCTCTGGCAGAGTCGTCAATGATGTAGGCTCTATGATGGATCGGGGTTCTGTTTGCCCCCTTTTTTGTAAGGATTTTTCAAAAGCCTTGTAAACGTATCTCTGCGAGCCAGATGTATAATAGGATTTTCACTTTTTATCATTTCTTTTCCCCTTTGCCTTTTGAGAATAATAGGCGATACTTTTGACAATTGATTCGAGATCTTGGACCTTGGGTTTTTGCTATTTGTTAAGCGGCCTGTGATGGTCGAAAGTCGATCCTCGAGTGTTCTCGAGTTAGACTTGTCTTTTATATGTTGGGTCACTGTGATCTACGATTTTAGCGTTGGCAGCAGTAGCTCTTACGTGTTTGGTCGGTGCGACCTTTAATTTTAGTGCTGGCGACAGTGGCTCTTACGCATTTGCTCTTGGGCATATTCAGTTAACTATTTTGGGTTCAGTCTCCGAATAGGGTTACGAATCAAGTCAATCAACCCTCAAGTTTTTGAATTGCAAGCTAGCTCTTAGGCTTTTACGTGTTGGGTCGATGCGACCTTTTGTGTGGGCTGGAGACAATGGCTCTTATGCCTTGGGTTAATGCGACCTTTTGTGTGGGCTGGCGACAATGGCTCTTACGTCTTGGATCGATGCGACCTTTAATATAGGCTTTAATTTTCCCACATTAAGGACTTTTTGAAACAATGTTTGCCTAACTCTTCGACGACTTAATAAAAAACCTCGATTGTGAGTCGTTATATGGCGATGATCGAGCACCTCGGGAAGTTTGGCTTGGAGGCTGAGTATTTCGAAGCTAGTTATTTAGGATCTGATGTGGTAGAAGCTCTTTTGCCTATGTCGAGGGTAGCCTGTTCAACCGATTCTTTCCGAAGTATATTTGAAGTAATTGAAGGCCTGTGATTTATAGTGACGGTCGGGCGTCCTCGAGTCACGTTAATTTTGGCTGGTACAACCTTGTGACCGGAGTCATTTGTGTTTGGTCGGAGCCTTTAAGTCCCGGGTGAAGTAGTTTCGACATATATATCGAGGGTATGCCTTTTTAGGGGTCTTACAAGTTCGATATATAGCCAAAACTTTGAGATCTGGTTTATGCCTTTGTTAAGGTCTTACAACTTTTTCATTCCTCTGAGGTCTTACAGTTTTGGATACTTGGTACTAGCATTGTTCATGCCTTGCTTGAGGTCTTACAGTTTTGGATACTTGGTACAAGTATTATTCATGCCTTGCTTGAGGTCTTACAATTCGATATATAGCCGAAACTTTGAGATCGGGTTTTGATAAGTCGATGGAGATGGCTATTGACGGTAGTCCCCAAGTCATTGAGGGTTTCTTGGCTCAGGAGCCATTACTTGTGAACTCGGTATTGCCTCTTTGAGGGCTTACAATTTCAAAGTTCCTGACCTGGGGGTCATGTGGTTTTGAGTTTTTGATGCCAGGCCCCGAGTGCTCGGGATGTTTCTGGATTTGGAGCCACTCTGTGATCTTGATGTTGCCTCATTAAGTGCTTATGAGTCAAGAGCTCCAACCTGGAGGTCGCGTTGTTTTAAGTTGTTGACACAAGTCCCCTAGTGTTCGGGACATTTTTTAGCTCTAGGGACGTTTTTTGCAAAAATATCGAGCTTCTTTGAGATGTTAAATGCTTTTGGGAAGTATTCTTTGATTACTTGGTACAAGTATACATGTTTTTTTTGTTGCGGGCTCGGTTGTTCTATACGGACATGGTTCGTTTGACCGTTTGGACCGGTATATTATTTTCCTACCGAGACTCTTCCTAGCGTATCTTGGCTTTTCTGAGTTGGTGACCTTCTGGGGGGATGCTCCCTAGTATTCGAAGTTGATTGCAAAAGAATCCTTGAAGATTTGTTGAGTCTCCCTCAGGTAGCATATGGGTGTTGCCTCAGTAAAAACCTTGCTGGTAAAACCCTTTTTGGGATAAAATCTGGTCAAAGGAAAAGAGTACAATGCATGCCTTAGAAAAAGTATCGTTTCAGCATTCATATGTTCCAATATCTAGGAAGCTGCTCACCTTCCATGGTACCTAGCTTGTAGGACCCTTTATCGATTATTCCGAGGATGCGGTATGGTCCTTCCCAATTTTAGCCTAGCTTTCCTTCGTTAGGGTTTTAGGTGTTGAGGGTAACTCCGAGGTGTCAGACGTTTGTTCTTCTGTTATAATATCTTTCGATCCTTTGCTTTTGGGCAGCCATTCGGACCAACGATGCTTCTCGCTTTTCATCTAATAGTTCGAGGGTCGTAGTCATGGCCTCGTTGTTCGAGCTATCAGTGGTGTGTTGGAATCTGGCACTTGGCTCCCCGACCTCCACTGGTATCAGGGCCTTAGCTCCATATACTAGAGAGAAAGGTGTTTCCCCTGTGCTTGACTTTGAAGTCATTCGATATGCCCACAACACTTCGGGTAATATTTCTCTCCATTTTCCTTTAGCGCTTTCCAACTTCTTTTTTAAGTTTTGGATGATGGTTTTGTTTGTGGACTTGGCCTGGCCGTTTGCATACGGGTGGTTAGGCGTTGACAGGATTCTCTTGATTTTGTGATCCTCAAGGAACTGTGTTACTTTGCTTCCGATGAACTGCCTCCCATAATCGCATGTTATCTCGGAAGGAATCCCGAATTGGCACATGATGTGATTCCAGATGAAGTTAATGACTTCTTGTTCTCTCATCTTCTCGAAGGCCTGCGCTTCCACCCATTTTGAGAAATAGTCAGTCATAAAAAAAATTTAGATTTACTTGGTGCCGTAGGTAGGGATCTGACGATGTCCATTCCCCATTTCATGAATGGCCACGGTGATAAGACCGAATGCAACTGTCGCTGAGTTGGTGAATCATAGGGGCAAATCTCTAGCATTTCTCACACTTTTGGATGAATTCCTTAGTGTCTTTTTCCATGTTGTCCCAGTAGTAGCCTGCCTTGATCACCTTTCGGATTAAGGAATCAGCGCCGGAGTGGTTTCTGCAATTACCCTCATGGATTTCTCGGAGTACATAGTTTATGTACCCTGGCCCCAGGCATACTGCTAGGGGGCCAGCGAAGCTTCTTCTGTAGAGAGTCCCATTTTCATCGAGCGAGAAACGAGATGCTTTGGTTCGCAGGGCTCTCAATTCCTTTGGGTCCGCGGTAATTTTACATCCTTCAGATAGTCAATGTATTTATTTCTCCAATCCCATGTTAGGCTAGAAGAATTAATCTTGGCATGACCTTCCTCGACCACTGATTTGGAGAGATGAATAATTGCCCCGGGTAGTAGGTCGTCTTCTTCGACAGATGATCCCAGGTTTACGAGGGCATCGACCTTACTGTTCTTCTCATGAGGTATGTGGACCAGGGTCCATTCTTTGAAACGGCGTAATGTGATTTGGATTTTGTCCAAATACCTTTGCATCCTGTCTTTTTGGACCTTATAGCTCCTATTTACCTGGTTTACTACCAGGAGTGAATCGCACTTTGCTTCGATGGACTCAGCTCCCACGCTTTTGGCCAATTTCAAACTTGCAATCATAGCCTCATACTCGGCTTCATTGTTAGTCAATTTTGCAGTTTTTATAGATTACTTGATTATGCCGTCCGTGGGCAGCTTCAGGACTATACCAAGCCTGGAACCTCTTACGTTCGTGGCACCGTTATTGAACAGGGTCCATACCCCAAAAGATGTGCCTGATTTTAACAAAAGTTCCTTTTCTACCTCGGGCACGAGGGAGGGTGAGAAGTCGGCCACGAAGTCCTCCAGAATCTAGGACTTGATGGTCCTTCGGGGTTGATACTCGATATCGTACCCCCCGAGTTCGATGGCCCATTTAGTCAGTCGGCCCGATAGTTCTGGCTTATGCAATATGCTTCAGAGAGGGTACGTTGTTAAAATGCAAATACGGTGGCATTGAAAATAGGGTTTCAGCTTTCACGATGCGCTTATTAATGAAAGAGCTAATTTTTCTAGGTGCGGATACCTAGTTTCGGCATCCCCTAGGGTCCGACTTACATAATAAACAGGAAATTGCGTACCTTGCTCTTCTCGAACCAGCATACCACTTACCGCTATCTCGGATTAGGTCAGGTATAGATACAGTGTTTCATCCTCTTTTGGCGTGTGGAGAAAAGACGGACTAGTCAGATACCTCTTTAGTTCCTCTAAGGTGTGTTGGCATTCCGGAGTCCACTCGAAGTTATTTTTCTTTTTGAGTAGAGAGAAGAAATGTTGACTCTTGTCCGACGACCTTGATATAAATCTTCCTAGAGCCATTATTCGCCCTGTTAGTTATTGCACGGCCTTTACATTATTTACCATCGTAATTTCTTCGATGGCCTTGATTTTGTCGGGGTTGATCTCGATCCCCCTGTTCGATACCATGAATCCTAAGAATTTGCCTGAGCCCACTCTGAAGGCACATTTCTCGGGATTAAGCTTCATGTTGTAACTCCTGAGGATGTCGAATGCTTTCTGCAAATGAGTCAAATGGTCCTCTGCGCGCAGGGATTTAACTAGCATGTCATCAATATAAACTTCCATGGATTTGCCTATTTGATGTTCGAACATTTGATTAACTAGGCATTGGTACGTGGCCCCTACATTTTTTAGCCTGAAGAGCATTATATTGTAACAGTAGGTACCATACTTCGTGATGAATGAAGTCTTTTCCCTATCCTCGGGGTTCATCTGAATTTGGTTATACCCTGAGTAGGCATCGAGAAAGGTGAGGGTCTCATGGTTGGCCGTAGCATCATTTAGATGATCGATGTTAGGCAATGGGAAAGAATCCTTGGGGCACGCCTTATTTAAATCTTTATAATCTACGCACATTTTTAACTTATTTCCTTTTTTGGGCACTACCACTACGTTGGCCAGCCATTCAGGATATTTTACCTCTCTGATAGACCCTATTCTAAGGAGTATTGTTACCTTGTCCTTGATGAATGTGCGTTTTACTTCAGACTGGGGTCTTCTTTTTTGCTTCACCGATTTAAACCTGGGGTTGACACTCAATTGGTGGGTGGTTATTTCTAGTGGGATTCCTGTCATATCTAAATGGGACCAAGAAAAACAGTCGATGTTGTTAATAAGGAATTGAATAAGTTTTTTTCCTAAGTTCGGGGGTTAATCCCGTTCTAGGTATACCTTCTGGTCCGGGAGATGTTCAATCAAAATAGCTTGTCCAATTCTTCAATTGTCAATTTTGTTGCATCCGACTCTTCGGGGGCAACGAAAGTTTGAGGGGCGAGGAAATCTTCTTCATCGTCCTCGGGAGTCTGTATGCTCTTAGACTTATCTGAGGTGGAGTGTATGGGGCTTGATGCCTCCTGGTAAACTGTCAACATTTCTTTTGCCACATGTTGTTCTCCATATATGGCTGTTATGCCATCTTTCATTGGAAATTTTATCATCTGGTGCAGAGTTGACGGCACCGCCCTTATGCTGTGTATCTACGGCCTGCCAAGCAACGCGTTGTACCTCATGTCACAATTGATGATGTGGAACTTGGTATTCTGGACTGTGCCGGACATGTCTACCGGGAGGACGATCTCTCCTTTAGTTATTTTGCCGGCCATGTTGAAGCCGTGGAGGACCCGGGAGGCAGGTATGATTTGATCGAGCAAGTTAAGGCCTTGGGCGTCGCATGATGTCATACCCTTGGGAAACGGCTCCCAACAACGTAGTTTGGGCCATGTTTACCGTAAAATGTTAATAACAATTAAATTTGATTTAGTGGTTCTAAAAGTACGTGATCTATTTTTATGCTAGTTGTTAGGCAGTTGATGCTACGTTTCGACTTAGAAACAAGATAAGAGCTTAAAGATGAGAGGTTGATCAAACCGAATTGCTATCAATCGGGGCCTCGAGCTTGCCTATACGAGGGCCTCGGGGTCGAGTCCGAAGCTCAACTGGGAGTTATCGAAGGTGGTCGATGGAGAATAACAGTTATAAATAAATCAAAGACGGCTCTTTATGGCCAATAATAAGTAATAAATGAAGAACAATGAATAGAACACAATAAATACGGGCAATAAATGAAGTAATAAGATCAAAAGAATATGTTAGAGAGCAGAGAGAATGTTCTTGTATATTTTGTATGGAGCAACAGATGTTTACAAGATGACAAGGATCCTATATAAGAGGAGGAATCCCAACATAGTACAAATGCATTAATTACAAAGATATGGAGATGGGACAACTAGTTGACACCATGATTCGGGTCTGAACTTAGCTCACTAGACTTTATCAGCCCTAGTTGTGTGCCTTGGAAACTCCCCACTTTTCCGTCATAGCCGTTGATCTGCTTCACCCCGAGGTAGAGCATCGATAGCCTTTGAGGGTGAACCTCGACCCTAGTCTCGAACCTTGTGAAATATGCTTACAAGACATCATAACAGGCTAACTACTGAAATTATACGGAATCTGTATAGTTGTCATTAGTGGGTGATTGTTCTTTGAGAAGAAGTATGCCTATGAATGAGAATTTTTGGGTGGGTGGGTGGAGACTAGTAGCTTTTGAATAAAATAATGGTAGCATAGCGCATGTGTCTGTCTCAATTAACGAAAGATGGTGAAATTATGGTTTGCAAGAGTGTATCAAATCATTAAAAAATGTACCAAGTTGAATTGATGTATCTTTGAAAAGAATGGTAGTGTCAAAATGATGATATGATTATGATGGATGGTCATGAAGACCGAAAATGTTATGTGCATTTGAAAGGTCCAAGATTCAACACAAGTCACCCCGAGTTTAGTCAGAAAAAAGAAAACTAGTGGTGTGTGGAAGGTATATGTAACAGATACACATACATAACAAAGAAAGAATATGTAGTAGATAAAGAATATGTAACAAGTAACGAATATGTAACAATTCATCCAACTATAGCAAGCTGCAAGATCGTATGTACAATGATTTAGGGATTCTAAGAGTAGATTTATCGAAAGCCAAGCTTAGTTTGGGACAACTGTGAGATGGTATGTAGTTAACCTCGTATGCCAATCTCTGAAACTAAAGAGTTCCGAAAAATGTATGGAGTGGTGAAAAGACAACCCTCATGTAACTTGTGTGTGATTTGTGTATGGCCAAAATTAGATAGAAAAGTAATGATATTTTTAATAAAGCAATAAGATAGGGATATGTGAGAGAATATGCAACATAGGGATGTGTAAAGCATATACAACATAGGCCTGGGAAAAGAATATACAGCTTGAAGCATGTGATAAAGAATAACTAACTTGAAGCATGTGATACAAAAAAAAATCGAAATTGGAGTATTAGAGAACCTATAATCTCTCAAGTAATTAATCAAATCTGTTGTGGTTAGAACTGACCTCCCCTTCAGAGTCATGATGTTGTTGCATCCTATTTACATCAGTTAAAATAAAATATAACTTATACTACTCTACACGGTTAATTAGAATAATAGAATCGCCACCTAGTATTTAAGGTATACTAGGACACCTAAAAATGTTATATACTGTATGCCCTGAACTGTTGAGATTCTGAGTAAGGATTCAAGTTATCTCGAGGGGAAGGGTTAAGCATCCTTTAAGGTCCACAAAAGAAGGTTCCCGGTTGGACTTGATTAACTAAATGAGGGATTAAGTAAAGAAAGATTGATTTTTTATTTGCAAAGAATTGTAAAAAATATGTACAACGGTATAATAAATAAAGTGTGCAAAAAATTATATTTTTTGATAACCAGGTGAAATGTAAAAAAAAGTGTATTAAAAGATAAAGTATATATAAATTAACCAAATAAATTTAGTGTCACGACCCAAAATCCCACTGAATCGTGATGGCACCTAACCCAACTCACTAGGTAAGATAAACTGTATAAGTTACTACTATAATGAGAAATCATCAATACTATTAATAAAACTGTGAAAGAGTTCAATACAACTATCCCGATGACAGATAGTACAAGTCATGAGCTACTATGATTTAGATTTACAAAGCTGCTAAAAGAAATAAATACAACATCTGTTTGAAGGTTACATAAACCAAAATTAGGTCTTAATCTACCATGGCAAATGGTAGCTTGAATCTGGAATGCAACTAGAACTTCAATCCCTGCATTCGTCATCTACAACAGCTCGGCTCCAAGAATTTGCATGCACAGTGTAGAAGTGTAGTATGAGTACAATCGATCTCATGTACTCAGTAAGTATCTTTACTAACCTCAGAGAAATAATCACGAGATTTTTAAGTCAAAAGATACTCACTTTGTAGAACTTGTACAGCTCAATAACATGTATAAGACATAGAAAAATATTCCAAAAAGACAGTTACGGAATACAGAATATCAACAGTAACAGTAACAACTGGGATAGTATAATAAACAACTCTACCAATTAAACATGCTCCACAAATACAACGTGTACCAACCCCGCTCTCAAAGTGTTATGCGCTATATAATATGTGTGCTCAATAATCACACACAACTGTAAATTTGTGCCAAACATGATAAGATTCTGTATCAATTGCCAAATAACATGTTCAAGAGAAATTTTCAAGAATCAAATATATTAATTCATTATGACAACTTCCTTATCATGTCTATCTGATATGCTACCAACAACTCAACAAAAATATAAGATATCAACTCAATATAGAAAAATCCATCTTTGTCAACAAATCATAAGTAGAAGTAAGGGCATGTGATAGCATTTAAAATTCAACTAAAAACTCAATAAAAATACAAGATGGAGTTTCAAGAAAACATGCATATGATTAGAATATCAACTCGTACGTAAACAACTTTAATAAAAACTTCCCCAAAAAATCACCTAATATCATCAATAATGACACCCTTATTTCGCTACATGTGCACATAACAATAAAATACCCTTCTTATTTTTTCACATGCACATATCACCACCCTTATTTTGCCACGTGGGCATCCCAAGAAAATTCCACCCTTATTTTACATCGCACACACAATAATAGACACAATCACATAACAAAGATCTCGGGCTGACACACCCAACCAATCCGCTCAACATGTTCACATGTGTTGCAATATCATCATAATCGCATGGCAATGATCTCGTACCATAATCACAACAATGCAAGATAACAAATTATCATCGAGAGGCATATTTTCATAACTCATCAATAAAGTACATAAGGAAATGATAACAACAATAATGCGGGTGGCGTTCAACATATAAAATATGACTACGGCTAAATCAATTATAGAAATTAAGTTTAAGTGATCATACAAAGGATCGTATATGTGTCACAGAGTGTGCACATCCAAATCAAGGCACAACACAAGAATAATTATGGATATGTATTCATAACATATGTGTATCTGCCTCCGAGGCTAGTTTAGCATAAATCTCAAAATTAGTTCATCATGTTCAAACTAAAGCACTAATAGCTTAAACATTTGCTCTAGCATGGTTTATTACGCTCACTTAGTCAATAAATTGAATAATATATAGAATCAAGTAGAACACACAATCCAACAAGTCATAAAGTAATCTAAAATCTAACCTGACCATGGATACCTACGGCACATGTATATACGCTCGTCACCTCATATATATACATCATCCGCGCATGTAGCAAATAATATCAATTATTAGGAAAAATTTTCTAAACCAAAGCTAGGCCAAGCACTTACCTCAAACAAGCCAAATAAATATTCTAAAATTGCCTTCCTGCGTGAATCGACCTCCGAACGCCTCATATCTTAATAAAAATAACTCAATAACATCAAATAGTACTATGGCAATCAAATCCAAACAATAAATGTCGAATCTTTAATCAAATACTCAAAGTCAACCAAAAGGTCAACACGAGCATTTGCTCCAGAATTTGAAACTCACAAATTTGGAATACCCATTCTAATACGAGTCCAAATATATAATTGTCTTCTAAATCCAACCTCAATTTCATGTTCAAAACCCCAAAATTCATTCTCTTAAAATCAAGTAAAAAGAACCCAATTTTTTCTTTTCAAATCCATGATTTAGGGGTAATAACCTATGAAAAAACAAAATATATAATCAAAACAAACATAAAATTACTTGCCCTCATGATTTGGTTGTTTATCTCCTCCAAAATTGTCTTACTTGTGCTCCAAGAGCTCAAAAAGTGAAGAAAATAAACTCAAAATCCCCAAATCGGATGTTTTAAAGTGTTACACCCCATGTTATCGTTTGCATAAATACGTCGTAAGTCAATTGATGTAAGATCAGAAATGATATCATCTTCAAAAGTACATAATGTAAGTTAATCATATTACCTTGGAGTTTACAAATATTTAAGATCATGAACTGCAAGTACCAAGAAGGTTGGAAGGTTTACAAGCTAAACGAATCGAAGAAAATAAGTTTCGTCGATAGTCGGAAAGTTGGGAATGTTATAACCCATAATTTTAGGGTGAGACTTGGGTGCAAAAGTGTGTTTTTTAAGTCAAGCAAGTTGTGAAACAAAAGTAGACGAAAGCTGTCACAAGTTACGTTTATAAATTGTACTAAAATTTGGGTCTAATATCACGGGATTTTTCTACCAATATACTTGAAGTTAGGGGTGATCCACCCGCCAAATTTAAGATCTATGAGTTTAGTTTCTAACTCATTAAACCATTCATCGATAACATGTCGGAGTAGAGAGAAATTTGCGTATTTGCGAGACTGTGCAAGCTGCTCCCAATGGAACCCACTTAGGCGGTGGTCTACCTACTTCACTTTAAAAATGATTTGGACGACCTTTATTTCTCATTTTTCGACCCAACTTCGTCCTTATACTCCATCGTACCCTCCTACACAGATTATCAAGGTTCAAGGGTATTTTCAAAGTGATTACACCATATTTCAACACCAAAAGTTCATTCAGGAAGAGAATAACACTCTTATAGTATTGTAGTGTGATTGAGGGTTGTTGTGAGCTACACCTGCTGGGTATTTCATGTTGTTTCTACTTCCTAAGGTAATTAAATCATGTTCTTGGTTGTGCATAAGATTAATCTTATGTTGTTTGAGCTGTTTGACTGAAAATCTACAAGATAGTAATGGACAAGTTATAAGGAACTGTTATCTTTTTGTGGACTATGTTAAGGATATATATATGATTTGTTGTGGCTGGAAATTGTGAGAAATAATTTGATTATGTATATATATATATATATATATATATATATATATATATATATATATATATATATATATATATATATATATATATATATATATATATATATATATATATATATATATATATATATATATATATATATATATATATATATATATATAAGTTGACTGAAGAAGATAATATAAAAAATAAGAGGTTGACGATAAAGGTTAAGGTGCTAGGCGTGTGAACTATTTTTAAGGATTATTCTTATGATGTTTTGGGATGAAAATGATATGGTAAGCATAAGTATGATGTTATACAAGTTGTAGGCAGATTCATGGAAAATGAATTGGATTAAATTATCTTTTGTTGACCGTAAATCGAGCTTGCCGCTTGTTGGGATTGTTAAACTATTCTGGAAGGCTTATTACGAGTATTTTTGAATTGTTGAGTGTTGTGACTTCTGGGAAATCATATAAATAAGGGAGGTGATGTCCATTTTTATCATAGAATAAAGTTTGTCGCTCAAATGCGATAAGTTATAGCATTCGTATTGTGACGATAATATTATTCATTGCTTGTAGACAAAGGAGCTATATGTTAAGTTAGATTGAGGATTGGACAGGATATTATGAGGTACGTTAAGGATAATCCTTTCTTTTTTGGCATGATCCAGGCAACGAAATGTAAACGTAAAGTTATTCTATTAATGATTCTACTCTTAGTAGTTAAGGATGCCTATGTTATTCATTCTTGTGAAATGTAATTCAAAGCATGTCTAAGTATGTTCCTATATCCCTATTGAGGCATACGATAAAGATGTCCTAATGATCGTAAAAGTCTCTTCGTTCATTTACCCTCGAGCTATGGCCGGTTGGGAGTTACGTATTTACCATCGAGCTACAGCCGGTTGGACAGTTACCCATTTATCACCGAGCTACGGCCGGTTGGGCAGATATGTATACCACCAAGTTACCGCCTGTTAGGCAGTTATGTATTTACCACGTAGCTACGGCTGGTTGGGCAGTTACACATTTATGACCGAGCTACGGCCGATTGGATAGTTACGCATTTACCACTAAGCTACGATCGACCGGGCAGTCATGCATTTACCATCGTGCTACATCCGATCGGGTAGTTACCACTGATCAGTTGGGCAATCATGTTACGATATGGATAATAGTCTCAAAGAGAGGCATTGAATATATAAGTATTATTAGTATGAATATCATGACCCTCAATGACATTTCAGAGGTTCAGGTTGATTTTTATATCTCTATCATTGATTTTGACATATTATTATGTTTCAATTCTACCTTACATACTCAGTATACTATTCATATTGACGTCCTTTTTATTGTGGACGGTGCATTCATGCTTGTATGTGTAGGTAATTAGTTTGATTAGCCCTCATAATAAACGAGGTTAGCATTCAACGAAGAATTGGTAAGACTCCACTTCATTCAAAGTGCAGACGTGTCTACAAGTCATCATGTTAGAGTTTTGCTATAGACTTATGGGTAGGCTGGGGCTATGTACTGACCATGTTTCTATGTTAGATACTCTTAGACGATTTGTAGACACAAGTTTATTATGTACAGTATGTTAGAGGCCTAAACGACCCGTGTGTATTCATGTTTTGAGTACGATGGTTTGCTGATATAACAATTGCCCTCTTACAGTTATATATTACAAGTTGGGGCCATGTTGGCCCATGATAGCTATAGAAAGAATGAGTTCAGCCAAGTTGGCCTATGTATGTTCTAGCTCTCGTCGAACGATAATGAGTTACAAAGTGGTTCACTCGGTCCAGTATGACACTAGGTGCCTATTTACCGTGAAAATGGTCATAACAATTAAATTTGTTGATGGGACTCTAAAAAATACGTGATCTATTTTTATACTAGTTTGTTAAGTAGTTGATGCTAAGTGGGAAGTTTAGAAATGAGATAAGAGCAAGGATCCAAGTGATAACCAAACAGACGGGTCAATTATCGGGGCCTCGAGGTCAATTCTAGATCTCGCTTGTGGGCTTTCGAGAGGGGTCGAAATGTGACTAATAGCTATGGTAAAATTAACGGAGGCTCTTTATGGCCAATGATAATCAATAAATGATGAACAAAATATGAAGATAATAAATGAAAGCAATAATATCAAGAGAGTATGTTAGAGAGCAAATAGAATATTCTTGTATATTTCGTTTGGAGTGACTGAAGCAACAACCCCTCACAAAGTGGCAAGGATCCCCTTTATATAGGAGGGGAATCTCATCATAGTACAACAAGCATTAATTACAAAGATACAGCAGATGGGACTGCTAGGAGGCATCCTGATTAAGGGCTAGGGTAGTCCTGTTAGTCCATGCCACGTGCCTTGGGAACTCCCCATTTCTATCGTGGCCGAGGTTAATGTCGTCCCAAGATCGGACCTCGACGAAACTCAACGGAGGAGACTTGATCATAACCTCATAGCCTCGAGACTTCGAGATGGTTTTCTGAGGTGCCTCGATGTTGAGAAATTGGGCTCTCTGATTTCACCGTATATAGATAGTCCCCGCGTTTCTTAGAGAGGAGCGATGAGAAACGATTATGAGCTCTTAACCCGAGGGCATCATTGTTATGACGTCGGCCTATTAGAGCATTAAATGCCATGCCCAAAAAATCACGCAAGGGTCACCTGGAGATAGATCCGGTTATCCTCAATTTTTGGGATAAATATCAAGTGACGCTCGGCCAAATCTATCCTTCTTTCTAGAGGATAGTCTTGATGCTCCGCCATTTCACCGAAGGGGTTGTGGGTGATACATTTACCCTCAACCATTTGATTAGGTTGTACAGCCATCGATTTTATCAAGGTTTGATCAGGATTCACCACCGATCCAAAAAATCATTTTTCTCAAACATCGACGAGGGGAAGGATCAAGGGTGGATGAGTAGGTTCGTTCGGGTGAGAACCTCGGACATAATTCCCGCCAGGAGGATGCCTTTCTCGAGAAGTGGAACACACAGCGTAAGCATTTTTTCCTTGTTCATGTTTTGTAGTCTTCTTTCCTTTTTTATGGAATAATGACCTCTTTGTGTTTCCTGTAGCCTCCGCTCGGTACCCCAAAGTGGCCTCGGATTTGTCATGGTGGATCAAACGGTTGGACATGTGTTCCCATATCTTGTTTGATCTTGGACCGACCTGGCTAAGAAGCTATGGGTGGCCAAGAATCATGGTAGAGCTTCCTTACTACCTATGCCTTAGATTTATGTTTCTCCCCACATCCTTTGTGCTGATAAATTATGGTTACTGCGCTCGTGCAGGCCTTGGTGAGGATATGCTGATGAGGTCTCCCCTTGGTAGAGAGGCGGAGACTTTGGAGATCGACAAGGTCAAGAAAAGGAAAGGTAAGGTGACTGTTGATCCTCCTGTGATAAAGAAACATAAGCCAAGCGAGCTACTAGCCGTTACTAGGACCTCGGTTCATCTTTCAGAGCAAGTCCCGGTGCTGAGGATGATGATGGTGATGATGATGACGAGTGTCGGTTGCCACGGAGGATGAGGTCAAGCGCGGGTGCCTCGATCGGAGGTTGCTGAATTGGGAACGACCGACTCTGGTCGGTCCCGTAGGTCGAAGACCCTCGAGGAGGGTATCAAAGTGGCCTCAAATCCCATGACCAGGTTTGGTGTAGTTTCCACTGGGGGACCGTTGCTGCTGACCCTGAAGGGTCGAGACCCGGAGCTTTTCAGGAGCAGGAGTTGCCCTTCGGGGACATTGGTGACATAACTGATTTCATTTCTGGCTCTCATTTCTTGTTAGGGGAGCTAAGGGATGTTCAAGATGTGAACATCACCAAATCTGAGGGTCCTCTCAAAGGGGGAGGCACGCTTGCTAATATTCTTGACGATGTTAGCGAGAACATCTATCTTGACGCTCCTGGCTCTGTCAAGGCGGTGGAGGGGTCCATGCAGCAGGTGATAGCTGCTTTAAGTATCTTTCCTTTAGTCTCGAGCATCTTTCTTCATTTTTCTAACTCTTCTGTTTTGTTGTAGTGCAAGGAGATGTATGATCATGCCCTCTCCAAGCTTAACGAGGAGCTTTCATGCCGTGAGAAGGAGCTTGAGAAGCTGTCCTTGATACTGCGAGAGTTAGAGGCTCGTTCTGCCCGTAAGGAGAAAGAGTCAAGCAAGCTCCGGGCTACTTTGGAGGGAGCACTCCGAGAAAAAGCTGCCCTTGCCGAGCAGGTATTTTGTTATGCATGAGTCTTTCCTTCGCTCCCATAATTCGATACTAACTGGTTTACTTTTCTTTTTGTAGGTCGAGCAAAATGACTCGCAGATTGGGCAACTGAATGTGGAGATCCTCGGGCTGAGGAAACAAAATGAGGTAGTGACCTCAGAGTTGGCGTCGACCCATGATCTTCTCAAGGATGCTCGAAAGGAGATTGTTGCGCTGGTTACGGCCAAGCCCGAGATCGAAGAAAATGTTGCTACTTACCTGAAGGACACTACCACGGCGAATCAAATAGCTCGTGAAGTATCGATAAAGGCCGAGCAGAATCTGGCTCGGGCCATCGAACATGCTAGGCCAGAGGCGAGGAGGAAAACCTTAGAGGAGAACGAGGCCGGAGGCGCCGATCTGTCAGTTGGAATTGAGGAGGCCCGGGAGCTGGAGAGAAAATTGGTGCTTTTGATCGTCCCAGACGAGGATCCTGGAGATGGTTCGGAGGGTAGTGGCGACGAAGAGTAGGCCTTGTGTCGTTTTTGCTTTTTTCCTTTTTTCTTTCTCTGCATGTACTCCCGGGGGAGTAAGTCTTGTAAAGACGTCCCTTGTAAATATATTTTTGGCAATGAAAAAAGGGGTTTTTCTGCCCCAAGTCCTTCCATTCTTTATATCTTGCTGCTCTTACGGAGCTAATCTTTGAATTGTAATATTAATCCTTTAGAGCCCATTGTCGGAGTAATCGTAACCCTTGAAATCGGGTCCTATATCGAAGTTAGGTTGATATCTTCTTTGGGGCCGATGCTTGTGATGGTAAGAAGCCCCCGAGGTCTCGATGCCTCTTGACTCTCGTGGGGTAGTAGCATTCACATGATTTGATAAAGAGGGCCCCGGGGTGATCCCGAGTGATCCCGCCAGTACATTTCCCAAGGAAAAAGTGATGTTACCATGGGTAAGATTAATTGGCCCTCTAGGTAGGCGAGAAGCCGCTGCTTTGCCCCTATATATTCATTCGTTTGCTTCTTCAGTGGAGATTCTGCTACTTTGAGTAACCATTTCTCCCATAGAACTTGGTGTTTTGTGCTAGTTATCTCTTTTCTTTAACTTAAAACTTTTGCCCAGATCTATATCCTCCTCTTATTCTATCGTAGCCATGACTGCTACGTCGATATCTGCCCATCAAGGAGAGGGGAGTTTTGCCTTTGTTCCGCGTCGGGTCGGTGGTACACTGCCGATACCCAGTGAGCGGGCCTTGAGGTGCTTTGTCTCGAGGAGAGACTTTACGTTGGAGAGACCTCCCAACGTCCAAGGACATCGAGAGCACGTATCGAGGTTCATCTCATCAATAGGGGAGGAGCACTTCAAAATGACCAGAAAAGACTGTGGATGGGGAGAAGGAGTGGTGCTACAAGTACCTTCCTCTGAGAAGAGCATCATGACCTACATCGAGGGGTTTTTGAGCGTTTATACGCACACTTTTACATCGGGTCCCCCCGACTGGGTCGTGTTTGAGTTCTGTCGGAGATATCATGTTACATTGGCGTAGGCTCACCCATCCATTTGGAAGATAGTGCAGACGATAAGATACTTTGCTGAGAAGGCCGGGCTCGACTTTGTCACGACCCAAACCAATTGGCCGCGACGGGCACCCAGTACCTTACTCAACTGAGTACCAACATATGTATCTTTCATATCATTCTATCATAGGTAAATGTAACGGAGTAAATTATGAGTGAATGCAAATGTATACATAAGACATACGGGCCTATAAGACCAAAATAACTACTCGTATACTGAACATAGGCCGACAAGGCCATACAATCTTTTACATACATGATATCTGTCTACAAGCCTCTAAGATAACATAATTTTCATAAAGGTCAGGATAGAGTCCCGCCATACCAAACAATACACGTCTAAATCATACTAACCAAACAAGCAACTCCGAAACAATTAGAGCGCACCAATATCTTCCGTTGAGCTGATAACCTATTTGCAGGGCTCTTGACCTGTCTATTGGGACCTACAGGCATGAAACGCAGTGTCCCCGGGCAAAAGGGACGTCAGTACAAATAATCAGTACAAATAATGTATCGAGTATGTAAGGAATGACAATCAGTAAATAATAGACATGGGAGAAACATGGAGTAAAAGACTCGACATGTAGGTCTGAACAACTTTTTGAATCATTTAAAATGCCATGCATATGCGTATCAAAGGCGTACCATGCATGGGTATATGCGTTCATAACATCATCAAGCCTCTGAGGGCATCCCTTCATATCATCTCGGCCATTGTGGGCAAATAATCAATGTATACCAGCTGATCAGGTGGTGGTGCGTATATAATGCCATAACCTTTTCCCATATCCTATATACATATATTTACATAATACGCGTATATAACGCCATCTGGTCATGGGTCAATGTACATGAATGCAATGCATGAGAAGTACATCAATAAAATCTCTTGGAATGTCATAGGACCATTATACCTTTGAGTAATATCATAAGTAAACCTTTTTTAAACTTACGTATTTTCTGAGACCCATGAACAAATGATAGAATAACAAGATACAAGGGAATTCAAGGACATAGGCACTCCTAATACTTCTATGAATAGAGTCATTTATGGAAGTTGTGCATTTTCTAGTTTCGTTCGTTTCATATATATCATGCCAAAAAGAAAGAAAGGATAGCATTAACATACCTGAGCCAATTCTCTTGGCAATTCCTGTAACATACGTCAATCGCGACGAAACACGTAACAATGGGTCGAAGTAGGGAAAAATTCATATAATATTCTTGAGGAAGATTGGACCTTGTTATCTTAAAATTGCATCTTACACTGCTATTACATAATATCATATGAATTTGCTGAAATAGATCCGTTACTATTGTTGAAGATCTTATCATTTTACCCTTTTTGAAGCTTTTTCCATTTGAAACTAAAGGAAATTGTTATGTAGAAATAAAGCTAAAGTTGAAAGCAAATTTGTGATTTCTAGCAGATCCGTATGGTCTCTTTCTAAGAATCAATGAATGACTTTGAAAAGGGTCCTTATTATAGTAGTATGGGCCCCACTTGATAAGAATAAAATTTTGGCCAAGTTTCCTAATTCTGCCACATTATTTCATGAATTAAGAGTCACCAATTCTTCTAAATCCACCTAGCACATGATTGAAGAGTCATTGTTACCCATTTGTCTTGTTTACACGTGAGGGCTTATCCAAAAGCCTTAAATTAAATAGTTAACCTCCCACTAAAATCAATAATTATTTGATTATTCACATAATAAAGAATTATCTCAAATTACGTATAATACTACACACTTTTAATATATCGTGTACACCTTACTATTATGGCCATGTGGTACCTTGTATGGTACTAGTCTATAAATATCGGGTATTTTAGGTCGGACCGTATTTTATCCCAAAATTTCAAACTTTGACGAAATTCATTTTCTTCGATTTGCTTACCCTCTCACCTTCCCAAATTTACCCATCACTTGTTTGAAATAGTATAATTCTTATGACCTCAAAACAATCCCATTCACGTACTTACGTTGATTAACATACGGTGAAACTTCAACGTACAAAAATACGGGATGTAACATCTCATTTTCGAGCTTTTATCAATTTACTTATGGCGTACTTCCACGTACGGAACATGGGGTGTAACATCATCCCCCCCTTTAGAACATTCATCCTCGAATATTGGCTGATGCACTTATCATTTTGGTAACTTATGTATTCCAAATACTTTAGTACTCTTCTTTCCATTTAGGAAACTATTCTATGAATAAATCCAAAGGTCAGGGCATTCCCCCCTTTAGGCCTCTTTCCCATGTCGTGACTTGTGATTGAATTCCTTCCAATCTCATAACTTTTGCTACATTCTATCATGTAGCCTCTACGATACTGACCTTGTAAGTGTGCCTATGCGACTCTTCTCTCTTTTTTTCTCCAGCTTTTAGCCAATATCTAGGTCTCACGTTGTAAATATATACAGAGCTTGATATGTTGTCCCTCTTGATATGTTGTCCCTCTAGGCATCTATGGGTATACTGAAGTTCTTCGCTCGGTACTTTGTTGAACTTACGAATATTGCTATATCTTATTTTATAAACCTGGTTATCCATCCGTATGAATTTACTGCATCTAAGTAGGTCATACTTTACAATAAATCTTATCTCGATCTCTCTTTACTGAGGTCTGCTACCAAATTCCAGGTTACTTTCATTGCTTATCCAATATGTATAAATTTATACCCTTTAATGCTTCTACATTACTGTTCATCTTAAGAAAGACAGCCTAATCTCATCTCACACTTTATAACTTTTATCCTTCCATTGTTGATTCACCTCAATATTGATCTATAATATACCCCTGATAACTTAACCTTTTATGTAATACTGCCGCTAGGGTTCACGTTTCATCGGGGAACATCTGAAATGGTTAGACTGATCCACCTGGGGCAATACCACGCTTTCATAACCATATCTCACAGCATCCCAATGTGATTTACCTTGCGTGGGTATTTTAATCATGTCCAATTCATGAGATCCCTTTCTTTTCTTCATCAGATCATTACTCAATCGAAGGCCCAAACGTCATCCTTTATCTATCACAATTGCACCCTCATTCCATCTCTTCTAAATGTTATTAGTCTTAGACTCCTTTGAGTTCATTTAGGCTATAGTGAGCTTTGTATAACTTATAGAAACTATCTGCTCTTTTTGTTTTCATAGGCTTAATCCTGACTTATCCATCTTTGTTACCTTCTCACTCACCTTTTCTTATCCTTACTCCTGTTTTCTAGAACCTTGTCGTTTCACCATATAATAGCTTACGACCTACACATATCTATTTATATTACTTGCAACCTTTCAATTTGCTTGCATCATAGATTTCCTTATGTCATTTTGGAATATCAAGCGAGACATCACATCGTCTCTAACTCTTCTTTACTCTTTTTGTTAGGGTTTTTGATACCTAGACCATAGTGTGGAAGATATGCTACTGACAATGCCGTTATTGTTCCTAGATATTGAATCCCAACGCTTCTAGCCTTTTATCCGAAATATGGACTATTTACGATCTTCTGGCTTTGAGTACCTCATACGTTGTTCACCTTTACCTTACTTACCTTAAAATTTTGCATCGTATCTTCTATCTCTTTCATGACCTCCCTTCCACCTAGGTATAATTTACGTCCATAACTTGAAGCTCTATTATAATACTTGTACCTCTGGTGCATACACAATCCGATGGGTGCTTCATACTGACTTCTTATGAAGCTGGTACTCTTCTCACAGGCTTTATCATAGAGCCATTATAAAATATGGCTACTGTACTATATCTCTTGTACCTCTTATATTTAGAGTGATTCTGTAATGTTCTCAATCATGATGTCTATAATTTTTTGGGTCCAATAATCAGACTCCTGATTTTCTTAGTTGATGTAACTCTTTAGTTTCCTCTTCCTTCTGATCAGCCTTTATGTTAGCTTAAGCTATCTCCTGATCTGTGGTTCATGGTATTAATTATTATGTTTAGCCTTCATGGACGTTATAGAATGTCCAAGATATAATCTTCTAACAATTTAATTCTTTGTCTATGACCTGGACTCAACTTTCTTTTAACTTATATCGGAGTCTTCTATGATTGTATGATTGTCAACATATGTTTATACTCTGAAATCACAAGTGCATTCATAACGTAACCAACTCTGGATCATTGATCGAATAATTTTTCATTCCATCTCAGCTTTCTTTTAAACGTATGCAATTACTTTTCCTGGTCCTCTTGCCCCTTGTTGCGTGCATATTTAGCTTATCTTAGTTCCTACATATGCCAAAATTTCTGTACAACTTATATGGTTTCAAATATTACCTTCGATTTTTCTCCCTGTTCATTAGCTACGGTAGGTGCCACTTTCTTTTAGAGTGCATACAATGTTGTTGTGAGACTATCATTTCCTTTTTAGGTCAATGTGCTTAGGTTGCAGCCTCCTTCCTTACTTCCTAAACTAGTCTTTCATTTTAGTATCTAGGGAGGACCCTCTAACTCTTGTAAAGATGCAAGTCTACTATATCGTATACTCGACGGAATTTTTGATGTCCTTTCTCGCCTATAATTATCTGTATTTACTTGCTTGCACGCCCTTGTGCTTGTAGGGTTGCTTCTGAACTGATATTTTGACTTTCTTCCCAGTGGCATTCTCTTTTATTTATGTAATACTCGTACGATACCTTTAACTACCCCAACTCCTATCTGAATATTTCTCAAGGGTTCCAATGTCATATCTGCAAGACTAAACTCCCCACGTTAGGGTTCACTATGTTTATTTTGCATGGTCTGTTGATTTATCTGCAACCTTTTGTCTAGCCATAACTAGACTCTTCCAAAATCAACTACTAACTTCTCATTGATCCATTCTCATATCAATACTCCACGTAATCTTTCTTGGGTTATTTCCTTTATCTTAACTTACATCTTGCGCTGCTCTTTATTTATCAATAACATCCCGGGCCGGAACCCTTACTTCTTCTCTTTGGCGTCGTGTTTGCATAATGTTCTGGAATAGTAGTATATCTGTAGGCTTTGAATAACTGCAATCTCATCCCCTTTTCATTTTATCGCATTCTTCCTTTACCATTCCATAATTACTAGAACCACTTAATTCTGACTTAACGCCGGGAGTACTAATATTTAGCACTATGACGATCTACCTATAAATGTTTTACCTCTTCATCTTTGGCGTCTTCTCACATCATTGATGACCCTTACTCACATTGCGGTGATCCTTCTGTACCAAGGATATCAACTTTCCTTACTCGTGAGGGTGACACTTAGTATAACTAGAACATACAGTCCCTTAAGCTTAACTTTGATCACATTGCTTGCTCTAGGGAAGAGTCTTCCTGAATGACCATTCTCTGAATTTCTCATGAATCTTCTTCTATTGTCCATTTTATTATCGCCGAAATAAAATCTGAAATTCTCATGGTGCCGACTATTATCCAATAACTCAGTCCCTAATTCATGTTTAGTTTATCTTGTTCATCGGCCCATATTAATTTTTATTATCCTGGGTTCTAACTTTTCCTTCCGGTAGTTGCGTTGGAGTCACAAACTTATTTCTCGAAATGAGGCTATGACTTTATGACCTATACTCTTTTGTTGTTTCAAGGTCTGTCATCTCTCATCTTTTCCTTCACTTGACTGTAGACTCTGTAATACTGTCAGTTTTTTTATCTACCATTGTCATCCACGTATCACATCTTACTCATAATGCTTCATTGACTCTCTTCTTATTTCCCGTTAACTTCTATGTCTATCACTTTATTCTGAAAACTCGAACAAACATTCTTATGTGTCTAGCTCCCCTTTCTCCATCCACTGGCTCTTCGGGTTGCTAACATTCTCTGTTTACTAGGAACGAGATGTAAAGCCCCGGAAAATTTGCTAAGTAATTTAACAGTTCGTGGAGCCAAGGTAGGCTAATTATTTTATTTTGTATTCAAGTGAGGATTCATGATATAATGGATATCAATTGGATAAGTTAATAAGTGTATAATTCATATTAGAAGTGAATTGGGGTCTAAGGAGAGGCCTAAGTCTAAGCCAAGTTGGAAAATTTCATAATAAATGAAAGTTGTAAATGAGTGCACACAAGACCTCACTTTGGACGATCATATCTCCAGTTATATAAGGAGTTGTGTGATGCACAACCTATGAAATTAAATCCCTATGAGTCTAGTTTTCAACTGAATAAACTGTTTGTCATTTAGAGGTGAATACATAAAGTTATGACCATTTTACTGGGCATGTGTCACTAGCGCGATCGCACTAGTAGACGCGCATATTGCGAAGTATTCTACCTCTGAACGCGCTAGTAGCGTGGCCATTAGTGCGGGTGCGCTAGTATCAGGTCTCTAAATACCCCAAGCCGGGTAAGAAGAGTCCCTAAGTCATTTTTTGAGCAAGGGCTTTCTCTAACAAGGGGGAATTTGTCCCATATTCCATTCCTATGATCCAAGGTAAGTTTTTGGAGTATTTTGAGTTGATTACTACTCCTAAACACTTATATTAACATGGTTTTATCTTGAAAATCCATAGATTTCCATTAAAATCCTTGAATTTATCAAGAACACCACAAGTGGGGATTCTCAAGATTCTTACTACAAGAGGTATGCCTATCATCTCGCACTAAGCTATGGTGATTATTTATGTATGATATATACATTAGAACTCATGGGATGATGATGGAAAGCCATAAGTGCCTAACCTAGATTGTGTTGGTTGTAGAGATTGCGAAATGGGTTAATTAAGGAGGTTGAAGGTTGGGTACGAATGAATGGTCATACATATGTTGTTGGAAGTTATAAATTGGTTAGGAATGATGGTGGAATGAATTATTGGTTAGTGGTGATAGTTGGAGGAACCAATACTATAGTTATGAGGTGTAAATATCTATACCTACAAGGTGTTTAATAGTATGCCTAAATGGCATAAGTTATGGAGATTATTACTAATATTAGTCATGTTGAATGTTGTATTGTAGATTGAAGTTGCTTAAGTGTATTGGATCATTGTAGTATCTTTAAAGGGCAAATTTCAGGTATGTATGGCTAACTTTAACTCATGTAGAATCCCCTTGTTGTGACGAGCATACGGTATGTGTACCTTATATGAAAATATGTGTATTGATTGTCTTAGTAGATTTCCACACCACCATGCTATATGTGACTGTGAAAAGTGATTTGATGTGCCTACCTTATTATGTGCTAAGCTTGTAAAGGCTTGAGGAGGACGATATGGGAGTATATGTTTACAAATGAAAGAACGTTAATGTGTCCAAATGTGGAAATGTGTATAATGGCTAAAACCCTGCGTGGTAAGAGCTGTGTAACAAATGATGGAAAGAAATCGTAATTGATGCAATTGAAACAACTGTGGTAATATCATACGTGACTTGTCGTGGGCAATTATCGTTGTGACTTAAATTGTATACGGGCTGTTGCATATGATGGAAATGGTATTGATGTTTATGAGAATTCTTTGTGAATTGTTGTTGTTGTCGTGTGAAATGTGATTGTCCAGTGGGATCGGGTTGCATGACGCAACACGAAGTTATAAGGTGTGGGTTGTGGTGATAAGGGTGGCCGAGGTAATAAGGGTGGCCAAGGTAATAAGGGTGGAAAAGTGATCGAAATCACTATTGAAATGAAAATATGTGAAAGTTGTGAAATCATTGATGTGATGAAATAATGTTGAAAAGGGAAAAGGAGAGATTGTGAAACCTGTTTGGCTTTGGTTGTTCCTTTCAGGTACATTTGATTGTTGATTCTATTACTGTTTGTTATCTGTGTATTTCTTAATTTTACTTGGGGTAAAGATTGTTTATACATACCAGTACAATTCAAATGTACTGACATCCCTTTTGCCGGGGGCGCTACATTCGTGTTATGATTGTAGGTGGTTCCATAGCAGGTACTCCAGTCCACCGACAGTAGCACCTCCTCCACTTTCCGTCAGCTGTATTGGTGAGCCCCTTTTTCCTCTCGGGGCACTGCGTGGCTCATGCCGCTTTTCCTCCCGGAATCTTATTTTGGTATTTGTGTAAGGTATAGCCGGAGCCTTATTAATGGCAAGTATTGTAACACTCTTTTGTATTCCTAGAGGCTCCGTAGACAGGAAATGTAGGTTATGTACTTATGTATTTTGGGTGGTATATCTTGTAAACCATGCTAAGTAACTATGTATGTTTTGTAAATCTCGTAAGAAGGTGTTTAAATTTATAAATGGCTATTTCACTTGGTTGATGGGTAATGGAAATACGGGGTAAAACGTGGAATGGGAAAGGCACCCAGGTCCGCTTGGCTGGGGCTACCCAGTCGAGCGCCGATCATGTCCCTCGGTTTTGGGGCATGACAAACTTGGTATCAGAGCCAGGTTTTAAAGTATCCTAGGATGTCTCGGAGCCGTTTCTAGTAGATCCCTTCTTATCGGTGTGTTGTCGACCACATCTATAATTAGGGGGCTACACCGACATTTAGGAAATTTCCCTTTTCATTATTATTCTACATCGTGCGGTGAAGTGGAAAGTGAAAAGTATCTTTGTCAAACTCGTGCATTGTTTCGAAATTTTCAGTCATCGCCCCAAAGAAGAGAGCTCGACTTGGCCTTGAATCCAATACCATCCCAAGTGTTGCCGTGAATTCTGTACCAGATGGTGCGGGTGAGAGTGACTCCCTGTCCCTGAATATACCTGGCCCTTCTATTCCGGATCAAAGCATTCATATTCCTGCTGTGGCAGAGGGTGATGCAATCCCTCCCGCCGATATTCCTGATCCCTCTTCAGTTCGAGCTTCTGGTCCAGGTACTTCCGATGGGGACCTCAGGGGAGCTATTCATATGTTGACTCAGCTGGTGGCTGCTTAGGCCCAAAGATCTCATGCCACCCCTGCGCCCTCTAGCGGACAGGGATATTCCTCCGGTTCTAGAATCAACTAGTTTCTGCAGTTGGCCCCTCCAGAGTTCTCTGGTACTGATCTAGAGGCCGACCCGTAGGATTTTTCTAGATGAGATGTACAAGACTCTTCAGGTAATGAAGGCTACAGAGACAGAGGGGGTTGAGTTAGCTTCTTACAGGCTGAGGGGGCCAGCACATTCCTGGTTCGAGATGTTGGAGGATTCCCACAGGGATGGAAGTCCTCTGGCAAGATGGAACGAGTTCGTGGATACTTTTATGGATCATTTTTTGCCTGCCGAGACTATGGCAGCCCGTGCCACAGAGTTTGAGATCCTCAAGCTGGGAAATATGAGTGTTTGGGAGTACCACATGGAGTTCGTGAGATTGTCCAAGTATGTTCCTCAGTTGGTGTCGACTATGGATGTTAGGGGTCGACGGTTTGTTCAGGGCCTTAGTCCCTTGGTGGTAAATTAAGCTACTACAGCGGCCTTGCACTCTGATATGAATTATGGTAAGATAGTGGGATTCGCCCAGGCTACGGAGGCTAGAAAGTTAAAGATAAGGGCAGAGAGGGAGAGTAATAGCAGGGACCGGTCAGCGGGCCACTCAAGGGGCTTACCAGTTCAAGGGAGAGGGCCAATAGGGCTATCCCAGTCTTATGCACAGTCCTCATCCAGTGCACCACCATCAGTGCCTCGTTATTAGCAGAGCAGCCGCTGGGGACTAGGATCCACCAGCAGGAGACCCCACTAGTCAGGTCGTCCAGGAGAGAGGTTCCAGCAGTAGTGGAGGGCTCCGTGCCCTAAGTGTAGGAGATTCCATACCGAGTCTTGTTATCTGGATAGCTCGGTATGCTACAAATGTGGAGTGAGAGGTCATATTCAGCTGGATTGTTGTGCACCCAATCAGGGCATGGGTAGGGGTTTTGCTCAGTCATCTGGTTCTTCAGCCGCCACATCTTCAGTGTGTCCTCCAGATCTAGCAGAGCGTGGAGCACTTAGGGGTGGAGTTTGAGGTAGAGGTGGACCCAATCGCTTTTATGCCTTAAGTGGTCGCCAGAGTGCGGAGGTTTCTCCAGATGTTATCATAGGTATTCTAACTGTTCAAGCACTTGATTGTTATGCTCTTATTGATCCGGGTCCTCTTTGTCTTATGTTACCCCATTTATTGCTTCGCATTTTGGGATAGAACCCGAATAGCTTCATGAGCCATTCTCGGTATCGACTCCGGTTGGTGATTCTATTATAGTTGCGCGAGTCTATAGGAATTGTGTTGTTGCGGTATGTTGTCATGTTACCACGGCCGATCTTATTGAGCTTGGGATGGTGGATTTTGATGTTATTATGGGTATTGACTGGCTTTATTCGTGCTTTGCTAAACTTGACTGCCGAACGAGAGTAATGAGGCTTGAGTTACCTAATGAGCCGGTTATTGAGTGGAAGGGAAATGGTGAGGTGTCAAAGGGTAGGTTTATTTCCTACCTTAAGGCTTCAAAGATGATTAAGAAGGGGTGTATCTACCATTTGGTCCGGGTGGCAGACACCACTTCAGAAGTGTCCGTCCCCAAGTCCGTGCCAGTCATAAATGAGTTTCTTGAAGTGTTGCCAGACGAGCTTCCAGGGATTCCGCTAGATAGGGAGATCAATTTCGGGATTGATGTATTGCCAGATATGCAGCCAATATCTATTCCACCGTACAGAATGGCGCCAGTAGAGTTGAGAGAGTTGAAGGAGAAGTTGAAAGACTTATTAGAAAAGGAGTTCATTCGACCGAGTGTGTCGCCTTGGGGCGCACCGGTTCTCTTTGTCAGAAAGAAGGATGGGTCACTTCGGATGTGTATTGATTATCGGCAGCTCAACAAAGTCACTATCAAAAACAAATATCCATTACCTCGGATAGATGACTTGTTCGACCAATTACAAGGTGCAAAGTTTTTCTCCAAAAATTGATTTAAGGTTCGGGTATCACTAGTTAAAGGTCAGGGAGCAGGACATTCTTAAGACCGCTTTCAAAACTCGCTATGGTTACTTTGAATTCTTGGTCATGTCTTTTGGGCTAACCAATGCCCCGGTAGCTTTCATGGATCTTATGAATCAGGTCTTCAAGCCTTTTCTAGACTCCTTTGTGATTGTTTTCATTGATAACATCCTTGTTTATTCGCGGAGCCGGGAGGATCATGTCGATCACCTCAGGGCAGTTCTGCAGACTCTTTATCAGCACTAGTTGTATGCTAAATTTTCAAAATGTGAATTTTGGTTGGAGTTCGTTACCTTTCTGGGTCATGTTGTTTCTAGTGAAGGGATTCAGGTGGATCCCCAGAAGATTGCAGTAGTGAAAGATTGGCCCAGACCCACGACCCCAACGAAGATCCGTAGCTTCTTGGGTTTAGTGGGGTATTATCGGAGGTTTGTGGAGGCATTCTCTACCCTCGCCTCCCTATTGACTAAGTTGATGCAGAAAGCAGTTAAGTTCCAATGGGCCGACACTTGTGAGACAAGTTTTCAGGAATTGAAGTCAAGATTGACCTCGGCGCCGATATTGACCTTGCCGGAAGGCACGGAAGGATTTGTGGTTTATTGTGAGGCCTTCAGGGTTGGTTTGGGGTGTGTGTTGATGCAATATGGGAAGGTTATAGCATATGCTTCAAGGCAACTCAAGAATCACAAGAAAAATTATCTGATGCATGATTTGGTGCTTGCAGCAGTTGTATTTGCCTTGAAAATATGGCGGCATTATCTTTATGGGGTCCATGTGGATGTGTTCTCGGACCACAAGAGTCTCTAATATTTGTTCAAGCAGAAGAAATTGAATTTAAGGCAGCGGCGGTGGTTAGAATTGATCAAGGATTATGATATGGACATCTTATACTATCCAGGGAAGGCAAATGTGGTGGCCGACGCTCTCAGTCGGAAGTCCATGGGAAGTTTGGCTCATTTGGGAGCGGATCAGAGGCCTTTGGCTCGGGAGGTTTATCAATTGGCCAGTCTGGGGGTTTGTATTTCGACCTCAGACGAAGGGAAGGTTATGGTGCATAATGGAGCAGAATCGTCACTTGTAGCGAAAGTCAAGGAAAATCAGTTCATTGATCCAGCATTGGCACAGATGAATGAGGCAGTTTTGAATAACAAGACTTCGGCATTTTCACTCGGTGGCAGGGATGGTGTATTACAATGTCAAGATAGGCTATGTGTTCCAGATATGGATAATCTTCGGGAGAGGGAAATGGTAGAGGCTCATGATTCCAGGTATTCTGTGCACCCAGGTTCTACGAAAATATATCATGATCTCAAGGAAATTTATTGGTGGAACGGTATGAAGAGGGTTGTGGCGGATTTTGTATCTAAATATTCGAATTGTCAGCAAGTAAAAGCTGAGCATCCCGGTGGGTTAACTCAACTTATGGAAATGCCAATGTGGAAATGGGAGATGATCAATATGGATTTCGTGGTAGGGTTACCTTGCACACAACGCAAGTTCGACTCAATTTGGGTAATAGTGGATCGACTCACCAAATCAGCTCACTTCTTGCCAGCCAAGTCCACTGATACTGCGGAATAATATGCTCAGTTGTATATCAAAGAAATAGTAAGGCTTCATGGCACTCCACTTTCTATTATCTCAGATCGAGGGGCCCAGTTCACAGCTAATTTTTGGAAGAAATTTCAGCAAGGTTTGGGTACTCAGGTGAATCTCAGCATGGCTTTCCATCCGCAGACTGATGGTCAAGCGGAGTGGACTATTCAGACGCTTGAAGATATGTTGCGAGCATGTGTCTTGGATTTTAAAGGTAATTGGGATGATCACTTGCCACTTATAGAATTTGCTTACAATAACAGCTTTCATGCTAGCATTCAGATGGCCCCATTTGAGGCATTGTACGGAAGGTGATGTAGGTCTCCGATTGGATAGTTTGAAGTGGGTGAAACAGAATTGTTAGGGCCAGATCTCGTGCACCAGGATATGGAAAAAGTTAAAATCATTCAGGGAAGGATGAAAGTTGCTCAGAGTCATCATAAATCCTATGCAGACGTGCGTCGAAGAGAATTGGAATTCCAAGTAAATGATTGGGTGTTCTTGAAAGTATATCCCATGAAGGAAGTCATGTGATTTGGGAAGAAAGGGAAATTGAGCCCAAGGTATGTCGGGCCATATCGGATCGCTCAAAGGATAGGACAGGTGGCTTATAGGCTGGAATTGCCCCTTGAGATGTCATTAGTACATCCCGGTGTTCCATGTGTCTCTGTTGAAAAAAGTGGTTGGAGATCCATCTTCCATCGTGCCTATTGAGACTATTGAGGTGAGTGAAGACTTATTGTATGAAGAGGTTCCGGTTGCTATTCTTGATAGGCAAGTCCAAAAATTGAGGAACAAGGAAATTGCTTCAGTTAAAGTATTGTGGCAAAGTCAACAAGTCGAGGAAGCCACGTAGGAAGCGGAAAAAGAAATGAAAGAGAAATATCCCCATCTGTTCAAACAAGTTTAGTAGTGATCATGCGAACAGTTGTTTTTAAGCAATTTGAGGTAGTGTTCAGATTTGTGCAAGGCACCCCATTTTCCCCAAACTGCCTTATTGTTGTAACTTCCCAATGTGTGCCAAATTGCAAATGTTGTTACTATTTGGGTAATGTGCAACCCTTGAGGTAAATGAAAAAAAATGTGAAACTTATGCGGTAGGTAAATGATTAATTGAAGCGTTTTTCGCATGTTAAAGTGATTGAATTGTATGGGGCTCATTGAAGTGATCCAGTTGTGTGCAAGTAAATGACATTGGTTGAACCATGTGCAATTTATGGTATAAAGAGAATGAGCTAAGTGTGAGTTGTTTAAAGTGTATGAATATGTATAAGTTGTTGAGGTAATGAATTGTATACCAGTTGTAGGGATGACAGAAACTGTGTAATGGTACTTGGAAATATGTTTTGGGGGCTCTCTGACAGGTGGATTGTCCTAGTTACAAGGGAAACTCTACCAAAATTTCTGCAAAATTTGGGAGTTAGTCTAAATTTGGGAGTTAAAGATGTGTGAGAAAGGAGATAGGTTATACTAAGTAATTGTTTATTGACTCTAATTATCATTCGAGGACAAATGATCCTAAGCGGGGGAGAATGTAAAGCACCAGAAAATTTTGCTAAGTAATTTCAGATTTTGTGGAGCCAAGGTAGGCTAATTATTTTATTTTGTGTTCAAGTGAGGATTCATGATATAATGTATATCAATTAGATATGTTAATAAGTGTATAATTCATATTAGAAGTGAATTGGGGTCTAAGGAGAGGCCTAAGTCTGAGCCAAGTTGGAAAATTTCATAATAAACGAAAGTTGTAAATGAGTGAGCACAAGACCTCACTTTGGACGATCATATCTCCAATATATATATATATATATATATATATATATATATATATATGTATATAGATATATATGTATATATATATATATGTATATATATACGCGTATATAACGCCATCTGGTTATGGGTCAATATACATGAATGCAATGCATGAGAAGTATGTCAATAAAATCTCTTGGAATGTCATAGGACCATTATACCTTTGAGTAATATCATAAAGTAAACCTTTTTTCAACTTACGTATTTTCTGAGACCCATGAACAGATGATAGAATAACAAGATACAAGGGAATTCAAGGACATAGGCACTCCTAATATTTCTATGAATAGAGTCATTTATGGAAGTTGTGCATTTTATCATTTCGTTCGTGTCATATAGATCATGCCAAAAAGAAAGAAATGATAGCCTTAACATACCTGAGCCAATTCTCTTGGCAATCCTGTAACATATGTCAATCGCGACGAAACACGTAATAACGGGTCGAAGTAGGAGAAAATCCATATGATATTCTTGAGGAAGATTGTACCTTGTTCTCTTAAAATTGCATCTTACACTGCTATTACATAATATTGTATGAATTTGTTGAAATAGATCTGTAACTATTGTTGAAGATCTCATCATTTTACCCCTTATGATATTTTTTCCATTTGAAACTAAAGGAAATTTTTATGTAGAAATAAAGCTAAAGTTGAAAGCAAATTTGTGATTGCTAGAAAATCCGTATGGTCTCTTTCTAAGAATCAATAAATGAATTTGAAAAGGGTCCTTATTATAGTGGTATGGGCCCAACTTGACAAGAATAAAATTTTGGCCAAGTTTCCTAATACTGCCATATTATTTTATAAATTAAGAGTCACCAATTCTTCTAAAGTCACCTAGCATGATTGAAGAGTCATTGTTACCCATTTGTCTTGTTTACACATGAAGGCTTATCCAAAAACCTTAAATTAAATAGTTAACCTCCCACTAAAATCAATAATTATCCGATTATCCACATAATTAAAAATTATCTCAAATTACGTATAATACTACTCACTTTTTACATACCGTGTATACCTTACTATCATGGCCATGTGGTACCTTGTATGATACTAGTCTATAAATATCGGGTATTTTAGGTCGAACCGTATTTTATCCCAAAATGTCAAACTTCCACGAAATTTATTTTCTTCAATTTGCTTACCCTCTCACCTTCCCAAATTTACTCATCACTTGTTTGAAATATTATAATGCTTATAACCTCAAAATAATCCCATTCACGTACTTACGTTGATGAACTTACGGCGAAACTTCAACGTACAAAAATACGGGATGTAACTTATGGCGTACTTCCACGTACGAATACATGGGGTGTAACAGACTTTACCCTTAGTCATCTCGTGACGTTATATCGATCGCTGCGTTATCGAGGTTTGATTACTCTCCAGCGTCGATCTACTCTGTCTCCTGCCACTGACGGTGAAGAGAACGAAGACCGAGGATGGATGAGATGATTAATTCGAGATCGGACGATTGATATCATTCCTGGAGAGTTTCTGCCCTTTTCCGAGAAATGGGATCTCACACGTAAGTGTCATACTTGTATTTTTATCACTTTGTCTTGGAGGTACGCTCCATAACGACGTTTTTCTGCATATATATTTTTTGTAGCGACTCCTTGATTGTCGAACGAGGTCCCAGATTTGGCGAGTGGTCTCATAAGCTGGCCGCTTGTTCGACCTATGATAAGTGCAGGTGGCGAGACCTGTATAAGGGGAGATGGGAGGCAAAGCATCACGGTAGGCGCTTGGTGGCTTATTTCCCCAGAATGGTACCTTTCTTTTTAGCGTACTAACTTAGCTACCGCAAGTATTGGAGATTTTTCCTAGATGAGGCCATGTCCTCTGGGGGAAGAGACCGTCAACCTCGGGGTCGAGGGTTGATGATAAACAAAAAGAATCTCCGGGGTGTGAGGAGGCTCACAGCGGGGTGAGTCCTTCTCAGCGGTTCAAGAGAGGGGATTCGACCGATCATTCAGTTTCGGAGGCTTCCGTTCTCGAAAGAACATTCCTCGTTTCTGCTGATGGCGCTTCAAAGAGTAAAGAGCGTGTAGTGTCTTGTTCTTCTCCTAATAAAGGCACTTCGGGGGATACTAAGACATTGGACATTAGCTCGCACTTTGGTGAGGCTCAGCTAGGGGTATGCATTCGATTTTGACCCTTACCGATAATTACTTATCGATTATCGATTTGTACATATGCTTATTGTTATCGTTTCAATAAGGTTTCGATTTTTTCAATTTTGATTTATCGATTTTGGGGGCTTATCGATTCGGTTATCGATTACACTAATAAGAAAATTTGCGAGATTTCACGAAAAGTATATCGCTATAAACACACCTAACTATTATGGACAAAAAGAAGCTAAAATAAGACGAATACCATTTATAACATAAAAATTGTGTCAACAAGGACATGCAACAAAACTAAAGTAAGGGATCAAATGTATGCCACCAACACTCCAACAGTATAAAAAAACAAAATACATCATCACGGCTAATTCTGTTTTCCATTAATTTGAACTTCATTCACTTGATCTTTAAATATGATCATTCCTTAAATGTGGTAGAGGAAATAATAGGGTTAGGGACTTAGGTTAAAGGAAAGGGTATTATAAAATAAAGGTAAAAAATGTCTTTTTAGTATATATTATCGGTTATCGGTTTAGAGGACAAAATCGAAATTGAAATTGATAACTCGATAAGTAAAATTTCGAAATCAAAATCGATAAACCAATAATAAATAATCGATTCAATTTATCGATAAACCGATTCGAATACACACCCCTAGGCTTAGCGGCTCAGTTTTATGAGAATAATTCTTTTTCATCTCTTCCTCGGCCTCCCAGGTGGCCTCTTTAACCTGTTGGTTATGCCATAGCACTTCGGAGGCAATCTCTTCATTTCTCAGCTTTCAAACTTGCCTATCAAGAATGGGAACTGGAATCTCTTCATAAGTCAATTCTTCATTAACCTCAATAGTCTCAACCGGAACAATAAGAGACGGGTCTCCAACCACCTTCTTCAACATGGATACATGAAACACCAGTTGCACTAAAGACATCTCTGGAGGTAGTTTAAGCCTGGAAGTGTGACGACCCGGCCGGTCGTCGTAAGAATTAATGCCCCGATCCCCTATTAACTACTTTTCCCGTGTTTATTTCTGCTATTTTGATTTGCCGAGATGTTTGGTTTTGAGTTTCGGAGAGTTTTGGGACACTTAGTCCCTAAATGAAAGCTTAAGTGTTGGAAAGTTGACCGTAGTCAGAACAGTGTGAAGGCGGCCTCGGAATGGAAATTTGATGGTTCCGTTTGCTCCGTTGGATGATTTCGGGCTTAGGGGCGTGTTCAGATTATATTTTGGAGGTCCGTAGCTAATTTAGGCTTGAAATTCCAAAAAGTAGAATTTTTGATGTTTCCGGTTCGATAGTGAGATTTGATCCGAGGATCGGAATGGAATTCCGAAAGTTGGAGTAGCTTTGTAGTGTTGAATATGACGTGTGTGCAAAATTCCAGGTCATTCGGACGAGGTTTGGTAGACTTTTTGATCGAAAGTATATTTTTAGAGTTTTTCAAATTCTTAGGCTTGAATCCGATGAAAAATAGGTGTTTTGATGTTGTTTTGAGAGTTCCGAAGGTTGGAACAAGTTTGAATGATGTTTTAGTATTGGTTGGCATGTTTGGTTGAGGTCCCGGGGACCTCGGGGTGATTTCGGATGGTTGACGAAAGATTTTTGGAGTTTGAAGTTTGCAGCTTCAGCTGTTATCTATCATAGCCGCACCTGCAGTTTGGGTCCCACAAGTGCGGCGCTGCAGAAGTGGCTTAGTGGTCGCAGAAGCGGAAATGAGGAAGGGGCCAGGAACTGTAGAAGCGGCATAAGGAACCGCATATGCGTGACCACAGATGCGGAATTTGAAGTCGCAGGTGCGAGATTGGGCTTTTAAGTGAGAACTGCAGAAGTGGTTCCCCAACCACAGAAGCGGTATCGCAGATGCGATTATTTGTTCGCAGATACGGAAATAGCTGGGCAGAAATATGAAATTTCGAGGGTTTAGTTTCAAAAGTTGGAAATTCAACTTGGAGTTCGGGAGAGGGCGATTTTGGGAGAAAATTGAAGAGGAGATCATTGGGTAACAATTCTTTAACCCTTTCCAGTTTTATTCCATCAATCTATGGTTAGTTTCATCATTTAATTTCGGATTGGAGATGAAAATTGGGGAAAAATTGGAAGAAAGTTCTTAGACCTTGAATTCGACTTTTGATTGGGAATTTGACCTTGGATTTAGATAATTTTGGTATGCATGACTTCGTGAGAGCGTGAGGATTCTGAAAATATAAATTTTACTCGATTCCGAGATGTGGGCTCGAGGGGTGTTTTTGTCATTTTACCTAATTTAGCGTAATAGCTTAGAATTTCTTTGTAGAATCAGTTACTTGAAGTATTATTTACATTATGCAATTGAATTGAATAGATTTGGACCATTTGGGGTCGAGTACTCGTGGTAAAAGCGTGGTTTTGGGTTGATTTTGAGCCGGTTCGAGGTAAGTGGCTTGTCTAACCTTGTGTGGGGAACCTTCCCCTTAGGATTTGGTATATTTGGTAATTGAAATGTCTTGTACATGAGATAATGAGTGCGTACTTGTGCTAATTGTTGGAAATCCGGCTTTCTTTAAGTAATTACTAGTATGTTTCCATTACTTGTACTATTAAGCCTGTTGTTAGCTTAGGAAAGCATGTCTAAGTGACTTAATTGCTTTACTTGCTCAAACTGCCTTACCTGAATTCTGTGCAGCGTGCTAGGCTAGAATCACTTGTTGCCTTAATATGAAATTTTGTCATTTCTGTATATTTTCCTATTGTTGCTGTGTATTTATTTTGGGACTACAGATGTGGGATTCCGGTAGCTTCCATTTGTCTATTTATTTTGGGACTACGGATGTGGGATTCCAGTAGATCCCCCTGCACAGTTACATGGAACTACGGGAATGCACTCGGTAGATTCCCCCAGTACTGGGTATTTACATTTGGGACTACGGAATGAGATTCTGGTAGATCCCCGCGCACTATGAGTTGGACTACGGGACGGGATCCCGGGAGATCCACTGGATACGTACATATGGGACTACAGGATGGTATCCTGGGAGATCCCCGATTGTTATTTTGGTGCTAGTCGCTGATGTGCCGGAGAATTTCGGCACATTTGATACAAATTGCTTAGATTTTAGCTTGTTTTAGATGCAATTATCTTTTATACTTATGTAATTTTAGTGTTTTTGCAGAGTATGAGGTTTAAGAACATAAGAGCATGGAAATGAATTCAAAAAAGCCACAAAAAGACAAGAAAATAGCAAAAAGGCATCGCAAATGTGGATATGCGATCGCAAAGCTAACATGCGAGCCGCAGAATGCACCATGAAATCGCAAACCACAACAGTTTTCTGGGCAAAGTCCAGCGCACGATATACGGTCCATTCTGCGATTGCATAACATGTTTACGAGCCGCAGAATTCACCGCAAACTTAGCACAAGGGTTGCTGAAGGTAGAAGATGCGACGCGAAATGCGATCGCATTTCTACAATGCGAATCGCAAACAATGAATGTGATGAAGGCCTGGAAACTAGGGTTGAAATATGCGATGGCCATGTCAAGAATGCAGACCGCATGTCTGTTATGCGACAGATATGTGGTCGCATATTTAACCGAAAAGTATTTTTGTCCAAATTTTGTCCCGAATTTTGACCCACTATAAATAGATTTATTGGGGTTTTGTGGGGGCATCTTGTCTGATTTTGGGAGCTACAATACAAAGCTTTAATATTCCTCTCTTTTGGAAGCTTTTGGTTGAAGAATCTTTCACTTTGTAAGCTTTATGGCATTAAATATTCTCTTCCTTTTGTATTTTAGTATGTGTAGCTAACTTTAAATACTAAAGTTGTGGACCCTAAATGGGTGTTATGTTAATAGGTATTTAACATTGAATATATGTATAATGGTTGGTTGATATTTATTTACTTCTCATTCTTCATTTATTGTTGGTGGTTGCAAACATTAACAAGTGTCATTAAATTCTTACTTTGCTTGGGAAAGTGGGTTGGAATTTGGTAGAAGTAAATATCAAAGTCTCAAGGCTTTAAACCTTGTTTAATAGAATCGCTTAGGAATAAGTGAGTTTTATTTGGCATATATTGATTATTCTTAATTGCAACTCTTTTATATTTAGAAAAATCGTAAAGAGGAAATACTACCCAACTATTGGAAAATATTGGGTAGTCATTTAGAAATCATTGCATATCAAAAGAACCTTCCATTAGAAATATATCATATTAATACCGATAGCATTACACCTCATTAATGGGGACACAACCTTGGTTTCTTTAATCAAACTATTTACATTCTACATATCACAATTTGTTATTTCTTCAAACCAAACTCAATTCATACTCTTGCTACCATTAACCGGATAGAATTACGACTTTAGTCAAGTAACACACTATTTGAGTAACCTTTTCACACCTATTCCCTGTGGGATTCGACCCCAACCTTGTTGGGTTATTATATTTGACACCAACCGCCTTACACTAATTATTAAAGTGTAATTTGAGCGTATCAAATTTTGACGTCGTTACCGAGGAATACGGTTTTGAAATTACTAATTAGTGTGTGCTTTACTTTACGTCTTAGTCTATTCCATCACACTTTGCTTGTTTTGCTTGGTGTTGATAGGAAAACATGGCCGAATATGAAGAAGAAATGGAGGCAAAAATGGAAGAAAATCCTTTTGCGGACATAGAGGAGTATATTGAGGATACAAATGCTATTGTACCTTCGGCCGTTGGCGCTGCAACTTTCAAGGTGGAACATGGTTTAATCCTTATGCTCAAAGCAGAGGGGTTTTTCAGGAATTCCACTGACGATGATCCGACACAACATCTTAGAAACTTCTTGGGTATGTGTGCGATGCATAAGCAAAACAACGTCTCGGATGATGCTCTAAGGTTGAGGTGCTTCAAATACTCACTAGCTGGAGACGCAAGGAAATGGATTCAGAATATGCCACCAAACTCCATTCATTCTTGTCCCGAACTTGTCCGGGCATTCTTAGCTAAATGGTTCCCGCAAAGTAAGAAGTCTGAGCTCCGGGATAAAATTTTCTTTTTCAAGAAAGTACCGGGAGAACATCTACATGATGCATGAGATCGGTTCAAGTTATATTTGGTGAGATCTCCCAACCATGGTTTTCAGAATTCTATCTTGTTGGAAAAATTCTACATGGGCTTGGATCCTATGAACCAATCTATAGCCAAGAATGCAGCTGACGGATCTTTCATGGACAAATCATTCGCAAGGGTCACACAAATACTTGACAAAATGGCGAAGCATAATCAAGCATGGCACTCAGAGGACACCACAGGTGGAATTGCATATGGGTCTCCTTACTTGACCACCATGATCAAGGAAAACAAAGAAAGGGATCAAGTGATTGCAAGGCTTTCCACAGATGTCAATGTGTTGAGAAAGATGTTCACAGAAAGCCAAACGAAGAAAGTAAATGTGGTGGAAGATGTGCAACCCTTATCAAATGAGGACTTTGAGGAGGCAAACTATGTCAATAACTCTCAAGGTGGATATCAAAGGCAACATTACCAAGGTCAAGGACAACAAAATCAATGGACGCCTCACCCGCAAGGGCAAGGCAACCAACAGTGGAGATATGACCAAAGCAGCTCAAATCAAGGTAATTGGAGCAACAACAACAACTTCCCAAATCGGAGTTCAAACACTTATGTTCCTTCAAAGGGTCAATATTCAAATCAAGGTTCCTCAAGTGAGTCTAAGTTGGAAAGCATGCTTGAACGGGTATTGCAAAATCAAGAGAAGTACGACACTTCTATGAGGAATATGACTGAGCTTGTTGGTTTTCATACCACATCCATTCAAAAATTGGAGATGCAAATGAGATACCTCTCTAGGGAACAAAATCCGAAGCAAAAAGGTAAGTGACACAATTGCGAACCCCAAGGGTAGTGGGAGTGGTCCAACTTCTCATGTCATGGCGATTACTACTCGGAGTGGGAAGTTACTACAAGGAGGGAGTGAACAAGTGGTTGAAGTTGAAGAGTCCGAACATGAAGTTGAGGTTGATGAGCAAAGGGTTGTTGAAGTTGAGAAGGTTCCGAAAGAGTTGAAAGTGCAACAAGAAAACTGGGATGAGGTAAAGGAAAAGGTAAAAGAGACACCAAAGACTCTGCCGCCTATTCCTAGACCTCCTCCTCCATTCCCTCAAAGACTTTCTAGGAAGGTTGATGATAGCAAACTCGAAATGTTCTATGACATTCTCAAGCAATTATCGGTAAATATTCCATTTGTGGAAGCATTTCAAGAGATGCCGGGTTTTGCTAAATATTTGAAAGATTTGATCACCAAGAAGAGAACCACCAAAAACGAAGTGGTGAATGTGACTCACCGGGTTAGTTCCATGATTGCAACATCCACCATTCAAAAGAAAAAAGACCCGGGAGCTTTCACCATTCCCTGTACCATTGGGGCACATGATTTTGCAAGAGCCCTTTGTGATAATGGGGCAAGCATCATCTTGATGCCTCTTGCCATTTACAAGAAAGCAGGGTTAGGTATGCCAAGGCCCACAAGTATGAGATTGCAAACGGCCGATCGTTCCATCAAACGACCGGTGGGAATTGTTGATGATGTACTTGTGAAGGTGGGAAAATTTCATTTACCCGCTGATTTCGTAATCCTTGATTGTGCGGTTGACAAAGAGATCCCTATCATTTTGGGGAGACCATTCCTTGCCACTGGAAGAGCACTAATGGATTCAAAATGGAATGAGATCAAATTCCGTGTAAATGATGAAGAGGTTACATTCCAAGCAAGCAAGGGTATGAAACTACCACATGAGTATGAAAGCATCTCGGTGATTGATGTTGTTGATGAAGTAGAGGATGCGGTTGAAATGAAAATGGAAGAACGGTGCCTCGGTGAGGCATTGGCGGCTATTTTGGTAAACTTTGATGGTGAAGATATGGAGGGGTATATGGAATTGGTAAATGCATTGGAGGGGCTTGGGTCCTACACTTATGCTCCGTCAAAGCTATCTCTCGACTTGGAGAATAGAGCCACTCCTTTCGCAAAGCCTTCTATTATCGAACCACCGCAACTAGAGCTCAAACCACTTCCACCACACTTAAGGTATAAATTTCTTGGCTCAAATGATACTTTACCGGTAATTGTTTCTTCTTTGTTGAATGATGTGCAGGTAGAACAATTGTTGGAAGTGTTGAAGGAGCATAGGCAAGCCATTGGATGGACAATTGCGGACATCCGAGGGATTCCCACGGGAATTTGCAAACACAAGATCCAATTAGAGAGTGATACGAAACCAAGTGTGGAACATCAATGACGGTTGAACCTGTCAATGCAAGAGGTGGTAAAGAAAGAAATCATCAAATGGTTGGATGTCGGGGTAGTCTACCCTATTGCCGATAGTTCTTGGGTGAGCCCGGTGCAATGTGTGCCGAAAAAGGGAGGCATGACTGTAATTGAAAATGATAAAAATGAGCTCATCCCAATGAGAACGGTGACCGGTTGGAGGGTCTGTATGGATTATCGGAAGCTCACCAGTGCCACATGCAAAGACCATTTCCCTATGCCTTTAATTGATCAAATGCTTGATCGGCTAGCGGGAAGGTCATTCTATAGTTTCCTTGATGGATATTCCGGATACAACCAAATCAACATAGCATTGGAGAATCAACAGAAGACGACATTCACTTGCCCTTGTGGGACTTTTGCTTTTAGCTGGATGCCATTTGGTTTGTGCAATGCACCGGCTACTTTTCAAAGATGTATGATGTCCATTTTCTCCGACATGGTGGAGGATTTTCTAGAGGTTTTCATGGATGACTTCTCGGTGGTATGTGACTCTTTTAAGCATTGTTTAACAATCTTAGACAAGTGCTTAAGAGATGTGAGGATACCAACCTTGTGCTTAACTGACAGAAATGTCATTTCATGGTGGATGAAGGCATTGTATTGGGGCATAAAATTTCAAAACATGGCATAGAGGTTGATTGGGCTAAGATCGAGATTATTTCCAAGCTTCCTCTACCTACTTCCGTTAAAGGTGTTTGAAGTTTCTTAGGGCATGTCGGATTCTATAGACGTTTCATCAAGGATTTTTCCAAGATTGCAAATCCTATGTGCAAACTCCTTGGGAAAGATGCCAAATTTGTGTTTGACGAGAAATGCCTCAAAGCCTTTGAGGAATTGAAACAAAGGTTCACCACGGCACCTATTATTGTCACACCTGATTGGTCTCTTCCTTTCGAGCCCATATATGACGCCGGTGGTGTAGCCATTGGAGCAATGCTTGGCCAACGTCACAACAAGGTTCTCCACCCGGTCTATTATGCAAGAAAGATACTCAATGGAGTGAAAATGAATTACACAGTGGCTGAGCAAGAACTTCTTGCCATTGTTTATGCCTTTGAGAAGTTCCAAGCTTATTTGTTGGGATCCAAGGTGATAGTGTACACAGATCATGCTGCTCTTCGCTATCTTATGGCAAAGAAGGATGCAAAGCCTCGGTTGATTCGATGGGTCTTGTTGTTGCAAGAATTTGACTTTGAGGTCAAGGATCGCAAGGGAACTCAAAATCAAGTAGCGGATCATTTATCAAGGCTTGAAGAGGTAGGGAGGCCAAAGGGAGGTCTTGAGATTAACGATGTATTCCCGGATGAACACATATTGTCACTTTCTAGCACTTTTGCTCCTAGGTATGCCGATATTACCAACTACTACCTTATTTCGGATGGATTGGAATCCTATCAAAAAGAAGAAGTTTTTGAGAGATTGCCGGCAATACTACTGGGAAGAACCATTCTTGTTCTGTGTTTGTGCTGACAACATCATCAGAAGGTGTGTTCCAGAAGAAGAGATTATGCCAATTCTAAAGGCATGCCACGACTCACCGGTTGGGGTCATCATGGGGGAAATCGAACGGCGGCTAAGGTGCTTGAATGTGGTCACTATTGGCCTTCATATCTATCACGATGTCAATCAAATGGTCAAGGCTTGTGACCAATGTCAAAGGCAAGGATCAATCTCCAAGAGGCATGAAATGCCAATGCACTTTGTGATGGAGATAGAAATCTTTGATGTGTGGGGAATTGATTTTATGGGTCCCTTTGTAAGCTCTTGTGGGATGAAATACGCACTATGGGCATACCGCACGGCATACAAAACTCCTATTGGCACTTCCCCTTATCGGTTAGTCTTCGGCAAAGCTTGTCATCTACTCGTAAAACTGGAACACAAAGTCATGTGGGCTCTAAAAAGGTTGAACTTAGGTTGGGCTGAAGCTGCAAATTTGAGGTTAACACAACTCAATGAAATAGAGGAATTATGTTTCCATGCTTATGAAAGTGCAGCTGTGTATAAAGAAAGGATGAAGTTCGTCCATGACAAGAAGATCTTGAAAAGAGAGTTCAAGTCGGGTGACTTGGTTTTGCTCTTTAACTCAAGGCTCAAATTGTTTCCGGGCAAGCTCAAATCAAAATGGTCTGGTCCATTCAAATTGGTAAATGTCTCTCCTTTTGGAGCTGTGGAACTAGAATCGGAGGATGGGCTCCGAACCTTCAAAGTGAATGGCCAGTGAGTCAAGCACTACTTGGGCACAGATGGAGAAAAATATTTGGTGGAGCAGCTGGCTCTCGAAGATGGTCCGTGCCCAACCAATGAGTGAATCCAAAGGAACACCAACTTCGTCGTGTCGCGACAGTAAACCAAGCGCTTCATGGGAGGCAACCCATGTGTGGTAACACCCTTTTTGGCCTTTGAATTTTTAATTTTTTGTTAGATAGATTTAATTGAGCAATTTAAAGTGTGTGTTAGAGTGCAGGGGATTCAAAAGGTCATGACACGGGGTAAGATTGCATGAAAAAGGCCGGAATAATCACCTTGGGTAGTTTGCTACACATATGCGGTTGAATTTTCACTATGCGGACTGCATTTTGGTCGCAAACCAACACAGTGTGTTTGGCTAAATTTGGTGGTAAAGATGCGACAAGTTGGTGCACTTTACGGACCGCATTTTCACTATGCGATCGCATAGTGCACCGCACTTTTGGCCCTTCAGTAACTCACTTGAATCCACCGCATAACACTTATGCAATCGCATAGTGTTTTATGCGATGACTTACCCACCGCAAATCATTCAGGTATATCCTTCGCATCCCTTCAGCTCTCACACGTTCAAAACAAAACAAAAATTTTTTTTAACAGAAAGACACAAACAAAACGAAAAAAAGAGGGTAGACAAAGAATGAAAAAAGGGCAAAACGGCTAGTGGCATCTAACAAAGGACGAAAACACTTGAGAATTCATCTCCCTAGTGTGCTTATTCATCTTCACTGGTATGTTTCCTTGCCCCAATTTTTTTTTTATCTTCAATTTCGCCTTTGTTTCTCATGTGTTTCTTTCCTATTTCCTTTCTTTATTCTTGATTGTGGTTTGTAAGTATATGTCTGTCCATATTGTCATAGTCTTTTGGGTAGGAAATATCTTTGGGGTGCTGGGTAGTAAGAATTAGGATCGCCATTGTTGAGGGTTGCATTAAATCAATTGGGACGATGAAGTTTGCGGCTCGCATAATCGAAATGCAGTCCACATTTTTGCCGCATAACTAACCCTAGTTGGCTGAAGAAGATGACCAAATGCGGCGACGTTTGCGATCACATTATTGATATGCGGACCACAAAGTCACCGCATACTGAAACAGAACACCCAGTCTAAAACCTTGCTTTTTGCGGTTGTTTTGCGATCGCATTTTCCACTTTGCGATGGAATTTGCGATCGCATTTTGTGATTTGGTTTTTTAAGCAATCAGGTATGTGATGGTTATGCGGTCCACATAGTGGTTATTCGATCACATACCCCATCGCAGACTGAGATCAGTAGTGAACTATCAAGTTTGCGACAAGTTTGCAATCCGCATAGTGGTTATGCGACCACATAACCTGTCGCATCTTCAACTTTTTCTTGAATTTTTCTTTTTTCTTTTCATTGTTGCCTACAATGTCGCTCACATTTCACTTTTGTGCAGATATGGCTCCCAAGAAACATGCAGCCTCCGCCCAGAAAAGGGCATCCTCCAGTCGTCTCGCGTCACAAGCAAAACGATCACGAATGGACCCTAATGTTCCATGTCCCTCCCGGTCTAATAAGGAGGAGATATTTCCCTCAGTTGACTTACAGACTGAGGCAAAAAGGAAACACGAATATGACTTCCAACTCCGATTTGGTATTGATGGGTCCAGGCCACTATATAGAGAAGGGCTCACCAAACGAAAAATCTTGGCCGAGAAGCAATTGAGTTTGAACGGGATACAAGAGCAGTACCCCCACATATGGGAGAATATCAAAGAAAGAAAATAGGAGTGCTTTACTAAACCGCCTGTTAAATATAATGAGACTCTTGTCCGTGAATTCTATGCATCATATAGAGCCTCCCGGACTGCGCACCACAAATGCAACAGGATTTTTATTGACACTGTACTGGTTCGGGGGAAGAGTGTGTTTTGTAGTAGTGAGACCATTAATGAGCTGTACTTCCCTGGCTGGAGATCGGGCGCAGCTGAGTATGCTGCCAAATGGGCAAATAGGGAAAATGAGCGTAGTTGGATTGTTTCGGTGATAGCAAAGGGGACCCCTGCTTGGATCAACCCTGTGCATAAAATATACAAGGAGGACCTCACACGAGAGGGTCGATTTTGGCTCAGCTTTGTCACCTCTCGATTGATACCATCCAGGAACGAGACTAGCATAGGCATTAAGAAAGCTCTTCTCACTGCATGTATTATGGCGGGTATTACAATTGATGTGGGAGCTCTTATCTTCCAAGAGATAGGGATCCGTGTAAATCAGCACGCCACTTCGCTTCCATTTCCCTGTTTAATCACAGCCCTCTATAAAGTTGTGAAGGTCCTTACCATGCCACATAGTGACAGGACAAGGAAGGAGATGAGAGACATTGATATCACGTGTATTAGTGATGTTGTTGCTCCCCCAGAGGTTCAGACTCAGGGTCTAGTCGATATAGAGCCTTCAGACTCCTGTGACTCCTCAGGTTCCAGTGGCATCCACTTCTACTTCAGAGCTTGCCTCTTAGTCCACCACTGCTCAGCCTTCTACTGCACTGCCAGCCGTCTCGAGGCTTGGTCTCATTGCTCACCATGCCAATGCTAAGGTAGATCAGCTTCTGAAGAACTTTCCCAACCTTATCAAACAGGCCTTGACTCCTATACAGTCCTCAGTGACAGCACTCCAACAACAACAAACAACTTATGGGGATCGCCTGCAACAACTTGAGTTGAGGGTTGAGAAGATAGAGCGAGGTGAGGTTAGTGACTTTCCTAAGCTCCGAGAGGAAGTTGCCACTATGAAGACCAAGCTCCACAAGATGCAGACTTTGGAGTTCAATCTATCATCCTTCCTACCAAAGGAAGATGAGCAGGAAGCAGACACAGCAGCACCAAATTTGGGCCTTGACTTCTCTACTCGGATGACGGATATTGTACCTCCGACTGCCGGGGCTTCCCAGCCTCTATCCCCTCCTACACATATTGAGATTCCTTCTGAGGAGGATTCGGACATTCTTCAGAGTCCGAGGGTGAGGAGGTAGATGAGAGAGAGGATGAGGAGGATTCATGGTCCGCAGAGGATAATGGCCCTCAGGAGAAGTGCAAGCAGATTGTTACTCCTACAGTTGAGGACGAGGAGCAAGCAGAAATTCAGATGGTGATAGAATATTCGCTAGCAAATATGGACACCCCTGCAGATCTATCGGCCACTCAGCCATCAGCGGGAGAGGCTAGCAGCCCACAGGCCCTAGCTCTAGAATGGGCCAGCCAGAGATCCCCTCCTCCATTAGTGGAGGTCACTCCTCAGGCCGATATCTCATCGGTCCCATCTTCAGCATCAGAGGGTGACCCCACCATCACTCAGCCGACTTCCGACTCCCATAGCGCTTAGTGCGCCTCAGAGAGCCCCTAAACTCTATTCTATGTTCTTATGCATTGAGGACAATGCATGATTTTTAGTTGGGGGTGGTAGCCTTGTATATATTTTTGTGAAATTGACAACTATTGTACATGTCTATGTTTTTGTGCTATAAGCAAACCTATGTACTCATTTGTGTTTCGTGATTCTGTATATATTGGTGTTTTGTGATCTCTGTACATAAGTGTTGTTATCCTTGTTTACAAAAAAAATGAAACAAAAACAAGTACATAGTTGTCCATCTTTAGTAATTAGCAATGAATTCCCCTTGGTTTTTCTTCGTCGGGTTCTTTTCCAAGGGTGTAATAGTAGAACCAGGATAGTAGAATGAAGCATGTTGACCAGATTGGTGTACTTGGGTAGGTTCAAGCATGTGTGTCTGTATATAGCATATACCCTTCCATTAATATAAAAAAAAGAAAAAAAGAGATATCAACTGTGTGAACTTGAGGATCGCTCTGTGACTCTATGTCTACCTAGAGGTATATATGTATATATGATGAAAGCTTTGAGTTGCCAAGTGTTGACTCGAGGGCTTCAAACTATGTAAGCCAAACAGTTCGTGTGCCATGTGTGTGAGTTCTTTGTGTAAATAATTCTTGTGTTTACTTCTATCATCTAGAACTTGCCCGGTTGGTTTTTTTTCAATACTTATAATAATTACATTTGGTTGGAGAAATGACCTTAGGCAGTCTTTGTGATTTTTGGAAAACCAGTTAGCCTTTCAAGCCACCCATTGTACAGATAGTATCACTAGTCACCCCATTTGAGCCTTTAATCTTTTCTTTGGCTACCTCATTACAAACATTTCCCTTTTTGTGAAATAATTCCCTATTTTGAACCCATCCCTCCTTGAGCATTGAGAATGAGGCTAAAAGCCTAAGTTGGGGGTGTGTGTCAAGCGGGAAGCTCAACAAGGTTGTGCAATGAGCGTAGGAAAGTGTACCTCAAAATGTGAAACTACTCAAGCTCCAAAAGCAAAATATAAAAAAGAAGTATAAGAGTTGTGAGTGTTTATAATAAGGAGCCTTGAAGAGAATAAAAGAGGCAGTTGAGGTGGCTAAATGGTGGAAAAGTTGATGCTAATGAAGGCTTTGTGGTTTGAAAAGAAGCAAAGAGCACAAGAAAGAAAAATGTGATTAGTGTTCAAGGAGGGTGTAGTCACTTGTACCCAAATGCTTTTCCGACCCTTCCCTAAACCTACATTACAAGCTTAAAAAGTCCTTATGAGATCTCCAACCGAGCGTTCTTAGAATAAAGTAATGAATTAAAATAAGGGCAGGCCTATGGTATGGTATGTTGTAACACTTGAAACTTTCTTTGTGAGAGTGAGTGTATTTGTGAATTCGTCCCTTTTGTTGTCATTGTAAATATTGTGATTTTGGGACTTTCTTTCTAGTGAGGGCACATGAATTGTGAGGTTGGACAAAAGTTAAGTTTTTGAGTCAAATGCAAGTACACTCAGCTGAGGGTAACATTTTTTCACATTGTTTGAGGCTCAAAGTTTCACAAGTTGATTAGTTTCCTTGTATATATTGATGGTTCAGGAAGGGCAAGACAATCAAAAATGCATGCTTGTAGTAGTAACAACAAACACCGTCCATGGTCACTATTGTTTCATATCTTTTAGATGGATTTTAGAATAGGATAGTGTTGTCTTTATTGCTTGAGGACAAGCAAGAGTTTAAGTTGGGGTATTGATGTGCCGGAGAATTTCGGCACATTTGATACAAATTGCTTAGATTTTAGCTTGTTTTAGATGCAATTATCTTTTATACTTATATAATTTTAGTCTTTTTGCAGAGTATGAGGTTTAAGGACTTAAGAGCATGGAAATGAATTCAAAAATGCCACAAAAGGACAAGAAAAGAGCAAAAGGGCATCGCAAATGTGGATATGTGATCGCAAAGCTAACATGCGAGCCGCAGAATGCACCATGAAATCGCAAGCCACAACAGTTTTCTACGCAAAGTCCAGCGCATGAAATGCGGTCCAGTCTGCGATCACATAACGTGTTTGCGAGCCGCAGAATTCACCGCAAACTTAGCATAAGGGTTGCTGAAGGTAGAAAATGCAACGCGAAATGCGATCGCATTTCTACAATGCGGACCGCAAACAATGAATGCGATGAAGGTATGGAAACTAGGGTTGAAATATGTGATGGCCATGTCAAGAATGCAAACCACATTTCTGTTATGCGACAGATACGCGGTCGCATAATTAACCGGAAAGGGTATTTTTGTCCAAATTTTGTCACGAATTTTGACCCACTATAAATAGATTTATTGGGGTTTGTGGGGGCATCTTGTCTAATTTTGGGAGCTACAATACAAGGCTTTAATATTCCTCTCTTTTGGAAGCTTTTGGTTCAAGAATCTTTCACTTTGTAAGCTTTATGGCATTAAATATTCTCTTCCTTTTGTATTTTAGTATGTGTAGCTAACTTTAAATACTAAGGTTGTGGACCCTAAATGGGTGTTATGTTAATGGGTGTTTAACATTGAATATATGTATAATGGTTGGTTGATATATATTTACTTCTCATTCTTCATTTATTGTTGGTGGTTGCAAATATTAACAAGTGCCATTAAATTCTTACTTTGCTTGGGAAAGTGGGTTGGAATTTGGTAGAAGTAAATATCAAAGACTCAAGGCTTTAAACCTTGTTTAATAGAATCGCTTTGGAATAAGTGGGTTTTTATATTGATTATTCTTAATTGCAACTCTATTATATTTAGAAAAATCGTAAAGAGGAAATATTACCCAACTATTGGAAAATATTGGGTAGTCATTTAGAAGTCATTTGCATATCAAAAGAACCTTCCATTAGAAATATATCACATTAACACCGATAGCATTACACCTCATTAATGGGGACACAACCTTGGTTTCGTTAATTGAACTATTTACATTCTACATATCACAATTAGTTATTTCTTCAAACCAAAATCAATTCATACTCCTGCTACCATTAACCGGATAGAATTACGACTTTAGTCAAGTAACACACTATTTGAGTAACCTTTTCACACCTATTCCCTGTGGGATTCGACCCCAATCTTGTTGGGTTATTATATTTGACACCGACCGCCTTACACTAATTATTAAAGTGTAATTTGAGCGTATCAGTTGCATTTCTTTCCGTGTTTTGCCTTGTCTCTGTAATAGTTGTTGTTGCCCTTTTTATATCATGTGTTACTTTTACCGCTGTATTTATTTATACTATTATGTTCTACACTATCAAACTTTATATTTTATTTAACCTCAGTAGGGCCCTGACCTTCCTCGTCACTACCCGACCGAGGTTAGGCTTGGCACTTACTGAGTACCGATGTGGTGTACTCATGCCCCTTTTGTGCATGTTTTTCATGTGCAGATCCAGGTACTACGACTAAGTCCTATCACCCTTGAGGCGAGGCAATTGCTCCAGCGACTTTGAGGTATATCTGCCGCGTCTGCAGACTGAGGAGCCCTTTTCTATTATCGCTTTTAAGTATTAGCCCTTTTGTATTTCTGTTCTTGTTAGACATTCTGGAGTTAGAGTACTGTGTAGTAATCCTTAGTTTGTGATTCATGGATTTTTGGGTCTTGGAAGTATGTATTGGTTGAGAGTTAAATATTGTGTATGCTGAGTGGCACTTTTAAACACGGTTTTATCACTCTTCATTCTATTTTAAATTGTTTTTATTCCGCACTTTGGTTATCTTCCGCAATTTAGGCTTACCTAGTCGTAGAGAACTAGGTGCCGTCACGATGGTTCACAGAGGGCGAACCGGGGTCGTGACAGTAAGCTACCTAACCAACCCTCCAAATGTTTCTATACGGCCCGACATACATGGCGCTCAATTTCCCTTTCTTCCCAAACTGCATTATACCCTCCACAATCTTCAAACACATTCGCCTACCTCAGCTCCACAAAACCCCGAGTTCTAGGTGAAATTTTACAGGGCCTTTAAGGTCTCACCAAATCAGCTGAGAAGAGGGCAGAATGCTATCAACAATCAATGCCGCCTATTGAGGAACCACCTGCTTCCATTAAAGATACAGCACACCCCCCCCCCCCCGACAAAAGGAATGTTAGTATATATGGAATAGTACTAGTATGTAAAGCTAAATACCTTCTCATGAAATGGAATGCCTACATAAAAGTAGAGAAATATGGAAGCAGTAAGAAAATTCAATAATTTTTAAATGCCAAATTAAAACAAAATAACTTTCAAGTAAGCACTAAAAATTTTGGTTGGGAGATCCTTAGTACCACACCACCATGTACATGGCGTAGAGTCGATCTCTGCCCGATCGGCTAAGTTGTCTCACCCAATTATGAGGGTTGATATAGAAGTACGAAACCACCACCATGTGCGTGGCATGGCAACCGATCTCTGCCCGATCAGCTAAGTTATCTCACCACAATGTCGCGTGAATCGACATGGTCATTACTAGATATCAACTCATCCCAATCAAGGGGAATAATATCAACATAATATAACGGGGATTCATCCCCCAATCAAATCCTACACTGACACGTGTAGTTTTGAGCTTGGGCATTTGTAACCTAGCCTTCCTCGGTGACCTAACGATACTCCCAAAAATATTTTATATAAAAAAGAAATATATTCATCTCATAGTCTTTCATCAAATCTTTCATTTCATTGGCACTATTGGCAACACATGATAATCTTCATTCTTAGCACGATGGCTGCATTTCATATTTCATACTTTCATTTCATTACTTTTCAAGGATCATCATAAAAGATCAATATGTAGAATATTTAGAAATCATGGCTTTAAATACATGAGTAAAAGTCTTAACACATTGAATTTTCTTCCCAAAAGGGAGAGCATAGTGATTTGTAGTAGGAACATGCATCAAAATCATAGCATTTGATACATCAAACATTAGTAGCAATTCAGAATAATAGGAATAGAACTTGATCAACCATACTTGGAGTTCACAAGTAATTCACAATGTCCTATTCTATGGAAGGAGTTTCGCCAATATACCTCGATTGTGCTTTCCTTAGAATTACTACAGTGTCCCACTACTCTTAGAAACTTCAATCTATAGAAACATAACCAAATTGAACAATTATTAAGGAGGCATTTATAGGTGTAGCCATTATTGGCATTTCATCAAACACTAATTGCAAAATCGACTACTAGGTTCTATAATGGAATTCCCTCTCCTCACAACAATTTCCACTATAAGAAATCAATCTACACAGTCCTACAACACCTCTCATCCTTTATTGGCACATGAATGCCTAACCATTTACTCCAAACTTCAAGAATCAGACTTCCTAGCCCTTACACATACCCACATTCGAGTTTGAGGGCTTATGGCTTCCGATTACAATTCCATAAGCCCCATCATAATAAAATCATACATAAACCCATAACAAAGCTTGCATGAAACCTTAGGGTCAAAGTCTTACCCGGTTAGTTGAAGACATTGTGAGTAACTTCCTTGAGTCTTCAAGAATGAGAAAGAATTTGAAGAGTAGGAATATTGGAGCTCCTCTCTCTCTCTCTCTCTCTAGATTACTCCCCCTCTTTCTAAAATAACAGTTGGATCCTTCAAAAATAACCCACAATGCATGTATATTAAAATAGGGTTGAGTAAATTTTCCCAAAAATTCAACCTCTGAGTCGGGTCTCTGATCGTGGGATGTACCACAGAACCGTTGCGTGTTCCGCAAAATGGATCGTTGAGTTGAGCTGCATATTTAGGTTGGGCCTAGTTAAGTCTATGAGTGATTCTACGGTCTGTGGATCGAATTTGTGGTTGCATATTGGACCGTAAAATCTCCTTCCAAAATCTCCCATGCTGATATGCGACAGATATGCAGTCCGTGAATAGAATATACGGTTGCACATTGGACTGTGAAATGGCCCTCAAAATTAAGCTTCTCCTGATTCATTTCGCGATGGTTCTGCGGTCAATGGAACAGAACTGCGGTTGCATAATAGACCACAGAATTGCCATCTTCTGTAAATTTTTTACCAACTCCACAATGCATTGCATAGTTCCAAAAGTTCATACCGCGAACCTTCTACTATAGCCTACCTCGGTACCATAAAACCTTAAATCATTAGTGAACTTTACGGGGCCTTACAATAAAAAATCAAAATAATTCATAATGTGGCCTAAAAACTACCTCGAACATGAATAAACTTGGTGTGCACACATGGGCTCGACCATGTTCATGTATGCCACCTTTTAGCACATAGCCAACATCAATAATGCTGGCAACTAGTGCTTCAACTAGATTGACAAAGATATTTACCTCAAACAAGCCAAACCAATACTTCAAAAATGCATTCCCACATGAATCAACCTCTGAACGGCTCGAATCTAGCCAAACACAACTCAATAACATCATATAAAGTCATAGGAAATAACCCCAAACAATAAAGCTTCAATATTTGTACAAATACACAAAGTCAACAAAAAAGTCAACCTGGGATCGCATCTCGGAACCTGGCAAAAGTCACATATCCTAATTACGCATTCCAAAACGAGTCTAAATATACAAGTTTCACCCATATCTGACTCTAAATCGGGGTTTAAATCTCAGTTATCACTTTCCAATTTTGCCAAAACCTCCCCAAATTTTACTTCAAAATCAAAGCTTTTAGGTGTAGAAATCCATGGAAAATCATGATATAAAGTCAAATTCAAGTGTAAATTGCATACCCCCAAAGATGTAGTGAATTTTCTCCTCAAAATCTCCCACTCTCGAAGTCTAGGGCTCAAAATATGATAAAAAGAGGGTAAAAGTCCCGAAATGAATCTCTTAAATGGTTTGCCCAGGGGTACCCTTCGCGAATGCGGCATGTGCCTCAAATCCATTGCCCAGAATTAACCATTTGTGTTTGCGGAAGCCTATCGCAAACGCGATGCACAACCATCTTGCCCCTACGCAAACACGACTAGGCCAATGCGAATGCATAGGTCACCCCCCCCCCTCAAGCTCCCAACTGCCTTCAAGAATGCGAACACCAAGCGCGAATGCAAAGAAGGAAACTGCCCAAGTCGAGATTACACTCTATGAACACGACTACCCTATTGCAAACCCAATGAATAAACCTCTCCTGCTCCAACATACACTCTCCGATCACGACCTAGCCTCCGGGATCGCGATGAAGACCTGACACATTAAATTTCTACAATATTAAAAAAGCTTCGGGTGGTTCGAAACTTACCCGAGCCACTCGGGATCTCGTCCTATTACACCAACAAATCCCAATACCTTATCCAAACTTTTCTAAATGCACAAAACACTATGACTAACATCAAAACCACGACTCGGTAATCAAAACACAAGTTAAGCTTCTCTTAAGTTCATCTAATTCCAAACTTCAAACTATGCGTCTGACTCAAGCCTAACCAATTTGGATTATACCCAAACTTTGCACACCAGTCTCAAATAACAAATGGTCCTGATTCAACATTTAGAACAATAGCCCGAATCTAATAACCTCAAAGTCAACCCTTGGTAAACTTAGGAACTCTCAAACCCTCCAAATTGTCAACTTTTGACAAATAGCACCAAAACACCATAAGAACCTCCAAACCCAAATTCGAACTTACGCCCAAGTACAAAATCACTATACGAACCTATTGGAACCAACAAGACACGAATCTGAGGTCATTTACATAAAAGTAAAATATTGGTCAACTCTTACAACTTTAGCTTCCAAAATACAACTAAGTGTCTCAATTCACTCCATAACCTTCGTGAAACAAATCCTAAATATCCCCTCAAATCAGCAAACATCAAATAGGGGAATGGGAATAAAATACACAGAACAACCAACCAAGTCATTACAAAGATGGCTATGCCAAATCATTTATCTCAATTCATCACAACGGATATATAGGCTATTTAGCATATTCTAGCTTAATCATATTATTTATCAGGAGTCAGTTAGGCCATAGTAACCTCCAAAAATCATGGAGGAAATAAGACAAGTATATGACTACAGATTTATAATAAATCTCAACACGGCAAAACAATTTGGCATGTCAAATCTACAAGTCATTGTCACGACCCAAACTGAAGGGCCACGACGGGCACTCGGTACCTTACTCAACTGAGTACCAACTTAACATATCTTTCTTATCATACTATCATTGGTAAATGGTCCAAAAGGGTCGTCATGAGATAATCAGAATAAAACATAAGGGAATACTAGACATAGGATGACCCAACATGATATAAAAACTTATACATGTGACATACTGGCCTATAAGGCTGGCATAATCATTTGTAAACTCAAAACATAGGCCGATAAGGCCACCGGTTTGGGTCGTGACAGCCATAACCCTAGTCATGCTCCTAAGCCATGAATATAAATTATCATATAGTCATAGAATCAATGCAACATGATAATGACTTCACGCAATCCAACAAAGCATAATTCAAGTCAACAATGTCGTATATGGTCAAGACCTAGATACGCATATACACTCGTCACCTTGGATATATGTGGCTTCTAATTCATGAATCAAGTAGAAATAGATCACCTATGGGGAGAATTCCCTCTTACAAGGATAGAAAAGAGACTTACCTCCACCGACAAGCTTTAATCAACAACAAATCACATTTTCGTACAAATCCAAAACCAAGCGACTTGAATCTAGTTAAATACAACTCAATAACGTCAAATAAAGTTGTAGGAATAAATTTCAAACAATAAAGCTTCGATCTTAAATCAAATTCCCAAAAGTCAACAAAAGTCAACTCTAGTCTACACAGTCAAACCCCGAGTCAATGGGTAGATACCGGCTACCCATAACCTCACGAGTCCAAATATATGATTAGATTCCAAAATCTAGCCAAATCGATACTCAAATCCCCAAAATACACTCTTTTAAAGCATAGGCAAAAAAATCAAATTTTCTTCCTTAGATTCATCAATAAAATGCCATAAATCGAAGATAGAATAATGAATAACAACCAAATTCGAGTTTAAAACATTTACCCAAGCTATGTGGGTTAAAATCACATCAAAAATCGCTCCAATATGAGCTCCCAATCTTAAAATATGATAAAATGAAGCTAAGCCTCTAAATATACTTCCTGTCAGGCATCCTCGCACCTGCGCTCATTGAGTTGCAGGTGCGACACTCTTTTGCGATACGAGTTGTGCATATGCGCTCTTCCAGCTCAGGTCCACCACCATTTTTGTGATCCAAAGCTCCACAAATGCGGACTCGCAAGTGCGGCTTCCTCCACCACTTTTACAATACCACCAGCCTAACGAAAACCCACATTTGCGATCAATCCATCACAGGTGCGACATCTTTCCATGCGGGTGCGCCCAGCTTGGCCTGCCCCCCTTTTTCTTCTATGCACTTCTTGATGCAGGTGTGGCCATCGCACTTATGTACCACTCTTTGCAAGTGTGGTGAACCAGAACTAGCAATACCAAACAACTTCCAAAATGGCATAAAACCCATACGAACCACACCAGAGCCACCTTGGTCCTCGTCCAAACATCGCAACAAGTCCATGTACATAAACCAAGCTTATCCAAAGTCTCAAACAACATAAATAACATTCAAACCAAGAATCAAAAACCAAATCATTCTCTTAACTTTCAAATATTCAAACTTCATCGAACTCTTCCGCATTCACACTTAGACATGCTGGATCACGACCAAACTTTGCACATAAGTCCTAATCAACCAAATAAACCTATCCAAAGTCCCGAAATACAAATCAGATCCCGATAACACAAAGTCAACTCCCAATTAAACTTATGAACTCTCCAATTCTTTAAATTGACACTTTCGACAAATAGGGCCAAAATCTTCTAGGAAACTCCGAATCCAAATTCGAACGCACGCCCAAGCCCAAAATTACCATACAAACCTATTGGAACTATCAAATCCCGATTCTAAGATTGTTTACTCAAAGCTCGAACCTTGGTTAACTCTTCCAACTTAAGGCTTCCGAATTGAGAATTATTCTTCCAACTCTAAACCCCTCAAAAATCAAACCCAACCATTCATGCAAGTTATAATACATAAAGTGAAGCTACTCAAAGTCTCAAACTGTCAAACAGAGTGCTAAATCTCAAAAAGACTCATCAGGTAGTTACATTACAATTAATGGTTTTAATACTATAGTTGATCTCTAGTTGTTGGATATGGTGGATTTAGAGGTTATTATTGGTATGGATTGGTTGTACTTGTATCATGCTATCTTGGATTTGCATCCCAAGAACGTGACCTTATTTATTCTAAGGTTGCTGAGATTAGAGTGGAGATGGACCTTTGGCTATTCCACAAGTAGGGTGATTTCATTTCCTAAGGCTCGGCATATGGTTGAGAAGGGATGTTAAGCATATTTGGCTTACATTCAAAATTCTAGTGTGGAGGTTCCTTCTACGGATTCAGTACTAATTGTGAGGGAGTTACCAGAGGTGTGTCCTGTAGATTTATCGAGCATACCACCCGATAGGGATATTGAATTTTGCATTGACTTGGTTCCAAACATCCAGCTACTTCCATTCCACTATACCATATGGCTCAAGCTGAGCTGAAAGAATTGAAGGAACATTTACAGGAGTTACAGGATTTGCTTGATAAGAGATTCATTAGATCAAGTGTTTCTCTTTGGGGTGTGCTGGTGTTGTTTGTGAAGAAGAATGATGGTTCTATCAGTATGTGCATTGATTATCGACATTTGAATAAGGTTACCATCAAGAACAAGCATCCATTGCCTAGGATTGTTGATTTATTTGATCAGCTTCAGGGCGTCAAGGTGTTCTCCAAGATTGATTTGAGATCTAGATTCCATCAGGTGAAGATTAAGGCTTTAGATGTCCCTAAGAAAACTTTTAGGACTCGTCATGGTCATTATGAGTTCTTGGTGATGTCGTTAGATTTGATAATGCTCCAGCAGCTTTTATAGATTTGATGAAGCGAGTGTTCAAGCCTTACTTAGATTCCTTTGTGATTGTATTCATTGATGATATTCTGGTTTACCCTCATAGTAGAAAGGACCATGAGTAGCACTTGCTTGTTGTACTTCAGATATTGACATATTGATAGCTTTATGCCAAGTATTCGGAGTGTGAGTTCTAGTTAGACTCAGTTGCATTCTTGGGTTATGTTGTGTCTAGTAAGGGTATCAAGGTTGATCCTAAGACGATGAGGTAGTTTAGAATTGTCCTACACCCACTTCAGCTACAGAGATATGGAGTTTCTTGGGTTTGGTAGGCTACTATCATTGCTTTGTAGAGGGATTTTCATCTATTGCAACTCCATTGACCAAGTTGACTCAAAAAGGGAACTTATTTTAGGTGGTCTGATGAGTGTGAGGAGAGCTATCACAAGCTCAAGGTTGCTTTGGTACAATTCTAATGTTGGTGTTACCTACGGGTTCATGGCCTTACATTGTGTATTGTGATGCTTCACGCATTGGGCTTGGTGCAATTTTGATGCAAGATGATAGGGTAATTGCCTGCGCATCTCATCATTTGAAGATCCATGAGAAAAACTATCATGTTCATGACTTTTAGTTTGCAGCTATTGTGCACGTGCTCAAGATTTGGAGGCACTACTTGTACGGCATGTCATGTGAGATCTACACCGATCATTAAAGTCTCCAACATTTGTGCAAGTAAAGGAATTGAATTTAAGGTAGAGGAAGTAGTTGGAGTTGTTGAAAGAATAAGATGTCACTATCTTGTATCATCTAGGCAAGCCAAATGTGGTAGTTGACGCCTTGAGTAGAAAGGCGGATAGCATGGGTAGTTTGGCATTCATTCAAGTTGAAGAGAGGCTATTGGTATGGATGTTTAGGTCTTGGCTAACTGCCACGACCCACAATCCAACCCGTCATGATGGTACCTAACTCACCCGCTAGGTAAGCCAAATAACAACAATCCGATTCAAAAGAGATTTAACTGAGAAACTAAAGATAATATAACTGACTTTATTATACTTCCCAATGACTGTTAGTACAAATCATGAGCTTCTAGGATTTAGAATTTACAAAGCTAGCATGAAATAAAATACATCATCTATTTGAAATATACATGAATAAATTAAAAAATCTAAAGCTACCAAGATCAAGAGGCAGCTATGACCGGAACACATGTACATCTTCAAATCCAACTCCCACGTACATAGCAACATCATCATCCAACATCTGCACGCAAGGTGCAGAAGTATAGTATGAGTACAACCGACCCCATGTACTCAATAAGTAACAAGCCTAACCTTAGGTTGAAAGTAGTGACGAGTTTGGACAACAGTCAGAGTCCAATCATCAACAGTCAGGAAACAATTTATAATAACATAAATAAAACAATACAAGTAATAACTCAAGATATGATGCTTTGTTCGTTCATAATTTTTGGAGAAAAAATAGGCATGTTTTTCAAGTATAACAGTAAAACTCAATTCTTTTTACCAAATCACCAAGAATATGAGTAAGTCTAAAAACTGTGATTCTTCCCAAAAATTTCAACAATAGATAATAAATTTTCATTATCAGATGGCATGAGGAAAAATACTTCTTTATGCCTACATGTCAAGTATGCATGTCAAATGTAATGCATCACACTGATGAACTCATGATTCACATTCTCAGAGTACTCAATCTCACTATCTCACACTCTCAATCATCACGCTCAACACTCAATCACTCAGCACCGTACAGGGCAGATCCAGCCCAAACATTAATAAATCCCCATACTCAGTCACTCAGTACTGTATAGGGAAAATCCAGTCCAGGGCAGATCCAGCCCAAACATAAATAAATCTTCATACTCAGTCACTTAGTACTGTATAGGGAAAGTCCAACCCAGGGCAGATCCATCCCAAACATAAATAAATCCTCACACTCAATCACTCAGTACTGTATAGGGAAAATCCAATCTGGGGCAAATCTAGCCCAAACATTAATAGTAATTGCACTCAGTGTGGGTGTGCAGATTCCGGAGGGGTAGATCCAACCCAAGGCGCTATAATAATAAGTCAAATCCTAGCATGAATCACTAAAACATGGTGCGGCATGCACCCCGAATCAGGCCATTGGCCTCTCTCAATCATCAATCTCTCCAGTCTCTCGAGCTCACAATTTCATGAAATCAGCCCAAAATAATGATATGATGTATAAGTAAATAGAAACAACGACTGAGATATGATATGCAATAAATGGGTATGACTAAGTATGAAATTACAATTTAAACATATAACTCAACAACAGATATGCCTTATTGGATCCCAATAGTACCAGTATCTGCCTAAGCATAATTCCTAACATGAGTCATAGTTCATTTTCGCTAACACATGGAAAATACATGGAAAAATAACAAGTTATTTGATTACACAGCTCCACGGAATCGATTGAGTCATAACTTCTATGGTGCACGCCCACACGCCCGTCATCTAGCATGTGCGTCACCTCCAAACCAATCACATAATATGTATAATTAGGGGTTCATGACCTCAGCTCCAAGTTAGAAATGTTACTTACCTCGAATAAGCTGAACCCAATACCGAGCAAGCCAAACAATACTCTAGATATTCTATTCTGCGTGTATCAACCTCTGAACGGCTCAAAATTAGCCAAAAGCAACTCAATTACATAGCTTATGGAAATAATTCTAAATAATAAAGGTTGAATTTATAACTACAACTCCGAAATCAACCAAAAGTCAATGTGGGGGCCACTTTTTGGAACCCGATAAAACTCACAAAATCCGACAACCCATTCAATTACGAGTCCAACCATACCAAAATTACTCAAATTTGATCACAACTCGACCTTCAAGTCCTCAAATTATAGTTTATGAAGTTTCTACAATTTTCTCCAATTTCCAACTCAAATCACTAACAATGGATTCGTGTAATATAGCCAAAATTGAGTTAGAACCACTTACCCCGATGAATTTCATGAAAAATCCATTCAAGAATCGCCTCAATCCGAGCTCCCAAAGTCTAAATGTGAAATAATACTCTAACCCTCATTTATAAAGTAAAAAATCTGATCTCCCACAGTGCTGACTGCACGTTTTTTTGTGTGGTCCGTACTTCCAAGTTCTGCGGTCGCGATCCAAATTGTGTGTTCGCACTTCAGCAGCAACTGCACTACTGGACTTCAGTAAATTGACCATAACATTCTGTACAAATGTCTAAATGACAAACAGTTTGATTTTATGGAAGCTAGACTCAAAGGGCTACAACTTTTATTTTTGGAGCATCTCTAAATTATTTATAGATTAAAAGATATAAGCTTCTAAAGTCAGACCATCAAACCTGCAGATTTCCCCGGCTGCGGTCCGCACTTTTCCTTGGAGGTCTGCACATTTTCCATAGCGGTCTGCACATGAGGCTTTTCCTTAGCACCCAAAAATGTGCCCTCTGCACTTCAACTATTCTAGAATATCATCAAAGTACCGAGATGCCCAAACTTGTTCAAAACTCACCCCGAAACACACACGAGCCACTCGGGACCCAGTCCGAATATACCAACAAGTCCTGTAACATACCACGGGACGTACTCGAGCCTCAAATCACACCTAACAACATTAAAATCATGAATCACGCCCCAAATCAAACTTAATGAACTTTTGAACTTCCAACTTCCAAAACTCGTGACGAACCATATCAAATCAACTCGGAATAAACTCAAATTTTGCTTACAAGTTCCAAATGAAATAACGAAGCTATTGAAATTTCCGGAGCCACATTCCGAACCTGATATCATCAAAGTCAACTTCCGTACAAACTTATGAACATTCCAAACCTTCAAATTTCTAACTTTCGCCCATTAGCACCGAAACCTTCTAGAAATATCCAAATGAAATTCCAGGCATACGCCTGAGTCCAAAATCACCATTTGGACCTAACATAACCATAAAAACTTCATTCCTAGGTCAAATACTAAAAAGTCAAACTTGGTCAACTCTTCCAACTTAAAGCTTCCTAGTTGAGAATCTTTCTCTCAAATCAATTCCAATCAACCTGAAAACCAAGACCGACGATTTGCACAAGTCATAATATATCATATGAAGTAAATCAAGACTTCAAATAGCTGAACAGAATGTAAATGCTCAAAATGACGGGTCGGATCGCTACACAAACAGATTCATAAGATTGGATATTCCCGAGTCTAGTAGAGTTCTTGCTTGTGTTGTGGCGCAGGCATCTTTATTAGAGCAAATTGAGGCTCACTAGTTTGATGATCCTCTTTGTTGGTGTTGAAAGGCAGAGTGCAGAGAGGTGGAGCAAACAAAGTGATGATTAGAGATGATGGTGTTATGCGACTTCAGGGCCGGATTTCTGTCCTGAATGTTGATATCTTGAGGGAATTGATTCTTGAGAAGGCTCATATCTCACAGTGAGTTATTCATCCAGATGTCACAAAAATGTATCATGATTTGAAGCAGCATTATTGGTGGCGGAAGATGAAGAAAGGCATTGTTTGGCATGTTTCACGGTGTTTGAATTGCTAGCAGGTGAATTATGAACATCAGAAACTAAGTGGTTTGACTTAGGGGTTGGTGATACTGGTGTGAAAGTGCGAGTGCATTACTATGGACTTTGTGGTGGGGTTTCTATGAACTTTGAAGAAGTTTGATATTGTTTGGGTCATTATGGACAGATTGACTAAATATGCGCATTTCATTCTGGTGAAGACTTCTTATACATTAGTGAGGTTAGCTCAGATATACATCAGAAAGATTGTTTGGTTGCACGGTGTGCCCATTTCTATCATTTTTTGTCGTGGCACTCAGTTCAGTTTGTACTTTTGAAGAACTATTTCTCGAGAGTTGGGCACGTAGGTGGAACTAAACATTGCATTTCACCTACAGACGGGTGGTTCTGAGTGGACTATTCAGATCCTTGAGGATATATTGAGGGCCTATATTATTTATTTTGGAGGCCAATGGGGCTAGTTTCTACCATTGGTGGAGTTTGCCAACAGTAATAGCTACTAGCCCAATATTCAGATGGAATTGTATAAGGCTTTATATGGCACGAGTGTCGTTTTCCTTTTGGTTAGTTTGAGCTCGGTGAGGCTAGGATGTTGTGTACGGATTTGGTTCGTAATACTTTGGAGAAGGTGAAGTTGATTTAGGATCGCCTTCAGATAGTGTACAATAAGAAGAAGAGTTATGTGGACAGGGAGGTCCATATGTGTCTTATATGGGGGGAAAAGGGTACTTTTGAATGTTCATGAAGGCCATGATGAGATTTGTGAAGAAGGGCACGTTAAGCCCGAGTTTTATTGTCCCATTTAAAGTGTTAGAGAGAGTTTGGGAGGTTGCTTATAAGCTTGCATTGCCTCCATCCTAGCAGGGTACATCCAGTATTTTTGTGTTTTTATGCTTTGGAGGTTTCATGAAGACAAGTTGCATGTATTGGAATTTAGCACAGTGCAGCTTGATGAGAATCTGACTTATGAAGAAGAGTCGGTAGCTATTATAGATCAGAAGGCTCGAAAGTTAAGATATAAGGATGTTTCCTTCGTGAAAGTGCTTTGGAAAGGTCAGTCAACTGTGAAGGCAATTTGGGAGCCTGAGTCCGATATGTGGAGTATATATCCGCATCTTTATACCAATTCAGATACATTTCTACGTTCATTCGAGGACAAAGGTTTCTTTTAGAGGTGGAGAATGTTACAACCCGATATGTCATTTTGAGTTCTAGCCTACCGTTTCATGATTTAAGACGTTGAACATCCTAATTTGGTGATTTATGACTTGCATGCGTGGTCCATTTTGATTTCAGAAAGTTTAAATGTAATTTTTCAAAGAAAACTTTATTTTTTAAATATTAAAATGATTAGAAATGACCACAGTCAACATAATTGGTAAACGGACTCAGATCGATATTTTGACAATTCCAGTAGGTTCGATGAGTTTGGACATATACGCATATTTGGTTGAGGTCCCGGATGACCCGAAGCCATTTCGGCGCTTATTGTGATAAGTTGAAAATTTGAACTGAAGAACTTTGAAATGTTTGAGTTTTGATATGTGATTCAGGTTCTTGATGTTAATTTGATATTTTGAGATTACAAGCGAGTTTGTAAGAGGTTTATATACTTATATTGATGTTTGGAGTGGGCCCTGGGGGGCTCTGGTGAGTTTCAGACCCTTTTTGGCCTCGTTGAGATAGCTGATTTGTTAGTGTTTCACAGTTCTTCGCGATCGTGGAGCTTGTCTCGCAATCACGTGAGAGGATTGGGGCTGGGGGCAGATTGTTCTTTCCAATCGCGAAGCTAGTACCGCGATCGCTTAGTTTCTTCTGATGCTAGGGTAAATCCTCTCCACGTTTGTGATAGTGGTCCAACGATCGCGTAGAAGCAGTTAGGGGCCATGGGAGATTTTTTCTTCATGAACGTGATGTGTAGGATTGTGAACTTGTAGGCTTCTATGCCTTTTGGGGCAGTGGGATTTTTCCTTCACGAAAGCGTGGGGTGTGTTCTGAATGCGAAGGCTACATTACGGAACACTAGCTGGGCTTTGCTAACGCGGTGGTCATTGATCATTGGTCTTTGCGAACGTGAGTGGCCCTTCTCAAACGCGAAGAAGAAAGTTTGCCCAATTACAAATAATGTTGAAAATAGGGATTTAGCCACTTTCCACCATTTCTGAGACCTAGATCACAGATTGAGGAGATCTTTGAGAGAATTTTAATTCAAACTTCTAAGGATAGTAACTTTTACCTAGTTTTGATTTGTTTTCATGAATTTCCCATAGATTTTATCCCTAAATCTAGTACTTTAAAGTGTAGAAATTGGGGTTTTAGAGAAAAATATATGAAGCTAATTTTGGGATTTTGGACCTCTAATTGAGGTCCAATCTTGACACAAATCACATATTTGGATTCAGGGAGAATAGATAAATGGGTGTTGGTCTTAATTTCGGAGTTCGACCATATGAGTCCGAGTTAACTTTTTCAAATATGATAAATATTCAACCTTTTTGATACTAGGGTAGTTTCTAAAGCTTGTTTTGACTTATTTGAGTATTAATTGGTTAGATTCGAGTAGTTTGGAGGTTTGTGCTAAAGAAAATGCGGTTTTAGAGGGTTGATTTGTGTTAGAAAGAGGTAAGTATCTTAATTAACATGATTTGAGAAAATTAAGATATAATTATGTCTATTTCATACGTGATACTATGTATTGGGGGCGGCGTATATGCAAGGTGATAAGTGTATATGCATTTTCTATGGGTTAAGAATGCGGGTAAAATTAGGCTTTTTTATGTCATGTTGCTTTTATGTATCATGTTTTATTTACTTTAAATGGATCCTGAAGTTCCTGAGGTTATTCATGTTGATAGCTATGTTGAGATATTCGACATTGAAAGGTCTTGAAATGTTAGTTAGGCTATTAGTAAAAAAGTGACTGTTATCTCTCTTGTGGTATGTTATAATTTAATCACTGTTGAAGTTGATGTTGATGTTGCTCCTCACCTTGTTCCGTGCTGATTTTACGTATTCTTGAGGATGATGATAAGTGAATATTCACGACAGGTGTTTTCGTGCTATGAGGTTCAGAATTATTGCACGGTGGGTATTTCTGTGCTGTGAGGTTGAGAGTGCACGACGAGTGCTTTCACGCTTGTGAGGAAGAGTGAGTATGCACGATAGGTATTTTCATGCTATTGATATGTTACTATTTGTTCCGTACTTTTATTATGCTAATTGAGGACTTGGCAATATTTTTTCATGATTGTTTTGAAGGTTTGTTTAGAGTTGCTTGTGGAAGCATAATCTGTTTTTACCTTAGTCGTTTCTTTCATTTTTCCTCGTTCTATATCTTCATGCTATTATACTTATTATCTCTTTTGTTATCTATCTTGTCATCTTACTTGCTACTTTTCTTGTCAGCTTACTTGTTATATCCCTCATTATTTTTCTTATTATTTAACTGCAAAGATTTATTTGTAGGTGCTTTGTCTCAGCCACGTCACTACCTCATCGGGATTAGGCTTGAGACTTACGGAGTATATTGGGTCGATTGTTTCATATTACACTTCTATACCTTTTGAGCAGTTTTTGATGTTGGACCTAGTGGAACTCAGAGGACGGATTAACTTGCTTGATTGAGGAGACTCGAGGTTGTGATGCACTCTCGTTCATAGGCCTTGAATCACCTTTCTTATAGTTCTGCTACTGTTTATTTACTTCAGACAATGTAGTATTTATTTTAAGGTGTTGTATTTAGCAATTCTGTGGAAGCTCATGTACTCTATAATTCCAATTTTGGGGGTGTTAGATGGTTGTCGGATTTAGTTTGTTATACTTACTAAGTTTTATCATTTATTTATGATATCATGTTATTTTATGATCAATATTACCCTTTATTTCTGTTATTTGTTAGTTTGTCTAGCAAGTAGTGTCAGAGGCTATCACGGTCCCTTGGTTAGGAATTTAGTCTGTGACATCAAGTTCTTTCATTCACAGAAAAAAAAATCACGCAAAGATTTCTCCTACCAACAAAGAACTCCTTTAATGACTTCCACCTCAACCATCTCTCCCTCGTTACTCTTTTTTCTACCATTAGAAAATTCTCCTACACCATAGAGTACACCATTCAGTGAATAGAACCCAATAGATCCTTCAATACCAATCTTCCATCCCCATACCACAATTGCCTTTTGCATCTATAACAATCATTGTTAAAGTTAAAAGGAACAAAAATTTAAATCTCTCTATTCATGGGATTCTTATTTATATACATTAGTACCAATTATCATGATAGAAAAAATGCATATAGCACCACCAAAATCATTAACAACCCAAATTATATGATAATATTTTTTAGGTCCTCAATAATGTCGGTGACTAGCGGTTGTGGTGGGTGGTGGATATGTTGCCCTATCTGAAGCTATTGTTGGCACAACTAGTAATGGTGCCCCATTAAACTTCTACAAATACTATAGAGACAGACAAAAGAAGTAGAATTGTGATTCCAAGAGAGTGGATTGGAGAAGATTTCCCGGTTTATGAATAATTGCTTCTTTTGTGTATGTATTGTATGAATATTTTCTTAAGGAAAAAGGATTTGTGGAAGTGTTTCTAGTGCTTGCATTTGTTATTTTTTCTTTGTTTAGTGTACTTAACTCAAAACATTTCTTTTTGTCTCGAATATCATAAAATAATTTGTTGGTGCTCTAGTGGTGGGCTTTGATTGGAAGAGATACAACAACAACAACAACAACAACAACAACAACAACAACAACAACAACAACAACAACAACAACAACAACAACAACAACAACAACAACAACAACAACAACAACAACAACAACAACAACAACCCAGTGTAATCCCACAAGTGGGGTCTGGGGAGGGTAATATGTACGCAGACCTTACCTCTACCCCGAGGGGCAGAGAGGCTGTTTCCAGGAGACCCTCGGCTCAAAGAGGCAACAAGAGACACTATATTAGTACTATCAATAGACTCATAATAAAACAACATAAAGTACCATAAAATCCATAACATAACATAAATACCATAAAAAACAAAGTAACAGCAATATAAGAGATATAGGAAATACGAGAAAGATGTAAGGTATTAATACACAGAAGATAAAGCCCATCATCAGTAGTTGATCAATAGCATCCTAAGACTAATTCCTAACTGGCTAGTCTCACTCTAGTGCGCTGTAAAAAAGACATCACAATTTCCCTAACCTACAACCTTAATGCTCGATCTCCGCAATTCCCTGTTTAGGGCCATGTCCTCAGTAACCCTAAGTCGCGCCATATCCTGCCTGATCACCTCTCCCCAATACTTATTAGGTCTCCCCCTACCTCTCCTCGTACCCACCACCGCCAGTCGTTCACACCTTCTCACCGGTGCATCAGTGTTCCTCCTCTGAATGTGCCCGAACCATCTGAGTCTTGCTTCCCGCATATTGTCCTCCATGGGGGCCACACCCACCTTCTCTCGAATATCTTCATTTCTAATCTTATCCTTCCTTGTATGTCCACACATCCACCTCAACATCCTCATCTCTGCAACTTTCATCCTCTGGATGTGTGAGATCTTCACCGGCCAACACTCGGTCCCATACAACATAGCAGGCCTAACCACTGCCCTATAAAATTTACCTTTCAGTAACAGTGGCACTTTCTTGTCACACAGGACTCCCGTCGCTAACCTCTATTTCATCCACCCCACCCCTATACGGTGTGTGACATCCTCGTCGATCTCCCCGGACCCCTGAATAAACGACCCCAGGTACTTGAAACTACCCCTCTTAGGGATGACTTGAGAATCAAGCCTCACTTCCACTCCCGCTTCCGTCGGCTCTGCCCCAAATTTGCACTCAAGGTATTCCGTCTTCGTCCTGCTCAACCTGAAACCTTTGGACTCAAGGGTATGTCTCCAAACCTCTAACCTCTCGCTGACGCCGCGTCGTGTCTCGTCGATTAGGACTATGTCATCAGCAAATAGCATGCACCATGGCACCTCCCCCTGAATATGATGCGTTATAGCATCCATCACCAGGGCAAATAGGAAAGGGCTGAACGCAGACCCTTGATGCAACCCCGTAATAACCGGAAAATAATCTGAATCGCCTCCTGCTGTCCTAACCCGAGTCTTAGCTCCATCATACATGTCCTTAATCGCCCTAATGTAGGCAACCGGGACCCCTTTAGCCTCTAAGCATCTCCATAAGACCTCCCTAGGAACCCTGTCGTACGCTTTCTCTAGATCGATAAACACCATGTGGAGATCCTTCTTCTTATCCCTGTATTGTTCCACCGTCCTCCTAATAAGGTGGATAGCTTCTGTGGTAGATCGCCCCGGCATGAACCCGAACTGGTTGTCTGAAATAGACACCGTCCTTCGCACTTTCATTTCTACCTCTCTCTCCCAGACTTTCATGGTATGACTTAGTAATTTAATACCCCTATAGTTGTTACAGATCTGGATATCGCCTTTGTTCTTATACAACGGGACCATTGTACTCCACCTCCACTCTTCGGGCATCCTATTAGTCTTAGATATAACATTAAGCAACTTAGTAAGCCACTCCAAGCCTGCTCTACCCACACACCTCCAAAGCTCAACCGGAATTTCATCTGGTCCGGTAGCTCTGCCCCTTCTCATCTTATGCATTGCCTTCATGACCTCATCGACCTCAATGTCCCGACAATCACTTAGTTCATGGGGGCTGTCGTCGTTCCTCAATTCACCTAGTACAATATCCTGATCCCCTTCCTCATTTAGAAGTTTATGAAAGTAGGTCTGTCATCTCCTCTTTATCTGGTCATCCCCCAACAAAATTTTGCCGTCCTCATCTTTTATGCACCTCACTTGGTCCAAATCCCGAGTCGTCCTCTCTCTCACCTTAGCGAGTCGGAGTAACTTCTTCTCCCCGCCTTTGTTCCCTAGTTCTTCATACAAACGAGCGAAAGTTGCCATCTTTGCCTCCGTCACTGCCATCTTTGCCTCCTTCCTAGCTACCTTATATCTCGCAATGTTCGCTCTCTTCTCCTCCTCTCCAGTGCTCCCCACTAACCGCAGGTAAGCCACCTTCTTCGCTTCCACTTTACCTTGTACAACTGCATTCCACCACCAGTCTCCTTTGTGGCCACATGTGCGGCCTGAAGATTCCCCTAAAACCTCTCTCGCCGCCTTCCTTATATAGTCCGCCGTCGTCGACCACATAGTGTTTGCGTCCCCACTACTTCTCCAAGCTCCCATTGCCGCCAACCTTACTTCCAACTCCTGGGCTTTAACCTTAGTCAAGGCGCCCCACCTAATCCTCGGGCGGCCTCGTACTGACCTCTGTTTCCTTCTTATCATAATACTAACGTCCATCACCAAGAGCCTATGTTGCGTTGCAAGGGTCTCACCTGGGATAACTTTGCAATCCTCGCACAACCTTCTGTCGCATCTCCTAAGAAGGAGATAGTCAATTTGAGTCTTCGCCACCGAACTTTAATAAAGAAAGATTACACTGCGTAATAAAATGGTGATAAAAGAAATAAAAAAATGATAATAAGATTACACTTTGAGACTTAAAAAATTTTAATAAAGAAAGAAAAACTTGATTGGAATTTGGAAATACAGTTGAACGAGTGACATACAATGCGTTCCTTGCCATTGATGTTGGTCTCTTGGTGTGGTATTAATTTCAGTTCAAAATAATTATTGGTGTCATAGAATATCCACAAAATTTAGGTATGCAACTGAAAAAATTGGAATAGTTTATGAAGAAAATATGTATTATGCTAGAGAAGAAGTAAGAAATGGGAAGAGATGTTACGACTGTCGTTAGTATATTATTTTCATTATGAGTTCTTTGATAAGTACAAGACTTGAAATAGATCTCAGTATTATTTCATCAGCCAAATATGAATTTTAAAAGTTATTGGTAGTGTTAAAATATATTTTTCACATTTTTTTTATCTATACAGTGTAGAAATCCCTAAATAAAACTACAAAATACTTCCTCCGTCAAATTTTGTTTATTCTGATTATGAATATGAATACAAAATATTTAAATTTTTTAATAATATTTATATATTTAAAAATTATTAATAATAATTGACAATTCAAAATATTTATGGCAATCAAAAAATTATTCCCTCTGTTTCAATTTATATGAATTTATTTTCTTTTTAGTTTGTACAAAAAAAATGACTACTTTCTATATTTGAAAATAATTTACTTTTATACAATATTTTATAGTTATATAAAATATATATACCTTATTTTACGTGACAAGTTCAAAAGTTTTATTTTTTTTCATAAATTGAAATGGAGGGGTGTTTGTTTGACTGTTCTAAACTAACAATAAATTCCCAGCTTAAAAAGTGGGAGCTTTATGCTTTGCACTCATTTTACTATTCCAACCGCTGTGACAGAGCCGAAATCGGAGAGAAGCGATGGCGGGCAGTGGTGGAAACCCTAGTTCGGGCGAGAAGTCTCATCAAGCTCCAAAAATCCTATTAGCGAAGCCTGGACTTGTTAGCGCCGGCAAATTCAACCGCGGCGGCCCTGACGACCCTGATTCTAATGCTCACCGCCCACGCTTTGGTTCTCTTAATCTTCTCTCTGATACCTGGGATTTCCACAGTGATCGTTTTCTCCCGGTTAGTATTTCTTTTACTGCTAGTGGAAATTAATTTATCGGTACTATTTCTCTGAATTTACGACCTTTTTATTTTATTTTATATGATGGCAGTTTCTAACGGATAATACGGACTTTACAGTGGTGGGTGTGATTGGTCCTCCAGGGGTTGGGAAGTCCACTATAATGAACGAAATATATGGTTTTGATGCTACCTCCCCTGGTAACTAAAGCTGCACATGATTGTTATTCTTCTTTTCCTGGAATGATGCTTTTGTTTTTCTAATTATCACTACGCATGCACCTTTAGTGATATGAGAAAATGTAATTAAATAAACGGAAAAGGGTCAATTATACCCGTGTACTATCAAAAAAGGTTTAAATGTACCCCTCGTTATACTTTGAGTCCAAATATACCTATGTTGTTATACTATTAGTTCAAATATACACATTTCCCATTAAGTTTGTCCAAATTGGACATCCAATCTTGCGTGGCACTGACATTTGATAAGGTGTTATGCCACATGGCTTGCCACCTCAGCGACCCTAACACATTTTACCCCTCCCTTCTATTTTTTTCCACCACTAAAAATTCCTTTCCCTCCACCACTGTTGGCACCATTACTGCTATCATGAAAAATATTGTATTTCAAATTTTAGTTTATATATGGATTAGGGGCACTGAGGTGGCATCCACCTCATCAAATATCAGTGTCACATAGGATTGGATGTCTACCTTGGACAAACTTAACAGAAGAGGGGTATATTTGAATCAATAGTATTATGGCAGAGGTATATTTGGACTCAATGTATAACAAAGGGTATATTTAAACCTTTTCTACAGGGGTATATTTGGCCATTTGCCGTTAAATAAATTGTTTACACTGACAGCATAAAAAACAAACACATCACTTGCCAGTTTTTGCAGGTTACTAATCCGTGCTTCTTATAGAAAGTTACCTGTAATTGGTAATACAGTTAGTGTATAAAAGTTGAAGCTTTGAATAAGACAGTTCCAGAGGGCAAAAATTTTGAAATGTTGTATTCCAGGAGTGCTTCCTCCCTTTGCTATAGAAACAGAAGAAACAAGGGCTCTGTCGAAACATTGTACAGTTGGCATTGAACCGCGGGTTTCTGCTGAACGGATTATACTGCTTGATACTCAGGTTTCTTTCACTCATTAGTTGAAATTTTTTCTTCCGGACTTCAAACTCTTGCTTTTATTGCTTGTACAAGTGATAATGCCATCAGTAATTCGAAGCCTTCTAGTTCAACATGCTATATGGGTTCCTTTGTTGTCTATTCTTTCTAATACAAGTCCACGGTGGAATCCTTATCCAAATACCTTTGATATTTTGTTGATTTTGACAGCCTGTTTTTAGCCCTTCGGTTTTGGCTGAAATGATTAGACCAGATGGCTCATCCATCGTACCCATTATAAGCGGCGAATCTTTATCAGCTGAGCTAGCTCATGAACTGATGAGCATCCAGGTAAATTCCGAGTTAGATGATTGCATCAATTTCATCATTGATGATGCAGGAGCTGACTCTTTTATGTATTACCTAGTGGTTTTCACCCCGATCCCTCGCCCTCCCTTGCTTTAAGGTGTTGAAAGCCAAAATTGTAATATTACTTTGTTCGCTTGTGGTGCAAGGGATGTTTCTAGCTTGGTGTTCTGCTTGCATCCATTTGTCACATCATATTAGTGGTATCAGAAGGAGTCCATGATGCTAGCATGTGGCGACTCATGTCAACGGTATTTAATTCACCTTTAACTGCTTTAGAATGTTACTTGTTTGTCTACAAAATGGTTGTAACCTATCGTCATAGTTTCTTGGAGAAGATGGATGTAGCTGGTTGTCTGATAAAATTAGAAAATATGTTTATTTGCTGAAACTCTCGTCAGTACACAATTAACTCACTAAGTTTCAATTTTTATAGCTATTCACTACAATAAGTGTGTTGCAATTGGAAGTGCTCATTCAAAGACAGGCCGGCAATATGGAATTGTAAATTGACACATGAAACTTAACATATTTAAGTTATTTGGTTAGTCATGATTTTTTCTTTATATTAAAAAAAGTTAAATTTTATTATGTAGCTGTAGTAGTTGATTGGAAATGAAAAAAATATCTAGAATTATCTACCAATTTTATATTCAAGTAGCAGATTTAGCTGTTTATACTTATTACAAATAAAGTGTGGTTGATGTATCAAGTAATTCATTTTGCTCTACCAAACACATCTAGTGTCTATCATGTGATGCAGTTACCTCAAAGTTCTAAATTAGGTTATGTAATGACTCCTTTCTCGTGTACCTTTGTCAGAAGTGACAAGATGTAAAGCGCTAGCAGCCTTTGTTGCCAAAAAGAATTCGATTTTAAGAAAGCTTCTCATCTAAGCTCTGATTTTCTGCTGCTCTATGTTACAGTTCTATACTTAGCAAGACCCCGTTCTCCTTTATTTTCATGCCCTATTTGGAAATTGTTTTCGTAACTGTGTGGTTGAAATTTAACTTCAACTATCAACAACTTATGTGGCTGCTAAAGTTACTTGCCCAGCATATGGTAATGTAACTGTTTGATTCTTGAGTGATGTCTTGCTTCTAAGAAAACCTCCTAGCGTGTTTTTCCACTTGCATTTCCATGATATGGTACTGTTGTGCTCTTCTTCCAGGTTGATTTGCTAAAACATGGCATACCTGATCCATCATCTTTAACCCTTTCCCATCCTCAAAGCTCTGAGAAAGAAAGCAGAGAGAAAATTCTGGACAGTGGAGAAGAGTACATGGCTGATCCAGTTTTTGTGCATACAAAGTGCGTTAATCTAAACTTTTGATCCTGCTTTTAGCATGGACTGGTGAATTAGTTATGATGATGAAAGAGATGGGCCAAGATGTTCAAACTTCCATGTTTATGCTAAAGTTATCTTCAAAATGCTTATTTAATTTACATAGTAGAATCAGTTACCGCTCAAGCTTTGATCCATAAATCCAAACACCTAGAGGTTTCAACAATATCTAGACCTTCCTTTTTCTTATTTCTTACTAATTGACTGGTCAATATGAGCTAAAGGACTGATTTCCGGTTCCTTCCACAGTCTTTCACTGCTCATCCCCTCTGCAAAAGTCCGTTTTAAGGATTTAACTTCAAGTAATTTTCAATTTTTTGCTTTGTTTTTCAGTTTTTGGCTTTTATTTTGGAAGGAATTTTAACGGAAAAACTTAGATTAAGCTTATATAAAGGAGTGCTTAGCAGAGAAAGGGTCTTAATGGTGTTTTGGTCGGGAGAGGGGGAGCCTACCAGGTGACAAGATGATCATTGAGGTGGTTGAGGGAAGGACATTGAGGGAGGCTGTATGCTGGAGCAATCGAGTAGCAAATTAGTGGAGGCATATTTAGTTCAATGAGGAAGTGCAGAGAAATTAACAAGGTTAGAAAACAACGGGAAACTTACAAGTACAAGGGAAAAATAGGCCTTTAGTTTATTGTGGCAGGTCAATGACTGGTCGTTCACTGACAAATAAGAGAAAAGGGGTGTTTGTCTATACTCAAAAACTTGAGAGGTGTATTAGATTTTTACACAAAACATGAAAACTGATTCTTACGCAATCTTAGGCATTGTTCAAGTTATAGTGATTGTGATATTAAATTTAGATCTTTACAAGTTTGTAGCTTCTGGTTTACCTTGAATTTGGTTACATCACCATGTTGAACATAAACTGGTTAAAGAGAACGGGTATAATATCATATATAAAAGTTGAATTAATCGTTAGTTAATGTAGAAGGTACTTCAAGTGTTCTTCTCTGCTTGGACCTATGAATCAGTAGTTCTCGATGATGTATGGGCACATGGTTATAACTTATAACTGCACAATGCAAGTTTTTCTGTTCGTGCCGTAATTACATCAAATAAATCAGAGTTACCAAAAGATGCTCCTGCTTTGTGCGACCTTTTCCCAGTACCTGAAAGTTAATTGTTGTCTTCATTACCAGCTATTGGATAACTCGCTCTATATAGCTCTGTATAATGTTATAGGGTTGCACAGGAGCTGCTCTTGTTAATTTTTATTTCATTTCCCCTGGAACCAATACTCAGTTTGTTGTTCTGCCTTTTTTTAATTTTTAGACTACCCACTGAAGATCTAACACCATGTAACGTTGTTCAATTGAAGAAGGCACTCACACAAATCTTTTGCTCTTTATCTATTCTGAGATCAAAAAACCACACAACTGCCAAAGAGAGTCATGTTTCTGCTGTTCCTCTCAACTCACATAGTGCTGATCGAGAATCTGAATATTTGAAATTATTTCTACTGCCATCTAGAAATAAAGATGAATCCTTGAAGCCACAGTATGAAAGCCACATTTCAGCATTATGGAATTTGCGGGATCAGGTTCCACTCTCCCTCACCCTTCAACATCTGCAGTTTAGCACACACCCACACCTTTTTGTTTTTCTCAGATATTCCAGACGTAATGTTCTGTGAAAATACTTAGGGAACTAACTTCAAGTTATTGATTCCTCAGGTTTTGTCAATGAGAGGTCCATCTTTCTCAAGGACTGTGTCCGAGCGTGATTGGCTGAAAAATTCTGCCAAGATATGGGAAATTGTTAAGAATTCTCCCATTATGATGGACTACTGTAGAACTCTTCAAAGTTCAGGCATGGTTAGGAGGTAACAGCTATTAATCTTCCTATGTTCATCTAGGTTGATGGACGGTCTTTTTGTATTTTTTTTTTCCCTCGAGACTTTTGCGTACTCTTTTTTTCGAATCGTCTTTCCTTCTGCTTTATTTGGTGTAACTTTCTGTGAAACAAAGAGAAGTGAACCTTCTGAGTTGATTGAATAACGATCTACAAGAAGAGCTTTATATAGGAGCCTTAGGTTACTTACAAAGTTACAATATTGTAAGTGGTTATTCTCTACTTCTAACAAGTTAAGCATTCTATCACTATATACTAATTATCTTTTGGCATCTGGAGAACAGTACTAGTTTAAAATAGTCTTCAATATTCTCCTACTTAAATTCAGTGGATTTTGACATGTTCTGAATCTTGGACATAGAGGGTGTTTGGAACTGGCTTATAAAAAGTAGCTTTTAAGCTAAAAGCCAAAAGTCATAAGTTGGTAATACCCAACTTTGGCTTTTGGCTTGTTTTTGTACTTTTTATGTCACACAAACTAAAAAAGGCTTAAAAGCCAATAAGCACAATCCAAACACCCTCATAATAACTTTATTTGTTCTCATAATTTTTCAACAAGTCTCAAATTCATAGTGGTGAAGCACCCTTGAGTTTGCAAATTAAAACTGGGAAATCTTGTGTATTTGTTGTATGGATATTATCTCTTCATTGCCTTAGTGAGACACCGTGCAACCATACCATTGGTTGGCCAACTAACCCAAGTCAGTTAATAGCTCATTTATTTCATTTGGGTTGCTACAAGTAGTGTTTTAAAAGGCGTTTTCGGGGCGAGCCTTGGGGTGAGGCGCACAAAAAATGCCCCGAGGCAATCGTGTGGGGCAAAAGTCTCAAGAGGCGTATGCTCGGGCGTTAGGGCGACTCCCGAGCGTTTGAGGCGCGATTTTGTAGTGAGGTATAAGCCTAGAGATTTTTTCTCATTAAAAAAATTTGTTGAATAAGTCCTTCATATAATACCCAAATTCTGAAAAGTCAACTTGTAATTAATCAAAAGTTTTAAAGAGGAGTTGAAATGTATTAAAGTCAAAAGTCAAGACTTTTTTTATTGATTGAAGTCCTAATTTATGGTCTTTCCCAATTCTTTATCTTGTCCGCTAGTCTGCTAATATCTCCTAAAACAACGAATATTTAATTTTTTTTTTACAAATACAAAGAGAACTCCATTCTCCTTCATAGCAGCAAGTTCAAAGTTCAAATTGCAGGTTTGTCATCCTTTTTGTTCCTTCATGTAAAAAAACTTTATTCTTTTCTACTCAAGTTATTTGTACTTGTAAGTAGTGTATAATAAATTGTTTTGATTAGTTTTTGTGGGGTTAAATTTTAAGTAGTTTATTAAAAAAATAAATGTATTATCTATATTATTATTAAAGCATGAATAAAATATTGGATTACAAAAATAACCTTTTAATATTAAGCATAATAACTCATAATAAAAGGATATAATCGGAATTCTAGACATTAGCCTTGTAATCCTATTACTTTTAGGATATACTTCTTAAAAAATTCATATTACTAATTAATTTTTTTTTAAAAAAACGTATTATATTATCCAAATCCATTTAAAAACAGGAGAGCCCATATATGATTATAAAAGCACGAATATAATATTAATAAATCAAAATAACTCTAAAATATTAAATAGAAGAACTCATAAGGAAATGACATAGCTGTAATAACTTATTTTTTGGACTACAATAACTTCTCTGTTTATTTTTTAATATATAAGATTTTAAAATTAATACAATCTTGTCTATTGAACTCTTATTAAAAATATGTGGAAGGTTTAATAAAATCAATTTCATAAGAATCCTCCATATTGGTAATACATTTACCACTCTATAATATTCAATACCAAAAAAAAATGTTAAATGGACTGCATGAGGTGATAAAATTGAGAAAACATTCCCACGATAATATATTATTATATTATATTTGAACTGCTTTCCTACTCAAATAATATTTTTTTATTATTAATTTTTCGTGTAATATAGAAAAATATACCCAATTATTAAAGAAGAACAAAGAATTTTTTTAAGAATATAAATGTTTGAGAAAAGAAAGAAAAAGGTTGGTAAGAGCCAATATCATTAATAATTTTGCAAACATAAATATCTAAAAGCGGAATGTTATCAATCTTTTTACTCTTTAAAAATAAAATTTATGGTGGATAAAATTATTATCACGATTAAATATTCAAAAAATGAGATGAACTAATATTAAGAATCTAAATCAACAAAAAATAAATTAAATTTTATGTTAAAACCAAATAATCAAATCTTTCCATTAATTATTTGGCAAAAGAATCCAATTCAAAAATATGAGTAAAATTATTTTTCAATTAAAAAAAATTCTTAGGGTACATAAATTTATTCCATAAAAAGAGTGTTAGAGATTTAAAAAAAATAGATCACAAAGTCAAAACGATTAGTATAATATTAAGAAGGCCATACAAGTGTTAGAGAAAGCATAACAAAGCTAAATCCTGAACAAGAATAAGCTTTCAAGACTATATTATAAAAAATCGACTCTGGTATAACGGGATTATCCTTAGTATATGCCTCCGGCGGAATCGAAAAAATATTTCTATGTCATGCATTACTTGCAAATATTCGATCAAGGGGCATGATATTGTTAGCAATAAGAACAACTGGTGTACCAACAACAATTTTATTATGATGTCGTACAACCTACTTTAGATTTGATATACTTCTTCAAATAATTTAAATAACCATCATAAATATATCAAATCAGAACAATAGTGCTAAATTTATAAGGAAATCAAAAGTGATAATATGGGATGAATCGTTTTTGGCTAAGCGTCAAACGATCGAAACAATCGACTAGAGTTTTAGAGATATGTTGGATATTGATGAACCATTTGGTGGAAAAATAATAGTTTGTGATGTGTTTTCTGTCAAGTACCATTAGTAGTTCCAAAATTGACCAAAGCAGAAACTGTAAAATCTAGCTTGCCAAAATTATACTTATGCTCTCAAATGAAAAATATTCAAATGACAAGAAATATAAAAGTAAGAACAGATCCAACATTCAGTGACTTCTTGCTTCGTGTCGAAAACAAATAAGAGCATCCAGTAAAAGATGATTTGGTTCTTCTAGAACACTTGATTATCAACCCCAATGGTAATAGTAGTGCATTTAATAATGAAAATCTATATTTTCATCATTAGATTAAAACGCAATTTGTGCAATTTACATGGTAGAAATTAAAGAGCTATCTTAGCTAGCAAAAACGAATATATTGATGAACTAAATAAAATGTTGATTGTTAAGTTTTATGGTAAAAACAAATATTTTTCAGTTTTGACTCAACTGAAGATGATACCAACAATAACTACTAAGAAGAATACTTAAATATTTTCATACCAAATGGCCTTCTACCGTACATGTTTGTTGTCAAGTTCATTATTTTTTACCTATGTTAGTATATATATATATATATATATATATATATATATATATATATATATATATATAATAGACTAAGTTAAAAATTAAAAATTGATTGCATATAGGTTAATTTTGAAGAAAAATATGTATGTCATGTTACTGAAAACTTAGACTGAATAGCTTATGTAATAGTATACAGATGGTATATAAAAGTTTTGACAATAACGTCATACATCCAGAACTTATGATACTGGTCAGTATGCTTCTAAGTATGTGTTTATCCCCGAATTCAACTTTTGTCTTCCGAAACTAAAGAATATCCTTTTAAGTTTGTGTGAAAATAATTTTCAGTATGTTTATATTTTGTACTTATAATAAATAAAGCACAAGAACAAACATCCTAAATATTGAACTATATTTACCACAATATATTTTCTTATGAATAACTATATGTTGCACTTTCAAGAGAGATATCAATATCGATAACAAAAGTTCTGGTTATAGCAGAGTAATCAAAGCATTAGAAGGAAACATATACAAAAAAGACACTGTCTATATAGAAGTATTCGATAAGATACCATTACATTAAATACCTTTAAATTACAATACATAATTATTTACGTAATATGACTAAAATTGATCATTTATGTGAGTTATTATGATATCCTTTAATTTTGAATTCACGTATTATACTAATGTAATAATATTTTTCGGCATTTAGATGATTGTTGTGGTATTATATATAAAATTTCTCCCATTAATTAAATTTATTATTCCTTCATATAAATAAATATTTAAACATTATGTGTCTTTATTAACGTGCAACGCACGTTTATATATATATAAAATGTTAAAAAATAAATACTCATGGGGCTTACGCCCCATGCCTTGGGACTTACGCCTCACTGAGGCATATGTAAAATGTCTCGCCTTATGCCCGCGCCTTTTAAAACACTGACAACAAGACCTAATTATTGTTCCAATCACCTTTGGGAAAAAATAGCACTTTAGTCCCTGCATTATTGGTATATTATACTTTTAGTCCTTGTATTATCCGACTCACCATATTTGACCTTCAATTAAATCATGTGTGCGTTTTTTATTCTGTAATGGAGATGAGAACAATTAACAGATGATTAACTGCATTGAAGGACAATTCTGGAATTAAATGTTTCTTGTTTTAGCGATAAGAACTTCACGATAATCACAGTTTTTGCAATCACCTACTGTAGGTTTGCACAATATGAGACTTGAGAATCGGAATAATTGGTTTCCTTTAGGGCTTACCACCATGGAATCCGAAGCTCATGTGTCGAACTTGGATATGAAATTTCGCTTTAAGAGTGCTTCTGACGTTTTATACAATCTAGGTAAAGGTTGGACCAATTTCTTGTCAAATTTGACAAACATCATGAAACTGGCTCGAAACCCAGAACTTCGGAAAAGCGAATGTGATAATGCTGACCATCTTTGTTCGATTTTGTTCATGAAATCATGATATTACACCCAAATAGTGAGGAGATGAGAAAGAAATTACAACAGAAAGCTAAGAAAGGAATGACAAATTATTACTTAAATAAAAAAAAGAGAATGAGAGACAAACTCAGAAGACGAGGTGAGAGGAATAGAACATTATTCGGATGTCTATTCTCAGTAGTCAGTAAAACCAATCTGCGTTCAGCGGATTCAATCCGCGACATAATTCGCAGTCAGCAAAACTATTCTGCGATTAGTAAATTATTCTGCGGTCAGCATAAAGTCTTAGCAAAATTCTGAATTATTTTTCACACTTTATGTTCTAACTCCTGACCCTTTTGCAGTCCCTAAAACATTCTACAGTCAGCAAAATCTTAAAAAAGTAGTTTTTTTCTCACTTTTGGCAATTCTTGAAACTTTTTCTCCAAATTACTAAAGACACAAAATAACATAATATGTGTGTAAAGGACATTATTAAAGCTTATGCAAATGGTATAAAAATACTGTAATTTCTCGGCACATCAATCATATGTGGCACTATCTAGTGAAGGACCCATTATAAGCGAGTTCAAGTAACACTAGAACTGAAATGACAGTCAATAGTAAGAATTGGCGTATTTTTTTCCAATTCCCATAATACCCCTAAAGATATCGTTTGAGGTGGTAAGCAATTTTAAAACAAATAAATAGTTAGTTAAAATAAAAATATAGCAAAATTTACGTACTTATAAATAAATAATTAAAAACATACGAGGGATCTTGCATTTCTGTACATAAGCAAGGCAAAAAGAAAAAGAAAGAAAGAAAACAAGTACTAACACAAAAGAAAACAAAGTATATCATTTTTTTTATAGGACTTAAAATTTTCCGCTTGTCTTCAATTTTAATTTTTATGTTTTACTCTTATAATTGGCTAAATGACAATGTAACAATTTTGAAACGCCATATATAAAATATAAACAAACAATTTAAAACTAAAATAATAAATAAGTAAATAAAAACAACTACTAATTCCCAATAGGAATATATTCACTAGGAATCTAGAACTAAACTTGTCTATGTTAATGTTTTGACGCACACTTCGTAACTTTAAACAACTAAAGGGAAAACAACGTTAATAAAAAAAGATATGCTGCCGCTGAGATTTGAACTCAAGACCAACAATAACAATTGAACCCACACTATCGCTAAGCTACGCCCCATGATTGTAATAAGCGGGTTCATTTTTCTTGATATATCAAATCCTCAATGAATTTAATCAATTTATACATGTAAATAGTAACATTTTTTCAGCAAAGTTGATTCAGTTGAACCCCTTGATCCTACCTAGGTCCGCCCCTGTCACTATCAACCTCATCTATAACTTCAAACTTGGCATTGATCGCCTTTTAGGTTATTTACATAAATATTGGTACTCATGACGTCATACCATTTTTATCATGAAAACATAATATGAGTTCTTAAACATAATATAAAATACCTATATGAATATCTAAGCTATAGCTTTGTTTACCCTTAAGATTGGATGACAATTAAACTTATAATGTGGTTTTAAGGACACGTGATTTCACCTAATACCAATTGATAAATGTAAAGATTAATAAAAGAAATTAACAATAACATAAAGCAAATCAGTATTGAAATTTAATTCAGCCCTCGAGCTAGAGTGCCCTCGAATTGGTCAGAACCAAAACAGTTAAGAAATAAGCAAGCTAATGAACAAGAATATGAGCTAAAGAGAAAGTGTTATATTGCTTTGATATGTGTGAATCTAAGTGCCTTATAAATGATTGGAACTCCTCTTTATATAGTACAGGAATTCTAATTATAGTATAACTCTAATTACATAAGGAAATCCCATGATTAGCTAATTAACCATCCTTGATTTGATTCTTTCCGAGATTTCCGCCATGATCTTCGACCAGTCGCGAATATCTCGCATTTATGTTATTATAATACCTTCGATCTTGCTTGATATCTGTCTCATTTGGTCTCAATCACCACTGGCCTCGATCTTGATAGGTACTTTGAATCTCGAACTCGGTACTTTATCCTCGTGCCTCGATCCGATCTATTACGGGATCGATCTTCGATCCTTCACACTGGTTTCGATAATGCATGCCAGTGTTGTTCCCCAGGCATTTAATGCATGCCAGTTGATGGTCGGCCACTAGTGGTTCCGAACCGTCACTGTGAAACCCATAAATAGGCCCTTTCCTCATTGATTCAAACTTTACTTTCAATTTCTTCTAATCTCCAAAGCTTTTTACATCTTTTACGTTTTTCCATTCTGCAAAATCTTCAGGTTTTGTTGTCAACTCTATCTCAAAACACCAAGTCTTATTTTCTTCTTCTTCTTCAAACTCAAACCCAAAATGGCGAAAACGTCAAAAAATGTGCCGCTGAAACAAAAAGCTTCCTCGTTTAAGCCGACAGGCGAACAACCAGCGGTAGAGCCACTCCCTGAAGAATTCTTTCCTCCGTCGTGTGTCCTTGACTCTGATTTCAAAGTTGAAAAGATCTACTCGGTTCCGGGCCGATGTGATCCAATGTCGAGATACATATACACAATCACCAGTGGCCTTTTAAAATAAGTTAAAAAGGACTAAAACTAGGTAGACAAGTACGTGGTGGTGCCCTCGTCCAAAGAGTCAACCACTACGCATGTGGGGGGTTTCTGAGTGTTTACACCTACCCTTTCACATTGGGTCCTCTGGATCCGATTATCGTGGACTTCTACAAGAAGTATGAGGTCACCCTCGGCCAAATTCATCCTTATTTTTGGAGGATCCGCTTCTTTGTGGGCCAAGTCGACGGGCTTCCTTTTACCCTTGACCATCTTATACGCTTATACAACCCCCGACTTTATCAAGGGGGATAATAAAGCTTCAACGTCGGTCCTCTAAGTCAGTTTTTGCGAGCATGGATGAGAACAGGGACCGAGTTGGATGGGCTGATTTGTCAGAGTAAAGACCTCAGACCTGATCCCGGCCGAAAGCATGCCATTTCCAGAGAAATGGAATATGAAACATGAGTAGAACTCTAATTTTTTAACTTCTGCTTATTATTTTTGCTTTTTCTTCCTTGCTTACTGGCGTTTCATTTGGTGTAGTCATTGCCGGGATGCCGAGTGCAATTCCCCATACTCAGAACTGGGTCACGAGCCTAGTGTCGACATCGAAACACGTTGAACGCGCATGGAGTAAGTTGTCGAAAGGTCAATGGGAGTCCTGAAACTACGGTAAGTTTTCGCTTGTCTCGACAATTCTGATTGTTATCCAGATTTTCCCTCGATTTTACTTGTCTTTATTTTGCAGGTCTCGGGAAGGATGTGTTGATGAGGCCCCAATCAGGTGATAAAGAAAATTTTCCCCAGCCGTCTGTTCTAAAATAGAAGAAAGAGCGGAAAAGGAAAGAGACTTCAAGCACCACGACATTGGACGAGCAAAAGCCCAAAAGAGGCGGTCTCGTAGGGGGAATGTTATCCCTTTAACTATGGACTCAGTCCTCAGGCTACGAGAGGAGCCCGAAGAGGGTGAGCAAGAATAGAAGATAAAGATGATTCCAGGCTGATAACCCGTACATGAACTAGTACTGAGGCTCGGAATACCTGGAACCATTGGAGATTGACGTTGATCATCTTGGGCCTAATAAGGTTGGGAAGGAGATTTGAGACCAAGTCCCCGAGCCGGAAGGAATTGAAGGTGTTTTGCCTCGGGGAAAAGAGTCCATTGAAGAGGCGATGTATGTCAACGTGGAGAATGAGCTCGAGGCTCCCCAAGATGGAGGTAGCGCTTCAAGAGACCCTCAGGGGCAATAGAGAGTGGGGATTCCCCCTTGTTTCTTTTAGTGTCTGATTCTTTGATACACGATGCTCAAGCCATGGAAACTTGACATGGCGAAGGAGCTCACGGAGAGGAAGATCTCTTTCGTGGTTTATTTGCTAGGATAGAAGATGCCACCGATTCGAATGACCTAGAGATTCCGAGAAAAAGCTCGGGTGAGGCTTCCTCGGGTTTTAAACTGACCGATCAATTCTTGGCTCCCAGTATTGATCCTGGCGCAAAGAACTATCGTGATCTCAGTCCCGGAAGATGCTTGTATTCTTGGTGTTGCCGTAGGAGTGGCAATCTACCTCTGAGGTTTGGTCACAGAGGAGGATCAAGCCCAGATGGACGTGGTAGGAGCGCCTTGTCTTTTCAACGAAGCCCAACAAGCTTTAAACCGGGTAATCTCTGATTCTCCTATCCATTTTTGTACTTAAATTTTTCTCCCTTAGCATAATTTTTCCCTTCTATGTTTACAGGATTCGGTGCTTCATCACGAGCTTTCCTCCGATTCCGAGGGTAACTGAGCCGTTATGAGGTTGATATCCAGGGGCTTACCGAGGAGAAGAATGCCTTTAAACTTTCCAATGCGCAAAAATAAGAAGAAATCAAGGGCCTCCGAGCTGAATTGGCTACGAATCAGAAAGAACAGAGGGAACTGACCGAGCAGGTAAATAGTCTTAGAAGCTCATGGCCTCAGTTTAGGAGTGGTGGTTAACAATTTGATCTCACAAGTCCAGCAACTGCGCGAAACGATCGGATAACTCTGTGGAGAGGTAGATATGGTGAAGGCGGAAACCATAGTGTGGAAGCAAAATATGGACCGTCTTGCCTCAGAGAAAGAGACTATTCGAGCTCAGTATCCTCGACTGAAAGCTAGCTCCAAGGTATGAAAGAGAATAACTTGGCGCAAGCCAAGAAAATAGAGGAGCTCCAGGCTCGGTTGGTCACGAAACTTGCAGTGGCAAAATCTGAAGCTGAAATGGCTAAGTCTGATACTGGGGCAATCGTGGTCGTATAACAATCCAATGTCGAAGCTGCTCAAGCTCGAGAAAAGGAAGTTGCTGATACTGCAATGACTTGAGACTGGGTCACCGAGCTTGCCAAGTGCCAGTCTCGAAGGGAAACTCTCGAAGAGATCCATGCTAGTGGCTTTGATCTCGCTGCCGAGATCAAAGATGCAAAAGAGCTTGAAGCTGAAGCCAAAGTGTTGGTCTCTTGTAATGATGATGATTCCGGGAGCATGAGTGGATCCGAGAGCTGAGAGGATCCCGAGGGTGAAGGTGTTGCTCCTGGAGAAGATTAAGTCTTTAAGATTAGTAGTGTTTCTTTTTAAGGCTGTTTTAGCCTTTGTAAAGAGTTTTTGATCGGGTTATGTTGCCCTTTGATCATGCCCAACTATGCCTTATAAAAAGGACAAAGCGGTCACTGCAAATATATTCCGGTTACAAGTCCGAAGTCGAATCTCACAAGGAATTAACCTATCAATCACAGCTAATGAACTTACACAAATTCACGTATTCAATATTCAGAGATATTTAAGTAATAAGTTGGATGTTTACTAACTAAATATTACGTAATGAAAATGCAATAATTAATAAATAACTACTAACAGTTTGTAAGCAAGAATGAGAATGATCTAAGGTTCTGATTTTTCCTCTTGTTGGAATTCTTTCCGCTATGTTTGCTATAAATTTGCCTAAGTCTTCTCTATCGATCATGTGCACTCTAACTGCTGTAACTCTCTCCTGAGTAATTATAACAATATACTAGATATATTCTCCCGAATTACGCTAGTTGTCCTTAATTACAGCTCACTTAAATCGCACCTAAGGTTTCTTTATCCCTAATCCCACATTTAAACCCTTCGTATTGATCCCTCATATACGTTAGGAGTGATGTTGTTCAACAACTACCTAAATATGCACTCTCTCCCGAGTAATACACACTAACTAGATACAGTCGATTGAGGGGCCTTCAATCAACAGCAATCACAATATAGTTGAACAAATAGAGAAAATATTATGGCAAATCTATATTAGCATAACAAGAAATTCATCCTCCAAGAGGTTCCATCAAAACCCTAGGTTAAGAATTTAGTATGCATAATCGTTTTCACAATCATAATAATAGAATTAATCATCAATGATAAAAACAAGAGGAAGAAAGGTAAAAACACTATGTCGAATCTTCCGCCTTGCTTCTTGCCTGTTCTTCCTTCTGAATCCCTTCAAAACCTTCAATCTCCTCTTTTTGGGCGAGGTGGGCTTCTTATAGGGCAAGGAGAGTCGCCCTGGAAATTACACAATTGACCCTAAATTTTTAGCTCTCGTCAGCCCATCCGCAGCTGCTGATTGGACCGCGAATAGATCGTAGATTTGACAAAACTTCTGTCCGCGGCCGCGGACTTGACCGCGGAGCTGGCCCTTTCTCTTCTTTCTCATTTTCGATCGTGTTATCCTCCGATCGGCCTTCCATGCTCCATATTGACTCCAAAATACTCTTTTAGCTTATTCCTAGCTCGGAATGGCTCCTGCAAAGCATACAACTCTTAATTAGAGCATTTTGTTATCTTTTACATTCAACATTGATAAAGTGCGGCCAAATTAGAGTGTAAATATTATCTAAATTGTATGATTATCATCTACTATCAACACCCCACACTTAAACCTTTGCTCGTCCTCGAGCAATCAAACCACATCTACAGAGGCCTAAATTCACTGAGCGACTTCCTTAACTCGTCACACTAAGAACATTTCACAAGAATTGAGCCTAGTAGTGTAACATCTTTTCCTCAAGAGTTGACTCTCCCATGCCACACAATATTCCTAACTTACTCACTTACTCTAACGCAGAGGTTAAGACTCACTTTTCCTTCATGAATCAAGTGCTCTTTTATAACAAACGAGAGTGGTTCCACACACAATAACAGTTAAGAACAATTAGGAACTCAAAATAGAAAGAATTCGCTCACTCTCATAAAGAACATTCATATACCACAAAAAATGCGTCATAGGCTTGCCCGTAGTATACTACTCCACTAATCGAGCTCATTCAGTGTAGGAGCAAGTAGGACTTAATTTGGTTGTAATGTAGGCTGTGGGACGGGTATGATATATTTAGGTATAAGAGTGACTACACCTCCCTGAGCATTTTAATACATACATTTTAACATTTAAGACCCTACTTATGTCAAACCAAACTCCACCTTTTCATCAATGTGTATTGCCCCATACTTCTTTAAGCACACTTACATCAAGAACCACCACTTATCTATATATTTTTCCCTCAACAATGCAACTATTCTTTCCTTTCTTTTCTATTCTTTCTTTTTTCAAGTGGCTCTTACTTTTCTTTCTTTTCCTTTTTTTTTTCCAATTCAAGTGGCTCTTACTTATTCAACACAGTGCACATTTCTTCTTGTTTCACTAGTTCCACTTAAAAGCCAAACCAACCACCCCACACTTAACTTTTACAAAGTTTATAATAATTCAAGTGCTCATGAGAGGTTTAAAGGTTCAAATAAAAGATTAATTCAAACAAATGTGTAAGGCTTATAATGTGGTTGCCAAAGAAGCAAGATTACAGGCTCAAAGAGGTTAACTATGATACATAACAATTAGGCGGGTAATATATATATATCTGGATCAACAAAGAAATGCCTATATCACTTCCAAAACTGAACAAAACTACTATTTTGCTTTGCAAACACACGGGCAAGTTCTAGGCATCAAATGCAGTGCACAGAATACAACAATCCTCATACACACATGGCACATGACTCACTCCAAATTGGATCATCGAAACACTCTAGTCAGGGTACTGAAGTCAAATTAAGAGCATACAATTTAAGTCACTTTAACAAGAATCAACAATTGAGCCTAAGCATCTCACTAAAGTACCTACTGTATTCAAGGCATAACGACGTTAAGAGATCCTCTTTCCATATCAGCCCATCGTCCACAAGTACCTAACTAAAATTTAAAAACTAACTATACCCGGTTCAAACCAAGACCCTTGGAAAAGAACCGTGGTCCAAAGAAAAACCAAGGGGGAACTGATACACTACCTACAAAAGAAAATCTTTTCTTCTCGTTTTTTTTCTTTTCGATCGACTTAGACCCTTAAGATACCCGTAGAGTGATATCCATTGTCGGGACAAGTCGAAAATTTGAATTTTTCACACATTCACACAGTTAGACAAACTATCCAAAGACGAAAATCAAACTAACCAAAGACTAGAGTCAAGCACAATCAAGCTACATTCCTATATATATACACAACATACAAATGAAGTAGCCCCCACCCCACAGTTAAAAAGATGGCATGTCCCCATGTCATACAAAATAAAGTAATGCGAGGTAAAGGAACTTCCTTGGAAGATCAGTCTCGATCTAAGACAGTGCTGGGGTCGAGGTGACATGCCCTCCCCAGCACACGCAGCCAGCCCATGATTTTCTTCTCTGATTTTGCATTTTGGGTGGCCAAGGCATTGACTCTCATCCCCAAATCCGTGACGGAAGTATGCAGCCCTGCCATGTTCTACTCCAAGACTGTTAGCCACGTACTCCATCTGCCTACAGATGAACCTCCAACCGGTGCTACTTGTTCCTATGGGGGTGAGGATGGCCCAACCTGTTCCTGTGGGGTTGAAGAAGGCCCAACTTCCTCCTGCTCGTCATCGCTCTCCTCTGATACCTCAGAATCATCATTATCAGTTTAACTGGGTGCCACCGTCTCTTTCCTAATGGTCACTTTGGAAGCCCGAAACATTGTTTCTTTCTTCACCTTTCCGTCCACATTGGGGTTCTTTGACACCCCTACAGTCCGACACAATCTAGTGACCAGAGATGGGAAGAAGAACCCATACCTCCTCAGTGTTGGACGGATGAACATCTCAGAGTGAATAACCTTGGCCACATCAAAATCATGGCCATTCACGAAGCACCAGATCAAAGCAGCTCGTGGTCCATTGACCTCAGTGGTGTTGTGGGACGGCAGCAGTCGACTATTGATGATGTACAACCAACACTTTCCTTCAAAGGTGTGTGAGGCGGAGTGCAACTTCGATCCCTGTACAACCCATACTACCTCCTTATCTAGTTTACAGATAGTTTGGAAAAACAATTGCTAATTTGTGGGTTCTCGCTTGTAACTATCATAGTAATCCACCTCCCCAGTAAATGCAGGCAAGCGATACACTCTCCTGATGGCTTCAATAGAGGTATTCACCCTCTTTTTTCACACAATACAAATGTGATCCTCATGTTCGGAACGGTTGGCGTAGAATTCCCTAACAAGCAACAAGTTACCGTCCTCCGGCTTCTCGAAGAAGATGTCTAGCCTGCACCTAATCAGCTCCCTATACATATTGGGGCACCCATCCTGGAGGGAACTCTTGTCAACTCCCCTTTTTGGTACCAACTTTCTAATATCCTTCCAACCAAAACGGTCTTGGGAAGCTCTAGAGACAAACCTGGTGCTATCAAACTGCCCTGAACTGGCAGATGCCCATGCCCGAGACAAACCACTGGTAATGCGTCTCTTCTTTGAAGATCTCATTTTACATGAACGACGCCAGGTCCGCGACCAGATCCGCGGTCATGGACAAAAGTTTTGCAGACTCTACAATTGATCCGCGGTCAGATCTGCACCGCAGATTAGGCGTCCAAGATGTTTTTTTGCTTTTTTCACATTTTTTCCTATCTCCGGGATACTTTCGTCACCCCGAGTCCTTCCTCTATGTATTCTTTAGTTCCTGCACCTTAGTAGATCGATCAAAGTAAAAAAATTGATGGGTTTCCTCCCATCAAGCGTCTGATTTAACATTGCACCACGACAATTTATAATAAACCACGGGTTGCCTCCTAGGAAGTGCCTGATTTAACGTCGCGGCACGACGTAGATAAGCCTATTTAAAGTATGCCCAACATCGGAGGCTCGATCAAATAGGTCACTGACACTACCTTTGCTTCATCCATGGCCACATAATGTTTTAATCTATGTCCATTGACTCTGAACGTGTGAGAGTCATTACTCGCAGCAATCTCTATGGCACCCGTGCGGTGAATTTCAACCATGCGGAAAGGACCTGACCATCGTGATTTCAATTTTCCCGGAAATAACTTCAGTATTGAGTTGTATAGCAATATTGTATCTTTGGGTTTAAAATTTTGCTCAATAATATTTCTATCATGTATCATCTTCATTCTCTCCTTGTATAATCTTGTGCTCTCAAAAACGTGATATTTGAACTCATCAAGCTCGTGCGACTCCGTTACTCTACTTGTTCCTGCAACTTCACTATCAAGATTCAACTATCTCAACGCCTACCAAGCTCTATGCTCCAACTCTACCAGTAAATGACACGCCTTACCAAATACCAACTTGTATGGAGACATGCTAATTGGAGTTTTGAAAGCGGTTCGATAAGCCCAAAGTGCATCATCTAACTTCCTTGCCCAATCTATTCTAGTAGTATTCATAGTCTTAGTCAATACACTCTTTATTTCTCTGTTCGAGACTTTCACTTGCCCACTTGTTTGTGGATGGTATGAGGTGTCCATCTTGTGGCGTACATCATATTTCTCTAACAACTTTACGAAGGCTCGATTACAAAAGTGAGTGCCTCTGTCACTGATTATTGCCCTTGGAGTGCCAAATCGAGTGAATATGTTCTTTCTCAAAAACCCCATTACCCCCTTTGAAACATTTGTAGGGAGTGCTGCAACTTCCACCCATTTGGACACGTAGTCCGCATCGACGAGTATGTACTTGTTACCATATGAGCTGATGAAAGGCCCCATGAAATCGATCCCCCACACATCAAACACTTCTACTTCCTAAATTGGGTTCATAGGCATCTCATGTCGGCGGGAAATATTCCCGGTTCTTTGTCATTCATCGCACCCCTTTATCTATAAATGTGCATCTTTGAACAAAGTTGGCCAGTAGAATCCCGACTCCAAGACTTTCGCAACTGTCCTTATTACCCCGAAGTACTCGCCATATGGTGACGCGTGACATGCCTGCAAAATAGAAGACTGGTCCATCTCGGGGATACATCTTCGGATCATGTTATCAACACAAATCCTAAATAGATAAGGCTCATCCCAATAATACATGCGACAATCATGAAAGAATTTTTTCTTTTGAACAGAGGAGAGATCATAAGGGGCAATACCGTTTGCCAGGTAATTTGCAATGTCTGCATACCAGGGCGCTTCCTTAAGACTCGTGGCTAGTAGTTATTCATTTGGGAAAGTTTACAGAATCTCTTCTACCTCACTCTTCTTCTCAGCTCCTTCTAGCCTAGACAAATGATCAGCTACTTGGTTCTCCGTTCCCTTTCGGTCACAAATTTCCAAATCAAATTCTTACAACAGTAACACCCATAGAATCAAGCACTATTTTGACTTCTTGTTCTCGATTAAGTACCTGAGAGTAGCATGATCAGTGTAAATAATTACCTTCGAGCCTATCAGGTATGACCTAAATTTGTCAAATGCGAACACCACTGCCAGCATCTCCTTCTCGGTCACAATGTAATTTAGCTGGGCTCCACTTAGAGTTCTACTTGTGTAGTATATTGGATGCATGATTTTATTTTTACGCTGCCTAAGCACTGCCCCCACAGCATAGTCACTTGCATCATACATCAGCTTAAATGGTTGCTCCCAATCGGGGGCAACTATGATAGGTGTTGTTACCAATCTTTTCTTTAATTCCTCAAAAGCTACCCTGTAATCATCAGAAAACACAAAAGGGTGATCTTTTTCAAGTAATTTACACAAGGGGTTAACAATTTTGGAAAAATCTTTTATAAATCTCCTGTAGAAACTATCGTGCCCAAGGAAACTTCTAATTGCTATGACGGAAGTGGGTGGTGGAAGCTTTTCTATCACATCAACCTTTGCACTATCCACCTCAATAGCTTTACTTGACACTAGGTGCCCCAAGACTATACCTTCACGTACCATGAAATGGCACTTTTCCCAGTTGAGTACCGGATTAGTCTCGGTACACCTTTTCAAAACTCTTTTCAAGTTCACAAGGCAATCATCGAATGAATTCCCTACCACTGAGAAGTCATCCATGAAAACCTCCATTATCTCATCTACCATATCTGTGAAGATGGTCATCATGCACCTTTGGAATGTGTCGGGTGCATTGCATAGACCAAATGACATTCACCAAAAAGCATAGATTCCATAAGGGCAGGTGAACGACATTTTCTCTCTATCTTCTGGGGAAATAGAAATCTGATTATACCCCGAGTACCCATCCAGAAAGCAAAAGTGAGACCTCCCTGCCAATCTATCTATCATCTTATCAATGAATGGCAGTGGGAAATGGTCCTTCCTGGTAGCCAAGTTCAACTTCCTGTAATCCATACAGATTCGCCAACCTGTGACTGTTCGTGTAGATATCAATTCGTTCTTCTCATTTTTCACTACCAATATACCTCCTTTTTTTTGTACACACTAAACTGGGCTAACCCAGTTGCTGTCATAGATGGGGAATATGATTCCCGTATCTAACCACTTGATCACTTCTTTCTTCACCACTTCTTTCATGTTGGGGTTCAACCTTCTTTGATGTTCTCTGGAAGGTTTGTGCCCATCTTCCAGTAGAATCTTATGCGTGCAGAAAGCTTGGCTGATCCCCTTAATGTCTGCAATAGTCCACCCAATTGCAGTCTTGCACTTAGTCAGTACCTGCAAAAGCTGTTCTGCATGCACATCTAACAAACTGGATGAGATAATAATAGGTAGAGTTGAGTTAGGTCCTAACAATGCATACCTGAGATAAGATGGCAGTGGTTTCAGTTCCAACTTTGGTGGCTCTTCTATTGATGGCTTAGCTGGAGGAGTTTTTCTTTCCTCTAAGTTCAAAGGCTCAATTTCGAGCTCCCTTCTCCAAAAACCTTGGCCTTCAAAAGCAAGTACCCACTCTGCCAAGTCTTCACTATTAGCTTCTTCTAAGTTCATGAGACAGGCTGCTAGAGGGTCTTTAATGTTCAATGCCTCATCTTCTTTCTCCAAAACTACATCCACCGTATCTATTAGAGAGCAATTAGCAAATTCACTTGGTGTCCGCATAGATTTTTGCACGTTGAATGTTATCTCTTCATCGTTTAATATCATCTTGAGCTCTCCAGTTTCACAATCAATTAAATCTCTCCCAGTGGCCAAGAATGGTCTTCCCAAAATTATGGGAATTTCCTCATCAACCCGACAGTCAAGAATGACAAAATCTACTGGGAACACAAACTTCCCAATCTGTACCAATACATTATCTAGAATCCCAGAGGGCCTCTTCACTGTTCAATCAGCCAGCTGTAGTAACATAGACGTGGGTCTAGCTCTTCTAATGCCTAGCATTTTGTAGATAGCTAGGGAAATAAGGTTTATGCTTGCTCCCAGATCACACAGTGCCTTAGCAAATGCAAAGTTTCCTATTGTGCAAGGGATTGTGAAACTCCCTAGGTCAGACAGCTTCTCAGCTATGGGTCTTGTTACAATAGCACTACAGGTCTGAGTTAGTGTAACCGTGGCCAAATCTTGAAAGTCGAACTTGCGGGACATCAAGTACTTCATTATCTTCGAATAGCCAGACATCTCCTTTAAAGCATCAATCAATGGAATGTTTACCTGAATTTGCTTCAACATCTCCAAGAATTTCTTGTACATCTCATCTTTCTGATACTTGGCCAATCTCTGTAGGAATGGTGCTGGAGGTCACTTTTTTCCTGTGATCTGATTTTTCTCTTGTTCTAACACTGCTTCCACTATCGGATCCGGTGCAACCTCCATCTCTTTCACAACTTCTTCTTTCTTGGTGTTTTCTTGCGCATGTTGTACCGTCACCTCAATTAACCCTACTGAATTGTCTAGCTCAACGGGTACTGGCACTAGTGTCTTCGTCGGTCTGCTTTCATGAGCAATTTCTTGCTCCAGATCTAAGTCTCTACCATTTCGGAGACTCACTTCTATTAGCTACTTCGGGCCCTGCTCTTTTGGATTGATTTGGGTATCTACAGGTAACGTCCCATGAGGACGATTATTTAGGGCCATGAAATCTGTCCTAATTGGATCTCAATATTCTTTTATCGCTGACTCATGTGAGTCTACTTTGTTAGTTAGTTTTCCAGTGGACCCAATTACTTTTGCATCATTCCCTCAAGTTTAGCAAACCCATCTTCATCTCTCATAGTCTGTTGTGGAGGTTGTTGATAAGCCTGATGCTGATTTCGCTGGTTGTAACCTTGTTGCCTTTGGTAAGGCACCATTTGACCCTGTGGTCGCATAGCCCCATGGTTATTTTTGTTGTTGTACTACTGCTAAGATGGTCTATATTGTTGATTCTGCGGACCCCAATTCTGACCACCTGGTCTCGGTCCTCCATAGTTGGCCACATAATTCATGTTCTCCTGATATTGTTGGTTATCACCTTCAGCACTTCACGAGCAAACATATGGTTGATTAATGCATGATGTACATAAACCCCCATTAGTTGCATCAACTATGTGTACCTGCTACTTCTGACCTAATTCATCAACTTTTTTGGTGAGGATGCTCATTTGTGTCAGTAGAGTGGCCATATTTTTAGCTATGGAGTAAGTCGGGTCTAAATCCACTACGTGAACTACATGAGTGATTGGAGCGTTTCTTGTTATCCATCCTGAGTTTTGTGCCATCTTGTCAAGTAGGATCTTGCTTTCTCTGAACGTCTTGCTCAAAAATGCTCCACCTGCTGAAGCATCGACATTGGCTTTCAAGCTATCTGCCAAACCCATGTAAAACCTCTGCCCCAATATCTACTCCGAAATACCATGATATGGACAAGTAACCAGCAGACCCTTGAATTTGTCCCACGTTTCTTGTAACATCTTTGTTGGTTTCTGTCTGAAGCTCAATATCTCATCAATTTGCTGAGCAGTCTTATTGGGTGGGTGAAATTTGTTCACAAATTGCTTGACTAATTCCTCCCAAGTAGTGATGGAGTTTATGGGGAGTGAATTAAGCCAAGTCTGAGCGGCTCCCATCACTGAGAATGGAAACAACAACAACAGTCGTATTGCTTCTGGTATCATGTTATGTTGCCTTTGCATGGCATAGATTGATAACAAATTCTTTAGATGTTGCTAAGGATCTTCAACGTTTGACCCAGAAAACAGACCCTTGTTCTGCAACAAATGTAGCATGTTATTTGTGATCTGGAATGAATCTGCTTGTATCTGAGGGACTACAATGGTAGTTGCTAAGTTGTGAGCGGTGGGTTCTACCCAATCATATAGTGCTGCTTCTGGCACAAGAGGTACCACACCCTGATCGTTTGGGTCATTCACATTGTCTCTGTTGTTTGGATTATCGTCTTCCATGTCTGGTTCAATTTGTTCTGTTAAGTTCTGTTGTTTTCCTTTCCTGTTTACACAATTCAATGCCTTGAAAACTTTCTCGGGATTTGATAATGCTTCAAACAATTCACCAGTTCTTGAGGAGTTTTTAGGCATGCACCTATAACAACCACGACTACAAACGTTAGAATTTCAATGATCAGTTTAAATTGAAGAAAATTAGACAGTCGTACCTTTAAAAGTCCAACATGAGGTTTTAATATATGGGTTAATATAGCTCAAGGAGGAGGGTGTTTGGGGACACCAGATAGTTTAAGTAGGTAACTAAAAATAGTTTAGGCAGGTTTTAGGCTAAGTTAAATAGTCACGTGTAGTGCTACATGTCACGTTTTTAGACAATTAGGAGCGTGTACATGACGCAAAATGAAGAAGGCGGAATTAGCCTTCGAATGATATTTGAGATGTTTCAGACTCAACAAGCTGTTATATCACAACTCCAAAATCAGAATCGAGCACCAAGCAGAATTGAGCTCGAAACATCACAAGAAGTTCATTGAGCCGAACATGTGCCGGAGAGATCGAACGCCAATGAATCAGGGGTTGACCTCGCCATTATGAAAATGCTCGAGGAGCTCACTAAATGGAATGAATTAGGAGAAAAGAAAATCGAAGCAAATGATAAAAAGGTAGAAACATACAACTCCCGGATTGACCAAATACCGGGGATACCACCAATCCTAAAGGGTTTGGGTTCGAAAAAGTTCGTGCAGAAGCCTTTCCTTCCGTGCGGCTCCGAAGCCCGTCTTGAATAAATTCCACATGCCAGAAATTCTCAAATACAATGGAACCACTGACCCTAATGAACATGTTACTTCTTATACATGTGCAATAAAGGGAAATGACTTAGAAGATAATGAGATTGAATACGTTCTATTGAAAAAGTTTGGAGAAACTTTATCGAAAGGGGCGATGATATGGTACCACAATTTGCCGCCCAATTCCATCGAGTCCTTTGCCATGCTTGTAGACTCATTCGTGAAGGCACACACATGGGCAATAAGCGACTAGAAAGTCGGACCTCTTCAAAGTAAAACAAAAGGACAACGAAATATTGAGGGAATTCGTATCTCTGTTCCAGATAGATGGACCTACCCCCGGTCACATATGATTGGGTTGTTCAAGCTTGTACTCAAGGTTTGAACGAACGAAGTTCAATAGCATCACGACAACTAAAGCAGAATTTAATTGAATATCTAGTTGTGACTTGGCCCGATGTACATAGTCGGTACCAGTCAAAGATTAGGGTCGATGATGATCAATTGGGAACCCCTTCCGATTCCATCTACCCAAATAGGTCCGTTGGCAGAGTTCAAAGGGACATCGACAAAGAATCCCAATCAAACAGAGATCGGTACCAACCGTACGGCGCAGATCATAGAAACAGCAGCCCAGGACGTAATCCTGTTCGAAATGATCAAAGGAATGATTGAGGATAGAACCCCCGAGAGTCTCATGAGTAAAAGTGGCTTCGATAAACATGTCGAACCCACAAAATCACTGCGATTATCGGAATACAACTTCAGTGGCGATGCATCGTGTATTGAATTGGCCATTGGACACATCAAGAATACTAGATGGCCCAGATACAGACCGATCGAACTCAAATGAACCCTAATCAAGTATGCAAATACCATGGTACCCATGGTCAAAGAACCGAAGACTGCAGACAGTTGAGGGATAAGGTAGCCCGTCTATTCAACGAGGGTCACCTTCGGGAATTCTTAAGTGATCGAGCCAAGAATAACTTCAAAAATAGAGATTCAAATAGACAGAACGAGCAGGAAGATCCACATCATGTGATTCACATGATCGTTGGAGGAGTCGATATTCCTCAAGGACCTGTATTTAAACGCACCAAGGTGACAATCACAAGGGAAAAGTGAATTTGGGACTACTTACCAGAAGAAACTTTGTCTTTCAATGACGAAGATGCAGAAGGGATCGAACAACCTCAGAATGACGCATTGGTAATATCTATCCTTATGAATAAAATTCAAGTTAAACATATGTTGATTGATCCAGGCAGCTCGGAAAACATTATTTGATCAAGGGTCATGGAGAACTCGGCCTTCAAAATCAAGTCGTGCCCGCAGCTCGGGTAATTAATGGCTTCAACATGGCAAGTGAAACCACCAAAGGGGAAATTATTTTGCCAGTAAATGTGGCTGGGACTATCCAATAAATAATGTTCCATGTGATCGAAGGTGGCATGAGGTACAATGCGCTGCTCAGAAGGCCTTGGATCCATAATACGAGGGCAGTGCCCTCGACGCTTCATCAAGTCCTGAAGTTCCCAACATCAGAAGGAATTAAAATGGTGTACGGTGAACAACCTGCTGCCAAAGAAATGTTTGCAATCAACAAAGTAGAACCAGTATCTACACTTTCATCAAAAGGATCAAAGTCAAAGGGGTAGCAAGAAGTCAAATAGCAACCACAGTCACCAGCCTCGGCCCAATCGGAGGAGTAGGAAGCTTCTGAGGATGATGACTATATGATATCTTAAACCGTCATAATCCCCGATGATTCTGATGTAACAAAGTCAATGGTCAAAGAGTTGGAGCAAATCATACTGATCGAGCATTTGCCCGATCAAAAAGTATACCTAGGCACGAGGTTAACCCCCGAGCTTAGGAAAACACTCGTTCAATTTCTTTTAGATAACATGGATTATTTTGCTTGGTCCCACCTAGATATGATAGGGATCCTACCGGAGATCACTACACATCGACTGAGCTTGGACCCGAAGTTCCGTTCGGTAAAGCAAAAGAGAATGCCCCAGTCCGAGGTAAAACATGCATTCATTAAGGATGAGGTAACAAAACTTCTCAATATAGGATCCATCCGGGAGGTAAAATATCCTAAATGGTTAGCAAACGTAGTTGTAGTCCCTAAAAGGGAAATAAACTTAGAATATGCGTAGACTATAAGGATTTAAACAAGACATGCCCAAAAGATTCCTTTCCTTTGCCGAATATCGATAGCATGACTGATGCCACGGCCGGCCGCTGTCACACCTCCTTTTTACACTTACACCCCCGGAAGGGCGTAAAGGAGTTTTTCCATTTAAAGGGCAATCGGAACGGGATTTAATTATTAATTATTCAGAGTCGCCACTTGGGAGATTAATGGTGTCCCAAGTCACCGGTTGAATCCCGAACCGAGGAAATTTATGACTCTATTACAGTCTGCGAACCAGAAATCTGAGTAAGGAATTCTATTAACCTGGGAGAAGGTGTTAGGCATTCCCGAGCTCCGTGGTTCTAGCACGGTCGCTTAACTGTTGTATTTGATTTTATCTGATTTTTTATACATGCTAGCTCATGTGCTTTTTATTTGTAAACCGCTTTTATTATAATTATTTTTAAAGAATTACGACGTCATGAAAACGTGTTTCGAACCACGTCGCAATCAATGCACCCGTAGTTATCAACACATTTTTGATTTCGTCGAGATTTGGATTTGAGTCGCATCAATGCGCACCCGATTTTTAAGAAAATTACTTAATTAAATCGTGCCTAAAGATACTGACGTAGTGTTACTTTGGGGAAAACCCGTGAAGTTCGCTAAACGGCCATCCCAATTCTAATTATGTCAATACTTACTTGCTAAGGGGACCACATTTATTATTTTTTGGTGTGGTGAAGCTCGTCTTAAATTTGTAAAGCTCTTTTCTATCATTAATTATTTTTTATAAGAATTACGATGTCGCGAAAACATGTTTCGAACCACGTCGCAATCAATGCACCCGCGGTTGTCGACACATCTTGGCTTCATCGGGATTTGGATTTGGGTCGTATCAATGCGCACCCGAGTTTAAGAAGGTAACTTTATTAAGAGCGTGCTTAAGGATTTTAACGTATTGTTATTTTGGGAAATGCAGTGAAATTCGCTAAACACCATTTCCTAGCTTACGCAATAGAATAATTGTGTCATTAACTACTTGAGGGTTCTAATTGATTAAGCTTACAATTCGTTGAATTTGCAGTTGAAAATCTGGACAAAAATACCAAACGAATGGGCCCTGAGCTCACAAAGCCCCACTAGGCCAAGGCTGCGGACACAGCCCCTTAGAGCGCCTAGACGTTAGGCTCAGAGCAGGCCCAAAACTGGGCTTGCATTTGCGCAGCCTAGGGATTGAATCCTTGGGCCCTGTTTCAATTTCTTGTCTACCCACAATCTGGGCTGACTGCAAATTCGCTAGGCCCAAAACTGGCCCAGCATGAAGCTGTGCCCAATTCATCTTATACCCAAAATTAAGGCAACCAAACTCTAAATTAATTGCAACTTTTGCAGATTCGGTTTCAGCATGCCATGAAACTTAAGCAAACCGAAAATGATAATGGTATAAACATGAAATGTTTAATTAAAATAACCCCCACCTGAACTATATACATGAACCCGAATACCCAAATGTCCACTAGCTAATTAAAACAATCAGAATCATGCGGGACAATTCATTAGTCCAAATTATACACATCAGTCACTGGCTCGAATCCACACTAACTAAGTCAATTAGTGATAGCCAGACAATTTAAACGAACTACATTATGAAATGGTAATCAGCAAACAATGTTTCCTAAGGCCATGAAATTCAGTAACATTCTTCACTGTTCTCCACTTCAAACTTGAACTTACATGGATGAGAATCAAAGAAATGTACCTGAGATTTGTAATGAAAATAGAAGAAAAGGAGAGGAATCAGCTACTTTCAACAGCAACAGACAGCAAACCCAGCAATGAGATACCACAGAACACGGGCAGATTGCTTTGAAACCAAAAATATAAACAAAATTCCCAAAGGCCAGCTTAACAGACTGTTAACACTTCCCTGGCCTTCACAGCTGAAACCCAGAATTAGTGATAAACTGTGAAGCTGTTTCAGATTTCCACATTTGGGTGTTTTTATTTTTGAATACTCTCAGAATTGAAATGCTCACCAAAGAAATGAACACTTCAGTTGAAACTTTTAAGGCTCAAAGCAGAATATCTGAGAGCAGGCCCCTTTTCCAAGGCATCTAATGCCCTTTTATAGGCAAAACCCCAAAGAATAAACTAAGTTTTGATTTCTCTAATTAGTCCCTCCATATTTTCACTTTGGTCCCTCTATTCTTATCTTGCTAAACAAGTAACTACAGTGTACTTATTAAAATTTACACTTGAAACCCATTCTAGAAGGTCCTAAAGCATTCCTCTACCCATACAATACCCATACTACCCTTCTTTATACCTTGATATTACTATTCCTATCAGAACTACCCTTTTCCCTACCCAGATTACCCCTGAAAGCCTCTCAGAATCACTAACCCTACCCTTGTCCTTAACAACCAAACCCAACACCCTAACCCAGTCTGAAACTAACTAAATCAATTAACTAACAATCAAAAACCAGCTAAGATTAATCAACTAACAAACAGAAACCAAACTAAACATACTGATTACCCTAATCTCGTTCAATTAACCAACTCAATCAAACTAAACTAAAACAAACTGTGCTTATGATACATTAAAAGAACTTAAACTAATTACGAAATTATAAACCAGAAATTATAATCAATCAACCAACTAACAAACTCAGCATCAACAATTATTAACAAAACCTAAACTAACACAGTTAAACCAAAAATTAACAGGACAATAATGAAACAATGACTGTGAGTAATATTTTAAACATGCGAGTAAAAGAAGCAATAAAAGAAAGAACAGAAAGACTCACAAAGGCAGAAGAGCTCCGGCCAGTCAAGAACATACGAACCCTTTCCGATTTTTGACGCGTAACATCCCTAACCATGTGTTCTTACATGAGAACACATGGTTAGGGTGCTACGGTTCAAAATCAGAAGGATTTGATTTTAGGGTTTAGGACGAGATTCTTAGATCTAATATTTGAGACGTTTCAGGGTGATTCGAAAGGAAACAACCACAGATTGAGGTTGAGGAAGGGTTGGGGGTTGTGGGGTGTGAATTTGGGCCGAGTTGGACAAACTATCAACTGGCAGGAAAACTTTAAATCAAGATTCGAAGAGTTCCGTCCCTATTCGAGGAAAACCACCGAGTGTAGTAGCAAGAGGAAGGTGAGGGGAACCTATGGTGTTATTTTCAGGGTGAACGGTGTAGTTGACGTTCACCGCCGGCAAGGGCTTTTAGGGCGGCGCGGATTAGGGTTAGGGGAGAAGGGGGTAGGGTGAAGAAGACGATGGAAATGGGGGTGGGGGGGTCTGGTTTGGACACTTATATACCGGGATCCTCGTTAGTTCCGGACCGTCGGATTGATGAGATCCAACGGTCCTGATCCGGAGGTCCTGAAACGACGCCGTTTCATTTAAAGGGGGGGACGGACCGGGTAGGGGTTTGGGCTGGGCTGAAACGGGGTATTTTTTTTAAGTCGTTTGGGCTAAAAGAAAATGTGCAAAAACGGCCCAAATTTCCGGATCTCTAACAAATTTACCTCCATTATGTATTTTTCAATTCTTTTTGCAATCTTTTTCCCATTTTTTACAATTTTTCTAATTTTCTAATTTTTGTAAAGATGTAAAACTAACAATGAAATCCTAATTATTTCAAAACAAAGATTAATCAATTCCTAAAAATTGTTTTAAATAAAATAACAGACTATTTCATGACAAATGCAAAAGAGAACTAATTTTGTGATTTTCATGTTTTGTCCTAAACAACTTAAACCCTAATGGATACTAAACATAAAACTAAAGCCTAAGTGCCAACATGCATATTTTTGTATTTTATAAAAATTATCATGCGCAAATAAAATGCAACAATTATCAAAGAATGACACCAAGATGCACAAAAATTGTAAAAATCAAGACAAATTATTTTGTTTGGGATTTTGGGAATTATTCATATGTAGGGCAAAAATCATGTGCTCACAGCTGCCCCTCTTTGCTCGGAAACATGAAAGGTTTTCGGGCAAAGATAAGTGAGCGACTACGAGCGATTTTTGCCCGTTCAAATATTCCGTTGTGAAGCATTTTCGAAAAGTTTGACCGCATCCTGCTTCAGAGGTTACCTACATATCCTGGGCTAAACAGGAATCAGGTCATTGTAGTTCAAGAATGACTGGTAGCTGGGACCAACGGGAGCTGTGATTTCACTGTGAGTGCTGTTGCTACCGCTTGCTGACCTCCCTTATTACACCGTGTAAAAATAAAAGAAGCTAGACTAAGCTATGAACTATGAATTACAAAAGTCCTATCTAGATTCTTCCAACTTGCTCTTGTACTTCCTTGTTGCCTTGTTGTCTTGTGTTGCCTCGCTAAAAATTCCCTGTTGCTATTTCGACTGGCTAACTGAGATGTTCTTCTCTCTCTCCAAACTGCTGAACTTGAGTAATCCTGAACTCTAATGTATTCCTCTGTTATCCAGGCGGGCTCCTGACTGTCGAACTTAAAATTGAACTACTCCTCTATTATCCTGGTGAGCTCCTGACTTCCGAACTTAAAATTGAAACTACTCCTCTATTATCCAGGCGGGCTCCTGACTTTCGAAATTCAAAATACGTGTCTCCGTTCTCCAGGCGGACTTCTGACTTCCCAAAACTTGAACTGTGTGCCTCCGTTCTCCAGGTGGACTCCTGACTGCTAGATTTAAACTGTATGTCTCCATTCTTCAAGCGGACTCCTGATTGCTAAAGTTAAAACTGTATGTCTCCGTTCTTCAGGCGGACTCCTGATTGCTAAATTTCAAAAATACATGTCTCTGTTCTCCAGGCGGACTCCTGATTGTTAAATTTCAAAAATACATGTCTTTGTTCTCCAGGCGTACTCCTGATTTTTAAATTTCAAAAATACATGTCTTTGTTCTCCAGGCGGACTCCTGATTGCTAAAATCAAAACTGTATGTCTCTATTTTCCAGGCGGACATCCTGATTTCAAATTTGAAAAGTACGTCTCTGTTCTTCAGGCGGACTCCTGACTCCTAAAATTAACAAAATGCATGTCTCTGTTCTCCAGGCGGACTCCTGACTGCTAAAAAATAAAAAAATGCATGTCTCAGTTTTCCAGGCGGACTCCTGACTTTCGGGTATCTGAACTACATCCTATTATCCAGGAAGGTCCTGACAACTTACACTTGTTTTAATCATGCTAACTTTGTGATCCAATTCAATTCCCCTTATGCACTCCAAGATTATCTTGTATTCAATCAAACCGCACTTTGCCATTCCCTTTTCAATGACTAACTTTCTGCCCCTGTTACAATCAAAGAAAATTTCGTTAGTTTAAAATGGTGGTTAGTTGATGGCATTTTGCTGAAAAATCCTTCCCCTGCAATGCTTTGTGTTGACTGACTTCCACATGTTGTTTCTGAACCGCTTGATTTTCTGACCAACTTTTAAATTTCCCGACATCCAGTGACCTAAGTGTTTTACACTCCTGCTGTTGTTTTACTTTTCTGACCTTTTGTTTGAGCTTTGCCTTTCCCACGATATTTCCCAATCATTTCCCCGATAAGACATCCGTTAACTCCCCGATTTCTGACCACCTGAATGCTTTTATACCCATACTGTTGTCTCATCTTTCCGACCCTTTTGCCTGAACCTTCACATTTTCCATAACATTTCTCAAATATTCTGCCAATGCAACTTCCGGCGCCTTCCCCTATTCCATTTACATCATGTTGTTTTTGGCATGCTCTGACCACGTTGTGCTTTACAATTCCGGAAGATGGTAGTGAGCTTTGAAATCCCTTCTGCCTGCTTTGGCCAAAACTAGTACTGGAGTATCTCTGCTAAATGAAGACCCTTAACAGAAAATGAAATGCAACGATTTTTGAATTAAGGATAGGAAAAATCCAAAACCAGATGACTGTTTTTAGGAAGAGAAGGAAAAGAAACTTAGCTGAGCGAGACAGCTGGTACCCAAGGTCATGACATGCATTTTGGATTAATCGGCCCAATCTGTCCAAATAACCAACTTTCAATTGTCATACTTTGTTGCCCAGAACTTCTATCAATTGTTTAAATCACCCAGACCTTTCCCTAGTTTTCCTGCGGTACCTCGAAACATTCTTCCACCCACAAACCTTTTGCCTTTTAACTGTCTTCCAACTCACTTTTGCCTCAAGGTGCCCGCGAGGGTTTTCACCCATAAGACTCTCTCGTTTATTTTCTCTCAGCTCCCGTCGCCTTACGGTGCCCGTGAGGGTTTTCACCGATAAGACTCTCTCATTTTGCTTTCGTTCTTTCTTGTTTGAACCAGAGTGTTGCCACTGATACAAATTACCACCATCTGTTCGACCTGACATTTCTTAGAGATTGATCAAAAGGTCTTTCTTTGGACCATAATGTGGGCTTTTGGATGGGGTTAGAAAGCGAGGTATAAAAGGCTCGAAACAATTCGAATGGGTTCAAATTACAACTTGCGGAATCCAACTTTCATAACAATCACAATTTCTGCCCCAACTTCTTGCTTGGGGATTTTAGGATTTTTATTTGATATGACTGAACCTCGAGTAAGGCTGCCTACGAACCCTTTCGGGATCAAGTCAAACGTAGTTCACTGTATTTAACTTTGTCGTTGTGATTTTCTTTTTTTCCTTTTCTTTCGCTTTCTTTCTTTCTTTTCCTTTTCTTCTTTTCTTTTCTTCTCTTTCTTATTTTCTTCTTTTTTTCGTTCTTCTTTTTCTTCTTCTTCTTTTTTTATATTATATTTTTCTTTTTTTCCTTCTTTTCTCTCCTTTCTTTTCTTTTCTTTATTTTCTTTTTGTTTTTCTCTTCTTTCCTTTGTGTTTGGCACCTGTGTTCTCTGATAGTGCCGCTGATTCCGAAAGAGGGGTATGAAAAAAAATAAGTAAGGCTCGAAGGGGGATAACAAGGGATAAGAGTGTTTGGATAGCAGGACAAAATGCCTTCATCATTTCAATCTTTAAGATATGCCAAATACATACAGACACATTCAGAAAAATAAAGAAATCATACATAATATCTTTTGACCGCGTCAGAATTGATGGCCATTTCTACACATTTTCCCTCCACATCGGTCAAATACAATGCTCCGTTAGACAACACTCTGGTTACTACAAATGGTCCCTGCCAGTTTGGGGCGAATTTTCCTTTTGCCTCAGCCCAATGAGGCAAGATCCGCCTCAGTACTAATTGCCCGACTTCAAATTTCCTTAGACGTACCTTCTTGTTGTATGCTCTCGCCATTCTTCATTGGTACAGTTGGCCATGACACACTGAGGCCAATCTTTTCTCGTCGATCAAACTCAACTGTTCAAGATGGCTTTTCACCCATTCATCATCATCAATCTCAGCCTCTGCAATGATTCGCAAAGATGGGATTTCTACTTCTGCGGGTATTATTGCCTCGGTACCATATACCAATGAGTAAGGAGTCGCTCCTACCAAGGTACGCACGGTGGTGCGATATCCTAACAATGCAAAAGGCAATTTCTCGTGCCACTGTCTAGATCCTTCAACCATCTTCCGGAGTATTTTCTTTATGTTCTTATTAGCTGCTTCAACCGCACCATTTGCCTTGGGACGATACGGAGTAGAGTGCCTGTGAGCAATCTTAAACTGCTCGCATGTCTCCTTCATCAAATGACTATTAAGATTAGCCCCATTATCTGTGATGATTACCTTCGGGATCCCACACCGACAGATGATATTTGAATGCACGAAGTCGACTACAGCCTTCTTAGTCACAGACTTGAATGTCTTGGCTTCCACCCATTTGGTAAAGTAATCTATAGCTACCAAGATAAACCTGTGCCCATTTGATGCTGTTGGATCAATTGGCCCAATAACATCCATGCCCCATGCAACAAAAGGCCATGGTGCGGACATCGTATGCAATTCTGATGGTGGAGCATGAATCAAATCTCCATGCACTTGGCATTGATGACACTTACGCACAAAACTGATACAGTCTCGCTCCATCGTGAGCCAATAATAACCCGCTCGGAGAATCGTCTTTGCTAGAACATACCCACTCATATGCGGTCCACAAACTCCGGAATGCACCTCCGTCATGATAATTGTGGCCTGCCGTGCATCTATACATCTTAGCAAACCGAGATCTGGCGTTCTTTTGTACAGTACCCCTCCACTAAGGAAAAACCCACTTGCCAACCGTCGAATTGTTCTTTTCTGATCACCGGTGGCCTGCGTTGGATATATTCCCGCTTTGATGTACTCTTTGATGTCATGGAACCACGGCTCTCCATCGATTTCCTCTTCTATCACATTACAGTAAGCATGCTGATCGCGGACCTGAATTTGCAACGGATCAATGTAAGCCTTATCTGGATGGTGCAACATTGACGCCAAAGTAGCCAAAGCGTCAGTAACCTCATTATGAATCCTCGGGATGTGCCTAAATTCTATGGCCTGAAAATGCTGGCAAAGCTCATGCAGACACTGCCGATACGGTATAAGCTTCAAGTCTCGTGTTTCCCACTCTCCTTGAATCTGGTGTACCAGTAGGTCCGAGTCACCCATGACCAAGACTTCCCGTACACCCATATCCACAGCTAATCTCAATCCCAATATACACGCCTCATATTCTGCCATGTTGTTTGTACAGTAGAAACGAAGTCGAGCTGTAACGGGGTAATGCTGGCCTGTTTCCGAAATAAGTACCGCACCTATTCCCACGCCCTTCATATTTGCAGCCCCATCAAAGAAAAGTTTCCATCCCGACTTCTCAGCTTGTTCCAATTCGTCAATGTGCATTACCTCTTCATCAGGGAAATAGGTTTTCAAAGGTTCATAATCTTCATCAACGGGGTTCTCCGCCAAATGATCGGTTAATGCCTGTGCTTTCATGGCAGTCCGTGTCACATAGACAATGTCGAATTCTGTAAGTAAGATCTGCCACTTTGCAAGCCTTCCTGTGGGCATGGGTTTCTGAAAAATATACTTCAACGGGTCCAGGCGAGATATAAGGTAAGTGGTGTAGGATGACAAGTAATGTTTCAATTTCTGTGCAACCCAAGTTAGGGCACAACATATCCTTTCCAGATGAGTATACTTGACCTCGTAAGATGTGAACTTCTTACTGAGATAGTAAATAGCCTGCTCCTTTCTGCCCGTAACATCATGCTGCCCCAGTACACAGTCGAATGAACTGTCCACCACTGTCAGATATAAAATCAAAGGTCTCCCTGGTTCTGGTGGAACTAACACAGGTGGGTTTGACAAATACCCCTTTATCTTATCAAAAGCCTCCTGACATTCATCAGTCCATTTGACCGCGGTATCTTTCTTCAACAACTTGAAAATTGGCTCACACGTTGCCGTGAGCTGAGCAATGAACCTGCTGATATAGTTCAGTCTTCCCAACAAGCTCATCACCTCGGTTTTGTTTCTTGGAGGTGGCAACTCCTGAATAGCTTTGATCTTTGACGGGTCTAATTCAATACCCCTTCGGCTGACTATAAATCCCAACAACTTCCCAGATGGCACCCCGAAAGCACATTTCGCAGGATTGAGCTTAAGATTGTACCTGCGAAGCCTTTGAAAGAATTTTCTCAAATCTCTAACATGGTCAGATTGCTGCCTAGACTTCACGATCACATCATCCACGTATACCTCGATTTCCTTATGTATCATATCATGGAAGATGGTTGTCATGACCCTCATATAAGTTGCCCCAACGTTTTTCAAACCAAAGGGCATGACTCGATAATAATATGTTCCCCACGGCGTGATGAATGCCGTTTTTTCTGCATCTTCCTCGTCCATTAGAATCTGATGATAACCCGCATAACAATCCACAAAAGAGCCAATATCATGTTTGGCACAATTGTCGATTAGTATATGGATGTTGGGCAATGGGAAATTATCTTTTGGACTTGCCTTGTTAAGGTCTCGATAATCGACGCACACCCTGGTCTTACCATCTTTCTTTGGCACAGGCACGACATTAGCTAACCAAGTGGGGTACCGTGTCACCTGAATAACTTTTGCCTCAAACTGCTTTGTAATCTCTTCTTTGATTTCACATTTATGTCTGTTTTGAACTTTCTCAATTTCTGCTTGACAGGGAGGAGTGCTGGATCAGTGGGCAATTTATGAACCACCAAATCGGTGCTTAGACCCGGCATATCATCATAAGACCATGCAAAAACGTCTTTGTACTCATGCAATACTTCAATTATCTCTTCCTTGAGTTGTGGCTCCAAATGAACACTTACTTTAGTTTCCCGTACATTGTCTTGGTCCCCTAGATTAACCGCTTCTGTGTCATTTAGGTTAGGTTTGGGTTTTTCTTCAAAATGACTTAATTCTTTACTAATTTCCTCGTAAGCTTCATCATTGTTCCAATCCACCCCATCATCACACTCGATCTTTTGTATTATTACTTCTGAACTAGATTGGCTTTTAAAACTGGGCCGAAGATTCCTCATGAATGTCATGTCATTGATATCAGCATAAAAAGAACTGTACAAAGAAAAGAAAAGAAAATGGAAAGAGAATTAGGGACGAAGAAAATTGCATTTCATTAGACGTAAAGACAACAAGGTTTTAACTCATCCAAACGGACGGAACATAGTAACTGGATTACAAACCCTGGAATAATCCAGGTGACAAAAAAAAAACAAAAAAAAAACCCACTACCACGACTCCCTCCGAACTGGAAGAGGAGTAGCTTCCCAATTGTTGATGTTAGCACGTGGTCCGATGTACTGTATGTCTGCTCTGCTTGACCCTTCCCCGGCCTCAACCATGTTTACTTCAGTAAATACTTTCTCAAACACCTTATCCAAATTCCCATCCGCCTCAATTAACGAACCTGACATCTTTGCCAATGACTGTTTCTTGATACCCGGCCTGACGAAGGACCTGGACAATCGAGGAATTGGTTTAGGGAGCACCCAAGCTTTCTTCTTCAACTTACGGGCCTTTCTGACATCTGCCGCTGTTGGTTTGAACCCTAACCCAAAGGTGTCCAGATTTTTGGGCAAAGACACAGGTTGAGTAATGCCCTGTAGTTCAACCCCCAAACCCTTCCCGGGCACGAACCCGTTATTCAGCATTTCTGACACTACCATAACGGTCGCAGTTGACACCCTAGGACATGGCATGCTTTTACCCTCAGGCACCCTGCTCACCGGAACAGTGTCGAGGATCTGATACACCCATGGACCCTTATCATCTTCAGTTTCTATAAAGGGTATAGTGGCATCATTCATGGCGCACGAGGGATCTTCCCCATGTAACACAATTTCTTGTCGGTCCCACTCAAATTTGACCACTTGGTGCAGCGTGGAGGGCACGGCTTTTGCTGCATGAATCCATGGTCGACCCAACAACAGATTATATGATACTTCAGCATCCAGCACCTGAAATTCCATCATGAATTTGACTGGGCCAATAGTCAATTCGAGTACAATATCCCCTACCGTGTTTGTTCCTCCTCCGTCGAACCCCCGAACACAAATACTATTTTTGCGGATTCTATCCTCATCAATCTTTAACTGTTCAATGTGGATAATGTGCAAATATTAGCACTCAACCCGTTATCGATTAGTGCCCGAGTAACCATTGAACCTTCACATTTGACCGTCAAATACAGAGCCTTGTTATGTTCTGTGCCTTCCATAGGCAATTCATCATCAGAAAATGCTACCCTGTTCACTTCAAAGATCTTGTTGGCAATTGTCTCTAAATGGTTCACTGAAATTTTGTCAGGCACATGAGCCTCATTCAATATCTTCATTAACGCTCGGCAGTGCTCTTCAGAGTGAATTAGTAACGACAACAACGAGATTTGGGCTGGTGTTTTTCTCAGTTGTTCAACAATGGAATAATCTTGTACCTTCATCCTTTTTAGAAACTCTTCTGCCTCTTCTTCCGTTACGGCTTTTTTAACTGGCACTGGATTGTCTTTTGCGCCCTTAGCTTTTCTCAACTCCTCGGGAGCGAAACAACCTCCCGACCGGGTTAGTCCTTGTGCTTTACAACTCTCTTCCTCAATTTCCTTTCCTTTGTATGTCACCGCTACCTTGTCATACTTCCACGGTACGGCTTTGCTATCAACCACGGGTAACTGGACTACCGGTTTTATGACAACCGGCTCTACATAAGCTCCCTTCACAACCACCACGGGCGCCGATATTGACCCTGATACCACTATCTTGACTGGCTCCTGCTTTTTCTCATATACAAACGGTCCCTTCCCCATTACTAACACTGGCTTATCTTTTATTGCTTTTAACTGAACCCCTGGCCCTGCACTTAACGTCTTTTCTTTGGTTTCCGTAGAACGAATCATCATAACCACCTGCGAAGGTTTCTTAGGTTCTGCCCCTTTATGTATCAGTTCAATCATGTTGGCCTCATAATGTGCTGGTAACGGATTTTGATTGATGTTTGGGGCCTCTGGAGCCTGTACCTCGATACGGCGATTATCAATGAGCTCTTGGATTGCGTTTTTCAATTTCCAACACTTTTCAATATCGTGCCCCGACATCCTTGAGCAATACTCGCAACTAACAAAGTGATCCAGGTTTCTGGGAGGAGGGTTTGGTGCTTTGGATTCAACTGGGGTCAGCATCCCCAACTGCTTCAATCTGTGGAAGAGAGAAGTGTAAGATTCTCCCAGCGGAGTAAATGTTTTCCTGTTTGGGGCCTTCTCATTTCTAAAAGCTTGGTTTGGGCGGAAGTTGGTTCCTGGTCTGTTAGCCCTGGGAGGTGGATAGGTGTTTTGTGGGGGTGGATGTGTGTTTTGGGGGTTCGGTGCACGCCATTGCGAGTGCACTGGGGGCTGAGTGTAGGTCTGGGCGTGGTGAATAGAAAAGTATGGTTCTGGTGGTGGATAATAGTGTTGCGGTGGGCCATATGGGGTATATTGATAGTTTGGGTGGTGGGGTCTGGGTTGGTTGTAGTATGGTGGGTGGTTATTGTGCCTGGACCAAACATTAGCTTCAACTGCAGCAACTTCCTCCTTCTTCTTTTTCCCTAGCACACCACCAGTGCCGCTTTGGATGGCCTGGGTGGTTGCTTTCAACGCCGAGTAGCTCAAAATTTTGTTAGATTTCAACCCTTCTTCAATCATGGCTCCCATCTTTACCACTTCATTAAACGACTTTCCGACAGATGTCACTAGATGACCGAAATAGGTAGGTTCCAATGTTTGCAAGAAATAATCTACCATCTCACTTTCCCTCATGGGGGAGGGTCAACCCTTGCAGCTTGTTCCCTCCAGCGGAAACCAAACTCTCTAAAACTTTCCCCAGGCTTCTTTTCCAGTTTTAACAATGACAGATGATCGGGTACTATCTCGAGGTTATATTGAAAATGGCCAATGAATGCCTGGGCCAAATCATCCCATGTATACCATCGGCCGGGGTCTTGCCTCGTGTACCATTCTAGTGCTGACCCGCTCAGGCTTTGACCGAAATATGCTATTAACAACTCATCCTTTTCCCCGGCACCTCTCATTTTGCTACAGAAACCACGAAGATGGGCTACTGGGTCACCGTGCCCCTCATACAAATCAAACTTTGGCATTTTAAATCCCACAGGCAACTGTACATCAGGAAAAGGGCACAAATCTTTGTATGCGACGCTAACTTGGTTTCCTAAGCCATGCATGTTCCTGAAGGATTGCTCCAGGCTTTTGACTTTACGAATCACCTCCTCTTGCTCCGCATTCTTAACCGGTTTCTCAACTTCTCCTGGGATTTCAAAATGGGGAGAGTAGGTATATGGTTCAGGTGCTTTAAAAGTGGGTTCGGGAGGATAATATTGGGTGTCATGAGCTTGGAATAACGGCTCACTGGATGATCTATGTAGTGGAGCTGGGGGAGGTGCCACAAAGACGGGAACCATGGGTGGTGGAGGGTTCTGTTTAGAGGGTGGAGCTGGGGGAGCGTATGATGTAGTACCATAACCCTGGGCCTGATAAGGGAAAGCTGAAGATGCGTGGGGAGTGGTAGGCTCCTGAGCTTGAGCCAGGGGTGGGATGTAAGATGGGTTAGCAGGATATAGTGGTGCCGGATGTCCTTGAGACCATGCCCGATGCATTTCAGCCATTTGTGCCTTTAATTTCCTCATCTCTTCTTTCATAGCACCCACATCTGTTACCTCAACCTCATTCGAAGGGTCTACGATGCTGATTTCTGAATCCTGCCCTGTCATTTTTACTTGATCTTTCGACCGGGTGTTGTATGGATGAGTTACCAGAATTGCCAATCAACTAACCACCTGCCTGAGATTCACACATTTAAACAACCACTTTGTTAGCGATTAGGTTTTAACAGATTTAATAACCACACGTTGGCATGAATGCACTTATACAGTTAACCCTTTCTATTATGCGTTTGCTCGATTGCATGCGTCATCCCGGTCATTTCATTCCTCGTTTTGTTTTTCCTCTCCTCGCCTTATTCTTCTCTTGTGCTTTTCTTTTCTCTCTCTTGTTTTTCCGCTCTTTTCTTTCTTCCCCTTTCTGTTTTTCCGCTCTTTCCTCTTCTTTTTTCCACTCTTTCTTTCCTTCTTTCTTTTTCGATTTTCCTTCTATTTCCTTTCATTCTTTTGTTTTCCTTTTGGTTATGGTCGAATCCTATGGAGATTGCCTCCGTATCGTGACCCCGCACGAATCAGACCAAGTGTAGTTCGTGAAAATAAATGTAAAGACAAGGTGGAAATAAAATGCTCGATTTCATTAATAAACAGACTCTTACAAACTCGACATTTTTTGTTTTGGGAAAGAAACTAACAAATGCAATCAGATATCAAACCAAAAACTCTAAACTTGCAAACATACTCAACTCAGAGAGGTAACGGACGTACAAAAGACTGACGCGAAATGGTAAACACTTACAGACACGGACTATGCATATTCTAGTGCTTCGAACTTAGGTATCCGCGGGGCATCGTTCGGCCTCGCCGCGAGTCTAGGATCCAAATCCCTTTCAAGCTGCTCTAACTCATTCATGGTTCGCTTCACATAGATCATCACTGCTGAGATAAAAGTGGTACAGGTCATGTCTTCACAAACCCGGCATCTCCTGACAATAGCATGAGCAATGGCTCTAATCCTGTCTTTTGTTTGCTTCTTTTCTATGAGCAAGCGTCTTATTTGATCGCTGCATGTCTTTAAAGCTCGGGAGTCTTGTAAGTGCTGGTCTTGCAGCTGTTGCACTTCTGCCTCCATTTGAGCCAACAAGTTGTAACAATGCCCGCTTTCCGTTTCGAAGTCTCTAGCCTGCCTAACTGCTTTACCCTCAAGGGCAACCACTTTTCTCTTTAAATTGGCAACAATTTTCTCATGGTCCCTTTTCAACTGATTCAAGTATTGGCAACGCTCCCCGGTTCTTGTCGCCCACTGGGCCTTAAGTTCTGCCATGGCCTTTTTAGATTTCCCTAACTCATCCCGCCGTTCCCTGACTTCGCTTTCCAATCTCTTTACCAATTGTTCATCGGACCGGCTTCTGGGTTGCTTATCAATGGTTATCTTCAACTGTCGGATCTGGGCCCTAAGTGCTTCATTTTCTTTGGCTAGTCTATTCTTTTCACCTTGATCCGCGGCAACCTGTACACTGTTCTCGAATTTCAGACTCTCGACTTGTTGCTTTAATTTACCAATCTCAACTCGATAGCTTTCTTCCTTTGCTAACCAATCCCACTGCTCTTGGGATGACTTAGCGAAATCTTCAAGATGAGGTCTTTTAGCCGGTCTCCCATATGCCACGTCACCTCTGAACCAATCGTGATACCCTGGAGCAATTTCCCCTTTGACCCTATCAGACACACAAGTGTTTGCCATCAAATATTGACACTCACTCCAAATTTAACGAACCTCTTCCTCGGGGAATCGACCGTCAGGACTAATTTCTACCACTTGGGTACTCAAATCTTCATCTCTCGGTATTACTTGATATCTGCCGAGTTGCCTCAGAACCCGATATGGTGCATAAGGTTGTATACTTTTGAGTCCCATTAGCAAAAAATGCGGTCGGGCTGCTGGCATATATATGACTTCCTCGACAGACAGCCACCCAAGCACCCACTGTATCTGGCTAGCCTTGAGGTTCCAAAATAGTAATGCCCAAGCCGTGACTCCTTCAGGTAGACTAGCCTCTTTGATTCTCGTACAAAATTCCCCTATACAAGTTTTCTCAGCCGAACCATAACTTAATAACTGAGAGCGCGGGCACACATGCTCAATCATCCACATCTGTAACAGTAAATTACACCCCTCAAAAAATTTTCCCCCAGCTTTGCATGCAGTGAGAGCTCTGAAGATATCAGCCACAATCATAGGTGCTAAAGTGCTTTTCCCCATGGTTTGCAAAGTACTGACGACGCCTGCTATTTTCAAATCAATATTGCCATCTTTCCTTGGGAATATTACGAGACCCAAAAAAGCTATCATAAATGCCACTCGTCTGTGGTCCTCCCATTTTTGTCGGCTATTTTTGCTGCACAGCTTAAAGTCTGGATTATTGAACCCGCCCACATGGCCATATCTATCATACATGAAGCGAAAACTGCAGAAACCCTTTGCAAAATCTGGATGATGAACTGTTCGGGGTATTTTCAAGGAATCCAGGAATCGGTGTATGGTAATGGCCCTAGGAGCAATCAAGTATTTGAATCTCAATGGAGCTTGGTCACTTCCAATGTACCCCGCTATTTCTTCTAACGTTAGGGTGAGTTCAAAGTCTGAAAAATGAAACACATTATGTGTTGCATCCCAATGAGCGACCAATGCCCTGATGATATCCCCCCGAGGCTGAATGTTTAATAAATCAGGAAGGTCTTTCAAATATTTTCTCACTTCGTCTTGCCCTTCGTTACCCAGATCATTCCACCACAATTGCAGCTCAAAATGGATTTTGGTCATTATTGAAAAAGGCTCGTTTATCATCGTGCTCATCCTGCGCATTTATTAAAGTGTTTAAGCAAACAAAAGGAAAACTTTTATTTTACTCCAAGAAAATAACTACCTATATTATTGACTCAAAATTACCCCTATACTTCACGTGAAAAACTCAATTCTCAATTCTAATTTTTTTTTTTTAGATAAAAGACCCGATATTGCGGCACGGTCTTTCAATGCCTCGAGGGCGAAGATTTTAAGGCTGTGAGGGTCAAAAATTGAAATACGACCAAAGATGGCTGTTTATGCAAAGTCAGCCTTTCGGCGCCCCGTTTGGGAACATTTGGCTATTTTTGACAAAAATGGCATCACCTGGTTTATTTATGACAAAAATTAAAATTTTGATATATATTTTTTTTGGTTATTTTTGCAAAGGGGAGGTTGGACCCGATGAGGGTTGCCTACGTATCCCACACCCTGTGAGAATCAAACGGCGTAGTTCGGGCAAATTAACCGAACTATTTTAAAACAATACTCTTTTGATCTTTATTCATGAATAAAACTATTTTTAGAAACAAGACTCTTTTTTTCCTTTCCAACAAATAAAACAGCCCACTTTTAAGCTGACAATAACAGACTTTTTTCATTTTTTCCATTTCAATAAACAATAAACAACCCATTTTCCCAAACTAAGAATAAAAGATTTTTTTTTCAACAAACACTTTTCAAAAAGACCATTTTTTTCCTTTGCTTTTTTTTAGTAAGACAAAATAACATATTTTCCTTTTTTTTTTCAAAATTTCGGCAGAATTTCGCCAGTAATTGGTCATTGATTTTCCTAAAATAATCAATTAACTCCCTAAATGATATTTCTTTTTTTTCTTTCTCTCTTTTTCCTTCAATTTTCCAACATTCCCGAGATTCAGAAATCGGTCAACATGCAAGTTCGAAACAAATATATGTATAGAGCAAGTAGGATGCATAAGAATAGTCTTTTTCATTTCAGGTTGCTAGTCCTAGACGGACCCAACCCCTGTGTTGAGTCCCCTAAGTCAAATGCAACGTGATGCAAATAATTGTTCCTACTAGAGATCCGGCATGAAGTCATGTCATTCTATGTTCAAAACCTGGGTCAGTGTTCTAGACTGTGTACCCGAGCGGACAACTCGAGTCGAGGAGGGGGCAACTTACCGGGAACCAAAAGGCCATCCGGCTTCGTAACTTATCCGGCCTCTTTCTTATTTCAAGGTATGACACTAACAAAATAGGGAGTCTCAACCAGTAAGCACATCCCCGACGGTGAAGAGAGAAGGGTGTCGGCACAGTTTATATACAGTTCAGATAATATCAAAGCGGTAACATTTAGCACATTTAGCACAAAACATGTAGGAAAATCAGATACAATTAAATACAACAATTTTTCTAAGCTCGAATTCTGAACCCTGAACCAGAGATTCTAGGTTCGTTCCCCAGCAGAGTCGCCAGAGCTGTCACACCTCCTTTTTACACCTACACCCCCGGAAGGGCGTAAAGGAGTTTTTCCATTTAAAGGGCAATCGGAACGGGATTTAATTATTAATTATTCAGAGTCGCCACTTGGGAGATTAATGGTGTCCCAAGTCACCGGTTGAATCCCGAACCGAGGAAATTTATGACTCTGTTACAGTCTGCGAACCAGAAATCCGAGTAAGGAATTCTGTTAACCTGGGAGAAGGTGTTAGGCATTCCCGAGCTCCGTGGTTCTAGCACGGTCGCTTAACTGTTGTATTTGATTTTATCTGATTTTTTATACATGCTAGCTCATGTGCTTTTTATTTGTAAACCGCTTTTATTATAATTATTTTTAAAGAATTACGACGTCATGAAAACGCGTTTCGAACCACGTCGCAATCAATGCACCCGTAGTTATCAACACATTTTTGATTTCGTCGAGATTTGGATTTGAGTCGCATCAATGCGCACCCGATTTTTAAGAAAATTACTTAATTAAATCGTGCCTAAAGATACTGACGTAGTGTTACTTTGGGGAAAACCCGTGAAGTTCGCTAAACGGCCATCCCAATTCTAATTATGTCAATACTTACTTGCTAAGGGCCCCACATTTATTATTTTTTGGTGTGGTGAAGCTCGTCTTAAATTTGTAAAGCTCTTTTCTATCATTAATTATTTTTTATAAGAATAACGATGTCGCGAAAACATGTTTCGAACCACGTCGCAATCAATGCACCCGCGGTTGTCGACACATCTTGGCTTCATCGGGATTTGGATTTGGGTCGTATCAATGCGCACCCAAGTTTAAGAAGGTAACTTTATTAAGAGCGTGCTTAAGGATTTTAACGTATTGTTATTTTGGGAAATGCGGTGAAATTCGCTAAACACCATTTCCTAGCTTACACAATAGAATAATTGTGTCATTAACTACTTGAGGGTTCTAATTGATTAAGCTTACAATTCATTGAATTTGCAGTTGAAAATCTGGACAAAAATACCAAACGAATGGGCCCTGAGCTCACAAATCCCCACTAGGCCAAGGCTGCGGACACAGCCCCTTAGAGCGCCTAGACGTTAGGCTCAGAGCAGGCCCAAAACTGGGCTTGCATTTGCGCAGCCTAGGGATTGAATCCTTGGGCCCTGTTTCAATTTCTTGTCTACCCACAATCTGGGCTGACTGCAAATTCGCTAAGCCCAAAACTGGCCCAGCATGAAGCTGTGCCCAATTCATCTTAGACCCAAAATTAAGGCAACCAAACTCTAAATTAATTGCAACTTTTGCAGATTCGGTTTCAGCATGCCATGAAACTTAAGCAAACCGAAAATGATAATGGTATAAACATGAAATGTTTAATTAAAATAACCCCCACCTGAACTATTTACATGAACCCGAATACCCAAATGTCTACTAGCTAATTAAAACAATCAGAATCATGCGGGACAATTCATTAGTCCAAATTATACACATCAGTCACTGGCTCGAATCCACACTAACTAAGTCAATTAGTGATAGCCAGACAATTTAAACGAACTACATTATGAAATGGTAATCAGCAAACAATGTTTCCTAAGGCCATGGAATTCAGTAACATTCTTCACTGTTTTCCACTTCAAACTTGAACTTACATGGATGAGAATCAAAGAAATGTACCTGAGATTTGTAATGAAAATAGAAGAAAAGGAGAGGAATCAGCTACTTTCAACATCAACAGACAGCAAACCCAGCAATGAGATACCACAGAACACAGGCAGATTGCTTTGAAACCAAAAATATAAACAAAATTCCCAAAGGCCAGCTTAACAGACTGTTAACACTTCCCTGGCCTTCACAGCTGAAACCCAGAATCAGTGATAAACTGTGAAGCTGTTTCAGATTTCCACATTTGGGTGTTTTTATTTTTGAATACTCTTAGAATTGAAATGCTCACCAAAGAAATGAACACTTCAGTTGAAACTTTTAAGGCTCAAAGCAGAATATCTAAGAGCAACCCCCTTTTCCAAGGCATCTAATGCCCTTTTATAGGCAAAACCCCAAAGAATAAACTAAGTTCTGATTTCTCTAATTAGTCCCTCCCTATTTTCACTTTGATCCCTCTATTCTTATCTTGCTAAACAAGTAACTGCAGTATACTTATTAAAATTTACACTTGAAACCCATTCTAGAAGGTCCTAAAGCATTCCTCTATCCATACAATACCCATACTGCCCTTCTTTATACCTTGATATTACTATTCCTATCAGAACTACCCTTTTCCCTACCCAGATTACCTCTGAAAGCCTCTCAGAATCACTAACCCTACCCTTGTCCTTAACAACCAAACCCAACACCCTAACCCAGTCTGAAACTAACTAAATCAATTAACTAACAATCAAAAACCAGCTAAGATTAATCAACTAACAAATAGAAACCAAACTAAACAGACTGATTACCCTAATCTCGTTCAATTAACCAACTCAATCAAACTAAACTAAAACAAACTGTGCTTATGCTACATTAAAAGAACTTAAACTAATTACGAAATTATAAACCAGAAATTATAATCAATCTACCAACTAACAAACTCAGCATCAACAATAACTAACAAAACCTAAACTAACACAGTTAAACCAAAAATTAACAGGACAATAATGAAACAATGACTGCGAGTAATATTTTAAACATGCGAGTAAAAGAAGCAGTAAAAGAAAGAACAGAAAGACTCACAAAGGCAGAAGAGCTCCGGCCAGTCAAGAACATACGAACCCTTTCCGATTTTTGACGCGTAACATCCCTAACCATGTGTTCTTACATGAGAACACATGGTTAAGGGTACTACGGTTCGAAATCAGAAGGATTTGATTTTAGGGTTTAGGCCGAGATTCTTAGATATAATATTTGAGACGTTTCAGGGTGATTCGAAAGGAAACAACCACAGATTGAGGTTGAGGAAGGGTTGGGGGTTGTGGGGTGTGAATTTGGGCCGAGTTGGACAAACTATCAACTGGCCGGAAAACTTCAAATCAAGATTCGAAGAGTTCCGGCCCTATTTGAGGCAAACCACCGAGTGTAGTAGCAATAGGAAGGTGAGGGGAACCTATGGTGTTATTTTCAGGGTGAACGGTGTAGTTCACGTTCACCCCCGGCAAGGGTTTTTAGGGCGGCGCGGATTAGGGTTAGGGGAGAAAGAGGTAGGGTGAAGAAGACGATGGAAATGGGGGTGGGGGGTCTGGTTTGGACACTTATATACCGGGATCCTCGTTAGTTCCGGACCGTCGGATTGATGAGATCCAACGGTCCTGATCTGGAGGTCCTGAAACGACGTCGTTTCATTTAAAGGGGGGGACGGACCGGGTAGGGGTTTGGGCTGGGCTGAAATGGGGTATTTTTTTAAGTCGTTTGGGCTAAAAGAAAATGTGCAAAAACGGCCCAAATTTTCGGATCTCAAACAAATTTACCTCCATCATGTATTTTTCAATTCTTTTTGCAATCTTTTTCCCATTTTTTACAATTTTTCTAATTTTCTAATTTTTGTAAAGATGTAAAACTAACAATGAAATCCTAATTATTTCAAAACAAAGATTAATCAATTCCTAAAAATTGTTTTAAATAAAATAACAGACTATTTCATGACAAATACAAAAGTGAACTAATTTTGTGATTTTCATGTTTTGTCCTAAACAACTTAAACCCTAATGGATACTAAACATAAAACTAAAGCCTAAATGCCAACATGCATATTTTTGTATTTTATAAAAATTATCATGCGCAAATAAAATGCAACAATTATCAGAGAATGACACCAAGATGCACAAAAATTGTAAAAATCAAGACAAATTATTTTGTTTGGGATTTTGGGAATTATTCATATGTAGGGCAAAAATCATGTGCTCACAGCCGCGAGATCCTTAGTTTTCTCGATGCCTACTCCGGGTACAATCAAATACAAATGAACCCGGAGGATCAGGAAAAGACTTCGTTCATCATTAGATACAGCACCTATTATTATAACGTAATGTCATTTGGACTAAAAAATACTGGTGTTACTTATCAACGCCTAGTAACTCAAATGTTCGAAGAACAAATAGGTAAATCAATAGAGGTTTATATTGACAATATGTTAGTTAAGTCCCTGTGAGTAGAGGACCATTTAAAACATTTGCAGGAAACCTTCGACATACTAAGAAAGTACAACATGAAGCTCAACCTGGAGAAATGTGCGTTCGGAATCCGATTTGGCCAGCTCCTCGGCTTTATGGTATCAAATCTTTGGATCGAGATTAATCCTGATAAAATTAAGGCAATAGAAAACATCACAATCATTGATAATGTCAAGACTGTACAAAGGTTAACAGGGCGCATAGCCGTCCTAGGTCGGTTTATTTTGAGGTCCTTGGATAGGAGCCACCATTTCTTCTCACTGCTCAAGAAGAAGAACAATTTCGTATGGACCCCGGAATGTCAACAAGCCATGGAGGAACTAAAGCGATACCTGTCGAGCTCGCCATTAAATCACACCCCGAAAGTGGATGAGCGACTCTACTTATATTTAACGGTCTCGAAGATAATGGTAAGTGGGGTCTTAGTTCGAGAAGAGCAAGGTACTCAATCCCCTGTTTATTATGTTAGTCAAACTCTAGGAGAGGCCGAAACCCGATACCCACAGTTAGAAAAATTAGCATTCGCTCTGATAAGCGCCTCTAGGAAATTAAAACCATACTATCAGTGTCACCCAATTTGTGTTGTAACCGCCTATCCCATTCGCAATATTTTGCACAAGCCCGAGCTCTCGGGTCGATTGGCCAAATGGGTCATCGAGATCAGCGGGTACGATATCGAGTATCAACCCTGAATGGCCATCAAGTCTCAAATCTCGGAAGACTCCGTGGCCGACTTCATGCCAGCCCTCATACCCGAGGTCGAAAAGGAACTATTATTAAAATCGGGCATATCATCGGGGGTGTGGACCCTCTTCACAGATGGCGCTTCGAACATGAAAGGGTCTGGGATAGGCATCATTTTGAAGCCACCCACCGGTAATACAATTAGACAGTCTATCAAAACTTAAAAATTAACTAACAATGAGGCCGAGTATGAGGCCATGATTACAGGTTTCGAGCTAGCTAGGAGCTTGGGAGCAGAGGTTATCGAGGCCAAGTGTGACTCCTAACTTGTGGTAAATCGACTGAACAAAACTTTCGAGGTTCGAAAAGATCGAATGTAGAGGTACCTGGATAAACTACAGGTGTATCTACATCGATTTAAAGACCGACCCTACAACACGTACCTCGAGAACAAAATAGCGAGGCTAATTCCCTTGAAAATTTGGGGTTATCAATCAAAGACGACGAACTTAGCTCGGGGACTGTCGTGCAACTTTTGAGGTCAGTAATCGAAGAAGGACAAGCCAAAATAAACTCCACAAGTCTAACCTAGATGGAGGAATAAGTATATCGAATGCCTAAAGAACGGGAAGCTTCCATCGGATCCTAAGAATCGAGGACTTTATGCACAAAGGCGGCACGTTTCACATTGCCTGGGGATGGAACATTGTATAAGAGAATGTTTGATGGACCATTGGCGATATGCTTGGGATCGGGGAGCACCGACTACGTTCTATGAGAAATTCACGAGGACACTTGCGAAAATCATTCCGGTGTCGAGTCATTGGTTCGCCAAGTCATCAGAGTAGGATACTATTGGGCTGATATGGAAAAAATACAAAAGAGTTTGTTCGAAGATGCGATAAAAGCCAAAGGTATGCACCGATGATTCGCCAACTTGGAGAGCAACTCCACTCGGCCTTATCCCCATGGCCATTCATGAAATAGGGAATGGATATTGTCGGCCCTCTACCATCGGCCCCAGGTAAAGCTAAATTCATTTTGTTTATGACTGACTATTTTTCTAAGTGGGTTGAAGCACAGGCCTTCAAGAAAGTCAGAGAAAAAAAGTCATAAACTTCATCTAGGACCGCATTATATGCCGATTCGGGATGTCTGTCGAGATCGTATGCGGTAATGGAAAGAAATTCGTCCGCAGCAAAGCGACAAAGTTTCTCGAAGACCATAAAATAAAAAGGATCATGTCAACACCATATCATCCTGGTGGGAATGGACATGCCGAATCGATAAACAAGACCATCATAAAAAATCTAAAGAAAAGATTGAACGACACTAAAGGAAAATGGAGAGAAATATTTCTCGAAGTCCTTTACGCATATCGGACAACGTCGAAATCCAGTACGGGGGCAACACCATTCTCTTTAGTCTATGGTGCCGAAGCTCTGATCCTGATCGAAGTCGGGGACCTAGCTTTAGGTTTCGGTATGCAACGAAAGAGTCAAATCACGAGGCTATGAATACGAGCCTCGAATTGCTAGATGAAAGACGGGAAGCTACCCTCATTCGAATGGCCATGCAGAAATAGCAGATCGAAAGGTATTACAACCAAAGAGCCAATCTTCGACACTTTAAAATTGGGGACTTAGTTCTGAGAAAGGGCACCCTCAATAATCGAGACCCAAACAAAGGAAAACTTGGCCCGAAGTCGGAGGGACTGTATCAGGTCCTCGATATCGTCAGAAAAGGATCCTACAAACTTGGCAGGATGGACGGCGAGCAATTACCAAACAATTGGAACGTATCACTCCTTAAATACTGCTGCTAAGGTACGACCTTTTCCATTTTCATTTATATTTTTACTAACCAATTGCAGGTGTTCATTCGAAGACATCGAAGGATTCTTCATCACAGAGTCCTTAGGTCTGAAAGCACACGTTGCACTCTTTTTCCCTTAGAGCGGTTTTTATCCCAAATGGGTTTTTCCAGCGAGGTTTTTAATAAGGCAACCATTGCTTGTGCTAACTTAGAACAATTCAACACTATCCGAGGCTTCTTTACAATCAACCTCGAATACTAGGGGGTATCACCCTCGGATGTCAACTTTGTTACAAGGAAGATACTTCATGTCAACTAGGTCTCGATAGGTAAAATTTTGTATGGGCCAAATGGTCAAACGAATCGTGCCCATATAGATGACTCGAGCCCTAAAGGCAAACATGTACACATGTATAATTAATTGAGAAAAGTATTTTTCCTTGCCAAATATTTCATTCCTTTGAGAAACTTTTACTTTACAATTTCATACTTTTAGTCTATTGTAGAAACAGGCTTAAGGGCCAATCATAACTGAAATTCAAACAACTTACCCCATACTCGGGGACTGTTATCTGAAAAATCAACGTAATCGAATTATTAAAGTCTCGAGGTCATAAGACCTTAAAAAGGCAACCCTCATTTTTATAGGCCACGGCCACCCCACTCGGGGACTGACATTTCGAACAAGTGTGAAGTATTATCGGGAAACAAGTCCAAGAGTCAAATCTCAAGTTAAAGGCTACGGCTAAACTGATACGGTTCGGAGACATCCGAATTCCGTAATAAAACATGCCTTCGAATATTTTCATAAAATAAATTTTAAATAGGCTACCCTCGACAAAATTACAAAGGGTTTCGATCACACCTTAACCCTCGAAAACCCTAAGAGGTACCAAATTATTCAAACTCTCGAATTTTTCTGTTTCATACTAAGGCATTACGAAATGAAGGGTTTTGATATCATTAGCCCTCGGAAACAATGGAATATGAATACAGATTTATTTCATGCTAAGGCATAATTTTTTTTATGTGATTAACTTTTTAAGACAAAAGGGGTAGAAAGCCTATGTATATTAAAACGATCGTTCTACAAAGGCCACATCGGCCTAATACAAAAGCCTAAGGGAAATCTTTTGCTTTAAGGAATAATCCTCACTTAATAAAAACCTAAGGGTTACCCTACTTCGAGTTCGAGGAAGTACCCACTCGACACTAGTTCGGTTTTGGTCCAAAGTTGTCTAGACCTCAAACTTATGAATGCAACCTCGTAAGGCATCAATAAAAAGACAAAGCAAGGGAAAAAGGAAAAACGATAAATTCAGAAAGGAAAGAAAAATTTTTATATACCAAAATTTTTCTTACAAGGGTGATCGTAGACAATAATCATGCACTTTAGATAATATTTACACTCTAATTTGGCCACACTTTATCAATGTTAAGTGTAAAGATAACAAAATGCTCTAATTAATAGTTTTATGCTTTGCAGGAGTCATTCCGAGCTAGAAGGAAGCTAAAAGTTCGTTTTGAAGTCAATATGGAGCATGGAAGGCCAATCGAAGGATAACACGGTCGAAAAGGAGAAAGAAGAGCAAGGACCAGGTCCGCGGTCAGGTCCGCGGCTGCTGACAGAAGTTTTGTCAAATCCGCGGTCTATTCGCGGTCCAATCCGCGGCCGCGGTCGGGCTGATGGGAGCCCAAAAATTTAGGGTCAATTGTGTAATTTCCAAGATGACTCTCCTTGACCTATAAGAAGCCCAGCTCGCCCAAATAGAGGAGATTGAAGGTTTTTGAAGAGATTTTGAAGGAAGAATAAGCAAGAAGCAAGGCGGAAGATTCGACATAGAGTTTTTACCTTTCTTCCTCTTGTTTTTATCATTGATGATTAACTCTATTGTTATGATTATGAAAATAATTATGCATAGCTAAACTCTTAATCTAGGGTTTTGATGGAACCTCTTGGAGGATGAATTTCTTGTTATGCTAATATAGATTTGTCATAGTATTTTCTCTATTTGTTCAACTATACTGCGATTGCTGTTGATTGAAGGACCCTCAATCGACTGTGCCTATTTAGTGTGTATTACTCGGGAGAGAGTGCATATGTAGTTAGTTGTTGAATAACATCACTCCTAACGTATATGAGGGATCAATACGAAGGGTTTAAAGGTGGGATTAGGGATAACGAAACCTTGGGTGCAATCTAAGTGAGCTGTAATTAAGGACAACTAGCGTAATTCCGGAGAGTATGTCTAGTATATTATTGTAATTACTTGGGAGAGAGTTACGACAATCTCTCATGATCGATAGAGAAGACTTAGGCAAATTTATAGCAAACATAGCGGAAAGGATTCCGAAAAGAGAGGAAATCAGAACCTTAGATCATTCTCATTCTTGCTTACAAACCGGTCGTAGTTAGTTATTAATTATTGAATTTTCATTACGTAATATTTAGTTAGTAAACATCCAACTTATTACTTAAATATCTCTGAAGATTGAATACATGAATTTGTGTAAGTCCATTAGCTGTGATTGATAGGTTAATTCCCTGTGGAATTCGATTCCGGACTTGTAACCGGAATATATTTGCAGCGACCGCTTTGTCCTTTTTATAAGGCATAGTTGGGCGTGATCAAATTTTGGCGTCGTTGCCAGGGAATTAACGCTGTTATTAATTGCAGTAAAAAGAAGTGCAAAAATTCTTACTGTAGTATATTAACTTATGGTTTGTACAATTTTTTTAATATAATTTATTTATGATGTATTACTCTCGAATGATTGATTAATTCTATGAGTTTCGACTAAAATAATATCTAATATACTGTATTAATTTTAGGTTTAATTTTGATTGTGCTTTATGCTAGACTCCAATTATTGATAAGTCCTTATTTATATTCACTTTGTGGCACAATTAAAATATAAATAAAGGCGTATATCGTTGTATTTCTTAAGAGTTATCTTATATTACATAAAAAAATTACACAAAATAAAATTTTACAAATAAAAAATCAATTGTCCAGTAATTACATTACAGGTTACATAAAGAAGGCTCAAGAGATTCAATTTTATTCTTTACAAGATGTTGAGTTTAATAAGAAGATTTAAATTGGTATTCTTTCAACAATATGTGTAAGACATGAAAGAAGACTAAAACAAGAAAGAGAATAAATAATTTCAGTGAAAACAAGAGAGGGAGAATTTTTTTCCAGAGGAAATCCATATGGAGAACTGAAGAAAAAGATTAAAAAATGAAAAGGTGAAAAACAAAGAAGAAAGATGAAAAAATAAGGAAGAATGGTGAAAAATGAGGAAGAAAGATGGATATAACTGAAATAAGGGGAATATTTATTAAAAAAAATTCTGAAGAAGGTTAGGCTAATTAGCCATTATTTTATGTTAGGTGGACCATTTTGATGGTTTTTTTCAGCTACCTATACATGTTTTGTCAGGTCAGCAATAAGAGGGGTTTAATATGAGCGACAATATAGTTTATGGAGTTTTGGAGATACGGAATAATTTAAATAAACTGATAAAAATGTGATAATCTAAGGGATTTTTTTGTAAATTTTTTTAAATCTTTGGGGATTTTAGGGTATTAACTAAGGGGAAAAAAAGTAGGGCACAAAATCAAAATCAGATGGCATCACACGTCAAATGTAAAATGTAAAAGCAACCCCTATATTCCAAGTAACCAAGAAATCCAAGTCACCTCCTTCCCAAATAAGGACTTTCAAAATCAATCAGTTTGGCAGTGATCCATATCGAATCCGCCATTTTTTCCTCCCCAAAACCCTATCTTAATGTCCGCATTTTCTCATAATCTCACCCGATATTGAAAGCTAATAGAAAGAATAATGATAAATAGTACCGTTGATGACAACGGCCACGCCCAAATTCCTGATCACCAACCCTACTGCCATTGTTGCCATTTTGATAGTCATAATAATAATAATAATAATCAGCAGAAGCCCATACCCAAGTGCCTACCAAAGCGCATAATTTTGGTGCGCCACGGCGAGAGCGAAGGGAATAGGGACGACGCCATGTACACCGTCACACCCGATTATAGGATCCCGTTAACTCCCAAGGGAATTGGTCAAGCCAAGGAAGCTGGGTCCCGCATTTTTGACGTGATTTCTGATAATGGCACGTCCGATAACTGGAAGGTCTACTTTTACGTTTCCCCTTACATGCGAACACGTTCCACGCTAAGGGAGATGGGCAGGGCATTCTCGAGACGGAGGGTGCTTGGCGTCAGGGAAGAATGCCGAATTCGAGAACAAGATTTTGGGAATTTTCAAGTGGCGGAGCGCATGAAAGTCATTAAGGAGACTCGCGAGAGATTTGGCCGCTTCTTTTATCGATTTCCTGAGGGAGAATCAGCTGCTGATGTTTATGACAGAGTTTCCAGTAAGATCCTTTTTCATGATGTTTATATTTACCCCTCCGGCCAAAGTTTTTTTTTAGCAAGTTAATTATCAAATTATGCTTATTATAGACACTATAAACAGTTAGTTGTGGTTGCATGTCACCTTAACATGATAACTTACTTGTCAAGATATGTTTCTCGGGAACACTCACAATTCACACACACACCCCTAGGAGCACCCCTTCCTGCATATCCATGCAAGTCCCTCAACACAGATTAAAAAAAAGGAACAATCGTCTCCCTAAGATCGGGTAATAGAATGAGTTTGGCCAATGCTAATGTCGGGGCACAAAAGTAAAACTCAATTAGTTATTTTAGTGTATGATGTTCTGTTGTATTTGTGACAAAATTGTATTTTGGTTGCTAAGACACATTTGGTCAAGTTTTGAACCAAGATTAATGTCACTAAGCTTCATCTAGATTCAACTGTGATGGATTAATTTTATTTTGGAGTGGCTTCATATAAGAATTACTGCATACCCTTGGGACTTTTTTTGCTAGGTTCTAAGACACTAAGTAGATAGATAAGTTCAGGTGCAATTCTTTTTGTTTTGAATCCAATATGTACCTAGAAAACAAATTCAGAAGTTTTGAGTGGTGAGAGGCAATGCAAGTTGAATTGGGACACAGAAAGTAACACAACAGCTCATGCATTTCCCTTTACGTCCACCGACAAGCCATACACTTCATGTATAAATATGGGGAACCTATAGTGGAGAAAAGTTGGAAAATCTGAGAGCATCTTTTTCTCGATGCTTCTTCTTCCCCTCTGTTCTTCTCTATCTCTGATATACTTCTTCTCTGAATCTCTCTCTCTTTCCTTACTCCTTTTCTCTCCTCTCTCTTTCCTTCTTGCTTCAGACATATTTCCTCTTCTTGTTCTCCTTCTTCCTTTTTCCCAGTGGATTTAAACTCTTTATGGTTCAGATGCTGATTCCTGTGAATGTCCTGCAGATTGGAGTAGCAGAGGTAGCTTCAAGACTGACTCTCAGAGGCTGTCTGTTCATGTTTGTTGTTGTAGTCAAACACAGTAGAAATTGGATACTTGATTGTTGTAGTCAAACACAGTAGAAATTGGATACTTGATTGTTGGATAGTACTGTTAGATTTGGTGTAATAGAGTTTGTTATCTTTTATTTTGCTTGTTAACTTGAGAATGAATACCCCTGTTGATGGCCCAAAATTTGATCTCTGCTTTTATTATATTTAGCTGATTTTCTCAAATTAGTTAGGAACATTGCACTTCCGTGTGGCGTATACGATTAGACATAAAAGTGGAACTATAATTTTCATAGGCTTTTTTCCCCCACCTGCAGCAAAGGCAGACGTGTGATGGCTGTGCTGATCTGGGAATGATTAGACACCATCTCCTGGAGAACTGCCGTTTCCTAGAGTAACCTTATCCAGTTAAGTTTTACACCAAAGCAAAGATTATTAAACCATGACTGACGTCTATCACCAACATGGGCATATATTGCTATGAGATCACAAAGAGGCAGTATAGGTTCTAGTATGTCCACCCCTTAAGATAATGTCCATGTTAAACATATTCCTGATAGTAATTTTACATTGCAATATGTTCCTTATATTGTGCGTGAACGTAGTTCAGCATAATATTGAACCTGATAATAAAACAAAGAAAAGCAGAAGAAAAGTGTTGTAAGCGTAAGACACTGCTTACAACCATCAGGGGTAAGGTGGGGAAAAAATGGCCAGGTTGTGATTTTCTACTGTTTGATTCTTCCTTGTTATTGCATTTCAATGTTTTGACTGTTCGGAGGAATTACCTGAAACTTATCCTGTACAGTATTCTCAATTATTATTGGAGCTCCTGGTTGTTATCATATCTGTTGGTGACCAAAATTATCCTTTCCATGTCTTACAGTTGTATATTGGTTTATGTCAATGTTTTTTTGTGATTGAAAGCAATGCTACTCTTATGCAGCCATTAGATGGCAAATTTCATCCAACACACTAGATGTTATTAACCAGAAGAAGTGCTGTTGTCTACGAGATGTTTCCTGCCTTTTTTTTTTATGTAAAGCTGAATATATAAGATTTGGTCCTTCCAGCATATTGTCCAGGATGAAAGAGAGCTTGGTATACGAAGAATTCCTGTTCATTCTTAACTAAGAATATGACAGCAGGACTGCTTACGCCTTTCTGATGCCTTTTAGACAATAGACTACGATATAAATAATATAATCTTCACTTATAAAAAATTATAGTCTTCAAGTAACATAATACTTTTTGTTGTTCCATTATGTGATAAAGTGGTTCTGGACTTGCTTTTATGGGATAACACTCTTACCTAATGTCAGACATTTCATGTCATGTGTCAGAAATTCAATTACTTCAAAATTATACTCAAATGAGATTATGCATTTAATGGTGCTGAAGAACAGTTGCATGTTCATGGTAAAAAAGGAAGAAGAAGAAAACACTCTTAGGGTTTCCCAGGCCAATTATAGTTCTCCATTTTTTTTTTGTTTTTTTTTTAAAATTTGGTTGGGGGGGGGGGGGGTGAAGCTGTTTCTTGAGATGAAATTCTGGTCAGAGCTTTCTCCTTGCCTAAAAAGGTTAAACAAATGTTCTCCTTTTCTTGTGTTACTCAACGTCTCCCTCAGCTCGTCCACTTTCTTTGACATTCACCTCTCTTGAAATATCTATTGAAGAGAACTGACTGTTTCATGCAATATCACAATGATAAGAAGTTTTTTCAGCTTTGAGATATTCAATTTGAGGTCAGTATTTGATGAAAAGGATTATAGCTGAATGATCAATTTTTCCAAGAAGCATAAAAATTGCAGGGAGTTGCACGTCTTGTTTTGTTTTGCAGTCCTCATATATCTTACGGTACAAATTGTTTTCAAATATGTGTATATTTGCATTTGTGCACTATACATATCACGCTATTTACAGTTTTTCGGTAGTTCTGGTATTCATACTACTAGATTTACTCGAAGGGTACTGCTGGCCAGGGATAAGATGTTCTAGTTGCTTGACTACCTTATTATCATATTTTGGCAAAACAATCTAAATGGCCAAGACAGCTTTACAGATTTTTGATCCCTTTGGAAGTGAATAAAATACAATATTATACACACTGTGAGTGCACAAATACATTCCTTGGATCCTGCACCATATGCAGTTCCTTTTGGTGGTTAGTGAAAATTAATTTGATGAAAAATTGTCTATTATTTTAATATATAAGGAATGTGATGGTTCTTCAATCTGTTTGCTATTGTATTTGGTGTTTCATTTAAGATATTTTATTCAATAATTTGGTGTCTGAACTAATTTTCATATTGTACAAGCAAGTTGAATTGCTAATCCAAGTTTGGCAATAGATCCTTATTTGTTGAAATCAATCTGTGATCTTGTTTTGGCCTTACTGGAGTAAATTTGAATTAAAGGATTAGGGATCATCTGGCCTAAAGCTAATTTATACCTTGATCCCGAAATAAAATAGACTCAGCTAATGATGGTGCTGAACTGGTGTAAAGAATACTGTACCGTCATATTATGCTGAAACAGACTGTGGCAACTTGCTCAGTGCACCGTGCTTAATTTTTTGAAAAATAAAAAAGGAGCGAGAACTTTCTCAATTGAGATTTAATTCTTCAGTTTGAAGTGTTAATTCTATGAACTTTTGGTAGTATTTTTGTGAATTGCGTGTTGAAAGCTTTTTCTTTCAGGTTTCCTTGAATCTCTTTGGAGGGACATTGATATGAACAGACTCCACCATGACCCTAATGACGATTTGAATCTTGTGATTATATCCCATGGGCTAGCTAGTCGTGTCTTTCTGATGAAGTGGTTCAAGTGGACGGTTGAGCAATTTGAGTACCTAAACAATTTAGGGAATTGTGAATTTCGAGTTATACAATTAGGACTTGGTGGCGAATACAGTTTAGCAGTCCACCATACTGAAGAAGAGATGCTAGAATGGGGACTCTCACCTGAAATGATTTCAGACCAAAAATGGCGAGCTCATGCTAACAGGAGTTCATGGAACGACAAATGCCCTTGGTACCTTGATGCTTTCTTTGACCACCTAGCTAATTCAGATGATGACGATTATGACGAAGTCAAATCAAACTTCTCCGACTAGTTTAGTGCTGCTTTTGTTCTCATTCTTTACATTATATTATATAGCCTAGATGGATTGGTAAGATCCTTTCTACTTTATATTGCGCTAGTCCACTTTTAGGGCCAGAAAGCGTTTGTTTATCTTTTGCATTCGTTATCTGTAACGTCAACTAAAGAGTTAATTGTAAATTTGAAACAATTGTAAATCATTCTTTTATATCATGAGCAAAGCAAACTGTGGTTTGTTTTGACCCCACTGAGAGCCTCAGACCACAGGGGTGTCTTGTTCTTTCACCAGTTCTATAATATATCATGTCCCCTACCTACGCAAAAGTTTTTCTTTCATTAGTATGAACAGGTCTGATGCTAGACACCAAGAAATCGGAGAATTTCCATTATGAGTGTGTTTGTTACGAAGGATAACATTTCCTGGAATATATTTTTTAACTTTTCCATGTTTAGTTGGCTTACATATTTTGGAAAATATTTTTCTTATGAACTCATTTTGCTCTTGTTTTCCCGACCAAAAGAAGAGAATATTTTTCAAAACATTTTTCAACATTCTCCACTCTATTCCAAACCCCCATCAACCCTCCACCCATGCCTACGACACCCCCTCCTAACCCCGCCCCACCCCTACCAACCTTTACTCCACCCTCTTCCCACCCCACCGCCCCAACCTCCACCCCTATTGATACCCAATTTTGCCCTCATATTTTTATAAACATCGTATATTTTCAAATATCATTTCTTCATTATCACCAATTTACAAGAACTTTTTGTAATTTTTCATAATTTTTAAAGCTTTAAAATTGATTTTCTTGCATTTAAATTATTCAAATATTTATTAATTACTCTTTCAAATTATTTTATAATGACTTAATCATCCAAATTTATTTTTTACATATACGTTTATAACATTTTATACTATTTCATATAATTATGTTTGTATTTTTAGCCATTTACGTAATTTTGCAACAATAGCTTATGTTCTATACATAATTACATTTATTACTCAATTTTAGCATTTTTTTTATATTTTTATAATGATAAGCTACTATTTTCAAACACTTTACTGCATAAGTGATATTTTTATTATTTATTAATTACTTTTTATCAATTATTTTTTATAAATTTCACGTATTTAAACTATGGCCCAATCTTTGAGTTAAATTCGGACCCAACACATTAGCCCAAACCCCAAAAACTCTAGCCCAATAGCCTTGATCCCAAACCAAATGACCTTTTAATAAACTCGGTATGTACCCGTTTTAAACGACCTGCCTCGTTCATCTTTTAAATCCTGATCGTTGATCTCTCAAGATCAACGACCCTCACTCACCCAAGTCCTTTTAATTAACCAGACCCGGAAAACCTACTTCATTTCTCACCTAACAGCCGCCCCAAACCCTCTCAAATGTTCTTTCTTCTCCTCTCAAACCCTAGTAGTCGCCTCCTTTATCCTCCCCAACTCCAACTCTAATATGGAACCTCTCCATGATTTTCCTTCCATATATGCTCGTTCTCTCCGCTATTTATACGGTTTTAGTATCACATAATACTTGCCTATCTTTGGTAAGTATCAGGTCTTAAATCAAGCACAATCATCTCCAGACCTTCAAGTTCTTGACGATTTTTCGTCAATATGCATCGTAGCAAGGTTATATGGGCCTGATTTACCAAGATCTTCGGCCAATCTTTAATTTCGGTTAAATTAGGGCTTGCCTAATTTTTCTCCTAATCCGATTCTAAATTGATTCTGTATGCCATGTTTTTCTTTATTATGTTTGATGGACCAATTTTCCTGCTTGTTTGTTTAATTTTGCTACTATATAAACCCTTCCCCAATCCCCCTAAAAAAAGGCTAGGTCCACGGCTTTACTCTCTCATTCTCACTTGTTCTATTGTTCTAAAATTTGATTTTGGACGGGTAAAAGCCACGGCCACCGAAATTTGATTGTTTAATCTCTCTCAGTGTGAGCACTGTCAGGGTTCATATGAGACCTTTGGGAACACTGACACATTGAGAATTTTGGAGTTTCTGCTGCTTTCCTTGATACTGATAAACGAGGTGCTGCTAGTATTTAGTTTTCTACCTTATTTGCTCTTTAATTCACCAAACCTGTAAGTAACTTTCGCAATTCTATTCTGTCTTGCTTGTGTTCATGCTTTATATGCTCATGTTATTTAGGCTTTTGTAAATCAATATGCTATTGTTTGCCTCCGTTGGTATTCTCGTTTGCTTTGGAATTATTCTGTGCCTTTATGTCTTTAGTATCTAAACCTACTTGAATTCTAAGCTTCGACGCAGGTTTGTTATATATGTGCAATTTGAATGATTTCTGATTACCTTCAAGCTGTCCTGCTATTCTGATCACCTATTTGCTCCTCATGAACCCTTTCACATGCCTTGCCTCAGATTTTGTATTCTTAAGGGGATTATATCCTGCCCAGAACTTGTTTTGACTGAATTACTTTCTGATGAATCCTTCATGTATGTTCTAGTGTTTCGCTGTTTTATGCTTATATGAGTCTTATATACTGACTCATTATTTTATCCAAACATGTTGTGTTATACTCAGTAATGTGGTGTTTGGTCAATTCTGCATTCTTTAGTATTCCCTAGGCTTCTAGTTAAATCTCAATACACTTAGGTTTCTATTACTATGCATAGTTGACTAGCTTAAGTTCTGAAGTCTGTCTATTTCTTTGACCTTAAGATTGATATATCTTCCTACCATGATGTCTTTGGACTTAGAAATCTTTGTGTTATGTACAGCATGATTAGCATTCTTATTGGTTGTTATAAACCATACCTACTTGCTTGTTTACTATGTGTAATTGCTATTATCTGTCTATGACTCTATCAAACCTTCATGCCTTAGATTCCTAGTTTTGAGTCTCTTTTAGGCTTATTCTAGTTCATGCTTTACTGTAAACTTGTTGTTATGGAAACTAAGCATGAATATGTGTTTACCATGTTAACTTAAGTGGCATGCCTCTTCAACTCTGCTAATGCTGCGCATGCTATACCATTTCACTTGTTATGAACTTATATTGTTAGTTTTTTCATGTCAAACTCACCATGTGAAGATTAAGTTCTACTGGTTCTCTTAGTTTCATATTCAAGCCCTTGCTCGACCAACCTTGTCATCCTAGCTTCAAAAATGCAATTGCCAATATGCTTTTATGTGAATCCTACTGAATGTCATGTAATTCTGTCCCTATAAGGTATTGCTTCAGGGTTGTTCAATTCAATTGATTGCTATGTATAGTTCATTAATTTATATGGTTAAGTGGTTAATCTGTAATTGCTGGGTTCGACATGAGTTCATGTGTGGCCCTAGGCTATGCAAATGGACATACTCCCCTATTTGAGATGCGTTTGGATCTAGGTCTACTATTCGAATGAAAATGAACTTGTTGAAGGCCTGGGCACTGCTGGGTTACTTTTATTTGGGCATGATCTTGGGCCAACAATGTAATATTTATACTCATATTTATTGTTTTGGGCCAATAATAATTTGTAAACAAATGATGGAGAGATTAGTGGGGTTGGGATATTCTGATTTCTTGCATGAACGAGTAGAGAACTTGCCTATAGGATTTAACTGCTTTGCTTGCTATTCGTTTGACATGCTCTTATTCTACACACTTATAGAAATCATGCCTATAGGGATCATGCAAATTTCACTTGTATATCGCTCAAGCATGTTAGCACAAGTATTTGCCATACTTGTTTCTATGTTTACTATTGTGCACACTTAGGCACCATGCCTATAGGATGTAACAACATATGCCTCGTTAATTTAGATACCATGCCTATAGAACTATAATTAATCAATCAATCAACTACTTCTATTTCTTTTAGTGCGCTGCTCTTTTAGATATCATGACTATAGGATTTTAATCAACTAATCAATTGCTTTGTTACTTTGCTGCATTGACACACTTAGACGACACATCTATAGGGGTAAAATATTGTAAAATCAATTTCAATTGTCAACTACTAGATGCACGATTAGGTTTTGATCATGCGTATGTTCCGCTTGAGGACTACCATCATGGGCCAGGCGTGCCCCCTGCACATGGTAGATGTGCCAAGTGTGGCCAGAGAGGAAGGGGTAGCCCGCGTGGTCGGGGTGGCCGGTGCGGATGGGGTGGCCAGCAAAGGGTCGTTTAGGCACCCATAGAGGATATTGGCGAGGGTTTTTCGGGTGACCATGGTGAGGCAAATGATACTGGTGGTGATATGCCTACATTTAGACTAGTATCACCAAGGACTTTACAGTTTATCCAATCAGCTACTTTATCAAGTGGGGGCTGACATTATGTCCTATGATTGAGATGCATTCTTTCATGATCTTCTAGGCAGATCGAGGGATGTAGAGGACCGTCCAGTGCAAGATGTGCACAACGGTAGACGTTTGAGCTGTGGCTCTGATCATATTAGTATCTTTTCCTATCGATCTTCACTATTTTAGAATTATTATTTAACAGAAAGATAATGTGTTTTCGTCATATTATGAAGGATACATCACCTCCGTTAGAGACTGCAGAACCTTCATCTAGTCCAGTCCACCTCGGAGTTCCCCTCGAGCATCCCGATGATGAGCTCGTGCGGCTGGCCACTAAGACGCAAGTTTGTGTGTATTTACATTATTATTAATTTATTTCACTTTAAATATTAGTCAGTAATATCTAAGCCGTTTTTATATTTTTTCAGATTTATCCATCACTTATCACGGAGATAGTAGACTATGATACTCGTCTGCCAGAGACACAGGATCCCTTCAGGTACTAGCTGAGTATAAAAATAATTAATCTGTTATATTACTGTTCTATATATATCATATACTAAAAAATACTTTATATTTTGTACCTTACTGTTGGCCCAACGGACTCCTCTACTGATCCAGCTAGCCTTCCAGATGATCATACTGCAGTGCATCCTCAAATAAAGAGGCGACGGGATGAGGATGATCCTAAAAGTGTAGCCGGTCGGTAGGGTATGCGCCTTAGGACAACCAATGAACTAAAGCATACAGGTTGTGGGACACATTGATATTCAACTTGCATTGTATATATTACATTAAACAGTATTTTGATATAAATATTATCTTATGTTTAATATTATTACCTTAGTGTTTTAAGTTTTAGAATTATTGATTAACTAAATATTAGAACAGAAATAAAAAAATAGATTAACATACATTAAAATACGTAAAAATGAACCACATAATACATGATATCTAAAAAGTAAAACAATACACTTAAAGCAGTCACATGTTCGTTTTAGTCACTATCACCTATTATTCTCTGCTTCAACCACAGAAATTTCTTTTGCAACCGATTATTTCTTCTTTGGCTTCTTTTAGTTTCTCCTTAAATGACTACTTTTTCAGTGTTGTAATATTTTTCTTCGAGTATCCAAATCTTCATTTCATAATCCCCGGTATGTTTCCAAATATTTAGTAAACACGATTTGTATTCCTGGTTAATAGGTTCATCGTACCATTCTTTAAAACTATATTGATTTTCCTCCTAACAATGGTAACGATACCAAACGACTATCAGTATCATGTAATAACATAAATATCTGAATAACTAACATAAATTTGAATATTAATAATTCACATTGTATCTACACATCCAACGTCTGCGCCCTAGATTGCAAGTGGCCCAACATGACTCCCAAATCGCACGTTTCCCGCAGTAACACCTAGGGACCTCATTGCGTCCACACATATCGTATTGCTAGAACTTGAAATTTTATGAAAAATAAGATTAATTGGTTATTTAAGTTGTGAGGATTCACAAAAAATGAAGTAACATTCAAGGGGGTTTCAAAGGGTAGAATGGGTAGTTTTAGGTTGCATAACACATTTTATACATGTGCTATGATAAATTAGTAAAGAAATCATTACGGTACAAGTGCGATAGGCCTTTTCAGGTGGGCAAGACAAGGCGTGAATTTAATTTGTATAGTTTTTCTGAACTGTTGCATAACACATATTGTACATGCGTTATATTGAACTAGTAAAGGAATCGTTAAGGTACAAGTGCGTACATGCATTTTCAGGTGGACAAGACAAGGCGTGCATTTGATTTGTATTGTTTTCCTGAACTGTTACATAACACATATTATACATGCGCAATATTGAACTAGCAAATGAATAATTACAGTACAAGCGCGTACATGCCTTTTCAGGTGGACAAGACAAGGTATGCAATTAAATAACGCATATTGTACATGCGTCATGTTGAGCTACATCCACTTTCGTTCTTGATAAGTAGACACAAATATTTTTTTAAGTTATTCAGTTAACCAAGCCTTTCCAAAATGCCACTTATATTTAATAAATGATTTAAGAAGAGGCAAAAAGATGAAGGTAGCTCAAAAGATTCACATGGCACAGGTCAAAATACAATTGATCCCTTTCTTGAAAAAGACTTACTAGGTTGTTATACTGATTTGGTGGATGATAATTGGTATGTTGTTTTATGTCCCTTAGAAAATAAACATATCAAGGTACATGTAGATCTAAAAACCGCAGGGCATATTATCTAGGGGAGGCATATTCTACAAAGCCTGAAGGTGTGCAAATTTTGGGTGAAAACCTACAATTGGTTTTCCTATACTCAAAAAGGTGCGATTATGAGGTATTATGTCGTTGGCATGGGCTAACTATACCACAAACATTGTCTGCAACGTTCCAAATTTCCATACGCATAGATGAAGCAGAAGTTATTTGGCATTTGATGAAGGAGATCTTAGAGATGAAAAAGGCACTAGCCATTCATCATGCACTGGATGATCTTAACTACCTCTACAGGACTGAGGATCAATATTGAGATTTATTAGAGAATGAAAAATTTCATAGAGATCTTGATTATCCTATTTTCCCAACAGTTGTGGAGTGGGAGGGCCTATCAAAATATCTACCGCAAACATTGGACATTGGAATGCCATATTGTTGTAGCAACCATAAAGTGGTCTTATTAGTGATAGTAATGAAATATGAGAAATATGTAATAATTGGGGGATAGATTATGATGCCCTGTGTCCGGATGGATGCGAACAAGATGGTGACCAAGAAGACGAAGAAAATGACAATGAAGACCTCGACGACAGTAACGATGAATTAGTGCCCGACAATGATGATAATGAGGAATGAAAATATTTCATTTTTTAAATTTTATATTATGTTTTATATTGACTTCTCAATGGTTAGTGACAACTAGAGTTAACACTATTGGAAGTACAATTTTATTTCATTGATATTGCAAACACACCACTAAAGACACTTGTTCCTACTAAACACACTCCTAAAATTACTAATAATATGCCTGATAATTGCCAATGTTTGATGAACTGCCATCATGAGTTGTATTGCCACCGCATGTCAAACCGACTTTAGGACATTTATGATGTCTGTGTCCTATTTGGGAACATAGACTACATTTACACGCATATATCGTATCCCCAATATCCATTTGGTCGTATCCACCATCCATTTTTGCACTCCCGTGCGACGTAAAAATGCATTGTTACAAACCATTGCAAATGGTTCCGATGGGCAATAAGACTCAGAACTCAATAGTTAGAAGTGCCCGCTATAAGTGTTTGCGTATGCAACCACACTATATTCTTTATCAATATACCTCGTCGCTGCAAAACCTGTATGTTGAAAGCGCTTCATGGCATGTGAGCATGACATGTGATAAGTCGTCCATTTACATCAGGAACATAACCGCGTACTCTCATTGATGGTGTGAGTATTATTACTATGTCCTCGATGCAAACTAGTTCGAACTTCAAAAATATTTCGGTCACTACAATATTGCAAATATGTATGCAACTGTGACCGCTTCCTATGGAGCTCAAATTGTTGCATCGGTTTTGGCATAATTTGAACAAACCTTTCCAACAAGGAGAAGATGCACTACGGAATCTATCAATGAACCTCTCTGTGAGCTGCTTGAATGACATATGCACCATAGCAATGACCGACAATCCACGAGCTGACTTTAACCCATTGAAAAACTTTGAGACATTTGTAAACAAAATTCCCCATCTTCTGCCACCATCCTCATGCAAAGTCCACTTCTCAATCTCAAGATCCTTCAATAAAATATAAGCTCCTTCATCTTCCTACCTAATCAATTCCATTCGTATCAAAAATTTTCTCTCTTGATGATCTGTTGCAGCCATCCACATTAGATCATGCAACCTCTTATTCGAATAAGCCCACTGGAAGTTGACCTTAAGTGCCTAACTCAGTAACGGTGGTAGACGTTCCATTCATCCAAAGCACACACAAAACTTAAAATCCTATTGTTCCGATAAGATATTAGACAAATACCTGAACGTTGTCTCACAATGTACTCCTTCACATGGTTTAAAAACCATGTCCAAGTCTTTTGACTTTCATTGGCACAAATAGCAAATGTGACAGAAAATATTTGGTCACTATCATCTACTCCAATGACAATCAACATCTTTATATCGTACTTTTCATAGACATGTATGTCATCTATAGAGATTACGAGCCAACAATGAACAAAACCATCAATTGATGGTTTAAATATCCAGAACACATATCTGAATATGTTTTCTAGAATGTCAGGACGCTGGTCGTGCTTCCATTCAATAACTATCCTAGGTTTAAAGTGTTGCAAAATAGCCATATACCTCGGTAGAGCCGCAAATGACTTATCCCAGTTGCCATAAACAATCTCAAATGCATGTTTACGCCCGAGAAATGCATTTCTTTTGATAATGCTACACCCATATACCTACACAACTGATGTTATGCACTCCTTCACCTTGTACCTTATGGATGATTTAATGTGTGAAATCAAGATGAGGGAGATCAAATCAACGATCACGTTAAAATGATTCCCATTGAACGTGTCCATTACAACTATGCTTGCCAATATATTTCCCCACTACCCACATATTAGTTTTTAACTTTCTCCCATGCAGCATCCACTTACAAACTCGGTCGCATCTATGACAAAACCACCTTATATGTTTTTTAGATGACTCTTCAACCTCGATCTCACGACAAATTTTTATGCTACAAATTCGCACCGCCCTGCTGAGGCGAGCTTTGTCACTGAAAAGCATACTTTTATAGAGCTTCGTTGGTCTACTGTCAGCCCACATTGTTGTACGAATGTCATCAAGATCCCTTGTGAGGGCACCCATATCCAGTATACTTGGCAAGTGATTAAGGTAGGGAATCTCCTTTGAATAAAAGGACACACGCGACTTGTACACTGTTGTCTAACGGTAGGTGGAGTCTGCATATACGAAGCGTGCTAAGTGGTGGCATCATGCTCCATCATAAAATCCGGTTGCTCATTGTCTTCTTGGTATGTGAAGTGTTGTTCCTTATCGTTGTTCTCACCAGGGAAGGGTGTTTCATCGCTAGACTAATCATCGTTGTTTCCATAATCACTATCATCTTCCTCACTCTGTGCATCTGTCGTATCCTGATTCAAAATATCATCATCGCCAACTGAGTTAGGACAAGACCATCATGTTGCTCATTTTCACTGCACGTCGAATAATATAATTAATATTTTGTACATCTCAATAGAATATATTAACTTTAACGCTTAAACGAATCATTCATAATTTGTAGATATTTTATGATGCACATTATCAAATTGCCGATGACTCGAGGATGGACCAACATGATCCATCGCTCAAAAAATAGGTAGATTCCAACTGTTGGTTGGTTCATAACTTGTAAAATTCATATTTGGCTGGTAACCCCTATGAAATATATAAGAGTTAGTACTATTATTATACATATAAAATAAATAGTTATACTACAATAACAAGGTAAATTGCAATTTACCACTCGGGCTGTGAATTTAGTAAACTTGGCGACCCTCCATGCTGTTGCATTGATGAGAAATTATGTCTTCGATCCTCATTAACCCATGAAGATACGTGTAGATCTGTCCAGACTCTTTCATACAGAACCCGTTCGGATAAAACAACTCCAAAAATACCACTAGATGGTTGAGTGTTAGTCGTAGTTTGCGGTATATCAATGTTGTTTACGTCTTTGGACTTTATGTACATTTCCAGCATGCTTAACACAAGAACGTCTCTGCGCTCATCCGGTGTTCTAAAAAAACCTTGCAAAGTTTCATCGTCATCGATGTTAAACTCGACATAAGAAGCCACACCTTGTAGAGTAAGCGAATACACATATTTTCTGGTTACCTTAAGATTAATCGAACGTTTACTCACATTTATTCTTTTACAAATTAGAGATACCAATTTGTGGTACTCCAATGTGAGTAACACCTTAACAATACACCGGAGAACAACTATAGTGTACCGAGTTATTCTCCACCACAACCTCACCACTCCAATATAATGCATCCCTAATTTTTCGATCATCAGACATCGTAGCAAGATTGAAACAGAACTTTGTATATATTGATGAAGATGAAGGAATGTATAAAGGATGCTGAATAACAAAGGCAAATTGGTTCAAATTCACTCAAAAATGATCGTTTCATGAATGAACATTAGGCCTTAAGTAAGCAAAAATAAATTTTATAAGCACATGAAATGTGCATATAGCGCATGTAGTATATGCGCTATCCACATAGTACATATATTACATGGGCTATAATCTTGATAATTATGGCAGCCATAATATTCAGATAGCGCATAGATATACCTTAACGAGATACTTGGCCGCTAAGGTATAACGTATGTTATATGTAAATTGGTAGTGACCCCTTTTCCCCAAATATTTTGGTCTCTTTAAGTCCAAAAAGTATATTTTGCTAAGTAATAACCTTGACCCAATTTGACAGCCCTTCTTTGACCTGCCGATTCTATTTACTCGTGAGACGCGCAGTGCAAAGTGAGAAATGACGGAGCAATGATGGAGGTAGAAGACGAGCTGCAAGACTCTGCTACTCCTTGCTTGCATTTAGTCTCTGCTTTCCTCGCCTGTGAACCCCCGGATTTCGTTATCTCATTTGCCAGGTTACTCTTTTCAACCCCTGTTCATTTTAGCTAACACCAAATGTAGCGTATTCGCAATTGCCCTCCTAATACTTTCATTCGACTAAAAATTATTTGAATTAACACTAGGGATTGTGGAGGTGGTTCCATTACGGAGAGTGTGCAAAGTTTCATTTGGAACCAATGTATCAACAAATTCGTGAGTTTATTAAGCTCTAACCTTCTAGTTAATTTTTTATTTTCACAATCGAATTATCTCTTGGGGTAGTTTTCTTTGATTTTGGATGCTCTTCTGAATGCTGTAGGATGTGAAGTGTAATGGGCATTATTTAAGAAGTTTCTTGAAGAAGCTCATCGTTGAAGTCGAGTCAAATGGGGACGTTGTTTTGGATGAAATATATGAAATGTATATTTATTGTCTGACTACTCTGAAGGTAATTTCTTTTTTAAAATTTTTATCAGTTACTTTATGATAATCGGATTTTGCTATCAGCATTGGCTTATTGTGGAATTGGTCTTCCTTTTTTGTTGCCAGGATGAAGAATTGACTAAAGGAAACATTAGAACGTTAAGAAGAGTTTCATTTCTACTTCCCAAGGGTGAATATTTTTTCTTTTCATTCCCTTTTTTTGGCATGGGATGATGTTTAGCTAGCTTTAGTACCATTGAGTATCCAATATGTGGTGTACACAGATTGTTCACGGGCCTCAAGTTGTCAAATAACTAGGAAATTGGAATTCACGTTGCAATGTTCACTTAACATGCTTGAAGGAGACACAGGGTATGTACTGCCCCTTTTTCTCTTTCCTTCTAACTGGAATTGGGCTTGTTTAAGGATATGCAGCCTAGTTTACTTTGATATGGTTGACAGGTACTACGATGAATACATTTTTTAAGAGATTTTAGATCTTTGGATGTCGTATAATTTAATTATCTTCAGGAGATTCTCTTATTGCATCTGGGTGTAGCAATAAGCCTTCATAGTTAACTTACTATGCAAAACAGCAAACTCATGTTGATAATCTATATGTTTAAGCCATTCATTTTTCCTTCTTTTGTGATAAGGGTGGTGTATGGCCTAGCTCTCGTGCACCTCGACTAATCCACTAGGTATCTGCTACCTCCACAAGTACAGGGTAACTCCGTCCTTTTAAAAATGAGAAGAAATAACCTGACCTTTTTGCCTTTGCTGGGATTTGAACCTTAGTCTCACATCGTGTATTCCAGCTTTTATCAATATGTTTACACATTAGGCTGATATCTACTAAATACTTCAGTAATTAATTGTGTGGAATCTCTTTTTCTTTTGATTTGCACCGGGTGTCCGTGTCTCTTCGAGCCCCGACTATTCCCGGGGGGTGCACAGGCCCTCGGCAAGGAGTTTCCCGCAAGTGCACCACGGTTAATTTAGGTTTTACCCAGTCCGATGATCCTCAGAAATTGTTTGCACCCGGTGGGTTTCGAACTTGAGACCTTGAAAGGGAGCAAACCCCAAGGCTCAAGTCAATTGCCATCATGCCAACCCCTGAGGGTTATTGTGTGGAATCTCTACATCAGTTTTATTAAAACACGAAGTGATGAAGCGGTGCGAAGCACGGGGTTATTACTTCATCGGTGAAGCCATACACTTTAGAGAAGCTTGCACTTCAAACCATGGTGCACAACGTGATCCTAGCGAGAGTCAGTCGCTTCTCTCAACTTTGAGAAGTTGAATTAATGTCGGCATTATGGTATATTGGATTTGGAAATAGTTATTTTAGTTGTAATTTTCTGTTTGATAGTTTTTAGTTTCCCATAAATTGTGTGCTTCACTTCAAAGAAGCGTGCACTTCTCTTCTCGCTTTTCGCTTCAAGCCCCATGAACCTTGTCGGCTTTTTGCGCTTTTCGCTTTCAAAAGCCCGACTCTAGATGTGTGGCATGTTTACTGGATCCTCTACTATCTACTTGAAACATATTGTTGCATCAATTTTTTTTTTAAAGAAAAAAGAGCAAGTGATTCTTGATAATTTATTTCCTTCTTTACCATCATACTCTTTTTCCTTCAGCAGTACAATTCATAAGTACCATAAAAGCTTATAAATATCAGGATTTATGAATGTTACTCTTGGTAGGCATTTTAAGTGACAATAGTCACCCTTTGATGCTTGTGGATGTAAGGTGGCATAACAACCTCCCTTCTAGCATGCATTTCTTACTAGTTTCTCCAAGCTATAAAAATTGCAGTCACATTAACAAAATTCTGGAGTTATCAATTTCTCATCAGATAGGGAAGACATTATAATAGCTCTCTTGCACCATACATTTTATGGGTTGAAACTTTGTCTTTCATGAGGGGCCAGGTTTGATTTTTGGAGTACGTTTGTGCCACAGCTTTGAGATTAGGATTGCTGCATGTTGCAAGGGAAAGTTGGTAAAAGTTTTGCAAAAGCTAGTGTCGTAGTTCATTGTGATAGCATGCAGTAAACATTGACTTCTTACGTGCTTTTACCTGCGTGTATTTCGGCTATTAACTAGTGGTACATAACTTACTAAATCTCCATGCTGTAAATAGTAACAGTGGAACCTCATGAGATGTAAATTAGCGCATGTGCGCGAACAAACACATACATAAAATCTTTGCATTTGACGCAAATGCCTGATATGGTGAAAGTTGTGCTCTTTTGTTATCTCATAATTTTTTTACAATAATTTATTCCCAGTTTGATTGATGATCAATATGTTCTATCTATTTCAATTTCATGGTTGAAACAGGTGCTCGATTTGGCCATCAGGTCTGTTCCTTTCAGAGTTCATACTTTCTTTTCCAGAACTGTTCTCAAACAAATCTTGTCTTGAGGTGAGATAGCTTTCCAAAGTATTCATCTGCTTGTCTTTGTTTATCAATTTTATTCTCTTCAATTTGTCTTAGGGAAAATTAATTAACAACAACAACCCAGTATAATCCCACTAGTGGGGTCTGGGGAGGGTAGTATGTACGCAGCCTTACCCCTACCCTGGAAGGGCAGAGATGTCTTAGGGAAAATTAAAACATATAATTCTTCTGTTATTCTTGATGGATTTTTCCAAGGTGGAATGCTGCTGCTCTTGATCCTTTCTTGTTTTGCTAGTCAGTCGGCAATGCTCTTTTATGTACTTAGTTAGGTTGATTTATTTAATAACATTTGTGCCATTTTTTGTATTTTATCTATTACCAAAGCAGGTTGGTTCAGGTGTTGGATTGGTTGGTGTCTGTTTAGCTCACGTGAATGCCTCCAAGGCAAGTTTGCTTTTACTATTCTATCTTTTTTCCCTCTGTAAATTGTGCCACTCTTGTTTACACTAACGCATCTGACATTGTTATGTCTACCTGCTCATTTTAAGCTTCTATGTTCTGTGTTCTTGTTCAAGGACCTTGTTAGACATAATCATATTTTTGATGTTCTCCAATAAGAAGGGTCCGGAGAGATCAAATTTATGAATCGGCATGCTCTATCTCTATTTGTATTTTTTAATTTACAATTGCTTTCTTCTTCTCTATTGCATATGTCTCTACGCCTTATATTGAAAATGGCGGGGATAATTAACTGGACAGTAGATGTATATGGTTTATTGTAGAATGTGAAGCATGCAATAGATAACAATTAGAATCAAGTCTATCAATTTATTCAACTGCAATTTGGGTCAAGGAATGCACTCTCTCGTCACCCAGAAGAAGCTAAAATTGAAAGAGACGCACTCTTGTAATCATGTGAATTTAGTCTACTATTCCCATTTCATAGTTTTTCCATCATAAATATGAAGTAATGTGTTCTAAGATTACGTCTCTCTTTGCTTAATCTAGTAAGCTCTTGAACTTTATAGTCTTTATTTACATCTTAGGATAGATATAGTTGTTATTCTCATTTGAGCTACTGAAATAGTAACCTCGCGGAACCCTGTTAACAATATGTGTATTGTTAAACATTCTAATCTTCTTTCTCTTTTGTATGACTTCAGCAGGTCACTTAGATTTATCAATTTTGGATCCTTGATTTTAAATTTTTCTCCAAAAGCTATTTTTAGCTCATGCAGGAAATGCTTTCGGATCGATTAGATAATTGTTGTAATGGATTCAGTGACTGTTGATGGCGTTATTTCTATCCTTAGTATAAGTTCTAATAATTTTCTTGGTTCAACATTTAAAATTTATCACCCCGGTATATGAATTGAAATCATTGATTAATTTGTCAAGTGAATTTTTTTATCCAGTTAAATCTGACCGGTCAAAAGTCAAACCTGGCCTAATAGAGACCTAACAGACCGTGAGATAGACATTACAAAATTTTATATGTAGTATATACCATTGTTAATCAAACAATACTTGTTCTATGAGGTGCTGATCACACCTGTAAATAGTTTACTTGTTTGGCCAAATATTGCGATAAAATCTAGTATTGTTGCATCTTGTCATGTGGGTTATTTGGAACGAAAGGAATAGGAGGGCGTTTGAAGAGGTAGAATAAGATTTTGTAAAATTACAAGATAGTATTTTGTTTGTGTCTTTTTGGTGTACTCATGAGGTTCATATTTGTATAGAGGATTGGGCCTCTTTTGTTGAGTACCATCTTTTGGTGTAGGTTCGGCTTGTATACGGGGTTTTCCCAATTGTTAATAAAATTATTTACCTTATCGAAAAAAAAGGTGCACCAGACCTCGTATTCAGTAGGATTAACTTTCAACATATTGGTTCTAGTTATTTAATAATACACCAAGTTGCAGAAAATGCCAATTAATAGATTTTTGGTTGAATGTCTCTTTATAAGTATTGTCCATTTTACCATCATATGGATGGCGTTACACTTCACAAAACCTGTTAAAGCAGTTTATGTTTCCTGAAAAGATCCTTCCTCTTCAAAAAAACTGCGCATCTTGTAAAAAAATGTTTCAGTCTCGTTATACTTCTTGGTAGTTGGGAATAACAGCTGCTATAATAGCTTCACTACCTTTTTTGTTTTTTGAATTTTATACTTTTTAACTAAAGTGTAATGTTTAATTTAGATTCTTATCCATAATGATTCAGGTAGTACTTACAGATGGTGACTTATCAACTTTAGCAAACATGAAGCTTAACTTGGAGCTAAATCAGCTGCACACTGATATGTTAGACCATACACAAGATACCAAAATAGTCAGTGCTCATTTTTTTTTCTTTCTTTTTGCTTATTTGCATGTCTTCTTTCAGAATTTCTTCCAATTGTATTTTGTATTTATGAATTTAAGTTGGCTAGTTTGACAATCATAGGCTCCTCGCATAACTTACTTGGTTAGAACTGGCAGACATTGGTTTAAGGGGTTGATAATGTACTCGCTATATTTACAGCCATAACAGAGCAAAAGCAAGTTGTTGCTGCAACTTGTTTCAAAATGTGAATAGGAGGTAGGACAAGGTTGTTGGTATTTGGCAGCAAGTTTCTTGGCATGTCTTGCATTGTTACTTTTACCACCATCCCTGAGATAAATTCTAACCTATCAACTTAATTTTTGAACAGTAGAATCATGGTACTTTACAATTCGGCATAATTATGCCTACTGATATCCGATAATGCTACAAATATTATTTCTTCAACAGTCAAAAGGTTCGATGTTTTTGATTCTCAGGGCAAATTGGTTTTCTCTTTTAATTATATAACAGAGGTATACGGCCCAGCCTGCGCGCCCCTCGACTATTTCACTAGTACTTGCATTGTACCACCAATACAGGTCTTCAGGAATTTGGAGAAATCATCTAGTTTTTTGCCTCTGCAAGAATTTGAACCTACTCTAATCTTCATCGACCGCTAGATCATACACTTGGATACTTCCTGAAAGAAAAATATTGTTGTCTAATCACGGAAGTCAAAATGGTTTTGGATAATCATTCATCAGTTAACTTGAAACGATGTTGTAGGGCAATTGCAATTCTGCTTATTCACTTCTGCATGTAGCAAAAAATATATATACCAGAAAAGCAAAAAAACAAAAGATGAAGTGAATTCAGAGCACAATGGCCAGGGACCAGTAAGAATATCTTCTATGTTTTAATTTCTTCCGGCTACACTTGGATACAGTAAGTATGTTTTAATTTATACCCAAAAACATACTGTACTTAGAAAGGTGAATTGTATATGATCTTTTGACCAAGCTCCAAGATAAATAGAACTAGGGGAAGAATCAACGAGGTGAGTGTTCTCAAGACGAAACAGCCAGCAAGATGTGCATGCACTATCATTGTCTTCCTTTAATGGATTTTCATGGACTTATGTGGAATATGCCATAGATTTCTGGACATGTATGTCTGGTTTTCCTCTCTGGCCAAAGAGGTCACATTAGCAAGGAGTTCTCTTTTAGATAATGGAAATTTGGTGAAAAATTCTACTTTATGTTCTTCATTTGTATAGCTTGTTATGCTTTACTATTGATAAAGAAAAGTTTAGACATTCTGGAGTTTACATATTGTGGAGTTAAGTTTCACAGGTGATTGCCCTCAGTTCAAGTGAATGCTATTAAACTCATTGAATCTTCTTTTTTTCTTGTTCGTTGTTCATATCTGTTAGCTGACAGCCACAGGTGTACTATATCTCCATTGAAGTTGCAAAAATCTACCTTGCAGCTTTGCCTAGATGGAGTAATTAGCCAAAAACATTTGTATAAATATTTATTGTTGGGTTGGACAAAGAACTTGTTCTTATTGCCAGAGACTTGGTGGCTTAGTGAATGTAATTGATTGCCACAGTAGGATGTCCAGATGATGTATCTCTAAGTTTTATAAGTTACTTGGACTGATGAAAAGAGTCACTTGGAAGATGAAAAGAAAATTGACATCATTTTATAGTGACTCCTGAAAACTGAGATTCCCTTGGGATGAAGACATTGAGTTTTCATATTTACAACTATGCCCAAAGTTCAACATATCCGCAAGATGAGTGTCATTGAGATGTACATGCTAAAGAAAAGAAGATGCGCATGCTAAGATAGATGTTAGGTCATACTAGATTTACGAGATTAGAAATTACCACATCTGGCAGAAAGTGCAGTAGCACACATTGAGAATAAAATGAGAGATCACGTCAGATGGTTTGGTCATGTCCTACTTCGACCTCTGGATGCAACAGTTTGTAGGTGTGAAACCATGGCTACTGAAGGTGTTAAAAAGGACGCAATAGACCGGAAATCACATGGAGGGAAGTTTGTCTTGAAAGACCTATAATCTCTTAGAATCCACGCAAACTTACGCAAAAAATAGGGCACAATGGAAGAAAAAAGATATATATAGGCTATACACATAGTTGAGATTTGTATGATAGTAGAAAATATAGAGAACTTCCGGTGGAGATAAAATATAGAGAACTTCTAGCGGAGATCATTCAGCATAAACTTAGAAATTAGCGAGTTTCACAAGTTGAGCCCTGTAATATATCTCAAATGTATAGTAGTATAAGCATAAGATAGCAGTTAAGACATATCTTTCTGTATTCAGGTACAGTGCTTGTCTTTGCCGTGGGAGTCTGCAACAGAAAATGAGCTACATCAATTCTTGCCAGATATAGTGTGAGTATTTATTCTTAACTTTGCTTTTATTAGTTTTAATGCCATGCTTATTACGTCCCTTCCCTGTAAGACTTCAATCTTGAGGAATGAATTTGCAGATTAACTGTTAGAAGCATTGTGGAAAGAGGGAACTAAATGAATCTTAAAAGCCTTATGAAGAGTCTAAAAGAATGCTGCTGCAGCAATGGGCATATTATATTTAATTTGACAATAGTCTAACTAGGTTATGGTGCTAAACTATTCAGTATAAGATTTGATTTGGATATAACAAATTTTAAATTATAGCAAGGTGGAGATTACGAAGAAGATGGATACCCTCGACTGAATATCAAGCCTTAGGCCTCATTTGTTTTTTTAAGATTAAGATGTCTGAATCTGAATACACATTTGAATATCAAGATATGTATTAAGATTAAGACACATGAATCTGAATACACATCTGAATATATTAAGATGTGTATTAAGATCTGAATACTAAATAATTAAGACTGTTTGATTTTTACATCTGAATGTATAAAATTTATCTTTATTCGAAAATTAATAAACATAAAATTAAAATGAAATACTAACTAATCTAATGTTCTATCAATAAAATATATATTTTTTTAAAATATGATAGTTGTTGTTTGGTGATGGCTAACGGGTGAATGCCGACTAAAGACAGTGGTTGGTAGTAGTTTTGGTTGATAATGGTGGTTCATGTTAGTAGCTAGTAGTGATTGGTAGTGGTGGTGATTATAATTGAGGATGGTGGTGATAGTTAATACTGGCGGGTGGTGGTAGTAGTTGTGACTGGGGAAGGTGGTGGGTGGGTTATAATGATGGGCAGTGCTGGCTGTGGTTGTTGATGGTGATGAGGTGGTCAGTTGTGGTAGTTGAGGTGGATGAGTGTAGATTGTGGGTGAGAATGATGGTGGTCGGAGTGGTGGGGATAGTGGGTGGTGATGGTCAATAATGGTAGCGGCTATGATTGAGGATGATGGTGGCATGGTGGTGTTGGAGGTGGTGGTGGGGGTTTAGTATGGCGGTGGTGGTGGCATGGTGGTAGTTGATAATTGTAGGTGGTGGCGGCAGTTAATAATGAATATGTGATAGCATCTTGAGGATGATGGTGGCATGGTGGTGTTGGAGGTGGTGGTGGTGGTTTAGTATGGCGGTGGTGGTGGCATGGTGGTAGTTGATAATTGTAGGTGGTGGCGGCAGTTAATAATGAATATGTGATAGCATCTTAATGAAATTAAATCTCTGTTATAATCTTAATCATACATACCTATTCAGACCCATTAAGTGGTTGTGAAGTAAACAAAACACACTTAATGATTAAGATCTGAATAATTAAGATTCAGACTTTAAAAATAAATGCACTTAATGTCTGAGATCTGAATGATTAAGATGCAGACCTCATTAAGTGCAAACAAATAAGGCCTTAGTATCAACCTTTCCTTTATTAGTACCGGATTTTGACTTTCCTCTTTATAGTTTGGGTGCAGATGTGATGTACAATCCACTATGCCTCCCATACCTTGTTCAACTCCTTGCCGTTCTTCTAAAGCGGGAAAATCCAAAGCTACATCCTTTGAGTAATGGCTGCAAGGACTGTCCACCTGTGTGGAGATGTTTCGAAAGTGAAGAAACTAGTTCTGCAGGTGACAATGTTTCCCCAGGAAAAGCAAAAATAAATGGTGATACACATGTTCAGCATTTGTCACCTGGACTAGGACAAGGGCCTCTTGCATATATTGCTTCAGTAATTCGCAATATTGACACATTTAATTATTTCCTTTCATTGGCAGAAAAGGAAAATTTAATTGTATCCGACATCACTGAAACGATGAAGCCCCTTGACTTGCTTCCTTATGTAAAATCATATCAGCGGTCTAGCATAAGGATGTTTAAAATTTCATACTTGTGCAAGTAAGGTTTCTATGTAATCAAACAGACCTAAGTCTGCTGTGTGGAAAATTCAAATTGATTACTGTCAGGGCGAGGAAAATGTTAACTATAGCATAGTTAACAGATGTGTAGTTTATCGGTATTTTGAACTTTGGGGAATAATAATTTGAGGAACTCTATATTTTTATTGGGAGAAAATTTCAGACACGTAGAAATATTAAGATTATGTTGACAATGAAATTTGTGGCATGGAGAGTGGGTTTGTTGGAGTAGTTTAGGGATTTTCTCAGAAAGAACAAGTAATGCGTTGTGAGCAGTGGTCTCCTGAAACCTAGCTCTCCATTATGTTTTGAAGCAAACACTGAACAGACAATGTTGTTCAAGTTCGAAGGGGCCTAGAAATTTGATCCAGAAAATATATGACATCACAATATAGTTATATATACAGGTTTGTAGTAACTGCTATATCTATACTAGTCGTATAGAAAGAGGGGATGGTTGGCCGACCTTCTCTGAAACTTATTTTGCCTATTGACCTTTAAGTTTAAATTATTGGCTAGAATCCCTTCTTGATTAATTAGGGTAATGTGTGATTTGAGTTAATGAAAAGATGAAGTGGAATGTTAAGACCACAGCCTCAAAGTTTCATTTATGATACTTTGGCCACACTATACAAATATATCATCTACCAAAAATAGAAAAAAAACCATTTCCATCCATCCTCCACCCTCCTCTTCCTGTTCTGACGTGAACATTCGCCATTCTCTCCTTCCCGTTTTGGCTCGAATTTTCCTCCGTTTGTCGCATAGAGGTTATTTGTACTGTTTCCCTTCTTCCCCCTTTCATCACAAAACCACATTTGCAGCGGAACAATGGAGAATTGGATTTAGGGAGGAAACTCATATTCGTCGATTTGGAGCTGTAATTGGCGGTACGTTGGATTAGGCATTACTTTTGTACGTTAGATTGGACATTACCTTTAAGGGATATATTCAATCCCGTGTTCATCTTGTAAGTGATTAAATCTCCTCTTCTTCATCATTGTGCATTTTAGGTTTTGCATATTTGAGCCCTACTATGCAATTTGTTAAGTCACTCAACCACTACTGCACAATAGACCATAGATAAATAGACCAATAGTTCACAACAAACTAATAGGAGATTATGTATTAGTATGCGGTTGTCACGCCCCGAACCTGGGCCTGGACGTAACACGACACCCGGTGCCTGACTACATGTGACCGAGCAAACCAACTAGCTGACTAAATACGAAAGATAAAGTAACACATGTTGATATACTGAAAGTTTGAATGATATAAATCAAAGTGTGAAAACACTAATACAAGACTGGAACATACCTGTAGTCAACATTGCTTAACATGAAAAACATGTGACTCTAATTGTTACTCTAGTCTATGAAGCCTTTAATGAAGTACTAAAAACGTTGACTGTCTGAAAATACTGAAGACTGTAATATAATTATAATTCCCCGAAAAAACTGGGGATTACCAAACAGCTGGTACGAGAATCGTAGCGCTCTGAATCGTCAACCTATAAATCATTACCTACATCGCGAGATGCAGGTCCCAGACAAAAGGGATATCAGTACATTTGAATTGCACTGGTATGTAAAACAACTGAAAGAAAGAATTGTAAATGCTGAAACTGAAACTAAGTTGATAACTGAGAACTGATAACAGAAAACTGAAATGATAACTGCTGAAACTGAAACTTAAATGATAACTAATAGCTGATAACTGAAATGATAACTCATAACTAATAACTGAAATGATAACTGTTGAAGTTGAAACTAAAATGATAACTGATAACTGATAGCTGAAATGATAATTGATAATTGAACTGAACAAAGGAAGTAAGGATATGAATACTCCCTCTTCTGAATGATGAACAACCTGTTTCTTTGAATAAACTACGGCCTCAGACCCAATATATATGTGCACAAGCTACGGCCTCAGACCCAAGTATACGTATACATAACTATAGCCTCAGTAATCTATACTGAGACTCGCGGGCATCAAACCCAAATCTATATTGGATACGCACTGAGCTCACAACGTTCAGAATAAAAGTCATGAACGAGTTATGAAGTTAGAGAATAGAAGTTCTGCAACTATAAAGGAACTAGGCTTAACTATATTTCTGAGGCAATTAGTAACGTCATAAAGGAAACGTAGTGTAGAGAGAATCATTAACATTCCCAAACATAGAGAGTTAGCCTCACATACCTTGAGTCTGAATTTTTAAGCGTATCACAATGTTTTGTCGCCTCTTTCAACGATAATCTATGGAAATATATATCAAGAGGAACCAATATTAGCACTACAACTCATATTTTGATAACTTAGGAATTTTATCAAATACTTTATGGGTGTAAAGATTCATAGCCCTCATTAATGGTGTTTTCTCCACCCAATTCTCATTCTACTGCTTCTAAGTGATTCTACAATCCCAAATAGATGTAACTAACACCACTTCTCATAACCCAAATGTTTACAACAATAATAAGTCAACAACCCAAAACCCTAGCATAGTTCATATGGTTCCCTTTATCAAAACCATCTACTCTCCCAAAAACTCATTAGTTCATAGTTATAAATGATTAGGGACTAAAAGCATTACCTTTTTGAAGTTCAATCCTCTTAAATCCGAGTTCTATGGTTTCCTTTCTCAACAATGGTGTCTCGATCGAATATATAATGATTGGAAGGATTTACCCATGTTAATAAGGTGTTAGGGAATTGAAATTAACTAAGAATCAACATTAGAACTTACCTTGGATGATGGAGGACCTGGGAAAGTTGGGTTCTTGAGAGCTCCCCTTTATAGAGTATATGTACGTGTTTGGGATTGTAGGGAATGCGGTAGGGTTAAAATAAGTGTACGCGTCTCAAAAATTTAGGAGGAAATAAAATAGCTTGGATAAACAACGTCGGCGCAAGGCACTGTTAGGGGCACCAAAATAACTGTGCAAGGCGCCATCAGAGACGCCAAAACTACAGTGCCTTGCACTGTTTGGGGCACTGAGATTGATGCCCTGGACAGTGCCTTGTACTGTCAGGGGCGCTGAGGTTACAATGCCTTGACTGTTAGGGGCGAATATGTTACAATGCCTTGCACTGTCTATGGCTATGAGTTTTCATGGCCTTGCACTGTTTGGCTATAAGACGTACCTCCTATAACTTAGTCGATTCTATCAAATTTTATGCACCACACTATCCGTCTTGATTCTAAAATAATTGTTTCCATCCATACTCATCCCGATAGGAGTTCACATGCCTAATAGGTCATATTAATACTCATTTAACACATCCATAATTAATACGAATTTATGGAGTGTTACAATGGTCATTATTTTAGTGAAGGGTTGAAGGACGATATAATTGGACTTGGAATTCTGATTCAAAGGAGACATTACCTATTCGTAAACTTATCAATGGTACATATAATGATTTTGTTAGTGTCATTATTAAATGTGGCCAATTAACATGTTCGCCGAAACAACTGAATAGTACTCACATGATTAGTTTAGTGCCAATGAGGGACATGACTCCTCTTTCCATCATAAAGAATGATGTTGTAGTTGAACAAGCGGCTGGAGTTTCATTTGAAAGGTCTCATCAAGGTTTAAATGTTGTAGCTCCACCGATACTACCATCACTACCACCTTTGCCACCACCACCAATTTTAGAAGAAATGATGAAGGATGACTTCAATGGAATTAGTCATGGGTTGGATGATTTTGGTGTAAATGAAATGAACTTGTCACGACCCAAAATTTTACACCAGGACGTGATGGCGCCTAGCCATACTTGCTAAGCAAACCAACTCACAATCAACAGAATATAGTCCAATTTTTTTTATTTAGTAAAATCATATCATAAATAAAGATGTGAATGATCTCGAAACACTATAATATCTGATACAATCATAACATGCTCCAAACATGAACAAAACAGTATAACCCCTTCAAATTAGGTGAAACAAGTGTATGAGAAACTACTGAATAAGTATAAGTCTGAATAAATAATCAAAACTGTCTAAGAGAGAGAAAATAGACAAGAGATAAATAAGAACATGCACTCAGGCATTGCAGGATGAATCCATGAGGTTCACCTTGCCCTAAGTCTCTGAGAGAACGCCTAGACTCAACAAGAGGCTCTACTAGTACCACCTGAGGATCTGCACAAGAAGATGTGCAGAAGCATAGTATGAGTATCACCATAGTCGATACCCAGTAAGTATCAAGTCTAACCTCAAAGAAGTAGTGAAGAGGCTATAGGCATCAGGATACTTACAACACAAATATAAATAACAGAGCCTGAAAGTGAAGTAGTAAATATCTTCATGAACAACAAGCGTCAAGATAATAAACAGTCGAAAGATATAAAACATGCTTTTCCAATGCAAAAGATAATCAAAACGCTGCTCAGATATGGTATTTAAAGACGAGATGCTTCAATCAATGGAGTCAACTTTCCTAACTAGCATATATAGGTATATGCTACCGTTAGCATTTACATGAATACTTCTAAATTATCAAGTCGTCTCACAACCCATCATAGCATAAGAGAGTAATACATGAAATAAAAAAGGGCAGGAATAACATTCATTTGGCCCGATGAAATACCCATAGAAAAGCTGCGTTGAGTAAGCAAATATGATCCAGTATAGAATACTCATTTGCATTAGCCCTATCAATAGACCCCTAAATCGATCCAGATCATCCTAAGATAAGTAAATAATCTCCCAAAATCCATAATGACCTTATCAATTAGACATACAATTAGTTGTCTAGCCCTTAATACACTTTCACATTCCGCAACCAAAGGATTAATCCGCCTCCACAAATATCAAATCTATAAACCTCGAGAATACAAAAACCTCCGTACCTGATATCTACCTCCCTCATGTACATGTCTGATACATTGCACATACCTAATTGCTTCATGAGGAATACTCCCATAAACCTTTCGCACAAAAGTAGCAAAAATCTGAAATCCACGGTTACCACCCACACGATCTCTATAGTACTAGTCAAGCCTCCGCAAATCAATATATAATGCATCTTCTGCAACACGCACTCTCCTCGGACGATATAAGATGGTGATAGCATTCTCTTAAACATTTGAAATTCACTATGCTGCCTAAAACTCACGACATTCTCTTTAAAGCTGAACCACAATCTTGTCCATTCCATCTCAATCTTAAACAACTCACTCTATCCATCCTCCCACAACACAAAAATATGAAAATTCCGTTTTCAAGTTTGAATCACGGGTAGGAAACACACTCCATCGACTAGAAAACTTTCACTTAACTCAATCTAGGAGAAAAAATCACAACACACAACGACCTCCCCATACCCGTAGAATATATCAACCTCAAGTCGTGGTCAAATTATCACAACTCTTCGGAATCCATTTCCACATAACTCAGTTATCATAACTAAATCCCTCTACATCAACCAAGTCATGCACACTACCTAAACCCATAAGTGTTACCACAAAACACTTGTACAACCCTATTAAACAAAAGGAACCAATCATCTATATTACCATGCTGATCCAAGCCACTTCTAAATGGACCCAACTTCTTTAGATTACTCATGAGTCGCCTTCACGACAACCCTTCTCTTTCCTAGTTATTATGGACCTCAATCAAAACTCATCTCTAAGTGATCCCAACATGAAACCTCATCGTTCTAAGACTCCTAAGCCACTTTATTCCCTCTTATACACCAGTAGTACCTCAAACTAAGGCTGTATTGTGGTCCGGTCCCGGGCCTAAATGGGCTAAATGGGCCGGGCCAAAAGGTCCTAGGCTCTGTCGGGCCGAGCCCAAGCGGTCCCGGGCTTAACGGTCCTGGAGGGTGGAACCGACCCACTATGGGCCTAAGCCCACATGGTCCCAGGCTAAATGGGTCGGGCCCATGGGCCTAAGTGTTCCGCGCTATTTTGTTTTTTTATCTAAGATAATTTCTTGTAAATTATATTATATAATTGTGACTTAAATCTTCTAATTCAAATTTAAACACAAAAAAATTGTAAAGAAATATTCAAGGGAATGCCTTATAATTTTTATTATTACGACATTAACAAGAAATGGCAATATCTTTCTTAGACTTCCTTCCCTCAATGGAATGAGCACAACAAGGTGCTAATACCACCATTAAAAGGAAAAAAAAACTAATGAAGATGTGCCAAAATACAAGTTACATATTAGTCTACGTATTATCTCTAACAAATTTCATAAATCCTTCAAGGTTCGGAGGAATTTTCGTTGGTCGTGGTGGAAAAGAAGCTTGTTCATCACTGCTTCCGAGCGAAGCAACATCCTCCGCAAGTTCCGCTAGCATTTCTTCATAAGCTTCGTTTATCTCTGGTTGTGATTCAGCAAGTCCAAAATTTCTTCTTTCCGAACGAATCCAATCTCTGAAGAGTACTGATATTTCCAAGCTCTCCCTCACAGACGCTCTATGATCATCGATTTGAAGTCTCGCTTGACTGAAAGCGCTCTCCGATGCCACTGTTGAAACTTGAATACTTAAAATATCTCGAGCCATCCTTGAAAGAATCGGATAGTGTTTTTCTTTGTCCTTCCACCATTCCAAACATCAAAGGAGCTGTCGGGATTCTCTGATTCAATTCCCTACGACAAATAAACTTGAAGCTCATTTAGTTGTGAACTATCACCAATATTATCACCTTGAGAACCCCTGAACTCCGTCCAAGAACTAAGTGCTTTTAGGCCCGCAGTTCTTTTAGATGATTGCGAACTAGACGAAGTAGGAGTTGGAATATTTGGTCTAGCATGATCTAAGGCAAGTTGATAAGCATTATAAATTGGTTTAGCATTTATTTTAATTGAGGCTTTTGCATCTGCAAGTGTAGCAAATTTCTCATCTGAAAGTGATAAAACCTTATAAATATTTGTATACCAAAAGTGAGGACCTCCTAATTTCATGGTAGGATTTAACATGACAGCAACACCAAAAATATGGGGGATAAGGAAAAAATATTTTTTAAACTTATCTTTCATAGAATTAATAGCAAGTTGATAAATTACCCCACCCTCTGAAAATTGAGTAAACAAATCTGCAAGTATTGCAATATAAACTAAACAGCTAGAAATAGTAGAATAATATTGTCCAGATAATTCATTTGTAGCAACATGAAATTGTTCTAAAAAGTCTACAAGAATTTTAACATTAGTCCAATCCTGATTTGTAAGGTGCTCATCATCATCATCATCATCATCACCACCAACACGAGCATTAAACGTTGCGTTTATTGGGTTTCTATATTTATATGCAACAACTAAACTTTCATACATGTAATTCCATCTAGTCGGACAAGGTTTAGGAACCTTTCTTTCTCTAAGGCAAAATTCATCACATTTTTTAAAATATTCTCTAAGTCTACTTCTACGGTTTGAATAAAAAAGGCAATTAAGAGTCATTTTAACCTTTTCAATTTCAACATTTAACATTTTCATAGCATCACCGATGATTAAATGGTAAATATGACAAATACATCTAACACGGAAAATATTACTAAATGTAGGATTTAGTGTAGTTGTAAGCAAGCCTATAGTATTAGTGTTACTAGAAACATTATCCATTGAAACTGACATTATTTTATCTCTAATGCAAAAATATCTACAACTGTGCTAGTAATAAACTTACCTGTGTGACATGAATTAATTATTCTATGAGCAATAATGCGCTTTTGCATTTTCCATTCCTCATCAATCCAATGAGTAGCAACAGTAAGATAATCACAGTCATTACCACTTCTACCAATATCAGTAGTAATAACAACGCGACAATTTATATGAGTAAATAAATAGCGCAAATATTATTCATATTCATGTTTATATTTATAAATATCGCTCTTTACGATTGCGCGAGGCCATCCTTTATAAGTAAGATTAAAAACTCTTCTAATATAATGCACAAAGTGAGGGTTAGAAGGAAAACTATAGGGTAAGCACATAACATTAACCATTTTGCCAATTCTTCACGATCTTTATTTGGATCGTAATATAAACTGCCACCGGTAACAGTGTTAATTCCCGGTTGAACTAGATTTGACCCGGTACTAGGGTTAACCTGAGTACCTACACTTGTCACCTCTTACACAACTTTCATTTGAAGAAATCTAGCTTTATCTTTGGGGTGTGTCTTTATGTGTCTAGTCAAAGTACCCATATCGCTACGGTCTCCAGTAAATTTATGAGCCATCAAAGTCCCACAAGTTTTGCACTTAGCCTTATTTTGATCTCTTAGTTGAATAAAAAAGTACCAAACAAGAGATGTTTCACACCGTCTAGAAGGTTGTCTATTAAAAGTAGGGGTTACTACAGGAGGGTCAGGTGGTCCATCATTTGGATTATTTTTAGTTGGGTTAACAACAGGACTAGTAGGTGTATCATATAAATCCGGTTGCGTTTCATCTAAATCATCATTTTCATCGATAGTTGGATTACCATAAAGAATATTCACGCATTCATCATTTAATAGTTGACCTGGTGCAATATCATAGTAAAATTGACTATCGGTAAATTGAAAATAAGGGTTATCACTATCAAGAATAATAGGTGGAGGAGGACGGGTAACATGTCTGGGTCGGGGAGCTGGGGGAGGAGTAGTAACTTAGCCACTAGATTCACCAATTTTAGATTTTTCCTTACCACCAAATATTTTTCTTCAAAGAAAAGGCCATATTATTATAATTATACAAACTAAAACAAACAAAATTATAATATTAAAACTTAAGAGTTGGAACGAGTTTACCGAATTGACGAATAACTTCTTGAAAATTGTATATCGTTGAAGACTTGAATACTTCAATTCACCAACTTCATAATTTTTCACAAATTGCAATAATAAAGTAAGCAATTATAGAAGAAAATTAGAGAGAGATTGAGAGAGATTGATGATTTTGTGAGTAAAAATAAAAGAATGAGGGGGTATTTATAGTTGAGTATAAGGAAAAAGTGTAATTATAAAAAGTTTGGGGTTAAAACAAAGTTTAGGGGGCAAATGACTATTTTTTAAAAAACCAAACAGCTAAATTGGTAGGCCAACAACTAGTTTTTAAATTTCCAACCGTTGGCCAATTTTAAAATTTTCTTTTTTTTGAAAAATAGCCGTTGGGCCCGGTTGAACCGGCCTAGGTCCGCCAGCCGGTCCCGGGCTCGTGGTCTCTCCATGCTGGACCTACCCACAGTGGGCTCCTAGGACCGCTTGGGATCGGACCATACGGGCCAACCCGTTTAGCCCAAAGCCCATGTGGGCTCGCAGTCCCGGGCTAGGCCCGGACCACAATACAGCCTTACCTCAAACCAAAATACATGCTCTGAAAAGATTTTCTATTAATCATAAGTTGTTTCTTCCATATCTCAAACACTGCCTCGCAGAACCAATGATGCTATATAGAAATACCACAAGTCTCTTCCACAATCTCAACTCCTCAGCCACATGACAAATTCCAAAATCCTTGGGTACCACATAATAAATCTTGAACCCACTAGAACCATCCTCGAGAGTCACCCACTCAGTCCTAATCCGGAATGCTTATCCAAACATGACGAAGGATTTGTGCTCTTTTAGCACATGAATACTCCAAAAGAAACCATAATGTTTTCCCTTTAGACACTACATCCACAAAGGACTATCCAACCTGAGCCATTCCACAAACCTCCGCATAACAACCAGGTGAAATATAACTGTCCTCTAGCAAATTCCTTGCTCGAGTCAATCTCGAAGTCATCCTCTTCAAGCCATAATTAATCGACAAGCACACCGAAATCCAGAACTACAATAACCCCATGCCAATGTGATCCAATCGTTGACAGTAAGCTCCCCCAAACTGCTTTAAGCCACAATCACATAATCCAAGAACTCATAATGACTGTTCCTTCTTAGTTACCATGACCACACACTGTTACTCAGTTGAATTTATCATAATCTTATGTTGCGCTACCATAAGACATCCTAATTATCATCCCAAATGAATTCTCAACCTCGTGACAGTCATGCCGTCTACCTCAAGCGATCCAAACTCACATCATAGCACAAACATTCCATTGGATAGGAGGTAATATTCTTCCTAGCAACCTTATAAGAAATCATACAATCTCTAACCTTCTCACATGAGATAACCCACCTATGTAGCCTCAAATTTTTCTATGACCTTTCCACGAGCACCACCACTATATAATCAACTGATTCTCCAGAGTCTACACTTGTACACATGCCACATGAATCTATTTTATTTTATCAATGAACAACCGAAAGATCCATCAACACATCCAAAACTCAAGATCGTATAGTACACCAAGATGATAATCAAGCATTCACATTCCCTTCATAGATCAATCAAACCCTTCTTGTCAAATTCAAACTCTCCATGATGTCATCACCAAAATGAAATGTGGCTACCCTACTAAAAAGTAAAATGTGGCTCCCCACCATATTCCCCCCTTTTTTTCCAGCTCGAAATTGCCACGTGGACCAGTAAGAAACCGTCATGTCACTAAATTGAAGGCCTAGAAATTCTGCCGTTAGACGTGGGGGCAATTTTATTAATATAATTAACGTCGCGCTTTTTTGGACGGATAGATGAACGAAGGGTATCTGTAAAATCGCAGAGAGCACATCTAAGATTGTATAACGGAAAATATCTCGTCTTTCTCTCTCTAGCTGCGATGAACAGTAGCGACGCAACAGTTCACCGGCCATAACTCCATATTCCGGCAGTGGAAATTCACCAAATTGGTCTCAAAAGAACCCCCTTCTCTTTGCGAATAATCCACAGCTGGTTTCGTCCTCAAATCCATAGCCAATTTTTCCAGATCTTAATTTTCATTTCACGAATACTGTAGCAAGCAGAAATTTTTACTAAATTCATCTGCTTCTTCACGTCAATGGAGCCTTGAAGATCTTCATGGATGCTGCGATCTCTCCCCAGTCTTTGGATGTGGGAGAGGCAATCCAAAACAATCAAGAATCAGTTCCTAATCATAATACCAAGCAGTCTTATGCATCGCATCTACTGTCAAAACAAACTGCCGCAAAATCTTCAAAATCGGAGCTATGTCCAGTTACGTTTGTACATGGAGAACCAACTGTAGAATTCACCATTAAAGAGGTGAATGCTTTCACTATGGAAGAAGGTTTACATCAAGCTGTTGTTCTCAAAGTTTCCTATGGAAAACCAGATATCCAAGAGTCGCGACAACTCATTCCAAAACAGTTTGACATCAAAGGTTACTGCAATGTTGGACAGCTTGAATATCGACATATCCTGGTAAAGTTTGATCTCTTTGAAGATTTCGTTCAAGTTTTGTCAAGGTCTACAGGTTATATTATGTCAAAGGGAGATGAATTCTTCTATAGATCATTCCCATGGACGATGGGATTTAATCTATGTGAAGAAACCTCAAGGGCAGTCGTTTGGATTTCAATGCCTGATCTTGCTGCAAATTTATTTGCAAAGAAATCCTTAATGTCCATAGCTGCAGCAGTAGGTAAGCCTTTAGCTGTGGACAAAGCGACACAAGAACGAACGCGACCAAATACGGCTAGGGTTAAGGTGTTGCTAGACTTACAGGGTAAGCATCCTAAGAAAGTTAGGATTCATATTGTTGATGGAAATTCAGGAAAAACCATTGAACATTATCAGGAGATTGTGTATGATAATCTTCCAAAATATTGTTCATGTTGTAAACATCAAGGGCATGAGGAAAGATCATGTCGTTGGAGGATTGAGAATAGTAAGGAGGATGTAGTTGAGAGGGATGCAGATGCAGTAGAGGATCTGGGCAGTGTTGAGAAATTACAAGGTGATGCTAGGGAATTTCTTAATTCAAAGAGGGTTTTACAACTAAATGGTGAAGCAGAACAACAAAGATCTGAACAGGAGCAGGTAGTGCAAACAATAGGAGGAAAACAAATAGCTACTGTGGACAATTGTAGAATGGTGAATCGTGCAAGTGAAGTTAATACTGCAGGGTTTATAGCAGCAGCACATCGAGTTAATATTGACTCTGAGGATGCAGGGCGAAATGTTGTTTCTAGTGCAATTGTTCTAGTTGCTGAAGCCATTGCTAGATTTACTCAGGACCTGAAGGCCGCAAAAAATACTGTGGTTGATCAAGCTTTAGCTGGAACTTCTAAAGGTTCAGATTTTGAACCTGGGCTGATGGATGACAGTGCTTTAGCTGCAACTGTTTGAGCACTCTTTGCCAATAAGAATCCAGCAGTAACAGTTGCGTCAACTGCTGCAAATTTAATGGAAGCTGCTGATCGAGATGGTGAGTCTGTGAAATTTAAGTCTATGGCAGGTGGTATTAGAGGTGATATGGGCAGAATTCAGATGCTAAACCTCCTGTTAGTGTAACTAAAGATGCGACTTTGAATGATACTGCAATACCATGTCAAACTGGTGCATCTTCTACTTTTTCGAAGTTGGATGATACTGCTGCAGATGATCGTGGAGCTGCTGAAGTTAAAAATTTGAAGGCTACTGTTGCATTGAAGGAGCTAGTGATCGAGATGCTGATGGGGTTGCTGAACCAACAGCTGATCGAGCAACCAATTCCAAGAATCATGCAACAAATGTGTTTGTAGGACAAAAATCTAGAATTGAAGCAGCTATTATACGTTCAAATGTGGGGGCTACTGTTGCATTGAACACAACTGGTTATCGAGCTACTGTGGGGGATCCTAAAATTAATGCTGCAGCTGATATTGTTGGAAGATCATCAGGTCTAATAGCTACAGTCGTACATGTTGAGGGGCAGGTATCGAATACTCCAAGGCAAAAGGCTACAGTTCCATGCAACTCAGATACAAAGAGCAAAAACTGGGCAGTGGTGAATAAATCGACTAACAAGAAGCAAGCTACAAGTGTGCAAAATCAGATTGTTCCATCAAATGTTATTGGGGTCTCAAACTCTTTTGATGCTTTGGTGAATGAGGGTGAGCATGTTACGAAGGAGGCTGAAAATAGGGAGCAACAGATGGATGATGACACACGATCAATAGTTGGAAAAACCAGCTCTACAGGTAGTGGAAAACAACAGATAAATGCAAAGGACATAGGTGCTCGACTTGAGATTGCAACTATTGATAATCACTCTGAGCTAACTAAAATGGTAGAGAATGCCCTGGCAGCTATGCTGACGAACACAACTTCAAAAAATGGGCAACCACAAGCCCCAGGCAGTAACACACAACAACAAACTTTCACAAACACAGGTGATCGGATAATTATTTCGAAGGACATTGTTCTTGTTGATGCGCAAAAGGCAGAAGCACACAACTCCAATACTCCTAAGTTGCATTTTTCCAATCCTAATGTAGAAAATATAATCAAGGATGCCCTGTATGAAATGATGATGAAGCCTACTTTGCTGAAACAACCGTTGGCAACCTTGAACACCTCTGTATATGATATCCCTTCTCAATCTGTGGAGTCGTTTGGGGATTTTGAAGGTGAATCTGGGCAGCTTATGTTGTCAACGGGGAATAACAACGAAGTTATACAAACAAACATGAGGCTTAAGGCTATTAAATCAAAACTGTGGCAAGATCAACGAGAGAAAGATGAAGAGGAGGACTGGGGCGATGGTTTTGCAGGTTACTCAGCTGAAGAAGTTGACGAGGAGGTGGATCAAGAGAGTGCAGTTGAGGAGCTTGACTCTCTAGTTAAGTCAAAGTCTCATGGGAAAATTGCAGCAGTCCCCACGAGCAAATTAAACCTCCATGCTCCTGCATTTGTTTCCAGAATGTATCCTAGTGCTACAATTCCAATTGCCCCAGCTGGAATTTCGCCTCAAGATGTAGCAACATCTTCCAAGCAGCTTACTATAGGTGCTAACAGCAGTTCCCCAACTACAAGTCCAAGTCAAGCTGAAACAGTAGGTACAAGGCAGACTGTTAAAGTTGCACATCCTACAGCTGATCGAGCAAATTCTGGGCAGCAGCAATTGGTGACCACTAAACCAGTTATTTTAGAGGAGGAGAGAAAGCTTTTGGAAGCTATGGTAAGTTCCATACCTGTAAATCCTATTACATCTAGCACATGTCCTGTAGGTAGGAATAACAACAAATTACAACACATTGGACAACAACAAAGTAAGGCAATGGTGGCAACTGGAGAATCTGCCTTGATGTCACTAGATACGATTTAAAATGAACCACAACCTGTGAATTTAGGGAGAGAGTTTTTTGAACAAGGAGAAGAAGAAGCAATGTTACAACAGTGTAGAGCAGAGGCAGCAAGAAAAGGGGATCTATCACCAATGCATAGCGGCAAAGGTAAAAAGACTCATACAAGGAAAAATAGTTGGGACGACAAGGTTAGTGATTTTTTAAATGTTAGGCGACCTCCAATGAGAGTTGCCAAACAAAAGAAGGCCGCCACAACTACATCTACAAAGTCCAATCGTTCAAAAAAGAAGTCATGAATTTTGAATACATCTTGAAGAGCTGGGACAGTGATGAAAAAGAGTTAAAAATTGAAGAAATTACAAGTTCGGACAAGAAGGGACAACACTTTAATTCCTTCATCATTTTATTCTACCATTATATTAGTATTCTCATTTGTAATATCATCACAGAGTATGTTATAAACTCTGTGATGATCATTGAATATTTGGTACTTTCCAGTTCTTATTTTTTTACATGCATGCTAGTAGGTGAAGTTTTTTACGCCTCAATAGGATTAGTAAGGTAAGGTTTAACTCGGTTTGTGTTGCCTTGGTCCAATGCCTTTGGAAAATATCCACACGGCTATGAGATTATATGCCCTCGTGAGACTTTGCCGGCAGCGACACCACGAATCCTCTACATGAGGCTGCCATCATAAGGCAATGTGAGGCGCAAAGGAGTGATTATATAGCCAAGGTATATGGGTAACAATACTGGTGCTATTATCCCCCTTATTTATACTTTTCCTAATTGTTATATTTTTCTTTCTTTTATTAATAAAAAACTAGCCCTAGGCGTTTGCCTAGCGGATTGCCAAAAAAAAAAGTATCTGTAAATCATTTAGAAAACGATAGGAGTAGTTTAGGCCCTTTTCCGCATTCTTAAATGGTATTGGGGGTTAATTGTTGTGTGCGACGGCACAAGATATAAACCACATTTTTATTGCATTCCGTGTAGTTAACCAGGAGTAGGATGTTTTGTGAACCTATTTTTTGAACATTTGTGTCACATAGTTTCTGACAATAATGATGTGTGATTTATTTCTTATAGGAATTTGTCCCTCGTAAATGGCTCTAAAAAGGAAAATTTTATTTTGTGTAGATAGTAGTTGTATGAGGTAACTTTTTTGTCTCACAGTTTTGTGGACCCAGATTTCTGTGGGTCAAGAAGTGTAAGATTGGAGTCCACAAATTTGTGAGATAAAAAAGAGCCTCATACAACGAGTGTAAATTGTATGAGACACAAAATAAAACTTCTCCTTTAAAAATATTATACTGCAGATACGGTTTTACACGTGTCACCTTGCTAAAAATCTGCAAAAAAGGTTCAAGTGCAAAGAGTTTATCAAGCACTATTACTCTATCGCACAATCATATAATACTGCCAAGTTCCTTGACCATTTTCCGTATGTGTGTGATAAATATTGGGTCGTCATTAATTGCCTCGCGCGTGAAGTTGGGTTCTAAAAGTAGAGCGAAACCTTCTTCCCTGGAAAGCGATACGACATATTGACAAAAAACATTGCTGAATCGCTTAATATAATGGTTAAGGACCAAAGGGACTTTTCTATCTTTGGCCTAATCAATGCTGTTATTTGGAAGTTTGCTGAAAAGTACCATGAGAGGTGTACAAATATGAGCAAGATTATCACTCTCTTTGTCCCTTCTGGTGAAAATAATATTAAGAAATATATGATTTTGATGACGTGCTACCCGTGTATCGTTTAGACTTTAGAGACCAACTAGTTCAGCGTCATCGAATATGACCTGGATGTAGTAATTGATCTACAGGTGAACACATGTTCTTGTAGCTGGTTATATTTCAAATAAATATCAAGCCTATGCGCAATAACGAGTCCATTACTCAAATTGTTACTTAACTATCCCAAATTATCTCCTAAAGTCACTTTTCTTTCGTTTGTAACAACAAAGTCACTGAACTATGCATATTATACTCAGAAGGTCACTTAACTAGATTTTTCAAATTTTGAATTGCCAAATACCTATCTTACCCTCTAAATTATAAACATTTATCTTCTTTTTATTTTTTAAAATTTTTTAATAGTATGATTTTTCCTTTTTAATTTACATTATGGACTTACCTATAGAATAAATAAATATTATTTATAAATTAAAAAAATAAAAAGTATTTAAGCATATATAATGCTGGAATAACATAATAATGAGCATAGTAAAAAAAAATTAGAATAAGTTGTTCGTAAATAAAGGTTGTAAAATATATATTCCATGCACGTAATATAAAAATAATTATTTAAATAAAAATATTTTTATAATATACATTATATATTCTTGAAAATTATGCTCAATTATATTATATATATTACATGCACGACTTAACATAGCATATTTTGCCCTATACAGATAGTCCTTGTGCTTTTCGGTGACATAACTTTGTGTCATTGGAAAGTTGGTAGAAACATAATAATATAATAGAGCATAATTTTCAAGAATATATAATGTGTATTATAAAATACCTTTATTTAAATAGTTATTTTTATATTACGTGCATGGAATATATATTTTATAATATTTATTTTCTTTCATTCTGAATTGTGTAAATAAATTTTTATATTTTTGTTGTAAATACTAAAAAGTTTTAAAAATAAAAAAGATAAATATTTATAATTTAGAAGGTAAAATAAGTATTTGGCAATCCAAAATTTGAAAAATCTAGTTGAGTGACCTTCTGAGTGCAATAGACATAGTTCAATGACTTTGTTGTTACAAACAAAAGAAAAATGATTTTAGGAGATAATTTGGGATAATTGAGTGACTATTTGAGTAATTGACTCGCGCAATAACAATGCTGAGATTGAACTTTGGGAAACACTATGGTTCATTCATTTACGAACATTCCTCTCAATTTTATAAGATTCAAACATACTTAGATGTATACTAAGGAACAATTTATCCAATCCCTTCGGAAGAACAATGGGTGGTTCCAGAATCAATTAAGCCGATTAAAAAACTTCCATCCAACGTCGAGCCCAAAAAGGGAGAAAGAAGACTAAGCATTGATGAGGTATTTTAGAAACAGAAACCCGGAAGAAGAGAAAAATTAAATGTTTCATTTGCAAGGAAACTGGCCACAAGAAAATCTCGTGCAAAGTTATAGAATCCAACATGATTTTGCTTTTGTTCTTGTAATAAGCTCTGTCATTTTATTTGTACTGCTACTATAGAACTTTATTGGATTAGCCAATTTGTTCTTTAAGTCTTTTTTCTAACATGTTATTTTATAATCAACCCCCTATTTTGTGTGTTTCAATACTTGTTATTTTTGATCTGCACCTAATTATAGGTTCAATCAACCATTGTGTTGTAATTAACCACTTCATTGATATTATAGACCTTTTTGATTTATTTTATAATTAACCCCTTTTTAGTATATTGTAGAATTTTGTTTTATAATCAACCCCTATATAGGTTTAATCAAACTAACATTTTGTTGTGCTACCACATACGAGTTCATTGACAATCAGTGATTTAATTGCTTATCATCATTCTGATGATGTCCATATCATTGAAGAAGTATTAAGCATGTGTCTAATAAAAGTTTCTTTGGTTTGGTAGCCAACCTTGTTGACTTGATTTGGTTAGGTAGTCAATCTTATTGAATTAGTTTGGTTTGGTAGCCAACCTTGTTAAATTTCTTTGGTTTGGTAGCCAACTTTGTTGAATTGTGAAAAGTGTGTGTAAATTGTCAAATATTGTAGGCTTTAGAGAGTGAAGCTTTGGCTATAAAAGGAGAGCTTCAACTCTCATTTCTTCACACCAACAAAGAGAGAAAGAAAGAGTGAGGTTTCACAGACAGGGTATAAGAAAATAGTCTGTGAGGAAAATAGAGAGTGAGCGATATTATAGTGAGGTGAGAATATCAAAAGAGAGTTATTTCTTTTGAGTGTTGTAGTAGTCTTTGGAGTATTTTACTCGGACCTACAAAGTGTAAAATTCCTTGCTATAGTGATATCAGTTTCTCCTCTCGGGGCCGTGGTTTTTTCCCTTATTAAAAGGGTTTTCCACATAAAAATCTTGGTGTCGTTGTTACTCTTTTATTCTTGTTAATTACCGTATCTTGGTGCTACATTATTATTCCGCTTTTATTACCGTGAATATTATTTTTGTGGGGGTTTATTCCCAACAACTGGTATCAGAGCACAGGTTCTGCTCGTTCACTGAAATACTATTCACTATCGGTAGTACTATACTCGGTGAAAATAAAAATGTCTGGAGTAAAGTACGAGGTATCAAAATTCAACGGAGATAACAGTTTCTCAACATGACAAAGAACGATGAGGGATCTGCTCATCCAACAAGGATTACACAAGGTACTAGATGCTGATACCAAAAAGCCTAATACCATGAAAGCTGAGGCTTGGGCTGACTTGGATGAAAGAGCTGCTAGTGCAATCAGGTTGCACTTATCAGATGATGTGGTAAATAATATCATTGATGAAGACACTGCACGTGGAATTTGGACAAGGTTGGAAAGCCTATACATGTCCAAAACGCAGACAAATAAATTGTACCTAAAGAAGCAGTTATACGCCCTACACATGGGTGAAGGTATGCATTTTTCGTCACATTTAAATGTGTTTAACGGACTAATCACACAGCTTGCCAACCTCGGAGTGAAAATTGAGGAAGAAGATAAAGCCATCTTGCTATTGAACTCGTTGCCATCTTCGTACGATAATTTGGCAACAACCATCCTGCACAGTAAGACTACTATTGAGTTGAAAGATGTCACATCGGCTCTTTTACTCATTGAGAAGATAAGAAAGAAGTCTGAAAATCAAGGACATGCTCTCATCACAGAAGGTAGAGGCAGGAGTTATCAAAAGAGTTCGAACAACTATGGTAGATCCGGAGCTCGTGGGAAGTCAAAGAACTGATCCAAATCAAGAGCCAGAAATTGCTACAACTGTGATCAACCAGGTCACTTCAAAAGAGATTGCTCAATCCAAGGAAGGGCAAAGGTGAAACTAGTGGCCAGAAGAATGACGACAACACAACCGCCATGATGCAAAACAATGATAATGTTGTCCTCTTTATAAATGAGGAAGAGGAATGCATGCACCTGTCAGGTCCAGAGTCGGAATGGGTGGTTGACACAGTGGCATCTTACCATGCCACATCGGTAAGAGATTTTTTATTTTGTAGATATGTAGTAAGTGTTTTGGCACAATGAGAATGGGTAACACAAGTTACTCAAAGATTGCGGGGATTGGTGACATTTGTATCAAGAAAAATGTCGGATGCACATTGGTTCTAAAGGATGTGCGACATGTACCTGATTTGCGGATGAACTTGATCTCGGGAATTACTTTAGACCGAGATGGATACGAGAGCTATTTTGCAAATCAAAAGTGGAGACTCACTAAGGGATCATTGGTGATTGCAAAGGGAGTTGCTCGTAACACGTTGTACAGGACAAATGCAGAAATATGCCAAGGTGAATTGAACGCGGCACAAGATGAGATTTCTGCATATTTGTGGCACAAAAGAATGGGTCATATGAGCGAGAAGGGATTGCAGATTCTTGCCAAGAAATCACTTATTTCTTATGCCAAAGGTACAACGGTAAAACCTTGTGACTACTGTTTATTTGGTAAGCAACATAGAGTCTCATTTCAGACATCGTCTGAAAGAAAATTGAGTATACTTGATTTAGTATATTCTGATATTTGTGGCCCAATGGAAATTGAATCAATAGGCGGTAACAAATATTTTGTTACTTTTATTGATGATGTTTCACGAAAATTATGGGTTTATATTTTGAAAACCAAAGATCAGGTGTTGCAAGTTTTCCAGAAGTTTCATGCTTTAGTAGAAAGGGAGATAGGTCGAAAGCTAAAGCGTCTCCGAAGTGACAATGGAGGTGAGTACACTTCAAGGGAATTTGAAGAGTATTGTTCAAGTCATGGGATCAGACATGAAAAGATAGTTCCTGGAACCCCACAGCACAATGGCATAGCCGAGAGGATGAACCACACCATTGTGGAGAAGGTGAGAAGCATGCTTAGAAAGGCTAAACTGTTACACCCTATGTTTTCGTATGTTAGAGTATCCGTAAGTCAATTGATGTAAGCTCAGAAATGAGATCAACTTTGAAAGTACGTAAAGTAAGTTAATCCTTTTATAATGTATGTTACAAATCTTTATGATCATGAATAACGAGTACCAAAAGGGCCGGAAAGCTTAGGCGCTAAATGAATTAAAGAAAATAAGTTTCGTCGAATGTCGACAAGTTTGGAATGTTATAACCTATACTTTTGGGGTGAGACAAGGGTGATTAACATGATGCTGAGGTTATGTTATGAGTTAGTTTAGTCGTATGATAGTCGTGTGATATATTTTTAAGTCAAGCAAGTTGTGGAACAAAAGTTGGAAAAGGTCATCACAAGTTACATTCAAGAATGAGTTGAAACTTAGGTTAAATGTAGCTGAGCTTTTCTCCCAACATACTTTGAATCAAGGGATGATCTACATATGAAATTGAATACCTATGAGTCTAGTTTTCAAATCATTAAACCGTTTATCAATACGATCTCGGAGTATAGAGATATTCACATTTTTGAGAGACCGCGCAGCTAGTAGGTGACAAGTAGGTGCATCACCTACTTGCCAAAAAGAGAGGCCTCAACTAAGTCGGTCAAAAGGGGAATTTTAAGGGATTATAAACTCAGTTATTTCACCTATATTTCAGACCAAGAAAACCTAATTGAACCCCTGCAACTCCTCCCCAAAAATCCCACACAAACCCTAGGATATTCCGGGTGTTACGACGCGATTCTAGTGCTGAAAAGTCCGGACAGCTTGCTAGTTTCTCTTTCTCCTTCTTGTAGCCGTGTTGAGGAACTTATTTTTGATGAAAAAGGACCAGTATTCGCGTGTTATACTCAGTACAAGGTAAGTTTATGCTTCTCCTTCCATTATCTATGCGTTTGCGAGTTATAACTCGATCGTAAAGAATAGACCTAGCTAGTTTCGAAAGAATGGTATGTTGTTTGTTCTTGTGTAATGGTTGGATGATTGTAACTTATTTATAAGTTGAATTCATGGCCGATTTATTGGATAAGAGGTATAATGATGTACTTTTGGTTGTATTTCCCAATTTGAAAGAAAAGACAAGTCGAAACGTGTTTAAGTAAACTGAAAAATTATTTTTGAGTTGATGAACTTGTGGGAATATTTTTGGGCTGTTTCGTGTTGGTATTGGGTTTTCTCTTTTACTAATGAGTTGAGAGGAGGAAGGTTGTGGAGAAACACCACATAATGACAAGGTTGTTTGTTGGTCGTTCGTCGTAACATTTTCGGGTTGGTTGACACTATTATGGTTGTCGTGTTGTGTATGAAGTGATAGGGGTATGTTGGGCTGTTTGTGATTGTTTTGACTAGTGTGAAGTCATATATATAGGGTAGGTTCTGTTAATTTCATTGTAAAATAGGTTGTGGTCAATACATAATAGTTACGACGCTTAAACGATAACGAGAGTGTCATTTCTCTTATTGTAGTCTAAGGAGCCGTGAAATTTCATAGCTTGAGGTTGGGAAGAATATACAAGGTATGTTAAGGCACTTATTTCTTTCTTTTGGCATGATCTAAAGTGACATGAACATAAACGGTACTCTAATTCATAACGGATCTACTCCTAGAAACTAAGGTTGTCCATGTTGTTCTTTCCTTATAAAGTTATTCTAAACAAGTGTGTATGATCCTTAAATCCCACTAAGGTTCATATTGATGGTAGGGATGTCCATAATGTTAATCGAATGTGCAATGACCTTACATCACTCCGAAAAGGTTAGAACGTGATTCCATGAGTCGAGCATGTATTATATATATGTATCTATTTTACTCTACCGAGCCGCACTATAGTCGGCCGAGTATGGCACCTATTATGTAACCACTGATCAGTTGGGTTTACCGAGATCCACGTGGCCTGGTACGATTTTACCGAGCCTTATTATGGCCGGGTACGTTTTTACCGAGTCCTCTTTGAGGCCGGGTACGATATGATGATGATGATGCATACAGAGGCAAATGTTTTTAAAAAGTTCATGTATATATATGTATTATGCATTTCATGTCAGTATCCCCCAGAGGCACTCAGATGTTACATGTTGTATGTCCTCTATCTCTCTTTACATCACTGTTCTTGTTTATGCTTTCCTGCCTTACATACTCGGTACTTTATTCGTACTGACATCCCTTTTGCCTGGGGATGCTGCGTGTCATGCCCGCAGGTCCCGATTGATAGATTGACAGTCCTCCTAGTAGGCTATCAGCTCAGCGAAGGTGTTGGTGCACTCCACTTGCTTCGGAGTTGCCTAGTTGGTCAGTATGCTTTGGATATATATTGATTGGTATGGCGGGGCCCTGTCCCGATCTTTATAATTTTATGTACTCTTAGAGGCTTGTAGACAGATGTCAGGTGTAGGGACACTTGTATGGCCTTGTCGGCCTATGTTTTGAGTTTACAAATGGTCATGTCGGCCTTATAGGCCCGTATGTTACATATATAAGTTTGTATATCATTTTGGGTCTTCATATATTAAGTATTCCCTTATGTTTTATTCTTGTTATCTCATGACCGATTTTCTGGCTCATTTACTCATGATAGTATGATAAGAAAGATATGTTACGTTGGTAGTCGGTTGAGTAAAGCACCGGGTGCCCATCGCGGCCCTCTGATTCGGGTCGTGACAAAAGTGGTATCAGAGCAGTTCTGTCCTAGGGATTCTACAAGCCGTGTCTAGTAGAGTCTTGTTTATGGGTGTGTAGTGCACCACACTTATAAGTAGGAGGCTACAGAGCATTTAGGACTGTCACTCTTTCTTCTTATTCTAGATCATATGGTAGAGCTCTGTTGTAAGAATTCAAACTCCTAAATTCGACTTTAGTCGTAATACAACGATACTTACATTTAAAAAGATGGTTGGTAAAAGATTGCATGTGGCTGTGAAAGAGTTGAGTTAGAGGAGCTCGATTTTGCATGATGCATATGATGGGTAAATATAAGGTCTTCAGTAGATCATGTGTGTACTAAGAAGTGTAAGCTTCTCGATAAGGAGCCTTAAGGCAAAGAATATCTATCTACCCCTAAAGGCAATGAAAGATTCAAAAGATAGATACAAGCTTCAACAAGTAAAAGGAGCAAGATGGGAAGGGTACAAGGCACCTAGTTAATAAAGATTATCGGTATTTTCATCTCCGGCAGAAAAATATAAGCATTGTAAGTTACCCTCAACAGTAACAGAGGTATGTATAATTGACCATACCCATATCAGTTATACCCTATTGGGGGCTAACATGTGTAGATTAAGAAAATGATGAGATATCAGGATCCGGTTGGGGTTAGGATAACCCATAATGGTGAATTGATTGTTTGTGTTAGTTGACAATTTCTGAAGGATAATGCAAATGTGCTAATAAATCTCCTTGTGAGATACCTAGACGACGCACTCTAAAATAGTACAGCTAGATATGAGTACTATAAAGATAGTCACTGGAAGCCTTGAAGGGATAAATATTACCTTAGCATGGCTCGTGTCCCTAGGAGAGAGAATTTTAGGCATCCCGAAGAGCCAATGAGATGAAACAAGGGGAGCTAAAAGCAAAAGAATGTCTTGTTGATGTTTTCAGAATAAAGTGATAGACATAAATGTTAGTAGGAAAATAAGAATAGAGTTAATGAAGAATTATGAGTAAGATGTCCACATGGATGACAACGGTGGAAAAAAAAATGATGATGAAAATGACAGAATTATAGAGTCTATAGTTAAGTGAAGGAAAATGATGAGAGGTGACAGGCCTTGAAACAACAAAGGAGTATAGGCCATAAAGTCATATCTTCTTTTTGAGAAATAAGTTCGCAACTCTAACGCGATTACCAGCAGGAAAAGATATACCCCAAAGTAGTAGAAATCAGTATGGGTTGGTAAACAAGATAAACTAAACGTGAACTAGGTACTAAATGGTATGATAATAATCGGCATCATGAGAATTTCAGAGGTTGCGTTCCGACGATAATAGAATGGATGACAAAAGAATGCCCTTTAATGGTCATTCAGGAAGTCGCTTCCCTAAAGCAAGCAATATGAGAAAAGTTATGCTTAAGGGACTATGTGCTCCAGTTACACTAAGTGTCATCCTCGCGAGCAAGGAATTTTACTATCCTTGGTACAAAAAGCATTACCACAAGGCGAGTAAGGGTAATCGATGATATGAAAAGATGTCAAATATATAGAGGTAAAATATCTATAGGTAGATCGTCGTAGCTCCAGCTCTTAGTACTCCTCTAAAGGGGGGAATATGGAGTGATGTGGCATGAAGTCAGAATTTAGTGGTTCTACTAATCATGGAGTGGTAGAAGAATAATGCGGTAATGTGAAAAAGGGATGAGATTGTACTTATTCAAAGCCTACAGATATGCTACGATATCAGTGCATTATACAAACACGACGTCAAGGAAAGGAAGTAAGGGTTCCTACCCGAAATGTCATTGATAGATCAGAGGCCAGTACATGAGGTAAGTTAAAACAAAGGAAATAACCCAAGAAAGATTACGTGGAAAATTAATGTGAGGATAGGCCAACGAGTATTTGGGATTTGATTAAGGACTCGCAAATATGACATCATAAACCTTGAGAAATGCTCAGATAAGAGTTGGGGTATTTAAAGGTATTGTATAAGTATTACAGGAATAATGGAGGGTGCCACTAAGGAGATAATCAAAATCTGATTTTACAAGTAATCCTACGAGCACAACGACATGGAGGTATGTAAGTAAAGATGTTTGTAGGCAAGTAAGAATATCAAAAAATTCCTTCGAGTATACAGTATAACAAGATCACAACTTTACAAGATCCAAAAGGTCTCCTAAGTACTACCACGAAAGACTAGCTGAGGAAATAAGGAAGAAGGTTTCCACCTAAGCATAGTGACCTAAAAAGGAAATGATCTTTGATCTTGTAACATCAGTCTCACTATAATATTGCATGCACTCCATAAGAAAGTGACACCTATCATGGCTAATGAACAGAAAAAAGGAAAAAAAACATCAAAGGTGATACTTGAGAGCATACGAGTTACAGGGAATTCCAGTGTTCGTGGGCACTATGATAAGCCAAGTATCCATGTAGCAAGTGGCAGAACGACCAGAAAAAGTAATTATTTACATTTAAATACAACTAAGAATGCGCAAAAGGAAATCTAAGGTGCTAGCAAGTTAAAGGAAGGTTCTGAGAAGAATAAATAAATATGTGTAGGTCGCAAGAGAAAGTATAGTAGAGTGAAAAGATTTTGGGTAGATGTGAGTAAGAGTGAGAAAAGGTGAGTTAGAAGCTGATAAGAATAGGTAAGACCTCGGTATTAAGCCCATCAAACAAGAGAGATGATGGTTTATATATGTTATAAAAGGCTCAGTATAGCTTGAATTAACACGGGGGAGTTTAAGACTAGGAGCATTTAAAAGAGATGGAATGCTCCTCTGGTCATAATGTAAGGGTGTAACAGTGGCAAATTATAAAAGGATTATATATAGGCCTTCATTTGAGTAATGATTCAAAGAGAAGAGATTTCATGGATGGCACAGGACTAGGATACCCCCATAAGACGAATCACATTGGGATGCTATGAAATACGGTTATTGAAGTATAGTATTGTCCCTAGGTGGATTAGGAAAACCACTTCAAATGTTCCTCGATGAGACGTGAGACTTGTGACAATGTATTACGTAAGAGGTTTCAAGTTATCAGTGGTGGATTATAGATTAACATTAAGGTAAATCAATAATAGATGGATAAAGATTCCAAAGCATGAGAGGAGATTATGATGTCATTCTTTAGATGAACAGTAATAAGGATTATACATATAGGATAAGCGGTGAGAGAGTAACCTGGAGTTGGGTGGCAGACCTCGATAATAGTAAATAGAAGTAAGAGTTATTGTATAATATGACCTACCTAGTTGTATTAAAGCCATAAGCATAGATAACTGAGGCTATGAAACAAGATATAGCAAAAGTCGTAAGTTTAACAAAGTACCGAGTGAAGAACTTCAGTATACTCATAGATGCCCAGACGGACAACATATCAAGCTTTGTATATGTTTACAACGTGCTACCAAGAGATTGGATAAAAGCTGAAGAAAAAAAAAGAGTCGCATAGGCTCACATACAAGGAAAAAGTCGTACAGGCTGCATGACAAAAAAGAGCAACAGTTACGAGATTGGAAGGGGTCCGACCACAAGACATGGTATGAGAAGGAGGACTAAAGGGGGAATACCCTAGACTTTGGATTTATTCAAAGAATAGTTGTCTACATGGCTAGAAGAGTATTAAAGTGTTCACAAGAGCTATGGGTTATGAAAATGATAAGTGGATCAGTCAACATTCGAGGACGAATGTTCCAAAGGGGGGAATGATGTTACACCCTATGTTTTCTTATGTTAGAGTATCCGTAAGTCAATTGATGTAAGCTCAGAAATGAGATAAACGTTGAAAGTACGTAAAGTAAGTTAATCCTTTTATAATGGAGGTTAAAAATTTTTATGATCATGAATAACGAGTATCAAAAGGGTTGGAAAGCTTAGGCGCTAAATGAATTAAAGAAAATAAGTTTTGTCGAATGTCGACAAGTTTGGAATGTTATAACCTATACTTTTGGGGTGAGACAAGGGTGATTAACATGATGATGAGGTTATATTATGAGTTAGTTTAGTCGTATGATAGTCTTGTGATATGTTTTTAAGTCAAGGAAGTTGTGGAACAAAAGTTGGAAAAGGTCATCACAAGTTACATTCAAAAATGAGTTGAAACTTAGGTTAAATGTAGCTGAGTTTTTCTCCCAACATACTTTGAATCAAGGGATGATCTACATATGAAATTGAAGATCTATGAGTCTAGTTTTCAACTCATTAAACCGTTTATCAATACGATCTCGGAGTATAGAGATATTCGTATTTTCGCGAGACCGCGCAGCTAGTAGGTGACAAGTAGGTGCATCACCTACTTGCCAAAAAGAGAGGTCACCTATCTTTCAGACTAAGAAAACCTAATTGAACCCCTGCAACTTTTCCCCAAAAATCCCACACAAACCCTAGGGATTCCTGGTGTTACGATGCGATTCTAATGCTGAAAAAATCCGGACAGCTTGCTAGTTTCTCTTTCTCCTTCTTGTAGCCGTGTTGAGGAACTTATTTTTGATGAAAAAGGACCAGGTTTCGCGGGTTATACTCAGTACAAGGTAAGTTTATGCTTCTCCTTCCATTATCTATGCGTTTGCGAGTTGTAACTCGATCGTAAAGAGTAGACCTAGCTAATTTCGAAAGAATGGTATGTTGTTTGTTCTTGTGTAATGGTTGGATGGTTGTAAACTTATTTATAAGTTGAATTCATGGCCGGTTTATTGGATAAGAGGTATAATGATGTACTTTTGATTGTATTTCCCAATTTGAAAGAAAAGACAAGTCGAAACGTGTTTAAGTAAACTGAAAAATTATTTTTGAGTTGATGAACTTGTTGGAATATTTTTGGGCTGTTTCGTGTTGGTATTGGGTTGTCTCTTTTACTAATGAGTTGAGAGGAGGAAGGTTGTGGAGAAACACCACATAATGACAAGGTTGTTTGTTGGTCGTTCGTCGTAACATTTTCGGGTTGGTTGACACTATTATGGTTGTCGTGTTGTGTATGAAGTGATAGGGGTATGTTGGGCTGTTTGTGATTGTTTTGACTAGTGTGAAGTCATATATATAGGGGAGGTTCTGTCCGTTTTATTGTAAAATAGGTTGTGGTCGATACATAATAGGTACGACGCTTAAACGATAACGAGAGTGTCATTTCTCTTATTGTAAACTAAGGAGCCGTGAAATTGCATAGCTTGAGGTTGGGAAGAATATACAAGGTATGTTAAGGCACTTATTTCTTTCTTTTGGCATGATCTAAAGTGACATAAACATTAATGGTACGCTAATTCATAACGGAAATACTCCTAGAAACTAAGGTTATCCATGTTGTTCTTTCCTTAAAAAGTTATTCTAAACAAGTGTGTATGATCCTTAAATCCCACTAAGGTTCATATTGATGGTAGGGATGTCCATAATGTTAATCGAAGGTGCAATGACCTTACATCACTCCGAAAAGGTTAGAACGTGATTCCATGAGTCGAGCATGTATTATATATATGTATCTATTTTACTCTACCGAGCCGCGCTATAGTCGGCCGGGTATGGCACCTATTGTGCAACCACTGATCAGTTGGGTTTACCGAGCTCCACGTGGCCGGGTACGATTCTACCGAGCCTTATGATGGCCGGGTACGTTTTTACCGAGTCCTCTTTGAGGCCGGGTACGATATATGATGATGATGATGCCCACAGAGGCGAATGTTTTTAAAAAGTTCATGTATATATATGTATTATGCATTTCATGTCAGTAGCCCCCAGAGGCACTCAGATGTTACAGGTTGTATCTCCTCTATCTCTCTTTACATTACTGTTCTTGTTTATGTTTTCCTGCCTTACATACTCGATACTTTATTCGTACTGACATCCCTTTTGCCTGGGGATGCTGCGTGTCATGCCCGCAGGTCCCGATTGATAGGTTGACAGTCCTCCTAATAGGCTATCAGCTCAGCGAAGGTGTTGGTGCACTCCACTTGCTCCGTAGTTGCCTAGTTGGTCAGTATGCTTTGGATATATATTGATTGGTATGGCGGGGCCCTGTCCCGATCTTTATGATTTTATGTACTCTTAGAGGCTTGTAGACAGATGTCAGGTGTAGGGACACTTGTATGGCCTTGTCGGCCTATGTTTTGAGTTTACAAATGGTTATGTCGGCCTTATAGGCCCGTATGTCACATATATAAGTTTGTATATCATTTTGGGTCTTCATATGTTGAGTATTCCCTTATGTTTTATTCTTGTTATCTCATGAACGGTTTTCTGGCTCATTTACTCATGATAGTATGATAAGAAAGATATGTTACATTGGTACTCGGTTGAGTAAAGCACCGGGTGCCTGTCGCGGCCCTCTGATTCGGGTTGTGACATAAACTGCCTAAGTCATTATGGGGTGAAGCAGTTCAGACAACCTATTACCTGATTAATAGGAGTCCATCAGTTCCGTTGGCGTTTGACATTCCAGAGAGAGTTTGGACCAACAAGGAGGTGTCTTACTCGCATCTGAAGGTGTTCGATTGCAGAGCTTTTGCACATGTACCGGAAGAGCAGAGAACAAAGCTGGATGATAAATCTGTTCCATGCATATTTTTAGGATATAGAGATGAAGAGCTCGGGTATAGATTTTGGGATCCTGTAAAGAAGAGGGTCATCGGAAGCAGAGATGTAGTCTTCCGAGAAAGTGAAGTTGGAACTGCTGCCGATATGTCAGAAAAGGCGAAGAATGGTATAATTCCTAACCTTGTTACTATTCCTTCTACTTCTAACAATCCCAAAAGTGCAGACCAACAAGGTTGCCGAGCAGGGGGAGCAACCTGGTGAGGTTATTGAGCAGGGGGAGCACCTTGATGAAGGTGTAGAGGAAGTGAAGCACCCCACTCAGGGAGAAGAACAACCTCAACCTCTGAGGAGATCAGAGAGGCCAAGGGAAGAGTCATGCATGTACCCTTCCATAGAGTATGTCCTCATCAGTTATGAGGGGGAGCCAGAAAGTCTTAAGGAGGTGCTGTCCCATCCAGAAAAGAACCAGTGGATGAAAGCTATGCAAGAAGAGATGGAATCTCTACAGAAAAATGGCACGTACAAGCTGGTTGAACTTCCAAAGGGTAAAAGACCACTCAAATGCAAATGGGTCTTTAAATTCAAGAAAGATGGAAATGGCAAGCTGGTCAGATACAAAGCTCGATTAGTGGTTAAAGGCTTCAAACAAAAGAAAGGTATTAATTTTGATGAAATTTTCTCACCTGTTGTCAAAATGACTTCTATTCAAACAATTTTGAGCTTAGCAGCTAGTCTAGATCTTGAAGTGGAGCAGTTGGATGTGAAAGCTGCATTTCTTCATGGAGATTTGGAAGAAGAGATTTATATGGAGCAGCCAGAAGGATTTGAAGTGGCTGTAAAGAAACACATGGTTTGCAAATTGAATAAGAGTCTTTATGGATTGAAGCAGACACCAAGGCAATGGTACTTGAAGTTTGACTCATTCATGAAAAGTCAAACATACCTAAAGACCTATTCTGATCCATGTGTATACTTCAAAAGATTTTCTAAGAATAACTTTATTATATTGTTGTTGTATGTGGATGACATGTTAATTGTAGGAAAAGACAAGGGGTTGATAGCAAAGTTGACGGGAAATCTGTCCAAGTCATTTGATATGCAGGACTTGGGCCCAGCACAACAAATTCTAGGGATGAAGATAGTTCGAGAGAGAACAAGTAGAAAGTTGTGGCTATCTCAGGAAAAGTACATTGAACGTGTACTAGAACGCTTCAACATGAAAAATGCTAAGCCAGTCAGCACACCTCTTGCTAGTCATCTAAAGTTGAGCAAAAAGATGTGTCCTACAATAGTGGAAGAGAAAGGGAACCTGGCTAGAGTTCCTTATTCTTCAGCAGTCGGAAGCTTGATGTATGCAATGGTATGTGCTAGACCTGATATTGCTCACGCAGTTGGTGTTGTTAGCAGGTTTCTTGAAAATCCTGGAAAGGAACATTGGGAAGCAGTCAAGTGGATACTCAGGTACCTGAGAAGTACCACGGGAGATTGTTTGTACTTTGGAGGATCTGATCCAACCTTGAAGGGCTATACAGATGCTGATATGGCAGGTGACATTGACAACAGAAAATCCACTACTGGATATTTGTTTATATTTTCAGGGGGAGCTATATCATGGCAGTCTAAGTTGCAGAAGTGTGTTGCACTTTCAACAACTGAAGCAAAGTACATTGCCGCTACAGAAACTGGCAAGGAGATGGTATGGCTCAAACGGTTCCTTCAAGAGATTAGATTGCATCAGAAGGAGTATGTCGTCTATTGTGACAGTCAAAGTGCAATAGACCTTAGCAAGAACTCTATGTACCATACAAGGACCAAACACATTGATGTGAGATATCATTGGATTCGAGAAATGGTAGATGATGAATCTCTAAAAGTCTTGAAGATTTCTACAAGTGAGAATCCCGCAGATATGATGACCAAGGTGGTATCAAGGAACAAGTTCGAGCTATGCAAAGAACTTGTCGGCATGCACTCAAACTAGAAGACAGTGCTACCTCCTCTAGATGAATGAGACTGGAGGGGGAGATTGATGATGTCCATCTCATTGAAGAAGTATTAAGCATGTGCCTAATAAAAATTTCTTTGGTTTGGTAGCCAACCTTGTTGACTTGGTTTGGTGAGGTAGCCAATCTTGTTGAATTAGTTTGGTTTGGTAGCCAACCTTGTTGAATTTCTTTGGTTTGATAGCCAACTTTGTTGAATTGTGAAAAGTGTGTGTAAATTGTCAAATATTGTAGGCTTTAGAGAGTGAAGCTTTGGCTATAAAAGGAGAGCTTCAACTCTCATTTCTTCACACCAACAAAGAGAGAAAGAAAGAGTGAAGTTTCACAGACAGAGTATAACAAAATAGTCTGTGAGGAAAATAGAGAGTGAGCGATATTATAGTGAGGTGGGAATATCAAAAGAGGGTTATTTCTTTTGAGTGTTGTAGTGGTCTTTGGAGTATTTTACTCGGACCTACGAAGTGTAAAATTCCTTACTATAGTGATATCACTTTCTCCTCTCGGGGTTGTGGTTTTTTCCCTTATTAAAAGGGTTTTCCACGTAAAAATCTTGGTGTCGTTGTTACTCTTTTATTCTTGTTAATTCCCGTATCTTGGTACTACATTATTATTCCGTTTTTATTACCGTGAATATTATTTCTGTCGGGGTTTATTCCGAACACATTCATTATGAACATGCGTTAATGCCTACACGCTTGGTCAGTTATCTAATTAATTGAAATTCATTAAATATGACAATTCAAAGCAGGCTTTCGAATCTTAAAAACACCAACATTCATGTTATTTACGAGAATCAATGCGAAAAATCATATGAAAAATGCCAATAGTCATGTCATTGGCCTATAAATACAATGGTGAAGTATACTCTACAAATTAACTCGAAAATTAATTAATCTATTTTTATCCGTTTAAACAATCATCATAATATAATACCTCCAAGACTAAGGCCCACCCTAGACGCAATCTTCATTAGGAAGTCCATATTCAGGAAGATAGGGTTCGAAGGAGAGGAACATATATGTCGGATTGCCCGCATGCTACGTGCGCTCATGCGTAGGGCAGGCGCAAACTTTGACAACTATGTTGGCCCTCCAAATTCCCGTCTGGGCGATCCTTCTTCCTCTGCTGTTTGATTTTTTTTTCCTTTTTATGTAAGGAAAAATATTTCCTATTCAAATGCGTATAATGAAAGTGTATTTATTTTACTTCTTGTCCTTTCTTTGTTTATTTTTTTTATTGTGTCTTCTTTTATTTGAACAAGAATCTGGTTAAAAGAATGAACTTATCAAAAAATAAGAAGAAGATAACAAATAAGTCCAAACTCATATCTTTTATTAAAGGTCTCACAAAAATGTATAGTCACGAGCAAATCTGAAAAAAGAAGAAAACAAACACTTGTGATAATCAAGACCATAACCATGGGAGCAGTCAAAAACTCTAGGCACCAAATCTAGTTGGTTGAATTATGAGAATTTGATTTTTACCTAAACCTCGTACTTGTGACTAGCAACCAAACTCGATGCACTAGAAGATACAAAAACTACACGCACCGGCGGATCGAGTGATAGATTGGTTGCCTTCTAGTACGACAAGCCTAGTTGAGACTAGTGGTAGATGATAATGCGAATTTGATTTTTCTTTGTGTATGTTGGGGAGGAACTCGATTGAATGAACTAACATAACTAAAAGTTTATAAAGATTTTTGTTTACCTCGAAAATACGAGTAACAATTAAATTTGATTAGTGGTTTTAAAGATTGTGATTTAGTTCAATACCAATTAATAATCAAGAAATATGAGGTAGAGATGAAAGAAAGAAGTGAATCAAACTAATGTTACTTAGCATCGGTGACCCCCAACTTAGTGACCTCGAGATGGCTTAGGACAGTGGGAACAATTAAGTAATAATAATAAAGTAAGAACAATGGAGCTAAAAGACAATGCTGATGAACAGTAGGCAAAAAGGGAGAGAGTATATTCTTTTCTCAGTGATGATAAAATGTCTTACAAATGATTGGCGTCCTCTTTATATAATAGGGGAGCCCTAAATAAGAAATATTTCTATTTACAGTAAGGAATATTCTCGGTACAACTGTCTAATCGCCTAGTACGGAATCGTACAATCATATTCCGGGATTTGCGCCGTGACTTTGGGGACGTGGCAGGAATCTAACGTGTTCTGGTACAAATCCATAATGGTACTATTTCGAGGTCGAGCACACTTGACCTCGGTATGCATCATGCTCCACCTTCGAACTCGGGTCTGGTTCCTCGAGCTCGAACTTGGTCTTACTCGGACTCAGATTTCGGATGACCTCTCAAGTATATAGATCGAAGGCATTCGATCTGGACCATATACAGATAGTCCCCGCGATCTGAGAGTCAGATGATAAGAAACGATTTGAACCTCGATTTTCTCGAACCTCTTATGATGACCTCATGCACGTTACATAGGCGCTTGAAATAATAGGAACTGTCATGTCAGCGCGCTTCCCCAAAACGTCAAATGCGCTCCAGTACTAGTCGGCCACTTGCGCTGCCGATCCGTCACCGCCTTTCTATAAATAAGAGGCTACTCTGTTGAACTAAGAACTGTACTTTTTTCATCTTCATCTACTTTTGATCTTTTTCCTTCTTTGCTTCCTTCTTTAATCATCTATTTCCATGGTTCGAACTTGCGATCACAAGGTCATATGACATCAACTTTACCAGTTATACCAAGACTCCCTTTTCCAAAGCTTCGATTCGAAACAACGAGAGAAGGGAGCCGAATCCTTCCCGCACCAGAAAATATGTGAACTTTACACTACTGCTCATCTCTCTTAACTTCAACCTGGTGTAGCACTTCATTCCTTTTGCTTTCCATGGAATGAGGTGGCACTACCATCTACTAACTTTTGTACCCTAAACCGGAACAATGTTCCAAGGACGAACATCCTTGGATCGTTGCTAGTGCATCTTGCAACCTTTTTGGTTTTTCTTGCGATAGAAGGTGAAGCTACATCTTCTGATCTTCTCTTCTAGTCTTTTTCTTTTGCTGTTCTTTTTTAACGGATTATGGCCCAAAATTTCAACAGAAGCACTTGCTCGAACTCGAGATAAGACGATAAGAAATGACTTGAGGCCCGATCTCCTCGATGTCTCGATCATGATGTCGATCTTGTGATATCAGCGTTTGAAGTGGTTGAAAGGTTGCGTCTACACAGTTTCCAAGGCCATTAATTAGGGGCGGCTGACGATCGGCCTTTTGGTTTCCCCAATACGCTTAAGTGACTTTTATAAATATGCTAACTTCACAATTTTGCAAACTTTACTTCTCAATTCGTTGCCAAATCTTGCTAGTTCTTTCAATTTCCATAAAACCGTACTTTTCCCCATTTGTTCTTTACTCCATCAGCAACCTTTTCTTCTTTACTTGAAATACAATGGCTAAAACATCCCAAACCGTTCCCCAATAAGAAAAAACCTCTTTGTTATCATGGCCATCCCGAAGTAAACCGGTGGTGCCGCTTCACGTCAAGGAGTGTATTCCCTCACCATGTGAAATAAAATCCGATTTTAAAATTGAAAAATCCGTATCAACACCAGGCCGATGTGAGCCCATGTCTCGATATATATCTGTTTGATAACCAAGGATGAGCTTAAGCAGGTAAAGAAGGATTGCAACTGGGATGACAAAGATGTAGTCATTCCTTCCCCAGAAGAGGACATTACTACCCATAAAGCGGGGTACTTAAGCGTGTACACCTACCCATTCATGCTGGGCCGGTAAATCCAGCTCTGGGTCCCATAGACCCAGTTATTCTCGACTTTTGCCAATGATACCAAGTGATGCTTGGCCAGTACTACCCTTCATTCTGGCGGATTATTCATATGATCAGATTTTTCTCGAGCCAGGTCGAGGGGATGCCTTTCACCCTCGACCATCTAATCAGTCCGTGTAGACCTCGACTATACCGAGGTGGTTTGATAAAACTACAATGCCGATCCTTAAAATCTCTCTTCTCCAGCATCGACAAGGACAAATATCAAGGGTGGATAAGCCGCTTTGTTCGAGTCAGGACCTCTAACCTGATTCCTGCTGAGAGGATTCCATTCCTTGAGGAATGGAATATGAAACGTAAATAACTTTATACCTTGCTTCCTTTTTCTTTCCTGGTTTTTTCTTTTTATTGATATATTCCCTATCCGATGGTGTAGCTGTTGCTTGGTTTCCTGGAGTGGTCTAAGACCTCGAGGGTTGGGTCCGCCAACTGGCCTCTACTTCTTCATATGCGGAGCATTGCTGGCGCGATTTATCCAAGGGCCAATGGGAGGTAATAAACCACGGTGAGTTTTCTTGTTTACTTACTTGTGTTCCTTAATGCAATACTTACTTCATCTTTTATGCAGGTCTTGGGGAAGCTATAGAAATGCGGCTGCCCCCACCTGGTGAAGAAGAGATCTCAAAGCCTCCCAAAGAAAAGAAAAGAAAGAGGGGATCATCTGAAAATAGCTCAAGGCAAAAGAAAAGCAAAGCTCGAAAGCCCAAGGCTAACACCGTGGCCCTATCTTCGAAAATGGCTCAACACCTTTGGGACCAAGAGGAAGAGGAAGAGGAAGAGGAAGAGGAAGAGGAAGAGGAAGAGGAAGAGGATGATGAATGCCTCTTGGTAGCTCGGGAAAGAGGAAGCTTTGACGCTCCGAAGATCGATGAACCAACGTTGACGGAGGCGGTTCAATCTCGAACTGAAGAAATTTTAGAGGGGAGCTCGATAAAGTCCCCGAACTATCAGGCAGAAAAGGTGCACCTTTTCCCCGGGGACTTTTGGTGAATGAGCTCAAAGAGCCTAACTCCGAGGCTTTTCAAAGACAGGATAATACCCCAAGTGAGTCACTTGGGGTAATCAACATAGATGACTCGCCGCAGGGCCCAGTGTTTTCTAAAGGGCAACTCCGAGATGCCCAGGATATGGAGACTCCTGATGTGGCAGTCACTCATGAAGAGAATGATATTTTTCGAGAGTGTCTCACGGTAAATGAAGAATTCCCCGATCCCGATTCCTCGTTTACTCTTGAGGAAGCTGAGAAGCTCTTCAAACAAGTAAGTTTTGTCTTTCCTTATTTCGGGTTTTATCTCCATCTTTCTGATTCTGACCTTCTTTTCTTGTGAGAAAGACGTGTCACTCCACCGACGAGCATTCGCCAAATCTCAGACTGAGCTTTCCCGATACGAAGTCGAGCTTAAGAAAGTTTTAGAATAGAGGGACAGTCTTAAAATATTCTATGTTAAGAAAGATGGGGAGATCATCGATCTACGAGTTGAATTGACGAAGGCTTGTGAAGAATGGACGGAGTTCATTGAAAAGGTAATATAGTCTTCAAGGATATGTTATGTACTTATTTGTTTTGATGACTAATACTTTTAATTTTGTAGTTTCATCAGAATGGCAAATTAGTGTTGTAGTTTTGGGAGGAGCTTAAGATGAAGGAGGCCGAGACCTTGGGGTGGAGGCAATGTATGGACAATCTTGTCTATGAGAAGGAAACTCTTCGAGGGCAGCTGGCTTCACTCGAACGCTAGCTTTAAAGTGTGAAGGAGGAGAGCCTAGCTCGATGCCGTGAAATCAAAGAGCTTAAAGCTAGATCCGCTGTTGAGTTGGCCAAGGCCAAATCTGACGCTGAGGCAATTATGTCTTCGTACCGAACCGATGCCGAAGCAGCTAATGCTCGGGCAAAGGAGATCTCTTCTGCAATAGAAGTCAATCTATCAAGTGCACTTGACCATGCTAGGCAACAATCCCGGAGGGTAACCCTCGAGGAGGTACATGCTCGCGACTTCGATCTCTCAGGGCAAAGATTTTGGAAGAGGAGGCTACCGCTCTTCTTTCTGATGAGGATGATTTAGCCAGTGGCTCTGAGAGTGGAGGAGACGAAGATGAAGTCCCCGAGAGTGAGGCTCTCAAAAGTGCGGCTCCTGAAGATGCCGTTGCCGAAGATATGACTCCGAAGTAGTTTTGGGTTTCCTTATTTTGTTTTTGTGCAATTATCCCTTGTGTAAATATCTCCTGTAATCATCTTTTGGAAATACAAGGGGAACTTTTTATCTCATCTTTGGTTTATGTTGGATTTAATATTGTCTTTATTTATGGAAAACTTCATTTGAATGATTGGTCCGAGAATTGGTTTGGGCTCGTGATATAATAAAACCTTAGATCTTTATCGATAGATATAATAATCCTCGAGCTAAGTTTAAATTGATCCGATGTAAGCTCGGGGTATCGTGACTCTTGAGTCCGGATTGAAATGAGAGCGAAGTCTCGAACTATAAGTTTTTGGCCTTTAAGCCTTTCGAAGTTGGCCCTTGGGCTCTTATATATCGGCCCTTAGTCTATTTCAGTTGGACCTTAGGCTCTTTGTGTTGGACTTTAGGCTCTTTATATTGGGCCAATTCGGCCTCTAGAAAGGCTATTTAATTTTTTCCTCATTTTGGCTAAAAGACTTAGTGAAAGTTTAGTTATGCCCTAGCATGTATTTTTTTGTACCCGTTGGGTTTTTTAAAGGTTCGACGTATCGAGACCTTGTTTGTGTACTAATGATCGAGTATCTCTTGAGGTTTTATCGAGGGATGACGTTATCGAAGCCTCTAAATTACTCGAGGGCTGAATTTATCAAAGCACATTATATTTTGCTTTTGCCGAGGGTAGCCTGATTTAACTGGTTTTTGCAAAGTGTTCGATGGTCTTTAATTTATAGCGAAAGTTGGACGTCTCCGAGCCGCATTATTTTGGCCGTAGCCTTTTTATATGACCGTGGTCTTTTAATATGGCCGTAGCCTTCGGGCATGTCACTTGGACGTGTTTCCCGATAACCTTTCGAACTTGTCCAAAAAGTTAGTCCCCAAGTATATTGGCCTTGCCTTTGTTTCGAGGGGTGCCCCTTTGAGGTCTTATGAGTCCATGTTTTCGATGATTTGGATGTACCGACTGTCGATGACAATCTTCAAGTGTTCGGGGGTGCTTTTATGCTTTTGGCTCTTGAGCCGTTTCCCGTAGGATTATAAGTGTAGAGCTCGTATAATAGTAAACTTTTTGGAGATACAAAGCGTTTTTGATATTAGCAGAATGCTTCTTCAAATGATTGATACATGCGCACCTGCTTTACCGCTAGGGCTCGATTATTCTATATGGACATGGTTCATTTGACCGTTTGGCCCATTACAAAGTTTTCCTATGGTGACCCTCTTTGGCGTGAAGTATTTTCCTTGAAAATATAACCTCCGAGGGTGATGCCTCCCAGTATTCGAGGATAATTAAAAAGAAGCCTCATGTAGTTGTTGCCTCGTTAAAAACCTTGCCAGTAAAACCCATTTGGGACAAAATCCGATTTAAGGGAAAAAGAGTGCAGCGCATGCTTTAAAACCTAAGGTCTTTGTGTAAATGATGATGCCTTCGAGATCATATGCCTTCGATAGCTTCGATCGGAAATATGTAAATGAGTTAGTTTTTAACTTAAATTGACAAAAAGATAAAATCATACCTGAGTAGTAGTACCATTTGAGTAATGCTATGTTCTAATTGTTTGGCAGTTGTTCACCTTCCATTGTGCTAAGTTTGTAAGGTCCTTTACAAATAACTCTAAGGACTTGGTATGGTCCTTCTTAATTCGGGCCCAGTTTCCCTTCATTTAGGTCTCGAGTATTGAGGGCGACCTTTCGAACAAGTGCTGCTTCTTGTATTTCATCTGCCTTCGGGGTGTGAAGCAAATGCAGGCTCGATGGATATCACTTTAATTCTTCTAAGACTTGCTGACATTTCGGGGTCCGCACAAAGTCCTTTTTCTTTTTGAGCAAAGAGGAGAGATGGTGACTCTGATCCGACGACCTTGAAATGAATCGAGCCAAGCCAGCTATTTGCTTCGTTAGCCTTTGCACGGCTTGTCACGACCCAAATTGGAGGGCCGCAATGGGCACCCGTTGCCTTACCCAATCAAGTACCAACGTAATGTATCTTTCTTATCATACCATCATGGGTAAATGGGCCGGAAGGGCTTTCATGATATAACTAGAATAAAACATCAGGTAATACTTGACAAAAGACGACCCAACATGTAATACAAACTTATACATGTGACATACGGTCCTATAAGACCAAAATGAACACTCGTACACTGAACATAGGCCAACAAGGCCATACAATCTTTCATATACATGACATCCGTCTACAAGCCTCTAAGAGTACATACACATCATAAAAGTTGGGACAGGGCCCCGCCATACCAATCAATACATGTCCAAATCATACTGATCAAATACGCAACTCCGGAGCAAGTGGAGTGCACCAACACCTTCCGCTGAGATGATAGCCTACTAGGAGGAATGCCAACCTGTCTATCAGGACCTGCGGGCATGAAATGCAGTGTCCCCAGGCAAAAAGGACGTTAGTACGAATAAAGACCGAGTGTGTAAGGAAGGAAATCATAAACAAGAACAGTAATGTAAATGAGAGATAGAGGAGATACAACCTATAACATCTGAGTGCCTCTGGGGATACTGACATGAAATGCATAATACATATATTATTAGTTTGTATGAGTCCACAAAACTATAGAGTACCTGGTCCTATATGAGATAATACTGAGAATGCTAATAAAATTGAAAATAAAAAAGACAAGGGATTTTTACGTGGAAAAATCCCACACAAGGGGATAAAAAAATTACGACCTACACTTGTAGGCTTTTAACTTCACTAATTTGCAATCTCACTATTACAAGTCACTTTGCGATAACCCTATTACAAAGACTTCAACTAACTTGTGATGGTCTCACCACAAACCACTTTATAACTCTCCTAGTTACAAAGACTTTAAACTTATGACTAATCCTAGTCACAACATAAACTCAGAAGTTTACGGATTTTTTGGTTTTCCTATGACAAAGCTTCTAAGAAAAGCAAGATAGGAGATACAATGAAGAACGAATAACAAGATTACAACTCAACTATGGATATACATAAATGCATTAAGAAACTGATCCTGAGTGGAGTTGTCTTCTTGTTCTTGATGCACCAGTGACTTCAATGCCTAATGAACACTGTTATGCTTGAGAGAATATCACTGAATGCACAAAGATGTTGTGCCTTGCACCAGGTTGTTGTATCACAAAAGACATCACAATAGATAGTGATGTCAATTCTTGGTACACGCTTCTTTCCAATGAGAAGTGACTGCTGCACTGTCTGCACAGTCACTTCTATGCAGTTGCGTTCCAGCTGTATAGTTGACTTGTACTTTTGTCTGAGAACACTAAGGGACCAGGTCCCAGTTGTGTTCCTCTTTTGTAACAGTTGCGAGATGGTCACTTTCTACTGTTATGTTCCAGTTGTACAATTGACTTGTACTTCTATCAGAGAACCCTAAGGGACCAGGTCCCTGCTGTGTTCTTCTTTATAATGGTTGTGGATAGTCATTGACTTGTACTTATGCCGGAGAACCCTAAGGGACCAGGTCACCAGGTCCCTGTTGTGTTCCTCCCTATGGTTGTTCATTCATTTGCTGGAGATTAGACATTGTGTTCCTCCCTGTGGTTGTTCATTCATTTGCTGATTTTCAGACTGGACATTATTCAGTTGAAATGTATACCATGTGGGTCAGGTTCTCTATCTAATTTTTCACAATAAATTTGTTAGATCATCAAAACATAAGAAGCATAAGGCAAAGACATTGAAAACCCATCAATTCCCCCCTTTTGATGATGACAAACTTAGGCATGGATAGTATTTGTTTAGAGCAAAAATAACCTGATAAGATACCAGAAACTACAAAAAGTTTCCCCTTAATCTTAGAGCTCTCCTGAAAATCTATTTTCCCCTTAATATCATATCTCTTTTTCTTTTTGATTCCCCCTTAATCTCAGAGCTCTCCTCTTATATTCTTTCCCCTTTTGGCATCATTAAAAAGAGCACAAGTAGGTAATTAGCATAAGAAGTCTAACACAGCTATCTCATGCCACATATGTGCACACAACATGACAGAAAAGAGAAGCCATAGGAACACAATATTGTACAGGCAAAAAGAGGAGCCGTTTTATTAATGTTTACAATGGACTAAGCAAGACAGGAGCAGTAATGGTGAATTCCAGCATGTCATCACAAAAAGAGCAAACAAAAATAAAATAGTAGCCATAAAATATTAGAGCAAAAATAGCTGGACACCAAGAGGATCCTAGGGACACTAGAAGAAGGAGGCTTGGAAGAAGAGACAACAATGGTTTTGAGAACCAAGTCTAATCGAACATTTGTAGACTGTTGTTCTTCAAGCAGTTGTGCCCGAAGTTTATCATTTTCCTTCGTCAGTCGGGCAACTTCTTCATTAACAGAATTAGGTCCATTAACTACTTGACTGAACTGAGTTTCCAGTATGGCATTTTGAGCCCTCAACCTTCTGATCTCTTCAGAAGCCATATTTTGAGCGTTGATCAGCTGAGAAATGGTTGAGATGCTTCCTCAAACTCTTTCTACACATTCACATTCTTCTAAAGTGGTCTTAGAGAAAGTTTGCTTGCGTGTGCCCACTTTGGGATTCCCCAAGGGGACCTTGTAGAATCTGAACACCTGAGTGAGGAGAAAGCCATATGGTAGCCCATGATTCCCACCTTTAAAGTTTGCCACTTTTTGTATATGATCTATCATGATTACTGGCAGATTGATTGGGACAAACTCATCAAGCGCTTCCATTAAGACCATATTTGATTTTGTAGCAATAGACCACCTTTCAGAACGAGGTAAGAGCACCTTATTGACCAGTTCAAATAGAAGCTGATACTCAAGAAGTAATACCTTCTTATGCACCTGTTCCCCCTGCTGAATAGCTTGTTCTTTCATGATGCCTCTCCTAAAGTTGACACCACAGACACCTTTGACTGAGGACATTCTTTTGCATGGAATTTTGAGAACCTTTCCCTATGCTAAAACGTCGAGTACAATGTCTACTCTATTTACTTGTGCACAAATGTGATCCCCCTCAACGGTGAAGAGTGATCCGTAGAAAGTTTGTACCGCATCTTCGTACACCAGAGGCATGCTCCCTTCAAACAAGTGCTCCCATTGCTGAAATTCCACTATCTCCAGAATTTGTCTTATACCGACCATCTATGAAATTGCTGGGTCAAATGTACGACCCCACAAGACTTTCTGAGTTCTTAATCTCTGCTCAGGGGCGGCCTTACGAATTTTATGGCCTAAAGCCATATTTTATAAGGGGCCTTAACTTTTTTAAAAAATTATTTACTTATTTAAAGTCTATTTTTTAACTTTTCTTAGATACAAAGTAATTAATAATTTTCTTATAATCAATAACTCCTAATAAGTATTTCTCAGTTGACAATAAAGCTAATCTATTTAATCTCTTCAGACGTTGTTGATGTTAGGTAAGATTTTATTAATTTTAATTTAGACAGCTTCTTTCCGCTGAAGTAACGATAATAAGATCAGTTATTAACATTATTCCATAAGCAATATAGATATTTGGAAAAGAATCAAATATTTATATTTGATTGAGTGTATCAATTAAACTGCTACTCCATCTTCTAATCATACAATTTTATTTGATACTTTTAATTCAGAAAATAAATCTAAACCATCAATATCGAATTGATTATTATGCTTTAAGGAACATTCAAGATTGAGACAATATTTTTTCAAATTTTCATCTTGATCTTAGTTTTGACCGCTAAATAGAAAATTTAAAATATTTTCATATAATTTGAATTGTTCAAATCTATTTTAAAGTGAAAAAATAGCCTTTTCTACTATGTATAAAAGTAATCAACTCTAAAGTACTCTTCGAAAGATTTTGAAATTTCATTATCAACATTCTCAGCAAATTGTTATTTCCTATATATCACACGTTTCTTACGAAATTCGGGTCGATATTCATTTCAATTGCAATTTCCTTGGCAGAAATCATAGCAGTTGCATATCCTTCTTCTCTATATTTGTTAAAGAAAGAAATCAAACTTTTTTACTTCACAAATTTTTTTTAACTTATACATAACCTATTAGGTGTAACAAAATTGGGGCCCTAAAAATGTGAGGCCTAAAGCAGTTGCTTTATGGAAGGGCCGCCACTGTCTCTGCTGCCAAAGACCACTATCACTGGGCATGGTCCTTAGAGCACCAGGTTCTCTAAAAGTTTCCCATTTTTGTTTGCTAGATCCTTCAACAGACTTTATTTTCCAGCTTACTAGCCCTACAACATTATATTAAGACATGGCTTGCTCAACTGGACTCTTCTTAGAGTTGCTGCTACCCTTCAAGGATGCTCCATTTTGTTTCTCAATAGTTTCATCAGAATCCTTCAACAAACTTTTGAGCTTTCATAGATTGTTGCACTACGGAACCAAGTTCCTTTGGAGCATTTTTGTCAATCCCACTTACTGGAGCACTCTTGTCAGTAACAAATTCCCCTTGATTCATCAACCTCTTTTTCTTTGTCTTGAAACTCCTCCTACCTTTCTGTAATGTAGACTCAAAACCCTCTTTCTACTGTGACCTGATAGTGGGTGACTTGGAGGAGGATTCTAAGAGCTTAGGATGATCAGGAGGTGCAGAAGTGGGTTTGCCTAGAAGAGGATCAGGTTCTTCAGTAGGTTTTTCTGGGAACGTCTTATGAGCCAAAGACTTGAGGAGTACTATGGTTCTTACATCGCCTAGGAATGGAGTTTCTTCCCCCCTGATACTAAGACGAGAGATATGCTCCTTCATTCATCAGACTCTCAGCAGCGATAGCCATGATGTTATGCGCCGCTTCCTTTTCGGGTGACTCTTTGAGAGTCACTAAGTCCAAAATGGAGGACTTCAGATACTGATCAAGATCATCCTTAGGGACCTCTGACACTTGAGAAGTGAAACCTTCTGAGTGTTTTTTGATAAGATCAGAGGAGTGACGAGACATAGAGTTCTCAATATATGGGAGAAAAAGAGGGTTTTTTCAGAAAAGAAAGACTGTAGGAAAAGAGGAGGAGCTAGGTGTGGGTAAAGTAGTAGAAGGAGTGAAATAATGAAGCTCTAGGGATGATTTCAAGGATGATAGGGAAGTGAGAGTGGTGTTAATGGTGGGAGAAGGAGGAGATTGTTCGATTGCCATTATAGGAGTATTTGGAAGATAAGTAGAGTGAGAGAGAGAGAGAGATATAAAGAGAGGATCACAACTACACAGAAGAGATAAAGGTTCATGACTTGCTGTGAGGGAGAAAGAAAGTTTTATTGGAAGAAGGACTAATGATGAGAAGAGAGAGAAACAAGTTCTGAATAGTTCTGAAAATGGCAATAGGTTTGTGGGAAAACATTATCATGTAGAGAGTATGAAGAGATTTGAAAGACAAGACATAACATGCAGACTTTGAAAAGTCAGATGATGTGGCAGTTGAGTTGATTTTGTTAAACAATTTTGAGAAGGCATGCAGAATAAGCACATTACTACTAACCTGTGGTACAGGAACCTGATGCCTGAACATTTTTTGAAAAAAGGTTCTAGCAGCTCTTCTTTCGCAGTTCATAACTGTACCTTTAGCTTCTATGATCGTCATGCGTGTTTACCTGCAACGGTATTGATGTGAGTTAGGCTTGGTCAGAAAACACTTTAGCTAACTTTACCTGACAGTGTCTTGCATAGCCAACTGATGGAGAATCAGGTTCTTCATTAGACTCTCATGACCCCATCTTCACCTTGTTTGTTCCAAAATATTCGCTACTCAATGCTTTGATGAAGATATAAGGAATTTGGTCTTCTGTTCTGCAAGACTTTCCACATATCAACCCTTTCTCCATATTGACCCTCAGAAGATAATGCCTCCCATCAATGTGCTTGGTCCTCTTGTTTTGAACTGCATAGAGAAGATATACCATCAGAAGATACCCCAAGGTCTTCCAGTTGCTGCTCAGTTCATAGGGTTTGAGCAAAGCAGGGTGCTTCCGCTACACATTCTTCTTCAGTTGTTGACGAGGCCATTGAGTTTTGCTTCCTTGTCCCCCAAGGGATGAGGCATGAACATGGCAAGTGAACCATTCCAGAAGTGCTTTTCCTTTCCACAAGAAAACCTACACAGTTAACATCATCATACCCAACAGGATTAAAAACTGTCACCTGAGGGGTAATACAGGACCAGGTCCTGAGTTCCCTTAAGGTATCTCAAACTTCTTTGGGTAGCCTTCAAGTAGGATTCCTAAGGACTTGACTTTGGATTCTATTCTGGAGTGGAGATACAGAAGGGACTAGGAAAAATATTTTTTTTGAGTTTTTAAATACTTATCTAACTCTAGAATAAAAGGGAGTGATTAAATTGTCACATAGATGAGAGCTTTTGTGTTTCCAGTTTGGGACTGAGGTTTGATTGGTAGGGGAAATTGGGAGGTTAATTTGATTTCCCCACACTCTTTGTTCTGTTGCTTGTGGAGTGTCATGAGCTGCATCTCCACTCTTTCTTCAGCTTTAGTGGTAGTAAGTGAAGTACCAGGTTCCTTGTGAGAAGTGGAAGATGATGTTGCATTGTCTTTCACCAGTCTCCTTCATCTTACTCATTATATCAGCCTCCCTATTTGAAACCTCAGATATTTTCCAGGGACCAGAGTTGGTTCATCATATTGATCATCACTGTTTCTTCCTTGGTTAGAGGAAGGTGTCTTATTGAATACCCCATGAGCACTTCCTTCCATTTAGTGTGCCCTTTGTTGTAGACTTTATGGCCTTTGCTTTGTGGAGAGTATCCCAAAAGGTTTCCTTCATTCGCCTTTTGCATTGAACTTCCCAAGCTGGTCCTTCCTGTTGTCGAGAACATGTCATTTTCAATCAAGAAGGTTCTTAGATGAGTTGTCTTTGGTTTTCTTCCATTTGGCAGCTCATAGTGGGTTTTGATTCAGGAGAGACCTGATCATACGCCTGTTCACCAAGTAGAAAGCAGTATTTACTGCTTTTGCCCAAAAATTCTTGGCAATTCCATTATCGATGAGCATTGTCCATTCCATGTTTTCTAGTTCCGTTCTTTCTTTCAGCAATACCATTTTGCTGTGGAGTCCTTGGTGTTGAGAAGTTGTGTGTAATTCCATCTTTGTTACAAGCTCATCAAATTTTAGCATTGTCACATTTTGTCCTATGGTTAGATCTGATGCATACTACCTTCAATTTTATCTTCACTTGGATCTTCGTGACAGAGGCCCTTAAACACTTCGAAAGTCTCATCCTTTGTTCTAAGAACCAGTGCCCAGGTGAATCTTGTATTTGACAGACCACGAACCAGGTTCTTCTCAAGCATCTCATATCACCAACTTATAAGGATTCAAAATCAGCAACATAGATGTTCTTGTTTCCTTTTGGCCACTAAGACCACCTTGCCAGTCACCATATTGGTAGCTGTGCACTCTTTTGACAAGAACTCTACTTTGTTCCCTTCAACGAAGATTTGAGAGACACTTAGGACACTATACTTCAGGTCATCCACATAGCACACGTTCTCAATTGAGTGACAGAGAGATTTTCTAACTTTTCCAGCACTGAGAATGTACCCTTTCCTTTGTCAATGGATACATTCCTTTCCTGCAGGGCTTTTAGTGAGAAGAAATTTATTGTGCTTCTAGTCCCGTGCTTTGAGAATCCACTGTCCTTGGTTCATTGCAGTCCGCTTCCTCTCATTGTTCCCTGCACATGCAAATTATGGGTTAGATTTAGGAACCCAAACTTGTTTGGGCCCCTTGTTATGATAAAAGGGATGGATAAGGGCTTTTCTAGTCCATGCAGGCAATATTCGTTTCTTGCGACCAGGTACCTGGTCCCTTGTTAGTAGTCACTTTGTCAGTAAACACTTTGTTTTTCTAAACAGATTGAACCCTGGCCTGGTAATTTTCTTTGAAGTGCCCATTGTTCCTACAGTGGGTACACAACCAGTTATCAAGAACATTGACGTACTTGCTGTGAGGGTTGTAAGGAGTTTTCTCCCTTTGGAACCTAATTCCCTACCTGTTTCTACTGTTATTTAAATACATGGCAGTCGCAGCATCTGAGGATCAGGTCCATTTTAGAGATTTATCAAGATCAATTTTGACTTTCTCCAATTTAGCTTGAAGTTTTCGATTTTTCTCAAGTTCACCACATAGACTAGTTTTAACATTATTTAATTCATGTTCAAGCTTGATGTGTGTCTTACTAGCTACTTCCTTCCCTTTCCCAAGACTCCCAGTCCTATGTTCTCTATTGAGTCCCTCAATGGTTTCCTCTAGGTCAGTGATTATCACTAAGAAATCATCCCTCTCTTGCTCAGTAGCAGAATTGTTTTCTTCTAGGGTGTGTTTCTCCTTGCTGAGACCTTCTATTGTTTCCTTCAAGTCAACCACCACAACCATCAGGTCATCTCTCTTATTTTCTACACTAGTTATCTTTTCATTTAGAGCTTCCTTTTCTTTTTCAAGATTAGCTATGGTCTCATTTAGGTCCACTACACAGACCACCAGATCATCTCTAGATTGTTCAGCTTCTCGTAGTTCTAAGGTCAGGATCTCCTTATCATTATCAAGGCTATAATAAGCATCAATTAAAACATTGGCTAATGACCTTAACTTCTTATAAGAGTAGGATTTCAGATTTCTCTAAACATCCCTGAAATTTACCTCATCGTCTTCATCTTCTTCATCCTCATCAGACTAAGACATCAGTGCAAACAGTAAGTCATACTTTGTTGCTTCAGTTTCCACTGCCATCATGAAACTGTTTTCTGCATCTGGTTCCCTTTCTGATTCACTGGAGGAGTCTCCCCAAGCAGTAAGAGCCTGCTTCACAATGTTGTCAGCAACGCTTTTTCGATTGAATCGTTTGTCTGGAACCAGGTTCCTTTTTGCTGCTTTGTCAGGATTTGTTTGTATTGCTCCTGTTTCGCGAGTGGGCAATCTTTGATGAAATGCCCTGGCTTTCTGCACCCGTTACAGAGATCATTGTTCCTTGTTTTACTTGAACTGCCCCTCTTTGGTATACCACCATTTCTTTGACCATCTTTTGAAATCTTTTAGTAAGGTAGGCCTTGTCACTATCTTCATCACTTGAGTCACTGCTTTCAGCTTTGAGCACCAGGTTCTTTTCCTTCTTCGGCTCTCTCTTTTCACTATCTTTCTTTCTTTTCATCTCGTATGTCAGATTACCAATCAACTCATCCATGGTTAGAGTTTGTAGGTCTTTAGCTTCAGTGATAGAATTTACCTTACTTTCCCATGAACCGGGTAGAACATTGAGGATTTTCCTTACAAGCTTGTTTCTGGAAATAACATCTCCAAGTGAATGGAGCTCATTTATGATGGATGTGAATCTGGTGTGCATATCCCATATAGACTCATCATCCTTCATCCTGAAGAGCTCATACTCTGTGGTGAGCATGTCAATCTTAGATTGTTTAACCTGAATAGTTCCTGTGTGTGCAGTTTGCAACACTTCCCATATTTCTTTGGCAGTATCACAAGTTGAGACTCTGCTGTACTCATCGGGTCCTATACCACATACCAAGATTTTCTTAGTGCAATAGTTCTTTTCCACAACTTTTCTGTCAATATCAGTGTACTCCTTTCTTTGTTTCGGCACCATTGGTCCAGTTTCTTCACGCTTCTTCATAGAAACATGTGGACTATCACAAATAATGTCCCATAGTTCTGAATCTTCGGTCATTATAAAATCATGCATGCGAGTCTTCCACCAGCCGTAGTATTGACCATTGAATCTAGGAGGTCTGTAGGTTGATTGTCCTTCCTCAAAGTTATGTGGAGCAGCCATTGGGATCCTTTCTAGGTGTTAACCTTTTAGAAAGAACCCGCTTTGATACCAATTGTTAGTTTGTATGAGTCCACCAAACTGTAGAGTACCTGGTCATCTATGAGATAATACCGAGAATGCTAATAAAGTTGAAAATAAAGAAGACAATAGATTTTTACGTGGAAAAATCCCACACAAGGGGATAAAAAAACCACGACCTACACTTCTAGGCTTTTAACTTCACTAAATTGCAATCTCACTATTACAATCCACTCTGCAATAACCCTATTACAAAGACTTCAACTAACTTGTGATACTCTCACTACAAGCCACTTTATAACTCTCCTAGTTACAAAGACTTTAAACTTATGACTAATCCTTGTCACAACATAAACTTGGAAGTTTACAGATTGTTTGGTTTTCCTAAGAAAAAGCTTCTAAGAAAAGCAAGATAGGAGATACAATGAAGAACGCATAACAAGATTACAACTAAACTATGGATATACATAAACTCATTAAGAAACTGATCCTCAATGGAGTTGTTTTCTTGTTCTTGACGCACCAGTGACTTTAATGTCGGATGATCACCGTTATGCTTGAGAGAATATCACTGAATGCACAAAGATGTTATGCCTTGCACCAGGTTGTTATATCACAAAAGACATCACAATAGATAGTGATGTCAATTCTTGGTACACGCTTCTTCCCATTGAGAAGTGACTGCTGCACTATCTGCACAGTCACTTCTGTGCAGTTACATTCCAGCTGTATAGTTGACTTGTGCTTTTGTCAGAGAACACTAAGGGACCAGGTCCCAGTTGTGTTCCTCTTTTGTAATAGTTCCTAGATGGTCACTTTCTGCTGTTACGTTCCAGCAGTATAGTTGACTTATACTTCTTTCAGAGAACCCTAAGGGACCAGGTCCCTATTGAGTTCTTCTTTATAATGGTTGCAGACAGTCATTGACTTGTACTTCTGTCGGAGAACCCTAAGGGACTAGGTCACCAGGTCCCTGTTGTGTTCCTCGCTGTAGTTGTTCATTCATTTGCTGGAGATCAGACTGGACATTGTGTTCCTCCATGTATTTTTCATTCATTTACTAATTTTCAGACGGGACATTATTCAGTTGAAATGTATACCATGTGGGTCAGTTTCTCTATCTGGTTCTTCACAATAAGTTTCTTAGATCATCAAAATGTAAGAAGCATAAGGCAAAGACATTGAAAACCCATCATATATATACATAAACTTTTAAAAACATACGCCTCTGTGGGCATCATCATCATCATATCGTACCCGGCCTCAAAGAGGACTCGGTAAAAATGTACCTAGCCATCATAAGGCTCGGTAGAATTGTACTCGGTCACTTGGAGCTCGGTAAATCCAACTGATCAGTGGTTTCACAATAGGTGTCATACCCGACCGACTATAGAGCGGCTCGGTAGAGTAAAATAGATACTATATATAATGCATGCTAGACTCATGGAATCACGTTCTAAAACTTTCGGAGTGACTTAAGGTTGTTGCACCTTCGATTCACATTATGGACATGCGTACCCTCAATGTGAACCTCAGTGGGATTTAAGGATCATACACACTTGCTTAGAATAACTTTATAAAGAAAGAACAACATGGACAGCCTTAGTTCCTAGGAGTAGATCCGTTATGAATTAGCGAATCGTTTATGTTCGTTCCACTTTAGATCATGTCAAAAGAAAGAAGGAAGTGCCTTAACATACCTTAAACCCGTTGAGAACTTACTCCCTTCCAAGCAACTCTTCAAACAATTCAACTCAATCTATCATAGTATAAGGAGATTCAAAATCAGTGCTGAGCATAGGCTAAGTCTGTAGCTTAAGCTAGTAGCTCATTTACATAAATTTGGGCAACATCTCCTCTATAACAAGGGCCTCCTCCAATACCATATACCAACAACAACAACCAGATAAATCCATTAACATATAAATATCTATAACAAGATACCATATAACAACAACAAATCACAGCTACTTCACGACGAGCGGCAAGCTCCGATTGGAATCCGTATAACCCATATCACCCCTTATAGACTTCTTACATTAACTTAACAGTATCATTAATATGATAATGAAGTCATTTATCAATGATTCCATCCTTATACCATTTATTTATAACAAAGGAAACAATCCTCAACTCCAACTATTTTCAATTAGTAACTTTATTCACTAGTTCATGTCTACTCCATCCATTTAACTTAATCAACATCAATATAACCTTAATCACATGCAAGAACACAATATACATACCTCATACAGTAACTTCAAGTCAAAATCCAAGTTATATTCAGCTTACAACAACTCTCAATGGCAAAACAACACCATAGAAGTGACCTAAGCTAATCCAAGTATTATCTTGTAGTTTATCATCCTAACAACTTAACCAACATACAACCAAGCTTAAGCAAAATTAGTAGGCTGTTATACTCACCTTAGCCAGTAGCAACAACTTGAAATTTCAGCCAAACAAAGCCCATAACAATCCTCAATGACAACACAACCTCAAAGAGGTGGTGTTCTTCACTAGAGCCAAGTTTTGATGTTGAAATATGGTATAATCACTTTGGAATTACTTCAAACCCTTGTAGTATATATTTAGAAGGGTTAGGAGAAGTTTGGATACGAAGTTGAGTTGAAAATGAGTTAAAAATAGGCATCCAAACCGTTTATAAAGTAAAATAGGTCGATCGTCGCCTAAGTGGGTCCCGCTGGGAGCTGTTTGCGCGGTCTCGGGAAAACGAGAATATATCACTACTCCAATATTGTATCGACCAAAAGTTTAATGAATTAGAAACTAGACTCGTAGATCTTCAATTTGGTAAGTAGATCACCCCATAATTCCAATTATATTTGGAGAAAAGCTTAGTTACATTTGACCTAATTTTCAGCAAATTTATGAATGTAACTTGTGATGACCTTTGCCAACTCTTGTTCCACAACTTGCTTGCATTCAAAATGTAGCAAATGACTATCATATGGCTAAATTAACTCATAGCATAACCTCCTTATCGTATTAAGAACCCTAGTCTCACCCCAAAGTACATGTTATAATATTTCAAACTTGTCGACTTTTGACGAAACTTATTTTCTTCAATTGGTTTAGCTTCTAAGATTTCCAACCCTCTTGGTACTCGTTATTCATGATCTTAAATATTTGTAACTTCCAAGGTAACATTATTAACTTACTTTATTTGCTTCCAAATATAATCTCATTTCCGAGTTTACATCAATGGCTTACGACGTACTCTCACGTATGAAAACGTAGGGTGTAACATCATTCCCCCCTTTGGAACATTCGTCCTCGAATATTGACTGATGCGCTTATCATTTTCATAAACTATAGCTCTTATGAATACTTTAATGCTCATCTTGCCATCTAGGTAATTGTTTTGTGAATAAATCCAAATGCTGGGGTATTCCCCCTTTAGGCATCTTTCTCACGCCATGACATGTGGTCGGAATTCTTCCAATCTTGTAACTGTTGCTACCTTATGTCATGTTGTAAGTATGACTGTGTCCTTGTATGAGCGCCTAACGACTCTTCTCCCCTTTTTCCTCCATCTTTTAGCCAATCTCTAAGCATCACTTTATGAACATATACAGAACTATGACAAGCTGTCCCTCTAGGCATTTATAGGTGTACTGAAGTTCTTCGCTTGGTACTTTGTTGAACTTACGACTATATATATATCTTGTTTCATATCCTCAGATATCTATCTTTATGTCTTTGCTGCATATAGGCCGGTCAAACTATACCATAACTCTTACTTTTGTTTTATTATTATCGAGGTCTGTTACCCAACTCCAGGTTATTCTCTCGCTGCTCATCCTACATGTATAAATCTAAGTCCTTTAATGCTTCCTCATTAATGTTCATCTTAAGAATGACAACCTAATCTCATCACATACTTTGGAACTTTTATCCATATATTGTTGATTTACCTTAATGTTGATCTATAATCCACCATTGATAACTTGCAACCTCTTACGTAATACACTGTCACTAAGGCTGACGTCTCAACGGGGAATATCTGAAGTAATTTTTCTGATCCACCTAGAGATAATACTATACTTTAATAACCGTATTTCATCGCATCCCAGCGCGATTCATCTTATGGGGGGTATTCTAATCCCGTGCAATTCATGAAATTCCTTTCTCGTTAAATCGTTAATCAATCAAAGGCCTAAGCGTCGTCCTCTTATCTATCACAATTACACCCTTATTCTACTACCAGGGCAACATTCCATCTCTTCTAAATGCACCTAGACTTGGACACCTCTGAGTTCATTTAGGCTGTACCGAGCTTTCAATAACTTACGGATGCCATCAACTCTCTTGTTTTGATGGGTTTAATCCCGAGGACTTACCTATTCTTATCACCTTCTTACTCATCTTTTGTTATCCTTACTCCTATCTACCTAAAACCTTGTCACTCTATGATGCTTTAGCTTGCGACCTACATATATCTATTTATACTATTCGCAACATTCCTTTAACTTGCTAGCACCATAGATTTCCTTTCATTCCTTCTCAATTGCCTTTAAACATAGGCAATTACTTTTTCTGGTCGTTCTATCACTTGCTGCATGAATGCTTGGCTTATCTTAGTGCCCGCGAATATTGGAATATCCTGTACCTCATATGATCTCAAATATCAGCTTTTGATTTTTACTTCCCGTTCATTAGCCATGATAGGTACAACTTTCTTATGGAGTGTATATAATGTTGTAGTGAGACTATTGTTACAAGACCATTTCTTCTTCAAGTTACTATGCTTAGGTTGAATCCTTCTTCTTTTTTCCTTAGCTAGTCTTTCGTTGTAGCACTTAAGGGAGATCCTCAGACTCCTATAAAGCTGCAAACGGATTACGTGGTATACCCAAAGGAATTTTTGATGTTCTTACTTGTCTATAATTATCCTTAGTTACCTACCTCCGCACTCTTGTGCTCGTAGGGTTGCTTCTGAACTGAAATTTTGGCTATTTCCCTGGTGGCACTTTCTTTTATCTCCTTAACACTTATACGGTACTCTTAACTACCCCAAATCCTATCCAGATATTTCTCAAGTATCACGATGTCATTATATCTGCGAGATCAAATTCACTATGTTGGGGTTCACTACATTTACTTTGCACAATCCGCATGATTTATCTGTATCCTCTTGTGTAGTCATAACTGGGCTCTTCTCGAATCAACTACTAACTACTCGTTGGTATATTCTCATATCTATATTCCGCGTAATATCTCTTGGGTTATTTTCTTTGTCTTAACTTACCACTCGTACTGGCTCCTTATGTATCAAGTGTTCATTCACACTTATTTATCAATAACATCTGGTGTGGTATTACAAAATACTCCATTTTTAAATTCTACAATGTCAAATTATTAAACAACTACCTTCATTGTACGACTAATGTCTACTTTAATAATACATTATTGAGTCATTACATGTTATCTATCGACTAAATTTCAATTATTATTATTTAATTATCCACTTATTATGGGTTAGCGCTATACAACTCATCAAACTAGTTGCAAAAAAAGCTTCCTGTCAAATAGTCCTTAGTCAATTTCTTTTTCTTCTCCAACCATTAATTAACGGCCTTTTTGTCTTCATCCCAAATGGTTCAAACACATCAACATTGGTTGCTTCATTTGATTATTTTTTACCTTCCTCTTTGTTTGACGAAAAAGTGCTAAGCTTTTCGTTAAACTAATTAATAAAGAAAATGGAGGATAAATCTTAGCCAAACATAAATAACTTTAGATCTAAGCATATTGAAAGCGAGAATCGAATGAGACCTTGTATAACTTTCTTAGTATGATTAAAAGATATCAAATATAAATGATAAGCTTACATCTTTGATACATTGTTCCATACTTGTAAGAGCAAAGAAGGAAAGGAAAGAATGTCGTTGATAAATATGAGATCTATCTTTATTGATTCAACAATAACGATTACAAAGGTTTGTAACCAAAATCTAAGCTTTTGCTTTGTTGTTGGAGGTCTCCTCCCGTTCTTATGTTCCTCTTTTCTCTTTTCTTGGGAACCCCCTTTTCTTGCCTTCTTCTGTCATATATATATTACCAATCTTCCACTTTATCCGATAGTCTTTAACCAGTATACCCTCTCTTGACTATACTCTTCCTTACTCGCCTAAATATTACGACATATGTTCTGCTGTGTTAGCCTTCTGATGGCTCGATCTCAGCAGTGGTCGAGATACCTGTTGCTATTACACCTCGTAGGTACGACTATGTCTTGGTCGACCCCTTACCACTCTTAATGATAACCCATTTGTCGTCAGATTTTGACCCATACAATTAGTCCCTCCGTCCATCGGGGTCGCCTTTTGGCGAGCTCAATGGGCGGATTCTGTTGATTCAAAAATTAGGAGAAATCTTGACTTGTTATGCAAGGAACGAGGTCCTTATGGTGAGGTAGCGACGTGATGCTTCAAGAGCTTCATTAGACCGTTACGTCAGCTCGGAATTGGATTGTCACACAAATTCAGGATATCATGAATGCTTATTATGCATTATTATTGATAGAATATATGAGTCCACCAAACTATATAGAGACCAAGTCTTCTATGAGTTTCTACTTAGAATGATAATAAAACAGTAAGTAAATAAGACAGGGAGTTTTTACGTGGAAAAATCCCTGCTCAAGGGGATAAAAAATCACGACCTACACTGGTAGGATTTCAACTTCACTATGAGCAACTTTATATTACAACCTATGCAATTTAGGAATTAAACTCTTAATCCCTCACTAACTTGTAATACACCTATTACAAGCCACTTTGCAATACACCTATTACAAAGACTTCAACTCATGACTAACTCTAGTCACAGCACAAACACTAAGGGTTTATAGTTTTACAAAGGGTTCCTAAGTAACACTTCTAGATAAGCAAAGTAGGAATTACAATAAATAACAATTACAAAATTTCAACTAAACTAAGGACATATAAAATACTAGCTCTAGGAACTGGTCCGTAGTAGTGTTAAACTTTGTTCTTGATGTACTTGAGAATTAAATGCTTGAATGTTAGATGCTTGAATGAATTCGCAAGTGTTCAAGTGATGTTTTGTTGTAATTTTTAATATTAATACAACATGGATAACATTACTTAAATGATGTAATCACTTGGTAGGTCAAATGAGAAGTGACTGTAGAACTGTGCTGCACTATTTTTGTGTACAGTGCAGACAATCACTTTCCAGCTGTAAACAGTTGACTTCGTACTACTATCGGGGAAATACAAGGGTATCAGGTCCCTGTGTTGATTCTCTATCTTCTGAAGTCGCAGCAGCTCACATTAGCTGGAGTCCATTGATTTGAGTTGTGTACCAAGTGTGTTAGGTTCCTTATCCGGTTTTTTGATAGTAAGTTTGTTAGATCATCAAAACATAGAGCTAAGGTATTGTAAACCCATCAATTTCCCCTTTTGATGATAAGAAACCTAGAAATTGATAACACATGTTTAGAGAAAAATTAACCAGATGAAGTAACAGAAACTTCACAAGTTCCCCCTAACTTTATACTTCACCCTTAAACAGATCCTTGTTCCAATTATACTTTCCCCTTTTGGCATAATTAAAAATATACAAGCAAGCAATCAGCATAAAGAAGTCTACCTGAGCTAACTCATGCCATATATGTGCACACGACATAATAGAAAAGAAAAGTAGAGAATCATAAGCAATAGACATCAAAAGAGGATAGTTTTTATAAAACATAAGCCTTTGCCATTACAGTAAAAGAAGAAATTAGACTGTTAGCAGTGGGAGCAGTACAAATACATTCCATCCAAACATAAAATAAAAACAAAAAGAAACAACTGCCATAGTCATCAAAAGCAAAAAGAGATAATCCAGAAACTGGTCACTGAAAGGTTTCCCTAGGGGACACTAGAAGGAGAGGGCTTAGATGTTGTAGCAAGAGTGTTGAGAACGAGATAAATTCGGGCATTGGCCGAAATTTACTCTGTGAGCAGTTTCTCCTTCAGGTTCTCCACTTGTTGCCTAAGATCAGCATTTTCTCTAGTGAGGTGAGCAATCTCCTCATTTGACCCTGGTGCCCTTTGGTCCTGCTGACTCTCCAGTATGACATTCCTTGCCTTCAAATTTTGAATCTCTTCTATAGCACTATTTTGAGCATTGATGAGCTGAGAGATTGTTGAAGTGCTTCCTACCCCTCCTCCGTTCTCAACACATTCACATTCCCCAAGGTAGTGTGGGAGAAGATCTACTTCTTGGTCCCTATCTTAGGCTGTCCCAAAGGCACATCGAATAACTTGAAGACATGCGTGAGAAGATGTCCATAAGGAGGACCATGGTTTCCATATTTAAAAGTTACCACCTTTTGCATGTGCTCAATCATGATGGCTGGCAAGTTTACAACTTTGAATCCATCAAGTGCTTCCATCAAATACGAGTCAGACTTGGAAGTGATGGACCTTCTCTCAGCACGAGGTAAAAGAACCTTGTCGCACCCCCTTTTTCTCGCAAAATCGGGTTTATGACATTTAGTAGGACAACTCGTTCCCTTTTTGGGAATTGGGTTTGAATTGGAGAGTCGCCACCTAATGATTAAAGTGCATTAGGACACTAGGAAGGAATTGATCTAGAAAACCAGAGATTGGGTAAGGGCTAGAAATTATCCCGAGGGGAAGGTGTTAGGCACCCCTCAGGATCCATTAGTGTGGTTCCCGGCCATGCTACAATTGTGACTTTAAGTAACAAGTAGGCAAATAGAAGTTTCAATATAAGGGGTTTTCATGTAATGGTTGCAAATAGATTAAGGTTTAAAGAAAACAAAAGGAAGCTGAATTTTTGAGGAAAACAGTTTGAAAATTCTGAAAAATAAACAAGTAAAGGGAGAGGGGAGTCCTAGGTTTACAAATAATATGGATCACCCCACACAACATCCGGTAATCACTCCTCAAAGAGGGGCTACACAAGATGTTATCGTGTGGTCATCATATCCATATCTACCCTTTCCCACCCCGTTAAGGTATTAAAGCGCAGAATGGTTTCGTTACTTATTGCATGCTATTACCCGCCCCATTCCTATCAATCCCGAAGGTACTTGGGATTACTAATCCTAAAAGGGAGGAGCATGAGGTTTTGCAGTTTTAAAGGACAAAATTCTAAGTCGACAATCAAAATATATATACCAAGTATTGGGATGGCATGTAAACAGATACGGCTCAAATAAACCTCCTTAAACCAAAGAGAGCATATAGTTTTAGCATGTCTTACACGTACTGATTATGGTCGGATTAAACTTAAAAGGGTAAAAGTAGGCTGATTTATCACATATTTTCAAATAAGAAGTCTGAATTAGACCTGCCCGCTGGTTGTAATTATCAAAGTCTAGCGCAGTTATAGCTTTTACCCTAAAGCTTGCCTAGGTGTTAGGCGAAACCTATAGGCATAATATCTATTAGTTTCAGAAATAAAGCAGTAAATTGATTACAAGAAGGTTGCTAGTTTTTTACCAAGTTCTGCAGATTAAACTTAAAATGAGCGAGGCGATTCAGCGCAGTTATAGCTTTTACCCTATAGATATCCGATAGACAGGTCATCTATATGCAGTTGTGTAAGCCTATAAACTCATTTGCCTAGTGACAAATGCATGTGCAAAATGCAGGAAGTCCTATAGGCATATTATCAATATGATAATGCAGCAGTGCAGAAACCTATAGACATGGTCTCTATATGATGCAGAAGTGCAGAAACCTATAGACATAGTCTCTATATAATGTAGAAGTGCAGAAACCTATAGACATGGTATCTATATGAAATGCAGAAGTGCAAAAAATTTATAGACATGGTATCAATATGAAAGGCAGAAGTGCAAAAACTGAAAGCAGGATACGTGAATGCAGAAGTATAGTAATCCCCTATGAATATGGTATCTACCCCTTTGCATGCACGATTGGCCCTCCCTTTTCACTAACAGCCCCAATAGTTATTACAAATTATTACAACCCAAAATGAATAAGAAAAGCAAACTTACATCAGAAATTAAAGTGCAACCAAGGGGAGCCTAATTCAGACTCCAGGTCTGAAATATGAGATGAACCAACTCCAAAGATTAGGATCCCAAGCTTTTCTCTTATTTGGATGTGTCAGAGTTCCCTAAGAGCCTCAAGTGTACTCTGGGCAGTGCTCACACCCAAACACATATAGGATTAAGAACGTAGTGCAGTGTGGAAGGGCCAGCCCTCAGGTATCCAAGTTCAGAGGGAACTCAAGGTCCCAAGGCAAGGCTTACAGGAGGGGGCAGAGCTTAGAAGCTAAGAGAAAGTGTCATTGCAGAGTTTGAAAAGGGGAAAGGGGAAGTGGTAGAGAAACAGGGATAGGTTAGTGGGCATACCTAGCAATGGGAAGTGCTGGCACACCCCACAAGCCTGTTAGAACACATTGTTTTGGGAGTCAGGATCCTCTAAGGGATCAAGTCTAGACATGAACAATAACTTGCACATTGTCATGTCATGAACTACAACTCAAATCACATATAGGGGAATAGGGGTACATGGATTCATAGCAGAAAAAAGTAAAAGAAAATAACATGCTAATTAAACATTCAACTCTATATAGACAGTAAAGTAGACATGGATGTAAAGGCTATAAGTGAACACATTGGGATGATGCTGAAGCTAAAACTAGAACATACCAGTCTCAAAGAAACAAGTGAAAGAAAGCAGTAGTCTTGCAAAGCCAAAGTACAAACCGACAGTCAGAATGCTAAGATATTAGAAAACAATCGTGAGGTTGTAAGGGTGAAGTAGGAAGTGTAAAAGTGTTGAACTGAAGGTCTGTTAAAGTGTAGAAGGGTCGTGCCCTTTTATAGTGTAGAAAGCAAGCAAAAATAGGTAAGAAAATAGTTTGAAAATCAATTACACAAGGTTCTCCCCTAATTAAAGGATTCTGATTTCAAACGGGCAAAACTAATTAAGGAAATGGATTCATCAAACATTTTTCAAATCAGCATAAAAGGGTTAAATACATAAAGGTCTATTTAAGGACAGGGTTTTGACAGCACACGGTTTGTGCAAATAAGGAAAGGAAATCAGTTAACAGCCAAGAAAATCAAAAATTGAAGATTTTGTATGAATGAACCAAGTCAGAAAGCTGAGAAAGATTTCAACATAAGGAAAATCAGTGCCAATCAATTAGACTTATTAAAAGGAATTTCGAATCAATTACAAGTTGGAAAACCATTCTGAAGAAAGATTCCTCATATATAAAAGCATACAGACACGTTAAACATGAAGAAATTTGTCATGCTATTTAGAAGAGTCTAGTGTAGGAGAATCAGAATTGTGTGCAAACAAAAGAAGTTCACACTTAGTTTATAGACCCAGAAATAAGTCTGAAAGAGCCAAGGATGCTCAATAGAACCCTAATTTGATCATATGACCAAACTCGGATGACAACCTCAAATTCTAGGGTTTCCGACTCGAGTCAAATATAGAGATGAGGAGGACACATGCTCAGAGATTTCCTTTCAGAATCTCATGAGAAGAAAAGTAGATACAAATAATATTCGAAGCAAATAGAGCGTATGAGCATAATGAGAGAATAGTCACGGCAGTAGAAGAAACGTGTTTAAGAAAACCTTTTAGAAGGGACTTAAACAGAGTTCAGTAGAAGGCAAACAAAACTTAAGAACTCAGTAGGAAATACATACAGTAGAAGAACACAAAAATACCAGAAAAGCATAGCAAAAGATCTTATAGGAAGATACAACAAGATAAACATGCGAGCATAGTACAAAACACAGTAGAAAAACGAAGCACAGAAGAACATGCATGATAAAGTAAAACATAAGAACACTGTAGACAAATACACACAACCAAAAGAAGAAGAAAAGCTAGAGAAACATTTTAAGCTTTTCAGAAAAAACCTAAATCGGAAAGAAGTGATTTTTGAAAGAAAAATTCGGAAAACGTTTAAAAACTCACGTAGAGCACAAATATAGAACAGATTTAAGAAAACAATCAGAGAAAACCTCAAATAGATAGGGTTTCAGAGGAACCCTAAAGCAAGAAAGGCTTGGAAAAGGTCCGATCTGAGTCGGATAAGTCAGAAATAGGCTCATAATGCTTGGATATGCCGGAGCAAGGACAAAGAGGCCATAGAACCTCAAATCGGAGAGGATCTGAACAGACACCATTGAGTTCAGACCTCGAAACTTCGAACACCAAGTGTTTAAGAGCAGAGGGAGATGAGTTTAAGCCATCCATGGCCTGAGAGGCCATGGATTTCGGTGAGCTGAAGAGAAGACAGTAGGAGATGATTAGGGTTTCAAGAACCTTCGAGAGAGTTTGAGAGATGAGATGATTCAGAGGTGGCGGTTGGTGAGAAATGAGATAGGGTTGGGTGGTGTTTGGGAATTAAAAAGGAAAGGGGAAATTCTGGCCGTTGATCGAAATGATTAACGGCCTGGATCAAAAGGGGAAACCGGGCGGGTTGGATAAGCGGGTTAGGGGCGGGTCATTTTAGGAATTGGGCTGGCCCGTTTGAATTTGAAATTGGGGTTAATTGGGGCTGATTTTAGGCTATAATTGAAATAAAATAGGGCTAGTATTTAAATAACCACTTTTCCCTTTTATTTTTATAAAAATAGTAAAATGATTTCTGAAAATAAATTAAAAGCACTAAATTAATTAATAATGTTTAAATATTAAACTAAAATACTAGAATCAATTTTGTAATTATAAACGTAATTAAATCCTAAGATAGGCTAAAATTGCAATTATATGCAATTTAGCTTTAAAATACTAAATAAATTTGTAAAAAATGCGTAAAAATTACCTTTGCTATATTTCAGTATAAATGTAAGAGTAGAATAAGTTTTTCGCCAAAATGATGATTTCGAGAATAACTATTAGTTTTTGTACTGCTAAAATGGGCAATAAATTGATTTAAAAAATCTTTTAAAAATTAGGAAAAAATACTAAAATACTTGGGCATACTTATATATGCATATATATATATATGCTATTTTGAAAGTATTTTGCATATATAAAATGCATATGGAAAAATTGGGTATTAACAGCTGCACCTCTTTACCCGGGAAGGATAAAAGAGTTGTCAGATAAAGATGTGATGGCCAATTTGACCGAATGAAATGGTTTGAAGAGGTTAACCGTGCTCTGGTCCTGAGCTGCCTACATATCCCTGGTCTTACAGGAATCAGGCCATATGTAGTCCAGGATCCGTCGGCGGAATATGCCGATGGAGATTTTCCAAGACAGACGCGATATTTGGGTTAGGATGGATGGTTAAAGTCTAATAGGGCTGCGGGAATTGGAGCGGGATTGCTCCTACTGAGATGGTCATTGCTCGCTGGTTTACCTGCAAATAAGCGATATAAGTGTATATTGTGCGTAAATTTAAACATGATGCAAGTTCCCGTTGGACCATGAATGCTGTCTTTTGACGGTTAGGATGACGTCCTTAGACCATGACGTCCTGAGCCATGAAGCGTATAGTAAAGGATTCGCATGCGATGAAATGATGTTCTCGGGCTGTGATAATGATGCCTACGAACTATGATGCCTTAGAATAATGATATGCAAAAGATAAAAGGGGGTCCTCAGGTCATGAACGTTCTAGGGGTATGAAAATGGTGCCTCTGAACAATGACGCCTTTGGACAATTTGGTGATCTTTCAGCCCATGAGATGCAATAGGTGGCGATCTTTCAGCCAATAAAATGCAATAAGTGGCGATCTTTCAGCCGATGCGAGGTATAAATGAAGCGGCGATCTTTCAGCCAATGCAAATATAAATGAAGTGGCGATATTTCAGCCATGCAAGATATAAATGAAGCGGCGATATTTCAGCCATGCAGATGTAAATAAAAGTGGCGATCTTTCAGCCATGCGAGATGGAGGTAGAGCTTAACCTCGAAAGGCAGAATAATAACCTTATGCAATGCAGAGAATGTAGATGGAGACAGAGCTTAGTCTCGAAAAGCAGAATGATAGCCTTATGCAATGCAGAGAATGCAAATGGAGGTAGAGCTTAACCTCGGAAGGCAGAATGGTAGCCTTATGCAATGCAGAGAATGCAGATGGAGGTAGAGCTTAACCTCGGAAGGTAGAATGGTAGCCTTATGCAATGTAGGAAATGTAGATGCAGACAGAGCTTAGTCTCGGAAGGCAGAATGGTATCCTTATGCAATGCAGAGAATGCAGATGGAGGTAGAGCTTAACCTTGGAAGGTAGAATGGTAGCCTTATGCAGGAAGTAAAAAGGCAAATAGTAATAGAATTTTCTTAGCTGATAGCGGATTGCGATATTACGACTTCTGGGGATACTATGTCTGCTGGGGACACTACGTACGGATAATAGCTGTGAGCAAGTGCAACAGTTCTAAGAGTAGTATTTCCGAGTAATGTGAGTCTTATGAGTGTATAGTATATTTGATGATTTTGCATCTCAAGTGCCTGCATCCAAAGAAAAATCGTGAGTTTTAAAACACAAGGGGAGGTTAGTTCGTATTCCCGCTGGCTCTGCTTGACCCGCTCGACTCTGTTCCGGCGATACTGTATATATTATTGGGGTAGCATTGCTAAGCAAGGAAAATTTAGTAATGAACATGCATGATTTAGTAAAAGCATAATATAAGTGCATAATTAAGAATAATTTTCTTTAGATGAACCGACGACTACGATGTGGTTCAAGACATTGCAACTTCGTTTGCTAAGAAATTTTGACGGTCCTCCTCAAAATTCTGCCCCAGTTTACTGGGCTGCTGCTCCTAATGGCTATTAATGATAAATGGCTGGACTCAACTTCGGAATTTTGAGGGTCCTCCTCAAAATTCTGCCCCAGTTTCCAATAGCGGGGGAAATGAAAATTTTATTGAATTGTGACCGAACCCATAGGGCTGCCTACGTATCCCCTCTTAAATGGGAATCAGGTCAGGCATAGTTCAAATTACATCATATAGGAAAGCATAAAGGTTACATATAGTATCGCTTCACTACATCTGAATTGATCGGCTTCGGCCAAACTTCTCCGTCCATTTCTAAGAGTATGAGGGCTCCTCCTGTTAGAACCCGGTGGACCATGTACGAATCCTGCCAGTTGAGAGAGAACTTCCCTTTGGCCTTGTCCTGATGCGGGAAAATCTTCTTTAGCACCAGCTGCCCCAGTGCGAATTGTCTTGGCTTGACTCTTTTGTTGAAGACTCTGGCCATTCTGTTCTGATAAAGCTGACCGTGGCAAACTACATTCATTCTCTTTCTGTCTATAAGAGCTAGCTATTCGTAACAACTTTTCAGCCATTCTGCATTGTCGACTTCAGCTTCTTGTATGATCCTTAGGGAAGGAATTTCTACCTCAACGGGAATAACAACCTCTGTACCGTAAACCAGCATATAGGGAGTTGCCCCGGTTGATGTACGGACTGTGGTGCGATACCCCAATAAAGTAAGTGATAACTTCTTGTGCCACTGCTTATGCTTCTCTATCATTTTCCTTAGTATCTTCTTGATATTCTTATTGGCTGCCTCTACGGCTCCGTTCATCTAAGGTCTGTAGGCTGTAGAATTCTTGTGTTTGATCCTGAAGGTTTCACACATGGCTTTCATCAAGTCACTATTGAGATTGGAACCATTATCAGTAATGATTGATTCTGGAATTCCGAACCGACAAACGATACGGTCGCGGACGAAGTCTGCTACGACTTTCTTAGTCACTGCCTTGTATGATGCTGCTTCAATCCATTTGGTGAAATAATCAATTGCCACTAGGATGAACCTATGCCCATTTGATGCGGCATGTTATATTGGTCCGATAACATCCATTCCTCAAGCGGCGAATGGCCATGGTGAGCTTGTAACATTAAGCTCGTTTGGAGGCACCTTTATCATATCTGCATGTATCTAACAGCGGTGGCACTTCCGGACTTATTGGATGCAGTCCGTTTCCATAGTCATCCAAAAATAACCAGCTCGGAGTATCTTCTTGGCTAAGACAAAGCCATTCATATGTGGCCCGCAGGTCCCAGCATGGATTTCTTCTAGTAATTTAGATGCTTCCTTTACGTCGATACACCTTTGTAATCCCAAATCAGGAGTCCTCCTATATAGCATTCCTCCGCTGTGAAAGAAATTGTTTGATAACCTCCGAAGCGTGCACTTCTGAATAGCGTTTGCAAGCTCTGGGTATTCTCTTTTCGCCAAGTATTCCTTGATATCATGAAACCAATGTTTTCCATCCACTTTTTCTTCGACGTGAGTACAGTAAGCTGGCTGATCGTAGATCTTTACTGGAATAGGGTCAATGAAATTCTTATCTGGATGCTGTTTCATGGATGATAGGGTAGCCAATGCATCGGCAAACTTATTTTGGACTCTGGGAACATGCTGGAACTCTGTCTTTGTGAACCTCTTTCTCAACTCCTGCACATGATGTAGATAAGGGAGTATCTTGGAGTTTTTGGTCACCCATTCTTCTCGGACCTAATGTATAAGCAAGTCTGAATCCCCGATCACTAGCAACTCTTGAATGTTCATGTCAATGGCCATCTTGAGTCCCAAGATGCAGGCCTCATACTTAGCCATGTTGTTGGTGCAAGGGAATCTGAGTTTGGCAGACACCGGATAATGCTGACCGGTTTTTGACACTAGGACTGCTTCTATGCCAACTCCTTTGAAATTTGCTGCTCCATCGAGAAACATTCTCCAACTGTCATAGGATTCTGCAATGTCTTCTCCTATGAATGATATCTCCTCATCAGGAAAGTACGTCTTTAAGGATTTGTATTCTCCGTCCACGGGATTCTCGGCAAGATGATCTGCCAAAGCCTGTCCCTTGATTGCTTTCTAAGTTACATAGATAATGTTGAATTCACTCAGCAGGATTTGCCACTGGGCTAGCTTGCCAGTGGGCATGGGCTTCTGAAAGATGTACTTCAACGGATCCATCCTTGATATGAGATATGTGGTATAGGCACATAAATAGTGCCTCAACTTCTAAGCTACCCAAGTCAGAGCACAACAGGTGCGTTCTAACAGAGAATACCGAGCCTCGTAAGGAGTGAATTTCTTGCTAAGATAGTATATGGCCTGCTCCTTCCTCCCCGTTTCATCATGTTGCCCAAGAACACAACCTAACGCTCCATCTAGAACTGCAAGGTAAAGTAATAGAGGTTTACCCGACTCGGGCCGGGCCAAAACTGGTGGTGTTGATAGGTACTCCTTGATTCTGTTGAAGGCCCTTTGGCAGTCATTAGTCCATTTGGTAGCGGCGTCCTTCTTCAACATCTTAAAGAATGGATCACAGATGACAGTAGATTGAGCTATGAACCGACTGATGTAGTTGAGTCTCCTCAAGAAAATCATTACTTCTTTCTTGTTCTTTGGCGGTGGCAATTCTTGAATAGCTTTGACCTTTGATGGATCCAGTTCTATTGCTCGGCGACTCACAATGAACCCAAGTAGTTTTCCGGCAGGAAACCCAAATGCACATTTCGCGGAATTCAGCTTCAAGTTATACCTTCTCAGTCTATCAAAGAACCTCCTCAAATCTTCCATGTAATCAGTGGCTTTCTTGGATTTGATGATGACATCATCTACATACACTTCGATCTCTTTATGTATCATATAATGGAAAATGGTAGTCATGACCCTCATGTAGGTGGCCCCAACATTCTTTTACCCGAACGACATCATCTTGTAACAGTACATTTCCCACGGTGTAATGAAAGACGTTTTCTCAGCGTCTTCTTCATCCATCTAGATCTGATGATACCCAGCAAAACAATCCACGAATGACTTCAACTCGTGATTGGCGCAATTGCTAATCAGGATGTGTATGTTTGGCAAGGGGAAGTCGTCTTTTTGACTGGCCCGATTGAGATCCCGGTAGTCGATACAGACTCTGACCTTCCCGTCCTTCTTCGGCACTGGCACGATGTTGGCTAACCATGTCGGATATTGTACTACCCTGAGAACCTTAGCTTTGACTTGCTTAGTGACTTCTTCCTTGATTTTCAAACTCATGTCAGGCTTAACTTTCTGAGCTTCTATATTACCGGTGGACATGTCGGATCAGTTGGCAATTTGTGAGCCACAATAGATGTACTTAGACCAGTCATGTTATCATACGACCAAGCGAATATGTCTTCATATTCCCTTAGAAATTCTGTGTATTGCTTCTTTTTTGATGGCGATAAGTGGACACTGATTCTCATTTCTTTGACGTTCTCTGCATCTCCCAAGTTGATAATCTCGGTCTCATACAGGTTGGACTTAGGTCTATTCTCAAAATTTTCAACCTCTTTAACAATCTCTTCTGGTATGTTATCTTCCTCTGAATCTATGTCTGTTTGTTGCATTGTCTCGTTGCATGTCACAGTCATTGGTTCATCAAGATATATAATAGTAATGCTGTATGAGTAAAGTAATGAGAGAAAAATAATAAGAGTAAGATTTATAGGGAAAATGGAAGTGTTTTGCTAAATTCCATAAATGTTTTGAATATTGAAGATCTTATTGCGAAAATTCAAAAAATGCGAAAGGAAAATCAACTAGTAAAAATTAAAGATAGTGCATGGTGCTTTGTTCAGCCTTGCTACCCTGGGGCTTTCCGGGCTCTGGTGGTTCTGACGGTCCAATTGTTGAGGCATGTTACTCAGATTACGGCTTGTATAGAAGGGCCTTCCTCCCCTCCTCCTTGAAATTGATACAACAATCCATGTCATCATCTTCCACGAATAAATGCCTCATTGCTACCAGTGCTTCCTCTTCTTCCGACCCATATATAACATTGGCTAGCTAGAAAGTCCGTTCTAAATGGGGTATCGGCTGCTCCAGTGGGTAGTAAGGGCCGCGCCATGGTGGCGACCAGTTGTTGAATTCCTTCCAAGTATACTCGTATCCCATACCGAAAGTGGTGCCATGTTTCTTCAGTTTGATCGGCTTGGCGATTCCTTAGAGGTCCTTGCCAAGTCCCTTGCTAGGCTCATATCCGCTCTAGTTTAATATGCTTTCAATTTTGTTGTTCCACCATTTGTCTTTGTCAACGGTGTTGACTCGCTTGATGTGGTGATAGGTTTCCCCTCCTATCTTTCTCTTTCCTCCAATCGCTAGGATGGTTTGGCGACTGTATGTGGGATTGCTACCATCGCCGTGAATGATCACCTCTTGGTGGTTCCACTCAAATTTCACCACTTGATGCAGTGTTGATGCTACGGCCCCAGCGGCCTGAATCCACGGCCGTCCCAACAGAAAGTTGTAAGATGCCGGCACATCTATTACTTGAAATTCAACATCAAACCAAGTAGTCCCCATCTACAAACACAAGCTAATTTCCCCAATAGTGGACCTTTGGGAATCGTCGAAAGTTTTGATGTTGATGGCCCCGTCCTTGATCTCATGCAGACTCTTTCCCAATGTTCTGAGTGTTAAACAACAGACAAATATTGAGGCTGGATCCACCGTCAATCAGGATTCTGGTGATGAAATAATTCTCGCATTGCACAGTGATATGCAATGCCTTGTTGTGACTCAACCCTTCTGGTGGCAACTCATCTTCATGAAAAGTGATCTCGTGACTCTCCAATACCTGCCCTACCATGTTTTCCATTTCTCCTCCAGTGATGTTGCTCGGTACATATGCCACACTTAGCACCTTCAACAAGGCGTTCATGTGTGCATCGGAGCTTTGCAGCAAAGCTATGCCGGTGTTTTGTTTAACTGGTCGATGACTGAGTACTCCTTTGCTTGTATATTTCTCCAGAGATCATTGGGCCCAGATTCAGTGATGGTTGGCCATCCAGAGGCCTGCTTGCTTGATTCAGCCAAATGTTCCGGGGTGTATACTCTGCCGGTTCTTGTCATAACCTGTGCCGTGACTGCTTCTTCGAATTTGGCTTTCCCTTTCCTTCTTGCCTCTGCTGTGTAGTCCCAAGGTATGGCATTTTTATGGAATGTCGTTATAGACGACATTGCTACTGGAATGGACACCTTTATTCCGAACGGAGCCTGTATTTTGGAAGGTAAGATCGCAACTTCAAATGGTTCAGGTACATTTGTCGGGGACCCAAACTCGACCTTGATCGGTGCTGGCGTCTTTGCAGAGTATGGTGTTTCAAACTCAAGTGGTGTGGACATGTTCAACTCAGTATCCCCAGAAGGCTGAATCTGGACTACAATCGGATTAAGGGTGATTGTTGGTTTCTTTGGATCGTTGCCTTTTGTGATCAAACCTATTGACCCCTTGGGGTACTAATCATCCTCTTTTTCAATCATGTGAACGCCTCTACCCGTATGGTCTGGTAGAGGGTTATTGCAGACATTCAGAGCGGGATCCTTTGCCACAATAATCTTGTTATTCAATCAGTGTTTGGATTTTATCTTTCAGAGAGCGGCATTCATTAATGGTATGCCCTTTCATGCCGGAATGGTATACATAGGATTTATTAGGATTGACCCATTGGGAAGGGTTTTCAGGAGTTATAGCGGGGATGGGGGTGACATAACTAACAGCTTTGAGCCTTTCATACAGCTGGTCAATTGGTTTGGCAATGGCGGTATATTGTTTGGGAGGTCTGCGATCGAAATTTGGTCGAGGTCTAGGAAAGTTTTGGCGAGTGGGAGGTGATTGATAGTGAGAGGGTTGAGTATTGTAGGCTTGGTAGACATGTGCGGGTTGAGAATATCTGGGTGAAGTAGGTTGATATGTGGGAGGTGGAGGTGATTGGTAAGTAGGTGGTGGAGTTTGGTAAGAGGGCGAGGGTGCTTGGTAATTTGGGGTAGGTTGATATGTAAGTGGAGGCATCGGGTAGGTTTGGTATTTTATAGGGGACTTGGTTCTCTGTGCAACCATCACGGTGCTCACGTCCCTTTTCTTGGTCGTGCCACCAGACTGTAGAGCCTTGTTGGTAGTCTGCAAAGCCTCAAAGTTTGTGACCATACCACTTTTGATGCCTCCATCGATCCTCTCACCTAGCTTGATGATGTCGAAAACTTTTTGGCTTTAAATCAACATCAACCTTTCATAGTACTGTGGGTCTTGAGCTCGGACGAAAAACCTGGTCATTTGTTCTTATTCTAAAGCCGGTCTAACCTTAGCAGCTTCTGATCTCCAGTGAGCAGCATAATCGTGGAATGTATTCACGAGTTTCTTCTTTAGGTTCTGGATGTAGAACACATCTGGCGCATTTTCTGTGTTGAACCTGAACCTGTCCCTGAAATCGGACACCATGCTTACCCAGTTCGACCACTTCTTCGGTTCTTGGCTAATGTACTAAGACAGAGCATCTCCTTTCAGACTCCTCATGAAAAGTTTCATGCGGATCCTTTTGTCCTTTCCTACTCCGACCAGCTTGTCGCAGTATGTTCTCAAATGAACTCTTGGATCTCCTGTACCATCGAACATCTCGAATTTTGGAAGTTTGTATCCCTTGGGCAGTTCAACATCGGGTTGTATGCAGAGATCTTCATAGTTTAGCCCCTCAATTCCTTTGCTTCCTTCGACACCCTGAATTCGGCTGGTCAACTTCTTAAGCTCTTAAGCCAGACTCCTGATGAGTGAGTCTTTATCATCAGACTCGGGTGTGCTTGAAATGGGTTGGGTGGAGTGTGGCATGGTTTCCATGTAGATGGGGGTGTTATGAGTGTAGAAATGGTCATTTGTGGAGTTCACCAGCTCTGGGATGAGCAGTAGAGTATTGTTGGAAGTATGACATGTGTTGCATTGGTGGTGAGGAGCGAGATGGTTTTGTAGTTTTGGGATGTTTTGTAGAGGTGTAGGGTTCTGAGCGTTAGGAAAATTGACATCTGGGATGGTGAGGGAAAATGATAAGCTCGCCAAGTTCTGGACCTGATCAAGTTCTTCTTAGAATTTTAGCAGCTTTTGTTCAAGCTGGGATGCACTTTCCTTAGGAACCAGAATACCATGAGTGACCTCTACCTGTTCAGCTGAGTTTTCCTTTTTGGTGTTGTTCAAATCTTCCATCTTTCCATTGTTCTTGTTTCTGACGGGGCTAGGAGGAGGAATGGGTGGAGGGCCCTTTGATCTTGTGGAATATGATGACGATGCCAGAGTGCACGAACTAACCTTGGGGAGGGGAATAAATAAAAAATAAAAACAAAAAGGCAACAAGTCAGTGAGGATTATGAAAAGAAACGTTGCGATATTTAAACACGTAGTGCAAGAATGTAAGTCTAATTTAAGAGCCTCGTTGTGCCCGAGGTAGGCCTTGCGATAAGTTGATTTGGAGAACTTATAATGCTAAATGCCTCATTTTATTGATAAAAATAAGACGAATCCCAAAACGACACTAAATAACAGAAGATAAAAATGTCACTAATGGCCATTGGCCTTATTATATTCATAAAACGAAAAGGTAAATTCCTATCTATTTAGTCCCAGAAGGACCTTCCCCAGACTCGGCATCTTTGGCTCCATCAAACAGCTTCACCAGCTCGCGAATTCCCAACAGCAGGTAGGCTCTGGCCAGGTGTCCACCCTCGTTTCCTTCAACATTCTAGCAGTCCTCGATCCTCTTGAGAAACTTCCTTTCCAACTCCACTAAACCTCGTTCCAGGTATCCTAATCGCTTGTTGGCACTGACAACCATGTCTTTCCACTCTTCAATCAGTTTTTGGTGGGCTTCTTGAATCTCACGGTGCTCGCTTTCACATTCCCGAATCCTTTTGTGCAGTTGGTTGTATTTGACCTGTGCTTCAACCCTTTCATCGATAATTCTGTGACATTGAACAAACCCGGGTTGGCCCAGACCATTGTGATTGTCCTCCAGCCATCCTGAATAGTGTGGGGTGCAGCCAGCATGGTATCTGTCTGGCTTGATAGTATCTCTCCCCATGATGATCTTGCAATGCCACATATGCTGAGCTTGGCACTTATAAGGATTGTCATCAACTTGGAAGTCAGCCTAGAAGTGACTCATCTTGTCGACCCTTGGTATAACCTGTTTCCTACCAGCCTGTCTCATAACCCGTAGAGGGACATAAGGGTAGGTTCCTCTCAAACTGATCTGTATCAGAAATAGTGCATCCCTGGATCGGGCGATGAACTCTTCAGTAGGGAACCACTCGAACATCCATTGTATTTGATCCTCGGTCAGATTTTCAAATAGCTCCACCCATCCCTTGGCATCTTCTGGCTGAGCAAACATGTTGGGCATGTAGTTCATTTGCCTTGGTTGATGGAAGGCTATTTGATCATCCCAGTCTCTATGCTAAATCTCTTGCCAATATTCATGCCTTTGGAGATGCTCCATAAGCCAGAGTTGGAGTAGCAAGTTGCAGCCCTTGAAGTGTGGGGCTCCTTGTTGACACTTTTCCAGGGCTCGGCATATCTCTGCGATGATCATGGGCACTGTGCTAAATGGTTGTCCCCCAATTCCCTCCATCAAGGTTTTGGTGACCGTGGCTAGCCTAGTGTGGATCCTTGCTTTCTTAATTGGAAACACTATCATTCCCAAGAAATAGAACATGAAGACAAAAACCCTTCGGTGAATATGCCCCACGATGTAAGGGCAAACTCATCCGGATAAGTACGGTAGGATTTGCTGTGACCGTACCTTTCGTACAAATAATCAAAGGGAATGTAAGACTCCTTCAAACATGTCAAGTCTGGACTCTTCTTTAGGCCCATCATTTTGAGGAAAACTCTACCCTTGCGATTTTCCGGTATTAACAAACCCGGGGTCTCCCATGGTATACCAGCCAATCCTCCTATTTCTTCTAGCAGGGGTGTCATCTCAATCTCTCCGAAGCGAAACACAGACCTATCACAATCCCATAACAGAGTAGCAACTTCGATGATTTTGTTGTTGGGTTGGACCTCCAGGAGGGAAGGTAGATTTCCTAGGTATTTTCGGACAAGAATCTGATCACTGGAATGAAGATCCTCCCACCAGCTTAGCAACCTTGGGTGGATGTTTGTGGTCATGCCGAATCTGGGGACTTCGTGCCTCATGTTTCTGCAAGACAAAAGGGTTAGGCCCTTACCCCCACTAGACTCGACTATTAAATACCAATAATTGGCATAAAATCATTTAGTTCTCCAAATGAATGCACAAAACATGATAGTGTCCATTTGGGTTTTTGGGAAACCTAGTGGACTTTGGATAAGGCTATCTTAAAGAGTCATTATGCGGACAACATAACTGACTCGGCTAGGTTTGACCATGATGCATGCACAATTAAATAGAGTAATGTTTCTATGGGGGTTTTAGACTGGTACCCTTGAGCGGGTAACTCAAGAGGGAAAGGCATGGAACCGTCGACTACACTATTGATTGACTAGTTTTACCGCAAATATGCCTTTGCCGGATTTAAAGGGTGATAATATCGGAAGAGCGCAACCACTCATTATAAGCGTTGCTATGGTATTTTTTTGGCATGAGTGGAATATGATGTTGAAAGCATGCTTATGCAATAATTAAAACAAGTTGTCACATATTTGCATGTTCATAAAGTGATAATTACAATAATTTAAAACAATAATAAATGAGTGCAGTAAAGGAAAGCAGTGAAAGAAACAAGAGACAAGTTAGTTTTTGCAGTAGAAGAGGGAATTAAATGCTTAAAGGTATTAAACAAATAAAACGCAGAAGAAGGTAAAGTCACAGTAGTAGCTTGAAATGGTAAAAGCCTAAAAGTATGTCCCCAGTAGAGTCGCCATGCTGTCGCGCCCCCTTTTTCTCGCGAAACCTGGTTTATAACATTTGGGAGGACAACTCGTTCCCTTTTTGGGAATAGGGTTTGAATTGGAGAGTCTCCACCTAATGATTAAAGTGCATTAGGACACTAGGAAGGAATTGATCTAGAAAATCAGAGATTGGGTAAGGGCTAGAAATTATCCCGAGGGGAAGGTGTTAGGCATCCCTCAGGATCCACTAGTGTGGTTCCCGGCTATGCTACAATTGTGACTTTAAGTAACAAGTAGGAAAATAGAAGTTTCAATAGAAGGGGTTTTCACGTAATGGTTGCAAATAGATTAAAGTTTAAAGAAAACAAAAGGAAGCTGAATTTTTGAGGAAAACAATTTGAAAATTTTGAAAAATAAACATGTAAAGGGAGAGGGGAGTCCTAGGTTTACAAATAATATGGATCACCCCACACAACATCCGGTAATCACTCCTCAAAGAGGGGCTACACGAGATGTTATCATGTGGTCATCATATCCATATCTACCCTTTCCCACCCCGTTAAGGTATTAAAGCGCGGAATGGTTTCGTTACTTATTGCATGCTATTACTCGCCCCATTTCTATTAGTTCCGGAGGTACTTGGGACTACTAATCCTAAAAGGGATGAGCATGAGGTTTTGCAGTTTTAAAGGACAAAATTCTAAGGCAACAATCAAAATATATATAGCAAGTATTGGGAAGGCATGTAAACAGATACGGCTCAAATAAACCTCCTTAAACCAAAGAGAGCATATAGTTTTAGCATGTCTTATATGTACCGATTATGGTCTGATTAAACTTAAAAGGGTAAAAGCAGGCTGATTTATCACATATTTTCAGATAAGAAGTCCGAATTAGACCTGCCCGCTGGTTGTAATTATCAAAGACTAGCGCAGTTATAGCTTTTACCCTAAAGCTTGCCTAGGTGTTAGGCGAAACCTATAGGCATGATATCTATTAGTTTCAAAAATAAAGTAGTAAACTTATTACAGGAAAGTTGCCAGTTTTTTACCAAGTTCTACAGATTAAACATAAAACAAGCGAGGCGATTCAGATTTGATTGATAGTTCCTATAGGTATATTTTCTGGGCATTGTTAATTTAAGACACTGTCATTGGCGTACAGGAATTCTATAGGCAGGTCATCTATATGCAGTCGATTGTTTAAACCTATAAACTCATTTGCCTCATGATAGATGCAGGTGCAAAATGCAATAAGTCCTATAGGCATATTATCTATATGATAAAGTAGCAGTGCAAAAACCTATAGACATGGTCTCTATATAATACAGAAGTGCAGAAACCTATAAACATGGTCTCTATATGATGTAGAAGTGTAGAAACCTATAGACATGGTATCTATATGAAATGCAGAAGTGCAAAAAACTTATAGACATGGTATCTATATGAAATGCAGAAGTCCAAAAGCTAAAAGCAGGATACGTGAATGCAGAAGTATAGTAATCCCTTATGAACATGGTATCTACCCCTTTGCATGCACAATTGACCCTCCATTTTTCACTAACATCCCCAATAGTTATTACAAATTATTACAACCTAGAATGAATAAGAAAAGCAAAATTACATCAGAAATTAAAGTACAACCAAGGGGAGCCTAATTCAGACTCCAAGTCTGAAATATGAGATGAACCAACTCCAAAGATTAGGATCCCAAGCCTTTCTCTTATTTGGATGTATCAGAGTTCCCTAAGAGTCTCAAGTGGACTCCGGGCAATGCTCACACCCAAACACATACAGGATTAAGAACATAGTGCAGTGTGGAAGGGACAACTCTCAAGTATCCAAGTTCAGAGGGAACTCAAGGTCCCAAGGCAAGGCTTACAGGAAGGGGCAGAGCTTAGAAGCTAAAAGTAAGTGTAAGTGCAGAGTTTGAAAAGAGGAAATGGTAGAGAAATAGGGACAAGCTAGGGGGCATACCTAGCAATGGGAAGTGCTGGCACACCCCACAAGCCTGTTAGAACACATTGTTTTGTGAGTCAGGATCCTCTAAGGGATCAAGTTTAGACATGAACAATAACTTGCACATTGTCATGTCATGAACTACAACTCAAATCACATAGAGGGGAATAGGGGTACAAGGATTCATAGCAGAAACAAGTAAAAGAAATTAACATGATAATTAAACATTCAACTCTATATAGACAGTAAAGTAGACATGGATGTAAAGTCTATAAGTGAACACATTGGGATGATGCTGAAGCTAAAACTAGAACATACCAGTCTCAAAGAAACAAGTGAAAGAAAGAAGTAGTCTTGCAAAGCGAAAGTGCAAACAGGAAGTCGGAATGCTAAGATCTTAGAAAAGAATCGTGAGGTTGTAAGGGTGAAGTAGGAAGTGTAAAAGTGTTGAACTGAAGGTATGTTAAAGTGCAGAAGGGTCGTGCCCTTTTATAGTGTAGAAAGCAAGCAGAAATAGGTAAGAAAATAGTTTGAAAATAAATTACACAAGGTTTCCCCTTAATTAAGGGATTTTGATTTCAAACGGGCAAAACTAATTAAGAAAATGGATTCATCAAACGCTTTTTCAAATCAGCATAAAATGGGTAAATACATAAAGGTTTATTTAAGGACGGGGTCTTGACAGCACACAGTTTGTGCAAATAAGGAAAGGAAATCAGTTAACAGCCAAGAAAATAAATTGAAGATTTTGTATGAATGAACCAAGTTAGAAAGATGAGAAAGATTTCAACTTAAGGAAAATCAGTGCCAATCAATTAGACTTATTAAAAGGAATTCTGAATTAGTCACAAGTTGGAAAACCATTCTGAAGAAAGATTCCTCATATATAAAAGCATACAGACACGTTAAACATGAAGAAATTTGTCATGCTATTCAGAAGAGTCTAGTGTAGGAGAATCAGAATTGTGTGCAAACAAAAGAAGTTCACACTTAGTTTATAGACCCAGAAATAAGTCTGAAAGAGCCAAGGGTCCTCAACAGAACCCTAGTTTGATCATATGACCAAACTCGGAGGAAACCCCCAAATTCTAGGGTTTCCGACTCGAGTCAAATATAGAGATGAGGTGGCAATAGGCTCAGAGATTTCCTTTCAGAATCTCATGAGAAGACAAGCAGATACAAATAATATTCGAAGCAGACAGAGCGTATGAGCATAATGAGAGAATAGTCACGACAGTAGAAGAAACGTGTTTAAGAAAACCTTTTAGAAGGGACTTAAACAGAGTTCAGTAGAAGGCAAACAAAACTTAAGAACTCAGTAGGAAATACATATAGTAGAAGAACACAAAAATACCGGAAAAGAATAGCAAAAGATCATATAGGAAGATACAACAAGATAAACATGCGAGCATGGTACAAAACATAGTAGAAAACGAAGCACAAAAGAACATGCTTGATAAAGGAAAACATAAGAACATAGTAAACAAATACACACAACGAAAAGAAGAAGAAAAGTTAGAGAAACATTTTAAGCTTTTCAGAAAAACCCTAAATCGGAAAGAAGTGTTTTTTAAAAGAAAAATTAGGAAAACGTTTAAAAACTCAAGTAGAGCACAGATATAGAACAGATTTAAGAAAACAATCAGAGAAAATTTCAAATAGCTACGGTTTTAGAGGAACCCTAAAGCTAGAAAGGCTTGGAAAAGGTCCGATCTGAGTCAGATAAGTCAGAAATAGGCTCATAATGCTTGGATATGCCGGAGAGGACATAGAACCTTGAATCGGAGAGGATCTGAACGGACACCATTGAGGTTAGACCTCGAAACTTCGAACATCAAGTGTTTAAGAGCAGAGGGAGATGAGTTTAAGCCATCCATGGCCTGAGAGGCCATGGATTCTGGTGAGCTGAAGGTAGAAGACAGTAGGAGATGATTAGGGTTTCAAGAACCTTCGAGAGAGTTTGAGAGATGAGAGGATTCAGAGGCAGCGGTTGGTGAGAAATGGGATAGGGTTGGGTGGTGTTTGGGAATTAAAAAGGAAAGGGGAAATTCTGGCCGTTGATCGAAATGGTCAACGACCTGGATCAAAAGGTGAAACCGGGAGGGTTGGATAAGTGGGTTAGGGGCGGGTCATTTTAGGAATTGGGCTGGCCCATTTGAATTTGAAATTGGGGTTTATTGGGGCTGATTTTAGGCTATAATTGAAATGAAATAGGGCTAGTATTTAAATAACCACTTTTCCCTTTTATTTTTATAAAATAGTAAAATAATTTCTGAAAACAAATTAAAAGTACTAAATTAATTAATAATGTATAAATATTAAATTAAAAATACTAGAACCAATTTTGTAATTATAAACGTAATTAAATCCTAAGATAGGCTAAAATTGCAATTATATGCAATTTAGCTTTAAAATACTAAATAAATTGTAAAAAATGTATAAAAATTATATTAGCTATATTTCGGTATAAATGTGAGAATAAAATAATTTATTCACCAAAATGATGATTTCGGAAATGACTATTAATTTTTGTACTACTAAAATGGGCAATAAATTGATTTAAAAAATCTTTTAAAAATTAGGAAAAAATACTAAAATACTTGGGCATACTTATATATGCATATATATGCTATTTGGAAAGTATTTTGCATATATAAAATGCATAGGGAAAAATTGGGTATCAACAAACCTTATTTACCAACAAATAACAACTGATAAACGGGAAGCAAAGCTTTCTTTTGGACCCGTTCCCCCAGCTGGACTACACCTTCTTTCACAATAGCATTCCTAAAATTTGACCTACACACATTCTTGACAGAGGACATACCATCAGCCGGGACCTTAAGTATATCCCCAAGCAAAACAACATCCAAAATAATATCAACTCCATTGACCAAGGCACATATGTGATCAGTTTCAACAGGAAAGAGGTCTGCATAGAAACTTTGGACCTCATCTTCATAGACTTTGGGCACATCTACTTTGAACAGATGGCCCCACTATTGAAACTCAACCATGTCTATTATTTGTCTTATTCCGACAATTTTAGAGATTTTTGGGTCAAAAGTGCGACCTCACAGAACCTTTTGGTACCTCAGTCGTTCCCTAGCACAATACTCTCACGCTTCACTTTCTTTGCAGAATCAGGTTTCCTCACAGTTTCCACTTTTCTTTTCCCAAACTTCACACTTGATTTTCCCTTTCCAATTGACTTTACTAAAGCATCCTCATCAGACAAGGACTGTTCAACCACTACTTGTTTCAATTTCTCACCACTTTTCACTAACTTTGAACTTGTCGTAGCAACACCTTCCTCTGAAGCAGATCGCTTCTTTTTTTTTGAGACCTTTTCACCAAGGAACTTGGTTCCTCTGCTACTTCCTCATCTACTTCCACCACAGGAATGTTCTTGTCATATACCACTTCTCCATTTTTCACCAGCCCCTTCTTCTTCTTCTTCTTCTTCTTCTTCTTCTTCTTCTTCTTCTTCTTCTTCTTCTTCTTCTTCTTCTTCTTCTTCTTCTTCTTCTTCTTCTTCTTCTTCTTCTTCTTCTTCTTCTTCTTCTTCTTCTTCTTCTTCTTCTTCTTCTTCTTCTTCTTCTTCTTCTTCTTCTTACTACTACTACTCCTTTTACTCTTTTGCAAGGCAGACTCAAAATCCTCCTTTGCTTGCAACCTAGTAGTAGGTCGCTTAGGAGAAGGCTCAGGAGTGGTTACTACCCTTCTCTTGGCAATGAACCTATCTAGCGCAATATTATCTTGATCTTCTTCATCACTAGACCTCATGCCAGGAGCCAAAATTTCCAAGGACTTAACAGCAAAGTGTTGAGAGGGAGCATGATTGAAACTAACATGGGAAGAAGATCCTTGACCTGTTTCCTCAGGAGATGGGTCAGGTCCTTCAAGAGGGGTCCCAGTAGTTTCTGCTGGTGCAAAGTTTTCAAAGAGCACCACAGCTCCTTCTTCCACTGACCATTGTGTCTCTTTCCTTTGAGACTCAAGTACACAAGATATCACCCCATACACTATTCCATCAACAGATATGGCCAATATATTTTCTACGGCCTCTTTCTCTAGAGACTCCATAGTTACAACAAACTCAGAAGCAGGAACAACTGTAGACTAATCAATACTAACCTCTGAGACCTCTACAACCTGTGGAACTTTAATCTGTTCTCCGCCCTTGCTTTGTTCAATGAGAATCTCAAGAGATAAAGATGAAGCACTATCAAGTTTTAGGGTTTCCGAGTTCTCAACATTTGTAGGGGGAGAGAGGGTTTAGAGAGTGACATGAGAAATAGAGGGTGTAGGAGAATCAAGTTTGGGAGCGTCCTTTGCTGTGGTGGTTGAAAAGGGAATGATAAAAAGTGTTTCACTAGAAGCGAAAGAATCAAAAGTTTTCTCAATTAAGGCGAAAATTATTTGTTGATCTTCAGCCATGGCAGAGATGAGGTTTGAAAGTTCTGGAGAAGGACTGAAGAGAAGATTTGATCGTTCAAAGAGATAAGAGGGTTTTAATGGGAGAAGAGATAATTATGAGGGAGAGAGAGAGACTGGTTCTAAAACGATGGTAGTTTTGTGGGGAGTTGCAACGTTTCATAGGGAGATGAAGGGATTTAAAATGAAAAGACGTGACATATAGGATCTGAAAAGGTTGATGACATGGAACTCAAATTTTTGCATCCTTTTAAGATATGTATGAAAAAGCACAAGACTACTAACCTATGGTACAAGAACTAGGTTCTTGACTTGTCTTTGAAAATTTCAATCCTCTTTTACCACCCATGCAGTGCATCTACAGCTTCTATAATCATCATGCGTGTCTACCTGCAACAGTATTGAAGTGAGTTAGACTTGGCCGGAAAACACTGTAGCTAATGTTACCTGAAAGTGACTTTCATAGCCAACTGATGGGAATCAGGTTCTCAATTAGGCTTTATTAGCCCCAACTTCAGCCTATTTCTCTCAAAATGTTCTCTACTCAGTGCTTTGGTGAAGATATCTACAATTTGGTCTTCTGTACTGCAGAACTTCATACAGATAAGCCCTTTCTCCGCGTTGTCTCTCAGAAAATGATGTCTTACATTAATGCTTGGTTCTTTTGTGTTGAATCGGGTTCTTGGCCATGTTGAGTGCACTGGTGTTGTCAATAGAAGAGGAACACAGTCAGTGTACACACCAAAATCTTGCAATTACTGTTTGATCCATAGGAGCTGAGCACAACAAGAAGCTGCATCAACATATTCTGCTTCAGCTATTGAAAGAGCCACTGAGTTTTGCTTCCTTGTGCCCCATGAGATGAGACATGATCCTAGAAAGAGAGCCATTCCAGAAAAACTTTTCCTGTCCACAAGATAACCTGCATAGTCAGCATCAGCATATCCATTAAGATTAAAATTGTCACCTGAAGGGTAGTACAGGACCAGGTCCTATGTTCCCCTAAGATATCTCAAGATTCTTTTGGCAACCTTCAGATGAGATTCCTTAGGCTTTGAATGAAACCTTGCACATAGCCCCACACTAATGACAATATCAGGTATGCTAGAAGTAAGGTAGAGAAGAGACCCAATAATGCCTTTATACATGGTTTGATTTACAAGATTTCCAGATTCATCCATGTCCAGTTGAGTAGCAGTGGCAATTGGAGTGTCAATCACTTTTGATGCTTCCATATCAAACCTTTTCAGGATCTCCTTGATGTATTTCTGTTGGCTGATAAATGTACCCTTCATGGACTACTTCACTTGAAGACCCAAGAAGAAATTTAACTCACCCATCATGCTCATTTTAAACTCACTTCCCATTAGTTTTGCAAATTCTTCACACAGTGAATCAGTTGTTGCCCCAAAAATGATATCATTAATATATACCTGAACGATGAGCAGGTTCCTCCATTGTTTTTCTTCAGGAACAAGGTTTTTTCAATTTTTCCTCTTGTAAAACAATTTTCTAAGAGAAACTTTGACTTTCTTTCATACCAAGCTCGAGGAGCCTGCTCCAACCCACACAGTGCCTTGTCCACTTTAAACACATATTCAGGATGTTCATGACATTCAAAGCCTGGAGATTGCTTTACATAGACTTCTTCCTTAAGAAATCCATTCAGAAATACACTTTTGACATCCATTTGGAACAGACTGAATTCCATATGTGATGCAAAGGCAATTAGGATTCTGATAGCTTCTATCCGAGCAACCGAAGCAAAAGTATTTTCATAATCAATTCCTTCCTCCTTATTATAACCTTGAACCACTAGCCTAGCCTTGTTCCTTATAGTGTTTCCATATTCATCAATCTTATTCCTGAATACCCACTAGCTCCTATGATGGTTTGATATAAGGGTCTAGGTACCAGGTGCCATACATTGTTCCTTTTGAACTGATGCAACTCATCTTGCATGGTTGTAATCCAGTCTACATCTTTTAAGGCTTCCTTGATATTTTGGGTTCTATTTGGGAAATAAAGGCTGACAAGGCAAGTGAATTTCTGGCTTTTGATTTGGTTTGCACTCCTGAATCTGGAGGGTTAATTATGTTATTAAGAGGATGGGAGATTTTGTGTTTCCAGTTGGGCACTCGAGCCTCATTTGTATAGGAGCTGAGTAAGTCTGACTAGTTCCCCTACATTCTTCTCTCAACTACTTGTGGAGTACTTTGAACCGCATCAACCACTCTTTCTTCAGCTTCAGTAGTTGTAATTGTGGTACCCGGTTCCTCTCTGGCTGATGAGGAAGAGACTGCATTATCTTCACTTGGCTCCTTCACTTGACTCATCATGTCTGCATTTCCATTTTTCATGTCAATGACTTCACCTGGAACTAGCAGATGCTCTCCATCTTGATCATCCTTGTTGATTTTCTCACATGAGGGATATGATTCGTCAAAGATTACATGTACACTTTCCTCAACACACTAAGTCCGCTTGTTGTATATCTTGTTGGCTTTTCTTTGAGAAGAGTACCCCAAAAAGATTCCTTCATCACTCTTGGCATCAAATTTTCCAAGTTGATCCTTTCCATTGTTGAGAACATAACATTTGCACCCAAATGTTCTTAAGTGAGTCAGCTTGGGCTTCCTTCCATTCAACAACTCATAGGGGGTTTTGTTCAAGAGAGACCTAATCATGCACCTATTCACCAAGTAGCAGGCAGTGTTGACAGCTTTAGCCCAGAAGTTCTTAGCAATCCCACTGTCGATCAGCATTATTCTTGCCATTTCCTCAAGGGTTCTGTTCTTCCTTTCCACAACTCTATTTTGCTGGGGAGTCCTTGGAGCTGAGAAGTTGTGAGTAATGCCATTCTCGTTACAAAATTCATCAAACTTAGCATTGTCAAACCCTGTTCCATGATCTGATCTAATGCATGCTACTCTTCATTCCATCTTCACTTGGATATTCTTCACAATGGCTACAAACACTTTAAAGGTTTCATCTTTTATTCTAAGAAACAGAGTCCAAGTGAATCTGGAGTAGTCATCCACTATCACAAAGATATATCTTTTTCCTCCCTTGCTTTGCACTCTCATAGGGCCACATAGATCCATATAAAGGAGATCAAGTGGTTTTGAGGTGCTGACATCCTTCTTTGACTTGAATGAGGATTTCACATGCTTCCCTCTAGCGCAGGCATCACAGACTTTGTATTCTTTGAACTTTGACATAGGCAGACAACGAACCAGGTCCTTCGAAATCAGCTTATTCTATAAAAAGAAGCTTGCATGTCATAGTCTTCTGTGCCACAATTTAGCATCATCATCAACAGCTTTCAAGCAACTCAGATTACCACTTTGTAGAGACTCGAAATTAGCAACATAGATGTTCTTATATCTTTTGGCAACAAGTACCACTTCACCAGTTACCAGATTTGTAAATGTGCATATTTTGGACAAGAATTCTACCTTGTTTCCTTTATCACATATCTGGGAGACACTCAAGAGACTGTACTTAAGGCCATTGACATAGTACACATTCTCAATTGAGTGAGTGAGTGACTTTTTAATTTTTCCAATACCAAGAATGTACCCCTTTTTCCCATTTCCAAAGGATACACTCCATCCTTGCAGGGCTTTTAGTAAAAGAAAGTCCATGGTATTTCCAGTCATGTGCTTTGAGTATGCACTATCCATGAACCGTTGTTGACTGCTTCCTTCACTGTTCTCTGCACAAGGAGATCACAGGTTAGATTTAGGAACCCAAGCAAGTTTGGGTCCTTTGTAGTAAGAAAGAGGATGAATAAGTGCTCTTTTAGTCCATGCAGGTAACATGAATTTTTTATGAGTGGCACATGGTCCCTTTTCAGTAGTTACTCTTTCAGCAAAAACTTTGTTTTTGTGCAGAGACTGAACCCTGGCTTGGCAATTCTTTTCGAAATCCCATCGTTCCCACAGTAGGTACACAACCAATTATCGGGTACAGTAACATATTTGCTATGAGGGTTGTAAGGAGTTCTATCCCTTTGGAACCCTATTCCCTGCCTATTACCACCATTATTAACATACATGGCAGTAATAGCCTCCGAGGACTAGGTCTACTTAAGGGACTTCTCAAGATCATTTTTTACTCTTTCCAATTCTGCTTGGAGCTTCCTATTTTTCTCAAGTTCAGCATACAAACTAGTTCTCACAGCATTTAGTTCATTTTCCAACTTTATGTGTGCCTCACTAGCTACCTCTTTCCCCTTTTCAGAATTTTCAGGCCTACACTTAGCTCTAAGTTCCTCTATTGTTTCCCTTAACTCTACAATCACTATTAAGAGGTCATCTCTCTCCTGCTCAATAACAGTCATTTTCTCCACTAAGGCAACCTTTTCTTTACTGAAATTCTCAATGGTTTCTTTCAAGTCAACTACTACTACCACCAGATCATCTCTTTTGTGTTCTACACTAATGATTTTCTCATTTAGAACCTTCTTTTCATTTTCTAGATTATCTATAGTTTCCTTCAAATCAACCACACAGACTACCAAGTCATCTCTGGTTTTCTCAGCATCTTCTAATTCTATGGTCAAGGCATCCTTATCATCTACAAGACTATCATAGGCATCAATTAACACATTTACTAATGACATGAGTTTTTTAAGAGAGTAGGATTTCAGATTTCTCTGATCATCCCTGAAGTTTACCTCATCATTGTCATCCTCTTTCATCATTGTCAGATTGAGCCATCAAAGAAAATATTGAATCATATTCATTTGTGTCACTTCAACTGCCATCATAAAGCTATCACCTGCATCAGTTTCTTCTTTAGAGTCAGTAGAGGAATCTCCCCATGCTGCAAGAGCTTGCTTCACAACATTGTCAGCAGATCTATTCCTTTTGAAGCATTTGTCAGGAACCAGGTTCATCTTTGATGCTTTGTCAGGTTTATATTTGAAGTGTTCTTGCTTCAGGAGAGGGCAATCTTTGATGAAATGCCATGGCTTTCCACATTTATGACAAAGGTCATAATTCTTTAGTCTGCTGGAGCTGCCTCTTTTTGGTATCCCTCCATTTTATGACCATCTTCTAAAATCTTTTGGTTAAGTAAGTCATGTCATTGTCCTCCTCGCTTGAGTCATTGCTTTCAGCTTTGTGTACCAGGTTCTTTTGGTTCTTTGGTTGTCTTCTTTTACTGTCTATCTTCTTCTTCTTCATTTCGTAGGTTTTCAGATTTCCAACTAGCTCATTTATAGTCAGCTCCTGCAAGTCCTTTGCTTTAATAATATCATTCACTTTACTCTCCCATGAACTGGGCAGGATACTGAGAATTTTCCTCACGAGCTTGTTCCTGGGAATGATTTCACCAAGCGAGTGTAACTCATTTATGATGGAAGTGAATCTTGTGTGCATGTCTTGAATGGATTCATCGACCTTTCATCCTGAAGAGCTCATACTTAGTGGTGAGCATATCAATCTTAGATTGTTTTACTTGAGTGGTTACCTAGTGTTCTATTTGCAGAGCTTACCATATTTCCTTGGCGGATTGACAAGCTGAGATCCTGTTGTATTCATCAGGTCCTATGCCACACACCAAAATTTTCTTGGCACAAAAGTTTTCTCCACAGCTTTCCTATCTGCATCATTGTATTCTTTCTTGGTCTTTGGCATCGTCACTGGAGGGACTCTAACCTTCTTTGTTGGGACATAAGGACCATCACATATAACATCCCACACCTCAGAATCTTATGCCATGATAAAATCATACATTCTTGTCTTCCACCACCCATAGTATTGCCCATTGAACCTGGGTGGTCTATATATAGACTAACCTTCTTCAAAATTTGGTAGAGCAACCATAAGGATCCTTCCTAAGTGTTAACCTGATAGAAAGAACCCACTCTGATACCAATTGATAGAATATATGAGTCCACCAAATTATATAGAGACCAGGTCCTCTATGAGTTTCCACTGAGAATGCTAATAAAACAGTAAGTAAGTAAGACAGGGAGTCTTTACGTGGAAAAATCCTTGCTCAAGGGGATAAAAAACCACAACCTACACTGGTAGGATTTCAACTTCACTATGAGCAACTTTATATTACAACCTATACAATCTAGAAATTAAACTCTTAATCCCTCTCTAACTTGTAATACACCTATTACAAAGACTTCAACTCATGACCAACTTTAGTCACGACACAAACATAAGGGTTTATAGTTTTACAAGGGGTTCCTAAGTAACACTTATAGATAACCAAAGTAGGAATTACAATGAAGAACAATTACAGAGTTACAACTCAACTAAGGACATACAAAATACTAGCTCTAGGAACTGGTCCATAGTAGTGTTAAACTTTGTTCTTGATGCACATGAGAATTGAATGCTTGAATGTCAGATGCTTGAACGTTTGAATGGATTCTCAAGTGTTCAAGTGATGTTTTGTTGTAATGTTTAATGTTAATACAACATGGATGACATCACTTAAATGATGTAATCACTTGGTAGGTCAAATGAGAAGTGACTGCAGAACTATGCTGCACTGGTTCTGTGTACAGTGCAGGCAGTCACTTTCCAACTGTAGACAGTTGACTTCGTACTACTATTAGGGAAACATAAGGGTATCAGGTCCCTGTGTTGATTCTCTATCTTCTAAATTCGTAGCAACTTACATTAGCTGGAGTCCATTGAATTGAGTTGTGTACCAAGTATGTCAGGTTCCTTATCTGGTTCTCTGACAGTAAGTTTGTTAGATCATCAAAACATAAAGCTAAGGTATTGTAAACCCATCAATTATGGCACACGTTCCCCAGGCACCATATCGTTTCTTGTGCCCTTTCCATTTTCTGATTGGCGGCTCTTGGTTTTCCCCCTCAGGGAATTTATGTCCCTATAAATAGGGGAGAAGCCTCTTATTTGATTGTTATGATTTTCAGTTGTCTAAGAAAGAATTTTGCAAACTTCATCCTCCTTCTCTAGTCTTTCATACTTCTGCTTTTGCTAGAACTTAATATGACCATTACCTTTTTTCCTTCGTCGTTCTCGTTTATTTCAATCAAAGAAGACAAATGTCTAGTGCTTCGTCCCAATCTGATAAATTTATTGGTGCTCTGGTGCCAGAAAGTGACGTATCCCTACTCAAAGAGGGAGTGGAGGCGGTGGAAGAAGAAGGGTTTCCGACGGTGGATGAGGTAGTCCCCCGTCCGGGGAGACGAGAACTGATTTTAATAGCCATTCTGGAAACGAACCGGAGCCTATTCCTTCCACTATGGATGATACGACGATCAGTGTGCCCAAAGCCAAGTGGGGACTCCCCGATTATATCAAAATGGTGCTAGCGGGGAGGGACATAGTACATTTGCATGAGCTACTGCACGTTTTACACGTATCCCTTTATTATTGGGTACATGCTCCCATTTCCTTCTCTGGTGATGGATTTCTGCCACTTCTACGAAGTGTGCCCCGCTCAACTCTCTCCGTATGCGTACAAGCTCTTTCTTATGCTCATCAAGTATGCAGAGCTGGCTAGCTGAGGAATTTCCCTAGGGCACATGCTCCATATCTTCGCCCCTCATTTTCTTCAGGGTACGATGATTCATATGCGCCATCGAGGAACCAAGCATTTTGTGGTGAAGATGGATGATAAGTCCAATCATTGATTTTGGGAAAACTACTTCTATGTAAGGAAAAAGCACCTTGTGGCGAACTTGGTAGGGTTTCTAGAGATGTGGAACTTCACTCGTAAGTTTTCCCTATTTACTTTGTGATTTTTCTTAAGATGGTTGTCGATTGTCTTCCTTTTAGCGACTTTGCTGAGGACTTGTTTTTTGCTTTTATAGCGAGAGACTACCTCCCCCGCTAGTTGTTGATATTCGTGAGTGGGTAAGCATAATTCTCCCCCACATAGTGGGGATTTGTGAATGGGCGCCTTTTCATGAGAAGTTTGGGCGCAAGCCTCTTACTAGTGAGTCGGCTTGTTGTAGTTTTGCTTTGTTCTCCGATTCATAGTTTCTTTAACCTTGATGTTATATGATCTAATTCCTCCTTGTTGATAGGTCGGAGAGGAGTGAGAAGGATGAGGGCTCCTTCGCTCGCATTCTGTCAAGCAGTGCTCTCTTCCCGGCCTGCACCAGGAGGCTGCTACCCGACCTGCATCGAGAACTATTGTCTGGCCTGCGTCCGCGACTGAAGCCATGCATTTGGAGGTTACTCCTCAGCCGGAGACTCCAATCCCCGCAGTCTATTTAACGGGGGAATCTTCCCAAAGAGACGATGTGTAGTGTTGGAGGAGGCTTCTCCAGCCGAAACATCTTCGAGGGGTGACCTCCCCGCAGTGCCCGAAACCGGCGGTGGTGCCAACTTGACAATAGAGACGACGCCTGTTGCAAGTGTTCAAGGGGCTAATGTAGTGGAGATACGGAGTTCTGAGGCTGTCGTTGCTGTTTTAGGTGGCCCTTCAACATCTCGACAGAACAACACCCCCTCTTCGGCTAATGAGAAGGGGAAGGGCGTCACAGTTGAGGATTATGAATCTGAATCTGACATTTACCCCGAGGACATTAGAATGTTCGAGAAAGGATTTACCTGAACTGTGGTAAGAGCGGAAGGCCCTTCCCGAATACTCGAAATTCTGTCGGATCTCAACCTACTGTGAGACACGGTGGATTTGGTGCTGCAGTTCGATCTTCTATGCTCTGTCGCTAAAAACGGAGCTCTTTAGGATGTCAATGACTCCGAGTTGTCACGCGGTGTGGCCGCGATGGGCCTAAGGATGAATTCCTTTTTGTTTTCTTTGCTTTGTGATCTTTACTGACTCCATTCTTCCATCTCTTCTTCCTCCCCTTTTTTTAGACTTACATGATGGAGGTCGAGAGTGCTCGTAGCGCCAAGACATGGGCTGAGATTTTTTCTAAAGACGGCCGAGAAGTATCGATAGTACTGCAACAGATGTCGTGAGATGCATGAGCATCTTAGAGTGGGCGCCAGTACCCAGTCTACCAGGGAGGAGTTAGAGAAAAGAGATGAGGAACTGATGCGGTCTATCCGCAGATGCAATGAGCTTGATGAGCTGCTTCATGCCAAGGATAAAGAGCTTGAGGTAGGCAAAAGGGTTGCCATGGAGTGTGAGGACCTTCAGGTGAAGGTGCTATCTTTACGAGCTGAGCTTGAGCAAAATACTACTAAGGTCGACGCTCTGAGTGCAGAATGGACGAAGAAGGTGTCCAAGCTAGAAAAGAAAGTGGCCAAGATGGAAAGAGCTGAGAATGCTCGAGTGTCATCTTTGGCGAGGGCGGCGACACTAGAGGATACTATCTGCGTCCTCAAGTCCGAGTAGGAGTCAAAGAGAGCGACGACCATGCTGAGGGAGGCACGGCTCGAGGAGTGAATTGGTGACCTTGATCGGGACGCTTCGATCTTGGGAGACCGAGTTGCGGCTCTTGAAGCTGAGAAGGTGCAGTTATTGGCTCAAGCTCCCCCTCAAGAGTTTTCTTCAAACACTGTTCCCCGCCACCTGTATAAGTAATGGGTCCATGCCAAGGCCCAACGCGATATATACAAGGGTTTATAGGAGGCGGGGAATGTTCCAGAGGCAGCCTTTAAAGATGCTCGGGCGAAGGCATGCGAGGCTCGTGTTGTCTGCGGTTACGACCCTACGATGCCGGAGGCTGGTGAAGGAATTGATGTTGAGGATGAGATTCCTTCTGATGATGATGATGATGATGTTGGGGAGAAAGGCGGTAGGGATGATTTCGAGTGAAACTTTTGCTGCAACCTTTGTACTTAGCTTTTTTCTGTTCCTTTGTTGTTTATTTTTATCTTTTTCCTGAAGGCTTGTTTTGGACTTTTGTAAGGTGCGACTGTTGTACCGTAAATTTGAATGAAATAGTTTCTTCGCCTTTGTTTGTGTATCTTTTGAATTTTTTCCTTCCCTCCTGTTTGTTATTTTTTTTGCTTATTCTTTTGGATTTCTTTGCGATGAGTCCTTGATCTTTTTAATTGGGAATACAAACATGCCCGGATCGAGTAGGATTCTGTCGTGTGAGTCTAAATGAAGTCACTTTGGATCGGCAAGTTTGGGCGAGGTTGACTTCTGATTTGCCAACTTAGGCGTAATCAACCTTAATTCAAATAAGGTCAAATTCAGACTCGCCATCTTGGGCGAAGACAATTTTGACTTGTATATTCGAGTGGGATTGAATTCAGACTTACAAATTTAGGCGAAGTCAATTTTTCCATATGTATTCGAGCAAGGTAGAACTCGGAGTTTCCATCTTGGGCGAAAGTTTCTAACTTATATATTCGAGCGAGGTCGAACTTGGAGTCTCCATCTTGGGCAAAGTCAATTTCTGACTTATATATTCGAATGAGGTCGAACTTGGAGTCGCCATCTTGAGCGAAGTCAGTTTCTAACTTATATATTCGAATGAGGTCGAACTTGGAGTCGCCATCTTGGGCAAAGTCAATTTCTGACTTATATTCGAATGAGGTCGAACTTGGAGTTGCCATCTTAGGCGAAGTCAATTTCTAACTTATATATTCAAATGAGGTCGAACTTCAATCCACCGATTCGGGTGGGCGAATTTTTTCTTTTACATGGCGGTGGCCAACGTCCGTAAAGATGTGAATTTGAAAGATCAAAATTGTAATCCGTTGTGAATTCAAGCAATGTCAAAATTTTCTTTTATTTGATTGTGGCCAATGACCGTACGGTGTTAACCCGAGCAAAGTTGAATTGTAACCCAGTTGATGGTGGCCGGTGACCGTAGGGTGTTAACTCGAGCGAGGTCGAATTGTAACCCATTGTAAATTTGAGCGAGGTCAAACTTTCCTTTCGATTGGCGATGGACGATGGCCGTAAGGGTGTTAATTCGAGCGAGGTTGGAATTGTAACCCATTGTAAATTTGAGCGAGGTCGAACTTTTGCTTGGCGATAGCCGATGGTCGATGGCCATAAGGGTGTTAACTCGAGCGAGGTCGATTTTCCTTTTGTTTGGCGATAGCCGATGGCCATAAGGGTGTTAATTCAAGCAAGTCGAATTGTAACCCATTGTAAATTTGAGCAAGGTTGAACTTTCCTTTTGTTTGGCGATGGCCGATGGCCGTAAGGATGTTAACTCGAGTGAGGTCGAATTTTCCTTTGTTTGGCAATGGCCGATGGTTGTAAGGGTGTTAATTCGAGCGAGGGCGAATTTTCCTTTCATTTGATGATGGCCAATGGCTGTAAGGGTGTTAATTCGAGTGAGCTCGAATTGAAACCCATTGTAAATTCAAGCAAGGTTAAACTTTCCTTTCGTTTGGCAATGGCCAATGGCCGTAAGGGTGTTAATTCGAGCGAGGTCGAATTGTAACCTATTGTAAATTCGAGCGAGGTCAAACTTTCCTTTTGTTTGGCGATGGCCGATGACTGTAAGTGTGTTAATTTGAGCGAGGTCAAATTTTAACCCGTTGTATTTTTTTATTAGAGAACATTACTCGTCGCCGTATTGTTTACGTGTGCGTGGGGAAAAGTCCTGGTTTGCTTAATTTTTCTTTCATTTGGAGAATACTGTGCATTTCATGGGTGAGTCCTAGTTTGCTTAACTTTGCTTTCATTGGAGAATACTATGCATTTCATGGGTGAGTCCCCTGTTCTGGAGATTGTTTCTCAATAGTCGACCCGTGCCGAACCGTTTATGTTATTTGTAGTATGGTACGGCTTAGAGGGCTTTGCTCGGTCGTTGCTTGCGAGATGGCATGGTACAGAACCTTTTCTTGGGTTGTTTTGGTGGCATTCGTTCCTTGTTCGTGTACTTATGAGAGTGCTCGTATTCCTATTTTGAATCAATAAGAGAGCGTGATAAGTTAAACCCAAATGAAATTGCCTTACCTTGGCCTGACAAGCCGGTGAAAGGAGGAATAACACTGTAGGGTCGCTCGCTTTGCCTCGTACTCGAATGATGGTTTCAGATTTGGCAGCCGTGCTCGGCTTCATCGTTAATCGCGTCTAGGTTTTTTGTGGGTTGAACTTACCTCACCCATTGGGATATCGAGACCGAGTCCCAGTTCGACCCTATCCGATATGTGCAAACAATAAGGGAATCATATCATACTTTATTCATAAATCATCCAGTGCATGTGGGTAAGAACATAAGGCAGGATATGCCCGCTATTTTGAAGGATCACACAGTAGGCTATTGTCCCTTCCCAAGAGGTGGAAGTACATGCCGATATATAAGGTGAATACGTCAAATGCGAATGCGGTCATGCCAAGCGCATAGTGACCGTTATTCTAATTTAAACATGTATATGATGTGCCAATCCCATCGCTACAGGTGATGCGTGGGTTTTGCATAGACATCGGTCACAATTTCTATGTTATGTAGAGATCTGACCTAGATTGGTACGGTTATCTCAAAAGCTTATCTAGCATTCTTTCGAGTTGGTGTTTATACCGAGATAGTGAGGCTATGACATCCTGGAAGTGATACTTGGCTGGTTGTAAATCTAAAGGAAACTAAAAAATTTGGCTAAGAAATCCCCACAGACGACGCCAAATTGTTTGACCAAAAAGTGCTAAGCTTTTCGTTAAACTAATTAATAAAGAAAATGGAGGATAAATCTTAGCCAAACATAATTAACTTTAGATCTAAGCATATTGAAAGCGAGAATCGAATGAGGCCGAGCTTGTATAACATTTCTTAGTATGATTAAAAGATATCAAATGTAAATGATAAGCTTACATCTTTGATATATTGTTCTGTACTTGTAAGAGCAAAGAAGGAAAGGAAGGAATGTCGTTGATAACTATGAAATCTATCTTTATTGAGTCAACAATGACGATTACAAAGTTTTGTAACCAAAATCTAGGCTTTTGCTTTGTTGTTAGAGGTCTCCTCCCGTTCTTCTATTCCTCTTTTCTCTTTTCTTGAGAACCCCCTTTTCTTGCCTTCTTCTGTCGTATATATATTACCAATCTTTCCCTTTATCCAACGGTCTTTAACCAACATACCCTCTCTTGACTATACTCTTCCTTACTCACCCAAATATTACGACATATGTTCTGCCGTGTAAGCCTTCTGATGGCTCGATATCGGCAGTGGCCGAGATACTCGTTGCTATTACGCCTCGTGGGTACGACTATGTCTTGGTCGACCCCTTACCATTCCTTTTAGTGATAACCCACTTGTGATCAGATTTTGACTCATACACTCTTCTGGGTGACAGAACCTGTAGCCTTCCTCAATCTCATTTGCAGCCTAATGAACCTATGACGAGGGACCCAACGAGATTAGAAGATTCGGCCTTCTGCATTCGCTTCTCACCAAGGATCTGAAAAACCTCACCCAGTTTCTTCTTTTGCACACATCTTGATCACTTGGCTAAGCGCAGTATAGCCTGCAAGGTCTTCCTCTATCAATATTCTTATCAAAATCTCTACCAATGGTGACCCAAGAAGTCTACTAGCCAAAGGCTCATCCCCATCAAATCCACCTTCCTCATTATGCCCTAAACTCACCGCAATAGGTGCCTTTTAATTGTAGTCTCTCATTTCAAATCAACCTCCAACAGGTTGATTTTAGAATCCTTTACCTCATCGTCATATGGCTCCAAATTTTTTTTATGTAGTCCATATCCAAATTGTATAGGATAGGGATAAGGTAAGGGTACACATCTTGAAATACATCATGTATAATAGACAATAGACAAAAATAATTCTATACAATCGACTAAAGGTGTATAATAAACTCCTATTATGGATGAGACTAAAAATATAGCGGAGTATTACTACACTCCTTAGCTTACCACCCAAGATCATTCACTTGTTGCTTAAATGGATTCCATTCAAGGTCAGAGATCATTTTCTTGCACTGCCATCTCAACATCCTTGACAGCGGTATCGACACGACCTTTAGTTTCTCGGTATTATTGTCACGACCCAAACTCTCAATTTTAGGTCATGATGGCACTTAGATGTACTTGCTAAGCAAGCAGGCTCCCTATCCACAAAATAAAATCTATTTTTTTAATTAACATTGACATATTATAAATAAAGAGGGAAATAGTACAAAAACAATAACATTAGAAGCATAGTATGAGTACACCATAATCGGTACCCAAAAAGTATTAAGTTAAACCTCGAAGAGGTAGTAGCGAATAGATATTCAGAACTGAAACAATAGATAATCTCATCAATAAATAGAATCAAAGATATCAACCGTTGAAAGATATTAAGCATTCTTTTCCGGTACAAGAAATAAGCATAACGCTGCCCAAATATAGTATTGAAAGATAGCATGCTCAAATAAAAGAGTCGGGGATCCCAACTAACATATAAGGGTGGCAAGTAACAATTATAATCTAAATGAATGCATCTAGGAGAGTCAAATGTATCTATGTATGCTCAACTCGGTACAAGATCCAGGTACCCCTATATATAATCATGTATCACCAGAACACGATAGAAATCCATGTATTGACCTGGTATAAAATCCATGTATCGACCATGCTCACATGGTCCAAAGTAACATGGCTAATTACCTGACTCCAGAAGGTTGAATCCAAATCCAAGCGTAAAGAGGAGCTTATTGTTCACTCATAATCAGTAGCCGATCATCATGTCTTGTGTGTTATAACTGTATCTCATCTGTACGCCTTGTCTTTTATGCCAAAATCCTCGATCCAAATCAAGTATGCATATACAAAATATGCATATGTTTAGGAATCACAGATAAAATATGCACAAGGACCTAATAAAAATCATACGGTTATGTGCTCCTGGAACTTTATATGACTACGGATAATTCAAGCAATTCAAAAAAGCAAGAATAAGTTCTCATGCCTTCATAAATAACCATAAATCTAGGCATAATCTTTAACATGAATAAGAGAGTAAACGTAATCATATAAGTCAAATAAATCATGAATCAAATGAGCATATAGCTAAAAAAGGCACAAAGTATCCTAATTCTACCCCGGTCATGATGTAAATATGGTAAGTACATATACGTCGCCACCACATATATATACCACCTCTAATACATTAAACACATAGCAGTAAAGTTAAATCCTAGGGGTTTCCCTCTTAACAAGATTAGCCAAGAGATTTACCTCCACCTGGTAGCCTTCAACCTTCCAAAATAGCTTTCCCTCTCAAATCAACCTCCGAACAGGTCAAATCTAGTCAAATGAAACTCAATAACATCATACAATGGCATAGGAATCAATTCCAGACAATAAAGTTCGAATCTCTAATTAAATTCCCAAAAGTCAAGCTGACCCACACGGTCAAAACCTGAGTCAAGGGGTAGATCCCGACTACCCATAACTCACAAGTTTAAATATGCGATTAGATTTCAAAATCGAGTCCAAATCTCAAAAATTGTAGTAAAACCTCCCAAAATTTCTCTTACAAATATCATAGTATATGTGTAAAAATAGGAAAGATAGATATATCAACAAATCCAGTAGAAATCACTTATCCTCAAAGTGGTAATGCAATCCTCCCCAAAAATTGCATTTAGCCGAGCTCCAATATTCAAACTAGTGAAAATAACTCAAACCCTCAAATACACCCCTTGCCCAGTGATTTTCGCATCTGCGGACAATAAAGTCGCTTATGCGAAATCGCTGTTGATACCTAATTTTTCCCTCATATTTTTTTAAATATATATATATACTTTCAAAATAGTACATATGTACCATCATTTGATTTATAAACATATACAAGTATTTTTCATAATTTTCTATAATTTGTAAAAGATTTTAAATCAATTTATTCCTGTATTTTTATTATATAAATATCATTAATTACCTTACAAATTATTCTACAATGCTTTTATCATTTAATTTCACCATTTATACCCATATTAGGTTTTAAATATTTTTAACATATTTGTCATAATTACATTTGTATTTTCAAGGCTAAAATTAGACATTTGCAATAATAGCCTATATGTACTTATAATTATTTTATTTATGCCAAAATAATCTTTTTATACTTTTATAATGTTATATAACTATTTTATTTATTTTTATGCACAAATGATATTTTCATTTATTTATTTATTAATTTTACAAACTATTTATTAATTAAATTTGGGTATTTAAATAATAGCCCATTTTTTAGCCTACTTTCAGACCAACCCCCCAGCCCAATTACCTAATACCTAGCCCAATACCTTAGCCCAAAACCCCACTAGCCCAGTCCTCCTACTCGTTTTTAAACCCGACCCAATCTCCCTTAAGTCCTGGCCGATGATCTTTCAAGATCAATGGCCCTCATTTATTCTCCCATTTTAAATTAACTATGCCAACCCTAATCCCCTCATTCCCTAAACCCCGCAGCCACTAAATGCTCTCCCTTCTTCTTCTCTTCTATGGAAACCCTAGCGCCGTCACCTATTAGCCTCTCTGATTCCAACCCAAAATTGAATCAATCAATGATTCCTTACCTTGTTGACCCCCTCTCACTCCTGGTTACTCGCTTATGGTGTTACATAATTGCTTTCCTAACAGGGCAAGCAAATCTCTTTAATTTTAAACCAAATCCGATTCAAATCTTTAACCTCTTTCCATCTGTGTTCGTTCTCGTTTCTTTATGATATAAATCTCTGAGATTCTTCGCGATTTTCTACTTACCCTTAAACTAGAGTTTAGATCTTTCTAGATCTAATCTGGTTCTCGATTCTTTAATTATTTTTCCTTTAATGTTTCCGTCTATCTGTCTCTGTGCATCCTATTATAACTCTCTTTGTTAATTTCTGACTAATTTTTACTTATCCAAAATTTATGGGTTTTCGAAATCAAATCAAATCCGTTCGATTTTTTGATTATTATGTTAAAGTCTTTGTCTATATACATCTCTTTACTTGTTATTTCTGCCGATTTTGTATGTTTTACCTAAACTAGGGTTTCGAGTTTTTCTTTCCTAACTAACTGTTAGGTACTTTCCTTTCTAGTACTTTGACTAATTATTGCCATATTTGTGTGCTCTAATTTAGTTCTATTTAAAGTCCTCCCCCATTCCCCTTTAGACTCAGAGTTCGAAATATTCTCACTACCATAAACTATACACTGTTATTATTCTGTGTTTTGATTCCTGGCCGGCAAGCCAAGGCTAGAAATCCTCTATTGTTTGCTTCTGTTGGTGACCATTGTTACATTGCTAGATTCTTTTCAGTTTCATCTGAATCGGTAAGTCATTTAATCCTTTGTTACTTTATTACTCGTTTAATATGTTACTTTTATTAGACTTGTTATTTTCTGTATTCAAGACATGTTGAACTCAGTGAACTAATTAATGGAATATGCTTAACTCTGTATAACTTAGGATTATCTTTTAGCATTAAGCATGTTTTGATACCTTTCCTTAAGAGCTAGTTAATTATGTATGTCTTAGTAGACTCATTAGCTTATTGTTAAACCTGTTGCCATGTTACTTGTCTGTTTTTGTGCGCACCATGTTAGGATACCTTTGTTAAATTGTTACTGCTAATTAATGTTTTCCTGACTTATTAGCTCCCCTTCTTTGACTTAGCCTGATATGAAATCTTTGTCTTCTTTGTGAAGCATGAACTGATCCTTATTAGTATGTGACTTTGTTGACTTTCAAAACTTTATCAAGTCTGCTTAGTTTCAAATATGTTTGTTCTATTTGTGATTTTGTCCCTACATGCACTGTCCAATCCTATCCTTCTCTCTTGAATTCTCACTCTTTGTTGGCTGAAAGCTAAAGCCCCAGGCTTTTCTAGTGTGAGCACTGCTCTGGGTTTATATGAGACCCTCATGAACTCTGACACACCAGGATTTGGTCCATAATTTTCCTTCAATTATTCTGATCATTCCTCTCTAGTGCGAGCACTGCTTGGGGTTCTTAAAGACCTTGGGAACTCTGACACACTAGAGATTTGAGCTTGGTATACTTATCCTTGAGATAGAGGTGATTCATTCACTGCTGGTCACTATGTATCAATGAACATGGGCTTTTGGAGTTATTGTGAGTTGAAGGTCTGGCCTGTCCGGTCGTATTTGGTTCTGCTACAGGCTTCCTATAGTTATATACCTTGTAATTCATTCATTTGATTCCGGTCTGTAATAATTATTTGTAATAACAGTTGGGGCAACAATAAATTGGGAAATGGGCTTATTTTTGATATTTTATAAAATGGGTAACATGCCTATAGGTGTTTACTTTGCGCTATTGTATGTTAGATAACCTTCCTATATGCTTTACTTTATTCAAAATATTCTGCTATTATATGTTAAAAACCTTGCCTAGATATTTACTCTGTCTGTTATTACGTGTTAGATAGCCTGCTTATAGGGGTTTACTTTGACTCAAATATACTCTGTAGATAACCTGCCTATAGGGATTTGCTTTGGCTCAAATAAGTTCTGTGAATATCCTACCTACTTTTCTTTACATGATTAGACATCATGCCTATAGGAAATAAAATAACTAAGGTTCAACTTTCATTACAGCATATTCAAATCTGCCTCTTTAGAAATCATGCCTGTAGGTTTAATCGACTGTCACACTTGCTCAGTTAGTATGCATGTCTATAAGAACTAATAGTAGTTTCAATCATCAAAGTTAGAACTCATGTCCATAGCCTATGCATTATTACTAAAACTGAAACTTCATGTACTGTCTTGCTGAATGTCACTAGAAAGCATGCCTATAGGAACAACTGAGTAATTTTGAATATCCTTTGTCGTTATCACTGTCAACCGCTGAATAATTCGCCTAGATAATATGTCAATAGGTTTAACTGCTTCTAATTATAATCAGTAGGCAACTACGCAGTCACTTAGAAATTACTTTACACAACTGCCAATATGATTAGAATTCAGAATCACCTAGAGATCATGCCTATAGGACCTAACAACCTTAACTGTTGAAACTGTCAATACGCCTAATCTGTTTGCGTGCATTTGCTCCCTATATGTGGAGGCTAATCTGAGCCCCTAGTTGCTTTTATTTGAAAGTCCAACTTGTTTTTGTATGTCGCTTAGTTTTACCATTTTTTGAGAAACCTAAGTTAAGTCTAGAACCATCCAAAATAGAGGTCCAAATGCCTCCGGGACCATAGGTAAGGGATGGGTAGTGCAAGCATAGGGCGTGATTTAGAATTGATTAGAGTGCTTTTAGGTAAATAACTTAAAGATAGTAATCAGGTAGCAGGAGATGATAGTTTGTTCCCGCTGAATAATATGAGTAACACCCCCGTCTTGGGGGAATTACGAAGTATTATTTATGTTGCACGAGGTGATCCTTTAGGCTAAAAACATAGGACCCCCTATTTCTATTAATAATTCCATCTTTTCTCTATTAGACTAATTCACGTGATTTGAGTTCGACCGGGACCCACCGTTGTAGACCTCGAGGAGTGCCTAACACCTTCTCCTCGAGGTAATTTGAGCCCTTACCCGATATTTGGTGACACAACTACTAAACCTGAGTCATTTGTAATAGGTGCCCCAATGCACCTTAATCCGTTAGGTGGCGACTCTCTTTTAATAACCATTCCTTCCCTTTCTTAAAAGAGTTGTCGATGTTGAAACCCGATTTCGCAAGAAAACATGGCGCGACAATCACATATGCAATAAACACCTTCGCAGATGCGCAAATCACTTATTTTGCCGACCCCATGCATCTGTAACCCCCCTTTCATATCATCGGATGAGCTTCTGCGCACTTCCCTCGCACCTGCGAACACCGCATCTGTGCATATCCATCACATATGCGATCTACTTGGCCTCTTCCTATTTATGCTACTGCGGATAAAATCCCATATATGCGGCTTCGTAGGTGTGACCTACATGGCTGCAGGTGCGGTGCACAAGAACTCAGCCAAAAACCAGCAATGCCATAACACACCATCCTAGCTTGGAATGAATGCAAAACACTCCTGAGGCCCTCGAGACTCCGTCCGAACATTCCACAAGTCCCAATACCTTATTTAAACTTATCAAGATGCTCAAAACACAATGAATAATATTAAAACCAAGGACGACAATCAAATCAATCTCTTAAGTTCAAGAATTTCCAACTTGCAACCAAATACCATATTTAACCCTAACCAATCCGGATTCCAACCAAACTTTGTATAAAATTTCCAAATTACATAAAGATCCTATTCCAAGTTCTTGAACATAAATCTAACTCTGAAATCACTAAAATTAGCCCCCGATCAAACCTATGAACTCTCCAAACTTTTAAATTGGCTACTTCCGGCAAATAGTGCCAAAACATCATAGGAACCTCCAAATCCAATTGTGAACATTCACCTAAATCCAAAATAACTATTCAAACCTATTGGAACCATCAAAATACAAATTCGAGGTATTTTACTCAAAAGTCAAACCTAGATCGGCTCTTGCAACTTAAGCTTCCAAAATGAGACTAAGTGTCTCACTTCACTCTTAAGCATTCTCGAAGCCAACCAACCATCCCCCCCGCCCCGAGTCAAAAAACCATAAAGACGCATAAGGAAAACATCAAATATGGGAACGTGCTTACGTTCTTGGATACACAAAATGACTGGCTGGGTCATTACATTCTCCCCCTCTTAAGCAAATGTTCATCCTCGAATGAGTTTAGAAATATCGCACCCATACCTTGGGGGTGAGGCCGATACTCGGCACCCCAAGCTCCGAGTGAACCAACTACAATACATGAATACCACAATATGAAACTTAGGCCAACAACGCCTCCCAAAGACAAGGATAAGGTAGAAAAAAACAACAGCCTGCAATGAGAAAAGGCCCAACACAACATATATATATAAGCTAAGGCCGATGAGGCCATCACAAGTATATCAACAGTTGACAAGTGCCAAACACAGCACCCCAGAAGGGACATCAGTACGAAAGATGTACTGAATATGTAAGGTAGGTAAAACATGTAAATAAGTGTTGTAAAACCAAAGGAAGATGTAACCAAATTAACCTGTAACTCAGAAAAGGCCGCTGAGGGTACACAACTGACATAACCATGAATACATGCATGTAGGTAAGATCGGACCGCTCTATAGGGCCATATAGTATCATATCAATTTCTTTTGTGGGGTAAACTCATAATAAGCTGCTCGGCCATATAGGACGTGGTAATATTTGACCAACTGATCAGTGGCATGCACATATAAGTGCCTGCCCGGATGATTATAGCACGATGCGATAAGAAAGTTGTTACACGATGCATGAGACACATGGATTAACAATATAGAGTAGATCTGGAGTGATGTAAGGTCATAAAATATGTTACAATACTAAAATCATCAACATAAGACTTGGCCTAAACAAGAATATACAATCATATACTTCCCATAATCCTTTCATGATCTTAGGAATAATTCATGACATCAAGATGGAAAACCTATCAACTTTCTAAACATGACATGGAGGAAAGGGCATGAACATCTTCAGAACTTAGAATAGAGTCACTTCTTTTAGGACAATCGTTTTCATACGCGTATTGTTGGGATCATGCTAGAAAAGAGAGAAGATGAAGAAGCCTTAACATACCTTTATGTTTCTCCGCTTTATTGCCTCAACAACTGCCTCTTTATGCTTCAATATCAACCTAAATTCATAGAATAATGCTTCTACCAAAATTTGCCAACCCTAATTTTACGTATCTAAGCAACGGGTAATCTCTACGATAATTCGGGCAGCATTTCCATTGTATTTCATACATTTTCCATATCCATAGTGATCAAAATATGAACAATCCAACCTAAGTATAGTTCATATACATCAATTTCCAACCAACAATATATTACATCGAATGTCAACCTCGGCTTATAGTCTGATAAGGTTATTCTTTTATTTTTTCCGGTTCTTATCGATAATAATTTCAAGATAATCATAGTCCCAATGTCAAACTACAGCTACAATGCCTATGCAACCCCTTTTAAACACAATTATCAAGCTACAATGCCACTTATCAAAACCTAGTCATAATTTCATGAATTCCCAACCTTATGCTCACATGCAAGCCAATTTTACCCAATTGCATGTAGAAGGAGATGAAATCTTACCTCAACTGCCTAAAACAAACCTCAATCCTTGCTGGGTTTAGTTTATCCCCACCTTAGTTCCAAGAATAAGAAGTAAGACTACGATTCCACAACCTCCACGAACATTCTGAGAGATTTGATATATGTTAGTGCATATAGTTTAGAGAAAGAGAGAGAGGCAGAGAGAGAGAGAGAGAGAGAGAGAGAGAGAGAGAGAGAGAGAGAGAGAGAAAGAGAGAGAGAGAATATTTAGAGAGAAGGAGGAGCCATTTTGGGGGTGAGTTAGAATGAAAAAAATTCATCCTAGTACCTATAAATAGTAAACCCAATGCCTCAATGTGGGCCGTATTTTTTATGGACCGTAATTGGCACAATATTTCTCTGATTTGCGAATTGTCTATTGCATTGGAAAGAAGATTATCTTAACTTGAATTTAGATAGGTTATGAATCCCACATTTTCTTATATACTAGAAGACATACCTCTGCCAATATGGACCAAAAATCCTATTCAAAATTCGGCTTGCCATTCCCCTAGTTTTGACGAATTTAGTTTTCTTTGATTCGTTTGACACCGAACTCATATAAATTTTTTGTAACACCTGTTTAAACCTATTTTCATCCAAATATAAGATCTCAGACTCATAGGGCTTTACATTACTTTAATTACGATGCATGTGAGCACAAAAATACGGGGTGTAACATCCTTCCTCCCTTAAAATATACGGACTTGGCAATCTAGGATAGAAACAGGGACTTCATTATATGATATGCCTTCTATGACTTGAGCATCCTCCGTGGGGGTGAAGTAGGAGGGATCACCCAGCACATACAAAGCATAGATATGTGAAATACTGGATGAACTAGTAGCTCAAGTTTGTAATCCACTTAGACAATTCTCTGAATAATTTGATATAGTACGACGTACCTGAGGCCAAGCTTGCCTTTATTGTCGAATCTCATAATGCCTTTCATAGGATACACCTTCAGTAACACACTCAATCTTCTACAGAAAACTCTAAGTCTCGATGCCGGTTATTCGAGTAGGACTTTTGTCGACTCTGGACAGTCAACAATCACTCCTGAGTCAATTTCATCTTCTCTACGACTTGTTGAACCAATTTAGGCCCCAATAACTTTGTTTCGCCAATATCGAACCAACCGTTAGGAGACCTGCACTCCGCCTATACATGGCTTCATATGGTGCCATCTTGATACTGATATGGCAACTATTATTATAGGGAAACTCAATAAGTGGTAGATGGTCTTCCAAACTTTCTTTGAAGTCTAAAACATAGGCTTTCAAAATATCCTCGAGCGTCTGAATAGTACGCTCGACCTGCCCGCCTATTTGCAAACGGAAGTTGTGCTAAAGCTAATCTGAGTACCCAAATCTTCCTGGAAGGACTCTCTATCAGATAGAAGAAATCAGAAATCCATGATGTCAGAATCTCTCTGATATATAATCTTGCATAATTCTCAGTTGATTAGGTAGGAAATTGTAAGGCCCCATAAAAGTATTCCTATGAGTTGGTGGGAATATTTTTGCCAAAAGGGAAATTCTACAGTTAGTTTCGCAAACACAGATCTATTTTGCCGGTTGCAAAACCATCACGGAGCGAACCAGGAAAAGCATAATTTTAAGGGGTATTCCACGGTCAAATATACTGCCTCGTATTTATTTTGCGGGTCACATTTTCATCGTAGAACTAGCATGAGAATTTTCTTGAGGGAGGTTTTGCGGTCCATTTTGCTACCACAAAAGTGATATGCTGACCCCAGATCTATCATAGACTTATCTAGACTAGACCAGGTTTGGAGGATGATTTCGCGATCCCTTTTACGGACTGCAGGCCTATTCTGTGGTGCATTCTGCAATTGTAGTTTGGATTCGAAGGGTCCATTTTTTGTTTTTTTATAACCCGACCCTATTTTGATTAAAAGCCATTAGGGTCGTTTTGAAGGCAAAAATCAAGCATTTTAGAGAGAGGTAAGAGCTAGCTAGAGAGAGAAGGTGAATCTCAATCGCTTCAACACTCCACTCCTTGACCAAGATTTGGAAATTCAAGGGGAAAACTCACAAAATCTTCTATTAGAGAGGTAAGGTTTTATCACTAGCTCCCAATTTCAAAATTTGGCTAAATATAAGTAGTGGGAAGTATGATTCTTGAGAGTACGAGTTGGTCATTTGTGCATACATGTGCCAATAAAGGTGGTGGAGAGGTCGTTGAACTTGTGAGCATGTGATTTTTGCCCTACATATGAATAATTCCTAAAATCCCAAACAAAATAATTTTTCTTTTGTTTTTACAATTTTTGTGCGTTTTAGTGTCATCTTCTGATAATTGTTGCATTTTATTTGTGCGTGGTAATTTTTATAAAAATACAAAAAAAACGCACTTTTCTGCACTTAGGACTTAACTTTATACTTTAGTACTAATTAGGGATTAATTTGTTTTAGAATAGGATATGAAGAAAACGACAAAAATAGTTTACTTTAACGTTTTATCATTTTAATTGTGAGACAGTCGCAAATAGTTATCAAGTTAATTTTAGGCATTAATTGGTTGTAGCTTAATTGTTAGTTTAATTTCTCATCTTTGAAAAATCAGAAAATAAATACAAAAAAATATATAAAATTGCAAAAAAGAAAATGAAAATATACAATGGAAGTGAGCTTGTTTGAGGCTTAAAAATTTGGGCCATTTCTGCATGCATCCCGTTGGCCCAAATGCCTCAGCTTTTAAATTGAATCCAGCCCAAATTTTCCAACCCAGTCTAGTCCGTAACAATGTCCAAACGACGTCGTTTCGGGGTTCGGGGATCAGGACCGTTGGATCTCATCAATCCAACGGTACGGAACTAACGAGGTTTCTAGTATTTAAGTGTCCAAACCAGACCCCCCTACCCCCATTTACATCGTCTTCCTCACCCCACCCCTTCTCCCCAAACCCTAATCTGCGCCGCCCTAAAATTCCTTGCCGGCGGTGAACGTGAACTACGTCGTTCACCCTGAAATTAACACCATGGGTTCCCCTCACCCTCCTCTTGCTACTACACCCGACGGTTTGCCTCGAATAAGGCCGGAACTCTTCGAATCTTGATTTGAAGTTTTCCGGCCAGTTGACAGGTTGTCCGAATCAGCCCAAAATCACACCCTACAACCCCAGCCCTTCCTCAACACTAATCTGTGGTTGTTCTCTTTCAAATCACTCTGAAACGACCCAAATCTTAGATCTAAGATGTGCTGACCAAACCCTAAAACAAATCCTTTTGATTTCGAACTGTAGTACCCTTAACCATGTGTTCTCGTGTAAGAATACATGGTTAGGGGTGTTACGCGTCAAAAATCTGAAAGGATTCAGATGTTTAAGACTGGCCGGAACACTTTTGCCTCTGTGAGTTTTTTTTTCTTTTTTTTTTCTTCTTTTATTGTTTTTTTTCACTTGCATGATTGAATATTATTTACAGTCGTTGTTTCATTATTGTTCTGTTAAGTTTATGGTCTAATTGTGTTAGTTTAGGTTTTGTTAATTACTGTTGATTCTGAGTTTGTTAGTTGGTTGAATGATTATTAGTTGGTTTAATAATTAGTTTCAAGTTTATTTAGTGTAATCGTGGTAGTTTAAGCTCAATTTAATTTCATTTTAGTTTGTTTGAGTTGGTTAATTAACCAGAATTGGATCAGTCAGTCTGATTAGTTGGTTTCTGATTGCTAGTTGATTAATGTAGTTAGTCTCTGATTGCTAGTGAATTAGTTTCAGTTAGTTTCAGACTGGGCTAGGGTATTGGGTATAGTTTTTAAGGATACGGGTAGGGTCACTGATTCTGAAAGGCTTTCAGGGGTAATCTGGGTATGGAAAAGGGCAGTTCTGATAGGAATAGTAATATCAAAGTATAGGGAAGGGTAGTATGGGTATTGTATGGGTAGAGGAATGCTTTAGGGCCTTCTAGAATGGGTTTCAAGTGTAAGTTTTAATAAAATGTACTGCAGTTACATGTTTAGCAAGATAAGAATAGAGGGACCAAAGTGAAAACAGAGAGGGACTAATTAGAAAATCAGAACTTAGCTTAGTCTCTTTGGGGTTGCCTATAAAAGGACATAAGATGCCTTAGGAAAAGGGGTCTGCTCTATCTTCTGCCTTGAGCCTTAAAGTCTTAATTTAAGCTTTCATTTTTTTTAGTTAGCATTTTGATTCTGAGGCTATTCAAAAATAAAAACATCCAAATATGGAAATCTGAAACAGTTTCAGAGTCTCAATACTAGTTTTGGACTTCAGCTGTGAGGGACAGGGGTATGTTAGACTGATCTGTGGGAATTGGCTTACATTTCTGATTTTCAAAACAATATGCCTGTGTTTCTATGGAGTAACAATTGCTGGGTTTGTTGTTTGTTGCTGCTGAAAATAGCTGATTCCTCTCATTTTCTCTATTTTCATTGCAACTCCCAGGTACATTTCCTTGACACTCATCTATGTGAAGCCAAGTTTGAAGTGAAGAACAATGAGAATGTTACTGAATTCTGTTGCCCTAGAAACATTGTCTGTTGATTACCCATTCATAGTTTAATTTGTTAAAATTGTCTGACTGTTACTAATGGATTTAATTGGTGTTGATTCGAGCCAATAACTGAGTTGTATAATTGAGATTGATGAATTGTCCAGCATGATTTTGATGATTTTAATTAGTAAGTGGACAGTTGGGTATTCAGGTTCATGTATATAGTCCAGGGTGGGGGTTATTTAAATTGAGCGTTTCATGTTTATACAATTATCATTTTCTACCTGCTTAAGTTTCATAGTATGCTGAAATTAAATATGCAAAAGTTGCAGTTGATTTGCAGTCTATACGCATGGTTGATTTTAAGTTTGGGCTGGTATCAATCACATACTTAATAGCCACATATTGGGCCAGTTTTTGGCCTGGCATTCTGGAAGGAAGTCCAAGAATTTGGTTAAATCAACAGAGGCCCAAGGGCTGTGCGAATGCAAGCCAAGTTTTGGGCCTGCTTTGTGCCTGACGCCAACGTGCTTTAAGGGGCTGTGTCCGCAGCCTTGGCCAGGTTGGGCTTTGTAAGCTCAGGGCCCATTCGCTCGGTATTTCTGTCTAGACATTCAACTTCAAATTCAACAAATTGTAGGCCAAATCAATTAGAATCCTCAAGTAGTTAACAACACAATTATTTCAATGAGTAGATTGGGGAATGTTTAATAAATTTCACCGCCTTCCCCAAAATAACAATACGTTAGAATCTTTAAGAGCGACCTACTTAAGAAATACCTTTCTAAACTCGGGTGCGCATTGATGCGACCCAAATCCAAATCTCGATGAAGTCGAAATGTGTTGACAATCACGGGCGCATTGATTGCGACGGGGTTCGAAACGCGTTTTCACGACATTGCAATTCTTAAAAAACAAATAATGATAGAAAGAGGTTCGCAATTGAGACGAGCCTCACCGCACAAAAATAAATAAATGTGGGGCCCTCAATAAATAATTATCAAAATAATTAGAATTTGGGATGGCCGTTTAGCGAACTTCATGGCTGTTCCCCAAAATAATACTACGTTAGCATCTTTAGGCACGATTTAATTAAATTACTTTCCTAAATTTGGGTGCGCATTTATGCGACCCAAATCCAAATCTCAACGTATGTCGAAATGTGTTGACAATCACGGGTGCATTGATTGCGACGTGGCCCGAGACACATTTCCACAACGTTGCAATTCTTTTAAAATATAATGATAAAAGCGGTGTAAAATTAATAAAAGGCACATGAGCTAGCATGTATCAAAATCAGATAAAATCAAATACAACAGTTAAGCGACCGTGCTAAAACCATGAAACCCGGGAATGCCTAACACCTTCTCCCGGGTTAACAGAATTTCTTACTCGGATTTCTGGTACGCGGACTGTTAACAGAGTCATAAATTTCCTCGGTTCGGGATTCAACCGGTGACTTGGTACACCATTAATCTTCCAAGTGGTGACTCTAAATTATTAATAATTAAATCCCGTTCCGATTGTCCTTTAATTGGAAAAACTCCTTTACGCCCCTTTGCTGGGTGTAGGTGTAAAAAGGAGGTGTGACAGCTCTGGCGACTCTGCTGGGGATCGAACCCAGAATCTCTGGTTCAGGGTTCAGAATTCGAGCTTAGAAAAATTGTTGTATTTAATTATATCTGATTTTCATACATACTGTGTGCTGAATGTGCTAAATGTTACCGCTTTGATATTATCTGAACTATATATAAATATTGTCGACACCCTCCTCTCTTCACCTCCAGGGATGTGCTTACTGGTTGAGACTCCCTATTCTGTTAGTGTCATACCCTGAAATAAGAAAGAGGTCGGACAAGTTACGAAGCCGGATGGCCTTTTGGTTCCCGGTAAGTTGCCCCCTACTCGACTCGAGTTGTCTACTCGGTACACAGTCTAGTACACTGACCCAGGCTTTGAACATAGAATAACGTGACTTCATGCCGGATCCCTAGTAGGAACGCTTATTTGCATCACGTTGCATTTGACCTAGGGGACTCAACATAGGGGTTGGGTCCGTCTAGGACTAGCAACCTGAAATGAAAAGACCATCCTGATGCATTCTCTTGTGCTGTGCATTTATTTGTTCCGAACCTACATGTTGACCGGTTTCTGAATCTCAGGTGTTGGAAAATGAAAAAAAAAGGAAAAGAGTGAAATAAAATATCAGTTAGGGAGTTAATTGATTATTTTAGAAATAAAAATCAATAACCAATTACTGGCGAAACTCTGCCTAAATTTGGAGGAAAAAAAAGAAAAATGTTTTATTTTGTTTTACTAAAAAAAAGTAAAGAAAAAATATAAAAAAAGAGAGTCTTTTATTTTTGGAAAGTTGGTTGTTGAAAAAGAAAAGGATAAGAAAAGTTTTTGTTTTAGTTTGAAAAACATAAGTTGTTTCATTATTTGTTGAAAAAAAAGATAAAAAAAAGTCTTTTATTTTAGTTTGGAAAATAGGTTGTTTTATTATCTGTGAAAGAAAAAGGAAAAAAAAAGTCTTGTTTCTAAAAATAGTTTTATTCGCTTATGAAATGCAAAAAAATAAAAATAGAAAAGAGTCATGTTTTAAAATAGTTTGATTAATTTGCCCGAACTACGCATGGTTTGATTCTCACAGGGCGTGAGATACGTAGGCAACCCTCATCGGGCCAACCTCCCCCTTTGCAAAAATAACCAAAAAATATCAAAATTTTAATTTTTGTCACAAATAAACCAGGTGATGCCGTTTTTGTCAAAAATAGCCAAATGTTCCCCAAACGGGGCGCCGGAAGGCTGACTTTGCATAAACAACCACCTTTGGTTGTATTTTGATTTTTGACCCTCACAGCCTTAAAATTTTTGCCCTCGAGGCATTGAAAGGCCGTGTCGCAATATCTGGTCTTTTATCTAAAAAAAAAGAAAAATTTTAGAATTGAGAATTGAGTTCTTCATGTGAAATATAGGGGTAATTTTGAGTCGATAATCTAGATAGTTTTTTTTGGAGTTAAATAAAAGTTTTCTTTTTTTTTTGCTTAAACGTTTTAATAAATGTGCAGGATGAACACGATGATAGATGAGCCTTTTTCAATAATGACCAAAATCCCTTTTGAGCTGCAATTGTGGTGGAATGATCTGGGTGACGAAGGGAAAGACGAATTGAGAAAATATTTGAAAGACCTTCCGGATTTATTAAACATTCAGCCTCGGGGGGATATCATCAGGGCATTGGTCGCCCATTGGGATGCGGCACATAATGAGTTTCATTTTTCAGACTTCGAACTCACCCCAACGTTGGAAGAAATAGCGGGGTACATTGGAAGTGACCAAGCTCCATTGAGGTTCAAATACTTGATTGCTCCTAGGGCCATTACCATACACCGATTCTTGGATTCCTTGAAAATACCCCGAACAGTTCATCATCCAGATTTTGCAAAGGGTTTCTGCAGTTTCCGCTTCATGTATGATAGATATGGTCATGTGGGCGGGTTCAATAATCCAGACTTTAAGTTGTGCAGCAGAAATAGCCGACAAAAATGGGAGGACCACGGACGAGTGGCATTTATGATAGCTTTTTTGGGTCTCGTAATATTCCCAAGGAAAGATGGTAATATTGATTTGAAAGTAGCGGGCATCGTCAGTACCTTGCAAACCATGGAGAAAAGCACTTTAGCACCTATGATTGTGGCTGATATCTTCAGAGCTCTCACTGCGTGCAAATCTGGGGGCAAATTTTTCGAGGGATGTAACTTATTGTTACAGATGTGGATGATTGAGCATTTGTGCCCGCTCTCAGTTATTGAGTTATGGTTCGACTGAGAAAACTTGTATAGGGGAATTTTGTACGAGAATCAAAGGGGCTAGTCTACCGGAAGGAGTCGCGGCTTGGGCATTATTATTTCGGAACCTCAAGGCTAGCCAGATACAGTGGGTGCTTGGATGGTTGTCTATCGAGGAAGTCATATATATGCCAGCAGCCCGACCACATTTTTTGTTAATGGGACTCAAAAGCATACAACCTTATGCACCATATCGGGTTCTGAGGCAACTCGGTAGATATCAAGTAATACCGAGAGATGAAGATTTGAGTACCCAGGTGGTCGAAATTAGTCCTGACGGTCGATTCCCCGAGGAAGAGGTTCGTCAAATTTGGAGCGAGTGTCAATATCTGATGGCAAACACTTGTGTGTCTGATAGGGTCAAAGGGGAAATTGCCCCAGGGTATCACGAATGGTTCAGAGGTGACGTGGAATATGGGAGACCGGCTAAAAGACCTCATCTCGAAGATTTCGCCAAGTCGTCCCAAGAGCAGTGGGATTGGTTAGCAAAGGAAGAAAGTTATCGAATTGAGATTGGTAAATTAAAGCAACAAGTCGAAAGTCTGAAATTCGAGAACAGTGTACAAGTTGCCGCAGATCAAGGTGAAAAGAATAGAATAGCCAAAGAAAATGAAGCACTTAGGGCCCAGATCCGACAGTTGAAGATAACCATCGACAAGCAACCAAGGAGCCGGTCCGATGAACAATTGGTAAAAAGATTGGAAAGCGAAGTCAGAGAATGGCGGGATGAGTTAGGAAAAGCTGAAAACATCATGGCAGAACTTAAAGCACAGTGGGCGACAAGAACCGAAGAGCGTCGCCAATACTTGAATCAGTTGAAAAGGGACCATGAGAAAATTGTTGCCAATTTAAAGAGAAAAGTGGTTACCCTTGAGGGTAAAGCGGTCAGGCAAGCTAGAGACTTTGAAACTGAAAGCGGACATTGTTACAACTTGTTGGCCCAAATGGAGACAGAAGTGCAACAGCTGCAAGACCAGCACTTGCAAGACTCCCGAGCTTTAAAGACATGCAGCGATCAGATAAGACGTTTGCTCGTTGAAAAAAAGCAAACAAAAGACAGGATTAGAGCCATTGCTCATGCTATTGTCAGGAGATGCTGGGTTTGTGAAGACATGACCCGTACTACTTTTATCTCAGCAGTGATGATCTATGTGAAGCGAACCATGAATGAGTTAGAGCAGCTTGAAAGGGATTTGGATCCTAGACCCGCGGCGAGGCCGAACGACGCCCCGCGGATACCTAAGTTTGAAGCACTAGAATATGCATAGTCCGTGTCTTTGAGTGTCTACCATTTCAAGTCAGTCTTTTGTACATCCGTTATCTTTCTGGATGGAGTATGTTTGCAGGCTTAGAATTTTTTGGTTTGCTTTCAGATTGCGTTTGTTAGTTTTTTTCCAAAACAAAAGATGTCGAGTTTGTAAGAGTCTGTTTATTAATGAAAATTGAGCATTTTATTTCCACCCTTATTTTTACATTTATCTTCACGAACTACGTCAGATTCGTGCGGGGTCACGATACGTAGGCAATCTCCATAGGATTCGACCATAACTGAAAGGAAAACAAAAAAAATGAAAGGGAAAATATAAAGAAAACCAAGAAAAGAGAAGAAAGGAGCGGAAAAACAAGAGAGAGAAAAGAAAAAGCACAAGAGAGGGATAAGGCGAAGAGAAGAAAAACGAAACAAGGAATGGAATACCGGGATGACGCATACAATCGAGCAAATGCATAATAGAAAGGCATAACTGTATAAATGCATTCATGCCAATGTGTGGTTGTTAAATCTGGTAAGACCTAATCGCTAACAAAGTGGTTGTCTAAATGTGTGAGCCCAGGCAGGTGGTTAGTTGATTGGTAATTCTGGCAACTCATCCATACAACACCCGGTCGAAAGATCAAGTAAAAATGACAGGGAAGGATTCGAAAATCAGCATCGTAGACCCTTCGAATGAGGTTGAGGTGACAGATGTGGGTGCTATGAAAGAAGAGATGAGGAAATTAAAAGCACAAATGGCTGAAATGCATTGGGCATGGTCTCAGGGACATCCGGCCCACTATATCCGGCTAACCCATCTTACATCCCACCCCTGGCTCAAGCTCAGGATCCTACCACTCCCCACGCATCTTCAGCTTTCCCTTATCAAGCCCAGGGTTATGGTACCACATCATACGCTCCCCCAGCTCCATCCTCTAAACAGAACCCTCCACCACCCATGGTTCCCGTCTTTGTGGCACCTCCTCCAGCTCCACTACATAGATCATCCAGTGAGCCGCTATTCCAAGCTCACGACACTCAATATTACCCTCCCGAACCCACCTTCAAAGCGCCTGAGCCATATACCTACTCTCCCCATTTTGAAATCCCGGGAGAAGTTGAGAAACCGGTTAAGAATGCTGAACAAGAGGAGGTGATTCATAAAGTCAAAAGCCTGGAGCAATCCTTCAGGAACATGCATGGTTTAGGAAACCAAGTTAGTGTCGCATACAAAGATTTGTGCCCTTTTCCTGATGTACGGTTGCCTGCGGGGTTTAAAATGCCGAAGTTTGACTTGTATGAGGGGCACGGTGACCCAGTAGCCCATCTGCGTTGTTTTTGTAGCAAAATGAGAAGTGCCGGGGGAAAGGATGAGTTGTTGATAGCATATTTCGGTCAACGCCTGAGCGGGTCAGCACTACACGAGGCAAAACCATGGCCGATGGTATACATGGGATGATTTGGCCCAGGCATTCATTGGCCATTTTCAATATAACCTCGAGATAGTCCCTGATCGTCTGTCATTGTTGAAATGAGAAAAGAAGCCTGGGGAAAGTTTTAGAGAGTTTGGTTTCCGCTGGAGGGAACAAGCTGCAAGGGTTGACCCTCTCATGAGGGAGAGTGAGATGGTAGATTATTTCTTGCAAGCATTGGAACCTACCTATTTTGGTCATCTAGTGACATCTGTCGGAAAGTAATTTAATGAAGTGGTAAAGATGGGAGCCATGATTGAAGAAGGGTTGAAATCTAACAAAATCTTGAGCTACTCGGCATTGAAAGCAACCACCCAGGCCATCCAAAGCGGCACTGGTGGTGTGCTGGGGAAGAAGAAGAAAGAAGAAGTTGCTGCAGTTGAAGCTTATGTTTGGTCCAGGCACAATAACCCTCCACCTTACTACAACCAACCCAGACCCCACCACCCAAATTACCAATATACCCCATATGGCCCACCGCAACACTATTATCCATCATTAGAACCACACTTTTCTATTCACCACGCCCAGACCTACACTCAGCCCCCGGTGCACTCACAATGGCGTGCACCGAACCCCCAAAACACACATCCACCCCCACAAAGCACCTATCCACCGCCCAGGGCAAACAGACCAGGAACCAGCTTCCGCCCAAACCAAGCTTTTATAAGTGAGAAAACCCCAAACAGAAAAACCTTTACTCCGCTGGGAGAATCTTACACTGCCCTCTTCCACAGACTAAAACAGTTGGGGATGCTGACCCCAGTCGAATCCAAAGCACCAAATCCTCTTCCCAAAAACTTGGACCACTCGGTTAGCTGCGAGTACTGCTCAGGGATACTGGGGCACGATACTGAAAAGTGTTAGAAATTGAAAAACGCAGTACAAGAGCTCATTGATAATCGCCGTATTGAGGTACAGGCTCCAGAGGCCCCGAATATCAATCAAAATCCGTTACCAGCACATTATGAGGCCAACATGATCGAACTGATAAATAAGGGGGCAGAGCCTAAGAAACCTTCGCAAGTGGTTATGGTGATTCGTTCTACGGAAGCCAAAGAAAAGACGGTGAGTGCAAGGCCAGTGGTTCAGTTAAAAGCAATAAAAGACAAGCTAGTGTTGGTAATGGGGAAGGGACCGTTGGTGGCCGAGAAAATGCAGGAGCCAGTCAAGATAGTGGTGCCAGGGTCAGTATCAGCACCCGTGGTGGTTGTGAAGGGAGCATATGTAGAACCGGTTGTCATAAAACCGGTAGTCCAGTTACCCGTGGTTGATAGCAAAGCCGTACCGTGGAAATATGACAAGGTAGTGGTGACATATAAAGGAAAGGAAATTGAGGAAGAGAGTTGTGAAGCACAAGGACTAACCCGGTCGGGACGTTGTTTCGCTCCCGAGGAGTTGAGAAAGGCTAAGGGTGCAAAAGACAATCCAGTGCCAGTTAAAAGGGTTGTAACGGAAGAAGAGGCAGAAGAGTTTCTGAAAAAGATGAAAGGACAAGATTATTCCATTGTTGAGCAACTGAGAAAAACACCGGCCCAAATCTCATTGTTGTCATTATTAATTCATTCTGATGAGCACTGCCGAGCTTTAATGAAGATATTGAATGAGGCTCATGTGCCTGACAAAATTTCAGTGAACCATCTAGAGACAATTGCCAACAAGATCTTTGAAGTGAACAGGGTAGCATTTTCTGATGATGAATTGCCTATGGAAGGCACAGAACACAACAAGGCTCTGTATTTGACGGTCAAATGTGAAGGTTCAATGGTTACTCGGGCACTAATCGATAACGGGTCGAGCGCTAATATTTGCACGTTATCCACATTGAACAAGTTAAAGATTGATGAGGATAGAATCCGCAAAAATTGCATTTGTGTTCGAGGGTTCGACGGAGGGGGAACAAACACGGTAGGGGATATTGTACTCGAATTGACTATTGGCCCAGTCGAGTTCGCGATGAATTTCAGGTGTTGGATGCTGCAGTATCCTATAATCTTTTGTTGGGTCGACCATGGATTCATGCGGCAAAAGCCGTTCCCTCCACACTGCACCAAATGATCAAATTTGAATGGGACAGACAAGAAATTGTGTTACATGGGGAAGATCCCACATGCGCCATGAATGATGCCATTGTACCCTTTATAAAGACCGAAGATGATAAAGGGCCATGGGTGTATCAGATACTTGACACGGTTCCGGTGAGCAGGGTGCCTGAGGGTAAGAGCATGCCATGTCCCAGGGTGTCAGCTGTGACCGTCATGGTAGTATCAGAAATGCTGAATAACGGGTTCGTGCTTGGGAAGGGTTTGGGGGTTGAACTGCAGGGCATTACTCAACCTGTGTCTTTGCCCAAAAATCTGGACACCTTTGGGTTAGGGTTCAAGCCAACAGCGGCAGATGTCAGAAGGGCCCGTAAATTGAAGAAGAAAGCTTGGGTGCTTCCTAAACCAATTCCTCGATTGTCTAGGTCCTTCGTCAGGTCGGATATCAAGAAACAGTCATTGGCGAAGATGTCAGGTTCGTTAATTGGGGCAGAGGGGAATTTGGATAAGGTGTTCGAGAAAGTATTTGCTGAAGTAAACATGGTTGAAGCCGGGGAAGGGTCAAGCAGAGCAGACATACAGTACATCGGACCACGTGCTAACATCAACAATTGGGAAGCTACTCCTCTTCCAGTTCGGAGGGAGTCGTGGTAGTGGGTTTTGTCTTCCTTTTTGCCACCTGGATTATTCCAGGGTTTGTAATCCAGTTGATATGTTCCGTCCGTTTGGATGAGTTAAAACCTTGTTGTCTTTATGTTTAATGAAATGCAATTTTCTTCGTCCCTAATTCTCTTCCCCTTTTCTTTTCTTTTCTTTCTTTGTACAGTTCTTTTTATGCTGATATCGATGACATGACATGCATGAGGAATCTTCGGCCCAGTTTTAAAATCCAATCTAGTTCAGAAGTAATAATACAAGAGATCGAGTGTGATGATGGGGTGGATTGTAACAATGATGAAGCTTATGAGGAAATTAGTAAAGAATTAAGTCACTTTGAAGAAAAACCCAAACCTAACCTAAATGACACAGAAGCAGTTAATCTAGGGGACCAAGACAATGTACGGGAAACTAAAATAAGTGTTCATTTGGAGCCACAACTCAAGGAGGAGATAATTAAAGTATTGCATGAGTACAAAGACGTTTTTGCATGGTCATATGATGATATGCCGGGTCTAAGCACCGATTTGGTGGTTCATAAATTGCCCACTGATCCAGCACTCCTCCCTGTCAAGCAGAAGTTGAGAAAGTTCAAAACAGACATAAGTATGAAAATCAAAGAAGAGATTACCAAGCAGTTTGAGGCAAAAGTCATTCAGGTGACACGGTACCCCACTTGGTTAGCTAATGTCGTGTCTGTGCCAAAGAAAGATGGCAAGACCAGGGTGTGTGTTGATTATCGAGACCTTAACAAGGCAAGTCCAAAAGATAATTTCCCATTGTCCAACATCCATATACTGATCGACAATTGTGCCAAATATGATATTGGCTCTTTTGTGGATTGTTATGCGGGTTATCATCAGATTCTAATGGACAAGGAAGATGCAGAAAATGCGGCATTCATTACGCCGTGGGGAATGTATTGTTATCGGGTCATGCCGTTTGGTTTGAAAAATGCTGGGGCAACTTATATGAGGGCTATGACAACTATCTTCCATGATATGATACATAAAGAAATCGAGGTATACGTGGATGATGTTATCGTAAAGTCTAGACAACAATTCAACCATGTCAGAGATTTGAGAAAATTCTTTCAAAGGCTACGCAGGTACAATCTTAAGCTCAATCCTGCAAAATGTGCTTTCGGGGTGCCATCTGGGAAGTTGTTGGGGTTTATAGTTAGCCGGAGGGGTATTGAATTAGACCCGTCAATGATCAAAGCTATTCGGGAGTTGCCACCTCCAAGAAACAAAACCAAGGTGATGAGTTTGTTGGGAAGACTGAACCATATCAGCAGGTTCATTGCTCAGCTCACGGCAATGTGTGAACCAATTTTCAAATTGTTAAAGAAAGATGCCGCGATCAAATGGACTGATGAATGTCAGAAGGCTTTTGATAAGATAAAGGGGTATTTGTCAAACCCACCGGTTTTTGTTTCGCCAGAACCAGGGAGGCCTTTGATTTTATATCTGACAGTTGTGGACAGTTCATTCGGCTGTGTACTGGGGCAGCATGATGTTACGGGCAGAAAGGAGCAGGCTATCTACTATCTCAGTAAGAAGTTCACATCTTACGAGGTCAAGTATACTCATCTGGAAAGGACATGTTGTGCCTTAATGTGGGTGACACAGAAATTGAAACATTACTTGTCAGCCTACACCACGTACCTTATATCTCGCTTGGACCCGTTGAAGTATATTTTTCAGAAACCCATGCCCACAGGGAGGCTTGCAAAGTGGCAGATCTTGCTTACAGAGTTCGACATTATATATGTGACACGGACTGCCATGAAAGCACAGGCATTAGCCGATCACCTGGCGGAGAACCCCGTCGATGAAGATTATGAGCCTTTGAAAACTTATTTCCCTGATGAAGAGGTAATGCACATTGATGAGTTGGAACAAGCTGAGAAGTCGGGATGGAAACTTTTCTTTGATGGGGCTGTAAATATGAAGGGCGTAGGAATAGGGGCGGTACTTATTTCGGAAACAGGTCAGCATTACCCCGTTACAGCTCGGCTTCATTTTTACTGTACAAACAACATGGCAGAATATGAGGTGTGTATATTGGGATTGAGATTAGCTGTGGATATGGGTGTACGGGAAGTCTTGGTCATGGGTGACTCGGACCTACTGGTACACCAGATTCAAGGGGAATGGGAAACATGGGACTTGAAGCTTATACCGTATCGGCAGTGTCTGCATGAGCTTTGCCAGCGTTTTCAGGCCATAGAATTCAGGCACATTCCAAGGATTCATAACGAGGTTGCCGACGCTTTGGCGACTTTGGCTTCAATGCTGCACCATCCAGATAAGGCTTATGTTGATCCATTGCAGATTTAGGTCCGTGATCAACATGCTTACTGTAATGTGATAGAAGAGGAAATCGATGGAGAGCCGTGGTTCCATGATATCAAAGAGTACATTAAAGCGGGAGTATATCCAACGCAGGCCACCGGTGATCAGAAAAGAACAATTCGACGGTTGGCAAGTGGGTTTTTCCTTAGTGGAGGAGTACTGTACAAAAGAACGCTAGATCTCGGTTTGTTGAGATGTATAGATGCACGGAAGGCCACAACTATCATGACTGAGGTGCATTCCGGAGTTTGTGGACCGCATATGAGTGGGTATGTTCTAGCAAAGAAGATTCTCCGAGCAGGTTATTATTGGCTCACGATGGAGCGAGATTGTATCAGTTTTGTGCGTAAGTGTCATCAATGCCAAGTACATGGAGATTTGATTCATGCTCCACTATCAGAATTACATACGATGTCCGCACCATGGCCTTTTGTTGCGTGGGGCATGGATGTTATTGGGCCAATTGATCCAACAGCATCAAATAGGCACAGGTTTATCTTGGTAGCTATAGATTATTTTACCAAATGGGTGGAAGCTAAGACATACAAGTCTGTGACCAAGAAGGCTGTAGTTGACTTTGTGCATGCAAATATCATCTGTCGGTTTGGGATCCCAAAGGTAATCATCACAGATAATGGGGCTAATCTTAATAGTCATTTGATGAAAGAGACATTGAGCAGTTTAAGATTACTCACAGACATTCTACTCCGTACCGTCCCAAGGCAAACGGTGCGGTTGAAGCGGCCAATACGAACATAAAGAAAATACTCCGGAAGATGGTTGAAGGATCTAGACAATGGCACGAGAAGTTGCCTTTTGCATTGTTAGGATATCGCACCACCGTGCGTACTTCGGTAGGAGCGACTCCTTACTCATTGGTATACGGTACCGAGGCAGTAATACCCGTAGAAGTGGAAATCCCATCTCTGAGAATCATTGCAGAGGCTGAGATCGATGATGATGAATGGGTGAAAAGCCGTCTGGAGCAGTTGAGTTTGATCAACGAGAAAGATTGGCATCAGTATGTCATGGCCAACTGTACCAACGAAAAATGGCGAGAGCACACAACAAGAAGGTACGTCCAAGGAAATTCGAAGTCGGGTAATTAGTACTGAGGCGGATCTTGCCTCATTGGGCTGAGGCAAAAGGAAAATTTGCCCCAAACTAGCAGGGACCATTTGTAGTAACCAGAGTGTTGTCTAACGGAGCATTGTATTTGACCGATGTGGAAGGAAAATGTGTAGAAATGGCCATCAATTCCGATGCGGTGAAAAGATATTATGTATGATTTCTTTATTTTATTTTTCTGAATGTGTCTGTTTGTATTTGGCATATCTTAAAGATTGAAATGATGAAGGCATTTTGTCCTGCTATCCAAACACTCTTATCCCTTGTTATCCCCCTTCGAGCCTTACTTATTTTTCATACCCCTCTTTCGGAATCAGCGGTACTATCAGAGAACACAGGTGCTGAACGTAAAGGAAAGAAGAGAAAAACAAAGGAAAAAGAAAGAAAAGAAAAGAAAGGAGAGAAAAAAGGAAAGGAAAAAAGAAGAAGAAGAAGAAGAAGAAGAAGAAAAAAGAAGAAAAAAAAGAAAAAAAGGAAGAAAAAGAAGAAAAGAAAAGAAGAAAAGGAAAAGAAAGAAAGAAAAGCGAAAGAAAAAGGAAAGAAAGAAAATCACAACGACAAAGTTAAATACAGTGAACTACGTTTGACTTGATCCCGAAAGGGTACGTAGGCAACCTTACTCTGAGGTTCAGTCATATCAAATAAAAGTCCTAAAATCCCCAAGCAAGAAACTGGGGTAGAAATTGTGATTGTTATGAAAGTTGGATTCCGAAAGTTGTAATTTGAACCCATTCGAATTGTTTTGAGCCTTTTATACCTCTCTTTCTAACCCCATCCAAAAGCCTACATTACGGTCCAAAGAAAGACCTTTTGATCAATCTCTAAGAAATGCCAGGTCAAACAGGTGATGGTAATTCGTATCAGTGGCGACACTCTGTTTCAAAAAAGAAAGAACGAAAGCAAAATGAGAGAGTCTTATCGGTGAAAACCCTCACGGGCACCGTAAGGTGACAGGAGCTGAGAGAAAAATAAACGAGAGAGTCTTATTGGTGAAAACCCTCGCGGGCACCTTGAGGCAAAAAGTGAGTTGGAAGATAGTTAAAAGGCAAAAGGTTTGTGGGTGGAAGAATGTTTCGAGGTACCACAGGAAAACAAGGGTAAGGTTTGGGTAATTCAATCAATTGATGGAAGTTCTAGACAACAAAGTATGGCAATTGAATGTTGGTTATTTGGACAGATTGGGCCGATCAATCCAAAATGCATGTCATGGCCATGGGTACCAGCTATCTCGCTCAGATAAGTTTCTTTTCCTTCTCTTCTTAACAATAGTCATCTGGTTGAGGATTCTTATTATCCTTAACTCAAAAATCGTCGCATTTCATTTTTCTGTTAAGGGTTTATCTAGCAGAGATATTGCAGTGCTAGCTTTGGGCAGAGCAGATAGAAGGGACTTCAGAGCTCACTACCAGCTTCTGGAATTGTAAAGCACGACGTGGTCAGAGCATGTCAAAAACAACATGATGTAAATGGAATAGGGGAAGTTGCCGAAAGTTGCATCGGCAGAGTATTTGGGAAATGTTATGGGAAATGTGAAGGTTCAGGCAAAAAGGCTGGAAAGATGAGACAACAGTATGGGTACAAAAGCATTCAGGTGGTCAGAAATTGGGGGGAATTAACGGAGGTTTCGTCGGGGAAATGTCATGGGAAAGGCAAAGCTCATACAAAAGGCCAGAAAAGTAAAACAACAGTAGGGGTGTAAAACACTTAGGTCGCTGGATGTCGGGAAATTTTAAAGTTGGTCAGAAAGTCAAGCGGTTCAGAAACAGCATGTGGAAATCGGTCAACACAAAGCAATGCAGGGGAAGGATTTTTCAGCAAAAATGCCATCAACTAACCACCATTTTAAACTGACGAAATTTTCTTTGATTGTAACAGGGCCAGAAAGTTAGTCATTGAAAAGGGGAATTGCAAAGTGCAGTTTGATTGAATACAAGATAATCTTGAAGTGCATAAGGGGAATCGAATTTGATTACAAAGTTGGCATGATTAAAACAAGTGTAAGTTGTCAGGACCTTCCTGGATAATAGGATGTAGTTCAGATACCCGAAAGTCAGGAGTCCGCCTGGAGAACAAAGACATACTTTTCAAGTTTGAAATCAGGAGTCCGCCTGGAGAACAGAGACATACTTTTCATGTTTGAAGTCAGGAGTCCGCCTGGAAAACAGAGACATACATTTTAATTTTAAGCAATCAGGGTGTCCGCCTGGAGAACAGAGACATACTTTTCAAGTTTGAAGTCAGGATGTCCGCCTGGAGAACAGAGACATACTTTTCAAGTTTGAAGTCAGGATGTCCGCCTGGAAAACAGAGACAGACATTTTAATTTTTGGCAATCAGGAGTCCGCCTGGAAAACAGAGACATACATTTAATTTTAAGCAATCAGGGAGTCCGCCTGGAGAACAGAGACATACTTTTCAAGTTTGAAGTCAGGATGTCCGCCTGGAAAACAGAGACATGCATTTTAATTTTAAGCAATCAGGGAGTCCGCCTGGAGAACAGAGACATACTTTTCAAGTTTGAAGTCAGGATGTCCGCCTGGAAAACAGAGACATGCATTTTAATTTTAAGCAATCAGGGTGTCCGCCTGGAGAACATAGACATACTTTTCAAGTTTGAAATCAGCAGCCCACCTGGAAAATGGAGGTGTTGGATATTTTAAGTAGTCGAAGTCAGGAGCCCGCCTGGATAATAGAGGAGTAGTTTCATGTTTAAGTCCGGCAGTCAGGAGCCCGCCTGAATAACAGAGGAATACATTCAAGTTCGAGTTTATTTAAGTTCAGCGGTTGGGAGAAAGGGAATAACATCTCAGTCAACCAGGGAATAACAACATGGATTTTTTATCGAGAAAGCACAAGACAATGAGACTACAAGAAGGAACAAGACAACAAGGCAACAAGGAAGTACGAGGGCAAGTTTGAAGAATTTAGATAGGATTCTTATAATTCATATAGCATAGTTAGTTTAGCTTCTTTTATCTTTGACACGATGTAAAAAGGGAGGTCAGCAACAGTAACAGCAACAAGCACAGCGCAGTCACAGTTCCTGGTAGTCCCAGCTACCAGGTACTCCCGAACTACACTGACCTGATTCCTGTTTAGCCCAGGATATGTAGGCAACCTCCCAAGCAGGATGTGGTCAAGCTTTTCAAAATGCTTCACACAGAATTTTCGAACGGGCAAAAATCGCTCGTATTTGCTCACTTGTCTTTGCCCGAAAACCTTTCGTGTTTCCGAGCAAAGAGGGGCAGCTGTGAGCACGTGATTTTTGCCCTACATATGAATAATTCCCAAAATCCCAAACAAAATAATTTTTCTTTTGTTTTTACAATTTTTGTGCGTTTTGGTGTCATCTTCTGATAATTGTTGCATTTTATTTGTGCGTGGTAATTTTTATAAAAATACAAAAAATACGCACTTTTCTGCACTTAGGACTTAATTTTATACTTTAGTACTAATTAGGGATTAATTTGTTTTAGAATAGGATATGAAGAAAACGACAAAAATAGTTTACTTTAACATTTTATCATTTTAATTGTGAGACAGTCGCAAGTAGTTATCAAGTTAATTTTAGGCATTAATTGGTTGTAGCTTAATTGTTAGTTTAATTTCTCATCTTTGAAAAATCAGAAAATAAATACAAAACAATATATAAAATTGCAAAAAAGAAAAATGAAAATATACAATGGAAGTGACCTTGTTTGAGGCTTAAAAATTTGGGCCATTTCTGCATGCATCCCGTTGGCCCAAATGCCTCAGCTTTTAAATTGAATCCAGCCCAAATTCCCAACCCAGTCCAGTCCGTAACAATGTCCAAACGACGTCGTTTCGGGGTTCGGGGATCAGGACCGTTGGATCTCATCAATCCAACGGTCCGGAACTAACGAGGTTTCTAGTATTTAAGTGTCCAAACCAGACCCCCTACCCCCATTTACATCATCTTCCTCACCCCACCCCTTCTCCTCAAACCCTAATCCGCGCTGCCCTAAAATTCCTTGCCGTCGGTGAACGTGAACTACGCCGTTCACCCTGAAATTAACACCATGGGTTCCCCTCACCCTCCTCTTGCTACTACACCCGACGGTTTGCCTCGAATAAGGCCGGAACTCTTCGAATCTTGATTTGAAGTTTTCCGGCCAGTTGACAGGTTGTCCGAATCAGCCCAAAATCACACCCTACAACCCCCAGCCCTTCCTCAACACTAATCTGTGGTTGTTCTCTTTCAAATCACCCTGAAACGACCCAAATCTTAGATCTAAGATGTGCTGACCAAACCCTAAAACAAATCCTTTTGATTTCGAACCGTAGTACCCTTAACCATGTGTTCTCGTGTAAGAACACATGGTTATGGGTGTTACGCGTCAAAAATCTGAAAGGATTCAGATGTTTATGACTGGCCGGAACCCTTTTGCCTCTGTGAGTTTTTTTTTCTTTTTTCTTTTTTCTTTTTTTTCTTTTTTTTCCTTCTTTTATTGATTCTTTTCAATTGCATGATTGAATATTATTTATAGCCTTTGTTTCATTATTGTTCTGTTAAGTTTATGGTCTAATTGTGTTAGTTTAGGTTTTGTTAATTACTGTTGATTCTGAGTTTGTTAGTTGGTTGAATGATTATTAGTTGGTTTAATAATTAGTTTCAAGTTCATTTAGTGTAATCGTGGTAGTTTAAGCTCAGTTTAATTTAATTTTAGGTTTTTTGAGTTGGTTAATTAACCAGAATTGGATCAGTCAGTCTGATTAGTTGGTTTCTGATTGCTAGTTGATTAATGTTAGTTAGTCTCTTATTGCTAGTTAATTAGTTTCAGTTAGTTTCAGACTGGGCTAGGGTATTGGGTATAGTTGTTAAGGATAAGGGTAGGGTCAGTGATTCTGAAAGGCTTTCAGGGGGAATCTGGGTACGGAAAAGGGCAGTTCTGATAGGAATAGTAATATCAAAGTATAGGGAAGGGTAGTATGGGTATTGTATGGGTAGAGGAATGCTTTAGGGCCTTCTAGAATGGGTTTCAAGTGTAAGTTTTAATAAAATGTACTGCAGTTACTTGTTTAGCAAGATAAGAATAGAGGGACCAAAGTGAAAACAGAGAGGGACTAGTTAGAAAATCAGAACTTAGCTTATTCTCTTTGGGGTTGCCTATAAAAGGACATAAGATGCCTTGGGAAAAGGGGCCTGCTCTATCTTCTGCCTTGAGCCTTAAAGTCTTAATTTAAGCTTTCATTTTTTTTAGTTAGCATTTCGATTCTGAGGGTATTCAAAAATAAAAACATCCAAATATGGAAATCTGAAACAGTTTCAGAGTCTCAATACTAGTTTTGGACTTCAGCTGTGAGGGACAAGGGTATGTTAGACTGATTTGTTGGAATTGGCTTACATTTCTGATTTTCAAAACAATCTGCCTGTGTTTCTGTGGAGTAACAATTGCTGGGTTTGTTGTTTGTTGCTGCTGAAAATAGACGATTCCTCTCCTTTTTCTCTATTTTCATTGCAACTCTCAGGTACATTTCCTTGACACTCATCTATGTGAAGCCAAGTTTGAAGTGAAGAACAATGAGAATGTTACTGAATTTTGTTGCCCTAGAAACATTGTCTGTTGATTACCCATTCATAGTTTAATTTGTTAAAATTGTCTGACTGTTACTAATGGATTTAATTGGTGTTGATTCGAGCCAATAACTGAGTTGTATAATTGAGATTGATGAATTGTCCAGCATGATTTTGATGATTTTAATTAGTAAGTGGACAGTTGGGTATTCAGGTTCATGTATATAGTCCAGGGTGGGGGTTATTTAAATTGAGCATTTCATGTTTATACAATTGTCATTTTCTACCTGCTTAAGTTTCACAGTATGCTGAAATTAAATCTGCAAAAATTGCAGTTGATTTGTAGTCTATACGCATGGTTGATTTTAAGTTTGGGCTGGTATCAATCACACTTAATATCCTCATATTGGGCCAGTTTTTGGCCTGGCATTCTGGCAGGAAGTCCAAGAATTTGGTTAAATCAAAAGAGGCCCAATGATTCAATCCTTGGGCTATGCGAATGCAAGCCAAGTTTTGGGCCTGCTTTGTGCCTGACGCCAACATGCTTTAAGGGGCTGTGTCCGCAGCCTTGGCCAGGTTGGGCTTTGTGAGCTCAGGGCCCATTCGCTCGGTATTTCTATCTGGACATTCAACTTCAAATTCAACAAATTGTAGGCCTAATCAATTAGAATCCTCAAGTAGTTAACAACATAATTATTTCAATGAGTAGATTGGGGAATGTTTAATAAATTTCACCGCCTTCCCCAAAATAACAATACGTTAGAATCTTTAAGCGCGACCTACTTAAGAAATACCTTCCTAAACTCGGGTGCGCATTGATGCGACCCAAATCCAAATCTCGATGAAGTCGAAATGTGTTGACAATCACGGGCGCATTGATTGCGACGGGGTTCGAAACGCGTTTTCACGACATTTCAATTCTTAAAAAACAAATAATGATAGAAAGAGGTTCGCAATTGAGACGAGCCTCACCGCATAAAAATAAATAAATGTGGGGCTCTCAATAAATAATTATCAAAATAATTAGAATTTGGGATGGCCATTTAGCGAACTTCATGGTTGTTCCCCAAAATAATACTACGTTAGCATCTTTAGGCACGATTTAATTAAATTACTTTCCTAAATTTGGGTGCGCATTTATGCGACCCAAATCCAAATCTCAACGTATGTCGAAATGTGTTGACAATCACGGGTGCATTGATTGCGACGTGGCCCGAGACACATTTCTACAACGTTGTAATTCTTTTAAAATATAATGATAAAAGCGGTGTAAAATTAATAAAAGGCACATGAGCTAGCATGTATCAAAATCGGATAACATCAAATACAACAGTTAAGCGACCGTGCTAAAACCACGGAACCCGGGAATGCCTAACACCTTCTCCCGGGTTAACAGAATTCCTTACTTGAATTTCTGGTACGCGGACTGTTAATAGAGTCATAAATTTCCTCGGTTCGGGATTCAACTGGTGACTTGGGACACCATTAATCTTCCAAGTGGCGACTCTGAATCATTAATAATTAAATCCCGTTCCGATTGTCCTTTAATTGGAAAAACTCTTTTACGCCCCTTTGCGGGGTGTAGGTGTAAAAAGGAGGTGTGACAGAACTAATATTGATATGGGGATTTATTGTGGGGTAAAGGATTACCACCATAAGACTTAGTAGTTGAATTTGCACAAAGTGTTTGATGAAATGCCTAAATGGGTTGAACCTATGAGCACCTTCCTAACTATGGCTCAATTTTGTTATGTCTCTATAGATTGAAATCACTAGTAGTCTTGAAATGTTGTAGTAATCCTAAGAAAAATTATATCGATGTATATTCGCTAAGCTCTTTCCATAGAATCAGATTCCATAAACTTCTTGTAAACTTCGATTATGGTTTCATCAAGTTCCTATTTCCATCATTTCAGTTTGTTCTATGGTAGCTTATCTAAAGACTTATGATTTGATTCATGTTCCACTTGCAAAACACTATCCTACTCTTTTATGCGTATCCCCATGTATTTTGAATTCTTACATGTTTATGAGTGGAAAATATGATTTATTTCTCAATGTTTCAAATTTCCTTAAATGTTTTAAGATAATCGTTGAAAAAGTAATGAAAGCGAGAAATGAACTATGAAATGCGGCCATCGTGCCAAGGATGAAGGTTTACATGTATGACCAATAGTGTCAATGAAATGAAAGGATCATGAAAGACTATGAAATTAATATAATTCTCTTATGTGATAAATCGTTTTGGGAGTATTATTAGGTCACCTATGAAGGGTGGGTTGGAATGACTTAAACCCGAAACTACACGTGTCGGTGTAGAAGTGATTGAGGGATAAATTCCTGTGATGATGTTTTGAGATTATTCCCCTTAATTGGGATGATATAATAGCTAGAAAGGATCATGTCTACCCACACGATATTGTGGTGAGACAGCTTAGCCAATCGGACAATGATCGTACGCCATTCCACGCATATAATAGTAGTGTTGTGTTTATATGTCCACCAGCACATACTGGGGTGAGATGGCTTAGCTGACTAGGAGGATATAGGACTCCATGCCATATGCATGATGGTGTGACTATACTAAAGGTCTCCCATTATAAATTATTAATATTTACTTGATGATTTACCTTTCTCTTAACATGACATTTTAATATTATTTGATTTTCCTATTGATTTCATATTTCTCTACTATATTCCATGAGAGGGTATTAGCTTTGCATATTAGTACTTTTCGTATGTAATAACGTCCCTTTTGCTAGGGACGTTGTATCTTTAATGGATGCTGGTGGTTCTATAGCAGGCGATACTGATAATTCTTAGCAGCACGCCCTCTTCTCAGCAAATTTTGGTGATCCCCACTTCCTATCGAGGCCTTGTGTCTTTTGATCCTTGTATATTGTATTTTGAGGTATAGCCGAAGCCTTGTCACCGGCACTTTCATACTACTCTTCTGTTCCATTTAGAGGCTCCGTAGACATAGTGTGGGTTGTGTTTTGATTTGGGAAATAGACTATAAATATTGTAGTTATGGATGTTCCACTTTGAAATATGAACTTGTAATATTTTGGAAATTGTCAATGAAACTTCTTTAAGTAATGGAAAAGGATGTTGTGCACTTTATTCTTCATATGTCTATATCTTGTTATTGATTATTAAATTTTTCATGGATAAGGTTGAGTAGAAGGCATCAAGTAGGCTTGCTTGACTAGGATGTCTCAATCGAGCGCCAGTCGCGCTCCCTAGGGTTGGGGCATGACAAAAATAAGCTGACTTTGTAAGTCTATGCACGATAAACCAAATGAAATCAAACACCCTATGAGAACTAGGTAATCTTGTAATAAAATCCATGCTGATGGTTTCAGATTTCCAGGTCGGAATCTTAATATTTTGAAGCAATCCTCAAGGTTTCTGATGCTCAACCATAACTTGCTGACAATTTCGACACTGAATGATAAATTCTACAATATTCATCTACATATCATTCAACCAATTTATCTACCAAAGGTCATGATACATCTTATAGAGCCACGATGAATAGAATACCGGGACTAATTAATTTCGGCCATAATTTGTCCTCGAAGTCCTCCAACATCTTGCACGCACAATCCACCCTTATATTTAAGAACCCTAACATCTAATAGCTCAAACAACTACTTATTTTGAAAAGGGATTCCTTCTCTAATTCTGACCAATTCTGCATCGCTGAATTGCCATGCCTTTACTTTGGCCACTAAAGATAATTCAGCAGCATTTTGGACTATAGCACCCCATCACATGCATGAAGAAATCACACACTCAAACCAGATTGTCGATACAAATCTTTAGTCATCTCCAACTTGTCAACTCCCGTATGCCTCAGGCTACCTATAGACTTATGACTTAACGCGTCATCTATAACATTCACAGCCGATATGGTATAAGATAACAATATCATAGTCTTTCAGCAACTCAAGTCATCTCTAATGTATAAAATTCAATTCTTTCTACCTGAAAATATATTGTAGGCAAATCAAGTCCATATAAATAGTGGCGCCATATCTTCAGAGAAAATATAACAGCTGCCAACTCGAGAGCATAAGTTGGGTAATTCTGCTCGTGCTTCTTCAGTTATCTTAAAGCATACTCGATAACTTTTTTCGTGCTGCATTAAAACACATCCCAGTCCAACTCTAAAAGCGTCACAATATACAACATAACCTTCTGATCATTCAGGAAGTGCCAGTACAGGTGTTGATGTTAATCTGATCTTCAACTCCTAGAAACTCTTTTCTCAAATAGTTGACTACTATTACTTTGCTGCCTTATGTGTCTGCTTTGTCAATGGAGCAGCAATAGAAGAGAAATTCTTTATGAATCTTCTATAATAACATGTCAAGCCTAAGAAACTATGCACCTCGGTAGGAGTTGTGGGCCTCGGCAATTCTTCATTGCCTCAATCTTCTGGCTATCAACTTTGATGCCCTCATCAGATACTTTATGCCCAAAAAAGGTCATCAAGATCAACTAGAACTCGAATTTTGAAAACATAGCATACATCTTACGATCTTGGAGCTTTTACAACACCACCCGCAAAATCAACAAGTCATAGCCCTAGGCATGCTCTAAAACAAGTCATAGCCCTAGATCGTAGATATAAATCATCACGTAATTATAGGATCAGTGTGGATACGAATAACAACTTCACATAATCCAACAAAGTACAAATTCAAGTCAACAATACTAGATATAGTCAAGACCTAGATGTATATAGGCTCATCAACTCACATATACGTGGGTCCTAAATCATGAATCAAGCAACAAATATTTTACCTATGGAGAAAATCCCCTCTTACAAGGATAGACAATAGACTTACCTCCGCTCGGTAAGCTAAAATCAAGCAATAATTGCCTACCGTCAAAATTTAACTCCAAACGACTTGAATCTAAATGACTTGAATCTAATAAAAATAACTCAATAACGTCAAATAAAACCATAGAAAGCAACTCCAAATAATAAATCTTCGATATTTTAACCAAATTTCCAAAACTCAATAAAAGTCAACTCGTTCCCACATGGTCAAAACTGAGTCAAGAGGTAGATCTCAGCTACCCATAACCCTATGAGTCCAAATATATATGATTAGATGTAACGATCTGACCGATCATTTTAAGCTCTAGCATGTCGTTCAATAGTTTGACATCTTGAGTAACTTCAATTCATGTATTATGACTAGTGCGTTTATTGGTTTTGATTTTCGGAAAGTTCGGAGTTGATTTGGAAGAATAATTCTCAATTCGGAAGTTTTAAGTTAAAATAGTTGACCAAGCTTTGACTTTTGGATAAACGACCTCAAAATTAGGATTTTAAGGTTCGTATAGGCTCGTAAAGTGATTTTGGACTTGGGCGCATGTCCGGGTTGAGTATCAGATGGTCTGAGAGCGATTCAACGCATATTGTTGGAAGTTAGCATTTTGAAGATTTTGGAAACTTACTAAGTTTGACTTTGAGTGTGCTATAGTGTTATCGAACTCCGAAAAGTGTTTCGAGATCTTGGATAGGTTCATTTTATTGATTGGAACTTGTGCATGAAGTTTAGTCGTGATCCGGAATGTTTGTGTGATTCAGACGCGTTCGGTGAAGTTTCAAGGTTTGAAAGTTAAAAGAAGGATTTTGATCAACATTTTGTGGTCTTAATGTTATTCACGACATTTATATTCTTTGGATACTCACCTGTTATTTTTTTACAACATCGATCAGTTATCGACAAATAGTAAAAATAAAATAACGACAATTAGACAATAACATATATACAAATAATAGTAGTTATTTTGTTTGCTAATAACAATCATCTTCTGATATGGACAATAACTCACTCTCATCTTCTGGGATACTTTTATGTTGTTCTGCACCTCTTTATGGTATTTTTTTCAAGTAAGGTGAATGTCCCCTTTGCATTCAATAATTTTTCACTATTCTATCGTTTTATAAGTGCCCTCATGTACTCTAATAACTAAACTACTAGGAGCTTTCTTGCATCTTTGTTTACTCCATTCAAGAATTCTACAATATTTGATGTCGTCGCCAATGTTATATTCATTGTCGCATGAACCTGAGACCATTTGTGATAACCAATATCATACAGGTATTATTTTACCAGCGTGTCAATCTCTTCCGTCTTTATCATGCGTTCATTAAACTCATCAAGGGTGAATTATTGTGTCATGTAATAGTACAATTCACTTAACTTTAGATGACTTTTCTTGAACTTTGACCTTATATTTGTCCAACTATGCCACATGCAAGCATAATATGGGATGTTGGAACAAATAGTTGTTGTTGCCTTCAATATACTCTCATTTCTATCTAAAACAACACACATATTTAGTTTTTCATCATATACATGTTTGAACTAGTCTAAAAACCATGTCAGTGATGTATCATTCTCATTTCTACCCCAATGTTGGCATATTAATCATCTTGGTTATTTCTGATACATCTCTAAATTTATTAGAATTTCTTGACAATTATATCAGATTACTATTACCATAATCAGAAGTACCTTCATTCATTTAAAAGTAGAGTATTTTAAACTTCTATACAATCAGATGTTTAATAAGTGAATGACAATTGTACATGAAATTGCAGTTTTTTTGTTAATGATTTGTATGCATTTTTATTCTAGTAATTTTTTATGCTTTTAAGTTTGTAGGAATATTATTTTTGAATGCACATTGTTAAATGTTACAGTGTAAACAACTAATATGTCAGGTATTTGTACGAATCACATGAAATTGTAGTTATGTTGTTGATAATTTGTATAAATTGATATTCTACCAGAAATCACTCTGTTGTAGTTGTATTAAAGTTTTTTTAAAAATAAACTTGTTTAGTTTAATAGTTCAAGCCACCGATATGTATGAATTTTGTAGGAAATTTATATTTACAAAAATAGGTACAAAAAAATTCAAACCTACAATGGTACTAGCATTCGAGGAACTCCACTCCAAATTGAAATCCTTTACTATTATATACAGTTGGTACATTCCTAGATCCTTGTTATTATCATGACCTAAATCCCATAATGTAATAACCCAGCCAATCATTTTATGTATTGTATCCCCTTTCTCCTATTTATCGCTCCTTCTACGCTTATTTGTGGTTATGTGACTTATCGGGGTGGTTGAATTGGTGTTGAGAAGGTTTCAGAGTGAATTGGGGCACTTAGTCCCAAGGTTGGAAGCTTAAATTGAAAGAGTTGATCAGAGTTTGACTATTGTGTATACAACTCTAAAATGGAGTTTTGATAAATCCAATAGCTCTGTATGATGATTTTGGACTTAGGTGTATGTACAAATATTAATTTGGAGATCCGTAGGTTGGTTTGAGACTTTTTGGATAAAGTTGAAAAGTTGAAGGTTTGAAAGGTTGAGAAGTTTGACCGAGAGTTGACATTATTGATACCTGGTTTGGATTTTGGTTGTGGGAGTTGGAATAGGTCTGTTGTATCATTTGGGACTAGTGTGCAAAATTTGAGGTCATTTGGAGGAGTTGATTTGATATGGTTTCGCATTGGTTTAGAAGTTGGAAGTTCATTAGTTTCATTAGGCTTAAATTGGATTGTGATTCGTGATTTTGATGTTGTCTGATGTAATTTAAGGCTTCGACTAAGTTCTTGTTGTGTTTTAGAACTTGTTTGTATGATTGGTTGATGTCCTGGGGGCCTCAGGTGTGTTACAGATGATTTTTGGACCTTTTTCTTCATGTTTGGTTAGTTGATCTTGTGTCTGGTGTGTGCTTCTTCGCGTTCGCGAAGGCTTATGGGTCGGCAGGCAAAATGCTCTTCGCGTTGCAATAAGGGGAATGAGTTCGCAATGCTTTCGAGGTCAGTGCCCTTCACGAACGTGAGAGGGAGGACACGTTTGCATAGAAGGGAGGTTGGATGAGGGGCACTGGGGATTAAGCTTTCGCGTTCGCGAGAGAGGTCTCGCATTCGCATAGGTATGGACTCGATGGTTATTTTGTTCGCGACTGGGTCTTCACGTTTGCATAGGAGGATTTTTGGCTGAATGCAATGTTTTGCTTCACGAACGCGAGGTTTCTTCCGCGTTCGTGAAGGGTAACCACCAAGACAGAATTTCAAAAAGCTATTTCGAGGGTTAGAGTTATAATATTATGTCATACTTTGAGTTGTAGAGCTCGGCTTTAGGCGAATTTGGAGGGAATTTTCATGTATTAGATCGGGGTAAGTATTTTTTACTCGAATTTTCTCATTTATCATAATTCCACCCTTGTGTTTTATCATTGATTTGGTCATTTGGAGTAGGAAAATTGGGGATTTTGTAAAAAAATATTCAAAAATGAAAAATGGAGATCTGAAGGCCGATTTATGGTCGACATTGGATGATTTTGGTATGGTTAGACTCGTAGTCATATGGGTGCTAGAAATTTGTGAATTTTGTTGGGTTCCGAGGTGCGTCCTGGGGTTGACTTTTTGATTTTGATACGGATCGAAACTTTATTGTTTGAAGTTGTTTCCTATGGCATAATTTGTTTATATTAAGTTGTTTGTAAATAAATTCAATTTGTTTGGAGGCCGATACGCGTGGGAAGGTCTTGTTTGAGTATTGATTTGCGCATTTTTAGGTAAGTAACACATCTAAACTTGGATTTGAGGGTATTTAACACTAATAACTACGTTATATGAAAGATAATGGGATGATGTACGCGCTAGGTGGCGAGCGTGTGTGCGTGCACTGGTATGTTCATGGTATTAGGAGGCCTTTAGGTTATTACCAAGCTTTTTCTACTATCTTATCTTGATTCATGTTGGACATCATTTCTAGGCTAAGTGCTATTTGTTTGAGACTTAATAGGGTTGTTCTTGCTATCCCAGAGCTATATGTTTTATTTGTACACATGTTCTCAGTCATGACGTTATATCCGTGTATGATGTCTTTATCTCTATACTTCTTATTTGATTCCTCCCATGTTGTCGATCCCTCTTATGTTTAACACTGTTAAATTGAGCATTTTGGAGATCTATATATGAGACATGAATGGTAAATGACTAAGTTTGGGCCATAAAGCCGGTTTGGTATTGATTTTGAGGTGACACATACGTTAGGCCCATATTGGGATAAGTGTTACTATTTTTGGGCAATGCGTGCACCAGGCCTTACTATTGGGGTAAATGATTATAATTAGTGCTTGGGTAGGATCTGCCCATCCGGAGTCTGACTTGCTAGAAGTGGGAGCGGCATAGTATTTTATATTCGTGCTTGATGATCGGAAGTCATGTCAGGCACCCGTATAGTGCTAAATTGTAAATACTTTTATGGATTCACTATGATTGGACGACCCGGCCGGTCGTCTTAATAATTAATGCCCCATTCCCCTATTAACTGCCTTCCCCAAGTTTATTTCTACTATTTTGATTTGCCGGAATGTTCGATTTTCAGTTTCAGAGAGTTTTAGGACACTTAGTCCCTAAATGAGAGCTTAAGTATTGGAAAGTTGACCGTAGTCGGAACAATGTGAAAATGGCCTTGGAATGGAAATCTGATGGTTCCGTTGGGTGATTTCGGGCTTAGAGGCATGTTCGGATTGTGTTTTGGAGGCCCGCAGCTAATTTAGGCTTGAAATGCCGAAAGTTGAATTTTTGAAGTTTCTGGTTCGATAGTGAGATTTTGATCCGAGGGTTCGAATGGAATTCCGGAAGTTGGAGTAGCTCCGTAGTATTTAATGTGACGCGTGTGCAAATTTCAGGTCATTCGGACGAGGTTTGGTAGGTTTTTTGATTGAAAGCATATTTTTAGAGTTTTTGGAATTCTTAGGCTTGAATCTGATAAAAAATAGGTGTTTTAATGTTGTTTTGAGTGTTCTGAAGGTTGGAACAAGATTGAATGATGTTTTAGGATTGGTTGGCAGGGTTGGTTGAGGTCCCGGGGGCCTCGGGTGTGTTTCGGATGTTCAACGGACCATTTTGGACTTGGAAAGATTACAGATTTTCTGCTATTGTGTTGCAGAGGAAACATTCATCGCGTTCATGAGAGCGTCTCATATTCGTGTAGAGCATCTGGGTGAAGCAGCCGAATCATGATTCGCGTTCGCGATGAGATCCCACATTCGCGAAGGTATGGACCTGTTGGTCTTCGCAGTCGCGACATGGTCATCGCGTTCGAGTAGGGTCTGCCAGTGTGAGCTACGTGTTCGCGAGTGGACCTCGCATTCGCGAAAGAGGAAGTTGGCCAGTAGATTTCTTTGTGCATTGCGTTCACGATAGTAGTATCATGTTCGCGAAGAGGAACCCGTCTGGGCAGAATATAAAATTTCAAAGTCGAGGGTTAGCCATTTTTGTGAAAACTACTTGGGAGCTCGGATATGAGCGAGGTTTTGAGGGATTTTCAGAGATATCGATTGGGTAACGATTCTTAACTCTTTTTTTCTTGTAACCCATTAATCCAATCATGAATTCTTCATTTAATTTCGGATTGGAGATGAAAATTGGGGAAAAGTTGGAAGAAAATTCTTAGACCTAAAATTTGACTTTTGAGTGGGAATTTGACCTTAGATTTGGATAATTTTGGTATGTATGAACTCGTGAGTGTATGGGGATTCTGAAAATATAAATTTTACCCGACTCCAAGACGTGGGCATGAGGGGCATTTTGGTCATTTTATCTAATTTCGTGTATTAGCTTAGAATTTCTTTGTAGAATCAGTTACTTGAAGTGTTATTTACATTATGCAATTGAATTGAATAGATTTGGGCCATTTGGAGTCGAGTACTCATGGAAAAAGCGTGGTTTCGGATTGATTTGAGCTGGTTCGAGGTAAGTGACTTGCCTAACCTTGTGTGGGGGACCTTCCCCTTAGGATTTGGTATATTTGGTAATTTAAATGCCTTGTACGTGAGGTGACGAGTGCATACTTGAGCTAATTGTTAGAAATCCAGTTTTCTTTAAGTAATTACTAGTATGTTTCCTTTCCTGTTTTTATTACTTACACTATTAAGCCTGTTGTTAGCTTATGAAAGCATGTCTAAGGGACTTAATTTTTTTACTTGCTCAAACTGTCTTACCTGAATTCTGTGCAGCATGCTAGACTAGAATTACTTGTTCGCCTTAATATGAATTGCTACTTCTGAATATTTTCCTGTTGTTGCTGTGTATTTACATTGGGACTACGGATGTGGGATTCCGGTAGCTCCTCCCCCCCCATTGCCTGTTTATTTTGGGACTACGAATGTGGAATTCCGATAGATCCCCCTGCACAATTATATAGAACTACGGGAATGCACCCGATAGATTCCCCCAGTACTGGGTATTTACATTTGGGACTACGGAACGGGATTTCGGTAGATCCCCGTGCATTGTGAGTTGGACTACGGGACGGGATCCCGAGAGATCCATTGGATATGTACATATGGGACTACAAGACGGTATCCTTTAAGATCCCCGGTTGTTATTTTGGTGCTAAATCCCATTTATTTCCGTGTTTTGCCTTGTCTCTATAATAGTTGTTGTTGCCCTCTTTATATCCTGTGTTACTTTTACTGCTATATTTATTTATATTGTTCTATTCTACACTGTCAAAATTTACACTTTATTTAACCTCAATAGGCCCCCGACCTTCCTCGTCACTACCCGACCGAGGTTAGGCTTGGCACTTACTGAGTACCGCCGTGGTGTACTCATGCCCCTTCTACGCATTTGTTTCATGTCAAAACCAGGTACTGCGGCTTAGTCCTATCACCCTTGAGGCGAGGCGACTACTCCAGTGACTTTGAGATATATTTGCCGCGTCTGCAGACCGAGGAGTCCCTTTCTATTCTAGCTTTTAAACATTTTCCCTTCTGTATTTCTTTTCCTTGTTAGATATTCTAGAGTTAGAGTACTGTGTAGTGATCCTTCGCTTGTGATTAATGGGTTTCCAGGTCTTGGAAGTATGTATTGGTTGACAGCTAAATATTGTGTATGCCGAGCGGCACTTTTAAAGACTGTTTTATCCCTCTTCATTCTGTTTTAACTTGTTTTTATTCCGCACTTTGGTTATCTTCCGCAATTTATGCTTACCTAGTCGTAGATTACTAGGTGCTATCACGATGGTTCATAGAGGGCGAACTGGGGTCGTGACAAGTTAGTATCAGAGCTCTAGGTTCATAGGAGTCATAAATCACAAGCCGGTTTATTAGAGTCTCGATGACCGGTACAGAGACTTTTGTACTTATCTACGAGAGGTTATGTAACTATTAGGAAAATTTCCACTTCATTTGATTTTCTTGTCGTGCGATATTTTTACATCATAATTCTAAACTTCTGTCTTCTACTCTCTCACAGATGGTGAGGGCACGTGCTACCCGAGATGATCAGGCACCCACGCCCCTTACTGTAGCTGTCAGAGGCTGGGGTCGGGGCAGGGGTAGAGGCCGAGGACACGCATGTGGTGATGCCAGAGCACCTGTGTGAGCTACCGCCGAGGTACGGCCAACAGTTCCAGCCATAGTCCAATCACCTGATATGCCTACTGCTACTACTACTCCAGCTCTTCAGGAGACTCTAGCACAGTTCATGAGCATGTACACCACTTTGGCTCAGGCAGGGTTGCTTCCCCTTGCTGCAGCTACATCTCAGGACGGGGGAGGAGCACAGACTCCCACCGCCCGCACTCCTGAGCAGCGAGTGCATGTTGAGCAGGTCCCTGAGATTATTCCTGTACCGCCTGCAGTGCCAGTTCAGCCCGAGGGTAGGGCAGCGGCTTCCGAAGAGGAGCAACTGAGGCTTGAGAGGTTCAAGAGGTACAAGCCTCCTGTATTTAGTAGTCTACCATCAGAGGATGCTCTAGGATTTCTAGATGAGTGTTACCGCATTCTCCGTACCATGGGTATATCAGGATCGAGCGAGGTTTCCTTCACTACCTTCCAGCTTCGAGGAGCCGCCTATGAATGGTGGCGCACCTATGAGTTAGACAGTACGGATGAGGCTGCTTCACTGACTTGGACTCAGTTTTTAGATTTGTTCCTAAGAGAGTATGTTCCTCAGAGCCTCAGGGACGCATGGCGCGCAGAGTTTGAGCCTTTGCGCCAGGGTACTATGACTGTCTCAGAGTATGCTGTCCGTTATACTAGTTTGGTTAGGCATGCACCAGCCTTGGTTTCTACTCTTTGTGAGGGTTTGCCGGTTTATTGAGGGCCTTATTCCTTGCATCAGGTCTACTATGGCTCGTGAATTGGAGATGTATATTTCTTATCAGCAGGTGGTGAGCATTTCTAGGAGGATTGAGGGTATGCATGCTAGGGAGAGAGAAGAGAGGAAGGCTAAGAGGTCTCGAGAGTCGGGCCATTTCTCTAGTTCCCGTGCCCCAGCAGCAGGTCATCATGGTAGGGATTATATGAGTCGCCCTGTTTATTCAGCTCTTCCAGCAGCCAGTGGTATTCCAGCTCCTCCTAGACCTTAGGAGCCTTATTATGCACCTTTAGTATCTAGAGCACCTCCTACGTGGGGTGCTTTCAGAGGTCAGTCCAACAGACCTAGTCCGAGCTAGTCACAACCACCATGTCCTTCCAAAGCTTGTTTTGAGTGTGGTGACACACGTCATATGGTGAGGGATTGCCCCAAACTTGGGAGGGTTGCACCTCCGCAGATTTCTCAGCCACAGCATGCCTCGCAGAGTTCTCAGGCTATGGTTACAGCTCCAGTTGCTACCCTACATGCTCAGCCAGCCAGAGGTGGAGGTCGAGGAGGTAGAAGTTGCCCTAGAGGGGGAGGCCAGGCCTGATACTATGCCATTCCTGCCCATACCAGGGTTGTTGCCTCTGATTCCATCATCACAGGTATTATACCGGTTTGTCACAAATATGCATCGGTTCTACTCGATTCAGGCTCCATTTATTCTTATGTGTCTTCTTATTTTTATCCGCATTTGGTGTATCTCGGGATTCTTTGAGTTCCCCTGTTTATGTTTCTACTCCTATGGCAGATTATCTTATTGTGGACCACATTTATCGATCATGTTTAGTTGCTCTTAGTGGTTTTGAGACCAGAACTGATTTATTATTGCTCAGCATGGTAGGTTTTGACATTATCTTGGGCATGCACTGGTTGTTGCCCCATTATGCTATTCTTGATTGCCATGCCAAAACCGTGACGCTGGCTATGCCAGGTGTACCGTGTGTTGAGTAGAGGGGTACTTTAGATCACACTGCCAGTAAAGTTATTTCTTTTCTTAAAGCTCAACATATGGTTGAGAAGGGGTGTGACGCATATTTAGCTTATGTGAGAGATATCAGTATTGATACCCCTTAAGTTGATTCAGTCCCAGTAGTACGGGATTTTCCCGATATGTTTCCAGCTGATCTTCCAAGCATGCCGACTGATAAAGATATTGATTTTGGCATTGATCTATTGTCGGGCACTCAGACCATTTCTATTCCTCCGTATCGTATGGCTCCTCCTGAGTTGAAGGAATTGAAGGATCAATTATAGGAATTGCTTGATAAGGGTTTTATTTGGCCCAGTGTATCACCTTGGGGTGCACCTATCTTGTTTGTGAAGAAAAAGGATGGTTCTATGCGTATGTGTATTGGTTATTGCCAGTTGAACAAAGTTACAGTTAAGAACCATTATCCTTTGCCTCTATTGATGATCTATTTGACCAGCTTTAGGGTGCACGAGTGTTTTCTAAGATTGATTTGCGCTCAGGTTACCATCAGTTGAAGATTCGGGACCTGAATATCCCAAAGACTGCTTTTAGGACTCGATATGGTCATTACGAGTTCCTTGTTATGTCATTTGGGCTGACCAATGTCCCAGCAGCCTTTATGCATTTGATGCATAGTGTGTTCCGGCCATATCTTGACTCATTCATCATTGTCTTTATTGATGATATTCTGGTGGATTCCCGGAGTCGGGAAGATCATGAGCAGCACCTGAGGACTGTGCTTTAGACTTTGAGAGAGAAGAAGTTATATGCTAAGTTCTCGAAATGTGAGTTTTGGTTGGATTCAGTGGCATTCTTAGGCCACGTGGTATCGAGTGAGGGTATTCAGGTGGATTCAAAGAAGATAAAGGCCATATAGAGTTGGACCAGACCATCCTCAGCTACCGAGATCCGTAGTTTCCTTGGCCTGGCTGGTTACTACCGTTGTTTTGTGGAGGGGTTTTCATCGATTGCAGCCCCTATGACTAGGTTGACCAGAAGGGTGCTCCATTTCAGTGGATGGAGGAGTGTGAGGTGAGCTTTCAGAAGCTCAAGACAACTTTGACTACAGCCCTAGTTTTGATACTGCCTACAGGTTCGGGGTCTTATACGGTTTATTGTGATGCCTCAAGGATTGGCCTCGAAGCTGTGTTAATGCAGGACGGTAGGGTGATTGCCTACGCGTTCAGATAGTTGAAGATACATGAGAAGAATTATTCGATCCACGACCTTGAGTTAGCTGTCATTGTTCACGCCCTGAAGGTCTGGTGCCATTATTTATACGGGGTTCCCTGTGAGATTTATACTAACCATCGAAGCTTGCAGCACCTGTTCAAGAAAGATCTAAATTTGCGCTAGAGGAGGTGGTTAGAGTTGCTAAAGGACTATGACATCAGTATTTTGTATCACCCGGGCAAGGCCAATGTGGTGGCCGATGCTTTTAGTCGTCGGGCAGAGAGTTTGGGGAGTTTGGCTTATTTACCAGCATCGGAGAGGCCTATGGCAATGGATGTTCAGGCCTTAGCCAGCCAGTTTGTAAGATTGGATCTTTTGGAGCCCAGTCGGGTTCTAATTTGCGTGGTTTCTTGGTCTTCCTTATTTGATCATATCAGGGAGTGGCAGTATGATGACCCTCATTTGCTTGTCCTCAAGGACAAGGTTCAGCACAGTGATGCCAGAAATGTGACTATTGGTGAGGATGGGGTATTGAGGATGCAAGGTCGGATTTGTGTACCCAATGTCGATGGGCTTCGGGAGTTGATTTTGGAGAAGGCCCATAGCTCGCGGTATTCCATTCATCCGGGTGCCATAAAGATGTATCAAGATTTGAGGCAACACTACTGGTGGAGGCGGATGAAGAAGGATATAGTTGGATTTGTAGCTCGGTGCCGCAACTGTCAGCATGTGAAGTATGAGCACCAGAGACCGTGTGGATTGCTTCAGCAGATAGAGATTCTGGAGTGAAAGTGGGAGCGGATCACCATAGATTTTGTAGTTGGGCTCCCACGGACTTTGAGAAAGTTCGATACTATTTGGGTGATTGTGGACCGGCTGACCAAGTCCGCTCACTTCATTCCTGTGTGTACTACTTATTCTTCGGAGCGGCTGGCGGAGATCTATATCCGGGAGATTGTTCGCCTACATGGTATTCCAGTTTCCATCATTTCAGATAGAGGTACTCAGTTTACATCATGATTCTGGAGAGCCGTTCAGTATGAGTTGGGTACTCGGGTGGATTTGAGTACAGCATTTCACCCTCAGATGGACGGACAGTCCTAGCGCACTATTCAAATTCTTGAGGATATGCTCTGTGCGTGTGTGATAGAGTTTGAAGGGTCTTGGGGTCAGTTCTTGCCATTGGCGGAGTTTGCTTACAACAACAGCTATCAGTCTAGCATTCAGATGGCACCGTATGAGGCTTTATATGGTAGGCGATGTAGATCCCTGATTGGTTGGTTTGAGCCAGGTGAGGCTAGACTATTGGGCACAGACTTGGTTTAGGATGCTTTAGAGAAGGTTAAGGTGATTCAGGATAGACTCCGTACAGCCCAATCCAGACAGAAGAGTTATGCGGACCGAAAAGTTCGTGATATTTCCTATATGGTTGGAGAGCGGGTTCTACTTCGGGTTTCACCTATGAAGGACGTTATGAGATTTGGGAAGAAAGGGAAGTTGAGTCCGAGGTTTATTGGTCTTTTTGAGATATTGAGGCATGTTGGGAGGTTGCTTATGAGCTTGCTTTACCTCCCATCTTGGCAGGAGTTCATCCGGTATTTCATGTTTTTATGCTCCGGAGGTATCACGGTGATCTGTCGCACGTGTTGGATTTCAGTTCAGTCCAGTTGGACAAGGACCTATCCTATATTAAGGAACCAGTGGCAATATTGGACAGGCAGGCTAGAAAGCTGAGGTCAAAGAACATTACATTAGTAAAGGTTCAGTGGCGGGGCAAGTCGATTGAGGAGGCGACCTGGGAGACCGAGCAGGATATGCGTAGCCGTTACCCTCATCGTTTCACTACTTCAGCTATATCTTTATGTTCGTTCGAGGATGAACGAATGTTTAATTAAGTGTAGGAGGATGTGATGACCCGACCGGTCTTCTTAAGAATTAACACCCCGATACCCTATTAACTTCCTTCCCCAAGTTTATTTCTGCTATTTGGATTTGCCGGGATGTTCGGTTTTGAGTTTCAGATAGTTTTGGGACACTTAGTCCCTAAATGAGAGCATAAGTATTAGAAAGTTTACCGTAGCCAGAACAGTGTGAAGATGGCCTCGGAATGGAAATCTGATGGTTCCTTTAGCTTTGTTGGGTGATTTCGGGCTAAGGGGCATGTTCGGATTGTGTTTTGGAGCTCCGTAGCTAATTTAGGCTTGAAATGCCGAAAGTTGAATTTTTGAAGTTTCCGGTTCGATAGTGAGATTTTGATCTGAGGGTCGGAATGGAATTTCTGAAGTTGGAGTAGCTCCGTAGTGTTTAATGTGACGTGTCTACAAAATTTTAGGTCATTCGGACGAGATTTGATAGACTTTCTGACCGAAGCGTATTTTTAGAGTTTTTGGAATTCTTAGGCTTGAATCCGATGAAAAATAGGTGTTTGATGTTGTTTTGAGCATTCGGAAGGTTGGAACAAGTTTGAATGATGTTTTAGGATTGGTTGGCAGGGTTGGTTGAGGTCTCGAGGGCCTTGGGTGTGCTTCGGATGCTCAACGGACCATTTTCGACTTGGAAAGATTGCGGATTTTCTACTATTGTGTTGCAAAGGAAACATTCATCGCATTCGCGAGAGGGTATCGTGTTCGCATAGAGCATCTGGGTGAAGCAGCTGAATCATGCTTCGCATTCGCGAAGGTATAGACCCGTTGGTCTTCGCGTTCGCGACATGGTCCTCGCGTTCGAGTAGGGTCTGCCAGTGTGAGCTATGCGTTCACGAGTGGACCTCGCGTTCAAGAAAGAGGAAGTTGGCTAGTAGATTTATTTGTGCATTGCGTTCGCGATAGTAGTCTCGCGTTCGCGAAGAGAAACGCGTCTGGGCAGAATATAAAATTTCAAAGTCGAGGGTTAGCCATTTTGGTGAAAACTAAAGCTTGGGAGCTCGGATTTGAGCGAGGTTTTGAGGGATTTTTGGAGATATCGATTGGGTAACGATTCTTAACTCCCTTTTGCTTGTAACCCATTAATCCAAACATGAATTCTTTATTTAATTTTGGATTGGAGATAAAAATTGGGGAAAAGTTGGAAGAAAGTTCTTAGACCTAAAATTTGACTTTGAGTGGGAATTTGACCTTAGATTTGGATAATTTTGGTATGTATGAACTCGTGAGTGTATGAGGATTCTAAAAGTATAAATTTTACCCGATTTCGAGATGTGGGCCCGATGGACGTTTTGGTTATTTTACATAATTTTGCGTATTAGCTTAGAATTTCTTTGTAGAATCAGTTACTCGAAGTGTTATTTACATTATACAATTGAATTGAATAGATTTTGGCCATTTGGAGTCGAGTACTTGTGGCAAGAACGTGGTTTCGGGTTGATTATTGAGCCAGTTCGAGGTAAGTGGCTTGTCTAACTTTGTGTGGGGGACCTTTCCCTTAGGATTTGGTATATGTTACGTCTCGCATTTTCGTACGTTAAAATTTCATTTTCAGTTAATCGACGTAGACTCAGGGATGAGATCATCTTGATGTTAATGTACTTACATTATTTATGTCAAGAAATAATACCCGATAATTATAAACTAGTACTATGCGAGGTACCATATGACCACGGTAGTATAATATATAAAGTATATATGAAGTATTTTAAAAATAAATAGAATTTTAAGTAATTTGTGATAATTTTTAAATTATGTGTCACGACCCAAACTGGAGGGTCATGACTAGCACCCGCCATACTTGCCGAGCACCAACGTATATTTTATCTAACCTTTTTTTATTATCTTTTAGGGTTGACGAGATCAATATAAATGGTAGACATGGATCATGGACAACCAACAATAAAATATTATGGCATGAACATACATAACATGGGATGACCAGAAAATCAAGAAACTACATATAAGGTACGAGCTACCACGCTACCATGAAAGACTAAACAACAAAAACCAGCCGACAAGGCATACCAAACTATACATGAGTCGACACCTGTCTATGAGCCTTTAAATGAACATAAATGCTGCAACATAACCGGAACAGGGCCCCGACATAACCATAATGTCTATAACAAAAACGCATACCAAGACCATGACAAGTCCGAAGAAGGGATCTCGCCAATCTCTGCTGAACTAGACAACCTACTGTGGTGGGGGAGCTGCACCTGCCTGTCTATCAGGGCCTGCAACACGACATGCAGCGTCCACAAATAAAAGGACGTTAGTAAGAATAAAGTACTGACTATGTAAGGCAGGGAACCATAAATACGAACAGTAATGTAAGCAGGGATAGAGAATATACAACCTGGAACATCTGAGTACCTCTAAGGGCTACTGACATGCAATGCATGATACATATGTATGTATACATAAACTTTTAAAACATACGCCTCTATGGGCATCAACATCATCATATCGTACCCAACCGTAATAGGCTCGGTAAAAATGTACCTGGCCATCATAAGGCTCGGTAGAATCGTACCCGGCCACGTGGAGCTCGGTAAAACCTAACTGATCAGTGATTGCACAATAGGTGTCGTACCCGGCCGACTATAGCACGGCTCGGTAAAGTAAAATAGATACATATATATAATGCATGCTCGACTCATGGAATCACATTCTAAACCTTTCGGAGTGACGTAAGGTCGGTATCCTCTGTACACATTATTAGGACTAACTCTTCACTATGAACCTTATAAGAATCAGGAAGTACCAACAACATTGATAACATAAGAATAAGAGAAGCAACATTAACATCAATCGTTCCATAAGAGGGAAAGCAATGTAAGTACTGCTAGCTTCTAAGAGTAGAGTATCTTTGGAATCTCGTTCATTACATTATGTACAATCGGAGTCATGCAAAAGAAGGAAAGGGATAGCCTCACATACCTTGTATATACCGCCCCAATCACAAGCTATCCAATTGTCACAACTCCTTATTCTACAATAAGAGAAACGATACTATCGTTATCATTTAAGCGTCATAACTATTATGTATCGACCACAACCAATTTTACGCTGAAACGGACAGCACCTCCCCTATATATATGAATCCACACCATTCAAAACAATCACCAAACAGCCCAAACAACATCAATAATAAACATATTGAGCCTCCCAAAATAGTCCACGCACAACCTAATTACATCATACATACGACGGCCACCGTAGTCGTGTCAAACGACCAAGAAATGTTACGAATAACTATCAGCCCACAACCCGACATATATATGGTGTTTCTCCACACCCTTCCACCTCCAAAACTTCACAAAACAGTAGTAAAACACGCAGCCCAACAGCAAAACAAAACAGTCTACAAAATAGTCCGCTACAAGTGAATAACTCGAACTCACGGCTTCCGATCACCGTCCCGTGAGTTCTTATATGTATAGAACGAATTACCATGAATTCACAGCAAAGAAAAATGTATAAAAGATGGCATTAACTTACCTTACTTGTTGGATAACTCAGCCCTTCCCTTGGTTCTTCAAACTCTAGGTTTTACCTTCAAATAGAACTTGAAAGAGAGGGAAAATCGATTAGGGTTTGTGTGGGATTTTTGGGGAGGAGTTGCAGGGGTTAACTTTGATTTTGAGGGTATGAAATATGGATGAAATAACTGATTTCATAACCCCTTAAAAGTCCTCTCTTGGCCGACTTAGGTCTTTTAATTTTGTCCTATCATTTTGGCAAGTAGGTGATTCACCTACTTGTCATCTACCAATCTGCGCAGGCTTGCAAAAATATGAATATCTCTATACTCCGAGATCGTATTGACAAACGGTTTAATGCGTTAGAAACTAGACTCATAGATATTTAATTTGGTGGGTATATCAACCCGTAATTCCTTATAAATTAGGAGAAAATCTTAGAAACATTTGACCCAATGCTTAAGTAAAATTATGAACCTAAATTGCGACAACGTTTGTCGACTTTTGTTTCATAACTCGTTTGACTTCAAGACTTATGATACGGATATTATATGATTCAAATACCTTAATACATAACCTCTTGAGTGTATTAAGAACTCTAGGTTTACCTGAAAATATGAGTTACAACATCCTTGATTCGTTTAACTTCTAATACTTGTTAATTACCCTTATACACCCTTGTATCACTTAAGACCAATAGGATTAACTTCTTATCATCTCAAAGGTAATTCCTTCTTGGATTTATGTTAATTAATATATGGAATGAACTAACGCGTATGGATATGGGTTGTAAAAAATCTGTTTTAGGAACATTCGTCCTCGAATGCAAGGGTTCATGGGGAGTTTAAATCATCGTGGATTCCGGCCAAGTTTCTCCCATGAATAGAGGACAAACATGCAAGTAGTTAACTCAACGTATGGCCTTACAAGAGTATTCAAAGCATTATGGACATGTACATTATCTACATATCGCCATTTTGTATTAAGGAAGAGTATTCTCAAGTTATTTCTTATCTCATAGAGCCATTTCACCTTCCAATGTATCATGTGTTCCACCAGCATCCTTGTTATCTTCATTCTGGAATAGGTACGGGTATTTAGACTTCATCTCCTCTTCTGCTTCCCATGTCATTTCTTCCATATTCTTGTTCCTCCATAATACTTTGATGAAAGCTACATGTTTTGTTCTCAACTTGCGGACTTGTCGATCTAATATAGCCACTAGCACTTCTTCATATGATAGGTCCTCTGTAACTTGTACATCTTTGATAGGTACGACACGAGAAGGGTCTCCAATACATTTCCTCAACATAGATACATGGAATACTGGGTGGACAAATTCCAATTTGGATGGCAATTCTAACTCATAAGCAACCTGTCCAATCCGTCGAAGAATTTTATACGGCCCGATATACCTTGGACTCAGCTTACCTTTCTTCCCAAAATGCATAATACCCTTCATTGGTGAGATCCTCAGGAAAACCCAATCACCAACCTCAAACTCCAGATCACGACGTCGGATATCGGAATAAGATTTTTGCCTGCTTTGTGTCGTCCTCAATCGCTCCTGTATCACTTTTACCTTCTCAATAGCTTGGTGAATCAAATATGGCCCATATAATTCTGTTTCACCGACTTCGAACCATCCAACTAGTGATCTACATCTCCTCCCATATAGTGCCTTGTATGGGGCCATTTTAATACTGGAATGGTAGCTATTATTGCAGGCAAATTCTATGAGTGGAAGATGGTCATCCTAATTTCCCTTAAAATCTAGAACACATGCTCATAGCATATCTTCCAGTGTCTGAATGGTATATTCAGCCTGTCTGTCAGTCTGCGGATGAAATACAGTGCTGAGATTCACTTGTGTGCCTAAACCCTTCTGAAAAGACCTCCAAAAGTTAGCTGTAAATTGAGCTCCTCGGTATGATATAATAGATACCGGCACACCATGAAGCCTAATAATTTCCTTGATATACAACTTTGCATAATCTTCAGCTGTGTAAGTTGTCTTAACTGGCAGAAAATGGGCACATTTTGTAAGTCGATCAATTATCACCCAGATGGAGTCAAACTTATGATAAGAGCGAGGTAATCCAATAATGAAGTCTATATTAATCACCTCCCATTTCCTGGTCGGAATCTCTATATTCTGAAGCAATCCACCGGGTTTCTAATGTTCTATCTTTACTTGTTGACAATTGGGACACTGGGCTACAAATTCTGCAATAGACTTCTTCATGTTATCCCACCAATACTGCTCCTTGACATCATGATACATCTTTGTCGAGCTGGGATAGATGGAATATCGGGATTGATGAATCTCTTTCATAATCTTCTCTCGCAACCCTGCCACATTAGGAACACATAATCGACCCTGGTATTTCAGTGCCCCATCTCTTCCGATCTCAAAAGCCATACTTTTACACTACTGAATGCTCTCTCTTAATCGTACTAAGATAGGATCTTCATATTGTCGTGCTTTTACCTCGGCTACCAAAGATGATTCTGATGTATTCTGTATAGTAACACCTCCGTCATCAGAGTCTAACAATCTGATTCTCATATTGGCTAGCTGATGAAGCTCTTTAGTCAACCCCCATCTACATGCCTCAATATGTACTAAGCTTTCCATTGATTTACAGCTGAGAGCGTCTGCCACAACATTGGCTTTACCGGGATGATACAATATCTCGACGTTGTAGTCTTTCAGTAATTCAAGCCACCTACGCTGCCTCAAATTCAACTCTTTCTGCTTGAAGATGTATTGTAAACTCTTGTTACCTGTGTAGATGTCAGCATGGATGCCGTATAAGTAGTACCGCCATATCTTCAAAGCATATATTACTGCAGCCAATTCCAAATTATGGGTTGGATAATTCTTTTCATGCTTATTCAATTGTCTTGATGCATAAGCAATCACCTTCCCACGCTACATCAATACGCACCCTAAACCTATACCTGAGGCATCACAATATACCACATAACCTTTTGTTCCTTCAGGGAGAGTGAGCGCTGGTGCGGATGTCAATCGATTCTTCAACTCCTAAAAACTACGTTCACAAGTGTCAGACCACTGGAACTTGATAGCTGTCTATGTTAACTTAGTCAATGGTGATGATATAGAGGAAAGCCCTTTTACAAACCGCCTATAATATCTTGCTAGCCCTAGGAAGCTGCGGACTTCTGATGGTGTTGTAGGTCTCGGCCAATTCTTTACTGCATCGATCTTCTGAGTGTCGACACTAATACCCTCGTCAGATATCACATGGCCAAGGAACGCTACTGAGTTCAACCAAAATTCACATTTGGAGAGCTTAGCATATAACTTACGATCCTGAAGCGTCTATAATACTATCCGCAAGTGGCCCGCATATTCCGCCTCCGAACGAGAATACACTAGAATGTCAGCAATGAATACAATCACGAACACATCAAGATAGGGCCTAAAACAGTATTCATGAGATCCATTAAAGCTGCTGAGGCGTTTGTTAGCCCGAACGACATCACCAAGAACTCAAAGTGCTTGTATCTTGTCCGGAAGGCCGTCTTTGGAATATCCTTCTCCTTAACCCTCACCTGATGATACCTTGAACGTAAATCAATCTTGGAGAAATACTTGGCACCCTAGAGTTGGTAAAACAGGTCATCAATTCTTGTAAGTGGATACTTGTTCTTTATAGTAAACTTATTCAACTATCGATAGTCGATACACATCCGTAACGACCCATCTTTCTTCTGCACGAATAGGACTGGTGCACTCCAAGGTGAAGTGCTAGGCCTAATGAAGCCCTTATCTAGCAAGTCCTTCAACTGCACCTTCAACTCTCGCAACTCTACTGGGGCCATCCTGTATGGAGGGATAGAGATCGGTTGAGTGTCAAGCAACACATCAATGCTAAACTCAATCTCCCTTTCAGGAGGAAGGCCTGGGAGTTCATCTGGGAAAACATCTGGGAATTCGTTGACCACGGGGATTGATTGTAAAGTAGGCGGTTTCGCCTCCGCATCCCTAACGCGAACGAAATGATAAATGTAACCTTTTGAGATCATTTTCCTTGCCTTAAGATAGGAAATAAACCTACCTTTTGGTGTAGCAATATTCCCTTTCCATTCAATGATGGGTTCACCAGGAAATTGAAACCTAACCATCTTCGTACGACAGTCAACATTTGCATAGCATGAGGCCAACCAGTCCATTCCCATTATCACATCAAAATCAACCATTTCTAACTCAAATAAATTTGCCGAGGTTTGACGACTACAAATCATCACAGTGCAACCTCTATATACCCTTCTAGCAATCACAGAATCTCCTATTGGAGTAGATACCGCAAGGGGTTTACTTATCAATTCAGGTTCAATGCCAAACTTATTAGCCACAAAGGGTGTAACATATGATAATGTAGATCCCGGATCAATCAGCGCATATACATCATAAGAAAACATAGATAATATACCTGTAACAACATCTGGAGATAACTCGAAATCCTATCGACCTACTAGAGCATAGGTTCGATTTTGACCACCACTAGAACTCGGCACTGCACCTCTACCTCTACCACGACCTGTCGACTGCTGAAAACCCTGTGTTGGAGGTCGAACTGATGAGGAAGAAGCAGACATAGATCCAGTCGGCTGATCCATACCATCACCTCCCCTATTAGGACAATCCTGCATCATATGGCTAGGCTGTCCGAAAGAATAACATGCATCAGAACCTCGATGGCACAGTCCAAAGTGGGCATTGCTGCACTGATCACAACGTGGTGTTGTGGGTCTCGTATGACTAGTATCCCTATGATGTTGCGAGCCTGATGCCTGCAAACTCTGACCTGGACCAGAATAGGTAAATCGATCATATCGAGGCCTTGAAACTATGGAGGAGCACTAGCTACAGGTGGCACCGAACTCCTCGAAAATTGGGGCCTGACGTTGCCTCTGAAGTCATTAGAATACCTTGCAAATCTCGCCCTCTTATGTTAGCCCCTATCCTGCTCCCTATTTGCCCTCTGCTGGCGATTACGATCCTCTAGGGTCTAGGCATAAGCCTGAATACGGGAAATATTCATGCCCTCCTCCAAGGAGGCTGTCGTGCACTCATTTATTAGATGTGGTCCCAATCCGTTCACGAACAAATGCACCCTATCACTCATCTCGGCCACCATATGGGGAGCATACCTTGCTAAAGAATCAAACTGCATATTGTACTCTCGCACACTCATATTACCTTGTCTAAGGTTCAAGAACTTATCAGCTCTAGCTCGTCGTATCTCAACTGGCAAGTAGTGACGAAGAAAGGCCTCAGAAAATTCCTTCCACACAGCTGGAGGAGCGTTTGGACCCCTGGATCTCTCCCAACTATCATACCAGAGAACCGCTAAATCCCGTAGCCGATAAGAAGCCAACTCTACTGCCTATGTATCACTAACATGCATAACCCGCAGTGTACGATGAACCTGGTCAATAAAAGTCTGCGGGTCCTCCTTGGGGTCTGATCCGGTAAACACTGGAGGGTCTAAATTAATAAAATCACGAACTATCGTACTAACTGGTTTATCAACAACACCTGTATTCTGGCTCTGAGCCTGAGCAGCTACCAAGCTAGTCAATAACTGCAAAGCACTCCGCATATCCTGGTCTATAGTGCTTGACAGAGGAACTGGAGGTGCTGGGTGCCTCCTAATATCCTCTGGCGGAGACGGAGCAGATGAGATATGAGACGACATCTCACTCTGAGCCTCACTTTGGCCTGCTCTGGCTTGGGGCACCTGACTGGTACCCTATCCTGCAGCTGTATCAAGTCGTCTACTAATTGTTTTCTTCCTAGTCGAAGGCATCGCTGAAAGAAAACAAGGTGAATATTACAGACGAACACTTACGACTCAACTCTACGCACGATCTAGATTTAGGAAGAAGGTAACAACCCTAGATGTCATGTAGCCTCCAGATTATAAATGTGGCACGCTACACATCCATAATCAAGACTCTACTAGACATGGCTCATAGACAATCTCTAGGACAGACTTGCTCTGATACCAAGTTTTTCACGACCCAAACTGGAGGGCCATGACTAGCACCCGACCATACTTGCCGAGCACTAACGTACATTTTATCTAATCTTTTTTTTATTATCTTTTAGGGTTGACGAGATCAATATAAATGGTAGACATGGATCATGGACAACCAACAATAAAATATGATGCCATGAACATACATAACATGGGATGACCAGACAATCAAGAAACTACATATAAGATATGATCTACCACACTACCATGAAAGACGATACAACAAAAACCAGCCTACAAGGCATACCAAACTATACATAAGTCGACACCTGTCTATGAGCCTCTAAATGAACATAAGTGTTGCAACATAGCAAGAACAGAGCCCCGACATACCCATAATGTCTATAACAAAAATGCATACCAAGCCCACGGCAAGTCCAGAGAAGAGATCTCGCCAATCACTGCTGAACTAGACAACTTACTGTGGTGGGGGAGCTACACCTGCCTGTCTATCAGGGCCTGCAGCACGACATGCAACATCCACAAATAAAAAGACGTCAGTACGAATAAAGTACTAAGTATGTAAGGCAAGGAACCATAAATACGAACAGTAATGTAAGCAGGGATAGAGAATATACAACCTGGAACATCTGAGTACCTCTGAGGGCTACTGACATGCAATGCATGATACATATGTATGTATACATAAACTTTAAAAACATACGCCTCTGTGGGCATCATCATCATCATATCATACCCCAGCCATAATAGGCTCGGTAAAAAATGTACCCGGCCATCATAAGGCTCGGTAGAATCGTGCCCGGCCACGTGGAGCTTGGTAAAACCCAACTGATCAGTGGTTGCACAATAGGTGTTGTACCCGTCCGACTATAGCGTGGCTCGGTAGAGTAAAATAGATACATATATATAATGCACGCTAGACTCATGGAATCATATTCTAAACCTTTCGGAATGACGTAAGGTCGGTATCCTCTGTACATGTTATTAGGACTAACTCTTCACTATGAACCTTATAAGAATCAGGAAGTACCAACAACATTGATAACATAAGAATAAGAGAAGCAACTTTAACATCAATCGTTCCATAAGAGGGAAAGCAATGTAAGTACTGCTAGCTTCTAAGAGTGGAGTATCTTTGGAATCTCGTTCATTACATTATGTACAATCGGAGTCGTGCAAAAGAAGGAAAGGGATAGCCTTACATACCTTGTATATACTTTCCCAATCGCAAGCTATGCAATTGTCACAACTCCTTAGTCTACAATAAGAGAAACGATACTATCGTTATCATTTAAGCGTCATAACTATTATGTATCGACCACAACCTATTTTACGCTGAAATGGACAGAACCTCCCCTATATATATGAATTCAAACCATTCAAAACAATCACCAAACAGCCCAAACAACATCAATAATAAACATATTGAGCCTCCTAAAATAGTCCACGCACAACCTAATTACATCATACATACGACGGCCATCGTAGTCGTGTCAAACGACCTGGAAATGTTACGAATAACTATCAGCCCACAACCCTACATATATATGGTATTTCTCCACACCCTTCACGTCCAAAACTCCACAAAATAGTAGTAAAATACTCAGCCCAACAGCAACACAAAACAGTCCACAAAACAGTCCGCTACAAGTGAATAACTCGAACTCACAGCTTCCGATCACCGTCCGGTGAGTTCCTACATGTATAGAACGAATTACCATGAATTCACAGCAGAGAAAAATGTATGAAAGATGGCAGTAACTTACCTTACTTGTTGGATAACTCAGCTTTTCCCTTGGTTCTTCAAACTCTAGGTTTTACCTTCAAATAGAACTTGAAAGGGAGGGAAAATCGATTAGGGTTTGTGTGGGATTTTTGGGGAGGAGTTGCAGGGGCTAACTTTGGTTTTGAGGGTCTGAAATATAGATGAAATAACTGAGTTCATAACCCCTTAAAAGTCCTCTCTTGTGTGGCTTAGGTTTTTTTTTATTTTGTCCTATCATTTTGGCAAGTAGGTGATGCACCTACTTGTCATCTACCAATCTGCGCAGGCTTGCAAAAGTATGAATATCTCTATACTCCGAGATCGTATTGACAAATGGTTTAATGCGTTGGAAACTAGACTCATAGATCTTTAATTTTGTGGGTATATCACCCAGTAATTCCTTGTTTATTAGGATAAAAGCTTAGAAACATTTGACCTAATGCTTAAGTAAAATTATGATCCTAAGTTGCGACAACGTTTGTCGACTTTTGTTTCATAACTCGTTTGACTTCAAGACTTATGATACGGATATTATATGATTTAAATACCTTAATGCATGACCTCTTGAGTGTATTAAAAACCTCTAGGTTTACCTGAAAATACGAGTTACAACATCCTTGATTCGTTTAACCTCTAATACTTGTTAATCACCCTTATACACCCTTGTATCACTTAAGACCAATAGAATTAACTTCTTATCATCTCAAAGGTAATTCCTTCTTGGATTTATGTTAACTAATATAATTCATGAAATAACGTGTGTGGATATGGGTTGTAACATTATGCGGGTAATTGATTAATTACCGGATAACAGGACATTACCCAGTTGTCTAATAAATGGACAAAATTTAATTAAATAACCCCAAAGCCACGTGGCATAAAGCCACAATGGATAAACAATGAATCATTGGTCATTAAAGCCATGTGGCTAAAGCCTTATCCTAATAAGACTTAGTTGTAAGACATGAAACTAGGATAGTTTGTAGGTCTTATCTTAATGGCTTGTTTAAAAATGCAAAAAATTATCTTGTCTTTTGATCAGACAAGCAAACACTAAAGAAAGACATTTCATTCATAAGAATTAATAAGCTTGAAGCAACAAATCTTCTATTTAACCAAAGAGTAGCAACATAGTAACGTTCAGAAGCAAGAACTTTGAAATCAAAAAACGTTACAGGCAGAACACGGTTTCGTTCTAATGTCAAGGAATCCAAGTGTAAATTTCGCAGAAGCAGATTCATTCAAATAATTCAAGAAAAAGGTATGTTAAGGCTAAGCTTTTCCTTTATTTTGGCATGATCTCACCATTACACAAGTTTGGTAATGAGGCATAAAAAAATTCATATCCCGGAATTTACGTATATTTTGCTAGTATCGTAAATTGCGTATATTTTCCTAGTGTTGTAAATTATAATATTCTCCTTATCGGGACTTCATATTCAGTTGAATATTTCCTTCTTCCAGTCAAGAGAGCAGAGAAGTTTATATATACAGTATTAAAAGTATTTTCATTACCATCGAGCTATAATCGATGGGCAGTCCCTATTTGGTTACCTCTGATCAGATGGTAAGTTATATGATGATCCTACTGTGGCCCGAGCACATATAAGCGAGTCGAGTTGGTCGAGATACAGAGCCTAGTATGGCCGAGCTTTTATGAGCGAGCCTACTACGACAAAGCAGATAGATATATGTATACCGAGCCTTATAGGGCCGGACAACTATTTTACTCACTATATTAAGAGAATTGAGTCAGTATCAGCAGATGAGCATATCTTCAGATTTTTTTTGACTCCCAGTTGTTCTCAATTATTATATTGTCAGTTCAGTTTAGCTTCAGTATATTGCCTTACATACTCGGTACATTATTTCGTACTGACGTCCCTTTCTAGGGGTGCTGCATTTCATGCATGCAGGTTCAGACAGATAGACGGGTAGACCTCCTCAGTAGGAGTTGCCCGATTTCAGCTTTATCGGTAAGCTTCCCTTCTTTCGGAGTTGCCAGGTCTAGTAGTGTGGTATGTATCTTGTGTATATATGTAGATAGGTTATGGGTAGGTCGGGGCCCTGTTCCGATCATAGTACATCTATCAGTAGAGGCTTGTAGATATGTCTTGTCAGTTAGTATTGTATGTTGGGCTTGTAGGCCCTGTACGTATATTTTGTTGGCTTGTCAATTGTAGTAATTATGATGGCCTTGCTGGCCCAGCTTTATGTTGACGGTTAGTCAGCATTAGTCACTATTCAGTTTTATATTTTTCATCGCACATTATCTTGCAATGTGGCCCATGGCCAAAAATATGACATTACATGTTCAGAGTCTCTTAGTCACAAGTGATACGCAAGGATAGCTGAGGCACTAAGTGCCGGTCTCACCCCTAGGCTTGGGGCGTGACAAAAGTGGTATCAGAGCAGTTCTGTCCTAGGGAGTTTACAAGCCGTGTCTAGTGGGGTCTTGCTTATAAATGTGGAGTGAACCACATTATATAAGCAGAGGACTACAGGGCATTTAGGAGTTGGTTACCCTTCTTTCAAATCTAAATCGTGTTGTAGCACTGAGTTATAGAAAATTCGAGTTAAACTTATGCGTTGACGTTTGCATGCACAGATGATGATAACTAGGAAGACTATGACTAGCTAGAGGACAGGACCAGCAGTAGGTGAGGGGACTAGCAGGGTACCCCCAATAGATGGGGCCCAATCGGAGTCGTAGGGAGAGACCCCTACCTAGCGATTACCGGCTCCTCTGCCACCTGAGGAGATTCCTATGGAGACCGCATATCTAGTTCCCCCTCCGCTTCCATCAGATCAGAACTTGAGGAGTGCGGTGCATTTGTTTGCACAGTTGTTACTACCCAGCAACAGGCTAGGGCATCCGCTAGTGCAGGACCTTCTGAGGGATCTGGGAGTTCAAGGGTTCGAGAGTTTATTTCTTTGAATCCCCCAAAGTTCACGGGGATAGATCAGAGGGAGGACCCATAGGATTTCATAGATCAGCTTCATATGATCTTTCGGGTTATGCATGCCACGAAGAAAGAGGCAGTTGAGTTAGGAACTTTTCAACTCCAAGATATAGTCATCCTTTTGTATGAGGGATGGAAATGGTCTAGGGGACGTGATGCACCTCCTGCTATTTGGGAGAATTTTTTAGATGCCTTCTTGACCAGTACTTACCATGAGAAATCCTAAAGGCCCGACTCGATCAGTTTCTAGCCCTCAAGTAGGGCAATATGAGTGTTCGAGAATATAGTCTCTATTTTTGACTCATTGGCCAGATATGCACCATCCATAGTTGCTACTATGCGAGATAGAATCCACAGGTTTATAGCGGGTTTGGCCCTAGAGTTGACCGAGGCATGTGCCACCGCGCATTACAGGATAGAATGGATATCTCGCAGATTTAGGCATTTTCCCAGAATATAGAGAGGGGTAGGCGTTGGTAGCAGAGTACGGAGAGGACTTAGTTAGGGCAGTGTAAGAGGACGAGATTTGCCAGGTCTTAGGAGCAGTCTCAGGGGAGCTGCAGGCCCCAGTACTTCGAACGGCCACCTAGACCTCCGCCACCTCAGCTATAGGGTTACAGGTATGACCACTATACTCAGTCAAGACCAGGTGATAGCCTCCAAGCATCAAGTTTGTAGCAACAACGAGGTTTGAGACAGACAGGGCCATTTTAGTTGCGATGTGCCATTTGCGGTTGAGGACACTTGGGCTAATGCCGAGCTGGTTTTGGTGCTTGTTATACATGTGGACGTCTAGGGCATATGATGTGAGATTGCCCAAATAAATATTCTGGGGGTATGGCGCAACCAGCGAATTCAGCAATAGGATAGCTATGTTCGTGCATCATTCAGGGCACGAGTCTCAGTCTTTGGCTGATAGAGGTCGAGGTATAAGTAGAGGGTCCAGTTCAGGTAGTAACCAAAATCGTATCTATGCGCTAGCAGGTCGACAGGATCAAGAGTCCTCACCAGACGTTGTGACCGGTATGTTGACCATTTATTCTCACGATGTTTATGCCTTGATAGACCCAGGATCTACTTTATCATGTGTTACCCCATTTGTCATGCAAAAATTTGGCATAGTGCCTGAAATACTAAGTGATCCTTCTGCGGTACTACACCAGTTGGAGAATCGATTATCACTAAACGCGTTTACCGAGGTTGTACGATAACAGTTTGTGGTCATCAAACCTCAATTGACCTAGTTGAACGAGAGATGTTGGATTTCGATTCTATCATGGGCATGGACTGGTTGGCAGCTTGTTATGCCACAGTTGATTGTCGAGCAAAGACAACTAGATTTCATTTTCCCGGTGAGCCAGTCCTTGAATGGGTAGGTAATGCAGCGACACCTAGAGGCAGGTTTATTTCCTATCTAAAGGCAAGGAAAATGATCGAAAAAGGGTGCATTTATCATATTGTGCGAGTTAAAGATGTAGATGATGAGATATCTGCACTTCAGTCTATTCCAGTAGTAAAGGAGTACGCGGATGTATTTCCAGATGAACTTCCAGGTATTCCTCCAGAGCGAGAGATTGATTTTGGCATTGATTTGCTTCCAGGAACACAACCAATATCCATCCCTCCGTATAGAATGGCACCTGCCGAATTAAAGGAGTTGAAGGAGCAGTTAAAAGATTTACTGAAGAAAGGTTTCATTAGACCCAGTACCTCACCTTGGGGTGCACCGGTATTATTTGTATAGAAAAAGATGGATCGCTAAAGATGTGTGTCGACTATAGGCAACTGAACAAGGTAACTATTAAGAATAAGTACACCCTTCCAAGGATAGACGACTTGTTTGATCAATTGCAGAGAGCTAGATGTTTTTCAAAAATAAATTTGAGGTCGGGGTACCACCAGGTCAGAGTTCGGGAGAAAGATATTCCCAATACCGCCTTTAGGACCCGATATGGCCACTTGAGTTCCTTGTAATGTCCTTCGGGTTGACGAATGCACCTGCCATATTTATGGACTTGATGAATAGCCTATTCCGGCCATATTTGGATTTGTTCGTGATAGTCTTTATTGATGATATTCTTGTTTATTCATGTTCAGAGGATGAGCATGTGGATCACCTACGAGAAGTACTCCAAACCCTCCATTATAATAAATTGTATGCTAAGTTTTCTAAGTATGAATTCTGGTTAAAATCCGTAGCATTCTTGGGGCATATTGTATCTGACGGAGGTATAAAGGTAGACACTCAGAAGATTGAGGCTGTGAAATCCTAGCCTAGACCTACCACTCCGACAGAGATTCGTAGCTTTCTAGGCTTAGCAGGATATTACCGGAGGTTCATAGAGGGTTTTTCTTCTCTTTCAGCACCATTAACAAAGCTGACGCAGAAAGCGACTAAGTTTCAGTGGACAGAGGCCTGTGAGTAGAGTTTCCAAGAGCTTAAGAACAGGTTGACCTCAGCGCTAGTTCTGGCACTTCTAGAAGGTCCAGATGGTTATGATATGTATTGTGATGCCTTAGGTGTTGGGTTAGGATATGTCCTGATGCAACATGTGAAAGTAATTGCATATGCTTCAAGGTAGTTAAGGAAGCATGAGGGGAATTATCCGACCCACGACCTCGAGTTATTTGCGGTTGTCCATGCACTTAAGATATGATAGCATTATTTATATGGTGTGCATGTTGATATATTCACAGATCATAAGAGCCTACAATATATCTTCAAGCAAAAAGAGTTGAATTTGCGACAAAGGCGATGGCTTGAGTTAGTGAAGACTATGATGTTAACATTCTCTACCATCTAGGGAAAGCTAATGTTGTAGCAGATGCTTTAAGTCGCCGATCTATGGGTAGCTTAGCACATGAGGAGGCCGAGAAAAGAAAATTAACAAGAGAGATTCATCAATTGTCTTATTTGGGGGTTCGGTTAGTAGACTCTGGCAATGGAGGAGTAGTACTCCAAAATACTGCAAAATCATCTCTCATAGCTGAAGTAAAGGAGAGGTAATACGAGGATCCAGAGTTATTCAAGTTGAGAGAGCGGGTTCCATAACAGAAGAAGTCGTTGTTAGAACTCAAAGGACATGGGGTTCTCAGATACAAGGGCCATTTATGTGTTCCAAATGTAGCAGGGCTACGAGACAGGATTATGTCAGAGGCACATTATTCATGGTATTCCATTCATCCTGGGTTGACAAAAATGTATCATGACATTGAGGATATGTATTGGTGGACCGATATGAAGAAGAACATTGTTGAGTATGTCGCTTAATGTCCTAGTTTCCAGCAGGTGAAAATAGAGCACCAGAAGCCCGGAGGGCTAATGCAGACTATAGAGATCCCGACATGGAAATGGGAGGCGATAAACATGGACTTTATCACAGGTTTACCTCGTTCCCATCATAAGTTTGATTCTATATGGGTGATAGTCAACAGGCTCACGAAATCAACTTAATTCCTACTGGTCAGATCTACCTATACAGCAGAGGATTATGTAAAATTATATATTAAGGAGATAGTGCGATTACACGGAGTACCTGTATCTATTATATCTGATCGTGAGACCCAGTTTACAGCATATTTTTGAAGGTAATTTTCAGAAAGGTCTAGGAACTCAGGTGAATCTCAGTATAGTTTTTCACTCACAAATGGATGGACAAGCCAAGCGCACGATTCAGACGCTCGAGGATATGTTGCGAGCATGTGTGCTGGATTTTAAGAGAAGTTGGGATGAACATCTACCTCTTATCTAGTTTTCATATAATAACAGTTACCACTCCAGTATACAGATGGCTCCGTACGACGCTTTGTATGGGCGCAGGTACAGATCTCCCATAGGGTGGTTCGATATTGGAGAATCTGGGTTATATGGGCTAGACCTGGTTCAACAGGCCATAGAAAAAGTAAAGCTTATCCGGGAGCGACTGTTCACAGCTCAGAGTTGACAAAAGTCATATTCTGACGTGCGGCGATGAGATTTAGAGTTCGTGGGTTAATGATTAGGTATTCTTAAAGGTGTTACCTATGAAAGGTGTAATGAGATTTGGCAAGAGAGGCAAGCTTAGCCCACGGTATATTGGGCCTTATAGGATCATTCGGAAAGTGGGCCAAGTAGCTTACGACTTAGAATTGCCCTCGGAATTGTAGTCTATCCATCTGGTTTTTCATGTATCTATGTTACGAAAGTGCATTGGCGATCCTACCCGAGTAGCGCCCACAGATGATGTATAGATTACAGAGAACTTATCATACAAGGAACTTCTGATTGCCATCCTAGACCAACAAATCTGCAAGCTGCGGAATAAGGAGGTGGCCTCCGTGAAAGTACTTTGGAGAAACAACAATGTGGAAGAAATGACTTGGGAGGCCAAAGAAAACATGAATTCTAGATATCCCTACCTATTCCCTCCTCCAGAGAAGTGTCTGACTAAGACGTCAAAATCGTAAGGTACGTGTACAAATTCTTGTGTTGGTTATTGTCGTTGGTCATGAGAGGCCATTGTCATTATGCATAATCATGGTCTTGTGTGTCGTTGGGTTATTAAGCTTCTACGAGGAGAATTGGTAGTGGTGTTGTTACAAAGACGAGCCTGCCAAAGTTATATAAAACATGGGGAGTTGAACATTCGAGGACAAATGTCTCTAAGGGGGGAAGGATGTTATATCTCACATTTTCGTACGTTAAAATTTTATTTTCAGTTAACCAACGTAGACTCGGGGATGAGATCATCTTGATGTTAATGTAGTTACATTATTTATGTAAAGCGATAATACCCAATAATTATAAACTAGTACCATGCGAGGTACCATATGACCATGGTAGTATAATTTATAAAGTATATAAGAAGTATTTTAAAAATAAATAAAATTTTAATTAATTTGTGATAATTTTTAAATTATGCAGGTAATTGATTAATTATCGGGTAACAGGACATTACCCAGTTGACTAATAAGCGGACAAAATTTAATTAAATAACCCCAAAGCCACGTGGCATAAAGCCTCAATGGCTAAACAATGACTCATAGGTCATTAAAGCCATGTGACTAAAGCCTTATCCAAATAAGACTTAGTTGTAAGACATGAAACTAAGATAGTTTATAAGTCTTATCTTAATGGCTTGTTTAAAAATGCAAAAGATTATCTTGTCTTTTGATCAAACAAGCAAACATTAAAGAAAGCCATTTCATTCATAAGAATTAATAAGCTTGAAGCAACAAATCTTCTATTTAGCCAAAGAGTAGCAACACAATAACGTTCAGAAGCAAGAACTTTGAAATCAAAAAACGTTACAGGCAGAACACAGTTTCGTTCTAATGTAAAGGAATCCAAGTGTAAATTTCGCAGAAACAGATTCATTCAAATAATTAAAGAAAAAAAGTATGTTAAGGCTAAGCTTTTCCTTGATTTTGGCATGATCTCGTCATTACACAAGTTTGGTAACGAGTCATAAAGAAAAATTCATATCCCGAAATTAACGTATATTTTGCTAGTCTCGCAAATTGCGTATATTTTCCTAGTGTTGTAAGTTATAATATTCTCCTTATCGGGACTTCATATTCGGTTGAGTATTTCCTTCTTCCAGGCAAGAGAGTAGAGAAGTTTATATATACAGTATTAAAATTATTTTCATTACCATCGAGCTATAATCGATGGGCAGGCCCTTATTGGGCAACCTCTAATCAGATGGTAAGTTATATGACGATCCTAGTGTGGTCGAGCGCATATGCGCGAGCCTAGTTGGTCGAGATACAAAGCCTAGTTGGTCGAGATACAGATCCTAGTATGGTCGAGCGCTTATGAGCGAGCCTACTACGACAGAGCAGATATATATGTATACCGAGCCTTACAGGGTCGGACAACTATTTACTCACTATATTGAGAGAATTGAGTCAGTATCAGCAGATGAGCATATCTTCAGATTTTCTTTGACTCCCAGTTGTTCTCAATTATTATATTATCAATTCAGTTTCAGCTTTAGTATATTGCCTTACGTACTCGGTACATTATTTTGTACTGACGTCCCTTTCTGGGGGCTCTGCATTTCATGCATACAGGTTTAGACAAACAGACTGGTAGACCTCCTCAGTAGGTGTTGCCCGAGTTCAGCTTTATCTGTAAGCTCCCCTCCTTTCGGAGTTGTCGGGTCTAGTAGTGTGGTGTGTATCTTGTGTATATATGTAGATAGGTTATGGGTAGGTCGGGGCCCTGTTCCGATCATAGTACATCTATCAGTAGAGGCTTGTAGATATGTTCTATCAGTTAGTACAGTATGTTGGGCTTGTAGGCCCTATACGTATATTTTGTTGGCTTGTTAGTTGTAGTAATTATGATGGCCTTGCCAGCCCAGCTTTATGTTGACGGTTAGTCAGCGTTAGTCTCTATTCAGTTTTATATTTTGCATCGTACATTATCTTACAATGTGGCCCATGGCCAAAAAAATGACATTACATGTTCATAGTCTCTTAATCACAAGTGATACGCAATGATAGTTGGGCACTGAGAGCCAGTCTCACCCCTAGGCTTGGGGCGTTACAATATATTTGGTAATTGAAATGACTTGTACGTGAGGTGACGAGTGCATACTTGTGCTAATTGTTAGAAATCTTGTTTTCTTTAAGTAATTACTAGTGTGTTTCCTTTCCTGTTTTTATTACTTGCACTATTAAGCCTGTTGTTAGCTTAGGAAAGCATGTCTAAGAGACTTAATTGTTTTACTTGCTCAAACTGCCTTACCTGAATTTTGTGCAGCATGTTAGACTAGAATTACTTGTTCGCCTTAATATGAAATTGCTATTTCTGAATATTTTTCTGTTGCGCTGTGTATTTACATTGGGACTACGGATGTGAGATTCCGGTAGCTCCCCTCCCCCCTTGCCTATTTATTTTAGGACTACGAATGTGGGATTTCGGTAGATTCCGCTGCACAGTTATATAGAACTACGGGAATGCACCCGGCAGATTCCCCCAGTACTGGGTATTTATATTTGGGACTGCGGAGTGGGATTTCGGTAGATCCCCGCGCACTATGAGTTGGACTACGGGACAGGATCTCGAGAGATCCATTGGATATGTACATATGGTACTACAAGACGGTATCTTGGGAGATCCCCGGTTGTTATTTTGGTGCTAAATCGCATTTCTTTTCGTGTTTTGCCTTGTCTCTGTAATAGTTGTTGTTGCCCTTTTTATATCTTGTGTTACTTTTAGTGTTGTATTTATTTATACTGTTCTGTTCTACACTGTCAAACTTTATACTTTATTTAACCTCAATAGGACCCTGACCTTTCTCGTCACTACCCGATCGAGGTTAGGCTTGGCACTTACTGAGTACCGCCGTGGTGTACTCATGCCCCTTCTGCGCATGTTTTTCATGTGCAGATCCAGGTACTGCGTCTCAGTCCTATCACCCTTGATGCGAGGCAACTGGTCCAGCGACTTCGAGGTACATCTGTCGCGTCCGCAGACCGAGGAGTCCCTTTCTATTCTAGCTTTTAAACATTTGCCCTTCTGTATTTCTTTTCCTTGTTAGATATTCTGGAGTTAGAGTACTGTGTAGTGATCCTTAACTTGTGATTCATAGGTTTCCGGGTTTTGGAAGTATGTATTGGTTGAGAGTTAAATATTGTGTATGCCGAGCGGCACTTTTAAACACTGTTTTATCACTCTTCATTCTGTTTTAACTTGTTTTTATTTCGCACTTTGGTTATCTTCCGCAATTTAGGCTTACCTAGTCATATAGTACAAGGTGCCATCACGATGATTTATGGAGGGCGAACTGGGGTCGTGACAGTGATATTGTTGATTGACATGTATACTTGACATGTAGGCATAGGGATGTACTTTCCTCATGCTAAATGATAACTGACCTGCTTTATTTGTGTTGAGCTTTAACTATATACCTGAAAGCATGTCTAAATTTCAAAAATGTGAACAAGCAGAACATGATATCACTAAGTTACAATTTCTATGATTTATCCTTTATATTCTGAACTGTTATCAGTTATTGGTATTGGCATTTGCCTATCATTTCTATGCTTGTCACTACTTTCAGCTCAAGGTTAGTGTTGTTACTTATTGAGTACATGGAGTCGGTTGTACTCATACCATACTCTGCACTTAGTGTGCAGATCCAGGTACATCCGATCAAAGTGATTTTCAGACTTAAGTTTTTGCCAGCTTTTGGGATACTACGAGATAGCTACCATATCGTCTGTAGTCCTTGAAGTTCTCTTTTTGCTATCTCTATCTTTACTGTTATTTTGTTCAGATAGTCATATTGGAGGATTTTGCTTGTATCTTGTTATTCAGTAGTGCCCGTGTACTCGTTGACACCAAATTTTGGGATTGGTTGTACCAGTATTGTGGTTTTATTCTCAGTTACTTTGTATATTCTTCTGATGTTGAGTTTTTAGACCACGTTACTTCATTTCCATTGTTATTATGTGATTGTTGACTTACCTAGTGGGTTGAGTTAGGTGACATCATGACTTGTGTACTTGGGGTCGTGACAAGTTGGTATCAAAGCACTTGGTCGCTTAGGTATCACGTGTCACGAGCAAGTTTAGTAGGGTCTTGTGGATTAGTCCGGAGACGTTTGTACTAATCTTCAAGGGGCTACCAAACTATTAATAAACTTCACTTTCTTGCATTCTTGTCGTGTGAATTTGTTATTTTTGAAGTTCCAACCTTGACTCTTCTAATATCTCACATATGGTGAGGACACGTGCGACGGATCAGGCAAACGACCACCAGTACCACCAGTTATGGCCGCGAGAATCTAGGTGTTGATACCCAATTTTTCCTCATATATTTTTTCAAAATAGTTAACATGCATTATTATTAGATTTACAAACATGCACAAGTGCTTTTATAATTTTCTATAATTTTAAAGGCTTTAAATCAATTTATTTTTGTATTTTTTTATTATACAAATATGCAATAATTATCCCTCATATTATTTTTATGATGATTTAATCATCTAAATTTATTATTTATACCCTTATAGTGTTTAAATATTTTAATTGCATTTGCATTTTTATGGCTAGAATTGCACATTTTGCAATCTCTCTCTATATATATATATATATATATATATATATATATATATATATATATATATATATATATATATATATATATATATATGCATAATTACATTATTTATGTAGAAAAATAATTTTTAATATTTTTATAACATTAAGTAATTATTATATATTATTTTCATGTAAAAATGACATTTTTATTATTTATTATTTATTTTCAAAAATTATTTTATTAATTTAATTAAGTATTTAAAATCTAGCCCCTTTGCCTAATTAATTTCGGACCTACCCAGCCCAATAAATTAACCAGCCCAATTACCTAACCCAATTACCCAAGGCCCATATCCGTCCAACCAAACCCATGTCCGTCCAAATAACCCGCCCGACCATAATATCTAATCTTAGTCGTTCATCTCAGAAGATCAACGGCTCCCAATCGCCAACCTTTTTTAATTATACCAAACACCCCTAACCCTAAGTAATTTTTCCCCCATCCGCCATATTCTAATCATCTCATCTACTCACCTCTCACCCTTTCAAACCCTAACCCGCCGTCACCATTTCTCCTTAAATTCCGGCTAGAAATAGAATCATTTCTTGATTCATTGCCTTATTTGGCCTTACTTCTTTACCTACTATCCGTCTTTGATGTTACTTCAACTTATTTGCCTAAAATGGAAAGTGTATCTCAAGAGACTCGAACAAAATCTGGTTCAGAATCTCTTATATTTTGGTTATTCTCGTCCGTGTTCATCCCAATATCTGTGAGTACGAATATTTTTCGTATCTTTCAGTTATGTTTTTGGATCTCTGGTTCAAACCAGATTTTGGTTCATTTTTGGTTCGCTTTAATGTTATTATTTACCTTGTTACTCTTCGAATCTGTCTATTTTGGTTGAATCTTTTACTTACCCTAAAATTAGGGTTTAGATCTTTCCAAATCTGAAACGATTTTTATTTTTTAGTATTTTTCCATTAATGTTTTGGTGTCTCTATCTTTGTGTTTTATAGTTTCTCTACTATTTCTGATCGATTTTATTTACCCTAGAATTAGGGTTTTGATTTTCAAAGGCAAACCAAATTTGTTGTTTCATCTCTGTGTATCTATTATGGTTTCCTTTATTACTTCTAACTGGTTTCACTTACCCTAATTATTTCCGTCTATATGTCTTTGTATTTCTCCCTATTTTTCTAAAGTTTCGATTATTTAATTATTTCTCTTAATGTTTCTGTCTATTTGTCCTTAACTCTGGCGTTAATTACTGACTAATTTTACTTACCCCAAAATTAGGTTTTTTTTTTAAAATCTTTACTGAGATTTCAGTCTTTCTTTTCCTGTATGATAATGATATTTCCTTATTTTGTTTGATTTACCTGTTCTCATTATTTTCTTACCTTATTTGATCTGGTACTTGACTATTGATTGATTCTGTATCTTAGTCTAAATAGTACTCGCTTGATTACACGTGGTTATGTTCTGCTAATTGATTGAGTCCGACTTGAATTGATTCTACTTCTATTTTCATTCCTTACTTGTGTGTGTTTGAATTATTACCTTATTTGTCTGTCTAGTTGAGTACTATTTAAACGCTTCCCCCTTTCCCCTTAAAACAAGATGGGGACTGTCATATTCTCACTGGAAAAAAACTTAAGCTATCTCTTGTTCACTCTTGTTCTTATTTCTGCACTAAGTGTCACTGGTTTTGGCCGGCTGAAAGCCAAGGCCAAATCATTCTGGAACTTAACTATTGTGGCATACTTGCTTTCTTACTTAACTGGTATGCCCTAACCTTTGCAATTTCATTCTGTATGCTTTGCTAGACTAGCCTGTTTCAATTCTCAGCATGATTCTGTCCTTCACATGATTATGTGATTCCATTTAGTAACATTGTTTACTTAGGACTAATTTGTTTTGAATAATATTAATCCTCTCATGAGTTAGCCAAAGGTTTAACTTGTTTCATGTATTACTTGTTAATCCTTCTGAATTTTGCACACTATAGACATGTAATCAGTAAATTTTGTTGCTTAACTCAAATGCCCTGCCTGTGTAATTATATGTATGACCAGTTTAATCATTTCTACATAATTGTTTCTGTGATTAAGCCATAACTATTTTGAATACTAGCATGAGTATTAGCTTAATCAGATTTCAACCTATTTGAACTATATGCTGAACATGAACCTTGTTTGCTTCCTGGTGTAGTTCTGTCTGCAACTCTGTGTTCTGAACTTTCCTTTTTCTAAAATTGAACTATTTTAAAACATGCCCTTTATTCCTTTTATGTACTGAACCCCTAATCTTAGTCCCTTAGGTTCTCAACCACCCCAATGTGAGCACTGCGTAGGGTCATTGAGACTCCTTTGAACTCTGACACACTGGGGGGCTAGTTTTCCAATCTTTTATGAACTATCTTCTGAATGTGGTTATGGTGTAAGCCATGGGTCCCCTGAGGCCCTTAGGAACTTTGACACATTGGAAACCTGGTCCTAATAAGCTATGAACCCTTATGTTGTGCTTCAAAGTGGTTATGGTTGGAAGGCTTGGTTCCTAGGTTTATTTAGGCCTATGAAGGCTCTCTATAGTGTAACTATGACCATTATGTAATTCATTCAGCTATTCTTGTCTATAATAACTGTGTAATAACAGATTTGGGGATATTTAGTAAAGCTGGGGGAGGTTTTTTTTCTTATATCTTTTGTTAAAACTGGGTAGAAATCCTGCCTATAGGATTTAATTATGCTGATTGAATTGAGTGAGTATTATACTGTATTTAGAAATCCTGCCTATATGACTTTTACGATCATTTTGATTCTGTATTTTACATTTGCATACTAGAGATCCTGCTTATAGGACTTTCGTTCAATTATGTACATTAGAAATCCTATCCAGATGATCTATACATATTTTAAACAAATGTGCATTAACAATCATGCCTATCGGACCTTGTTGTTTGAGCTAATTATCCTTCCTGGCAATCTGTTAATTTCTGCTTGGATACAGCTAATAGATATCATGCCTATAGGATTAAAAATCAGTTTCAAACCTAGAAATCGTGCCTATAAGGTTTAAATCAATAGATATCATTCCTATAGGACTAAAGTCAATTTCAAATTTAGAAGTCATGCCTACAAGGTTTAAGTTAATTCAGCAATTATAAAGCATGCCTATAGGAAATAAAAATCTATCCTTACGAGTTAAAATTGGTACTACACCCAGAAACTATGTTTATAGGTCTGTAATTAATAAGCTCGTAGAAATCATGCCTCTAGGATCCTGTTGATCGATTCTGAATTCAATCGCTATTGTCAATCACTTAGGCAACGTTTATGTAGGACTCAACAATGATTCTGGATCTAAATTGTGACATATTACTGCCTGAAGTGCCCAAATTCATGCTAAATAAAATCAGTAGCCAAACAAATAGGTCTTAATGCTAGCCTTAATAAAACTGCCTTTATACTCTGTTTTTCTCACGTAGATATCCTACCTATAAGATTCCAAAGTTAACGAAGTTTGCTGATTCAATTACCTGCTTTTGTTGCCTATATGTGGAGGTCAATGTGAGCCCATACTTGTTCTTTATTTGAAAGTCCTATTTGTTTTATTTGTCGCCTAGATTTTACATTTTTAAGTAACATAGGTTGGTCGAGAACTATCCCAAATAGAGGTCCTAATACCTCCAAGGCCATAAGTAAGGGACAGGTAGTGCACGCATAAGGAACGAGCTAGAAACTACTAGAATGCTTAAGTAACAACCTAAAGATAGTAATCGGGTAGTAAGGAGATGATAGCTCATGCGCTAATGCTATGAGTAACACCCCGACTTGAGGGAGTTACAAAGTATTGCATGGAATGATCCTATAGGCTAAAAAACATAGGACCACCCTATAATCCATACTCCTGTTTAAAATAAATTGAATATTGTATTTGTCCAAATTGTTTTCTCCCCTTTTTAGACTAATTCGCTTAATTTAAGTTCGGTCGGGACCCATAATTGTGGACCTCGAGGGGTGCCTAACACCTTCCCTTCAAGGTAATTGCGAGCCCTTACCCAACCTCTGGTGATGTGAACTAGTACAACATGAGTTATCTGCTCTAGGTGCCCTAACACACCTTAATCCGTTAGGTGGCGACTCTTTCAATTCCAATTCCCTACCCTCTCAGAAAAGAGTTGTCCCAGAAATGTCGAAACCCAATTTCGTGAAAAAAAGGGGGCGCGACAGCATGGCAACTCTATTGGGGATTTCTTTAGGCTCTTACCATAATGATCTTGTTTGTGAATTAGTCTTTAAGCATGTCTTTATTATTCTGTTAATACTTGCACACCCCTTCCACTCTATATGAATTTATTTGCCTATCTTCATTCATTTATGATTTCTCTTCCCTGTTTTATCACTTTTTACTATGGAAACTGACTTGTCTCCTTGTTTTTCTTTCTTAAATGTCTTTACAATTATTAAATACCGCATTTTATCATTATTCATCGTGCAAATACTTGGCAACATGTTATTTTCTTTTGCATAACTTCATACTCAACATCATATTCCACTCGTGCGTACTAATATCATAGCGGCGCTTGATGAGTGTCCACGATCTTTCTAAAATCACCCTTTAAATTTGGAAAGGCTTATTTATGGTAAAACTAGTTGATCAGCGGTGCATTCGACAGTTTCGTGCCTTTCCTTCTCAAGTTGTCCGCTTGAGGGTACCAATCTAGATTTCTATAAGAACCTTACTTTGATAATAACTGTACATGCATCATGATCAAACCTAGCTTGGGTTAATATGTTGTCCGCATAATAACCCTCTAAGAAAGCCTTGTCCAAAATCCATTGGAATTTCCATAATCCCAACGGGCGTAACCACGATATGTGCATTATTTGGAGAGATAAATGTCGACATGCTAATTGTTAATGCGTAAGTAGTCGAATCCGAAGGGGGCACGGGTCTAACTCTATTTATTTTTGCAGAAAATAAGGCACGGAGTTCCCAAGTTCAGCATGGTTCGAAGTATGCCACCGTTGTTGTTAGATTGGTGGGAAAACCTTTCGCCGAGCGACAAAAATCACGTAAAAAGGGTTCTTGGAAATTTACCTTCCTTATTAGACTCCAACCAAATAACATGTTGATCGAGGCTGCTATTATGTTCTGTGATGGAGAAAGAGCTGTATTCTAGTTTGGCAATATAGAAATGACTCCTCTTTTAGAGGAAATAGGAGGATTCATTGGATTACCATGGGATAGTCCCGGCTTACTAGTACCGAAAAACCGCACTACCAGGGGTTTTATGAAGATGATGGGTCTGAGAAAGAATGATGACTTGGAGTGCATGAAGAAGTCTACATATCCTTCGACTTCCTCTATGAATGATATGGACACGACAAATCTTACCGTATCTTTCATGATGAATTCTCCATCACTTCCTTGGGTTTGACTCATCGTAGGGTTTTTGTATTCATCGTCTGCTTTCTGGGTATGATGATGTTTCCAAGACAAGGGGACAGAATTCACACCAGGTTGGCCATGGTAACCAAATCTTTAATGGAGAGAATCGAGTGACAAACATATACTATTGTTTCGATAATTGTAGCAGACGTATATCGGGCTCTGGATTTGTAACCTCAAATGTAAAATGATTAAGTTACTTTATGCACTTTCAAATATAATCTCATTTTCGAGCTTACTTCAACTAACTTACGACGTACTCTCACGTACAAAAATATGGGGTGTGACAAGATTGTATGGTTATATATTATATTAGTTGTTACACCTCACACATGAAAAATGAAGAGGGTTCAAACACTTTGAGGGTTGCAACTTGCTACTGCAGATTTGGTTGTTATAACACCTTCAGAGGGGTCAATACCACCAAGAGTTTCCACGGAGACCATGGAACGATCACATAGCTTTCCACCATCCTAAAAGAATGACCTTTATCCCAGACAGATTTGCACAACCAGATAATGCTATGGAATGGGCACAGTTTTTCAGCAATTTGACCGAGGACCAGCTTCATTGGATGTTCAAGTAGTTCCCTACTAATGAATTCATCATCAGATCCAGGGATGTTCCGCATTTGGTGTTAATTGGGTTAAGGGAAATACATCCCTATGTTCCTATCAGGTTCATGAGACAAGCTGGTAGAAAACAAGTCATACTACGAGTCTCCAAAATGAGTCATTATAGAGCAGATTTTCAGGATGATGTCATTCCATACAAATGTGAGGCCCAACACATGTGGCACTTGAAGACTATCGTGAAAAAGGATACCATCGAGCCAGATCGATATCACATTGGTCATGTGTACTTCTACCCATCATGGTTAGAAGATAACATAGCAAGAATGGTCGAGCCAGGGATTGGTCAAGGAAATAGAGTCATAGATGAGGCTACTGAAGCACAAGTGAAGTATGAGAGGCTGCCTAAAAGAGTCCTTGAGTCTGAAGCCAGTCATTTGGAACAATATAAGTTAGACATGGAGTTAATTAATGAGTGGAAGTAAATGGCTACAAGGTCGATAGAAAGGTTGGAATATTTGGAGCAGGGTCTAATGGAACTGGAAGGTAAGATAAGGAAAAGGGTCGTAGACTGTCAGAATGCAGAGGGCAACAAAGGAGGACACCTAGCGAGGGCATACCTGTTGCTGGACATGCACGACCTGGGGAATTTAATTGATAGAGCAAAGAGGGTCAAATATGGGGAAGGTCCCTCTAGGACCAAGTAGATTAGGTTTATCTGTTTTAAGTCATTTTGGAATTCGAATGTAATAAGGCAGATGTCATTAGTAACTCATTTATTTATCGCCGTTTTTAGGTTTGTCTTAATTATTACATTAATGAAATGAAGCATTTATCAGCATTAAATCTCTCCAAATCTACTTGTTGCTAGGCTAACCTCAGGCACAACGAGGTTCCCTAAATTAGGACGCGAATTTACATTCCCGCCATACGTGTTTAAATATTGCAAATGCTTTTCAGAATCCTTACTGACTTGTTAACCTTTTTGTATTTTTCTTTATTTTGATTATTCCCATCCCCTAAGGTTGGTTCGCACATACTGGCATTGTCAGTATATCACACCAGATTTAGAGGCCCTCCACCTCCTCCTCATCCAAGTAATCCGAAGAGAAAGGGAAAGGCTAAGATGGATAATATGAGTGGTATTCGAAAAGAAAATGTTGTGCATGTGGAAAATGTTGAACATCAAATGATCGGCGCACTCCAGCCTAGAATGAGTTGGTCCTACGATTGGAATAGAAAATACTAGAATTACAAGGGGAACTTAAGTACGTCCGCAACTTGGCAAACCTCTCCCTCACCCTAAACGTCCCAGACATTAACCAGCAAAATGCCCAAAACCCAGCACCTCCTCAAAACACACCAAACCAACATCTACAAAATCCTACCGCACCCCATCAATACACACCTCCCCAAAATTCAAATCCTTCATCAATACCCACTACTCCTCAACACCAACATCCTCATACTCAATACCCACAAACCACTTACCATACTCCTTAGAATATCTCACAACCTATCCCTGATTCGCAAAATTCAACTAATGATCACCACTACACTCCAACCCCTGGCACCCACCAAAACAATTCCATATACTTGGAAACCTTACCCCACTCTACTCATCCAATCTCGTACACTCCAGAATCCACCGAGAAAGACCTGCTCATTAAGAACATGGTGGAGGAGCTCAAGAAGCTCACAATCCGAGTCTAGGGTGTTGAAGGAGGAAAAGGAATTGAAGGTCTAAATTATGAGGATCTATGCATTCAGTCAGATGTGGAACTGCTGGAGGGCTACAAACCTCCTAAGTTTGAGATGTTTGACGAAACGGGTGACCCGAAGATACATTTGAGAACATACTATGATAAGCTCGTGGGAGTTGGGAAAGATGAAAGGATTCGCATGAAGCTATTCATGAGGAGTCTCACTGGAGATGCCCTATCTTGGTACATAAGTCAAAATCCCAAGAAATGGGTCAATTGGGTAAGCATGGCGTCAGACTTCATGGACCGATTCAGGTTTAACACAGAGAATGCACCGGATTCTTCTACATACAGAATCTTAAGAAGAAACTGACAGAGACTTTCCACGAGTACGCTACTCGATGGAGGTCAGAAGCTGCAAAAGTCAGGTCGGCACTAGAGGAAGAGCAAATGAATAAATTCTTTTTCAGGGCCCGGGATCCACAATACTATGAAAGGTTAATGGTTATCGAAAATCACAAATTCTCTGACATCATCAAACTCGGGGAAAGGATTGAAGAAGGGATCAAGAGTGGGATGGCAACCAATTTTAAGGCACTACAGGCTACGAATAAAGCATTACAGTCAGGGGGTATATCAAAGAACAAAGAAGTATGGGCAGTGATGGTGGCCCAAGGTCCAAAATCTCCACTCATGTACCAAGCACCTCCACCCACATACCAGCCTTCACCTCCTAGATAATCTCAACCTATTATCGCTTATCACACTTATAACACCCAGCCAGCCTATTACCATTCACCTCCAACCCGTCAAAACTATAAAAAACCCAAACCCAATTTCGATTGCAGGCTGTCTAGATAGTACACCCTTATTGCTGAGCCCATCAACCAGCTATATGAAAATTGAAGGTTGCCGGATATGTCACCCCCATTCCTTCTATTGCCATGGAAAACTCCTTCTAGTGGGTCAACCCAAACAAAACATGTGCGTACCATTTCGGCATGAAAGGACATACTATTGATGAATGTCGCACTCTGAAAAACAAAATTCAAACCCAGATTGATACCAAAGTCATACAAGCAAACGAAGCCGCGCCAAATGTCCACAACAATCCCCTCCCAGATCATAGGGGTGAAGGAGTAAATGTGATAGAAACTGATGAATAATGGGATCCTGAGGGGTCGATTGGGCTTATTCGAGAAGGTGTTGACCCTAAACCCACAGTCACACTCACTCCTATTGTGGTATAGATACAACCACCAGTCAAAGTTGAAGTAGCCGCATCAGTACCATTTGAAATTGAAGTAACTGCACCTACGACTACACCTACTCCATTTGAAGTAGAAGTAGCCATACCCTTCACTGTGACGGTGGCACCCACACCACCTTTCAATTCCAATACCATACCCTGGGATTATGTTGCCGAAGCTAGAAGGAAAGGGAAATCAAAAATGGAAGAGTCTGGTGCTGCACAGGGGATGAACAGAACTGGAAAGATCTATACACTCGAAAATTTGGGAGGAATAAGCAAGGAAGCTGCTACCAAATAACCCATCATTGAAACCGGTCCAGATGATCTCTGGAGGAAAGTACAAGTAAGAGAATACTCTATCATTGATCATCTGAACAAGACTCCCGCCCATATATCCATCTTGTCGCTGCTTCAAAATTCTGAGGCACATAGGAATGCTCTGATAAAGGTGCTGAATGAAGCTTATATGCCTAACAACATCACCAGTGGAGAGATGGCCAACATGGTAGGGAAAGTACTGGAAAGCCACAAGATCATCTTCCACAAAGATGAATTACCACCTGAAGGACTAAGTCACAATAAGGCGTTGCGCATCACAATACAGTTTGAGGACAAATTCATTGCTAGAGTCTTAATAAATGGGGGTTCAAGCCTCAACATTTGTCCATTGACTACTCTGAAAAGGTTGGGTAAAGATTTCCATGAGATACGATTTAGGAGTATGAATGTGAAAGCATTTGATGGGTCTCAAAAAGCCACGATTGGGGAAATCAACCTTTGTTTACAAATGGGTCCGACTTGGTTCGATGTTGAGTTTCAAGTATTTGACATATCTGCTACGTACAATCTTTTACTGGGATGACCTTGGATACATGTCGTTGGAGGTGTGGCATCTACGCTACACCAGGCTATGAAGTTTGAATGGAACCATCAGGAGGTAATCATCCACGGAGACGGAAGTAATCCCATTTACACCAGTTAAATTGTCCCAATTGTCGAAAATAGAAGAAAGTTAGATGGAGAAACTTATCACCGCATCAAGCGTGTCAATGCAATTGAAAAAGATAAATGGTGGAGCAGCAAAATAGAAAGCATACTAGCATGGTCAGGGTATGAACCCGGCAAAGGGCTTGGGAAGAAACTCCAGGGCATTACCAAACCAATACAGTTGAAACATCAAGGTACAACTTTTTGGCTCGGATATCAGTATACATGGCAAGAATATACTGATTGATCACCCCTATGGCATGGTCCTTATTACCCTCTTGAGCAGCCAGCGCCGCATCTGAGTCAGACCTTTTATTAGGCCGATACAATATGGGGATCTAAAGAAGAGGAAGCTTTAGGTGGGCTAAGGAACTTGTTTCTAGAAGACGAAGATATGGATTGCAATGTGATAGTTAAGGAGGAGGAGGAATAAGGCCTTACTATTCACACGGTGGAGAGGGGAGCATTTCTCAGGAACTGGACCGCCACAGCATCAAGGGCCAGACGAGTCCCGGGGTAGCATGGCTATTAATATTATTTGAAAAAACATGTCTTTTTGAGCATTTAGTTTCTAAAATATCTTCCTTTCAGTATTTTATTTTGGAAAACATTTTTTTGAAGTCATTCAGACGATATTTTGTTTAACATTTCAGCATTTATCAAATAATTTGATGTTTTATTATCGTTATCTTTCATATCTTTCTTTTACAGCATTACTATTTCTTACCTTGATGAACCAACGACTGTGACATGTAATGAGACAACGCAACATAAGGATAGTGACTTGGAAGAAGAGGATGAGATACCTGAGGAAGTTATCAGAGAAGTTGAGAATTTTGAGAACAAACCTAAGTCCAACCTAGACGAAACCGAGGCAATCAACTTGGGATATTCTGAAACCATCAAAGAGACTCGCATAAGCATTCACCTATCACCATTAGAAAAGAAAGAATATACTCGTTTCCTGAAAGAATATGAGGATATTTTTGCATGGTCATATGATGACATGATTGGCCTGAGCACCTCCATAGTGGCTCATAAGTTTCTTACCAATCCAATGTATCTGCCGGTGAAGCAGAAACTCATAAAGTTCAAACGTGACATGAGCCTAAAAATATGGAAGAAGTCACTAAACAAATCAAAGCCAGAGTCCTCAGGGTAGTTGAGTACCCAACCTGGTTAGCCAATATCGTACCGGTTTTGAAGAAAGATGGGAAAGTCAGGGTGTGTGTTGACTATCGGGATTTAAACAGAGAGAATCCCAAGGATGATTTCCCACTACCAAATATACACATTCTGATTGACAATTGTGCCAAGCATGAACTTCAATCCTTCGTAGATTGCTTCACGGGTTATCATCAAATTTGGATGGACGAAGAAGACATAGAGAAAACAGCCTTCATTACACCGTGGGGAGTGTATTTCTACAAAATGATGCCATTCGGTCTAAAGAATGTTGGGGCCACCTATATGAGAGCCATGACGACCATCTTCCATGATATGATACACAGGGAAATAGAGGTATATGTTGACGATGTCATCATCAAATCCAAGAGGGCCACAGATCACATAGTAGACTTGAGAAAGTTCTTTGACAGGCTATGGAGGTACAATTTAAAACTAAATCCCGCAAAATGTGCATTTGGGGTTCCTGCAGGAAAATTTCTGGGATTCATTGTCAGCCGCCGAGGAATCGAGTTGGACCCGTCAAAAGTTAAAGTTATCCAAGAGTTACCACCACCAAAGAGCAAGAAGGACGTGATGAGCTTCCTAGGATGCCTCAATTACATCAGTCGCTTCATAGCACAGTCCACAGTAATATGTGAACCCATCTTCAAAATGTTGAGGAAGGACACTGAAACCAGTTGGACTGAAGATTGTCAGAGGGCTTTTAACAGAATTAAGGAATACCTGTCCATGCCACCAGTCCTAGTCCTGCCAGATCCTGGGAGACCTTTGCTACTCTATTTGTCCATACTAGATGGGGCTTTCGGTTGTGTTTTGGGACAACATGACGAGACAGGAAGAAAGAAGCAAGTCATATATTACTTGAGTAAGAAGTTCACACCTTATGAAGCACGATACTCTCAACTAGAACGCACTTGCTGTACTTTGACATGGACAACTCAGAAATTGAGTCATTACTTCTGTGCCTATACCACATACCTCATATCAAGGATGGATCCTCTGAAGTACATCTTTTAGAAGCCTATGCCCACCGGAAAGTTATCCAAGTGGCAAATATTGCTGAGTGAGTTCGATATCATCTATGTAACTCAGAAGACAGTCAAAGAATAAGCATTGGCAGACCATCTTGCTGAAAATCCTGTATGAGGAGAGTACGAACCACTAAAAACTTATTTTCCTAATGAAGAAGTGTCATTCGTAGGAGAGGACATTGCTGAAGCCTATGACGGCTAGAGAATATTTTTTGACAGAGCTGCAAACTTTAAAGGAGTGGGTATTGGAGCGGTCTTGGTATTAGAGACGGGTCAACATAATCTAGTATTTTCAAAGCATAGGTTTCCATGCACTAACAATATGGCAGAATATGAGGCTTGCATCATGGGACTCAATTTGGCCCTCGACACGAACATATAAGAGTTGCTAGTAATTGGTGATTCGGATCTTCTAGTACATTCAATTCAAGGAGAATGGGCTATGAAAAATATCAAGATACTACCATACATGTATCGTATGCAAGAACTGATGAAGAGGTTCACGAAGATAGAATTCAAACTTGTTCCTAGAATTCAAAATGAATTTGCAGACGCACTGGCCACCTTGTCATCAATGATACAACATCCATACAAGAATTTCATCGATCCCATTCCGGTGAGGATCCATAATCAGTCGGCATACTATGCTCATGTTGAAGAAGAGATGGACGGAAACCCTGGCTCCACGACATCAAAGAGTACTTGGAAAAAGGAGAATACTTAGAGCATGCAAACCATAATCAGAAACGCACACTTTGGAGGTTGTCCAATCACTTCTTCCAAACTGGAGGAACCCTGTATAGAAGAACTCCTGATTTGGGACTATTAAGGTGTATTGACACAAAAGAGGCTTCTAAATTACTCGAGGGGATACATGCCGGATCTTGCGGCCCACATATGAATAGCTTTGTCTTGGCCAAGAAGATACTCAGGGCCAGATACTTTTGGATGACTATAGAGACAGACTGTATACGGTATGTTCAGAAATTCTACCAATGCCAGATACATGCAGTCATGATACGAGTGCCGCCAAATGAGCTTAATTTAAAAAGCTCACCTTGGCCTTTTTCTACCTGGGGAATGGATGCCATCGGCCCAATCAAGCCCACTGCTTCTAACGGGCACCGTTTCATTTTAGTGGCCATCGACTACTTCACTAAATGGGTCAAAGCTGCATCTTAAAAAGTTGTGACCAAGAAGGTCTACAGATTTTGTCTGAGACCAAATTATTTGTCGATTTGGGGTTCCAAATTCCATCATCACTGACAACGCTGCCAATTTCAATAGTGATTTGATGAAATCCATGTGTGAAACTTTCAAAAATCAAGCATAAGAATTCCACGGCATACCATCCTTAAATGAATGGAGCCGTGGAAGCCGCCAACAAAAACATCAAGAAGATACTAAGGAAAATGGTAGAGAATCACAAGAAATGGCACGAGAAGTTACCTTTTTCCCTATTAGGGTACCGTACATAGTCCGCACATCAATCGGGGCAACTCCCTATCTGCTGGTTTATGGTACCGAAGCTATCATTCTCGTTGAGGTAGAAATTCCTTCTTTAAAGATAATACAAGAGCTGAACTCAGTTATGTAGAATGGATAAGGATTTACTATTAGCAATTAGCCCTCATAGATGTTAAAAGGATGAATGCAGTGTATTATGTCAGCTTTATCATAACAGAATGTCCAGAGCTTTCAACAAAAGGGTCAAACCAAAATAATTCACACCGGGGCAGTTAGTGCTGAAGTGAATCTTCCCACATCAAAATGAAGCCAAAGGGAAATTATCACCTAAATGGCAAGGTCCTTACATGGTTCATAGGGTAATAACATGAGGAGCACTCATACTTGCAGAGATGGATGGAGAAGTTTGGCCAAAACCTATCAATTCAGACGCAGTCAAGAGATACTATGTTTAGATTGTTTACATTCCTTCATTTTATGTAACTAAACTACGCTTGACATGATTCCCATTTAAGAGGGGATACGTAGGCAACCCTATAGGTTCGGTCACATCTTAATAAAATCCTCATTTTTTTAGAACCAGAAACTGGGGCAGAATTTTGAGGAGGATCCTCAAAATTCCAAAGCAAGTCCAGCCGACGTCATCATGTGTAAGATAGTCAGAAATCGGTAAAGTAACTGGGGCAAAATTTTGGGAAGGATTCTCAAATTTTCAGAATAGATCCAACAAAATTCGTTACATGCAGAACGGCCGAAGGATTACTTACTAAACTTAGACAGAATTTTGAGGAGGACCCTCAAAATTCTAACGCAAAGAAAGCCGCAATGTCTCTAAAAGTGTCGCAGTCGTTAGTTCGTCTAATTTACTTAATATTACATACCACTATGTTTTCTAAAATAACTCTATTTCATCAACTAAGTGCATATCCTTCGAAAACTTTATTTCTGGTAGCCATGTGATACCCTGGGTAACTCGAACAGGACCTCCAGAGCAAAGCAAAGCAAAACAAGCAGAAAAAGGCACGAACCAACTTTCCCTACAAAACTCACAATTTTTCTTTAAATGCAGGGCAAGGAATAACCACAAGTACGTGCACCTTAAAATCATTACCTTCATAACAATCGGACCGCCAAGCGCAAATATATCTCCAGCTAAGAAATATTCTGAACTATTTGCTATTCGCCCATTGCGTGAGACTAAGCCATGTCTTAAATTTTGCATGAGGCTAAGCCCTGCCTTCATATTTGCATAACGCTAAGAATTGCCTTCTCTCTGCATGAAACTAAGCCATGTATCAAATCTTGCATGAGGCTAAGCCTTGCCTCCATATTTTCATAAGGCTAAGCATTGCCTTCTCTCTACATGAGACAATGCCCTGTCTCAAACTTTGCATGAGGCTAAGCCATGCCTCCATATTTGCATAAGGCTAAGCATTGCCTTCTCTTTGCATGAGGCTAAGCCCTAGCTCCCTATTTGCAAAAGGCTAAGCATTGCCTTCTCTTTGCATGAGACTAAGCTTTGTCTCGATCCTTGCATGAGGCTAAGCCCTGCCTCCCTACCTGCATAAGGCTAAGCATTGCCTTCTCTTTGCATGAGACTAAGCTCCATCTCGATCCTTGCATGAGACTAAGCCTTGTCTCAATTCTTGCATGAGGCTAAGCCTTGCCTCCCCATTTGCATAAGGATAAGCATTGCCTTCTCATGAGACTAAGCATTGTCTCCCTTTGCATAAGCGTTGCTCTATTCTAAACCTTGCATTATCCTCTTCTCTTGGGGCTAAACTCTGCCCCCAAACTTCGAACAAGACTAAGATTTGCCTTGTTATTACCTTTGGTATCATGTCTTTGCACTTCATGGCTGATGTATAGCCAACTTGTCCAAAGGCATCATAGTCCGAAGGCATCATCCTCATAGCCTAAAGACTCCATGTCATGGCCTGAGGATCTCTCAATACTGCACATCATTATTCAAAGGCGTCATAGTTAAGAGGTACAATTCTCATGGCCCGAGAACATCATTTCATGGCCTGAGAATCCCTTATCTTATGATTCATGGCCCGGGACGTCATGGTCTAAGGACGTCATCTTCACTGTCCAAAGACAACCTTCATGGTCCAAAGGAAATTTGCATCATGTTTAAATTTCGCAGTAATATATATACTTGCACGCATCATGTTTTAAGTTTTGCAGGAAATCCAAGAGGTAACCATTCTTCAAACGAGAGAAACCTTTGCTCCGGTTTCCGCTCAAACCATTTATACCTTGCCATTATTTCAAACGTAACCAACTCTCATCAATTACTCGCCTTTACTCTATGACAGTTCAGATACTTGCCATGTGATACATCCGTTATTCTTCAGATTCAGATTCATAACTCCGCATAAACCCATCCGATACTATCCTTCCCAAAAGTAACCCTTTCCAAAACATACGACCATTCTTATAACAATTCCATCGGTTTCATTCACCGTTGGGTCCCGAACTACACACGGTCTAATTCCTGTAAAACCAGGGATATGTAGGCAGCTCAGAGACCAGGGTGTGTTCTATTTTTCAAAACACCCATTCGGTCAAAATCGGTCATCATTTCTTTACCCGACAACTCTTTTCATCCTTCCCGGGTAAAGAGGGACAGCTGTTGATACCCAATTTTTTTCTCATATATTTTAAATATGCATATATATTTTCAAAATACTGCACATGCATTATTAGATTTACAAACATGCACAAGTGTTTTTATAACTTTTCTATAATTTTAAAGGCTTCAAATCAATTTATTTCTGTATTTTTTATTATACAAATATCCAATAATTATCCCTCATATTATTTTTATGAAAATTTAGTTATCTAAATTCATCATTTATTCCCATATAATGTTTAAATATTTTAATTCTATTCATATAATTGCATTTGCATTTTTAAGGCTAGAATTGTACTTTTGCAATAATAGCCCATATATATATGCATAATTACATTTTTATGCAGAAAAATGACTTTTTCTATTTTTATAACATTAATTAATTATTCTAAATCATTTTCATACACAAATGACATTTTTATTATTTATTAATTATTTTTATAAATTATTTTATTAATTTAATTAAGTATTTAAAATATAGCCCCTTTGCCTAATTAATTTCGGACCTACCCAGCCCAATACATTAACTAGACCAATTACCCTAACCCAATTACCCCAGGCCCATACCCGTTCAAATAACCCACCCGGCCATAATATCTAATCTTAGACATTGATCTCAGAAGATCAACGACTCCCAATCGCCCAACCTTTTTATTTATACCAAGCACCCCTAACCCTAAGTCAATTTCCCCCCATCCGCGATCCTCTAATCCTCTCATACTCACCCCTCGCCCTTTCAAACCTTAACCCGCTATCACTATTTCTCCTTCAGTTCCGGGCAGAAATGGAATCATTTCTTGATTCCTTGCCTTATTTGGACTTACTTCTTTACCTACTATCCATATTTGATGTTACTTAAAATTATTTGCCTCAAATGGAAAGTGTATCTCAAAAGACTCGAACCAGATCTGGTCCAGAATCTCTTATATTTTGGTTATTCTCATCGGTGTTCATCCCAATATCTGTGAGTACAAATATTTTTTGTATCTTTAAGTTAGGGTTTTAGATCTCTTGTTCAAACCATATTTTGGTTCATTTTTTGTTCGCTTTAATGTTATTATTTACCTTGTTACTCGTCGAATTTTTTCTATTTTGGTTGAATCTTGTACTTACCCTAAAATTCGGGTTTAGATCTTTCCAGATCTGAAATATATTTTATTTTTTAGTACTTTTCCTTTAATGTTGCGGTATCTCTATCTCTGTGTTTTATAGTTTCTCTACTATTTCTGTCGATTTTATTTACCCTAAAATTAGGGTTTTGATTTTCAAAGACGAACCAAATATGTTGTTTCATCTCTGTGTATCTATTACGGTTTCCTTTATTACTTCTGACTTATTTCACTTACCCTAATTATTTCCATCTATATATCTTTGTATTTCTGCCTATTTTCCAAGGGTTTCGATTATTTAATTATTTCTCTTAATGTTTCTGTCTATTTGTCCTTAATTTTGGCGTTAATTGCTCACTAATTTTACTTACCCCAAAATTAGTTGTTTTTTTTTTGAAATCTTTTCAGTCTTTCCTTTCTTGTATGATACTGATATTTCCTTATTTTGTTCGATTTACCTGTTCTTATTATTTTCTTACCTTATTTGATCTGGTACTTGACTATTGAATTATTCTGTATCTTAGTCTAAATAGTACTCGCCTAATTACACGCGGTTATGTTCTGCTAATTGATTAAGTCTAACTTGAATTGATTCTACTACTATTTTCATTCCTTACTTATGTGTGTTTGAATTATTAACTTATTTATCTGTCTAGTTGAGTACTATTTAAACCCTTCCTCCTTTCCCCTTAAAAACAAGACAGGAACTCTCCTATTCTCACTAAAAAAAACTTAAGCTCTCTCTTGTTCTGATTTCTGCACTAAGTGTCACTGGTTTTGGCCGGCTGAAAGCCAAGGCCAAATCATTCTGGAACTTAACTGTTGTGGCATACTTACTTGCTTTCTTACTTAACTGATATGCCCCAACCTTTGCAATTTCATTCTCTATGTTTCCTTGACTAGCATGTTTCAATTCTCAGCATGATTCTGTCATTCACATGATTATGTGATTCCATTTAGCAACACTGTTTACTTAGGACTAATTTTTTTTGAATAATATGAATCCTCCCATGAGTTAGCCTGAGGTTTAACTTGTTTCATGTATTACTTGTTAATACTCTACCTGTTCTGAACTTCGCACAATATAGACATATAATCAATAAATTTTGTTGCTTAACTCATATGCCCTGCCTGTGTAATTATATGTATGACTAGTTTAATTGTTTCTACATAATTGTTTCTGTGATTAAGCCATAACTGTTTTGAATACTAGCATTAGTATTAGCTTAATCAGATTTCAACCTGTTTGAACTATATGCTGAACATGAACCTTGTTTGCTTCCTGGTGCAGTTCTGCCTGCAACTCTGTGTTCAGAACTTTCCTTCTTCTGAAATTTAACTATTTTAAAACCCGCCCTTTATTCCTTTTATGTAGTGAACCCCTACTCTTAGTCTCTTAGGTTCTCAACCACCCCAGTATGAGCACTGCCTAGGGTCCTTTAGACTCATTTGAACTCTAACACACTGGGGGGCTGGTTTTCCAATATTTTATGAACTATCTTCTGAATATTGTTCAGGTGTGAGCATTTCCCTGGGTCCCCTGAGGCCCTTGGGAACTTTGACACATTGGATACATGGTCCTAATATTCTATGAACCCTTTTGTTGTTCTTCAAAGTAGTTATGGTTAGAAGGCTTGGTTCCCAGGTTTATTTGGGCCTATGAAGGCTCCCTATAGTGTAACTATTACCATTATGTAATTCATTCGGCTCTTCTGGTTTGTAATAACAGATTTGGGGATATTTAGTAAAGCTGGGGGAGGTTTTTTTTTCTTTTGTCTTTTGTTAAAACTGGGTAGAAATCCTACCTATTGGATTTAATTATGTTGATTGAATTGTGTGAGTATTATACTGTGTTTAGAAATCCTACCTATAGGATTTTTCTGATCGTTTTGATTCTGTATTTTACATTTGCATATTAGAGATCCTTCTTATAGGACTTTCGTTCAATTCTGTACATTAAAAATCTTGTTCATAGGATCTATACATGTTTTCAACAAATATGCATTCGCAATCATGCCTATAGGACCTTGTGTTTTGAGCTAATTATCCTTCCTGGCAATCTGTTAATTTCTGCCTGGATACAGCTAGTAGATATCATGCCTATAGGATTAAAAAATCAGTTTCAAACCTAAAAATCATACCTATAGGGTTTGAATCAATAGATATCATGCCTATAGGACTATGGTCAATTTCAAATTTAGAAATCATGCCTTCAAGGTTTAGGTCAAATAAGCAATTAGAAAGCATGCCTATAGGAAATAAAAATCTATCATTACGAGTTAAAATCTATGTTAAACCCAGAAACCATGTCTATAGGTCTGTAATTAATAAGCTCGTAGAAATCATGCCTATAGGATCATGTTGATTGATTCTGAATTCAATCGCTAGTGTCAATCACTTAGGTAACGTATCTGTAGGACTCAAGAATGATTATGGATCTAAATTGTGACATATTATTTCCTGAAGTGCCCAAATTCATGTTGAATAAAATTAGTAGGCAAACAAATAGGTCTTAATGCTAGCCTTAATAAAATTGCCTTTACACTCTGTTTTTCTCACGTAGATATCATGCCTATAGGATTCCAAAGTTAACGAAGTTTGCTGATTCAATTGCGTGCTTTTGCTGCTTTTGTGTGGAGGTCAATGTGAGCCCATACTTGTTCTTTATCTGCAAGTCCTATTTGTTTTGTTTGTCGCCTATATTTCACATTTTTAAGTAACATAGTGTATACGGTAAAATCGGAGGATCCAATTTTATCGGATGTTATGAAGCCTTGTAAGCATATTTCACAAGGTTCGAGACTAGGGTCAAGGTTCACTCTCGAGGGCTATCGACGCTCGACCTTGGGGCGAAGTAGACCAATGGCTATGATAGAAAAGTGGGGAGTTTCCAAGCGCACAACTAGGGATGATAAAGTCTAGTGAGCTAAGTTCAGACCTGAATCATGGTGTCAACTAGCCGTCCCATCTCCATATCTTTGTAATAAATGCATTTGTACTATGTTGGAATTCCCCCTCTTATATAAAGGGACCTTTACCATTTTGTAGACATATGTTGCTCCATACAAAATATACTAGAACATTCTCTTGGTCTCATTATCTCATTTATTGCTCATATTTATTGTGTTCTATTTATTGTTCATCATTTATTGCTTATTATTGGCCATAAAGTGCCACTTTTGATTTATTTATAACTGTTAGTCTCCATCGACCGCCTTCAATAGCTACTAGCCAAGCTTCAGACTCGACTCCGAGGCCCTTGAATAGGCAAGCTCGAGGCCTCGATTGGCATCGATTCGGTTTAATTAACATCTCGTTTTAAGCTCTTATCATGTTTCTAAGTCTTTCACATAGCATCAACTGCCTAACAACTAGCATAAAAATAGATCATGTATTTTTAGAACTACTAAATCAAATTTAATTGTTATTACCATTTTCACGGTAAACAGTTTGGCGTCCATCGTGGGGCTAAAAATAATAGCGATTATTTTCTTGCTGGTTTTACTACACAACGTAAGTTATCTTTCACACTTTTTCTTGTCCAAGATCTTTGATTTCAGGTCAAAATGCCTAAATCAGTAAGTATGCCCGAAAACAATAGCCTCAAAAACTATGGGAAGGGTGGTACGGTTACTCCAGGTATGGGTATGCCACCTCGAAACCCTGTGAGCACATCGGATCCGATTCCCAAGGGTACGACTTCGTGCAATGCCCAAGGCGTTAGCATCGGTCCTCACCCTGACCAAGGAGCGCACCGAGAAACTCGGCAGGAAATTCAAAAACATCCAACCTAGGCAAAAAGAGAGATTCCTCGGCATGTCATTCATATGATTATTGTGGGGACCGACATTCCCCAAGGACCTATGATCAAATGGATAAAAATGTCTGCTGCAATCGAGGGGCCGATCTGAGACCGCATAATCGGAGACACCCTCGCATTCAGCAAGGAGGATCTCGAGACCTTGGCAGAACTGCACAACGATGCGCTGGTAATTTCATTCCTTTTAAGCAACGTTCAAATTAAACATGTGCATGTGGATCCAGGAAGCTCGGTCGACGTAATCAAGTCAAAGGTAGTCAAACAGCTTGGGTTGCTTGATCAAATCGTACCCGCTTCCCGGGTCCTCCATGACTTCAACATGGCCTGCGAAATAACGAAATGAGAGACCGTCCTCCCGGTTGACATGTCTGGTACGGTTTGGAATACCAAGTTCCACGTCATCATTGGTGACATGAGGTACAACGCATTGCTTGGAAGTCCATGAATACACAGCATGAGGGCGGTGCCTTCAACTCTGCACCAGATGATAATCTATCCGACGAAGATGGCATAATAACCATATATGGAGAATAGCATGCGGCAAAGAAATGTTCGCAGTTTACCAGGAGGCACCAAGCCCCATACCCTCCACCTCGAATGAGTCTTGGAGCATACAGACCCCTGAGGATGATGAAGAAGATTTTCTCGCCCCTCGAACTTTCATTGCCCCCGAAGAGTCAGATGCAACAAAATCGACAATTGAAGAACTGGAGCAAGCTATTTTGATTGAGAATTTCCCGGACCGGAAGGTATACCTTATTAACAACATCGACTGTTTTTCTTGGTCTTATTTAGATATGACAGGAATCCCGCCGGAAATAACCTCCCACCGATTGAGTGTCGACCCCAGGTTTAAACTGGTGAAGGAAAAAGGAAGATCCCAGTCCGAAGTAAAACACGCATTCATCAAGGATGATGTAACGAAACTCCTTAAAATAAGGTCTATCAGAGAGGTAAAGTATCCTGAATGGCTGGCCAACGTAGTGGTAGTGCCCAAAAAGGGATAAGTTAAGAATATGCGTAGATTATAAAGTTTTGAATAAGGCGTGCCCCAAGGAATTCTTTCCCATTGCCTAACATCAATCGTTTGATCGATGCTACGGCCGTCCATGAGAACCTCACCTTTCTCGATGCCTACTCGGGGTATAACCAAATTCATATGAACCCCGAGGATAGGGAAAAGACTTTGTTCATCATGAAGTATGGTACCTACTGTTACAATCTAATGCTCTTCGGGCTGAAAAACGCAGGGGCCACGTACCAACTTCTAGTTAAAAAAATGTTCAAGCATCAAATAGGCAAATCCATGGAAGTTTATATTAATGACATGCTAGTAAAATCCCTGCGCAGAGGACCATTTGACTCATTTGCAGGAAACATTCGATATCCTCAGAAGTTACAACATGAAGCTTAACCCCGAGAAATGTGCCTTCAGAGTGGGTTCGGGCAAATTCTTAGGCTTCATGGTATCGAATAGGGAGATCGAGATCAACCCCGACAAAATCAAGGCCATCAAATAAATTACGATGGTGAATAATGTAAAGGTCGTGCAACGGCTGAGGGGCGAATAACGGCTCTAGACAGATTCATATCGAGGTCGTCGGATAGGAGCCACCATTTCTTCTCTTTACTCTATAAGAAAAACAACATCGAGTGGACCCCAGAATGCTAACACGCCTTAGAGGAACTGAAGAGGTATTTGACTAGTCCACCTTTGCTCCACACGCCAAAAGAGGATGAAACGTTGTATCTATACCTGGCCGTATCTGAAATAGCGGTAAGTGGTATGCTGGTTCGAGAAAGATCAAGGTACACAATTTCCTATTTATTATGTAAGTCGGACCCTAAGGGATGCCGAAACCAGGTATCCGCACCTAGAAAAATTAGCTCTTGCATTAATAAGCGCATCGCGAAAACTAAAACCCTATTTTCAGTGCCACCGTATCTGCGTTTTAAAAACGTACCCCCCTCCAAAGCATAGTGCATAAGCTCAAACTATTGGGTCGATTGGCCAAACAGGCCATCGAACTCGAGGGGTATGATATCGAATACCAACCCTGAACGGCCATCAAATCCTAGATTCTGTTGGACTTCGCGGCCGACTTCTCACCCTCCCTCGTGCCTGAGGTAGAAAAGGAACTCTTGCTAAAATTAGGCACATCTTCGAGGGTGTGGACCCTGTTCACCGATGGTTCCACAAATGTAAGAGGATCCGGGCTCAGTATAATCCTGAAGCTGCCCACGGGTGGCATAATCAGGCAATCTATAAAACCTACAAAATTGACTAACAATGAAGCCGAGTAAGAGGCTATGATTACAGGTCTAGAATTGGCCAAAAGCTTGGGAGCTGAGTCCCTCGAAGCAAAATGTGATTCACTCTTGGTAGTAAACCAGGTAAATGGGAGCTACGAGGTCCGAGAAGACAGGATGTAAAGGTATTTGGACAAAATCCGAATCACATTATGCCGTTTCAAAGAACGGACCCTGGTCCACATACCTCGTGAGCAGAATAATGAGGTCGATGCCCTCGCAAACCTGGGATCATCTGTTGAAGAAGATGACCTGCTCCCCGGGGCTATTATTCAGCTCTCCAAATTAGTGGTTGGGGAATGTCATGCCAAGATTAATTCTACTAGCCTAACATAGGATTGGAGAAATAAATATATTGACTATCTAAAGGATGGAAAATTACTCGCGGACCCAAAGGAATCAAGGGCCCTGTAAACCAAAGCAGCCCAGTTCTCACTAGATGAAAACGGGTCTCTATACAGAAGAACCTTTGATGGCCCCCTAGTAGTATGTCTGGGGCCAGGGGACACGGACTATGTACTCCGAGAAATCCATAAGGGTACTTATGGAAATCACTCTGGTGCTGATTCCTTAGTCCGAAAGGTGATCAGGGCAGGCTGCTACTGGGATAACATGGAAAATAACACTAAGAAATTCGTCCGAAAGTGCGAGAAATGCCAGAAATTTGCCCCTATGATTCACCAACCCGGCGAATAGCTACATTCGGTCTTGTCGCCATGGCCATTCATGAAATGGGGAATGGACATCGTCAGACCCCTACCAAAAGTGCTAGGTAAAGCTAAATTCCTTATATTTATGACTAACTATTTCTCAAAATGGGTGGAAGCGTAGGCTTTCGAGAAGATAAGAGAAAAAGAAGTCATTGACTTTATTTGGATCACATTATGTGCCGATTCGGGATTCCTTCTGAGATAACATGCGATAATAGGAGGCAGTTCATCAGAAGCAAAGTCACACAGTTCCTTGAAGATCACAAAATGAAGAGAATCATGTCAACGCCTTACCACCTGTGTACAAACGGCTAGGCTGAATCTACAAACAAAACCATCATCCAAAACTTCAAAAAGAAGTTGGAAAGTGCTAAAGGAAAATGGAGAGAAATATTGCCCGAAGTGTTGTAGGAATATCGAACAACTTCAAAATCAAACAGGGAAACACTTTTCTCTCTAGTATATGGCGCCGAGGCTCTGAAACCAATGGAGGTTGGGGAGCCAATCGCCAGATTCCAATACACCATCGAGAGCTCGAACAATGAGTCCATGACTACGACCCTCGAACTATTAGATGAAAAGCGAAAAGCCTCGCTGGTCCGAATGGCCACCCAAAAGCAAAGGATCGAAAGGTATTATAACAGTAGAACAAACCTCCGACATCTCGGAGTCGGGGTCTTGGTCCTAAGGAAAGTCACCATCAACACCTGAAACCCTAATGAAGGAAAGCTAGGCCAAAATTGGGAAGGACCGTACCACATCCTCGGAGTAATCGGCAAAGGGTCCTACAAGCTCGGTACCATGGAAGGCGAGCAACTTCCAAGCAATTGGAACATATCGATGCTGAAACGATATTACTGCTAAGGCATACGTTGCACTCTTTTTCTTCTACCGGATTTTATCCCAAAAAGGGTTTCATCGGCAAGGTTTTTAACAAGGCAACACTCATATGCTACCCGAGGAGGACTCAACGAGTATTCAAGGCTTGTTTTTGCAATCAACCTTGAATACTGGGGGGCATCCCCCCGGATGGTCACCAACTTGGAGAAGCCAAGATGCACCAAGAAGGGTCTCGATAGGAAAATAATATACCAGGCCAAACGATCGAACGAACCGTGTCTGCGTAGAACAACCGAGCCCGCAACAACAAAAACATGTATACTTGTATCAACAAATCAAAGAATACTTCCCCAAAGCATTTTGCATCTCAAGGAAGCTCGATATTTTTGCAAAAGATGGCTCCAATGCCCAAAAATGTCCCGAACACTCGGGGATTGGCATCAACAACTTAAAACAATGCGACCCTTGTGTCAAAGCTCCTAACTCGTAAGCCCTCAATGAGGCAACAACAAGATCACAAAACAACTCCAGAGCCAAAAACGTCCCGAACACTCGGGGATTGGCGTCAAAAACTCAAATCTACATGACCTCCGGGTCGGAAACTCCAAAATCATAAGCCCTCGGTGAGGCAATACCAAGTTCACAAGCAATGGCTCCCAAGCCAAGAAACCCCCAATCATTTGGGGACTGCCGTCAATCACCATCTCCATTGACTTATCAAAACCCAAGGCCATAAGACCACATGCGGACAGCCTCGGTCTCGTAAGACCTAGTGAGGTCCCTCCAAATAATGGTCGGGTCAAAAACATGTCTAGTCGTTCTTTGTCGGAAAACTCTTCGTGTTTCCAGTCAAAGAGGGGCAGCTGTAAGCACGTGATTTTTGACCCTCCCCGAGAATTTTCACATTTTTAGCGTGAATATGTGAAATTGGGTCCAATACAGTCATTTTAACTATTTTTACTTTATTTCGGCGCAAAAAGAAAATTTCAAAAAATATATATAAATTTTAGTTTATGTATCTCTCATAAACTTGAAAAATACAAAAATTGTACTTTATTTTGGTACTTTATATAAATTCGAAAATTACAAAAAATATAGTTCTATTAATGTTTGCAGTCATTATAATTTTGAAAAAATACAAAAATATTACGTCATATTTTTGTCTTTATTAAAGAACGAAAATTACAAAAAATAGTTTTATTAATATTTTTGTAGCTATTTTAAATCTTGAAAAATATTTAAAAGGATATAGTTTTGTTTAAATACTAGTCTTATTTTTGGTAGCTATTTTGCTTACATAGGACTAATTAAGCAACGTGTTCCTATTTCTCGGGTCCGGGCAAAAGAATAATATTCGGGTTCAAACTACCCGGTTTTAGGCCTAATTTTCGGACCTAGCCCATAATAAACAGTGTCCAGGACACATGGGGAACCCCACCACGCGTGGGGGACATATGCCTCGAACCCCACCACGCGTGGGGCTCATTTTTCATGGGCATTGTGTTACAAAACACGGGAAAGCCAACAGGAAAGGGGAATTTTGGGAAAACATATACTACTGTTCACGCTTCTTCGTCAAACGAAGAAGAAGCAAAAACCCTACTGTGAAAGAGGGAGGACCCCGTCACCCTCCCACTCCCCCGACGCTAAACTACCCAACCAACTCCTCCAGCACTCCCGTCCAAACACCATCGCCCAAACACCTACCAAAACCCACGTCCAAACAGCTTTCCCCCAGCACCGGACCAACACCCCTACTGCCCGTTACCATACTCCATTATCATCCTCGCATCACCATCGCGTCCAAAACACCAGGCACCACCAAACCAGCCTCCCCAGCGTCATCCAACCACCCCCCGTCGTCAACTGCCCAAACGACCTCTCCAAACGCAGCAACAACCAGCTCTTCGACACCACACGAACGACCCTCCATAGCTGCTCCTTTCCTCATCTCCAACGACCCCTTATGTTGCAGCTTCACGCAACAGTTGCTGCGTCAAAATACAGCAGCTGTTGCTGTGTCGCCGCATTGCTGAGTAGCTCAGTCATTTTCTGCCTATGTTTCACCGTATGCATTTTAGTTCATTTTTGTGTTATGTTATTATTGTTTACTTGATGTCATTTGATTTAGTTGTATTAGTAGTCCCAAGATTAGTATTGTTATTATTTACGTTCAATGTGTTATGTTATTATTGTCTTAGTTTATTTGGACAAAATTAGTATTAGTACCTGTTGTTGCTACGCCCGAAACACTCATTCGCTTAACTTCTTTTAGCAAATCTTGACAAGTTATGAGATTGTAGTTGTGAAGAAGCCGTAAGGTTTAGCATTGTTAAAGGCGTTAAAATGGCATCCTTTAAAAATAAATAAATAATTATAAAAAAAATAATAAAAATAATAAATAATAATATAAAAAAAAAGAGACGAGCTTTGCTAAATAAAAAGGGATAAATTGCGGGGCCCTCACAAAATATATGTCTTAAATACTTAGATTCTGGGACGGGCCGTTTAGCAAATTTCACGGCCCTACCCAAAAAATAATAATGCGCTAGTTGCTTTAGGCGCGCCTTTAATAATGTTATCTCCCTAAACTCGGGTGCACATTTATGTGACCCAAATCCAAATCTCAACGGAGTTGAAATATGTCTTTAGTTACGGGCGCATTGATTGTGGCGTGGCCCGAGATGCATTTCCATGACGTTGCAAATTCCTTTTAATAATAAATGAGACGAGCCTCGACAAACAAAAAATGTAGAAGCTGTGGGGCCCTCTAAATGCATATATATTAAAAATACTTAGAATTCGGGACATGCCGTTTAGCAAATTTTACGGCCTTCCCCAAAACAACCATACGTTAGTTGCTTTAGGCGCGTCTTAAATAATCTATTTTTCTTAATTCGGGTGCACATTTATGTGACCCAAATCCAAATCTCAACCGAGTCGAGATATATCAATAACCACGGGTGCATTGATGTAACGGGGTTCGAGGTATATTTTCACGACGTTGCAATTCTCGTAAATAATAATTAATAAAGCGGTTAAAAGATAAAATTCTTACATGGTTCATAATTGTATAAAAAATCAGATAAATAAGCCAAATATAACAGTTGAGCGACCGTGCTAGAACCACGGAACTCGGGAATGCCTAACACCTTCTCCCGGGTTAACAGAATTCCTTATCCGGATTTCTGGTACGCAGACTATAATATAGAGTCATTATTTTCCTCGATTCGGGATTAAAATTGGTGACTTGGGACACCCTAAATCTCCCAAGTGGTGACTCTGAAATAATTAAACCAATCCCGTTTCGATTGTCCTTTAATTGGAAAAAACTCCCTTGCACCCCCGCGGGTGCGTAAAAAAGAGGTGTGACAGCTCTGGCGACTCTGCTGGGGATCAGAGACCCAGAACCACTGGTTCAGGGTTAAGAATTCGAGCTTAGAATAATTGTTATTATTTTGCTTTATTTATTATCTGATTTTTACATGTTTGAGCCTAATGTGCTAAATGCTGCTTTTACCGCTTTGATATTACGTGAACTGTATATAAACTGTGCCGAAACCCGTATCCTTTCTGAGTCTTCTAAATCATGAAGAAGGGTGTACTTCGTACGACTTCTTTTCTGTATAGTGTCAAATCCCAATTTAGAACGAGGTTCGGACAAGTTGCCAAGCCGGTGAAGCTTCTGTATTCCCGGTATGCTGCCCCCCCTCGGCTCGAGCTGTCCGCTCGGGTAAGCCAGGTCTAGAACAAACACCCAGGTCTGAACCTAGTATAACAAAGCCACATGCCGGATCCCTAGTAGGAACGTTTATTTGCATCATGTGCATTTGACTTAGGGGACTCAACACAGGGGTTGGGTCCGTCTAGGACAAGCAACCTGAAAATAATAGACAATCTTTCGGCATCCTATGTGCTACATGTTGTATTTAGTCAAGGGCGTATGGGTCATTGGGTCATTTCCAGCATGATGTTATTTTAATCAAAGCATGGGGAACATTTGTGGAATCCAAGAAGCCTTGGAATTCCCTATGTCCCCCACGCTTGCTTTTTGGGAAAACACATGGGGAACATTTGTGGAATCCAAGAAGTCTTGGAATTCCCATATGTCCCCCACGCTTCATATGTTGGGAAAAGCGCATGGGAGCATTTGCGGAATCCAAGAAGTCTTGGAAATCGTTATGTCTCCCATGCCACATTTTTGAAAGAAATAATAAATAAATAAAAAATTACAAATAAAACAAAGCATGAAAATTCAAAAAGATTTTGTATGTTTTCATTATTTTCCACATATTAAAAATAAATCGTGAAAAAGAGGAGAAAATAACAGCATAGAAGTCCGAGTAGAGTCGAAACTCTGCCGAAATTTTAAAAATGAAAAAATGTCTTGTTAGTTTGTTATATTAAAAGCAAAAGAAAAATAAAATAAAAAAAATCATCATTGTTCCGTCTGTTTGTTTTAAAAAAAAATATTAAAGAAAATAGTTTGTTTTTGCCATTAAATGAAAATGAAAATGAGTCTGTTTTTTTTTTAAAAAAAATGTTTTATTTTGTTTTACTTTGTTTGTCTATGAAAATGCCAGAAATAAAAATAAAAAAGAGTCCGGCGTTGAATGTGATTTTATTATTTGTTCCAAAAATAAGTATATATATAATCCAAAAAAAATTTCAAAAGAAAGTTCAAAATTCAAAAAGATAAACGAAAAATCCGAAAATAGATTCTTCTTTAGAAAATTCAAAAAAAAACATGTTAGAAGCATTTCTTATATTGAAGGTAAAATTCCGAAAATATTTTCTTCTTTTTTTAGAATAAAAAAAATGAAAATTCAAAAATATTAGTTTTGCTTTTAAAAAGAAAATCAATCAAAAAATAATATTTCCTTGCTTCTTTTAAAGTAGTTCTTTTAAACGAAAATTCAAAAAAAAAAGGGTTAGTTCATCTGCTTATTATTATTTGCCTACTTATTCTTATTGGACTGAACTACGCGGGTTTGATTCTCACCGGATGTGAGATACGTAGGCAACCCTCATCGGGTCCAACCCCACCTTCTCAAAAAAGAAGGAATGTTTTATGTTTTTCGTTAATTTGTTTGTTTGTTATGAATGAAAAATAATAGTCTATTTGATTGTTGTGAAAAAAGAATAATAATAAAAAAAATAGAAATGGAAAAGGGTCTTCTCAAAAATAGCTTATTTGCCCGAACTACGCGGGTTTGATTCTCACCGGATGTGAGATACGTAGGCAACCCTCATCGGGTCCAACCCCACCTTTTGCTAAAATAGCCAAAAATCAAAAATTTTAATCTTGTCATAAATAAGTCGGGTAGAATAATTTGATTGTTGTGAAAAAAAGAATAATACTAAAAATAGAAAATGGAAAAGGATCTTCTCAAAAATAGTTTATTTTCCCGAACTACGCGGGTTTGATTCTCACCGGATGTGAGATACGTAGGCAACCCTCATCGGGTCCAACCCCACCTTTTGCTAAAAAAGCAAAAAAAACAAATAATAATAATAAAAAAAAAACATGTCAAAATTTCAATTTTGTCATAAAGAAGTCAGGTGACGCTGTTTTATCAAGACATAGCCGAATGTTCCCGAAAGGGACGCCGGAAGGCTGACTTTGCATAAACAGCCACCTTTGGGTCACTTTTTAAGACTTGGTCCAGTTGACCCCCACAGCCTAAAAATCTTCGTCCCCGAGACGTTGAAAGGCCGTGTTTGCAATATTGATTTTTCTAATTTGAAAAAAAACGATGAAAAAAAAAAGAAGTTATAAATAAGTCAGGTGATGCTGTTTTGTCATAAATAGCCGAATGTTCCCGAAAGGGACGCCGGAAGGCCGACTTGGCACAAACAGCCACCTTTGGGTCGTTTTGAGATATGGACCCACATAGCCTTAAAAAAGCTTCGTCCCCGAGACGCTGAAGGGCCGTGTTTTGCAACACCAAGTTTTTATTATAATTTGAAAAAAGAGTCGACGGTCAGGTGAATACCTTCTTTTGTCACAATAAGCCGAGCCAGCTTCGGCCGCGTCTTAAACCGTTCTTGCCGAAATAGCCTTAGAATAATCTTTCAGTTGTCGAAGGGTTATTTTCGTAAAAGAATGGACAAGTTTGTAAAGTGTTGAAATAATCCTCCTCGGCCTCAAAATTCATGTGAGAGTTGGAAAGGGCCACGTTTGCAAAAAACAACCATTTGGTTAAAATTAGCAAATGGAAGAAGGAAGTTGGCCATTTGTTTTGAAGTTTGTAAACCTTTTGATTAAAATAGGTGGGTTGTTTGATTTTCAAGTTTGTAGGTCATCTTTAAACCTTTGAAACCCAGTTTGTTTTAATATGAAAGTTAAAAGAAAAAATGTTCATTATTGTTTATCTTTTATTGGTCCGAACTACGCAAGGTCTGATTCATGCGGGGTCATGATACGTAGGCAATCTCCATAAGATTCGACCACAAGGAAAAAAGAAATGAAAAAAAAAATGGAAAAAAAAACGAAAAAGAAATGAAAAAAAATGAAAAAAAGAGAATGAAAAAAAGAATGAAAAAGAAAAAGCGGAAAAAAAAAAGAGAAAAAAAAAAAGAAAAACATCGAAAAAGAAGAAGAAAAAATGTTGTCAATAATGAGGACCGACTGAGTCCATTTTAACCTGTTTCGTTTTGAATCACAAAGTTAAGGTGGTTGGTTTGTGGTAAGCCGGACAATGACACCCAGAATCCTTTACTTGCACCTCATGATGCACACTCTGCGAGGATCAGGCCTGATGACAGAAGCACGCGAATCCTCTTGAGAACTTGTTGACCGATGTTGATGATATTGAAGCTGGTAATGGTCTTGGCAGTATCGATGCAAAGCTCAGTGGCTAAGATGCCAGTCTTGATAAAGTGGAAGGACGCTATGTTCCTTGGTTAACAAGAAAGAAGCATTTGGTGGCTTATTTTGTTGTCATTTCTGTTGTCCGGATTATTCTTAGAGTTGTAATCCGAATATTTTCTGGTGTCAAACCTTCTTATCTTTTCCTTTTGTCATATCAGTTTGTTTAAGTTTTGTCCAAATTGTTTAGGATTTTATTCCGGTTTGCTTTGTTTTTTTCAGTCCAATGCAAAAAATTCAGTCTTTGATTATTCCCAGTCATCTTTCTGTTTAGTCATTATGTCATTTTTATTCAGCACTGATTCTAGTGACATGACATGCGCACACACTTTGGGCCTAGTCTTTAAAGTTAATCATAAAACCCTGTAAAGGCGATCAGACCATTTAAAGAAAATAAGAACGGTTTGAGATTATTCAGAGCCCGAGTCATGTGGAACTAGGGGCAAGTTGAGTATAAAGAAAACCGTTAAAAGCAAGATTCGCCAAGCTGGCATGAGGTTTGTCCAAGATAATGAGAGTTAGAGTGTCGCCCAACGGTGCTTTAGAAGTGACAAATGAACAAACCAATGTTGAATATAATTGTCGAGTCCAGCACCACCAGAAGAGACTACAAATTTAAAGTGTGTTGTTTGCACTTGGCATGTTTTGAAGGCTGAAATGACGAAGGCATTTTGTTCTGCTACCTAAACACTTTATCCTTCGTTACCCCTTTGAGCCTTATTTATTTTTCTTTCATACCCCTCGTTCGGAATTAGTAGCAACGAATAAAATACGCAAGCATGGCGGATAAGAGAAAATAAAGAAAAGAAAACAACAAAATGGAAAAAGAAGAATAAAAGAAAAGGAGAGAAAGAAAAAAAAAACGACAAAAGAAAATGAGAAAAAAGAAATGATAACAGAAAATGAAAAAAAAACAAAAAAAAGTCAAATGAAAAGAGGAATTGGGAACTACGTTTGACCTGATTCCTCAAAGAGGATACGTAGGCGCTTCACGGCTCGGTCATAGTTTTGAAAAATGAAAAAATCAAAAAATATCCCCAAGCAAGAAAACTGGGGCAGAGGTTGCGTTCGTTGTAAATAAATCTGGTTCCGAAAGTTGTAATTAATAACCCAGAATCGATGCACTTTTGAGCCTTTAATACCCTTTCTTTCTAGCCCTATCCAAAACCCACATTACGGTCCAAAGAAAGACCTTCCGATCAGTCTTCAAAAGATGTCAAGTCAGACTAATGAAGAGTCTTGCCGGTGAGCATAACATTCCGTTCCACAGCAAAAGGGACTCTAATCTCCAGCAGAAAGAGTCATACCGGCGACACTCCAAATCCCCAGCTGGAAAGTGATACAAATGAGAGAGTCTTATGGGTGAAAACCTTCACAGACACCATAAGGCGATAAAAGCTGAGAGAAAACCAAAATGAGAGAGGCTTGATAGTGAAAACCCTTCGGGCACTACAAGTCGAATAAGAGTGAGAATCAGATGGGGAATCGCCAATTGAAGATCTTGAAAGAGGATTGACGGTAAAGGATAGGCCCCATATGCATGTCATGGCCATTAGAGTCGGCATCTGCATTTGATAGGGTTTTTATTTATAGTTTCTTTTGTTAAAAGAGTCATGTTTTTTCCTTCGTCTTTTTATTCTGTTCCCTTTTATCTTTTTCCTTTCATAGAAAAATCCCCAATAGAGTCTGTCTGGTCAGAACAAGTATGAAGTGACTTCGAATAGGCCATCAGCTTTCCAAAAATGAGATCTGACTAGTACATCCAAGGGGTATAGTCAGCAGGGAACAAACGCGAGGCCAGTGTCAATACAGATATCCCCAGCAAAAGGGAATTGACAGAAGGATTGACAAGCGTTATAAACCTCAAGGCCAAGGCCCATGGACAAAGCAAGGAAAGCAGTGAGCATGATTTGGCGAAAACCATACTAGACTAAAAGGTCGGGGAAATGCCAGTTTCCGAGCTATGCCACAAAAGAAGAGGGATATCCCCATCAGAAAGGGATTGTACCCAGCAAATAAAATCGTCCCCAACAAGTTGTGCAACGCAAAGCAAGGAAGGAAAAGAGGAAAAGCCATCCCGTTGGGAGTATCACAACCAACCACCATGTTTTAAACTAACAATTTTGTTTGATTTGAAACAGGTAAAGGAAATGGCATTGATGCCAGAACTGCAGGCCACAAGGGATATTATCAAACTGGGGCAGAAAATTTTCCTTCCATTTAGAAAATTTTCTGGAAGTCAGGTACCCCCAGCTGATAACATTTTACCCAACAGTGTTATCCCTAGCAGGTAAGTAAATAATTCCTCAACAGTGTTATCCCTAGCGGTTGCGAGGGGTCCAACACAAGGTTGGAAAGTCGGTATCCTCAAGCGGTTAGACTTCAAAGGAGGAAGCTAATAATAATAATAATAATAATAATAAATAAATTAAAAAAAAAAGAATAAATAATAAAAAATGGGGAAGGTAGAAAATGAAAATTCATCCCAATCCCCAGCAAGTATTCGAGGTAAGACATCTTCAAGTCTTAAGGATATTTTGGGTTCATCCGCCCTCAAATAGGATATGTCGGGTTCATCCGCCCTCAAATAGGATCTGTTGGGTTCATCCGCCCTCGAATAGGATATGTCGGGTTAATCCGCCCTCAAATAGGATCTGTTGGGTTCATCCGCCCTCAAATAGGATCTGTCGGGTTCATCCGCCCTCAAATAGGATATGTTGGGTTCATCCGCCCTCAAATAGGATATGTTTGGGTTCATCCGCCCTCAAATAGGATATGTCGGGTTCATCCGCCCTCAAATAGGATCTGTTGGGTTCATCCGCCCTCGAATAGGATATGTCGGGTTAATCCGCCCTCAAATAGGATCTGTTGGGTTCATCCGCCCTCAAATAGGATATGTTGGGTTCATCCGCCCTCAAATAGGATATGTTGGGTTCATCCGCCCTCAAATAGGATCTGTTGGGTTCATCCGCCCTCAAATAGGATCTGTCGGGTTCATCCGCCCTCGAATAGGATATTTTGGGTTCATCCGCCCTCGAATAGGATTTTATTTTCAAAGTTATTGTTAAAGACAGGCGCCCACCTGAATAACGAGAGGAATACATTTCAGTCTTTAAATTTCTTGACAGGCGCCCACCTGAATAACGAGAGGAATACTTTTGTCTATGCATTTCATATTTTAGGCGCCCACCTGTATAATAAGGGAATACATTTTGTGTCTTTACCCATAGGATATGCATTTCCTCCTAAGTTTGTTTTAGTTTTACCCATAGGAGACGCATTTCCTCCTAAGTTTAAGTTTTACCCATAGGAGGCGCAGTTCCTCCTAAGTTTAAGTTTTACCCCCTAGGAGACGCATTTCCTCCTAAGTTCATTTTAGTTTCACCCGTAGGAGATGCATTTCCTCCTAAGTGGTTGTTAAAGAAAAAAAATAAAATCAAAAAAAAGAGGAATAAAAAGATAATAATGAAAAAAGGAAAAAAGGTAAAAGCCATCCCCATCTAAATAATCCCCAACAGTTTCGAGGGAGGACAACACAAGTAAATAATTCAAAATAAAAAAAAAAAAAAGAGAAAGCGAAGGTTTCATTAATAGGAGACGCACTTCCTAGTTTGAAATCGTTAGAGTTCACCCATAGGAGACGCATTTCCTCCTCGTTTTGTTTTAGTTTTACCCATAGGAGATGCATTTCCTCCTAAGTTTAAGTTTACCCATAGGAGATGCATTTCCTCCTAAGTTTAAGTTTACCCATAGGAGACGCATTTCCTCCTAAGTTTAAGTTTTACCCATAGGAGACGCATTTCCTCCTAAGTTTAAGTTTTAGTTTCACCCGTAGGAGACGCATTTCCTCCTAAGTGGTTGTTAAAGATAACAAACAAAAAAAAATAACAAACAAAAATAAAAGACCTAGTCTGATGAACCTTCTCCTAGGATCAAAATCTTAGTCCGATGAATTTTTCTCCTAAGATAGAGACCTAGTCTGACGAACCTTCTCCTAGGATCAAAATCTCAGTCTGATGAATCTTTCTCCTGAGATACCACAAAAATGACCTAGTCTGATGAACCTTCTTCTAGGATCAAAATCTTAGTCCGATGAATTTTTCTCCTAAGATAGAGACCTAGTCTGACGAACCTTCTCCTAGGATCAAAATCTCAGTCTGATGAATCTTTCTCCTGAGATACCACAAAAATGACCTAGTCTGACGAACCTTCTCCTAGGATCAAAATCTCAGTCTGATGAATCTTTCTCCTGAGATACCAAAAACAAAAAATGACCTAGTCTGATGAACCTTCTCCTAGGATCAAAATCTTAGTCTGACGAATTTTTCTCCTAAGATAGAGACCTAGTCTGACGAACCTTCTCCTAGGATCAAAATCTCAGTCTGATGAATCTTTCTCCTGAGATACCACAAAAATGACCTAGTCTGACGAACCTTCTCCTAGGATCAAAATCTCAGTCTGATGAATCTTTCTCCTGAGATACCAAAAACAAAAAATGACCTAGTCTGATGAACCTTCTCCTAGGATCAAAATCTTAGTCTGACGAATTTTTCTCCTAAGATAGAGACCTAGTCTGACGAACCTTATCCTAGGATCAAATCTCAGTCTGATGAATCTTTCTCCTGGGATACCAAAAAGAAAAAACCTAGTCTGATGAACCTTCTCCTAGGATCAAAATCTTAGTCCGATGAATTTTTCTCCTAAGATAGAGACCTAGTCTGACGAACCTTCTCCTAGGATCAAAATCTTAGTCTGATGAATCTTTCTCCTAAGATAACCAAAAAATAAAAGACCTAGTCTGATGAACCTTCTCCTAGGATCAAAATCTTAGTCTGACGAATTTTTCTCCTAAGATAGAGACCTAGTCTGACGAACCTTCTCCTAGGATCAAAATCTTAGTCCGATGAATCTTTCTCCTAAGATGCTAAAAAAACATTTTTGAAAAAAAAAAGAAAAAAAGAAAGAAAAAAAGAGTCATTTTCCTAAACCCAGGCGCCCACCTGTATAACGAGAGGAATACATTCCAGTTTTTATTTCAAGTGTTGAAATTGGGAGCCCGCCCATAATAACAGAGGCATACATTCAGTTCTTACTTTCAAGTGTTGAAATTGGGAGCCCGCCCATAGAACAGAGGAATACATTTCAGTCCTTACATTTCAAGCATTGAAGTTAGGCGCCCACCTGTATAACAAGGGAATACATCCTAATCTAGTATTTAGTTCACTCTCAGCACTGCATCAGTAGTATCAGTGGGCTACGATTTTGCTAACGACTCACAAACCTTCCCAGTGCAAACTGGGTTAGGAAATTTTGTTTGTTTTGTTTGTTTTGATTGTCAGGGGCCTGCCTGTAGAGCAGAAGATTGTTATATGTCAAAGATTGAAGAAGTTAGGGGCCCGCCTGTAGAACAGCGGGATCGTTCAAAGTCAAGCCGTAACCCATTGGAAGGCAGAAAGCCACAACAAAAATCCCCTGCACTCAATCCAAGATAGAAGCAATAAGAATCTCGCCCCAAGAATGCGAGTCAACAGTCTGAGAGGGTCAACAAAAGCTAGTCACAAAAACAAAAAGAAAAAAAAAAGAAGAAAAGAAAAAAGAGAAAAATGAATGAATCCGAAGCACGGATGTGGAGAACAAATGTGATCTGCTCAAGAACTAGCGCCTACAACTAGCAAGTATCAAGGTTCAAATCCAAAGTCTGTATGAAGCACCATTCAAGACTCAAGACCAAGTTTCAGAAGACTTAAGAGATAGGAATCCTTGTAACTAGTAGCTGATAGGCTTAGTTAGTCTTTTTCAGTTTTCAGTTTTGTTGTAACGACAGGACCGCGGACCGGAACCTCAATGGAACGGCACCTCGATCGGCTCTTCACCTCGGTACACTTCACTATCTCTCTCATCCTGAACTACACGTGGCCTGATTCCTGTATAACCAAGGATATGTAGGCGGCTCAGATACCAGGGCTCGGTCACATTCCCTCCCTTTCCTTAAGTGTAGTCCGTCCAAGTAATGGTCGGGTCAAAAACACGGCTAGTCGTTCTTTGTCGGAAAACTCTTCGTGTTTCCAGTCAAAGAGGGGCAGCTGTAAGCACGTGATTTTTGACCCTCCCCGAGAATTTTCACATTTTTAGCGTGAATATGTGAAATTGGGTCCAATACAGTCATTTTAACTATTTTTACTTTATTTCGGCGCAAAAAGAAAATTTCAAAAAATATATATAAATTTTAGTTTATGTATCTCTCATAAACTTGAAAAATACAAAAATTGTACTTTATTTTGGTACTTTATATAAATTCGAAAATTACAAAAAATATAGTTCTATTAATGTTTGCAGTCATTATAATTTTGAAAAAATACAAAAATATTACGTCATATTTTTGTCTTTATTAAAGAACGAAAATTACAAAAAATAGTTTTATTAATATTTTTGTAGCTATTTTAAATCTTGAAAAATATTTAAAAGGATATAGTTTTGTTTAAATACTAGTCTTATTTTTGGTAGCTATTTTGCTTACATAGGACTAATTAAGCAACGTGTTCCTATTTCTCGGGTCCGGGCAAAAGAATAATATTCGGGTTCAAACTACCCGGTTGTAGGCCTAATTTTCGGACCTAGCCCATAATAAACAGTGTCCAGGACACATGGGGAACCCCACCACGCGTGGGGGACATATGCCTCGAACCCCACCACGCGTGGGGCTCATTTTTCATGGGCATTGTGTTACAAAACACGGGAAAGCCAACAGGAAAGGGGAATTTTGGGAAAACATATACTACTGTTCACGCTTCTTCTTCAAACGAAGAAGAAGCAAAAACCCTACTGTGAAAGAGGGAGGACCCCGTCACCCTCCCACTCCCCCGACGCTAAACCACCCAACCAACTCCTCCAGCACTCCCGTCCAAACACCATCGCCCAAACACCTACCAAAACCCACGTCCAAACAGCTTTCCCCCAGCACCGGACCAACACCCCTACTGCCCGTTACCATACTCCATTATCATCCTCGCATCACCATCGCGTCCAAAACACCAGGCACCACCAAACCAGCCTCCCCAGCGTCATCCAACCACCCCCCGTCGTCAACTGCCCAAACGACCTCTCCAAACGCAGCAACAACCAGCTCCTCGACACCACACGAACGACCCTCCATAGCTGCTCCTTTCCTCATCTCCAACGACCCCTTATGTTGTAGCTTCACGCAACAGTTGCTGCGTCGAAATACAGCAGTTGTTGCTGCGTCGCCGCATTGCTAAGTAGCTCAGTCTTTGCTTCAGTCCGGTGAGGTTGTTTTGTTCGTCGAGGTCCGGCGCGTCGAGTTTGTTCGGTGAGGTCGACATTGAGGTTTGGTCCATGGCTCTATGCGTTTTTGTTTATTCAGGTTAGTAGTCCCAAGATTAGTATTGTTATTATTTACGTTCAATGTGTTATGTTATTATTGTCTTAGTTTATTTGGACAAAATTAGTATTAGTACCTGTTGTTGCTACGCCCGAAACACTCATTCGCTTAACTTCTTTTAGCAAATCTTGACAAGTTATGAGATTGTAGTTGTGAAGAAGCCGTAAGGTTTAGCATTGTTAAAGGCGTTAAAATGGCATCCTTTAAAAATAAATAAATAATTATAAAAAAAAATAATAATAATAAATAATAAAAAAAAGGAGACGAGCTTTGCTAAATAAAAAGGGACAAATTGCGGGGCCCTCACAAAATATATGTCTTAAATACTTAGATTCTGGGACGGGCCGTTTAGCAAATTTCACGGCCCTACCCAAAAAATAATAATGCGCTAGTTGCTTTAGGCGCGCCTTTAATAATGTTATCTCCCTAAACTCGGGTGCACATTTATGTGACCCAAATCCAAATCTCAACGGAGTCGAAATATGTCTTTAGTTACGGGCGCATTGATTGTGGCGTGGCCCGAGATGCATTTCCATGACGTTGCAAATTCCTTTTAATAATAAATGAGACGAACCTCGACAAACAAAAAATGTAGAAGCTGCGGGGCCCTCTAAATGCATATATATTAAAAATACTTAGAATTCGGGACATGCCGTTTAGCAAATTTTACGGCCTTCCCCAAAACAACCATACGTTAGTTGCTTTAGGCGCGTCTTAAATAATCTATTTTTCTTAATTCGGGTGCACATTTATGTGACCCAAATCCAAATCTCAACCGAGTCGAGATATATCAATAACCACGGATGCATTGATGTAACGGGGTTCGAGGTATATTTTCACGACGTTGCAATTCTCGTAAATAATAATTAATAAAGCGGTTAAAAGATAAAATTCGCACATGGTTCATAATTGTATAAAAAATCAGATAAATAAGCCGAATATAACAGTTGAGCGACCGTGCTAGAACCACGGAACTCGGGAATGCCTAACACCTTCTCCCGGGTTAACAGAATTCCTTATCCGGATTTTTGGTACGCAGACTATAATATAGAGTCATTATTTTCCTCGATTCGGGATTAAAATTGGTGACTTGGGACACCCTAAATCTCCCAAGTGGCGACTCTGAAATAATTAAATCAATCCCGTTTCGATTGTCCTTTAATTGGAAAAAACTCCCTTGCACCCCCGCGGGTGCGTAAAAAGGAGGTGTGACAGACCTTACTAAAGGCATAAACCCGATATCAAAGTTTCGTCTATATATCGAACTTGTAAGACCCCTAAAAAGGCAGACCCTCGATACAGATGCCGAAACTACTTCACTCAGGACTTAAAGGCTCCGGCCAAACACAAATGACTCTAGTCACAAGGCTGTACCAGCCAAACTAACATGACTGGGGGACGCCCGACTGTCGCTATAAATCATAGGCCTTCAATTACTTCGAATATACATCAGAAAGAATCGGTTAAACAGGCTACCCTAGACATAGGCAAAAGAGCTTCGACCACATCAGCTCCTAAACAACTGGCTTCGAGATACTCAGCCTCCGAGCCAAACCTCCCGAGGTGCTCGATCATTGCCATATAATGACTCACAATTGAGGTTTTTTATCAAGCCATCAAAGAGTCAGGCAAACATTATTTCAAAAAGTCCTTAACGAGGGAAAATTAAAGCCTATATTAGAGGTCGATCGACCCAAGGTGTAAGAGTCATTGTCGCCAGCCCACACAAAAGGTCGTATAGACCCAAGGCGTAAGAGCCATTATTGCCAGCCCACACAAAAGGTCGCATTGACCTAATGTGTAAGAGCCTAAGGGCCATCTTGCTATTCAAAAACTTGAGGATCGAATGAGCTCAAGTCGTAACTTGATTCGGAGACTGAACCCAAAACAGTTAACTGAATATGCCCAAGAGCAAATGCGTAAGAGCCACTATCGCCAGCACTAAAATTAAAGGTCGCACTGACTAAACACGTAAGAGCTAATGTCGCCAGCACTAAAATTAAAGGTCGCACCGACCAAACGCGTAAGAGCCACTGCCGCTAGTGCTAAAATCATGGGTCATAGTGGCCCAACGTATAAAAGACAGGTCTAACTCGAGAACACTCGGGGACCGACTTTCAACCATCACGGGCCGCTCAATAATAGCTAAAACCCGAGGGCATAACCCAAGGTTTAAGATCTCTAATCAATTGGCAAAAGTATCGCTTATTATTCTCAAAAGGCAGAGGGGAAAAGAAATGATAAAAAGCGAAAATCCTATTACACATATGGCTCGCAGAGGTACGTTTACAAGGCTTTTGAAAAATCCTTACAAAAAAGGGGCCAAACAGAACCCCGATCCATCGTCGAGCCTGCATCTTCGACAACTCCGCTAGAGGTTGTTCCCCAACGATTTCGGTTGCAGCCCCAGGACCTTTGATAGACTTTGCCTTCGGAGAATCCTACTTCCATTATCACCATCTTCTAAACCACAACCCGGCACATCTCCAAAAGCAAACAGGGCAGCAACTCTCTCCTCTAGGGTCTTCACCCTCTTGGGCCCGACAGACAACTTGATATCCCTTGCATGTATGTCCTCTAGAGTTCGCCTCTAAGATTCTAACCGAGCATGCTCTACGGCTCGAGTCAATTTCAGTTCGACCTCCTCAAGAACTCTCCCGGTGTGAGCATTTATTACAATGGCACCCTCTTTGTACGCAGATATAAGTGTCTCTACTTCGGTTTTGATCCCGGATAATGTAACTACTAGCTCAAAGTGGAGACCTCTATATTTGTCACTGTCCGCCCTTGCGTCTTGAAGCTAACGACCGACTGAGGCCATCTTTTCCTAAAGAGTATCCCTCTCAGAAGTTATCTCTCTCACATGTTGTTTGAGCTCGAGGACTTCAGAATCTTTGGCTCGGAGCCTCTCCCTCAATAGGGAACCTTCCTTCTCAAACTACATGGATCAAATCCAGGACATTAAAACATTGGGATCCGGCAAACATTCAGATGATAGCAAAACGAAAAATATGTAACCTATTCAATAAGATGAGCCTTCTTATTCTTATGATAGGTCACCTAAGCCTGAAACCGGGCAAAAGTCTAATTATAAAGCGCCTTGGCCTGAAGCCATGAAAAAGATAAGTTAGAAAGACAAAGATCATAGAGACAAATATCAGAATAGAAGATAGGATTTACAAAAGCTACCTGCTCTCAAAGCCTGGTCATCTTGCCTAAGACAAGTGAAGCATCGAGCCCAAGAATTCCCTCGGGAGAGCTGAAGGCCTTTCGAGCGCCTCTATGTCTCCGATATGCATTCCCGCATCGGAATATTCTTTATTTTGGTACATTTTTCATTCCCTTAGGGGATAAGGTCATTCACTGAGGGGAATCACTTATGACAACGGCACTAACAGAGTCAATCAAGGCCATCTCTTGTCCATGGAGGGCTCCGGAACTAGGCTCCTCTGAACCGCCTACCAAATGCATTCCACCTTGAGGGGTATTTTGGCCATCGGCCGGCTCGGGGACATAGCCCGATACCCCCTCAATGGCCTCCTCATTCCAAAGTTGGACTACGACGACTTCAAGCTCCGACTCAAAAGCCGCCATCTCTACGTCCTGAGGATCGGTCAGGTTTTCCCCTCCCTCGGGCGTTATCAAGAAATTAAGTTCCCTCCCGCCTTCAACTCAGGGACTTCCAGTTGTTCCCAGAGTTGGGGCTACCGAGTCGGCCTTAGTTTCTTCCAACTTGATCTTTTTGGATTGTGAAGGTTCATTTGACGACTCCATTTGCCTTTTCTTCCCTTCATCGGGTCCCAAAGTGCTCTCTTTACTAAGTAATGTTCCCTTCATCAAGGGAATCTCCCCCAGACCTGCAAGAATGAAGGAGGTAAGCATAGGGAATAAGAGCACTATCAATAGCGGTTCAGGTTAAAAGGTACGACTACAACAAGGGCGAAAGCTCACCATGATCCTTAGCTTCACATCGGGTTTGAGACAGGTCATGCCACACTCGCTCGGCATATGGGCAAATCAAGTCCAGCCGATCGACCCAACCCAGGAGGTCCATGACCGCACCAGGATAAATTGCCACGGCTGCACCAGCGGAAAAAATTAAGTGCATGGAAAGGTGTACCTAAAAAGATGTAAGGAAATGCTAGATAGTGCATCTACTTACGTTCTATATTCCACCTTTCGGGGAATAGCATCCTTTCCATCGGGATCAGGTCCGAAGTCCTTACTCGGATAAAGAGGCTCATCTATCCTTCGTTCCCAACTTCTTCGATACAAGCAAAGAGGGCCCTCGAAACTCGGCAGTGGAGTTTAATCAGACCCCCGCAGAAGAAACGGGGGCTATACATTCTGATCAGGTGATCGAGGGTGAAAGGCATCTCCTCAATCATGCTCACATAGTACCTGATCATGTAGATAGTGCACCAGAATGAAGGGTGAATTTGGCTGAGGGTCACTTGGTACCGTTGGCAGAAGTCGAGAATCATGGGTTCTATCAGAGGCAAGGATGCCCCACCGGCCCAAGGGTAAATGGAAAAGTATAAACACTAAGAAAACCGGCTTTGTATGTCGTCACACCCTCTTCCTGAGTAGGGATCTCCACAAGCACCGCGTCCCCCTAGCGGCAATCAGTCCTCACCCTTTCGACATATGATACCGAGCTAATATACTAAGATATGGGCTCGCGATGCCCAGGCTTCGTAGAAGGCCTCTCGACCTTGAAATCGAAAGTCGTTGCAAAAAATTCTGGAACACATTCCCATCATGAGGAGGCATTGCCATTTTGCCTTTAGATGGAAGCGAAGAGGAGGAGGTCACGCTCTCCTGAGAAGCAGAGGCGGAGGTTTCGCCATTCCTAAAAAGATTCCGGAAGAGAAAGGGAAGTTGCATTTCTGAGAAAGAACAAAAGTAAAGGTAGAAGGAACTTTTTTTTGAGGGCTTGGTGGTGTAGTAAGTTGTAAAGTACAAGAAGAAAAGTATTTATAGAGGCCCCGCACACACGCTGAAGGACGCCAAGGGATAGCCAACCACCTTAATCAATGTGAAGGCTTTCAGGGGCTGTGTGTATGTCGTCTTTTGGCACTTTATGACTGCCGTCATTACGGAAGTACTAGAGGGGCGTGAATTCAAAATCATTTCTTATCATTTTCACTCTAAGAAATGTGGGGACTATCTATACGGTAAAATCGGAGGGTCCAATTTTATCGGATGTTATGACGCCTCATAAATATATTTCATAAGGTTCGAGACTAGGGTCGAGGTTCACTCTCGAGGGCTATTGACGCTCGACCTCAGGGCGAAGCAGACCAATGGCTATGATGGAAAAGTGGGGAGTTTCCAAGGCGCACAACTAGGGTTGATAAAGTCTAGTGAGCTAAGTTCAGACCCGAATCATGGTGTCAACTAGCCATCCCATCTTCATATCTTTGTAATAAATGCACTTGTACTATGTTGGAATTCCCCCTCTTATATAAAGGGGACCCTTGCCATTTTGTAGACATCTGTTGCTCCATACAAAATATAAGGACATTATCTTGGTCTCGTTATCTCATTTATCGCTCATATTTATTGTATTCTATTTATTGTTCATCATTTATTTCTTATTACTGGCCATAAAGAGCCACCTTTGATTTATTTATAACAGTTAGTCTCCATCGACTGCCTTCGATAGCTACCAGCAGAGCTTCAGACTCGACCCCTAGGCCCTCGAATAGGCAAGCTCGAGGCTCCGATTGGCAGCGATTCGGTTTGATTAACATCTCATTTTTAAGCTCTTATCTCGTTTCTTTGCCTTTCTCATAGTATCAACTACCTAACAACTAGCATAAAAATAGATCACATATTTTTAGAACTACTAAATCAAATTTAATTGTTATTACCATTTTCACGATAAACACATAGGTTGGTCTAGAACATCCCAAATAGAGGTCCTAATACCTCCAGGTCCATAGGTAATAGACAGGTAGTGCACGCATAAGGAACAAGCTAGAAACTACTAGAACACTTAAGCAACAACTTAAAGATAGTAATCGGGTAGTAAGGAGATGATAGCTCATGCGCTAATTCTATGAGTAACACCCCGACTTGAGGGGGTTACAAAGTATTGCACAGAATGATCCTATAGGCTAAAAAAATATAGGACCCCCCCCCCCCCATACTCCTGTTTAAAATAAATTGAATTTTGTATTTGTCCAAATTGTTTTATCCCCTTTTTAGACTAATTCGCCTAATTTAAGTTCGGTCGGGACCCACCGTTATAGACCTCTAGGGGTTCCTAACACCTTCCCCTCAAGGTAATTGCGAGCCCTTACCCGATCTCTAGAGATCTGAACTTGTACAACATGAGTTATCTGCTCTAGGTGCCCTAACGCACCTTAATCCGTTAGGTGGTGACTCTTTCAATTCCAATTCCCTACCCTATCAGAAAAGAGTTGTCCCAGAAATGTTGAAACCCTATTTCGCGAGAAAAAGGGGCACGACACTAGAGTCACGGTAGAGGCTGAGGTGTTCCCCGTATTACAGCCAAAGCAACACCTGCTGAGCCACCAGTCGCTCCAGCTAAGGAGAAGGTACCAAATGTTATGGAGCAGGCGGGGCAAGCTCAGGCACCAGCATTGCCCATCGTTATTCCTGGCCTTTAGAAGTGCACAATCCTATATCAGGCGATTTCAGTTCCAACTATACCATCCACTTCACAGGCTGGGGGAGGTGCCCAGACTCCCGTCGCCCATACTCCATAGAAGTTAGCTCAAGGACTCCATACACTAGGGATACTACCAGCCCAGTCGGTTGTTGCTGCTCAGGACAAGGTTGGCCCACCTATAAGTGATGAGGAGCAGAAAAGACTGGACCCGTTTGGGAGGCTTAAGCCTCAAGAGTTCAATGGGGAGGAGTCAAAGGATGCTCAGGATTTTCTAGACAGATGTTAGTGGATTCTTCGCACAGTGGGTATTTTGGAGACTAATAGAGTTGCATTTACCAGTTTTTGGCTAACTAGGGCAGCCTACAGATGGTGGATCTATGAGTTGAGCATGCTAGTTGGCACATAACTACTTACATGGCATGAGTTCTTAGTTCTCTTCTTAGAGAAGTTTGTTCCACAGACTCGCAGTGATGAGCTGCGTAGAAATTTTGACCAGTTGCGCCAGAGAGATATGACTGTGACTTAGTATAAGATAAGATTTGCAGATTTGGCTAGTCATGCAATATGGTTGGTTCCCACTGAGAGAGAGTGAGAGGATCAGGAGGTTCATTGAGGGTCTCAACTGTGGTCTACACTACAGTTTGGCTCTAGATACTGAGACAAATGCTAGGTTTGGACAGGTGGTCAAGATTGCTAGGCGCTTGGACCTGGTTCGCAGGCTTGAGCATGAGGAGTGGGAGGGAAAGAGGCCCCGTGGTTCAGGTGGTTTCAATGGTACCTCATCTGGAGGTCAGTCACACCACAACAAAGGTCGTCCTTACATGCCCGCTTAGATGGTTCGTCCGGTTCATCATGGTGCATCAGTTAGCCATAGTTCATAGTTTACTTCTCCGGGTCAGTCATCTTTTAGTGCACTTCTAGCTCAAAGATCGTACTATGCTCTATCGGTTCAGGGTTCATCAGTACCAGGTTCTTCCAGTGGCTATTCTTGTTCCCGAGGTCCAATGCAGGCCCCATGGTCATTTTTGACTCGTGGTTGTTACGATTGGGGAGACTTGGGTCATGTGAGGAAGTATTGCCCTTGTCATTACAGAGGTCCAGTACAGTAGGGAGGCTAGTATGACCCCTGTGCCAGTTGCTACACCACCTGCTCAACCAGCTCGGGGTGGAGGTTATAGAAGTCGAGGTCACCTTGGAAGGGTCAGACAGGTGGTGGTCAGGCTCGATTTATGCTTTTCCTGCCAGGACAGAGGCAGTTGTTTTAGATGCAGTGATCACAAGTATTGTTTTAGTTTGCCATAGGGATGCTTCAGTATTATTTGATCCTGGTTCCACTTATTCATATGCATCATCATACTTTGCCCGTTATTTGGATATGCCTTGTGGTTCCTTAGTTACACCTATTCATATATCTATACCAGTAGGTGATTCTATTGTTGTGGACCATATATATCAGTCATGTGTGGTGTCTATTGGGGGATTAGAGACGAAATTTGATCTTTTACTGCTTAGCATGGTTGATTTTGACGTGATTTTAGGAATAGATTGGTTGTCACCATGTCACGCTATTTTGGATTATCACGCTAAGATCGTAATATTGGCGATGCCAAGGTTGCCTAGGGTTGAGTGGAGAGGTTCCATGGATTATGCTCCCATTAGAGTGATTTCATATTTAAAGGCTCAGCAAATGGTTGAGAAGGTATGTCTAGCATATTTGTTCTTCCTGATGGATATTAGTGCTGATATTTCTACCACTTAGTCCATTCCGGTAGTGAGAGACTATCCAAATGTGTTTTTTGTAAACCTGTTGGATATGCCACCAGACAAGGACATTGATTTTGGTATTGATCTAGTGTCGGCCACTCATCCTATCTCCATTTTGTCGTATCATATGGCATGAACGGAGTTGAACGAGTTAAAGGAACAGCTTCAAGAGTTGCTTGATAAGGGTTTCATCTGGCCTAGTATGTCATCTCGGGGTTGCGCCGGTTCTATTTGTGAAGAAGAATGATGGTACTACGCGGATGTGTATTGATTATCGGTAAGTGAACAAAATTACAGTCAAGAATAAGTACCCTTTTCCGTGCATTAATGACTTATTTGACCAGCTCCATGGTGCTAGAGAGTTCTCGAAGATCGATTTGAGGTCAGGGTATCATCAATTGAAGATTCGGGATTCTGATATTTTGAAGACAACATTCAGGACCTATTATGGGCACTATGAGTTTCTTGTGATGTCTTTTGGGTTGACTAATGCCCCAGCAGCCTTTATACATTTGATGAATAGTGTATTCCAGTCATATCTTGATTTGTTCGTCATCGTGTTCAATGAAGACATCTTGGTGTACTCTGGCAACTGAGAGGATCATGAGCAGCATCTGAGGGTTGTATTCCAAACTTTGAGAGAGAAGAAGTTGTATGCTAAATTCTCTAAGTGTGAAATTTGGCTTGATTCTGTAGCGTTCTTGGGCCACGTGGTGCCGATCAAGGTAGATACGAAGAAGATTGAAGCAGTTTAGAGTTTTCCTAGACCGTCATCAGCTATAGAGTTTCAGAGTTTATTGGGTTTGGCCGGATATTATTGCCATTTTGTGGAGGGTTTCTCGTCCATTGTTGATCCTTTGACTAGATTGACCCAGAAAGGTGCCCCAGTCAGGTGATCTGATATGTGTGAAGAGAGCTTTTAGAAGCTCAAAACTGCCTTGACCATAGCTCCAGTTCTAGTTTTTCCATTAGGATCAGGTTCATATATAGTTTATTGCGATGCTTCACGGATTGGCATCGGGTGTATCTTGATGTAGGGGGTAGGGTGATTGATTCTGCTTCGTGTCATTTGAAACACAATAAGAAGAACTACCATTTTCATAATTTAAAGTTGGCAGTCATTATTCATGCATTGAAGATTTGGAGGCACTATCTCTACGGTGTGTTGTGAGGTATTCACAAATCATCTGAGTGTTCAACACTTGTTTAAGCAAAATGATCTTAAGTTGAGGCAGCAAAGGTGGTTAGAGTTGTTAAAAGACTATGATATCACCATTTTGTATCATCCCGGGAAGGCCAATGTGGTGGCCGATGCCTTGAGTAGAAATGTTGTGAGTAAGGGTAGCCTTGCATATATTCCAGTTGGTGAGAACCGCTAGCATTGGATGTTCATTCTTTGGCCAATCAGTTCGCGAGGTTAGATGTTTCAAAGCCTAGCCGAGTTCTTTCTTGCATGGTTTCTCAGTCTTCTTTGTATGAGCGCATCAGAATGCGACAGTATACGACCCCCATTTGTTTGTCCTTAAGGACAAGGTGTAGCACGGTGATGCCAAAGAAGTTTCTATTGGAGATGATGGGGTGTTATGGATGCAGGGTCGGATTTGTATGCCCAATGTGGATGGGTTGCGTGAGTTTATTCTTGAAGAGGCCCACAGTTCGCAATATTCCATTCATTTGGGTGCTGCTAAGATATATCAGGTTTGAGGCAACACTACTGGTGGAGAAGAATGAAGAAAGATATAGTGGTGTTTGTGGCTCAGAGTTTGAACAGCGAGTAGGTGAAGTACGAGCATTAGAGGTTGGTGGTTTGCTTCAGAGACTTGAGATTCCCGAGTGGAAGTGGGAGTGTATTACCATGGATTTGAATGTTCGGCCCCCACGGACTTTGAAGAAATTCGACGCAGTGTGGGTTATTGTGGATAAACTAACCAAGTCTACACATTTCATTCCGATTGTGACTACCTATTCTTCAGAGCATCTAGCTCAGATCTATATCTGTTAGATTGTCCTTCTTTATGATATGCCGGTGTCTATTATCTCTGATTGAAGCACATAGTTCACATTGCAGTTTTGGAGAGCAATGTAGTGAGAGTTAGGTACACGAGTTGAGTTGAGTACTGCATTCCAACCCCAGACAGATGGGCAATCCAAGCGCACCATTCAGATCTTGGAGGATATGCTACAACATGTATTATGGATTTCGGGGGTTCATGGGATCAGTTCTTACCGCTTGCAGAGTTTGCCTACAACAACAGCTACCAATCAAGTATTCAGATGGCTCCTTGTGAGGCCTTATATGGGAAGCGGCGTCATTCTCCAATTGGTTGGTTTGATCCAGGAGAGGCTAGATTGTTTGGTACTGAATTGGTTCAGGATGCCTTGGAGAAAGTCAAGTTGATTCATGATCATCTTCGTGCAACAAAGTCCAAATAGAAGAGTTATGATGATAATAAGGTTCATGATATTTCATATATAGTGGATGAGAAGGTGTTACTCAGAGTTTTGCCCATGAAAGGTGTGATGAGGTTCGGAAAGAAGGGCAAGTTGAGCCCTCGATATATTGGTCCTTTTGAGATGCTTGAGAGGATTTGAGAGGTGGCCTACAAACTTGCATTTCCTCCTAGACTATTGGGTGATCACCCAATGTTTCATGTTTCTAGCTCTGGAAGTATTATGGTGATCTGCCACATGTTTAGAACTTCAGCACGGTTCAGTTAGATGGAGATTTGACTTATGATGTGGAGTTGGTGGCCATTTTGGACTAGCAGGTTTGAAAGTAGAGATCGAAGAATATAGCATCAGCGAAAGTTCGTTGGAGACATCAGTCGATTAAGGATGCTACCTGGGAGGACGAGCGGGAGATGCGGAGTAGTTGCCATACCTATTTGAGACTTCAAGTATGATTCTAGACACGTTCGAGGACGAACGTTTGTTTAAGAGGGGGAGAATATAACGATCAGGCCGATCGTTTTGTGTTAGTAGTCTCGTTACCCTATTTTTTGCTCCTTCTATGCTTATTTTTGGCTATGTGACTTGCCGTGTGGTTGGATTTTTTAGGGCGGTTTCAGAGTGAATTGAAAAACTTAGTCCCAAGGTTGGAAGCTTAAGTTGAAAGAGTTGACTGGAGTTAACTTTTGTATAAACAACTCAAGAGTGGAGTTTTGATGGTTCCAATAGCTTCATATGTTGATTTTGGACTTAAGCGTATGTTCGGATATTGATTTAGAGGTGTGTAGGTTTGTTTGAGGCTTTTTGGTAAAAGTTGGAAAGTTGAAGGCTTGGAAGGTTGAGAGGTTTGACCGAGAGTTGACTTTGTTGATACCGGGTTCGAATTTTAGTTTCGGAGTTGGAATAGTTCGTTGTGTCATTTGGGACTAGAGTGCAAAATTTGAGGTCATTCGGAGTTGATTTAATATGGTTTAGCATTAGTTTTAGAAGTTGGAAGTTCATTAGTTTTATTAGGCTTGAATTGGGGCATGATTCGTGATTTTAGTGTTTTATGTAATTTGAGGCTTCAACTAAGTTCGTATTGTAGATTTGTTGATATGATTGGTTGAGGCCTCGGGGGCCTCGGGTGTGTTACAGATGATTTTCGGACCTTTTTCTTCATGTTTGGTTAGCTGATCTGGTGTCTGGTGTGTGCTTCTTCGCGTTCGCGACAATGGGCTCGCATTCCCAAAGGCTTATGGGTCAGCAGGTGGAATTCTCTTTGCGTTCGCGATAAGGGGAATGCGTTCACAAAGCTTTTGAGGTCAGTACCCTTCGCGAACACGAGAGGGAGGACGCGTTCACGTAGAAGGGAGGTCGGCTGAAGGGCACTAGGGATTAAGCTTTGTGTTTGCAAGGGAGGTCTCGTGTTCGCGTAGGTATGGACTCGTTGGTCATCGCGTTCGCGACTGGGTTTTTGCGTTCGTATAGGAGGGTTTTGGCTGAAGCCGAAGTTGTACTTCGCGAACGTGAGGCTTCTTCCGCATTCACGAAGGGTAAGCACCTGGGCAGAATGTTAAAAAGCCATTTCGAGGGTTAGAGTTATTATATTATATCATATTTTGAGTTTTAGAGCTCGGCTTTGGGCAATATTTGAGGGGATTTTCACGTATTAGATCGGGGTAAGTGGTTTTTACTCGGATTTGTTTATTATCATGATTCCATTCTTGTTTTTATCATTTATTTGGTAATTTGGAGTAGAGAAATTAGGGATTTTGTAGAAACTTATCAAAAATTAAAAATGGAGATTTGAAGGCTGATTTGTGCCAAGAATTGGATGATTTTGGCATGGCTAGACTCGTAGTCAAATGGGTGCTCAAAATTTGTGAATATTGTTGGTTTTCTGAGGTGCGGGCCCGAGGTTGACTTTTTGATTTTGATAAAGATCGAAACTTTATTGACTGAAGTTGTTTCCTACGGCATAATTTGTTTATATTGAGTTGTTTGTGACTAGATTCGAGTCGTTTGGAGGTCGATACACGTGGGAAGGCTTGTTGGAGTATTGATTTTCACATTTTGAGGTAATTAGCACATTTAAACTTGGATTTGAGGGTATTTAACACTGAGAACTATGTTATATGAAAGATATTGGAAGAACGTACGTGCTAGGTGACGGGCGTGTGTGCATCCACTGGTGTGTTCATGGTATGGGAAGGCCTTTAGGCTATTACCAGGCTTGTTTTGCTATATCTTGTTATTCCCACGTTTTCCCCTACTTGTTAATCGTTCGAGCTATGATTCATGTTAAACATCATGTCTAGGTTGAGTGTTATTTGTTTGAGACTTGATAGGGATATTTTTGCTATCTCAAAGCTATATGTTTTATTTGTACACATGTTCTCCGTCATGATGCTATATTCGCGTATGATGTCTTTGTCTTCGTTCTTCTTATTTTATTCCTCCCATAATATCGATCCCTCTTATGTGTAACACTGTTAAACTGAGCATTTTGAGAGGTGTTTATCTGAGACATGAATGGTCAATGAATGAGTTTGGGCCATAGAGCCGGTTTGGTACTGATTTTGAGGTGACGCGTACTTTAGGCCCATATTACGCAAAGTGTTACTGGTTTGGGGCAACGCGTGCACCAAGCCCCACTATTGTGCTAAATGATTATGATTAGAGCTTGGACAGGATCCGCCCCTCCGGAGTCTGACATACCAGCAATGGGCGTAGGCACAGTATTTTATATTCGTGCTTGGTGATCGGCAGTTATGCCAGGCACCCGTAGAGTGCTAAAGTATAAATATTTTTATGGACCACTGCGATACAGTTCATTGACATGTATACTTGACATGTAGGCATAGAGATGTACTTTCCTCATGTTAATTGATAATTGACATGCTTTATTTGTGTTGAGCTTTAACTGTATGCTTGAAAGCATGTCTAAATTTCAAAAATGTGAACAAAAGCTAAACAAGATATCACTGAGTTGCTGTTTTTATTGTTTATCCTTTATATTTTGAACTGTTACCAGTTATTGGTATTGGCATTTGACTATTCTCCGTGTAATGCGTCTACGCGCCCGTAAGACCATCGGAAGTACTTGTCTCGGTACATGCACAATCAGTGCAAAAGTGTAGTATAAATATATAAATCAACGTGTACCTAGTAAGTATCTAGTCTAACCTCGATGAAGTAGTGACGAGGGATCGACTAACACTTACTAGTTGTCAAAATAATAAAATACATAAAGTTGACAGATATGAAACACAATAATTAACAACAAAACATATAAGCTTTAATAATAAATTTCCAAACATGTATTGTTACAAAATCACTAAAACACCATAACCGGCCTCGAAGGCATAAAACCAACTGATATCGAGGCGAATGGACCGATCCCATAGGAATAACTCATAATACTGCTGAGGCGAACGACCCGATCCCATAAGAATAATTTACAGCACTACTGAGGCGAGCGGCCTGATACCATAAGAATATTTTATAATCCTACCGAGGCAAATGGCTTGATCCCATAAGAATAGATAAACACTCTCACTTACGAAAATACATGCGAGTCGAGAAGACATGGAACTGCCATTCTAAATATATTTCACAATTTTCAAAGTAAGAGACTCGATCAGTAAATTTATCCTAGTCTCAATCTCATTCATGAACTTTAAATAATTAAACAAACAAGATTAATTCAAATAGTTCATCTAAAGCATGATGTTAATCTAAGTCTGCCCGGACATGAACATAAATCAAGTTACGTAAGGATTCTCGTCACCTCGTGCGTACGTAGCACCCACAACAAGTAGCACATATCAATTAAAGCACCTACGGGAATAATTCCCTCTTACAAGATTAGGCAAGAGACTAACCTCGCTTCGAAGCTCACTATTCGGCTCTTAAACCTCACTAGTAGCCTCCAATTGACGCCGCGCAATTCAAACTAGTCGAAGATAATATAAACTAATCAATATATGTCCAAACGTTCATAATTTAACTATTAGAGTAATTTTCCAACCCAATTCGGAAAGTCCATAAAAGTCATCCCCGGGCCCACGTACCCGAATTCTGGAAATATTCTACGATAGTTGTTATCCATGACCTTACTAACTCAAATATATAATTTATTCCCAATGTTACAATCAATTTCGTGGTCAAATTCTATTTTTACTAAACCCGAGGTTTCCAATAAAATTTCATAATTGTACTAATTTCCATGTTAAAATCTATCCATAATTTATGTATTATACTCATAGTTGGTAGAAATTACTTACCTGGTGATGTTGATTAAAATCACCCACAAAATAGCTCTCAATTTTGTCCAAACCGAACTAAAATGTGAGAGAAATGGGCTAAGTCCCGAAATAAAAATTAATCGGCCAGGCCTTTCCTCTAACTTTGCTTCGGGTGGTCCGAAACTCACCTGAGCCACCGAGGACCTCGTCCAAATGTACCAACAACTCCATAAATATATTACGGACCTACTCAATGTCTTGGAACACATAAAATAATATCAGAACCAAGAATCGCACCTCAAAACCAAATTAATCAACTTCTAAATTTCAAACGTATTTCAACCAACTCCGAACCGTACTTAGACAACTCAGAATGACGCTAAATTTTGCGCACAAGTCAAAATCACAATACGAACCTATTCCAAATCTTAGAATTCCAACGGACATCGATAGCACCAAAGTGTACTTCAAATCAAACTTAGAAAACTCTAAAACCTTCAAGATACCAACTTTCAAATAAGCGCCAAAATGCCCTCGGTCCACCCGAAACTCGATCTGAACGTATGCCCAAGTCCAAAATCATGATACGAACCTATTGGAACCTTCAAATCTCGATTCTGAGATCATTTTCTTAAAGTGTTGACTCAAGTTAAACTTGGCCACCTTAGGGCACTATCATGGAACTAAGTGTTTCGAATTCAACCAGAACCCTTCCAAAATAAAATCTACCATCCTGCAAGTCATAAAGCAGTAAAGCACATACAAAAAGTCTTAAATAAGTAAATGGGAATCTAAAAAGTAAAATAATCGTTCGGATCGTTACAGTTATCCTTTTTGGTCTCCATATAGACCCGCACACCTATATTATTGTCAATTTCCATTGGAAGACACCTTTCGTTGACTCTGTATTTGATTTTAATGATTTTAACAGATGTATCTATTGCTAGATGTTCTGTAATTGTTGAATTCAATGCACTGTAACTTAAATCTACATTGATTACAATTCCACCGACATCGAAAATCAATGTATCTTCCAAAACTATCCCAGCGACTACTGTGTTGAAGCATTATCACAAGTGTTGCCATTGAAATTCACTTGTTGAAGCAATTTCAAACTTGAAAAAAAAATCGTCAAATTGTATAGAAATCTGTTATACCTTCGAGCTGATTAATTACGGTTCACATTCATCTGCAACTGGTGTTTCTCTATAAGAATTTTGTTATGAATTTGTTGAGTGTTACTGTAAAAGCAGAGAAAATATTCTGTAGAGATGGATACTGCAGAAAATTCAGTGTCATATGTATCTTATATTGTTTGTAGAATGTAATATATCTATTTTGTAACTGAAAATAATTATGTTGCTTGAATCACGCGTTTAATTAAGGAAACCCCAACTGAAAGGACGTTAGTTTAAGAAATTGTATATAATTTGTAACAAAACCTTATTTAGGACAGGTAATATATAAAATTTGGACAATTTTGATAAATAAGTTTCAAATATTGTATAGCAAGGAAAACGTACCTTTGTATTTTGACTCATGTTATACATATCTCTTTGGTTTGTAAATTAAAAATTTGCTTGCCAAAAAAAATAGAGCTATAAAATATATTTTTTATATTTTTTAAGCAAATATACCACTAAGCAGGCTGCCTAGTGGTTAATATATATAAATAACATCCCAAAATTGGGTCAACACTTACAAGATGTCCAAAACAAAATACAATTTGCATGAAACTACTAGCTACTAAAAAGATTAAAAAGCTAAAGTCTAATGAACTAGCTATTACAACATGAAAATTTGAATGCTTCATCCTCCTGTCAATGTGTGTGAATCCAATTGCCAGTGGAATATACCAAGTAGCACCTACCAAGCTCTCACCAGGCACCACAGTATGCAGTCTATAGGCTAGAATGAATTTCAAACATCTACACTACAGAATTGAAGCAAACAAAATCTTCCAATCATCAATGTTGTTCCAAAATGATCCCTTCTATATAGTTTTCCATATCAAATCAAGGTAGTGTACTGAGTTTGTCCAAGTCAACTTATAGATCATCTGCTCACTCATCAAACATACCATTTATATTGTATTATCATCTCTAGAATGAGTGTGTAAACGCACTAATACCACTAAAAAATAATAGTACAATACACAAACCAACAGAAACAATGAGTTGTAAGACAACATAGCATTGTGTAGTATCCAAGGTGTAATATCAGCCTCATGTTGAAGTCTGATCCTAGTAGTTATACTGTGTAATGGAATACCTTTTGAGACCATTGAGTCCCAACTTTGAATATTTAGATTATCCTGCAAAATTGGATTGCGCATTGCATCGAACAATAGGGTCAAGAATATGGATGTGCACATCACAGACCCACTGTTCATTAGGGTTTGAATATGTGCATTTTTGTGATCTAATCTCTCCTGTCTTGTGTTAATTAGCTCATACAATATTAAAATGTCCCCAGATTGAGTATGATAACATGCTAATACCACTAAGTAAACCCTAATATTATACAGTATGAAACAACAAACAACACAGTTGCAGGCACATCTAGTCTAGTCCTAAAATTTGCAATGTGTGAAGATATACCTTGTAAGCTTATTGAGCTTCCTGACAAAGACTTTGATGTAAAAACCATTATGAGTATTGCTAAACCACCCTTATATTGGGCATGGTGACATGCTAATACCACTGGGAAGTTATTCAACAATATCCAGAAATACAAATAAGAGATAGGTTCAGGCAGTACATAGCACAATGTACTCATCAATCAGGATGTTTTTTCTTGGCAATCCTAATCCTAAGATTAGGAATTTGAGATTTGTCCATGTTGATCAATATTTTTCCTTCAAATGGAAGCTTATGGAATGACTTAAATATGATTGTACCTGCAAAAAAGAAAACTAGGTTATCCAAAAAATCAGCAACATTGTTGCCCTCCCTTAGCACATACTGAAAGAGTACATTGTATGTACTCTTTTTCTCATTAATTTTCCTCACTTCTTCCCCTGTGCACTATAGAGTTTCACATTTATCATCAATGATCTTCCTTATTACCAAAGAATCAGTCTCTATAATCAAAGGATGTAGCTGTCTCCACACAAAATACCAATCCCTCCAAAATAGCTTTAGCTTTAGCTACTATATTATTTGCCTCTCCTATTTCTTTAGCCTTAGCAAACACCAAATTCCCCTCATGATCTCGTACATAGAATCCATAAGATCTAGGACCTGGATTGCCCCTAGAAGCTCCATCAGTATTGCACTTGAACCACCCTTCATAAGAAAATTGCCATGTCACTCTCTTAGTTACTACATAAGGCTTGTAATTCTCAAAAAATCTGACCATCTCTGGCCACAATAGAGGGATTCCAAACAGCCAAGGATACATCACCTTTGCAAGATAGTATAGTGTTTTATTTACTTCATGTATCACCCTATTACAAGACACTGCCCCACTGTACTTCATTGTATTCTTTCTCTTCCAAAGCTCTCAAAGAATCACAGCTGGAGCAGCCCGAAACAATGGTTTTAGCTTAGGACAACACTTTGCATTCCACCATGCTCTTATAACTTGATATATTTATACCAAGTTGATCAGTGAACCTGCAACTTGTATGAATGTCTCCCACACTTTCATGGCAGTATCACTCATCAAAAACAAATACTGAAATGAGTCTTCATGTGGTGGTAAGCAACACCAACATTTAGATACTATCATATATCCTCCTCTCCTCCACAAATCATTAGTAGGAACTTTTCCCTTCCAAATTCTCCATAAAAAGAAAGAAATTTTGAAAGGTAATCCCTTGGTCCATAACTTGACAAGTTCAGGATTGCTTGGCTCTCTGTGTCTCAAAATTCTCCATGCACTACTAACAATAAACTTATCAGAAGATGTTCGCATCCATCTTGGGGTATTCCAATAATCATCACCATTAGCAAAGTGCACTTTTTTGTCTAATATGATCACCAATATCTTGTGGGAAAGATTGATCTATAAGTTGCTCATTCCAGTCTTCCTCATCTCTCAGTTCAGCCACTTCTTGCAATTCTTTATTGATTAAGAATTCTGGAGGTACTACATGATACAAGGCCTATCCAGTCTAGTTTCATGCCAAACATTAGTAGACCTCCTATTCATTTCCCATAAGATTTCATGCTCAACTTCTTCTCTTACCTCCAACATTTTCCTCCAAACATGTGATCCTCCCCTAAATTGAACCACAGTAGATATTTTTTTTTGCAATACTTGTTCCACATGAAATTGGACCATAATGACTTGGTAATTCTAAATCTTCACCACAACTTAGCAAATAAGGCCTTTGAGACATCAACCAATGATCTAAAACCTACTCCCCCCTCCTCCTTAGGAAGGCATAGATTCTGCCATTTTGTCTAATGCCTGCTTCTCCCCTTTTCCTTATTGCTCCAGAAGAACATTGCAAAAGTTTTATGTAAATGTTCAAGAACATTGTTGGGTGGATCAAGCACTGAAAGAATGTGGGTAGACATGCTTTGCAATACGCTAGAGATAAGAGTAGCTTTTTCCCCTATTGGACAGTAGCTTCCCCTTTCAAGAGTATAACTTTGCCTTCACTTTCTGGATCAAATCATGGTAATAATACTTCCTTCTTCTTGTATAAAATATTGGGCAACCAAGGTAAGTAAAAGGGAATTCACCCTTTGAGAATCCAGTGATATTCCCTATTGTGTTCATCGGTGCCCCAGCTACATCAACATGCATATAGTATGAGCTCTTTGCCTTGTTTATCAACTGTCCAAAAGTGTGTTTATATTGAGCCAAAACATCAACAATCTTTTGTAATGAGTAGGGATATGCATAGGCAAAGATAATAGTGTCATCGGCATAGGCAAGGTAGTTCAATGGATCAGTCCACTTTGACATTCCAAATCCTCTAAATTGCTTGTCTTCAAACAACTTGTTCAGTGATCTTGAAATATTTTTTTATATTTTTCAAATTATTTATGTTAAAAATTTATTAGTACAAAATTCAGAAATTTTTTAGTAAAGTTAAAATAAATAAACTAGTTTCACTAAGTAAATTTATTCTGGTTCTAAATTTTTCTTTTGGTTCTAAAAAAACCTTAAAAATGATTAAATTTACCAAATTCAAAAGCATATCGACATACTGCTCCCACTAGTATATTATAACCCAATGCTTATTTTTTGTTTATTGAGTGAGTAAGATTCCGAAAATTAATAATAATGATAGTCAACTTTTTTTTTGTCTTGTTCGCTGGATGTTGCAGAGAATTTTTTTTTTTTAGTTTAATATACCTTATCTATATTATAACAAAGAAAAAAAGTATTAAAAATAAAGAAAGAAAGAAAGAAAGAAAGAAAGAAAGAAAGAAAGAAAGAAAGAAAGAAAGTAAAGACCAACTAGAAAAGGTATTAAAAAGTAAACCAATGAGAAATTAAGATTATGGGCAAGATCCAAAATAAATTGAACACAAATTTTATGGCTACGAAGAGGAATGGAAAAATGCACGTGTTTTGAGAGAGAAATTAAAAATGATGAGAGGTGGTTTTAATAATATGAATTAGGCCTAAAAGAAAAAGGAAAAAAAAAAAAGAGAAGAAGAAGAATCCATGTTCTTGAAATTTATCAAGAAATTCACAAAAGTTCAATAAGATTTAAATTAGTAAAGTTATAAAGGTATTGAAGGAAGGAAAAAAAAGGAAATTTTACATGTAATAGCTAAATGATGCGCCATATTTATTATAAATCAAAATATTTTAAAATATTACTTCCTTCATTTTAATTTATGTGAACACATTTGATTGGGCACGAAGTTTAAGAAAAGAGAGAAGACTTTTGAACTTATAGTATAAAATGAGGCACATATATTTTGTGTGGCTATAAATCATTGTATAAAAGTAAATTATTTTCAAATAAGGAAAGTGGTCATTCTTTTTGGCACGGATTAAAAAGAAAATAAGTTCATATAAATTAAAACGTGGGGAGTATTATTTATAGCCACTTTTTATATTTAATAGCAAAGTACAAATATATACAACTAAACTCTCAACTTTTCCCCCAACCCTCTCTCTCTTCTCCCTCAACTCTCTCTCCTTTTTTACTCTCTCTTCGTCCTCGACAACAGATTCCTCCATCTCTATTATGTACAAGCAAGAATATACCTTTTTGAGTTTGTGTTCTTCGAGATCTCAAACCCTATTGTTTAGACTTCCAAGAGAAACGCACTAAATATTTTGTATAACATCTGCAGTTGGAAATTTGCAGAAGTTTTGGTTTGATACTGAGAGATTCGAACCGATCTAGCCGTGGTTTTGGGGGTTCGGGTCAAAGTTGAGATCTGGCATCAGCAAGGCAGCCATCCAGATCCGACAACGTTATATTTAGATCCAGGCGGTGGGTGGCAACTTCGTGATTTCAGATCTAGTAGTGGGTGGTGATGGGTCTGGTTCGATGGTTGTGATTTGCGGAGACGATGGAGGGTGGTGATTTGCGGAGACGATGGAGGGTGGTGATGTGTAGAGACGATGGAGGGTGGTGCTTTGCTTGGCCGGAAGACGCATGTCCGGCGAATTTTCTTCTCTTCTTTGCTATTGAGTCACATACAATGACACAAATACATTATATTTTGTATAAATACACTCAAATTTGAGTGTATTTTGATTTTTTCAATGCAAATACAGTTTTATTTTTATTTTTGCCTTTATTTATATATTTCGAAGGTTATTATTTGTGGGAGAGCCCTGTATTTTTTGAATTTTTGTTGTTAGAATACAGCCGAATTGAATATAGTAAAATTTAATATAATGTAAAATAATTTAAAAATGAATATAGCCGAATTGAATACATTGTATATAGCCAAGTTGAATAGAGTGGTATACACCATTTTTTTTTATTTATTGTTTAAATACAACTGAATTTAATAAGTGAAATTGAATACAATGTAAAATATATAAGAACGAATGCATTTGAATTAAATACAATATATATAATCGAATTGAATACAACGACATACATCCCATGACAAGCAATTAGTAGCTACTGGATGTAAGTAGCTTAATTATAGCTATGTCCAACAAGCCTCCAAACAATAGTTATTTATGAAAGTTCCCCTAAAAAACCCAATATGATAGTTGTGGACTATTCCCACGTTACAATTGATTTGAGGCTTTCCACTTTTTAAGCTTTTCTTAGATTTTGGGGCACGTCAGGTAATTTAAGATTTTGGGGGCGACATGGTGGAATACTTTTGTACTGGGTGGGTATTTCTGTCCAAGCCCCTAAATTGAAGGGAGTTTTATAGCTTTATTCACAAAAACTAAACTAATTACTTTTGCCTACCCAATGGTTTCTCTATCCACCAAACTAATTACTCTTCCTATCTATTGCAGTTTTTGTGGGTAATTGTTTCTTCCTTTTTTCTCTCATTTTTTCTTTTCTCCGTTTATTTTTTCTCATTTTTATTTATTTTTTCTTTATTGTTTATTCTTTTTTTTCGGTTCATATTATGTTTCCATAATCATATTATTCTTTATTTTATTCACCATATTCTAGTTTTATACTCAATTTGTCTCGTTTCTTTTCTTTTTTTATTTTTATTTTTCGTTCCTTTTGTTGTTTTTTTTAATTTCGCGTTCCTTTTCTAATTTCATTCAATTTTTTTTAGTTTCCTTTTTTTCATATTACTGTTTTATGTCTTCCGACACCTACTTCTTATACAATGAATATCTTTTCATGAAACTCCATCAACAAAATTCATTTAAGAAAATATTTTCAAGGACCTAGTTGGAAAAATTTAAAAATAACTTATTTATTATGGTATACTGTTATATTATATTGTATACTATAATACTGTAATAGTACTATAACCATAACTTTAGCTTTGCACAATAGCACCTAGATGCTTCAACAAATAGCAGTTAAAGTATACTATTATGGTATATTGTATACTGTTATATTATATTGTATACTTTTATAGCATACTGTTGCAGTATATTGCATATTATTATAGTATACCATTATAGTATATTGTATACAATAACACTATACTGTTACAACATAGCTATATACTCCTACAGTATATTGTATACCGTAACGATATACTATTATTAGGTAACTATATTCTTCTTCGATTATTATAGTATATCGTTACAGTATATTGTCTGCTATAATAATATACTATTGCATTATAGCTGTATACTCCTACATCATATTATATACCATAGCGGTATACTATTTGGTAACTGTGTTCTTCGATTTTCAGCTGAAAAATTCGATCTCAATCACCTCAAATCAGCTCCAACTGCGATCAAATTTCAGTATGAACTTCTAAAAGGTATTATAAGAAATATTTAATAACACCCACTTTTAATCAAACGAGAAATCTTCAAAATAAAAATTTTAAATTCAAGAGTTTCAAGCCCAACAATGGTGGATATTCAAATACACATAAATATTTAGATCGGTGAAGTTTACTCGAAGGTGCTATAAGCAATATTTTATAGCACCCACATCGAATAAAAAAAATAAATCTTCAAATTAAAATTTCAAATTCAAGAGTTTCAAGCTCAACAATGGTGGATCTTCATACACACACAAAAATCAGATCTAGTAAACTCAATATATTTGGTAATCATATATGCTACTTAAAATGAAGAAAGACCAAATTATTTAGTTATCAGATTGTATTAGCTACTAAGTAACCTTGCAAAAATGAAGCTGGATGTTTTAACATTCTGTACTTCAAATGCGAAGGAAAATAGCTAATGGGTGGGCTGGGTAGATAGTCTGAGACGCATAGGTAGAAAAAGTAAATAGTTTAGGCTTGGGTATTAAAGGATAAATAGTTTGAGATTAATGGGTATAAAGCAAGATTTTTCCTAAATTGAAAGCATTGATGTGAAGGGTATAATTGTAAATGGCACATTTCCAATTGATATTGACACTCGATAGTAAAGAAAACCTCTTAGATAAAAAAAAATCAAGAAGATTGGCCAATGGAATGAAAGCATGTGTTTGTCTGAAAAGTTAAAAGGAATCCTGTAAGTCCTCTGTTAGGGATTTCAGTGGAGAGGATGGAGACATGTGAATATGGAGCTCTCATTGAGAAATTCACACTGCAACCAATTTGCTCTTCTTCAGAGCAAGTCCCCTTGAATGGCTTAACCTTTGCCGTGAAAGACATGTAAGTGTTCCAATTTCTTCTGTGGATAGTGAATCAAGAAATTTAGCTCTCCGTTATTGGTAATAATGTGATACTACTGTATTAGATTTGATGTGGAAGGACATATCACTGGTTTTGGAAATCCAGACTGGGCCAAGACCCATTCTGCGGCAACATCTACTGCAACAACTGTGCTCACTCTTTTGAAGGCTGGTGCTACTTGTATTGGTAAAACTGTCATGGATGAAATGGCTTACAGGTTATACTTTAAAAGATTTCTTTTACTTCCTTCCTTCTGGTGTTTCTTTATTAATGAAATTTTTATCTAATTCTTTTTCCTTGTCTTTTGAAAGGAAGATAAAAAGTTAAGGTAATTGTCTTTTCTTAAAAGACTAGAAAAGTTAATCAATCAAATTGAGACATAACGAAAAGGTTGAAATTGAGAAAATTACCTGCCCAAGAAAAATGTTGTGTCTGACCAAGGCACATGTGGCAGCATACCTGGGAAGAGAAAAATTCTGCGTGTTCATATAATACTGCTCCCATTGCTAGCTTGCTGAGTCTTTTAAGAACCTAATTTACTTGGCAAACACTAGATGGAAATTTCTGCTTAACACTACTGAAAAATCTGTAGTAGAAATCAAAAAGTTCATGATTCCACGGAAATATGATCACTCAGTACTACAGTATTGTTTCCTGGACTGTTATTGTAACTATAACTCTTATCACTCCACTTTTATCTTGTTTAGAAAAGGCAAAATACCTTAAAACCCCCCTAAACTTGTCACGGATTATTACTTACAGCCTTAAAGTATTCGTGGTTTTAATTACCCCCTCAACTTGGCCTTTTGAGAGCCATTACTCCCCTGGACGCTGATGTGGCAAATAGTGTGGGTGCACTCGCCTGCCACGTGGATTTTTCCTGTATATGTGGCATCTTTTTGAAAAATAAAATATATTTTTACCTTTTTTAAGTATGTTACTTCTTTAGATAAATTTTTTTGAATACAATTCATAATAAAACTTGGATAGAACTATATTATTTAGGCTAAATTATTTTATTTGGCTAAAAATAATAAAGTTTTAGTTAATATTTTTTTTTTAATTTGACCTGAAAATAAAGATTTATACAATTGAAATAAATTGTCAAGGCATCTAAAAAGTTATAAAAAATACATAGTTTGAAATTAATTATTTTGGCTATAATTTTTTATATAGCTCTAAATTATGGTGCTCTAAAAATATATTTTTTTTACAGATTTTACCTGAAAAAGTAAAAATACACAGTTGAAATAGATAGTCATTGCATCAAAAGAAGAAATTAAAAAGGTGTACAATTTCTTCAACTGTGTATTTTTATTTCTTCAACTGTGTATATTTCTTCAACTATAAAAAGAGTGTACTCTATAAAAATAGCTATTGAAGAAATAAAAATACACTATTGAAGAAGTTGTACACCCTTTTAATTTCTTCTTTTGATGCAATGACTATTTATTTCAACTGCGTATTTTTACTTTTTCAAGTAAAATCTGTAAAAAAAAAAAGATATTTTTGGAGCACCATAATTTAGAGCTAGATAAAAAATTATAGCCAAAATAATTAATTTCAAACTATGCATTTTTTATAACTTTTTGATGGCTTGACAATTTATTTCAATTGTATAAATCTTTATTTTCAGGTTAAATTGAAAAAAAATTAACTAAAATTTTATTATTTTTTGCCAAATAAAAAAATTTAGCCTAAATAATGTAGTTATATCCAAGTTTTATTATAAATTGTATTCGAAAAAAACATGCTTTAAAAGGTAAAAATATATTTTATTTTTCAAAAATAATGCCACATATACAAGAAAAATCCACGTGGCAGACGAGTGCAACCACGCTCTTTGCCACATCAGCGTCCATGGGGGTAATGGCTCTCAAAAGGCCAAGTTGAGGAGGGTAATTAAGACCACGAATAGTTTAAGGCTGTAAGTAATAGTCCGTGTCAAGTTTAGGAGGGTTTTAAGGTATTTTGCCTTTAGAAAATTATTCCTACATCTGCTTCCATCTGCCACGGGGATATTATGTGATAAGAGGATATGTACCGAGGTGAATGACAAGTTTTACAGAATGTGTCAGACCAGAAACACTACGTGAGATCGAATGTTGGTCTCTAAGGTCCACCATTTCTACGAGATGAGTTTATAGAAATGCATCTGCGGTAATAAAAGATTAGACAAAATTAGAAATGATCACATCTAACAATATGTGCAAGTAGCACATTTGGAGGAAACGTTGAGAAAGTTGTCTAAAATGGTTGGGTCATATCTTGCTTATTGATCACGCCCAACTATGCCTTATAAAACGACTAAGCGGTCGTTGCAAATATGATCCGATCTAAGAGTCCGGAGTTGAATCACACAGAGAACTAAGATTTTGTTATAACTGGTAAGTATCACTAAGAAGACAAGCTAAAATAATTTTTAAGATGTAAATATCAATATTCTCTGTCTAACTAATTAATTAACAAATTAAAATAATAAATTAACAACTAAAGATACTAAGGGTTAGAGATAAGATTAAGGAGAGGTCTACGGTTATGATTTCCCCAATCGTCGGAATCTTCCCCGCTACGTTTCCTATAAATTCGCTGAAGTATTCCCTATCGATCGTGAGCACTTCAGGTGTCATAATTATCTTTTGAGCAACAACCAGAATTTACTAGACATATTCTCTCGAACTACACTAGCTGGCACTAGTTCATCGCTCACTAAGATCACACCAAGGTTTCGTTATTTCTAGTCCCATCTTTAAACCCTCTGTATTGATTTCTCACATACTTTAAGAGTTATGTTGTTCAACAACTACTTAAATGTGTACCATTTTCCAAGCAATATACACTAAATAGGCACAGTCAATCAACGACGACAAACACGTAGTTGAACAAGTAGAGAAATCCAACAGCTTAATTATATAAAAATATAACTGGAACCTAGGGGTGGCAAAATGGTTAAAAGAAAACAGTTAACCACCCATATTATCCACTAAAAAGGGGGTTGGATAATGAACTTTTTAAAAACGGGTCAAATATGGATAAAAACCATATTATCCATTTAGAAAATGGATAACCAATGAGTAACCAATGGATAATAAATGGGTCTAACTTTACATTTATAAAGCCTCAAATTGGGGGTTCCTCAAGTTAGGGAGACTAAGAATTCTCCCAAAAGTGATCATATACAAGAAGTCATGGATAATATGGTTAACCATATTATCCGCTTGTTAACCCGTTTTTATCCATATTAAATATGGGTCGGGTCGCATAATTTATCCGTTTTTTCATTATCTGTTTTTTACACGAACCATATCCAACCCGACCTGCCCGTTTGCCACTCCTACTGGAACCTTAGATAACAAATTAGCTATTCATAGTCCTGCTAACAATCATGTTAATAATCAAAATCATTAAAATACAGATTAATGAAGGGGAGCGTTAACGTAACTGGTAAAGTTGTTGTCATGTGACCAGGAGGTCACGGGTTCGAGCCGTGGACAGAGCCTCTTGCAGAAATGCATGGTAAGGCTGCGTACAATAGATCCTTGTGGTCCGGCAGCAGGGATAATATATTCACAGTGAATAATTATTACAAAAGGTTGCAACAACAAACTAGTCAGGGAACTCTAAACTGGCCTTGGAAGATGATTTGGAGAACTAAAGCACCTATGAGAGCAGCTTTTTTGGTTGGCTAGCAGTTAGGGATGCCCGCCAAACTCAGCATAAGTTACAGAGGAGAGGGTTTTCTCTGTGCAGTAGATGTTATTTTTGCAACTCAGAGGAGGAAACAGTTGAGCGTCTCTTCTTGCATTGCAAATTTTCAAGACAATGCTGGGAATTTTTCTCGAACATAATGGGCATATTTTTGGTGCTACCTCAGAAGATTAGTAGCTTGCTGGAAATGTGGCAATCCCAGAGAGTAAAAAGAAGCTTAAAGCTTATATAGAAAAACTATTCCCAACTGCATAATGTGGACATTATGGCTGGAGCGAAATAAATCATGCTTTGAGGGAAAGAGACTGCAGATTGCTAGAGTCAAAAACAAATGTATTAAAAATTTGTATTTCTGGTGTTATAGCAGTTCTTTAGATGAGATGCCCAGTATTTGGATTTTTTGCACTTGTTAGGAGAAAATATGTAGTATGAATTAAGTAAGAGTTGTAGTCTGGTCCTGTACTTTTTTCTATGTACCATCTTGGTACCAGTTATAATAAAATTTTTACTTATCAAAAAAAATAGATCCTTGTGGTCCAGCCCTTCCCCGGACCCCGCGCATAGCGGGAGCTTAGTGCACCGGGCTGCCCTTTTTTTATTATTAAAATACAGATTAAGGAAGAACAGAGAGAAAACTCTTGTGAATATTCTTTGCTTCCAAGTGTTCCCGTAGCCTTCTTGCCTCTCCAATAATGTCTCCCTCTAAAAAATAGGTTTAGAAGCCCTTTTATACATGTAGGGTCGAAACTACCAAATCGTAACCGAAATAGGAAAAGTTTCCCGCTTCGGCATTTTGAATCGCGCCTGGCGCAAAGCTGGGCGCCCAACTCTGTGTAGTGTTGTCTTTTGCGTTTTGAACTGTGCCTGGCTCAAATCTGGACGCAAAAAAATCATACTCCTCTAAGTTCTTTCATTTTAGCTTCAATTTATGCTCAATCCTTCCATATCACCTTCGATAGGTTCCTACACAAATAAATACCAAAATTAAGCTCGAGTCACAACTATTCACACTACAGTTAATAAGATCAAGGCATAACGCAAGGCAATTTACATGTAAAAATATGGATTTTTAGCCTAACATCACTCGGCCATCTAAATCCTCCACTTCATAGGTGTGACACCATGATAATTGAAGGTGTTAAGGGAAGAGATAGACCTTAAATCACGTGGAGGAAAATTATCTCAATAGACCTACAATTTCTTGGAAACCACGTGGACCTAACGAAGAACATAGCACAACAGCAATAAAGTTTCTTAGAGGTGATACCAACTAGTTAGGGTTAAAGTTAGTCGTTATTGCCTCACACTAGTCCGGTGGTTGAGGGAGCCTTTCAAGTTTGGTTAGACATTGTATCATGATGTAGGGATATGTGTGAGATTTGGTGAATCCTGATTTGTCCCCAAAGACATTGATGACTAGTAAAATTAACTGGAACCAAATAGCACAGAATAGATTTAGAGGATTTATATTGTCGAACCCAACTAGTTTAAGACTGAGGCATAATGTTGGTCTTGTTGTTGTATCCTCTATTGGACAAAGAATTTTAAGATCATATCTGTGAAGATTTCTCTCAACGTTGTCGATTGCATAGTCGCTTCAAACTGATGTTTGTTTTCTGCATTTCAAAGAATCATAATAAATATATTCAGAAGCTTTTGTCAGGCAAGTGAACCTATTGTCTTTCTTTGGCAGCATAAATGGTGAAAATGTTCATTATGGCACGCCTTTGAATCCTGTTTCACCAGATCGGGTACCTGGAGGGTCTTCAAGTGGATCTGCAGTTGCAGTCGGTGCAAAGCTTGTAGATTTCTCCTTAGGTGAACTTTTATAGATACTGTGACAACTGCTTTGCTTAATTCATAAACTGATGGTTAATTATATCTTAAATGAGATGTTCATTGATTGTAGGGACTGACACTGGAGGAAGTGTTAGAGTTCCTGCATCATATTGTGGAATTTATGGTATTCGACCTTCTCATGGAGTTGTTTCAACTGCCGGAGTCACACCTATGGCACAAAGCTTTGATACAGTGGGTGAGAAATTCAAAAGTTCTTTTTCGGTATAAACCTGAATTATCATTATTTTTTTTTCACCAAATAAGAAAAAGAAGTTGGTGCATTCCCACCTCTCATTCCCTCCATCATCCAATGTGTAGAAGCTAATCCAGTGCATTACTATTTAATACAATAATAATTTACCTTCTCAAGTTTAGCTTTGCTGGAAACAGGTCCTATAAATATTTGATCTGGCAAGTCCAGGCTGACTTAATCTACTTTCTCAGGGTGGTTTGCAAGGGATCCTCTGATCTTAAAGCAAGTTGGAAGAGTCCTACTTCAATCTCCCCAAGTGAATTCCGTGCATCCAACTAACATTATCATTGCAGAAGACTGTTTTAAGCTCCTGGATTCCAAGAGTAACCAATTGATTGAAGTACTTGTTAACTCAGTGGAGAAGCTATATGGAAGTAAGTCGTATTTATTACCTTATCTGTGAGATTATTTTTCTTTTCCTTCGTAAACTCGTCTTTTGGAATCATATATCATTTGGTATAATCGATAATTTTGTCCAAAGAGTGAAGTGATTACAACAAAACAGCAAGTGCCTCCAATAGTTGGGAAGATGTGGGGATTGAGATGTCTTTTAATAGAAAGGTCAGTTGGACAATGGAGTCTAAAGCTCGTTTCAATTTAAATAATTGGACTAACCTATGCAGGTCATATGATTAAATACGTGAGTGTAGGGGATTATATTGAGGGAAATGTTCCAAGTTTGAAGAAATTCATGACGCTTGGAACTGGCAATGATGAATCTTACATTCCATCCTTGCTAGCTCTCTCAGCTGCCATGCGGTTGCTTCAAAGGTGCAGAATTATGAACAAAGCTGCATCAGTTTTTGTTGGCGCATTTTCTTTCTTTATTTTGTTCACTTCCTCTTCCAACAGACTAGTACGATCCATGAAACAGCTTAGTGGTATAACATGCAATATGTCAGATTTCTTGTGCTCTTCTTGAGGTTGCCTTGCTCTGCTACTTTGATAACAGGTATGAATTCAAGGAGAATCATGGAGAATGGGTTAGTACAGTCAAACCTAGTTTAGGTCCGGGAATAGCAGAACGCGTATGGGAAGCGCTGAAGGCCACAGATGAAAATATTGATGTGTGCCACTCTGTGAAGGCTGAGCTTCGAGCAGCTCTCACTGCTCTCCTTGGGGTACTTAACCATCCTCCGCCCGTATATGTTGTTGTTTAAGTGTATTCCACTGTATTACTTATGCTTTATTCTTAGACTGCATGTTGATATAGAAGTCTATGCTAATTTAGTTCAGCTTTTATGTTTACGATTTTCTTTCTAAAGAAGAATTTGCCTCACTTTGCTAAATGAATGAGGTTCAGAACTAAAGGTGATATGCAACTTGAAGGATGGTCAAATATTTCTCATAGTCTATGATACCTCACCTCATACTAGACACACCCTCTCAGACCTTTTGTCATCTGATGTTCAATTGACTGCACTAAGTTAATGCTTGATTTGTTAATCATCCACATAGATGAGTCCATGTTTTGTGGATATTCGAGTAGTTTTGTGGACAGAAGTTTCATAGCCTGGAAGTGATTTTATTCCAATTATCTAAGTTCTCCGTCTCTATTCCTTTTTGGAAAGTCCGCATTAAGATTAACCTTTCGATATTTGGAAATGAAATATAGTGTATGTTTCAAAACTAGCTGTTGATTCACTGCTTTAAGGTGGTTTTTGATTGCTGTATGTGTAGGATTCTGGTATACTTGCAATCCCAACTGTTCCTGGACCTCCACCAAAACTAAGAAGCGAGACAAGTGCATTGGAAGGATTTCGTGTTAAGGCTTTTAGTCTGTTATCAATTGCTGGAGTATCTGGATTTTGCCAGGTTTATCTTTAATATTCTGGACTGAATATGTAAATAACAGAGAGAGAAATCCAACATGAATGTGCTGACATGTCCAAAATTTGTTTGATTAACAAACAGGTCAGCATACCTCTGGGGATGCAAGACAATCTTCCTATATCAGTTTCTTTACTGGTAAAACATGGTTCAGACTGGTTGCTGCTTGATGCTGTTGAAGCTATTCACAAAGTTCTCAAGGGGCAAATCTGATTTAACTGCTTAAAAATTGTATCAAAATGTAACTTACAACTCTTGTTTCATGTCATACTCACTACTTTAGAAAGTAATTTTTGTCTGCACTTCTTGACACCTTCCACTGTTTTGATCAACTTGAGGACAGTTTTCCGAAGTTTTTTTGGTAAAAGGGAAGTGAAAAAAAACTCTTTTTCTTCAACAACAACAACAACAACAAACCCAGTAATTTCTCACGAGTGGGGTTTTGAGAGGGTAAGATGTACACAGAAAAAAACAGCATTGGCAGGTTGATTTTGGCCATCTTAATTTAAAATTTCTCATTTTATCCGTGATAAGATTATTTATAACCACATAATTATAAATGACTTGTGTTAGACAACAAGTTTTAAAAGGTAGACGTGCTAGTGATAATGCTGTTATTATTTAGGAATTAATGCTTAAAATGCACAAAAAGTTAGGTTCAACTGCTCACATAGTCCTCAAAATAGATCTTGAAAAGGCATTTGACCGTCCGGAATGGTCCTTCATTTACAGAACTCTACGACATTTCAAATTTTCACCAAAAATCACTACTCTCATTATGAATTGTGTTACCACAAGCAAAATATATGTACTAGTAAATGGTAGCAAAAGTAATTTTTTCCTCCCCTAGCAGGGGAATCAGACAAGGAGACCCCCTATGTTCGTACATTTTTATCCTCTGTATGGAAATGCTATCAACCCAAATAAACCACAATGTAAATATTGGAGCTTGGGCTCCTATAAAAATGGGTAACAAACATTGCTATCTTTCTCACCTTTTCTATGCGGATGATCTTACTCTTATGTGTAAAATTGACAAGAAATCCCCCAATACTAAAAATGGATAACCAACATTGCTATCTTTCTCACCTTTTCTATGCGGATGATCTTACTCTTATGTGTAAAATTGACAAGAAATCCCCCAATACTATTCTTTCCTTATGTACTTTATCAGGACAAAAAAATTAATTTTTCCAAATAAAAAATAATTGTCTCCAAAAACTGTCCTAAACACACTTCCAAGGCCATAGCTAGACTCTTCAATATTAATATTAGCAACAGTTTTGGAAAATATCTAGGCTTTCCAATTACAAATATAAAGCCTAAGCCCTCCGATTACCAATTTATCATAGATAATATGACTATGAAACTGGCATCTTGGAAATCAAACTTTTTAAGCATCGCAGGTAGAACCACCCTTGCCTCCTCTGCACTAAACAATATCTCAAATCACGCCATGCAATATAATCTCCTCCTAATAAAAGTTATAAAACACATTGACAAAATCCAAAGAAATTTCATTGGGGGACTACTAACACATCCAAAAAAATTCATCTAATCTCTTGGGATACCCTAACCAGGGATAGGCATAATGGATGTCTTGGTATCCACTCAGCTAAAGACAAAACTTTAGTCAGTTTAGCTAACCTCGCTGGGAGGCTGATTCAAAATCCAAATTATCCCTAGTCAAAAACTCTCTCTTCTATTAACAATTCCTACTTAAATCTAAAAAAACACTTTTTTCACTTGAAAAAGTGTTATTAAAGATTGGGAAGTATGTTCCAAGGGCATTAAATGGATCCCTCACACTCACTCTACCATGAACATATGGGATTCAAACTGGATCCCTAAATCCAAAAGCCTTAGACAATTAGTGGAAGGTCCTCTCCCTTCATCCAGTAACGACCTCACCATCACAGATATTTGGCATAACAATGACTGGGATGTTAACAAAATTTCCTTTGATCTCCCCATAGATATCAAAAATAATGTCCTGTCTATTCACCCTAGCAACCACTCTCATGATTTAATGTTTTGGGAATTAACGGGGATGGAAACTTCTCCTCAAAAAGTTGCAACAATTTAATTATGACCGGTTCATCTAGCTTAACTGCTTTTAGTTGAATTTGGACTTTACAATGCCCTAATAAAATAAAATTCTTACTTTGGAAATGCCTCCACAACAAACTTTCATCGTGCTCTGACCTTCATCAAATTGGTCTTAACATTGATCATATTTGTCCTGTGTGTAAGAACGAAAATGAAACCATAGTTCATATATTTTTAAATTGCAAAGTTGTCCTCAACTTTTGCAATTTGAGTGGATTTAATAGGTCCCCCCTAAATAATGAGACCCATTGGCTTCATAAGATTAAGAGTCTAAGCAACCCCAATCATTCTCCACACCTTAATTGGGATGACTTCTACCCTTTTAGTCTCTAGGGGATATGGCTAAACAGAAATAAAAACAACCATGAAAACTCATCTACTATTTATAATTCAAAACATGCTCTAAACCTAGCCACAGAATACAAGCTTCTCACTCATAAGGAAAAGGCCACTGTTCATTCCCATGCAATAAGTGTTGCATGGCATAAACCTCAACAATCATTCTTCAAACTTAATATTGATGGTGCTTTCAAGGATAAATTTAACCTAGGGGGTATAGGAGGGGTATTTAGAAATCAGGCAGGGAAATGGACTTTGGGTTTCCAAACCACAGTCCCTGCTAGCTCCCCATTACAAGTTGAATTGGAGTCTCTAAAGGAAGGTCTCAAGTTAGCTCTAACTCATAGACTAACTCCTTTGGTCGTGGAAACGGATGCAACTGAGGTAATTAAGCTTTTGATGTCAAACTTTGTTCCTCATAATTCTATCATCCAATCATGCAGGTGGTTAATGCACCAGCTGAAGGAGCCTTGATCATCCATAACTTCAGGGAAGGGAACAAAATGGCGCATAAACTGGCACGACATGCACTCAATCAAACAACTGCTTATCAACTTCTAGCTACACCACCCCCTTTTGTTAGAAATAATCTGGAAACAGATAGGGCGACCCATGTTTATCTTGTTAAGAATATTAGTTTTGATGTATGTTGTATGTTAGCCGACTTGGGCAATGCCAATGTCATTAAGGCTTGTTCTATTTTGAATGATGTAAACGACAATATTTCATAAGTTTAATATATATTACCCCTGTTTATCAACAAAAAAAAAAAGACAACAAGTTTTAAAAGCTTTTTATTTTTTAATTTCATAACCGATGAAACTGCATCACAAAAAATGGGTGACAGAGTAATTCTTTCAAATTATGTGTTCGGATCATAAATCATAATCTATTCTTCTTTTAGTGATTTTACATATTAATCTGTTTTCCGAGCCTAAACGAATGGGTTTATTTGAACCCAAACGCAGCATTTTAGGTTTATCACGACCTGTACCAATTCCAGCAATAAAATAAATATCACAATCAAATAGTTGATTAATTGTATATTACATGGAATATTTTTTTATCCTAATAGTTATTACCTAAGAAAAGAGTCGAAGATTCAGTTCAAAAAGTTGTCCCATTAGCACATTTAGTTTCAAAAGAGAAGTGCCACATCATGTCCAAACGTGGTCACATTTGAGCAGATTGACTAAACATAATTTAACATATTTAGTGGGCATTTGGACTTAAGGAAAAAAAAAGTGAAAAAAAAAATTCAATTGAAAATAATATTTGAAAATTAGAGGTGTGTCTGGACATGAATACAATTTGGACCTATTTTTGAATTTTTATGAGTGATTTGAAGTGAATTTTGAAAATAGTTTTTTGTAGTTTTTTAAATTTTCGAAAAATTTGGAACTTATCTTCAAAAAGTTGAAATATTTATGATCAAATACCGATTCATAAAAAAGTGAAAAAATTCTTATGGCCAATCGGGCCCTTAGAAATTAGAATGTTGCTTTTCTGGAAAAAAAGAGAAGGTCCAAATTAGGTTAGAGTTTTATTTGTTAATTTTCTCATATTTTCTCAAATTGTTACAAGTGAAAAACGATAAAGCTATAAATCTTACCTTCGTTTTTTTCTTTTTCGGGTTTACAAAATAGTGTCATTTACATAGTACTAATCAACAGGTCAACAGTGAAAAGGAAGCTGGAATTTTACGTATCAATTATCAAAAGTCCATCCATTGATCCTGGCATTACTCAATTTTGCCGTGACTTGGATCCGAATTCTTACATTGGTATTTTAGCATCCATATTTCTCTATATGTTGAGAATTTTCTGTTGCATCAAAATCCTCACAAATGATATTTTTATGCGAATTATCATCTTAATATTAAAATAGATGTGTAGGATCATGATAGAGATGAAGGTAATTGTCCATATTTTCTGCTAAAGATAAGACTAAAGAGGTGTAAAATTGGAGCAACTGTAGTTTTCATGTTGTTTATCCGTAAAATGGTACAGTTAAATTTATAATGTAGTTTATAGACACGTGGATTAAATTGATCCGAAAAAATAAAATAATGAAGAGTAAAAGTGATTAAGATAAGGACAATTAAAGAGAAGACAAGCATGGGCTTAAGAACTCGGAGGAATCTCTCTATGAGGATGACTTCGGTTGAATACTCAGCCTTTAAGAACACTTCGAATTCAAAACGAACGAATATAGAGAACAAAGTAAGTATGATATTTTGCTATATGATTTCCTTCCCTTACAATAAAATGAAAGCCTCTATTTATATTAGAGCTATGAGGTGCATGATCTATAAATTGTGCCTTTATTACCAATATTAATGCTGTAATAAAAGGTAATTAAAAGGTGATAAAGGGTAATAAAACCTAATAAAGGCTGGAGGATCTTGGGGTCTTCTGTAACGTTTTTGTAACGGATATATCTTGAATTGGTTCTTATCCCGTCACAGGTTTGTATCTGATGTCACCATGGTTGAGTCACCACTGAATGGTCATTCTTGACATGCATCGCTTCCTAATTCACCGATCTTTTGAGATCGATTTTTACCATATACACATGTCACGACATGATTTAAGCTAGACTCCTCGCGATTTTGCAATAATCTTTCATCGAGTATAAAATTAAACAAAATACAATATTAATTTATTTTCTGAACATGGTCAAAAGTTTAATATTAATTCGTTAAATGTACTTTTACGTATCGTTTAATTGAACATACATTTATAATCTATATTTCTACATTATAATAGTATGATTACATTCAGAGACAAAGCTATGTATGCCCAAGGATGGTCAATTGAACACCTTTTGTCGAAAAATTATACCATATAGGATAAAATATTAGTACTTGTTATTATTAAAAAAAATAGTCTTTGAACTCTCTTGCATAGTCCTCTGACAAAAAGTATTCAAATTTTGAATATCTTTATTGAATTTTCTGACTTCGTCACTGATTACATTCGTCTTTTGTCTTTCGTCTTTTTTTATTTCCGTTTCAAAAGAAATTTAATGTTTCTCTTTTTCTTTTCTTTCTAATTTGGCATACAAAAAAAATGTTCAATGATGAAAGCTAAAGTGGGCCTTTTGGAGTTGAGAGTTTGGCCTAATTTTCTTCACCTTAATATCATTAAATCAAATACAGCAGGAGTTAGTGTTAGAGAGAGAAGCTCCATCTTCTATCTAAAAAAATTCCTAGACTACTTCAACCAATTTCTTTAGCCATATCCAATCCAAACATTGATACTGGTATGGAGATAATTTTAATTCCTCCTAAACCACCCGACATTACCATAGATTATACCCCCAAAACTTCTGGAAATCAACAAACCTCCTTTAAAGACAAATTAATTGGGAGAGAGGAAAGGACGGACATCATAATTGAAACCACTGTCTCTCTATCCAATGACATTCGTACTTCCTTCTTGCCAAGGCATACAAATGATAATACATCGGGGAAAAAAAAAATTTCCTCTCTCAAGAGGATAGAAATCGTATGTGTATACCTTGGAAACACTCCATAATCATAAAATTACAAGGTAAACGAACTCTTCACCAAATCCTTAAATAAAAGTTTAGGAACTGTGGAAAGTAAATGAAAACTTTCCTCTAATCGACCTAGGCTCAGATTACTATATTGCAAAATTTCAAAAGCAAAAGAGCACGAATTCAGTTCTTCAAAACGAACCATGGTTCATCTTTGGTCACTTCCTCTTCTGCCAAAGGTGGGAACCAAATTTTATAGCTTCTGATGCTAAACAAATATACACTGTTGTTTGGATTCGTCTCCCAAACCTGCCTACTGAATTTTATGACGGAATTATTCTTCAAAAGATTGGTAACTCTATTAGGAGACTCCTAAAAATTGATGCTTGTACATCATCTACCTTAAGAGGGCGTTATGCTAGACTATGTGTGGAAGTTCCAATGGGCAAACCTTTGGCAAAATTCATATTTATTAAAGAGCACAAGCAAATAATTGAATATGAAGGAGACAAAATTTTGTGTAAAAATGTGGTTCATTAGGACACACTTTAGGCCACTACCCTACCGTATTAATTCCAATGTCTCAGGTGGAAAATAATAAAGAAGGAGCAGTACAACATCAAGACACTCAAAGTTCAAACAAATCAAGCAATGAGGATGACTGAAACATTGTGTCCTTTCAAAAATCAAGAAGATCGGATAAGAGAATTCCAAAGATAAGCAAGGAGACATCAATGGAGGAAGGTATTGATGTTAAGATATTCAATGCCTCCACAGGTAAGTATATCAATACACAAAAGTTGAAATTTGTCAATAAGGATCCTAACTCCTTGTCATCTAGCAAAGGTAATATGCTTTATACTCGTATGGCTAATACCACCAATGCCATGATGGAAGTAAAATCAGCTAGTTTTCAATTAAAAAACCGCTTCTTTAAGTTGTGCAATGAGCACACTGTTTTGGATGCTACCCCTCAAAAAAATAATTCTTTATTATTAACCAATTGTCTTGACATGCAGCAGTCCATTAGTAAATTAGACACGTCAATTACTACTAGGATTAATGATACCACTACTAAACCTATTAATCTTGTCCCAAACACATCTTCTAGAAAAGATAATCCTAGTAATTAGTAACCCTACTAACCCCAGGACTATTAACTCTAATGACATGACCACTAACAATAAAAATATTACAAATGTCAACCCACACTTGTCCACAGAACCGTTGCTTAGGGAACAAATGGAGGAAAGCATGAGACATGTGGCCAAACCTTGCCATGCAAAATCTTCTTCTATATATCCTACGCTAACCATTATAGATTGCATGCATGTAGATACAATCATACCCTACTCTTCCATCCCCTCCAATTTAAGTGACAACCATTCTTCTAAAAATACCAAGACTACCATTGAACAATCGAAGGAAATACAGACTCATCTAAATCCTTCGTCCCCCAAGACCAGTGAACATGGCAAATCTTCCACCACTCCCACACCAACTTCCAAAACAACCCAATAATCTATGTTCAACCTCCATTGTCACAAGACCATCACCCACTATCCTGAATAGAGATAGGACTTATGGGGAGGGGTCTTATGTTCAATGCCACAATCAATGAGCAGGAGAGTGTGATACCGATCCAAAACCTACGCTATTTGGCAACTAGTGTCTGAGGGTCTTCACCTTACTATGAGCAACTACATGAACCACATGTGGGTGAACAATATTTTACAACCCTTAGCACCAGCAATAAACCCAAATCTAGTGCAAGAGATGAGAGCCTAGTGGAACCTACCCCCATCCCCCACTTCAATCCAATTCCTATACTACCCCAGAACCTGAGCCTAGATCTTCCTTTCTTCCCACCGGAAGCCCTAACTGTTGTGAATCCAATATTGATGCAGTGGTAAGTACCACAACCCCAACAACACCCACAAAATCCCAACATGCAAATGCCTGTAGAAGATATCAATCTCAATCCTCCAGTAGTTCCAAATGTAGGCAATCCAGTGGAAGAGGAAATGATCGATCAAATAGATTTGATAGAGGAATCGGTGGTGGAATTGGAAAACCTAAATGAGGTAAAGGTTTTCTTGTTCAAAGAAACTCAAGAGAAGAGGCACATTCTCTCTTGCCCCCAAAATCTATACAAATGTGCAATGGATATTCGTCTACCACAGGACCCAACTGTGGGGAACAGAGCAATGATCCTTGTGCTATCTCTGAGGGGGAACTCAACCCCTGCTAGGGAAAGAATGGAGAATGGTCACAACACAACCCAAACTGTTAATATGTTTAGTCCTACTAACTTCATAATCTGGAACAGTAGGGGTGAGAATAATGAGGATTTTAGAAGGAATTTTAGGGAGCTTATGGTTCACCACAAGCCATGCATGGTTACCCTTCTCGAGACCAGAATGCAAGCTCATGCCTCCTTGATGAATGACTTTGGGTTTTCTAAGCTGATTGAGGTGCCAGCTGATGGCCAAGTTAGGGGCATGGTGATACTTTAGGACAATACCAAAGTGAACGTTCACAACTTTGTGCGTAGAAACTATGAAATACATGCAACAATTGAGGTATGGACCACTAATTTTAATTGGTTATTCTCCTCCATATATGCTAGTACTAATGCTGTTATTAGAGATTATATGTGAAAAATTTGGAAAACATAGCATATAGTCACAAATGGACCATGGCTAGTAGGTGGTGATTTTAATGATGTGTTTAGTGCTAATGATAAAATAGGAGGTAGACCTCTGAATTATAGACGTGCCTTTAAATTTTGGAATAGTATAAATTACTGTAATTTACAAGATCTTGGTTACAAAGGCTGTAAGTATACATGGTCTAATCGTAGATTTGCTAATAATAGCCTTATCATGGAACGCCTGGACAATGTTTTTGGTAATGATCAATGGATCCAGATTTTTCCTAATGCTTCTATAACTCATCTGCCTAAGACTCATTCTAACCATAATCCCTTGCTCATTAATCTCATTCCAAAACAGTGCCATTTATTGGGCAAACCATTCCGGTTGGAACCCTTTTGGTGCAAACACCCTTACTTCAAAACCATAGTCAATAATACTTGATGTAACAAAACTTATAACCAAGCAGTATCCACTTTTAAGGATGTTGTCACCATTTGAAAAAATAATACATTTGGGGATATTTTTAAAAATAAAATACGTATCCTAGCTAGACTTAACGGTATTCAAAATTCACCATCCTATCATTCCAGTACTTTCCTTCAATCTTTAGAATCCTCTCTAAAACTAGATTATAATAACATTCTTAAAATTGAAGAGGATTACTAGAAGCTTCGCTCCAGAATCCATTGGTTAAATGAGGGTGATGCAAATACTAAATTCTTCCATATTATGGCCACTAATAGGAAAAAGATCAATAAAATTATTTTCTTCAAAAATGACCATGATATGTGGATTGATAACCCTGAGGCCATAATTAAGCATACAAGAGACTACTTTGAAAAAATATTCACAACCTCGCACATAATTAGTGATTGGAAAAGTATTCAGGATGACCCTAAATGTTTTATTAATCTAGATTTACCTCATTTGATGATCCCATTACTAACTCTGAAATTATAAAAGCCTGTTTTTCGTTTAAACCTTATAAGGCACCTGGTCCAGATGGACTCCACCATTTTTTCTTTCAAAAGTATTGGAATATAATTGGTAAATCAGTTACAAACTTTTGCCAAGATGCATTCAATAGTGGTACAATTCCTGAAGAAATTAATGATACATTGCTTTGCCTAATACCTAAGATTCCTAATGCCAATAACTTAAAAAACTTTAGACCCATAGGCTTATGCAATACTTTTCATAAAATTATTACTAAGATCATAACTATTCGGTTAAAACCTTTCTTAAATACTATTATTATCCCCTATCAAGCTAGCTTCCTACAAAATAGGAAAACATGTGACAATGCTATTATTATTCAAGAACTAATTCTTAAAATGAACAAGTATCGTGGTAAGAAACATAACATGATTTTACAAATTGACCTGGAAAAGGCTTTCGATCGTCTAGAATGGTCCTTTGTCTATAGAGCCTTGAGATTTTTTAAATTTTCCCCGAATATCACAAAGCTCATTGTGAACTGTATCTCAACTAGAAGCATAGCCATCTTGGTTAATGGAACTAGAATTAGTTATTTTACTCCTAGTAGAGGTATTAGACAAGGCGACCCTATGTCCTCTATTTGTTTATACTCTGCATGGAGATGCTTTCCACCCTTTTTAATCATAAAGTAGATCTAGGTTGTTGGGATCCTATTACCCTAGGCAGTAATAAACACCTATTTTATCTCTTTTTTGCGAATGACCTAACCTTAATGGCACAAGTTAATGAAGAAACTATAAGGGTCATTAAAGATTGCCTAGACTCCTTTTGTTACCTGTCAGAGTAGTCCATTAATAGGGAAAAGTCTAAGATAATCACCTATAAATACTACCCTAAAACTACTGAAACAAACCTCTCACAGTTCCTTAATATTAACATTAGTACGTCTTTTGGGAAATACTTAGTTTTCCTATTACTAGTTCGAAACCTAGGGCCAAGGACTTCCAATTTGTTCTTGATAACATGATTTCAAGATTGACTACTTGGAAATCCAATTGCCTTAACATGGCAAGAAGATGTACTTTGGCTACTTCTTGTTTAAATTCCCTTCCTAATCACATAATGCAATACACCATTTTGCCATCAAAGATCCTTAGTAATATAGATAAGATTCACCGGAATTTTTTATGGGGTACTAATTCCACCTGTCACGACCCAAACCGATGGGGTCGCGATGGGCACCGGGTATCTTACTCAATCGAGTACCAATAAAATGTATCTTTTCATATCATACTATCATAGATAACTAAGCCAAAAGGCTATCGTGAGATAAGTAGAATACAACATATGATACCAACTTATACATAAGACATAACGGGCCTATAAGACCAACATAACCACTCGTGCACTGAACATAGGCCGACAAGGTCATACAATCTTTTACGTACATGACATCTGTCTACAAGCCTCTAAGAATACATAATTTTTATAATGGTCGGGATAGAGTTCCGCCATACCAAACAAATACACGTCTAAATCATACTAACCAAACAAGCGACTCCGAAGCAAATGGAGCGCACCAATATCTTCCACTGAGCTGGTAGCCTACTTGTCTCTCGACCTGTCTACTGGGACCTGCGGGCATGAAATACAACGTCCCCAGGGAAAAGGGACTTCAGTACGAATAATGTACCGAGTATGTAAGGCACATAAATAAGTACATAACATACATGAAAGAAATATAGAGTAAATGACTCAAACTGTAAGTCTGGATAATTCTGTAAATCATGAAATACTTATAGTGTCATGCATAGGCGTATGAATGTCATGTCGTGCATAGGCACATATGTTCATAACATCATCAAGCCTCTGAGGGCATCCCATTATATCATCTCGGCCACTGTAGGCAAATCATCAACGTATATCAGTTGATCAGGGGGTGGTATGTATATAACACCGTAACCTTTATCCATATCTCATATACATATAATATATATAAATACGCATATGTAACGCCATATGTTCATGGGTCAACGTACATGTATAAATGCATGAGATGCATAAGAAATACGTTAATAATATTTTCTCGGATTGCCATAAAAATCAGTATGCTTTTCGGGTAAATTTTATCAAATACATATTTTTCTGAGACCCATGAACAAAAGATATAATAATAATTCACATGGGGAATTAAGAATATAGACACGCCTAGAATTTCTATGGAAAGATTCATTTGAAAGTTGTGCATTTACTCGTTTCGTTTATTTCGTACGGATCATGCCAAAAAGAAAAGAGGGATAGCCTTAACATACCTGAGCCGATTCTCTTAACAATCCCTCTAACACACGTCTTTTGCGACGGAACACGTAACGGAGGATCGAATTAGGGAAAAATCCGTATAACTTCGCATGAATTCCTTGTTGAATCGCTACTTGGTAGATGTTGAACATGACATTTTGGTGAATTTGATCAAACTTTGTATGGCTTCCTTGCTGGACAGTAACGTTTTCATGCATCTCTTAATGAATTGTTGAAGAACGTCACTTTTCCATTTAATCTTTGTAATGGTATAGAAAAATATTATTTTGCTGAATTTTGCAAGGTCTTATACTTCTCCGATAAAGATACCAATCAATATTTCCGTGTAAACAAGATAAAGCTTTGCCTAGTGACTCACATTTGCATAATTTTGCCACCTTGGTTAACCTTATGCCATGTGGCAATCTCAACAAGACCCTTATCCACTTAATACAATAATTATCTTCACCATTAATTAATTATCCACATAATTAAAGACTATCTCAAATTACTTAAAATACTACCCACTTTTAACATACTTTATACACCTTACTATCATGGCTATGTGGTACCTTGTATGATACTAGTCCATAATTACCAGGTATTTTAGCCCGGGCCATATTTTATCCCAAAATGCCAAACTTGGACGAAAATTCATTTTCTTTGACTTGCTTCCCCTCTCACATTCACGAATTTGCTCATCATTTGTTTGAAATAGCATAATCCTTATAATCTCCAAATAATCTTTTCCTTGGACTGATGTCAATTACCTTACGACAAATTCAACGTACAATACTACATGGTGCAACATCGTCATAATTTAATACTGCAAAGGGTAACATCAATTTAATATAATACTGCAGGACGTAATATCGATGTAATATTGCGCGGCATAATATCATTCCCCCCTTTGGAATATTCGTCCTCGAATGTTGACTGATGCTCTTATCATTTTCATAACTTATAGCTCTTATGAATACCTTAATACTCTCCTTTCCATTTATGTAGTTGTTCTGTGAATAAATCCAAAGGCCAGGGCATTCCCCCCTTTAAGCCTATTTCTCACACCACGACTTGTAGTCGGAATCCTTCTAATTTTGTAACTATTGCTACCTTCTATCATGCAGCTGGTACGACTCTAACTTTTTATGTGCACCCATGCGACTCTTCTCTTCTCTTTCCTCCAGCTTTTAGCCAATCTCTAGGCTTTACTTTGTGAACATATATAAAATTATGTCAAGTTGTCCATCTGGGTGTCATTAGCTTTACTTCATCTAAGTAGGCCATACTATACCATAATTCTTACTTCGATTTATCGTTACTCAGGTCTGCTACCAAACTCCAGGTTACTTTCGTTGCTTATCCTATATGCATAAAGCTAAGTCTTTTAACGCTTCTTCATTATTGTTCATCTTAAGACTGATGGCCTAAATCTCATCTCGTACTTTGCAGCTTTTGCCCATCCATTATTGACTCACCTCAATATTAATCTTTAATCTTCCATTTATAACTTGAAACTTCTTACGTAATATATTGCCACTACGGCTTACGTTGTATCGTGGAACATTTAAAATGATTTTCCTGATCCACCTGGGGGCGATACTTTACTTCCATAACCATATCTCATATCATAGTCATCCCAATGTAATTCGCTTTACGTGGGTATTTTAATCATGTATAATTCATGAACTCATTACTCAATCGAAGGCCCAAACGTCATCCTTTATTTATCATAGTTACACCCTTATTCTACTACCAGGGCAACATTCCATTTCTTCTAAATGCTATTAGTCGTAGACTCTTTTGAGTTTGTTTTAGGCTATGCTGAGCTTTCAATAACTTAGAGAAACCATCAACTCCTTTGTTTTCACGGGCTTAGTTCCGAGGACTTATTTATTTTTGTCAGCTTCTCACTTGCCTTCTTCTTATCCCTACTGTTGACTTTCTAAAACCTTGTCGTTCTATCATACTTTAGCTTGAGATCAATTCCCTTATGCTCTTCTGGAACATTGAGATATCACATCGTCTCTAACTCTTCTTTTACTCTCTAATTAGACCTTTCGGTACTTAGAAACCATAGGCTGGAAGGTATGCCACTGATGATGCTGCTATCATTCCTGGATATCGAATCCCCGCGCTTCTAGCCTCTTATCCACAGTATGGACTATTCATAGCCTTTTGTATTTGAGTATCTTGTACGTTGTTCACCTTTTCCTTACTTACCTTAAAATATTGCCTCACATTCTTCTATCTCTTTCATAACCTCCCTTCCACATAGGTATAATTCATAGCCATAACTTGAAGCTCTTATTATAACACTGTGCATACACAATCCGGTAGGAGCTTTGTACTGACTTCTTATGAGGCCTATACTTTTCCTACTGGCTTTATCGTAGGGCTGTTATAGAATATGATTGTTGTACTTACTCTCTTGTACCTATGATATTAAGAGTGATCCTGCAATGTTCTCAATCATGTTTTCTACAATTTATGGGTCCGATAATCGGATTCCTGATTTACTTCGTTGATTTAACTCTTTAGTTTCCTCCTTTACTGATTGGCCTTTATGTAGGCTTAAGTTATCTTCCAATCTGCACTGTTTAGCCTTTCGTGGGCGCTGAGGAATACACATGATACAATACTTTAACAATTTAATCCTTCGTTTATGACCTGGGCTCAATTCTTTCTTTTAACGTATATTAGAATCTTCTACGACTGTATGATTGTCAACATATATGCTGCATGGATAATTCTCCGAAATCTTAAGTGCGCTCATAGCGTAGCTAACTCTGGATCAATGATCGAATGATTACTTTTGTTCCTTCTCAGTTTTCTTTAAACGTAAGCTATTACCTTTCCTGGTCTTTCTTCCCATGTTGCGTGCATATTTAGTTTATCTTAGCTCTCATGCATGCCAGAATTTTTGTACAACTCATATGATCTTCGAATATTACTTTTGATCTTTTTACTTCCCGTCCACTAGCCACGGTAGGTTCCTTTTTCTTATGGAGGATGTACAAAGTTGTTGTGAAACTGTTGTTACAAAACCATTTCCTCTTTAGGTTACTGTGCTTAGGTTGAAGCCTTCTTCCTCATTTCCTCATCTAGTCTTTCACTACAGTAGTTAGGGAGGACCCTTTGACTCTTGTAAAGCTACGAGCTTATTACATCGCATACCCAATAAAAATTTTGATGTCCTTCCTCGCCTACAATTATCCGTAGTTACTTACTTCCACACCCTTGTGCTTGTAGGGTTGCTTTTAAACTGATATTTTGACTGTCTTCCTAGTGACACTCCCTTTTATTCCCATAATATTCATAACATACATTTAACTACTCGTATTTGAATATATCTCAAGTATTATAATGACATTACTGCGAGGCTGAATTCTCCCTGTTAGGGTTCACCATATTTATCTTGCATGATCTACTAATTTGTCTATAATCTCCTGTCTGGTCATGACTAGGCTCTTCCTGAATCAACCACTAACTACTCGCTGGCCCATTCTTATACCCATATTCCACGTAATCTTTCTTGGGTTATTTCCTTTGTCTTAACTTACCTCATGTGCTGGCCCCTTATTTATCAATAACAACCCGGATAGGAACCCTTGCTTCCTTTTCTTGACGTCGTGCCTACATATTGTTCTGGAATCATAGCATATCTGTAACATTTGAATAAGTGCAATCTCATCCCTTTCTTATTCTTATCTCATCCTTCCTTTATCATTCTATAGTTACTAGATCTACTTAATTCTGACTTACTGCCACATCATTCCATATTCCCCCTATAGGGGAGTACTAAGAGTTGGAGCTACGATGACCTATTTATAGATGTTTTTCCTCTTCATCTTTAGCGTCCTTTCACATCATCAATGACCCTTACTCGCCTTGCGATAATCCTTCTGTACCAAGAATAACAAAATTCCTCAATCGCGATGGTGACACTAAGTGTAACTTTGTTGTCCATCCTATTATTTCCGGAACCAGAATTTGAAATTCTCATGATGCCGACTATTATCAATCACTCAGTCCCTAATTCATGTTTAGTTTATCTTGTTCACCATTCCATACTAGTTCTATTATTCTGGGTCTAACTTTTCCTTTTTAGTAATTGCGTTAGAGTTGTGAACTTATTTCTTGAAATGAGGACATGATTGTATTTTATGGCCTATACTCTCTTGTTGTCCTAAGGCCTGTCACCTCTCGTCTCTTCCTTCACTTGACTATAGATTCTGTAATACTGCCATCTTTTCGACCTACCGTTGTCATCCATGTATCATATCTTACTCATAATGCTTCATTAACTCTTTTCTTATTTCCCGCTAATATTTATGTCTATCACTTTATTCTGAAAACTCGAACAAGACTATTTTTTTGCTTTTAGCTCCCCTTGCTCCATCTAGTGGCTCTTCGAGTTTCTTAACATTCTCGCTCTACTAGGGACGTGAGCCATACTAAGTTAATATTTATCCTTTCCAGGCTTCTAGTGCCTATCTTTATAACGCTCATATCTAGTTTTACTATTTTAGAGTGCACCATCTAGGTGTCTTACAAGGAGATCCATTACCACGTTTGCACTATCCTTCGGAAATGTCAACTAACTCTACCAATCCATCCCTTATTTTGGGTTACTCTAACCCTAGCCAGATCCTGATAACCCGTCCTTCTCTTAAACTATATCTGTTAGCTCCGGTAGGGCATAACTGAGATCAGTGTGGCCGATTGTATGTACATCTATCACTGTTGACGGTAACTCAAAATGATTATATATCCCTTCCTTAATGGTAAATAATGTCACACCTCCTTTTTCACCGCGCACGTAGGGGCGTAAAGGGAGTATTTCCAATTAAAGGACAATCGAAACGAGATTTATTATTTAATTCAGAGTCGCCACTTGGTAGATTTATGGTGTCCCAAGTCACCGGTTGAATCCCGAATCGAGAAAAAGATTGACTCTGTATTACAGTCTGCGAACCAGAAATCTAAGTAAGGAATTTTGTTAACCCGGGAGAAGGTGTTAGGCATTCCCGAGTTCCGTGGTTCTAGCACGGTCGCTCAACTGTTATATTTGGCTTGAATTATCTGATTTTAACAATTATGAACTTATGTGCAAATTTTAACTCTTTACCGTTTTTATGGTTATTATTATTTTTAATAGAATTGCAACATCGTGAAAACACATCTCGAACCACGTCACATCAATGCACCCGTTGTTATGGACACATTTCGACTCCGTTGAGATTTGGATTTGGGTCACATAAATGTGCACCCGAGTTTAAGAAAGTAAATTATTTAAAGCGCGCCGGAAGTGACTTGCGCGTTATTATCTTTGGGGAAGGCCGTGAAATTCGCTAAACGGCCCGTCCATAAATCTAAGTATTTTAAAACAAATATTTATTGAGGGCCCCGCAATTTTGCATTTTTTATTCGACGAGGCTCATCTCATTTTATTTAAAGGCCAATCCTAAAGAGACTATGATTTTCTACTTTTATTGTCTCTACAGATAAAAGAAAGGTCCTAATTAATTAGCATTATTAATAAACCATCATTGAAAGTATTACATCACAATATCGAATTTAGTGAGCACACTAAGCTCTTCAGCAGGTTGGGCTTCAAAGGCAGCCCAAAGGAAGGAAAAATTGTCCATTTTAAGAAAGGGGAGGGCTGACTGACGTTGGGCCTTAAGTAGAGTCATACCCAAGTCCGATTTGAGCAGAAGCAGTCACGTTTGGGCCCTCAATTGAGCCCTGATCTCCCACTGATTTTATTTGAATCTTGGCCTACTGATTTTATTCACAACGGCCTAATTATTGGCAAACAAATAATCACTTCTAAATTCAAATTAACATGCCAACTTTCGAGTTCAATTATCGTACGCAAGGTCACCTGAGTTGTGTAGGGTTGACCAAACGTGCTGAACTCGTACTCCTAAAATCCATATCAATTTCAGACCGCCACATGCTAAGGATTTCTTTGTATGTGACTTATATCCTCAAATGAACTATCTAATGCATTTAAAAAAAACAAAGAAGGCCTGATCTTACATTAGTAGGAGCACGTAATCCATTTTAAAATCAAGTTCCAATTAGTAATTTACTTATTAGATCTAAATCTACTTAACACTACAGCCGATATTTTCTACTAATTACTCATAATAGTTTGAATTTCCAGTTGTGAATACAAATGAAAATCATAGATCTTAAGAGCAGTTTCCTGTTCTAGCTATTTTTAATTTTAAAAAGTTAAACTACACAAAAGCAAACTAAACTATACTAAGGCTAATGAATAATCATAGTCCAATAATCCAAACAGTCCAGTTTTAGTTACAAATAGAAATCTAGTGAAAGTCTAAGGCATACATGGATCACGAAAATTCTATTGGAATTTTATACTACATGAATCACGAAAGACATATCAACAGAGATTCATTCAGCATTTTACTTCATGTCTGCAAACTCGAAGTTACAGGATATGTACCTGGATTTGAAAAAAAAAATAGAACAAAGAAAGAAGAGCAGTCAGCAGCAGCACAACAGTAATATGAGCAGCAATACAAACAGCAATCCACCAACATCCCAGTAACATATGCAGCAGACCCAAGTGGATTTGAAACCAGTTAAAACCAGAACACTCAAACTTAAATAGCTCAAACGACCTCAGAAAGGAAATCAGAAAAACACACTACTGCAACACTAAACCCAAACTCATCTTAAGCCATCTCAAAACCTGTTTAAACTTTGAAGTCTTTTCTCTCTCTTTTCAGATTACTTTTCTCTTCTAAGGTCTGCCCAAAAGAAAAACCATACCAGACTCTCAAAAAAAATTCCCCCTTTAACTCTGTCCAGACCCCTCTTTTATACCAAACACTGACCTTGCCCCCCCCCCTCTCCAAAGCACTTAGGCAGAATCCTTAAACTAATTCTGCCCATGATCCCTTTTTCAATTCCACTAGAGTCCCTTTTTCCCATTATCCCTTGTCCTTTCCTTATTTAAATTCAAATAGGTATGAGCACCTATTTCTTAATCCATTTCCTTTAAACCTTCCCATACCATTATGTTTTGTTCCCCATTAGCACTTAAACAATTCATTGGTTTAATGGTATTTTAGTACCCTACTGTCAGACTAGTCACTTAAACCATTTTCAAACCTTTTAAATCCCAAAATACCCTCCTAAAGTCCCTGAAATTACTGTCCTAGTCAATCCCTTTTAATCTGTATTAAACCTACCGATTAACTAAGCTGAATCCTAATCAACCAACAAACTACAATAGCTATAATCAATTCAACTTATCAAATCAGTCAGTAATTCAAGATAGAAACTCATATCAAATCAAATGGCATGAAGACTAAGGGTTCAGGGCAGCACATATTGAGCTAACTATATTGGGGAACCAATCATATTTAGCTTAGAAACAAATGAACTGAAATCAACTAGACGAGCATACGCTTAATTACATTGGAATACAAAAGAAGAAATAGTCAGAAGAGCTTTAAGGGGATTTGACAGGTTCAGGATAACAAATGACCAATAAATTCAGTTCAATGTGATGAACTGAATATAACAACAGGCTCAGTTCTAAGTTCAAACATACCAACAAGCTCATTTCAACATAAAATTTAGAACATAAATGAAGCAGGAGGGGGAAACAGACTGGAATGAACTATGAAATCCAAACCAAAATTAAACTACTATCGTGTTAAATTACCACTCAAACCTACTGGACTAATCGATGAAACTTATTCAGTTGATTAAACAATTTATAACATGTGTTAATCAACAGAAGGAAAACTGAACCAAGAAAAAGGTCCAAAAGAAAAGGAAGAACTACTTGACAAAAAAAATGAAGAACTACTCAGTCAAAATAAAACAAACCATAGAAGGAAAAGGAAAACAAAAGAAAATACCTCAAAACTTCAGACCAAACCCCATCCGTTTCAGTTCGAACTTCGTCTTGAGACTTTGAAGCCAAAACGGACCTTAATCGAGTGTTCTCGACTGAGAACACTTGACTAAAGTCGGTTAAGACCTCAAATCTTTTGGATCGATTCCTAGGTTTTGTTCTTCTAGGGCTCGTTCAGTCGATTTAGGATTCGTCCAGTTCCGGCTTGATTTGAGAAAGACTAACATGGGACTTGGGACGAGGGTGGGCTAGTGGTCAGAAGGTGTGAGTTTGGGAGGGTTTAGGTTAGGCGCCGCCACCAGGGGATCTTGTGGCGGCGCTAGGGTTCTTGGCTCAAAATCGATATTCGAGCGGCTGGGACTAGATTCGAAGGAAGGGGAGGGTGGATTTGGAGAGAAGAGGTCAGGGCGGAGCTGTGGTGTGAAATTGGGGGTCATTGGACGAACTAGGGTTCCGCCCTTATTTTCGATCTACTATTCGAAGCAAACGGCTGGGATTCGAGGGATAAGGGTTAGGGGTTCTGATTGGGGAAGTCGAGGGGAATCAATGTGTAAATATGGGGTCGATTGGACCACTGGAACCACTGTGAGGCGATTTCCGGTGGGCGGAGCACAGTGGTAAGAGGCGGAGGATCTGTTTGGTCTCTGAAGCTCAGAGACGAAGAGGTGAGGGGGGGTTTGGCTTGGAGGGGCGGGGTATGGTTTGGGAATATATAGTGGATGAAGGATTCGATCCAGTCCGTTAGATTAATTAAAATTAATGGACTGGATTAAACACTTAATAGAAACGACACCGTTTCTTTTAGGCGGGGGTTGGGTCGGTTTGAATGTAAAGCGGTTCGGGCTAGACCGGGTGAGGATGGGGTGATCTGGATCGTTGGATCAAGTTGTATCAATGGCTTGGATATATTATCCAGATACGACATCGTTTGGATATATCTGGGACCGGCCGGTTTGGGCCTGGATTGGGCGTGTGAGGTGTGTGAGAGTTTGGGCCTGATTGGTTCAAATTAAGGGATGGACCAGTCCGATTTCATTGCTATTTTTGTTCTTACTTTCTTTTACTTCTTTAAACTAATTTTTCAAAATTAAAAACCTAAAAATCCTAAATTAAATTATAAAATCGATAATTAACTCAAAATATTAGCTCTTAATAATAATTATCACACGAAATTAAACACCAATAAAGATAAAATCACACAATTTGGACATTAAATGCTAAAAATGCAAAGTACATATTTTTTTGATTTTTCCATTTTGTAAAACAAACTTGATTGTTTAATTAATTCCTAAATTGTAAAATTAAATCCTAAATGCACATGCAACACATATTTTTGTATTTTTCTTAATTAAAGTAGAAATAAACATGCACAAACAAAATATAAATAAATCACAAACAACACAAAACCATTTTATTTTGAATTTTTGGGAGTAGTTCTCATAGGGCAAAAATCACGTGCTCACAGCTGCCCCTCTTTGTCCAAAAACACGAAGAGTTTCCATGCAAAGATGAAGTGAGTGGATACGAGTGATTTTTTCCCGTTCGGCTACTCCGTGTGAAGAATTTTTTGAAAGATTTGACCGAACCTCTGCTTCAAAGGTTTCCTACATATCCCCGGCTAAAAGGGAATCAGGTCAATGTAGTTCGGGAACTTTCGGTAGCTGGGACTACCATGAAGCTGTGGATTTACAGTTGCTGCTGTTGCTGCTGCTTGTTGATCTCCTTATTACACCATGCTAAAAGAAAACAAGAAGCTAGACTAAACTGTAATCTATGAATTTACTAAATCTTATCTAGATCTTTAGACTTGCTCTTGTGTCTCTTGTTGCTTTGATGTCTTGCTGACTGGTGTTTCCTCTGATGTTTCTTTATTTCTGTCTTGACTCGTAGTCTTCTCTTGATCTCCGCATTTGAATTGATTATTTCCTTCTTGTGATCTTCGAATTATTTTTCTTCGAAGCTTGAACTGCCTTCTTCTGTCTCGGGTTGCCTTCCTTCCGACTTCTGAATTTTAATTCTTGCTGGGGATCTTTGTTGCAACCTTCCGCTCTCTGGGCGGGCTCCTGACTTTTACTACGACTTAAAAAGATAATACCTCCATTCTCCAGGCGGGCTCCTGACTTCAATAAACAATTTAAAGATAATACCTCCATTCTCCAGGCGGGCTCCTAACTTCGACTACAACTTGAAAATATAACAACCTCCATTCTCCAGGCGGGCTCCTGTCTTCGACTACAACTTAAAATATAACACCTCCATTCTCCAGCGGGCTCCTGACTTCAACTACAACTTAAAGATATAACACCTCCATTCTCCAGGCGGGCTCCTGTTTTCAATAAACAATTTAAAGATAATTCCTCCATTCTCCAGGCGGGCTCCTGACTTCAACTACAACTTGAAAATATAACAACCTCCATTCTCCAGGCGGGTTCCTGACTTCAACTTCAACTTGAAATGACAACAACCTCCATTCTCCAGGCGGGCTCCTGACTTCAACTTCAACTTAAAATGTAATACCTCCATTCTCCAAGCGGGCTCCTGACTTCACTACTTCCGAAAACATAATACCTCCATTCTCCAGGCGGGTTCCTGACTTCAACTTCAACTTGAAATGACAACAACCTCCATTCTCCAGGCGGGCTCCTGACTTCAACTTCAACTTAAAATGTAATACCTCCATTCTCCAAGCGGGCTCCTGACTTCAACTACAACTTGAAAATATAACAACCTCCATTCTCCAGGCGGGTTCCTGACTTCAACTTCAACTTGAAATGACAACAACCTCCATTCTCCAGGCGGGCTCCTGACTTCAACTTCAACTTAAAATGTAATACCTCCATTCTCCAGGCGGGCTCCTGACTTCAACTACAACTTAAAATATAACACCTCCATTCTCCAGGCGGGCTCCTGACTTCAACTACAACTTAAAGATATAACACCTCCATTCTCCAAGCGGGCTCCTGACTTCAATAAACAATTTAAAGATAATACCTCCATTCTCCAGGCGGGCTCCTGTCTTCGACTACAACTTAAAGATATAACACCTCTATTCTCCAGGCGGGCTCCTGACTTCAATAAACAATTTAAAGATAATACCTCCATTCTCCAGGCAGGCTCCTGACTTCGACTACAACTTGAAAATATAACAACCTCCATTCTCCAGGCGGGTTCCTGACTTCAACTTCAACTTGAAATGACAACAACCTCCATTCTCCAGGCGGGCTCCTAACTTCAACTTCAACTTAAAATGTAATACCTCCATTCTCCAGGCGGGCTCCTGACTTCACTATTTCCCAAAACATAATACCTCCATTCTCCAGGCAGGCTCCTGACTTCAACTACTTCTTAAAAATGCGTTTTATTGTTGTTGTTCCTTCCTGCCTCCTGAACCATTTTCCTTCTAACTTGAATCATCTTCTTTCAGAACTGCTTCCCTCAAAACTGGTGTTTCATTCCTCTGAAAACTGCTGGGGATAACACCAGTGTTTTATTCAAAAATATGTTATTTTCCTCCTTTAAAGACTATTTCCCTTAAAGCTGGTGCTTTCCTTCCACTGGAACTACTTCCCTTAAGACTTGAGTTATCTTCCTTCTGAAATTGCTTCCTTTAAAACTTGTTTGGCCTTCTTTCGAAAATTGCTGGGGATACCATTTTCCCCCAAACTTGTGTTATCTTGCTTCTTCCCCAAGTGGGTACCGGACCTCCAGAAAATTTTCAAAATGGAAGAAAATTTTTTGCCCCAGTTTGACAATCTTTCTTGTATCATGATGTCTTTTCATCATCTATAACATTTCCTGTCCCTGCAAAGCTTGCTGGGGATGAGATTATTTGTTGGGGATGATATTCTTGCTGGTGATCATATTCCTGCTGGGGATGGTTTTCCCCCTCTTCTTTCCCTGCTCTGTGTTGTCCGATCCTCTTGGAATTTGGTCGATAATCTGCCAGGGATGGTCTTGTTTATTCACCAATTGTTGCTTCCCACTTTTCTCCATACTCTCCCCGAAATCCTAGACCAATCTATCATTTGGTCTTGCAACGAACGTCTTTCTCGTTCCATTGCATTATTTTTGGCTCGTCCTATCCACATTGTGTTTTTGCACCACCTTGGAAACTGGTAATAAGCTCTTAAAATCCTTTTCAAAAACAAACTGCTGGGGAGATAAAGTCTTTAAAAATAAAAAGTGATGAATTCAAGAAAATAAGAGAAGAATAGTTTCCTGAAAAATGTTGGGGAGAAGAAAAAGAAAAGAGCTTATCTGAATGGTACAACCGATCCCAATGATCATGTCGTGCATTTTGGATTAACCAACCCAGTTTATTTATATCAATCAATCTTTCTGATGGCCTTACTTTGTAGGGGATATGTAAGCGGTCAATTCTTTTGTCGACTCAACATCTTTGCACTGCTTGATGCCTCGACGGATCCTTTCCGTCAATCTTATCTTGTTAGCCTCTTTTGACTACTAGTCGCCTCATAGTGCCCTTCGAGGGGTTTTCACTAATAAGACTCTCTCATTTCCCTCAACTCCTGTTGCCTTATGGTGCCTGTGAAGGTTTTCACCGATAAGACTCTCTCATTTTATTTCTCTCAACGTCTGTCGCCTTATGGTGCCTATGAAGGTTTTCACCAATAAGACTCTCTCATTTTATTTTATTTTTTCAGTTGGGGATTGGAGTGTTACCGATATGACTCTCTCTGCTGGGGATTCTTTCGGCTATCAATTTATTTCCAACTTATGATTCTCTTCTCTACTGGGGATCAGAGTGTTATTACCGACTTCCATTTGCATGACTTGGCACTTCTCGGATACTGATCGGGAGGTCTTTTTTGGACATCAATATGGGTTTTTGTGTATGGCTAAAAAAAGGGGTATCAAAAGGTTCAAAATAATTTTGATGGGTAAAACATTACAACTCTTGGAATCAAACTCCCTTCCTAAAATTACAAATACAACTTCTGCCCCAGTTTCTTGCTTGGGGATTTTTATTTTTTGTTACACTATGACCGAGTCATGAGGCGCCTACGTATCCTTTTTGAGGAATCAGGTAAAACGTAGTTCCCAATTCCTTTGTTTTTATTGTGACTTTTCTTTTGTCTTTATTATCATTATTTTCTCTTCTCTTTTTCTTTCATTTTCATTACTGATTCCAAAAAAGGGGTATGAAAGAATAAATAAGGCTCAAAAGGGGAAGCAAAGGTTGAAGTGTTTGGATGGAAGAACAATTTTCCTCCGTCATTTCATTCTTCGATACCATGCCAAATGCAAACAAATGACAATTCCATTAGAAGAAATCATACATAATATCTCTTAACTGCGTCAGAATTGATAGCCATGTCGACGCATTTCCCTTCGATATCTGTTAAACCTAAAGTGTCATTAGACAACACTCTGGTTACAATGAATGGCCCTCGCCAATTCGGGGCGAACTTGGCCTTCACCTCAGCCTGATGTGGGAGGATGCGTTTCAGCACTTGCTGGCCCACTTCAAACTTCCGGGGACGCACCTTTTTGTTGTATGCTCTTGCCATTCTCCTTTGATATAACTGGCCATGACACACAACTACCAATCTTTTTTCATCAATCAAGTTCAACTGCTCCAGACGAGTTTTGACCCACTCATCATCATCAATCTCAGCTTCAGCGACAATCCGAAGGGACGGGATTTCAACTTTCGCCGGTATTACTGCTTCAGTTCCATATACCAACAAATAAGGAGTTGCCCCTACTGAAGTACGGACAGTAGTGCGATAACCCAACAATGCAAATGGTAATTTTTCATGCCATTGCCTCGAACCTTCTACCATCTTCCGAAGTATCTTCTTTATGTTTTTGTTGGCTGCCTCAACTGCTCCATTCGCCTTGGGACGATATGGGGTGGAATTGCGGTGTGTAATCTTAAACTGTTGACATACCTCTTTCATCAAATTGCTGTTAAGATTAGCACCATTATCCGTGATGATCACCTTTGGGATTCCAAATCGACAGATGACATTTGAGTGAACAAAATCGACCACTGCTTTCTTGGTCACAGACTTGAAAGTTTTGGCCTCAACCCATTTGGTGAAATAATCAATGGCTACCAGGATGAACCTATGCCCGTTGGATGTTTTTGGCTCAATTGGTCCAATGATATCAATGCCCCAGGCAACAAATGGCCATGGTGCTGACATTGTATGCAATTCTGTCGGCGGAGAATGAATCAGATCTCCGTGTATCTGACACTGATGGCATTTCCGCATGAAACTGATACAATCACGCTCCATAGTGAACCAATAGTACCCTGCTCGAAGAATCTTCTTTGCCAATACATATCCGCTCATATGTGGCCCACAAACTCCAGCATGTACCTCTGTCATAAATGTCGTGGCTTGACTAGAATCTATACATCTCAGCAATCCCAAATCTGGTGTTCTTTTGTACAACACTCCTCCACTGAGGACAAATCTATTTGCCAGTCGCCGAATGGCTCTCTTTTGATCTCCAGTGGCCTTCTCCAGGTATATCCCCATCCTAAGGTATTCCTTGACATCATAGAACCATGATTCTCCATCCAGCTCTTCCTCTAACATGTTGCAATAAGCATGCTGATCACGAACCTGAATATGCAACGGGTCAACATGAATTTTGTCTGGGTGGTGCAACATTGATGCTAAGGTGGCCAAAGCATCGACAATCTCATTATGAACTCTTGGGATGTGTCTGAACTCCACTGATCGAAATCGATTGCTCAGATCATGCAAACATTGTCGATATAGTATGAGCTTCAAATCCCTTGTTTCCCATTCACCCTGAATCTGATGCACTAGGAGGTCCGAGTCTCCCAAGACCAAGACGTCCTGGACATCCATGTCTACAGCTAGCCGTAGACCCAAAATGCATGCCTCATACTCAGCCATGTTGTTGGTACAATAGAAACGCAGCTGAGCCGTAACAGGATAATGATGTCCTGTTTCAGAAATAAGTACCGCTCCTATTCCAGCTCCCTTCGATTTGCGGCTCCATCAAAAAAAAAAATCTTCCATCCTGGTTCCTTGGTCATTTCCAACTCATCTATATGCATCACTTCTTCATCAGGAAAATACGTCCTCAAGGGATCGTATTCTTCATCAACAGGATTCTCGGCCAAGTGATCAGCCAATGCTTGGGCCTTCATGGCCATCCTCATCACATAGACGATGTTGAATTCTGTGAGTAATATCTGCCATTTCGCCAATCTCCCTGTGGGCATAGGCTTCTGGAAAATATACTTCAGTGGATCCAAGCGTGAAATGAGATAAGTAGTATATGATGACAGATAGTGCTTCAATTTCTGGGCCACCCAAGTTAGGGCGCAACATGTCTTCTCGAGTTGAGTGTACTTAACCTCATAGCCTGTAAACTTCTTGTTGAGATAATAGATGGCTTGCTCCTTCCTTCCTGTAATGTCGTGTTGCCCCAGTACGCAGCCAAACGAATTCTCCAGGACCGTTAGATAAAGAATTAACAGTCTTCCCGGCTCAGGTGGAACCAACACAGGTGGATTTGATAAATATCCTTTGATTTGGTCAAATGCTTCCTGACATCTGCCGTCCATTCTACCGCAACATCTTTCTTCAGTAGCCGAAAAATAGGTTCACAAGTTGGTGTGAGTTGAGCAATAAACCTGCTGATATAATTCAACCTTCCCAACAGACTCATTACTTCTGTCTTGTTCTTCGGCGGTGGCAAATCTTGGATGGATTTGATCTTTGACGGGTCCAACTCAATGCCTCGCCGACTAACGATGAATCCCAATAGCTTTCCAGATGGAACACCAAATGCACATTTGGCCGGGTTGATCTTAATATCGTACCTTCGAAGTCTTTGGAAAAACTTCCTTAGGTCTGCTACGTGGTCTTCCTGATGCTTGGATTTTATGATCATATCGTCCACGTACCCCTAAATCTCTTTGTGTATCATGTCATGAAACACAGTAGTCATTGCTCTCATGTACGTTGTCCTAGCATTCTTCAAACCAAATGGCATTACCCGGTAGCAATAAGTCCCCCACGGCGTAATGAAAGCCATCTTTTCCGCATTTTCTTCATCCATCAGAATCTGATGATACCCAGCATAGCAATCCACAAAAGACTCGATCTCACGTACGGCACAATTATCGATCAAGATATGGATATTGGGTAATGGAAAGTTATCCTTTGGGCTTGCCCTGTTCATATTGCGGTAATCGACACACACCCTGATCTTCCCATCTTTCTTCGGCACTGGCACCACATTAGCCAACCAATCAGGATATCGAGTGACCCGAATAACCTTTGCTTGCAGCTGCTTGGTTACTTCCTCTTTAATCTTCACACTCATGTCTATTTTGAACTTCCTCAATTTCTGCTTGACGGGAGGGCATACCGGGTTAATGGGCAATTTGTGAACCACTAAATCCGTGCTTAACCCCGGCATGTCATCATACGACCATGCAAAAACGTCTTTGAACTCAATAAGTGCTTTGATTAGTTCTTCCCTGATATTCGGTGCAATGTGGATGCTTATTTTAGTTTCCCTGATATCATCTGCATCCCCAAAATTGATGGCTTCTGTGTCATTTAAGTTGGGCTTGGATTTCTCTTCAAACTGGCTTAACTTTCTGTTTATCTCTTCGAAGGCTTCATCCTCATCGTATTCCGATTCATCATCATAATCGACCTCTTGTACATTTAGTTCGGAATCAGATTGATTTTTTTGACTAGGTTGAAGATCCGTTGTACATGCCATGTCATTAGAACCAATATAAAGAGAACTGTTCAGAAAGAGAAAAGAAGAAAACAAAATTAGAACAAAATAAGAAGAAAAAAAAAGCTTTCACTTTACTAAAATACGGGATAACAGAGTTTCACACTTTGCCGAATACAAAACAAAATTGGATTACAACCCTGGAATAATCCAAAAAAACAAGAAAGAAAAATCAGAGCCCACTACCAAGACTCCCTCCGGGTAGGAAGGGGAGTAGCCATCCAATTGTTGATATTTGCCCTAGGCCCCACAAACTGTACATCTAACCTACTGGACCCTTCTCCAGCTTCTATCATGTTGACATCGGCGAACAGCCTTTCAAAGCCCTCATTCAAATCTCCATCTGGCCCAATCAGTGGTCCGAGAACTTTCGGGACCGACAACTTTCTGATACCTGCTCTAACAAATGATCTGGATAGGCGCGAGATTGGCTTGGGAAGGACCCAGACTCTTTTCTTCAACTTGCGGGCCCGTCTCACATCTGCCACTGTAGGCTTGAACCCCAACCCAAAGGTGTCCAGATTTTTGGGCAAAGAAACCGGCTGAACAATAACCTGAAGATAGCCCCTAAACCTTTGCCTGGCACAAACCCGTTCTTCAACATCTCCGAGGCTACCATGACAGTTGCAGCTGCTATTTTGGGAAGTGGGATGCTTTTACCTTCGGGAACTATGTCCACTAAAACCGTATCGAAAACCTGGTAAACCCACGGTCCCTTATCATCATCAGTCTCTATGAAGGGTACAATGGCATTACTTACGGCGCTTGCATTGTCTTCCCCATGTACTACAATCTCTTGCCTATCCCACTCGAATTTGACCATCTGATGTAATGTAGAAGGCATTTCTTTGGCAGCGTGGATCCAGGGTCGCCCCAACAGAAGATTATATGATACTGCCACGTCTAACACTTGAAACTCCATGGTGAACTCTACTGGACCAATTGTTAATTCAAGTATGATGCCACCCACTATGTCTGTACCACCACCATCAAACCCTCAAACATAGATGTTGTTCTTGTGAATCCTGTCACCATTGACCTTCTCTTTGTTCAATGTGGCCAAAGGACAAATATTGGCACTGGACCCATTATCAATCAGTACTCGAGTGACTACCGAGTCTTTGCACTTTACGGTCAAATAAAGGGCTCTATTATGTTCTGTACCCTCCACTGGCAACTCGTCGTCTGAAAAAGTGACCCTGTTGACCTCGAAAATCTTGTTTGCTATTTTCTCCAGATGATTCACAGAGATCTTATCCGGAACATGGGTTTCGTTCAGAATTTTCATCAATACATGGCGATGCTCATCTGAATGGATCAACAACGATAACAATGAGATCTGTGCCGGGGTCTTCCTCAACTGCTCCACAATAGAGTAATCTTGCACCTTCATTTTCTTTAAAAATTCTTCTGCCTCTTCCTCGGTAACTGGATTCTTTGTCGCTACTGGATTGACCCTTCTTAACTCTGTGGGAGCAAAACACCTTCCCGAACGAGTTAACCCCTGTGCCTCACATATTTCCTCCACAACTTCCTTCTCCTTATGCATTACCATTACTTGACTGTAGCTCCATGGCACAACTTTCTCGCTGATTATCGGCAACTGCATTACTGGCCTGATAACAACTGGTCCTATGCATGCCCCCTTCATGGCTACTGGCTTGCTTAATATCCCTTGCACCGTTACTTTGACCGACTCTGGATTCTTGGCAACATCATACGAACTCTCCCCATCACCACCACTGGCTTGCCTTCTACCCTTTTCGACTGTACTACCGCTTTTCCACTGATCAACTTTTCTTTCGGACTGGAACGGATCATCATTACCATTTGTGAGGGCTTCTTGAGCTTCCCTCCTTCGTGCACTAGTTCGATCATGTGGGCTTCACGGTGTGCCGGCAACGGGTTCTGATTGATGTTAGGTGCCTCTGGCTCCTTGACCTTGATCCCATTTGTGTCAATAAGATCTTGTACGACAGTCTTCAACTTCCAACACTTCTCAGTATCATGCCCGGGATCCCCCAAACAATATTCACAGCTTACCGAGTGATCCAGATTTTTGGGAAGGGGATTTGGCAATTTGGGCTCCACAGGACTCCATAGGCCTAACTGCCTCAATTTGTGGAACAGAGTAGTATAGGTTTCTCCCAGCGGAGTGAATGTTCTCTGCCTCTGCACCCTTTCATTCCTGAAAGTCTAATTCCCACGGAATCCTGGTCCCGAAGGATTCCTGTAGACCCTTGGTGGTGGATATGTGTTTTGTGGAGGTGGATATGTATTTTGTAGAGGTGGATATGTGTTTTGTGGAGGTGGATATGTATTTTGGGGAGCCAGCGCACGCCATTGCGGGCAAGCCGGGGGCTGGGTATAAGTTTGGGCGTGATGGACAGCGAAATGTGGCTCTTGTGGTGGGTAGTAGGGCTGTGGAGGGCTGTATGGAATGTATGGGTAATTTGAGTGATGGGGTCTAGGTTGGTAGTGAGGGGGGGGGACCTCTGGATCTGGACCAAGTACCTGCCTCAACTGTTGCGACATCTTCCCTTTTCTTCTTTCTGAGCGCACCTCCCGTGCCGCTCTGGATGACCTAAGTGGCTGCTTTAATCGCCAAATAGATCAGGATTTTGTTGGACTTAAGTCCCTCTTCAATCATACCGCCCATTTTTACTACTTCGTTGAAAGATTTTCCAACTGACGTCACTAGGTGACCGAAGTAAGTTGGCTCCAGAGTCTACAGAAAGTAGTCCACCATTTCCCCCTCTCTCATCGGAGGATCAACTCTTGCCGCCTACTCTCTCCAGCGGAACCCAAATTCTCGGAAGCTTTCCCCGGGCTTCTTCTCAAGTTTCAGCAATGTGAGACGGTCAGGGACGATCTCAAGGTTGTACTGGAAGTGGCCTGCAAAGGCTTGTTCCAAATCATCCCAGGTGTACCACCTGTTAGGATCCTGTCTTGTGTACCATTCCAGTGCAGACCCGCATAGACTTTGACCAAAATGAGCTATCAACAGCTCGTCTTTTCCCCCGACCCCTCTCATCTTACTGCAAAAACCTCGCAGATATGCCATTGGATCACTGTGCCCCTCGTATAGATCAAACTTTGGCTAAAAGCCGGCAATTGAATGTCGGGGAATGGGCACAAATCTTTGTAGGCCACACTGACTTGGTTGCCTAACCCGTGGATATTCTTGAAGGATTGCTCCAGGCTTTTAAACTTTCGAAGCACTTTGTCTTGCTCTAGGCTCTTAGCCGGCTTTTCAGTCTCTACCGGGATCTCGAAGTGAGTATTATAAGTATGAGGCTCGGGTTCTTTGAAGGTTGGTTTAGGGGGGTAATATTGGTTATCGTGAGCCTGAAACAATGGCTCACTGGATAATCTTTGCAGCGTGGCTGGTGGGGGTGCCACGAAAACAGGAACATTTGGTGGAGGAGGGTTCTGATTGGGTTGTGAAGCTTGGGGATCATAGGCATTTCTTCCCTGATAGTATTGGTGACTGGGGAAGCTTGTCGAAGGGCCGGGGGGAGGGTATTCCGGCGCATGTCCTGGTGGGAGAGTGGGAGTAACGGGAGGGTCAGGCACTTTTTGTACCCTAGCTAAGGCCAACTACATTTCTTTCATCTCATATCTCATCTTATCCATTTCCTCCTTCAGCATTTGACTCTCTGGCCTTTCATCCTCGACACTTTGGTCTGAACTAGTCATGCTTTTTAGTATGGGCCCTTTGGATCTTGTTTGGTAATGGTAATCTTCCAGAACGTTCTAACAAACTAACTAGTTAGAAATCTCTAGAAACAACAAACTTGTTAGCGTTAGAGTTTAACACGTATTGCAATTTCACGTTGGGGGATGCAATGTTCCTAGGCAGTTTAACCATTTCTAACATATCTTTACTTTGACTGCATGCGTCATTCCGGCTTTCTTTGTTTGTGCCTTGTTTAAGTGTTTCTGAAACTTTCTTTATCTCTCTTTTGATTTCTTTCTTTTCCTTTCTTTTATTCACTTTGCCTTTTCTCTTTTTCTTTTTAGTGGTGGTCGAATCTTATGTGGATTGCCTATGTATCACGTCCCCGCATGAATCAGACCGCGCGTAGTTCTGCCACAAGTGCGGAAAATAAAGACACCATTTTTGGATTTTTCAACCTTTACTAGCAAAACGTTTTATTACAAGGCAAAACATTTTTGAAAGGAAATTGACAGACTTGATACAGACTACAAACTTTATGCCAAAAAGGGAAATACAAACTCCGAAGGACAACAGACTCTGAAGACAAGGAAAATACAGACTCAAACTATGAATGTTTCAGAGTTTTGAATTTTGGCGCCCGCGAGGCGTCGTTCGGCCTCGCCACGGGCTTTGGTGCAAGGCCCCTTTGCAGATCTTTCAAATCTTCCATGATCTGGTGGACATAAATCATTATTGAAGCAAAGAAGGTGGTACATGACATATCCTCACAAGCTAGGCACTTTATGGTGATGTAGTGCCCGATATCGTCGATTCTTCCCTTGATTCTGTCCTTTTCCATAAGAAATCGCTCTATTTGTTGATTCTGCGTCCCCAGCATTTGAGCGTTGTAAAGGAGTTGATCCTGAAACTCATTCATCTGTTTCTCTATTCGGGCCATTAGATCAAAGTAGCGCTTCCTATCTGCTCTGGAATCTTGGGCTTGTCTGAAGATCCGCTCTTTGAGAGTGGATATTGTTCCTCTCAATATAGCGATGTTCCTTTCGTAGTACCTCTTCATTTGTTGCATAGACCGTGCTCGCTCTTCTGCCTTCTTTATCCATTTCACCTGGATTCTTGCTAGATCAGCTTTAGATTTTTCCAGGTCTTCTTGATACTCGAGGACTTTCTTCTTTAGACCGTTTATGAGCCTTTCGTCTGCCCGGCTTCTCTTTGGGTTTCTGGTAGCTATTTTCATTTCCTGGATTTGAGCTTTGAGGACCTCGTTTTCCTGAGCTAGTTTTCTCTTTTCTCCCTCATCTACAGCGATATGCAAATCTTTCTCAAATTTCAAATCTATAACTTGCTTCTCCAACTTGCCTATTGTAACCCTGTACTCGTGCTCTTTAGCCAACCAATCCCAATGTTCTTGCGACGCCTTGACGAATTCCTGGAGGTGCGGTCTTTTAGCCGGCCTTTCGTGCTCAAGTTCTCTCATGTACCAAGCAAGGTATCCTGGCACCACTTCGCCTTTGGCCTGATCCTACACGCAAGTATCTGCTTTTAAATATTGGCATTCACTCTAGATCTGACGGACTCTTGCTTCAGGGAACTGTTCGTTAGGGCTAATCTCAATTACTTAAGCACTAAGATCTTCCTCCTGTGGCACTGTTTGGCATCTCCCGAGTTGTCTCAAAACCCGATATGGCGCGTAAGGCTGAATGCTCTTGAGCCCCATCAATAGAAAGTGGGTCCTAGCTGCCGGCATATGGATGACCTCGTCGACGGGCAACCATCCTAGTTTCCACTGTATTTGGCTGGTGGTGAGGGTCTGAAAGAATGATGTCCACGCCGTAACTCCCTCGGTAGAACTAAAAATCTAAGTAAGGAATTTTCTTAACCCGGGAGAAGGTGTTAGGCATTCCCGAGTTCCGTGGTTCTAGCACGGTCACTCAACTGTTATATTTGGCTTGAATTATCTGATTTTAACAAATTATGAACTTATGTGCAAATTTTAACTCTTTACCGTTTTTATGGTTATTATTATTTTTAAGAGAATTGCAACGTCGTGAAAACACATCTCAAACCACGTCACATCAATGCACCCGTTGTTATGGACACATTTCGACTCCGTTGAGATTTGGATTTGGGTCACATAAATGTGCACCCGAGTTTAAGAAAGTAAATTATTTAAAGCGCGCCTGAAGTGACTTGTGCGTTATTATCTTTGGGAAAGGCCGTGAAATTCGCTAAATGGCCCGTCCCTAAATCTAAGTATTTTAAAACAAATATTTATTGAGGGCCCTACAATTTTGCATTTTTTATTCGGCGAGGCTCATCTCATTTTATTTAAAGGCCAATCCTAAAGAGACTATGATTTTCTACCTTTATTGTCTCTACAGATAAAAGAAAGGTCCTAATTAATTAGCATTATTAATAAACCATCATTGAAAGTATTACATCACAATATCGAATTTAGTGAGCACACTAAGGTCTTCAGCAGGTTGGGCTTCAAAGGCAGCCCAAAGGAAGGAAAAATTGTCCATTTTAAGAAAGGGGAGGGCTGACTGACGTTGGGCCTTAAGTAGAGTCATACCCAAGTCCGATTTGAGCAGAAGCAGTCACGTTTGGGCCCTCAATTGAGCCCTGATCTCCCACTGATTTTATTTGAATCTTGGCCTACTGATTTTATTCACAACGGCCTAATTATTGGCAAACAAATAATCACTTCTAAATTCAAATTAACATGCCAACTTTCGAGTTCAATTATCCTACGCAAGGTCATCTGAGTTGTGTAGGGTTGACCAAACATGCTGAACTCGTACTCCTAAAACCCATATCAATTTCAGACCGCCACATGCTAAGGATTTCTTTGTATGTGACTTATATCCTCAAATGAACTATCTAATGCATTTAAAAAAAAGAAAGAAGGTCTAATCTTACATTAGTAGGAGCGCGTAATCCATTTTAAAATCAAGTTCCAATTAGTTATTTACTTATCAGATCTAAATCTACTTAACACTACAGCCGATATTTTATGCTAATTACTTATAATAGTTTGAATTTCCAGTTGTGAATACAAGTGAAAATCATAGATCTTAAGAGCAGTTTCCTGTTCTAGCTATTTTTAATTTTAAAAAGTTAAACTACACAAAAGCAAACTAAACTATACTAAGGCTAATGAATAATCATAGTCCAATAATCCAAACAGCCCAGTTTTAGTTACAAATAGAAAACTAGTGAAAGTCTAAGGCATACATGGATCACGAAAATTCTACTGGAATTTTATACTACATGAATCACGAAAGACATATCAACAGAGATTCATTCAGCATTTTACTTCATGTCTGCAAACTCGAAGTTACAGGATATGTACCTGGATTTGAAAAAAAAAACAGAACAAAGAAAGAAGAGCAGTCAGTAGCAACACAGCAGTAATACGAGCAGCAATACAAACAACAATCCACCAACAACCCAGTAACATATGCAGCAGACCCAAGTGGATTTGAAACCAGTTAAAACCAGAACACTCAAACTTAAACAACTCAAACGACCTCAGAAAGGAAATCAGAAAAACACACTACTGCAACACTACACCCAAACTCATCTTAAGCCATCTCAAAACCTGTTTAAACTTTAAACTCTTTTCTCTCTCTTTTCAGATTACTTTTCTCTTCTAAGGTCTGCCCAAAAGAAAACCCAGACCAGACTCTAAAAAAAAAAATCCCCCCTTTAACTCTGTCCAGACCCCTATTTTATACCAAACACTGACCTTGCCCCCCCCCCTTCTCCAAAGCACTTAGGCAGAATCCTTAAACTAATTCTGCCCATGATCCCTTTTTCAATTCCACTAGAGTCCCTTTTTCCCATAATCCCTTGTCCTTTCCTTATTTAAATTCAAATAGGTATGGACACCAATTTCTTAATCCATTTCCTTTAAACCTTCCCATACCATTATGTTTTGTTCCCCATTAGCACTTAAAAAATTCATTGGTTTAATGGTATTTTAGTACCCTACTGTCAGACTAGTCACTTAAACCATTTTCAAACCTTTTAAATCCCAAAATACCCTCCTAAAGTCCCTGAAATTACTGTCCTAGTCAATCCCTTTTAATTTGTATTAAACCTACCAATTAACTAAGCTGAATCCTAATCAACCAACAAACTACAATAGCTATAATCAATTCAACTTATCAAATCAGTCAGTAATTCAAGATAGAAACTCATATCAAATCAAATGGCATGAATACTAAGGGTTCAGGGCAGCACATATTGAGCTAACTATATTGGGGAACCAATCTTATTTAGCTCATAAACAAATGAACTGAAATCAACTAGACGAGCATACGCTTAATTACATTAGAATACAAAAGAAGAAATAGTCAGAAGAGCTTTAAGGGGATTTGACAGGTTCAGGATAACAAATGACCAATAAATTCAGTTCAATGTGATGAACTGAATATACCAACAGGCTCAGTTCTAAGTTCAAACATACCAACAAGCTCATTTCAACATAAAATTTAGAACATAAACGAAGCAGGAGGGGGAAACAGACTAGAATGAACTATGAAATCCAAACCAAATTAAACTACTATCGTGTTAAATTACCACTCAAACCTACTGGACTAATCGATGAAACTTATTCAGTTGATTAAACAATTTATAACATGTGTTAATCAACAGAAGGAAAACTGAACCAAGAAAAAGGTCCGAAAGAAAAGGAAGAACTACTTGACAAAAAAAATGACAAACTACTCAGTCAAAATAAAACAAACCATAGAAGGAAAAGGAAAACAAAAGAAAATACCTCGAAACTTCACACCAAACCCCATCCATTTCAGTTCGAACTTCGTCTTGAGACTTTGAAGCCAAAACGGACCTTAATCGAGAGTTCTCGACTGAGAACACTTGACTAAAGTCGGTTAAGACCTCAAATATTTTGGATCGATTCCTAGGTTTTGTTCTTCTAGGGCTCGTTCAGTCGATTTAGGATTCGTCCAGTTCCGGTTTGATTTGAGCAAGACTAACATGGGACTTGGGACGAGGGTGGGCTAGTGGTCAGAAGGTGTGAGTTTGGGAGGGTTTAGGTTAGGCGCCGCCACCAGGGGATCTTGTGGCGGCGCTAGGGTTCTTGGCTCAAAATCGATTTCGAGCGGCTGGGACTAGATTCGAAGGAAGGGGAGGGTGGATTTGGAGAGAAGAGGTCAGGGCGGAGCTGTGGTGTGAAATTGGGGGTCATTGGACGAACTAGGGTTCCGGCCTTATTTTAGATCTAATATTCGAAGCAAACGGCTAGGATTCGAGGGATAAGGGTTAGGGGTTATAATTGGGGAGGTCGAGGGGAATCAGTGGTGTAAAGATGGGGTCGTTTGGACCACCGGAACCGCCGTGAAGCGATTTTCGGTGGGCGGAGCACGGTGGTAAGAGGCGGAGGATCTGTTTGGTCTCTGAAGCTCAGAGACGAAGAGGTGAGGGGGGGTTGGCTTGGGGCGGCAGGGTATGGTTTGGGAATATATACTGGATGAAGGATTCGATCCAGTCCGTTAGATTAATTAAAATTAACAGACTGGATTAAACACTTAATAGAAACGACACCGTTTCTTTTAGGCGGGGGTTGGGTCGGTCTGAATGTAAAGCGGGTCGGGCTAGACCGGGTGAGGATAGGGTGATCTGGATCGTTGGATCAAGTTGTATCAACGGCTTGGATCTATTATCCAGTTCTTACTTTCTTTTACTTCTTTAAACTAATTTTTCAAAATTAAAAATCTAAAAATCCTAAATTAAATTATAAAATTGGCAATTAACTTAAGATATTAGCTCTTAATAATAATTATCACACGAAATTAAACACCAATAAAGATAAAATCACACAATTTGGACATTAAATGCTAAAAATGCAAAGTACATATTTTTGTGATTTTTCCATTTTGTAAAACAAACTTGATTGTTTAATTAATTCCTATATTGTAAAATTAAATCCTAAATGCACATGCAACACATATTTTTGTATTTTTCTTAATTAAAGTAGAAATAAACATGCACAGACAAAATACAAATAAATCACAAACAACACAAAACTATTTTATTTTGAATTTTTGGGAGTAGTTCTCATAGGGCAAAAATCACGTGCTCACAAATAATGATAATCTTTATTAACTAGGTACCTCGTACCCTTCTTCACCTTGCTTCTTTTACTTGCTGAAACTTGTGTCTTCCTTCCGATTCTATTATTCCTTTTTACCGTAAGAGTGGATAAGTATTCTTGCCTTAAAACTCCTTATCAAGAACCTTACACCTTTTAGTACATACATGGTCTGCTGAAGATTTCACATTTACTCATCATAAGCATGATGTAAAATCGAGTTCTTCTGACTTAACACCTCCACGACTATATCTCTTACCGACCATCTTATTGAATATAGGCATCATTGTATTACGAATAAGATAGAGTTTAGGAAATTGAGTTCTTAAAACTGAGCTCTACCACACGATCTAGAGTAAAAAGAAAGAGTGACAATCCTAAATGCCCTGTAACCTCATGCTTATAAGTGTGGTTTACGACACACACATAAACAAAACTCTACTAGACATGGCTTGTAGACTCCCTAGGACAGAACTGCTCTGATACCACTTTTTTCACGACCCAAACCGATGGGCCCCGACGGGCACCCGGTATCTTACTCAACCGAGTATCAACATAACGTATCTTTTCATGTCATACTATCATATATAACTGAGCCGAAAAATTGCCGTGAGATAAGTAGAATACGTCATGTGATACCAACTTATACATAAGACATACGGGCCTATAAGACCAAAATAATCACTCGTGTACTAAACATAGGCCAAAAAGGTCATACAATCTTTTACATACATGACATCTGTCTACAAGCCTCTAAGAATACATAATTTTCATAAAGGTCGGGACAGAGTCCCACCATACCAAACAAATACACGTCTAAATCATACTAACAAAACAAGCGACTCCGAAGCAAATGGAGCGCACCAACATCTTCCGTTGAGGTTATAGCCTACTTGGAGGGCTCTTGGCCTGTCTACCGAGACTTGCGGGCATGAAACGCAGCATCCCTAGGGAGAAGGGACGTTAGTACGAATAATGTACCGAGTATGTAAGGTACATAAATAAGTACATAACAGAAATAGAAGAAATATAGAGTAAATGACTCAACCTGTAAGTCTGGATAATTCTGTAAATAATGAAATACTTATAGTGTCATGCATAGGCGTATGAATATCATGTCGTGCATAGGTACATGTGTTCATAACATCATCAAGCCTCTGAGGGTATCCCATCATATCATCTTGGCCACTGTGGGCAAATCATCAACGTATACCAGCTGATCAGGTAGTGGTACGTATATAACATCGTAACCTTTTTTCATATCCCATATACATAAATACGCGCATATAATGCCATCTGGTCATAGGTCAATGTAGATGTATAAATGCATGAGATGCATAAGAAATACATTAATAAGATTTTCTCGGATTGCCACAAAAATCAATATGCCTTTCGGGTAAACTTTATTAAATACGTATTTTTCTGAGACCCATGAACAGAAGATATAATAATTCACACGGGAAATTAAGAATATAAACACCCCTAGAATTTCTATGGATAGTCAAATATGAAAGTTATGCATTTACTCATTTTGTTTATTTCGTACGAATCATGCCAAAAAGAAAGGAGGGATAGCCTTAACATACCTGAGCCGATTCTCTTGACAATCCCTCTAACACACGTCTTTTGCGATGGAACACGTAACGGAGGATCAAAGTAGGGAAAAATCCGTATAACTTCGCACAAATTCCTTGTTGAATTGCTACTTGGTAGATGTAGAACATGACATTTTGGTGAATTTGATCAAACTTTGTATGGCTTCTTTGCTGGACAGTAACGTTTTTATACATCTCTTATTGAATTGTTAAAGAAAGTCACTTTTCCATCTAATCTTTGTAACGGTATAGAAAAAAGTTGTTTTGCTAAATTTTGCAAAGTCTTATACTTCTCCAATAATGATACCAATCAATATTTACGTGTAAACAAGATAAAGCTTTGCCTAGTGACTCATATTTGTATAATTTTGCCACCTTGGTTAACCTTATGCCATGCGGCAATCTCAACAAGACCCTTATCCACTTAATTCCATAATTATCTCCACCATTAATCAATTATCCATATAATTAAGGACTATCTCAAATTACTTAAAATACTATCCACTTTTAACATACTTTATACATCTTACTATCATGGCCACGTGGTACCTTGTATGGTACTGGTCTATAATTATCGGGTATTTTAGCTCGGGCCGTATTTTATCCCAAAATGTCAAACTTGGACGAAAATTTATTTTCTTTGAGTTGCTTCCCCTCTCACATTCATGAATTTGCTCATCATTTGTTTGAAATAGCATAATCCTTATAATCTCCAAATAATCTTTTCCTGGACTGATATCAATTACCTTACGACAAATTCAATGTACAATACTACAGGATGCAACGTCGTGGTAATTTAATACTGCAAAGTGTAACATCATCGTAATATAATACTGCAGGATGTAATATCAACATAATATTGTGGGGCGTAACATTTTCTATGTTCGTTCGAGGACGAACTGTTGTTTTAGAGGTGGAGAAGGAGGGTGGGCTAGGTTTACAAACAACCAAAAGTAAAAACCTAGTAAACCTTGCTAGTCTCTCTTGGAAACTTCTTAATAACACTCAATGACCCTAGGCCAAAACTATTTTAGGCCTCCATAGTACTAGGAAAACTACCAGGAATTCTTCCTTTAGCTGGAATAGCATAATGCAAGGCTGGGAAGTCTGTAGCAAAAGGATTATATGGTTGCCTCACAATTCTTCAAACCTAAGTGTTTGGAATAGTCGTTGGATCCATCAAAATCCTTCCCTTCGACATTGTATTCATGATCCTCTAACTCAATTGGACAATATCCTAACCATTAAGGATATCTGGAATAATAATACTTGGAATTTATCAAAACTTTCTATGATACTTGAACCTAGCCTTATTAACAAAATAAAGGCCACAAATCCTAGTACTAAAACATGTGATAACCCTCGTATGGTCTTTAAACACTAATGGTCTCTTCACTAGTAAATTGTGTTACTCCCTATTAGGTAACCAAGCTAAGAATGACAAAGACTTTACGTGGATTTGGGAGCTGAATTGCCCCAACAAGTTGAATTTTTTATTATGGAAATGTTTTCATGATAGACTCTCAACAAGAAGCTTTTTACATTTTTTACATCACATCGGCATAAACATTGACCCAATAGATTCCTATTGCAAAATTCATAGGGAAATTAGTAGGCATGTTTTTTTGGAATGCATGGCAGTGAAGCAGTTGTGGTCTCGCTTAGGGATTGATACAAATAGTTGGAATACTATGAATAGTTGGTTGACATATATTCGTGACCATAACATTACCCTAAAAATGGCACTATTAGTTGGAAAGAATTGTTTCCTTTTGTGATATGGACCATTTGGATTAACAGGAATAACAACTTATACAATAACTACACACACACGGTTGGCCTCTACATTGCTTTTAAGCTAGCGGTAGAATATAAACTTCTAATGGAAAAGGAAATTGTTACTAAGCAAAAAATCCCAATAAGTATTAACTGGATTAAACCGCCTAGTGGTCATATTAAGCTTAATAATGATGGTTCCTTTAAAGAGACATCATCTCTTTGTGGATTTGGTGAAGTCTTCCGAGACAGTAAGGGGCAATGGATAGTTGGCTTTCAAGAGTCTCTTCCAGGAACAACACCTCTTCAGGTAGAATTGTTGGCCTTGAAAATTGGCCTCTACATTGCCAAGAGACAAGGATTTACCAATTTAGAAGTGGAAACTGACTCAACGGATGTTATTACTTGTTTGGATAATAGAATGGTAATAGTAAATGACATTATTCATGAGTGCAGGTTATTAATGAGACAAGTGAAGGTTCAAGCAATGCAGCACACCTTCAGGGAGGCCAACAAACCGGCACACATGATGGCTAAGGATGCACTAAGTGGCAACAATGGCAGGGATCTTAATATTATCTACTATGCTCCTCATTTTGTAACCACTGCCTTAAAATCAGACTATGAAGGCTTGACTTATTTAGTTAAGTATGTTAACAAAGATGTTTGCTCTAGACTAGTATTTTTTGGAAACAAAAATGTCTTTCGAGACATGCTATTGGACTGTAATAGCCAAGTAGGTAATGCCCTATCAAGCACTATGAATGTTGTTAACTCTACTATAATGTGATATATATAATAAGATCCTTGTTGTCAAAAAAAATCGAATACAGGAGCGGAATAGTTTTGTTATTTTTTTGAATCCTCCAATCTAAGTGGAACAATTTCCATGAGAGAAAAAGAAAAGAGATAGAGAGAGAAAATGAAAGAGAGATAAATATTGATCCGACCAAATAAAACCAATTACCCATATTTTTCCTCAACTGAAAAAAGTGTTACTACCCTATACCCAAAAGCTGTAGTAATACACCTTCCAAAAACTCATTCGGATCACAATCCTTTACTTATTAATCTAATCCCTAGGAATGTAAACCATAGTAATAAACCATTCTGGTTGGAAATAATTTGGTGTAGGCATCCGGATTTTATCAATGTAGTCAAGCACTGTTGGTCAGAAAAAGACTTTGTTGATGCCCAAAATTATTTTAGAGATGAGGTTATAAAATGGAAAAATACTACGTTTGGGGATATTTTTAAAAAGAAGAAAAAAAGTTTAGCTAGATTAAATGGAATCTAATCTTCTTTATATTACCAAAACAGTGACTTCTTACAAAATCTTGAATCCAACCTCCAATTGGAATATAATAATATTCTTCATATGGAGCATGATTTCTGAAAGTTAAGATCTAGAATTAATTGGCTTAATGAAGGTGATGCCAACACCAAATATTATCATATTATGGCATCCAATCGTAAATATCGCAACGCCATTATGTACTTCACCAAAGATAATGGAGAATGGATCTCAGAACCCAAGCAAATAATTGATCACACCCTTTCTTTCTTTATGGATTCTTTTAAGACTGCTAAAATTGCTTCTCCAAAAAACAATTCAATCATTGATCCCTCGAGTGCCAACAAGGTAGATCTAAGCTGCCTAGACAACCCCCTTACCAACATGAAAATCACTAAGGTAATTTTTTCCTTTAAGCCATTCAAAGCACCAAGCCCGAATGGCATTCACCCCTTTTTATACCAAAAATATTGACATATAATAGGAAACTCTTTTACTTCTTATTATCACAATGTTTTCAGCACTCAATCTTTACCTGGTGGCATCAATGATACATTCCTCTGTCTCATTCCAAAATTTCCTAATGCTAACAACCTCAAAAACTTTAGACCTATTGGGTTGTGTAATACTGCTTATAAGATTATCACTAAGATAATTGCTAATAGAATAAAGCCATTCATGCCCTCCTGATTAGCCCTATGCAATCCAACTTCATTAAAAATAGAAGAACTAGTGATAATGCCATCATAATTCAAGAGATTATGAATAACCTTAGTCGTTAAAAAAAAGCCAACTTTGATATGATTATTAAATTGGATTTAGAGAAAGCATTTGATAGGTTAGAATGGTCTTTTGTTCACAAGACCCTACAATACTTCAATTTTCCTCCAAAGTTATCTAGGCTCATTATGCATTGCATAACAAGAGCTCAATGGAGATTTTAGTGAATGAGACAAGAACACAGTTCTTCCAACCTAGTAAGGGTATTCGTCAAGGAGACCCTCTCTCCCCTTATATATTCATTTTATGTATTGAACTCCTATCTAGATTAATCAATCACCAAGTTGATCTTAGAAATTGGGATCCTATTCACATTAACCATAGGGGACCTTCCCTGCCCCACATTCTATTTGCGGATGACATAACCCTAATGGGTAAAGCAAATAAAAAGACAAGTCGTTGCATCAAATATTACATGGACTTCTTCTATATGGAATCTGGTCTTGCCATCAACAAGTCTAAATCAAGAATTATCCCAAAAAAATGCCCAAAAGACCACTCAAACTTCCTAACATCTCTTTTTGGAATAAAGGCTACTAATGAATTTGGAAAATACCTTGGTTTTTCAATTCTTAATCATTCTCCAAAAGCCAAAGATTTTCAATTCGTCTTAGACAAATACATTCCAAATTATCCCATTAGAAATGCGCTTTTCTTAATATGGCTGGAAGAGCCACTTTAGCATCTAGTACCTTAGGAGCAATTCCTTATAATTCAATGCAATACACACTTCTTCCCACCAAAACCCTAAAAATAATTAACAAAATTCAAAGAGATTTTATCTGGGGCTCTACTAGTACTGCTAAAAAACTCCATCTAATTAACTGGGAAACTGTTACTAGGGAAAAGATTAAAGGAGGGTTGGGTATTCGTCAGGCAAAAGAGAAAAATTTGGTCCTTCTTTCTAGCCTAGCCTGGAGACTATTAAAAAACTCTTGCATACCTTGGTGCCATCTCATTATGACCAAATATGCTAAATCAAAATCGATCACTAACACTTCGTTCATCTAGAAATCCATTCTCAAAGGTTGGGAAGTTTGTAACAATGGTATTCTTTGGCATCCGTCACCTAATTCCTATTTCAATATCTGGTATAACAATTGGATATATAAATCCAAGTCTCTAAGATCCTCAATTGAAGGCCCTCTCAACAAGAGTGACCTTAACCTATCAATAGGAAGCCTTAATAATTGAGATTTAAAGGCCCTTTCTTTTGAATTACCTCCTGAGGTAATCAAAAACCTTAACATAACTCCAATACCTTGTAAAAATTAAAAAATTGATGAAATTAGCTGGAGCCTTAATTCTAAAGTATCTTCTCTACTCAGTCTTGCTATAATCTCCTCAGCAAACCAAATTCATACATCCAAATCCTTCAAATGGATCTGGGACCTTCGTTGTCCAAACAAAATTAAATTTTTTTTTTATGGAAATGCATGCATAACCATATTCCCTGTTGAGCCTACCTAACCAAAATAGGTACAAACATTGATGCCACTTGTACCGCTTGCAGAATAGGAATAGAAAAGATCCATCACATTTTTATGGAATGACCAATCTCACGCTAATGTTGGAGAAACATGGGCCTCACTTCCCTCAACATAATTAGTGATGCATACTAGCTTGTTAATCTAAGGGATATTTTTATCCTCCATAATTCAAACAAGATTTGTTGGGAAACCCTATTTCCATATTCCATATGGAAAATATGGAAAAACAGAAATCGCAACAATATTAACAACGTCAATTGCCATTTGGATGCTAATAAAACTATTCACCTTGCATGGAAATATATCTTCTTCACAGGAAAAAACCCCTTCACTAACAAAAAAGTCATAATAGAGATCAAGTGACACAAACCGCCTAAAAACATGATTAAACTAAACTGTGATTGTGCCTTTTCTACTAATAACAATGCAGCAGGAATTGGTGGTACATTCCGAAACAGCAATGGAGATTGGATCATGAATTTTCACAAGGCAATCAAGGCTTTTTCACCCACACATGCAGAATTGATGGCTCTACTAGAGAGACTCAAGATTGCAAAAGAATTTAACTTTATAAATATGGAAATCGAAACTGATAGCACGGATATCATTAAGTTTATGCATGATGATTGTAATAATTTCTATAACATTGTCTCTGAATGCAGATGGTTAATGTACCAACTGAAGCTCCCAATCCTGAAGCATAACTTTACAGAAGGAAATGAAGTGGCACACCTGATGGCAAAGGAAGCAATCAAGCTCCCGTCCTCTATCAAGTGTTTCTACCATGCTCGTCCACCTTATTTTGTTGAACAAGAAGTGTTGAGGAACACGCATGAAATATGTAATAGTGTTAAGAACATCTCTACCAGTGTATGTACTTATTTAGCAAGTATGAGCAATAATAATGCCCTAAAGACTATATCCGCGTTTTGTAATGTGTTTTAAGTAATATGAGTTTCGTTCTTTTATGTTAAAAAACTAAAGATTTGTACATTTGCGCTAATAGCTCCTGTAATTAGTTATACGAACGAAAAGTTGTAGTACAATGATTCACTCGCTTTCAATGAAATCTTTTGTTCGGTTAAATAGTTTTTGATGTACTTGTTTTACGACTAAAAAATATTTCTAACTAAAAATTTCTTACATCAAATAGTACAACAACTTGCACCATTTAACGCATTCAAATTGTTTACTATTATAACATACTTCCTCCTATCCATATTATTTGGTGTTTTGTTTTTGGTACACCTATTAAAAAACTATTTACTCCTAGAAACTAAGAAAGATTTTGACTAGTTAATCCTTAATTAAATTTGTATCTTTGTATGTGGATAAGTTGAAAGAGCATAGGGAATATAAGATATATGATAACTAATAAGAGAAAATTTGAAAACTAAAATTAATATTTCTTGATTATATAAAAACGAGTTATTTTGGACCAAATGAAAAGGTAAAAACACCAAATAATATGGAATGTTGGGATTATCAAATTATAGTGAAGTGCAAAAAATAAAATCATATTATCGTGTATATAAGTAAAAAAAATTTCTTCATATTGCCGTCGTGCCTAATTATAAAATTAGTTACGAAATAGATTCTGCAAATATGTAATGAAATTGTAGCAAAGAAGAGTAATGTTATGGACGCACAACGACAGCAACAACGAGGGATCAAAGAGAATTGGAATGTGTGCAGTTGTGCCAACACTCAGCCAAAAGCAGTCGCCACGTGATTGAGGACCAGCTCAATATGTACATAAACGCTCTCTCTCTCTCTCTCTCTCTCTCACACACACACACACACGCATTGAACACACGCTCGATTAGTCGGGGAGAGAAAATGGAGGTGAGAACAAGAGCTCCAGGAAAAATAATATTAACAGGGGAACACGCGGTGGTTCACGGATCAACTGCCGTCGCTGCCTCTATTGATCTCTATACTTACGTCTCCCTTCGCTTCCCTACTCCTCCTGGTATATATATTATATTCCTCTCTTCTCCTTCTCCATCTCCGTATTTAAATCTTTGTTAATGTGGACGCTGTTTCTACTATGCATTGAATTTTGATTAACTATGTATATGACATGACTGAATTCTGAATTGATTTTACTGGATTGGTAAATTTTGAGATACATGCCCTGTTTAGAGACTTTTACCGTGAATAATTTCGAATTTCAGTGTCCTGGCCCAACATTCCTGCATGCTAGTTGGCAGAAGCACTTTCTAATTTTAAGCCCAAAATGTGTATTAGGCTTTTTTATAATCCCTCTTCCTCTGTCCCTTCATCACCCCTTTCTTTAGGGTTCTTAATTTTGAGGTGCTTTTGGACCTTGTTTCCTTTTGAATACTGCATTATAATGACATGTTTGATAGTGATAATCATGTCGTTTCATATAGAGGAACATGTTTTCCATGGGAAATGTTAAATACTTTATCTAAGGATATCAGTTTTTGGATCATCACACCAGTTTTTTGAGAAGGAAAGTTAAACCGTTAAAGATGATGTTATGCACAGTACAAATAGGGTAAAAATAAATTTTCGGTATATATAGATATAAATTGTTGAATCCCCTTGATAGTTAATTTATTCACTCACTATGCATGTTTGCATCTTTTCGAAATCCCTTGTTGGCTCTTCCATTGGACTTAGCAGTGTTCAGGACTAGCCTTGTATTGAATGAACTAGAAAGAAGAAAAGATGACTATTTTCGGACATTCTAAATTTGTTTCGTTATTCGTTAAGGCTCTTATATAGGGGTATCAAGCTGCTAAGCCACACTGTGAAAGTTTGGGAGAGAGTAGTGGAGGTGCGGGTGAGGAGGCATGTGTCTATTTTTGAGAGCCAATTTGGATTCACGTCGGGGCAATCTACTACAGTGGGAGAAGAATCGGGTCACTTCCCAGTCGTGATGGGGTTACACTTGGGATTAGCTCTTAGCTTGTTCTTATTTGCTTTGGCGATGGATGTATTAACGCATCACATTCAAGGAGAAGTACCATGGTGCATGTTATTTGCAGATAACATAATATTGATTGACGAGACGTAAGGTGGAGTTGACGCTAGACTAGAGGTTTGGAGAAAGAGCTTGGAGTCTAAATGTTTCAGATTTAGCACGACTAAGATAGAATATGTGGAGTGCAAGTCCAATAACGTTACTTAGGAGGCTGACGTGGAAGTGAGGCTGGATTCACAAGCCATCCCTAAAAGAGGAAGTTTCAAGAATCTTCGGTCAGCAATCCAAGGCAACTGGGAGATCGATAATAATGTCACACATCGTATTGGAGCGGGGTGGATGAAATGGAGGCTAGCATCCGGTGTCTTGTGTAACAAGAATGTGCCACCAAGACTTAAAGTAAATTCTACAAAGTGGTGGTTAGACTGGCTATATTGTATGGGGTAGAGTGTTGGCTAATCAAGAACTCTCATGTCCAGAAGATGAAAGTAGCGGAGATGAGGATGCTCAGATGGATGTGTGGATATATCAGGAGAGATATGGTCAGGAATGACGATATCGGGACAAGGTAGGCATGGATTCTATGGTGGACAAGATGCGGGAAGCGTGGCTGAAATGGTTCGGGCATATGAAACGGAGATGCCCGGATGACCCAGTGAGGAGGTGTGAAAATTTGATAACAGTGGGTTTGAGGAGAGGTAGAGGTAGGCCAAAGAAGTATTGGGTAGAGGTGATTAGGCAGGATATGGCACATCTTCAGCTTATCGAGGACATGACCCTTGATATGAGGGTGTGGAGGTCAAGATCTAGGGTAGAAGGATAGTAAACAGTCGAGTGTCTTTTCTTTCATTTAAGTAGTAGTAGTGTTATCCTCGTATTTCCATATTCCTAGATTTTTATTACTACCTGGTTGCTTTTGTTCTGGTTTTTCTATTATCTTGTTGGTGTGACTGCTTCTTTGATATTTTCACTGCTGCATTTTTTTCTCTATTGTGTTGTGATTGGTTATGCATGCTTGCTTTGAGCTAAGGGTCTATCGGAATTAGTTTCTCTACCTGCACAAGGTAGGGGTAAGCTGCATAAACACTATCCTCCCAGACCTCACTTTTGGAATTACACTAGGTATGTTGTTGTTGATGTCTAACTGTTGATTAGAGGTAGAGGAAGTGATATGGAGTAAGGGTTGGGATATTTGCTAAGGAAAATGCATCCACCAAGAATTTACGAAAGTCATCTCTATCCTTTTGGTGGAAATCATTTTATTAGAGAAATTTTCCATAATTCAAGGTGACCAAATGTTGTGAAACGATTTCATCAAGGAAACTTTTCGTGGAAAACATTTTCCATCATGCCAAACGCATCAAGAAAGAAAAATGCATCGAAACTTCATCCAGGAATCTAATGACAACCTAACGAACTTCCTTTGCTAAGGGAATATGACTGATTGTTAATTGGAATAATTGTTGTGATGTTGACATACATCTATCTGCAGTTCAAACTGAAAACTCTGGGGATTGTAGCAGATGCTAAAATCCTTAATGAGAATGGTCTAATGGATATCTCAATCTGAAAATGTTCAATTAATTTAACTTCCATTTTCATTCGTATTACTTAAGTAGCTTATTGTTCTTGCACACCCGAAAGAGAATGCTTTGCCTGAACTGTTTTCCTTTTCATGGTGATCTATTGCATTTAGTTGTAGCTTCATTTTGTGCTTCACTAATTGCATTTCCTTTCTTCTTAATTTCTTCGGCAAATAGATAATGCCGAAACATTAAGACTCCAGCTTAAGGATATGTCCTTAGAATTTTCCTGGCCGGTTGCAAGAATTAAAGAGGCTTTCCCTAACTTGGATGCTCAAGTTCCTATGTCACCTTCTTCGTGCTCACTGGAGACGCTTAAAACAGTTGCTTCTCTAGTTGATGAACAAAACATTCCCGAGGCGAAGAATGGACTTGCTGGTGGTGTCTCCGCTTTTCTCTGGCTGTACACCTCAATCCACGGGTCTGAACTCTTTTCCTCTTGTTAACCTTAGCATTCTTTAGTACAGACTTCACAAATCTCATTGTTCTCTTCTCTTGACTTGCTTTATCAGGTCCAAACCAGCAAAAGCAGTTGTCAATTCTGAGCTTCCACTAGGATCAGGCTTGGGTTCATCTGCAGCTTTCTGTGTTGCAGTCTCTTCAGCCCTTCTTGCTATGTCTGATGCAGTTAGTATGGATTTCAGACACCAAGATTGGCAAATATTTGGAGAGTGTGAGTTGGAATTGCTGAACAAATGGGCTTTTGAGGGTGAGAAAATAATTCATGGGAAGCCATCTGGTATTGACAACACCGTGAGCACATATGGTATGTGACAGTCAATACTATATAGTGTGGTTTCCTTAAATGAGAAATTAGAGAGAAAGCCATTGCAATCAATCAGGTAAGGAAAAAAGTCATTAGCGCAGGGAAATATATGAAAATTATTTCCAAATTGGGTGAAATGAGTTAGCTTGTGATTGAAAAGTAAAAGCAGGTATGTAAAAGCAGGAGTTAACAAGAAATATTAAAAATATCATGCATTCTAGTAAGAAAAAGAAAGAGTAAGTTGAATTAAGACTGTAACTTAATTCTAGTAAGAAAAAGAAAGAGTAAGTTGAATTAAGAGCTTCCTAAATTAATATTGTTGTTTTAAGATAATATGTAATGGAACCATAGTAAAAGCCTAGCAATCTTCTTTTGTTCAACGAGATGAGAAATAAATTTAAGATAAATTGTTTCAAAAGAGTTCATTAGGCTTCTGAATTTTTTTCCTATAAGCCTCTTTTGTTGAATGGAGGAGTTTTCTCTAATTCTTAAATTGTTATCTGAACCTTATCTCGTCTTTTTTTTTTGAAATATATATCTCTGTTCGGGAACGAACTTATTAAATTACTGATTAGGACTCAAATATCATGCTCAACATATAAAACATATTACCATTGCTATGAAACACTGCCATACAAATCATTGGATTTTCCACTTTGCTTCATCCTATTTAAACATGAGGAGGCTGTGGAGCCAGAATATCTTCTTTCTGGGGGAAGGGGCAAGCATGTCAAACATGCTTTTGTCATCATATAAAACTTATTAGCATTCAGGAATAGTAATTGCAAATTTAAGAATATCAGTGACGTCTCATAGAAGAAAATGCAGTTTCATTGATTATTTTACCTTTTATGTTCCGGCTCACCCAAATTAGGTACTCCCTCTGTTCAACTTTATGTATCATACTTTCCTTTTATGTCTGTTCCAAAAAGACTGTCGTACTTCCTTATAGCCACACAAAAGTCTATAACTTGTTTTAGACCATAAATTTAAAAGTATTTTTTTCTTAAGCTCTGTGCCCAGTCAAACACTGCCACTTAAATTGGGGTGGAGGAAGTAGCTTTTGATTTGCACGGAGGAGAATAATAACTTCTCTGTCCTTTCTTCTTCTGTATTGGTTTACCAATTTAATTTGTTTAAATAGAAATTTCTCTTTTTTAGTCAGCATGAAATAAGATATACTTCCCCCGTCGCATCTTATGTGATGATGCTTGATGCACGAAGTTTAAGAAATAAAGGACTTTTTCACATAAGCTAAATATATGCAAGGTATAATTTACCCTTACTATTAACAATTAAATGAAAGTTGGTAAGAGTTCCACATGTCACTTCCTACTTTTCTTTCCTAATAAAATCAAGTTAAATATTGAGTGGATTCTCAATAAGTCATGTTAATAAGGGTAAAATGAGGATGTTAATATTAAATCTTTTTCAAATACAGAATTTCGTCATTCTTTTGGGGCAAGACTAATGGGGAAAGTTTATTGCATAAAATGGGATAGAGGGAATAATTAGGCCTTTTGATCATCAACAAAATTAATAATTAGGTTAGATTATCCTAGAACCTAAGTTTTCTATTTCATTAATATGATGAGCCGTACAAAAGATTATCTAATTAAAAGCACATAATAATTGGAGACCCTGAAGCCTTCTTGGCCACAGAAGATCTGTAGAGAAGGCTCGCTCCTAAATTATATTTCTTTCATTTACCTTTTCTTTCTGCTAATTTCCTTTTCCGTGGTCTCTTTTACTTTTTTCTTGGGAGGGGAAGATGGGCAATTTCCTTCTATTTATCCTAGAATCATCAAGTTATCATTACATAACTATGCTCTACTTAGTTGCTTTTACTTTTTAATTCAGAAAATATAGAATACTTAAATCCCTTGAGATGCTTCTTCAAAGAATATTTCAGGATCTGGTAACTGCACCACCTGAAAAATTTTATGCGCCAGGAAATATGATCAAGTTCAGATCTGGCGATTTGACATGCCTCAAAACAAACATGCCAATTAAAATGCTGATCACTAACACAAAGGTCAGAAGAAATACAAAGGCATTGGTAGCTAGCGTCTCGGAGAGGATCATGAGGCATCCAACCGCTATGGCTTCTGTGTTTACTGCAGTTGACTCCATCAGCAACGAGTTAGCTACCATCATTCAGTCACCTGTCTCCGATGATCTTGCCATAACTGAGAAGGAAGAGAAGCTGGGAGTGTTGATGGAGATGAACCAAGGATTGCTCCAGTGCATGGGCGTTAGCCATGCCTCTATAGAATCTGTGCTTCGAACGACTCTAAAGTACAAACTATCTTCCAAGTTAACTGGAGCTGGTGGTGGAGGCTGTGTTTTGACACTACTACCTACACGTATCCTTTATTTTTTTTTCTTCTGATAGATGCCCTTCTAATCACATTGTCTCCCTATCATTACTAAAATATGTTTAGTTCTGGATATGCTTTCTCTGTTCAGTGTTGATATTCTCACATCAGATTTTGCTTCTCCTGAAGAATTACTTTTTATTACATCTATTTTACTTCATGCATCTGCTCTCCCTCGGTTCATAAGAGGGCTGCATTGGCTGATGTGGTGGAGATGCATTAACTGATCTGTCTACTTTATATATAGCTTAGTTTTTTCGTCTGAATGTCTAGATTATAATTGAGGTTAATGCAGTTCATATAGGAATATGCTGCTTAGTAGGTTACTGAACATTACACAAAACGATTAAAAATTTCTAGTGTTTATTAGGAACGTATTTTTATATAGCTGTCAAAGCACTGACTTTTCTTATGGGCATTTCAATATGATACTGCTAGATAGTTTTGTTAACCAAGTATAGTTGCGCCAAATTGACAAGACTAACATAGTTCTACAGATAGCAAAGAGTTTGAACCCATTTAATAATTCAAAATCAGGATTGCAATTCCTCATCTTGACTACAGTAACATCAAGATTATGTACCTTTTACTGTCTACGTATTCTCTCCGTCCCCCACTGTTTCTATCTCTTCTTTTTTTAAATATTTTTTATTACATCAGGAGAGGAGGAAGGGAAGGGGAAAAGGGGAAGGGATACTACGCAACTGATGGGATTTGAATCCTCCTCCTCAACTGTGGAAGCCAGGAAGCTTATTAAGTGAGCTAGCCCTCAACCCCCACTCTTTCTATGTCAGTCTTACTGTTTGTCAAGTTTTTCCTTTTTATTTTCCTGAAACAGGGATATCTAAATCTAATGCACTTAAAAGCATTTGATTAGGTGATTGACATTACATAACTACTCTAGTATATGGATTTGTGCGGTTGTTCATGTTGTTGTATTTCTCACTTTTCTGTTGCTGTACTTGCCTTTGACATGCAGGTGATAAATTTGCTAATATTTCCCATTATATAGAATATTTCACATAAACAAAAAAAATTCCTGCTAAGTTTTGCACATTTCTCTTGTTTCCTTGACAAGAATTTCTAGTGCTATCAGGAACGGTTGTTGATCAGCTGATGGCTGAGTTAGAGACATGCGGATTCCAATGTTTTGTTGCTGGGATTGGTGGAAAAGGTGTAGAAGTTTCATTTAATGTCACTTCTTGATCATAACCAGATGCAATAGTTTGACGTCATGAGATTTGCCTGTGCATTGTTAAACGTGGATGTGGGGTAGGGGGCGGGGGGAGTGGGGTGTCACCTTCCCTTGTCGTTCTTGTAGCATCTGCTTTAATTTGTAATTGATACCACAGCAATCGTTGCCTAATTATTGAATTTGGTTAGCGTTTTGCAACCCAAGAAACATGGAGCCTTGCCCTTGAGTTGTTATAGTTCAGGTGTTGATCACTTGAAGAAACTATAGAAAATAATTCATTTCTTTTTTAATGTTTGACCGGCAAAATTAATAAGATCAGTAGTTTCCAGTGAATGCTCAGTAACAAGCTCAAAATTGTGTGTTCTTGTTATCATAGCAGCAACAAGTGTGGTTAGACCTCAGGCGGTTAGTGCTGATGTGTCGTAGTGACACTAGTAAGGGCACTCTAACCATTCCAAGTTATAGAATGAGAGTCAAGGGTCGAGTAACTAGGATTGCAAGCAATTAAAATTGTGTTCATCCTGAGACGTTCATTTAAGATGTTAATGTTGGTTGTTGGTCTCATGTGAAACAACGGAAATTAATTAGGGTAAAAGAAACTAAATTTTGGAGATGCAACTGGATGGAAGCGTTAGGGCATTGATTAACATGTACGCAGTTTGAGTTTGATTTCAACAGCACGACAAAATTCCTAAAATGAAAATTTTCAACAACTAGTTAACTGTTTATTTAGTTTCTGTGTAAGAGGTTTTCATAGGAGTACAACATTCCCTGACAGCTTGGGTTTTACTCTCACAGTTAATTCTGATTCCCTTAAATTCAGCGAATCTGTTATGAGGAAGTTTCTGATATGTATTAAGCAAAGACATGACTTAAACTGACCTAAGATTCTTCGTGTTCGATTGATCTATATATATTTCTTCTCTTGCAACACTTGAAAATATAGTAGTCCCGCAATCTAATTCATGAAAAACATTAAGCAATATCGTTACAAATCTAAAAACTCAACATGATCAATAAAAGAAGTCTAGAATCCATATAAAACCAACTAAAAAATTGCCCCATTGCTGGAGTAAAAATACACACAAGGTGGTCCTAAAACGCATAATTATCCAATATATAAAATAAACAAGGAAAGAGAAAACTCTTTGAAATGCGGACGCCTCACTTCTCTCCCCCCCCCCCCCCCCCCGAGCTCTTTTCAAGAAAAATATTCCAGTGTCAATCCCTCAGAAGATTGTATTTCATGTGCTAATTTTGTCCTGCCTTAATTGGGCAACCACTCCAAATCGTTGTCGTTCAAATCCGTAACATGATCTATATTATTGTCCTTATGTGGCGATGTTGTAGCACTACAGGAGGGTGGTCTCATCCCAACTTTTGCCACTTGCTGGCATACTTGATGTTTGGTGCAGTATTATCCTTTTGCCACTCGCACATAGCAGTAATAGAAAGTAACAAGCTATTTTTAATGAAACCTCCTAAATTTAGTGCATACACAACTTAAAAGTAAGCTACTATAAAATTAAACTGTTTCACATTTGCTATGATCCAAGATTTGGATGCAAGTGACACTCCTAGAAAGTGAGGAACTACAAATGCTATTATTGTGCGGTCCACTAACCTTAGTGTTTAACCAAAAAATGAGATTTCGGTCAAAGCTTTAATTTAGAAGAACTCGGGTTACTGATAATCAAAAGAATATATGAAAAAAGTAATTTGGCTAGCAATAAGATAATCAGAAGAAAAACAAGTAAATCAGTATATTCAGATAGTATTTCGTGTCCCTACAATTGATCCGTTCTCTCCCTTTTATAGCTATTTTGGAGATATGCGTTTTGCCTTTGTCATAATAAGGCCATTATGGACAATTAAAGATATTAAATGCTACGTCACATAATCATTATATTTGATACAGATTCTCTAACGTTTTTAGTATTTAAGGCTCATTAAATATTGTATCTATACTCCCATTAGTGTCAGATTCATTCCCTTTGATTCTTGACTTAAATAGGTACGATCGCTGAGTCTTTTGGATAACCGCTCGTGCCTCTTCCTTTGCCTCTGCTCGTATCAGTTGCAACTCGTGCCTCTTTGCCAGTTGTAACTCTTTGACCAGTCTATGTGTCATGACACGTCATCTTCACACCACTTTAATAGTAAACTCAATTTTTCCCAATACAGATAGTCCCCCCACTTGCCATTTATTCATCGATTGAATATCTGGGAAGTGAATTTTATTAAAATGAGGATTTTTGTCACCATTAATGTTATGACAGAATCGATGTTTCAATTGTCACTTCCATTTAATGCTCTTCACACGTGTCACCTTTTCATTAGTTCCGTAGTTTTGCAGCACTTTTTAAGGCTTTTTCATGGCTTCAATATTCACGAAGCGTCAGTTATCATTATTATGGTCCTTCCATCATTGCACCTTTTCCTTTGGCGGTTGCTTATCAATATAAATATAACTTCCTTCTTTGTCTTTACCACATAAAGTTTTCTGAACATCCAATTTTCTCAAATCTCTGTTTGCTTCTTCATCGTATCATCATGTCTTCATCAAACCCTAACCCTAGAAAGGTTCCCATTATTGATACCTTCCCTAATGCCCCCAGTAGGAGCAGAAGAGGAGGTAGGCTCCGTAGTTTAGGATTTGCACGTGGTTCTTCTATTCCTTCAGCTAGTTTTGGCCCTTTTTCTAGAACTAGAGGTTCTCTTTCACAAAGATCTTCTACTAGGGGCAAAAAACCTTCTGAGCCTCTTCGTGAGCCTTCAGTAGAAGAGATAGTTCCTGCGGAACTGTCTTTTTATCATGACAAAAAGTCTCTTAGAAACCAAGTATCTTCTTTAGATCGTGCTGATATCTATCCCACTCAAATTACTGAAGGTTTGATTTCTATAGTTCGTAGAAACTGCCATTGGAGTCATGATTTTCCTATTATCATTCCCAATCCAAATCAAAGAATTACTTCCTACTTAACCGGATTTTCCTTTGTTTATACATACCCTTTCACTTTAGGATTTAAACCAGCTATTGACCCTGTTATCCTTGAGTTCTATCGTTTCTTTGATGTTTTCTTGGGTCAAATTGGCCCAATAATATGGAGGGTTGTTGCCTGTTTGAATCGTGTACTCGGCTCTCCTATCTCAACTGGAATTAAAGCTTCAGCTCCATAAACCAATGAAAATGGTGTTTCTCCTGTACTTGTTTTTGTTGTTGTGCGATATGCCCATAAAACACCAGGTAACACTTCTGGCCAATTACCTTTGGATTCCTCTAAAGGTTTCTTTAAATTGTTGATAATGACTTTGTTTGTTGACTCAGCTTGCCCATTACCCACCAGATGATAAGGTGTAGACGTAATCCTTTTAATCTACCAACTTTGAAAGAATTCTATGATTTGAGTGCCTATAAACTGAGGACCATTATCACACACGATCTCCTTTGGCACACCGAATCGGCATATGATATTCCGCCAAATGAAATCTTTAACTTCCTTTTCTCGCACCTGTTTAAATGCTCATGCCTCTACCAATTTATTAAAATAATCAGTGAGTACGAGTAAAAATTTTACCTGTCCTTTTGCTTGTAGTAGTGGACCCACGATATCCATCCCCCATTTCATAAATGGCCATGGTGCAATGACCGGATGTAATAACTCCGCAGGCCTATGTATATTATTACCGTACCTTTGGCATTTATCACATTTAGCCACGAAACTTTCTGCTTCTTCTTCCATTTTGGGCCAATAATAACCTGCCCTAATTAAGGTTCTTACCAATGACCTTCCTCCTGCGTGATTCCCACAATGCCCCTTGTATATTTCTCTCATTACGTATTCCGTCTGAGAAGGTCCGAGGCATCTTGCTAAGGGACCACCGAACATTTTTCGGTAAAGATTGCCTTGCTTTAAGCAATACCGAGCAGCCTTTTTCCGAAGCGCATGAGCTTTTTTCTTATCTTCAGGGACGACACCATACTGCAAAAAAGCAACAATCTCATTCCTCCAATCCCAAGTTAAGTTATGAAAATTTATCTCATTCTTATCGAGGTCGAAAACCGAATGAAACAAATGAATAACTGAAGCGTTTTCATTGCTTGCCACGTCTGTCATAGATGCAAGATTAGCTAGGGCATCAGCTTCAAGATTTTCATCCCTTGGTATTTGTGTTACTTTCCAGGTTTGAAATTGCTTTATAAATCCTGTACCTTCTCTAAGTATTGCTGCATCCTTGCTTCCCTGGCCATATAAGTCCCCAACATTTGATTAACTATGAGCTGTGAATCGCTTTTGATTATAATCTGATTTATGCCAAGTTCTCGTGCCAGTTCTAAACCTGCAATCACAGCTTCATACTCTGCCTTATTGTTAGTTATAGAATGACATTTTATGGCTTGTCGAATGGTTTCACCCGTAGGTGGTACCAAAACAACCCCTAAACCAACACCTTTTACGTTAGATGAACCATTAATAAACAAGGTCCAAGTTCCTGGGTTTAGCTCCATTGAACACCTACAACTCTTTTTCTGCTTCTAATTGCATCCCTTGGCTAAAATCAGCCACGAAATCAGCTAACACTTGAGATTTTATAGCAGTTCTAGGTTGGTAGGTGATATCATATTCACTTAATTCTATAGCCCATTTAGCTAACCTACCTGACAATTCATGCTTATGTAATATATTGCGTAATGGATAAGCAGTTACTACATCAATAGGATGACATTGGAAATAAAGCCTTAATTTTCTAGATGCCATGATTAATGAAAGTGCAAGCTTTTCCAATTGAGGGTACCGTGTCTCCGTATCTAACAAAGATTTGCTAACATAATAGATCAGAGATTGTTTACCTTGGTCCTCACGGACTAAAACAACACTTACTGCTACTTCTGAAACAACAAGGTAGATGAGCAGTCTTTCCCCAGCCTTTGGTTTTGCGAGCAATGGTAGATTTGATAAGTATGTCTTCAAATTTTTGAGTGTCTGCTGACATTCCTCGTTCCATTCAAAAATGATCTTGCTTTTTAAGAGCTGAAAAGAATTTAAAGCACTTTTCTGATGATTTAGAAATGAATCTTCCCAAGGCTGCAATTCTTCCTGTCAACCTCTGCACTTCTTTTTTGCTTGAAAGCATATCAGGAATTTCTTCAATGGCCTTAATCTATGCGGGATTCACTTCAATACCACAGTTAGAAACAAGAAAACCAAAACTTACCTGACGCGACACCAAATGCACATTTCTCCAGATTTAGTTTCATATTAAATTTGCGCAAAATCTGAAATGTATCAGACAAGTGTGATATATGATCTCTCGAATGCTGAGTTTTAACGAGCATATCGTCTATATAAACCTCCATGGTTTTTCCAGATGTTCTTGGAACATTTTAGTAACCAGCCTTTGATATGTTGCACCAGCATTTTTGAGACCAAAAGGCATTACCTTATAACTGTAAGTCCTCATGTCTGTTATGAATGAAGTTTTTTCCTCATCTACCGGATCCATTTTGATCTGATTGTACCCTGAATATGCATCTAAAAAACTTAATAGTTCATGACCTGCAATAACATCAATTAACTGATCTATATTTGGTAGTGGAAAAGAATTTTTAGGAAAAAATTTATTAAGGTCTGTGTAATCCACACAAACTCGCCACTTACCATTCTTCTTTGGAACTACAACAGTATTGGCTAACCAATTAGGATACTTTACCTCTCGGATGGATCCAATCTTTAGCAATTTTTGAACCTCCTCTTGAATCACCTGATTCTTAAAAGTTCCTTGCTTTCTTTTCTTTTGTTTGACAGGAGGGTACGTTGGGTCTTTATTCAATTTGTAAGTCATTACCTCCGGTGGTATTCCTATCATGTCAGAGCAGGACCAAGCAAAACAGTCCACGTTAGTTTTCAAAAATTCAATTAACTTACCTCTCATGCCTTGGCTTAGATTGGCCCCTATGTAGACTTTCTTATCGGGCCATTGTGCAAATAACACCACAGCCTCCAATTCTTCAATTGTTGTTTTGATATTTTCATTTTCATCTAGTTCTTGAATGGTATCAGGCCTTGAATCCACATCTGTCCACCCTTGTTCAGTTGAGGTTTGTGCTGTGGTGCCCTCAACTGTCTTCTGTGATTGCTATTTTTCTTCTTTTTTCGTACTTGAATCTGCTACAGAGTTGATGCTCCTGGATGTATGTTGATCCCCGCGGATTTGACATATTCCCCATGGTTATGGAAATTTAATAACTTGATGCAAGGTTGAAGGAACGACATCCATTTCGTGGATCCATGGTCTCCCAAGGATCATATTGTAAGCCATCTCCATATCTACTACTTGAAACTTTGTATCTTTGACAACTCCTTCTGCGAATGTGGTGAGTGTTACCTCTCATTTCGTCACAACACTAGAATTGTCAAATCCAGATAAAGTATGCGCCTTTGGTATTAATTTATCCTCAGCTTGCATCTCACGTAATACTCTTAGCAAAATAATGTTCACGGAACTACCTGGATCAATCAAAACTCGTTTCACATTAGTATCATGTACAATTAAAGATATTACCATGGCATCGTTATGAGGAGATAATACGCCATCCGCATCAGCATCATCAAATGTAATGATGTCTTCCTCTAATACATGTCACACTCGTTTCCTTTGGGTAATTGTGACTTTGGAAATTTTATTAGCTACAGTGTACGTTACGCCATTGATGTCTTCACCCCCGCTTATAATGTTGACGGTCCTTTTGGGAGAAGGTGGTTTAGGGGGGTCCTGCCTATTCTTCATGTAAGCTTGCTTACCTTTCTCACTGAATAACTCGGTGAGATACCCTTATTTTAATAAATGATCAACTTCACTTTGTAAAAATATACAGTCTGATGTTTTATGCCCGTGATCATTATGAAACTCACACCAATGATCAGGGTTGCGCTTGTTTGGATTCGATCTCATCTCTTTTGGCCACCGTACCTTGTCACCCATGCTTCTCAAAACAGCTACGAGCTCAGAAGTGCTCACATTGAAATTGTAAACGCCAAATCTCGCCTTCAAATTTCTATCATCATCTCGTAATTCATGGGTGTTTCGATCATTCCTAAATCTTGATGAAGAGCCTGACTCTCTATTCCTTGATCCGTGATCATACCTTTGATTGTCCAGTTTTGACCGTGAATCTTTTCCAGTAGGTCCCATGTATGGCTCGTACCTGTTTTTACCGGACCTTTTTTCGGTTTCCGCCCGTCTCGAACTTACTTTTTCTTCTTTTTGGAGTCGTGTAAAAGTATCTTCTTCTATCCTTAGCTTCGTGCTATACCTTTTGTAAACGTCATTCCATGTTGTAGCTAGGAATTTACGAAGACTTTCCTTCAGTCGCCTCATAGCTTTTGAGCTCTTTTCATTCAAATTACTTGTGAAAGCTATAGCTTCCCAATTATCAGGTACACGTGGTAATGTCATTCTTTCACGTTGGAATCTGTCCAGGAAGTCCCTAAGAAATTCTGAGTCCCCTTGCTTGATCTTGAAAATATCTTCCATTCTTTTTTCGACTTTTTGAGCTCCCGAGTGTGCTTTGATGAAAGAATCTGCAAGCTCAGTAAAAGAATTTATAGAATTTTTGGGTAAAAGCGAATACTATGTTAATGCACCCTTGGTGAGTGTTTCACCGAATTTTTTGACTAATACTGATTCAATCTCCTGCTTGGTCAAGTCGTTGCCTTTTACGCCTGTTGTGAATGCAGTCACGTGGTTTCGTGGGTATGTTGTTCCATCATATTTTGGAATATCAGTCATTTTGAATTTCTTTGGAATTGGGAGGGGAGCAACACTTGGCTTCCAGGGTTATTGGGAATATTTATCCGTATCTCTCCCTTTGATTACGGGTGGCACCCCGGGTATTTGCTCTATGCGGTCACTTTGTTCCTTGAGCTGTTTCTGCAATGTTAGTACTAAATTTTGTAAATCAGAATTGACTAAGTTACCTAGTTCTCCCTCTTGTGATTCGCTGGGGGTTCCACCACTACCTGAATTAACAAGCCTAGAACGAGGGTTCTCCAAAGTGTTGTTATTTGGAGTGGGTGTGGGTGGTGCAGCAGGTAACTGGCCAACAAAAGCCTCAAGAGCTTTATTGACCTGTGCAGCAATTAGTTTCTACAAAGCTTCATCGATAGCTTCAACATTTTTAAATTGAGCGTTTCCATTTGTATGAGATCCATTAGGAGAGCCTTCACGATACCGCCGGGGAGAGCCTCGTGGAGAAAGGACCGGGGTTTGATTACCTTGTGGATTTCCCTGAAGTTGTTGGTTTCCTTGAATGTTGTCATTATTGTTCAACATGGTTGATGCAACAAGGAAAGTTAAGCTAAAAGAGGATAGATTACCAGATTCCCGGTAACGGAACCAATTTGTTTAACAAAAAATGGGATTTCGGTCAAAGCTTTAATTTAGAAGAACTCGAGTTACTGATAATCAAAAGAATATATGAAAGAAAGTAATTTGGCTAGCAATAAGATAATCAGAAGAATAGCAAGTAAATCGGTATATTCAGATAGTATTTCGTGTCCCTACAATTGATCAGTTCTCTCCCTTTTATAGCTATTTTGGAGATATGCATTTTGCCTTTGTCATAATAAGGCCATTATGGACAATTAAAGACATTAACTATGTTACATAATCATTATATTTAATACAGATTCTCTAACGTATTTGGTATTTAAGGCTCATTAAATACTGTATCTATACTCCCATGTAGTGTCATATTCATTCTCTTTGATTCTTGGACTTAAATAGGTACGATCGCTTAGTCTTTTGGATAACCGCTCGTGTCTCTTCCTTTGCCTCTGCTCGTATCTGTTGCAACTCGTGTCTCTTTTCCAGTTGTAACTCTTTGACCAGTCTATGTGTCATGACACGTCATCTTCATACCACTTTAATATGTAAACTCAATATTTCCCAATACATTTAGCTAGAACCTTTCTTCTCCTTATGATCGATGATCTGAATAGTTGAATGTTCTCAACCTTGAGTTGTTGTAGTAGATTGGATGGAGCTGTGTTATGACCCAAACTCCCATTAAAGGTCATGTTGGCTCCTAACCCCAACTGGCTAGGTAAGCCAATAATCTTAATCAACCCAAACCAAACATAGCAAGATATAATAAGTTGTCATAACACAAATAGAGTATAATAAGTCTCACAATAATAACCCAAGTGGAAATACTACAAACAAATCCCAAAATCCAGTAGTACAAGTCATGAGCAACTAAATAAAATACAACCGAGTCTCAAACATAACAATACTATCTAATCAAACAACAGTAAACTATATAGGAATGGGACTTCATAAATTCCAAAGAAGGAACGACAACTCACATGTCACGACCCGAAACCCTACCAAAGGTCGTGATGGTGCCTAACCCGCTCGCTAGGCAAGCCAACACAATAATAATCATAATTCTAAAGCAGATTAACTAAATCTTTAGGGGTGGGAGTTCAGGCAGTTCAGATTGCATATGAAAATTTAGGTTTGGATTTTGGTCTTCGGATTGAAGAAATGACAATCCAAATCCAATCCAAATAAGTTCGGATTGCATTGGATTTTTTAAGTTCGGTTTCAGATTAATTAGTTTGGATATTTTGGATTTTCTGTTTTAAGCTTATAAGTTGAGATGTTTCTTCTTTTTACAAAAATGAATATCCAAATAAATTACTCATGTTAAATTGCATGAAAAGTTCCTCATTCTCACTGCAATCATCCTAGTAAGTATTAAGTTTATCCTCAAAGAAGTAGTGGAGAGGAGTCGATACCGACACTCACTAACCGTCAAATAATATCAGTTGAAAAGATAATTCAACATGAAACTAGGCATAATATCATCAAACGAGTATAAAAGCTCAAAACACAGTTCATATGGAATTTAGGCATACTTTTAGAAATAACAGAGATTAAATAAGATATCAGCTTCCTAATCTCGAATAAGACATGATACTCGTCAACAATACTTACATCAATCCATTGAATGAATCTAAGTAAACATATATATGCATGCTAAGGATCCCTCTCAACAACTTACACCACAAATCCATGTGCCTAACACATGCTACATGTCCAACATTCATCAAAAGAATTAACAGGTGCCTACATTCATAAGGCCCAAGTTAACATGGGTAATCACATGACTTTAGAGGGGCAGATCCATAATCCAAGAGTAGATCATTTTATAATAATGATCATTAACTAAATGACCAATACCGATACCAATATCCGCTCAAGTACCCCGGGTGCCAAAATTCTCAACTTTCCTCAATAATCACTTTTTACACTCATGCATATGTGTATGAAACAATATAATAAAAGGGCACAAGACATGATAATAAAAATACGGATAAAAGCTCATATGTCTAAGAGATGGCTATGGAAAATCATGTAACTTAATTTATCACAACGGCTCAATAAGCTATTTAACATGTTTTAGCTTAATCATATTATTATCATGAGTTTATTAGGCCATGAAATCATCAAAAATCATGGAGCAAATAAAAGAAATGTATATAACTATAAATTTACAATAAAGCTCAACATGACCAAATAATTATTCATGTCAAATCAACAAATCATAACCCTAGGCATGCTCCTAAATCGTGAATATCAATTATCACATAGTCATAGAATCAATTTGAACATGGATAACAATTTTACATACTCCAACAAAGCATAATTCAAGTCAACAATACTGGATATGGTCAAGACGTACCTACGCATATACGCCGGTCACCTCGCATATACATGGCTCCTAAATCATGAATCAAGTAGCAAATATATCACCCATGGGGAGAATTCCATCTTGCAAGGATATACAAGAGACTTACCTCTGCTCGCTAAGCTAAAATCAAGAAACAATTGCCTACCATTCAAATTCAAATCCATACGATCTGAATCTAGTAACAAAAATACTCAATAACATCAAATAAAGCCATAAGAAATAATCTCAAATAATAAAACTTTGATCTTTAATCAAATCCCCAAAAGTCAAGAATAGTCAATCGAGGCCCTCACGGTCAAAACTTAAGTTAATGGGTAGATCCCGATCACCCATAACCCCACGAGTCTAAATATGTGATTAGATTTCAAAACCGAGTCCAAAACGACCTTTTAATTCCCAAAATACACTTTCTTAAGTTGTAGACAAAACCCCCAAATTTTCCTTTAGGAATCTATGTTTTAGGTATAGTGATCCATGAGGAATTAAGATATAAAGTCAAATCCAAGCGAAAATTGCTTACCTCTAATGTAGTAGTGGAATTGCTCTCAAGATCTCCACCCCTCGAAGTCTAGGGTTCAAAATATGAGAGAATTGGAAAAATTCCGAAATATAACACTTAAGTGTTCTGCCCAGTGATATGTATCGCGATCGCGACGCACATTTCGCTATTGCGAAGGACAAAAAGTCCTCACAGCTACTGCTCTTCTTCGTGAACAGGAGGCCCCCCTTGATAACGCGATGCCTGACCTGCTAAGCCTGCGTGAATGTGATACTTGCTTTGCAAACGCGAAGGCAATCCTTTCGTCTGACACCACTCAATCGCGAACGCGAATCCTTGCATGCAAACGCGATGCTCCTACTCCCATCTCTTCACGAACACGGCTCCACCTACACGAACGCGAAGAGGAAAATCTTGCCTGCTAGCTCCCCTCCTCCATGATCAGGAGACAAGCTCTACGATTGCAAAGTACTACTAAACACTAGAAAACCAGCAATTCCAACCCAAAGGGAAATTGTCCGAAACCACCCCGAAACACACTCGAGTCTTTCGAGACCCTATCCAATCATTCCAACAAGTTTCAATACCTTATATAAACTTGTCCAAATGCTCAAAACACCACAACTAACATCAGAATAAAAAATTGATGATCAAAACACAAGTTGATTTTCTCTTAAGTTTATTAACTTCCAAACTTCTGACCAATCGTCCGATTCACGCTTAAGCAATCCGGATTACATTCACACTTTGCATACAAGTCCCAAATAACAAAACGAACCTATTCTAACTTCCAAGACAACCATCTGAATCTGACATCATCAAAGTCAACTCCCAGTCAAACTTAGGAATTCTCTAAATTTTCAAATTGTCAACTTTCGACGAAAAGCATCAAAATATCCTAGGAACCTCCAAAACATACGAACATATGATCAAGTTCAAAATCACCATACGAACTAATTATAATCATCAAATCAACAATCTGAAGCCGTTTACCCAAAAGTCAAACCTTGGTAACTCTTACAACTTAAGCTTCCAAATTGAGTCTGAGTGTCTCAAATCCCCCTCAAATCTTCCTGAAACCAAACTAACAATTCCTGCAAGTCATAAATCAATAAACAAAAATATACAAGAAGCATCAAATAAGGGAACATAGCTCAAATACACAGAACGATAGGCCGGGTCGTTACATCGCCATGAAGTCTCCAAATAATCTATAAGCGCCTTCCTGAATGCCGCTAGATTCAGTACCAATATATGCACAAACATATGCAGAACTGTAGTGTGAGTACACAAATAATATGTACTTAGTAAGTATCAAGTCTAGTTTCGAAGAAGTAATGGAGAGTTTTGATAAAATGTGATACTCACTTTCTCAACCTGAATAGTTTATAATAGCATGAAATCACACAAAATAACCAAGAATAGCGTATACAACAATGGGGTGCAAAATCAGATATATCATGCTTCTCAAACAAGATAGCCAAAGCGCAAAACAATTGCTAATTTCGTTTAATAAGATGATATGCACCAAGTATCATTTATATGAATGCTTCTACATGACTCTAGTATTATCATGCATGCTTAAGATTCAATCATAACCAATATTCAGTACTTCCCATGTGCTCCAATATGACCTAGCATGTTCCACATGCTCAACTCGATTTGTGTATCACCTGTGCTCATATGGCCCATTGTAACTTGGGTAATCACCAAACTCCGGAGGGATGCATCTATATCCAAGTGCCGCATGGAACACGGCAATAACATATCGATATCAAAATATCTACACAGTTTAAACCATCATGCCATAATAATATAATTTGCTCAAATATCCAAATATGCCATAATCATATGAATTCGTACCAATATGGATGTGCACATATGTTCATGGAACAACCAATAATATGCACAAGGACATAATAAATAAAGATGTAGATGTGTGCTCATGATATAGAGTATGACTACGACTAAGTCAAGTATATCAAAAAATCTCAAGAATATCCCATCGTTCCTAAATAAGATGTCATAAGCTAAAAAAATTATTTCTAACATAAATAAATAGGCTCACGTAGTTATACAATTATATAGAGCACAAGTCAAGAAGAACATACAAACAAACAATGTATAAAGAAGCCTAAAACTACCCCAAACATGGTATAGACTTAGTATTACGTATATACGCTCATCACCTCTCATATACGTCACCCCCAAATCACGTAGCATATAATGTAAGTTCAATTTGTAGAAAATTCCCTCTTATCAAGGTTAGATAAGAGACTTACCTCCTCCCAAAATTGCTTCAACCCTCAAATATCGCTTTTCCTTTGAAATTCTCCTCCAAATGACCCACATTAACCAAATAATACTTAATAGGGTCAAATAAAGTCATATAGATCAATTCCAAATAATAAAGCTTCAATCTTTAAATAAATCTAAAAATGTCAACAAAAGTAAATGTAAGGATCCGACCAGTCATTTTGGGTTCTAGCATTTCATTATGTGATTTGAGATTTTGAGTGGATTCATATGGCATATTATTACTTGTGTGCATGGTTGGTTTTGATTTTTTGAGTGGTTTGGGATGGATTGATTCTCAATTTGGAAGCTTTAAGTTGGAAGGATTGACCAAAATTTAATTCTTAAATAAACTGCTTCGGATTAGTGATATGATAATTCCAATAGTTTTGAATGGTGATTTTGGACTTGGGCATATGTTCGGATTTAAATTTGGATATTCATAGGAGGTTTTGGCTCTATTTGTTGAAAGTTGGTAATTTGAGAAATTGCAGAGTTTATCGGTTTAACTGGGAGTTGACTTTGGTATTATTGACTCCTATTGCGATTTTGAGATATCGTATAGGTTCATTTAGTTGATTGGAACTTGTGTGAAAATTTTGGTTGTGACCCGGAATGTTTAAGTGTGATTTAGATGCATTCGACGAATATTTGAAGGTCCGAAAGTTAAAAGAGATTTTAATCTTTGATTCTTGTTTTTGTTGTTATTTGTGGTATTTTGAGCCTTTGGATAAGTTTGGATATGGTATTTGGACTTGTTGTAATGATCCGATGGAGTCCCAAGGGTCTCGGGTGTGTTTCTGAATGATTTCAGAGCTTTTGGTAGCTCTTGGCAGTTCTTGTTCTGTGCATCTCACCTGCGAATGAAGGTGTGCATGTGTGACATCGCACCTGTGAGGTGCTGAGCATAGAAGTGCTTGTTTTTTCAAGTTAGAATGGACGCAAATGCGAAGGGTAGGTCGTATATGCGAGACTGCATCTACGGTGAACTGATCACAGATGCGAGGTGTGGCTAGCTCAGGTAGTAGCACAAATGCGCATAATTTGGTCGCACCTGCGGAGCCGCAGATATGGTAGATTCTTCGCAGATGCAATGGGGACTATCTTAGTGTAGATTTCAAATGCAATTCTTGGTTCACAGATGCTACGTCGCAGAAGAAACAATGTGTCCGCAAAACCGTAAATCCTTGACAATGTATTATATTTTGAGGGTTTTACTCATATTTCATTATTTTGAGTTTTGGAGTTCGGTAAAAGGCAATTTTGAAGTAGATTTTTTCTACTAATTTGTGAGTAAGTAATTTCCACTTGGATTGGGTTATATCTCTTGTTTTCCCATAGCTTTACAAACTTAAATCATGGAATTTGAAGGAAAAATTTGAAGTTTTTGCCTACACTTTAAGAGAGTGTATTTTTGGGATTTAAGTACCGACCTGGACTCAGTTTTGGAATCTAATCATATATTTTGACTCGACAGGTTTTGGGTCATCAATTTTTGGTATTGGTTTCAAATTTCAGGCACTTGGGCCTGAGTTTACTTTTGCTGACTTTTTGATAATTCTTCAAAGATTGAAAGTTTATGAATTGAAACTGTTTACTATAGCATTGTTTGACTTTCTTGATGATTATTATCTAGGATTTGCATGATTAGAGGTCTAGAGCGAGGATCCTATGCCATTTGAGGATGAAGGCTAGCACAGATGAGGTAAGTAACTTGCCTTATCCTATTAAGGGAATAACCCTTAGGGTATGACTTTATTTGTCTAATTTAAATATGTGAGAAGCAACGTACAAGCGAGGTGTTGAGCGTATATATGGGTGCTATGCATAATTCACAACTAGGGTAGTCTTTAGGTAATACTATGCGTTGATGTGGATAATGTGCTTTTTGATATCATGATTTATATGTTTTTATGACTACGTGAACTCCGTGAACCATGCTAGAGATCATGTATAGGTGTTGATTCCTTGTTAAGCATGATTTTTCTATTGTATGGTGTATCTGCCTGATGTGACTTGTAGTTGTACACTCTGCACATGAATATACCTTAGCATGCTATTTTTCTCAGTCCATGAGTATGTGATTTGACATCTGTTATTCATATAAATGTGTTCTTGGATATGCTTTTGTGTGATGGACTGGATTGACAACACGTGAGTGGTCCATGCGGGTCGAGTTATTATGGCACATGAGCTGTCCGTGTAGTTGTTATTATTATGGCACGCGAATTATCCGTGCGGTAAGGCATGTGAGTTTTCCGTGAAGCTTGTAGATAAGGATCCACCCCCTTAGGGTCACGCTCTTATGTTTCTCTCTTGATGGTGTACACACATGTTGTGATAAACCGACGGGTTTTCAATTGATGTGGATTTTTATAAAATTGATCATTGGTTGGACTTTGCATTTTTCTCTATTTGCAAATGGCTATGATGTATACATTATTTTGCTGCATATCTTATCTATATGTTAGATCCGGAATGTATACATGCCTTTTATGCATATCTTCTCTATATGCAATTTTACTTGATGAGATAATTCACGGTGCTTATCTTCTCTACATGTGAATCCGCGTAACTTAACTTGTTTAATCATGAATATCTTCTCTATATGCAATTGTTGATGAATTACTTGATTTTTTATGCATATCTTCTCTATATGCAAGGGTTGGCACATTATTTGATATTTCATGCATATCTTCTATATGTAAGGGTTGGCAGATTATTCGATATTTCATGCATATCTTCTCCATATACAATATTGAATGACTCAAGGATTTTAGGCGCATATCTTTTCTATATGCTGAGTTGTTAAGATGGTGTAGTACCAATACATATCTTCTCTATATCCAATGGTTGACGTGTTATCTGATATCAAGTGCATATCTCCTCTATATGTTGAATTGTTATAAGACTTACGCACATCTTCTCTATGTGCATTGGTTGGTTGTACCTATGTTTCATGCTTAGATTTCAATACTATGCTGGCACTTGTATAAGTTATTGAGCAGTATAGGTTATGTAAGTAAGTATCCTTGACCCGAGACATCGTCACTACTTCATCGAGGTTAGTCAGGATACTTATGGAGTACATAGGATCAGTTGTACTTATACTACACTTTTTTACCTTGCATGCAAATCTAGAAGCTGCGCTGCTGCGTGTCACGCCCTAACCTAGGAGAGCAGGATCGGCGCTCAATCGGGGTAACTCGGTCAAGCAAGCCTACTTGGTGTCTACTTTCTACCCTTACCCTTGAATGATTCAAGATAAAATAATAATAAGATATTCAACTCAGGAGATAGAAAGGTGCAACATTGATTTTCATTAATTAAAGAGCTTTGTTAGTAGATAGAAAAATAATACATGTCCATAGCTTATAAGTGAAAGCAATTGACAAAACAACATTTATAGTTCCCTCCATACATACATGACCCACAAAGTGTCATGGAGCCTCTAGACTAACATGAGAGAATATGGAAGTGTCGGTGACAAGGCCCCGGGTATAGAGTAGGGATAAGCAAATCAGGTGAGAGTAGGGTACACACCTATCGAGAACATGTTCCACCTGCTGAGGTATCACCTGCATCCATAAAAAATACAGCATCCCTGGCAAAAGAGAATTAGTACATATAGAATAGTATTAGTATGTAAAGCTATGCACCCTCCCATGGAATATAATTCCAATATAAGGAGATAGAAACATGGAGGTAGTGAGAAAATTACCAATATTTAAAGTGCAAGTTAAAACATGAGAAGAAAGTGTACCAAAAATAAAATCCTCAAATAAACATTAACATTTTTGGTTGGGAGATCATTAGTTACTGACATAATATATATATATATATATATATATATATATATATATATATATATATGTATGGATGGAAATTGGGGATACACACAAAAGCACGCACACGCGCGCGCACACACACACACATATATACATACATATATATATACCATGTGGATTGACGTGCCTATCATAACAATGCAATACATCATCCCAATATTAGGGCATAATCTCAATGTGGTGCGAAAGGGACTTGTCCCAATCGATTCCTACATCAGCACATGTAGTTTTGGGTATACGCCTTTCAACCCACACCTTTTCGATTATATAACAATACTCCAAAAAATATTTCATTAAAAGCAATTCGTATGATCTTTTCTTTTCACTGACCCTTGGGGTCATACAACATCATTTTTATTTGGCAAAATGGCTACATTTTATTATCATTCTCTTTCCATGGCTTATCATAAGACATCAAAGGTATTTGAAATATTGTAGAATCATAGGTAAGAATACATGAATACATAAGATCTAAAAATACTAAAAATATTTTCAAAAGGAGAGCATGGCAATTTCAATTGAAACGTGAATTTAATTCATAAACATTTGATAAAACGATCATATATGTGTGAGCACGTGATTTTTGCCCTATATGTATTACTCCAACAAATTCAAAACAAAATAATTTCTATTAGTGTTTGCAATTTTGTCGGATTTGTGGCATTTTCTGTTAATTGTTTGCATTTTGTTTGTGCATTTTAATTGATGAGAAAATACAAAAAATATGTTGCATTTACATTTAGGATTTAATTTTATATTTTAGGATTAATAGACAAATCAATTATTTTATAAAATAGTTTTAATGTCGAATTTTGGTAGTTTTTTCCTTTAATTTGATTTTTAATTATTGGTAGTAACAATTATTAGGGTTAATTAATTTAATGTGGTAGGATAATTTGGTTTAGAATTCAATTTAAGTTTTAATTTCAATTTAGGAAAAAGAAAAAAAATTTTGTTAAAAAAGAAAATTGAATTGAAAAAAAGGAAATAATGAAAAGGAAAGGGCCAAAATCAATCCAAATCCCCAGCCCAAACCTACATCATCAGCCTACCCACCCCAATCATGCAGAAACCCGGCCCAAACCCGCCTCTACCCGGTCCATTCCCCCCAACTAAGTGAAACGATGTCGTTTCATGGGCATCAGATAGGGACCGTCGAGGTTGATTGATCTAACGGACGAGAAGCCATGGTCATTTGATATATTAATGTCCAAACGTTACCCTCCCCCCAGCTTTCGTCTCTCTCAAATTCCCTCAGAGAAACCCTAGAAGCCGTCGGGATTCCCCACCACCATTGATGGCGGCGCCGACGTCCAATCGCTACCAAACTTACACCAAACACTCCCCTCCTTATCCTCTTTCTGAATCTACAAATCCCCACCCTCGAATCAACCCAAAATGGCTCGAATATGGTTTTGGAAGAAAACCCTAGCTGAGCCGCCCCCAAATCCCCGGCCTCTGGTGATGGCGCCACCTCCAAACGCCACCAATATCACACCCTATAGCCTCCTCACTCCCCTCTGTCTAAATCTCAACTTGGTTTTCTTCGAATCCCCCGGGAACTTTTCGAATCTTGATCTGAAGAGAAAAACCCTAAATCCCAAAGTCCAAATCAACGGGTCCGTTCGAAGATTTAGGACCGTAATAGGCGTTATTCGTGTGTTTTTGCATGGAAACACACGATTAAGGGCTATTCCGGTCAGGAATTTGAAAAACCCTTCAAAATATGTCGAATGGGCTCCTGGATGGTGTTAGGTATCTTCTTTGTTCGTTTGGTTTATTTATTTATCTTTTCTTTTGTGTTTCTGCTTCATCTCCTCTTCTGGGTTTGTTTAGTTGTTCCGGAGTGTTGCTATTCATGCATGATTAGTTCGGGATCCTTTCTTAATTAGTTAATCGTCTAACAGTTTAGTCAGTTCCCTTTATTTGTGTCTGTTAGTAGTAATTTAGTTTAGGGTCTTAATTTCGAAAATTGTTCCAGTACTTGGATGGTTCTGTCTCTCAGAAGCTCATAGAATTTAGGGATGTAAATGTACGAATTGGGCTTTAGTCTGCTGCTGACCCATTTGGCAAGTGTGTCCCGTTTAATTTGGTCTATGTCCTTGGGTTAATTTGACCCGTTTGGATTTCTTGAAGTAATTTTCAGAAGATAAAGGGGTAATTTGGTCAGTCTGCTTAAGGAATCTTGATGTAACTGACTAAGGGAAGCTTCCTGGAAGTTGGGGTGGGGACTAATGTAAAAAATCTGATTTTTGGCTAGGGTTTTTTAAGCTAAAACGAAAATTAGCAAAGGGGCAAAGTGCAAAGCTGAAGCTGCCCTAAGACTTGCCTATAAGGGCATCTTTTCTTCTGGGGCAAGTGGGATTTTTGAGGGATTAAAAATAAAAACAGAAAAACCAAAAAAAGCTGACAAATCAGAGATATACCAGAAAAATTTATAAGAAAATACTATTCCATTGGAATTCTGTCAAAGATCTTAAGTTGTTCTTAGACTTCAAAGCAATTTCTGGAACTTTTGAATGTAAATGACTTAACCTTGTGCTGGAAAAGCTTTGGGGTTTAGTTTGTTTGAAGTTTTCACTGTTCCATTGATCTCTTGTTTGGGCTTCTGAAGTTTTTTTTAAAGTTTCGAAGCATTTTAGTGTATCTCAAGTCAAGTGTGAATCGATTTGGGTTTGGGAAACTAGTTCAAGGTTGGGTTCTGAGGTTGGTTGTGCGTCAACCTGTGTTGAGTTGGGATTTTACTGGTCATTACTCCAATCTGTTCTGTGCTGCTTGCTGCTAGCTACTGATTCCTTGCTATTTTGGTTTCTGTCTTATTTCCAGGTATTTCCCTCAAACTTTGGATGGAAATGAAGCCTGTTATGGCTATTTGTGTTGGAATCATGTAGTTTGAGTAGGAGAAACTGACTGTTGACCTGCTCTGTTACGCGATCATCTTGGAAGCCTATTACATTTTGTCTTCATGTTTCTTCTAGGCTCACATAAGTTATTTAGTTTCTCATCATTGTTTTTATTTTAGATTCTTTTATGGTGTTATGTAAATGTTTCCCCTCCACTGGCTTAGCTTAAATATTTGAAGGTCCTTGATCATACGTATGAGCAGTAGAGAACTACTGCAAAGAAATCTCAGTAACGTCGATATGTTTCAGATCTATTGTGCTTTGCTGAGGTCACTATTGTTGAATTGAGAACATGCTGCTCAGTTTTCTCTAGCTAGCAATACATCTCAAGTTTTGCAGATTAAGGCTTGTTTATCGTTAGGAAAGAAGATTGTACATACTATTGTTTGTTTCTAAGGAGACTCGATATCGAGTCCTAAACCCTCCAACTGTTGGCCTTGAGATCTGGCTTGAGCTCATTTGGGCCCAAAGCTCATTTTTCTTGTGATATGGTCTCATGAGCCCAAGGCAAGCGTGGATCTAAGGTGCAGGCAAGATTAGATTATAAATTTAGTTGCTTCATGTTTAAATAATTGAAGAAGCAAAGATGTTAGTTAGTCACATGCTCAACGTAGTTTTATGATCGGCGGTCAACAAATGTGTATAATTCTGAGTCCTTACGTGTGGTTTAGCGTTGGAATCTGCAGCTGGGCCATTAGCGTTGGCCTAATGTCTTCGGATGCGCTATAAATTGCGCTCAAGACCTCTGTTTCATTTGCGATTTGGGCTTATTGTTGATTTAGGCCTGCTATTAATCGGATCTTATATTAGCAAAACGCTTAGTTAACATTTTAATCTTTATGAATCGAAGCACGCCGTTTAGCGAAATTTTCCATGGCCTTTACGAGGGTTATAATTTTAGATAAAAAAAATATGAAAAACGAACTTCGTAGTTTACCTTAAGCGCGTCAGTTATATAATTATCATGGTTATCAAAACCCGGGGGTGCATTTCATGTGACCCGATCCTAATTTCCAACAAGGTTAAATAGAGCGTGCTGTGAACCACGAGTGCATTTCATGTGACGTGGCTTATAATATGTTTTAAATAACCTTGAATTAATTCTTTAAATAAGTAAAAGCAGTTTTCCAAAAGTTAAAACATGCACATAGGTTTTCCAAGATGTTTTAAAATCAGATAATAAGCCATTTGTAATAGTTGAGCGACCGTGCTAGAACCACGGAACTCGGGAATACCTAACACCTTCTTCCGGGTTAACAGAATTCCTTACTCGGATTTCTGGTTCGCGAACTGTTAAACATAGTCAATATTTTCCTCGATTCGGGATTGGAACCGGTGACTTGGGACACCATAAATCTCCCAAGTGGCGACTCTGAATCTTTTAATAAATATAATCCCGTTTCGATTGTCCTTTAATTGGAAAAACTCCTTTAGACCCTTCCAGGGGTGTAAGTAGCAAAAAGGAGGTGTGACAGCTCTGGAGACTCTGCTGGGGATCGAACCCAGAATCTCTGGTTCAGGGTTCAAGAATTCGAGCTTAGAATTATTGTTATAGTTTGATTTATTCATTGTTTGATTTTGTTACATAATTTGGGCATAATGTGCTAATTGATTGCTTTTACCGCTTTGATATTCCGTGAACTGTATATAAACTGTTGCGAAATCCCTCTTCTCTCTGAGTCTTCTAAATCATGAAGAAGTGTGCACTTCGTGTGATTTTTTTTCCTTGTTAGTCATATTCCAAATTTAGAATGAGGTTCGGACAAGTTGCAAAGCCGGTGAAACTTCTGTATTCCCGGTACGCTGCCCCCCCCTGGCTCGAGCTGTCTGCTCGGGTAAGCCAGGTCTAGAACAATAAACCCCAGGATTTAAACCTAGCAAAACACAGCTTCATGCCGGATCCCTAGTAGGAACGTTTGTTTGCATCATGTGCATTTTGACTTCGGAGACTCAACACAGGGGTTGGTTCTGTCTAGGACAGGTGCACCCGAAACAAAAAGACCATCCTCATGCATCCTACTTGCTACTTGTGCATTTATTTGCTTCGGACTTGCATGCTGACCGACTTATGAATATTGGGAAAGGTTGAGGAAAGAGAAATGGCAGTATGAGGTTTAAAGAGAGTTAATCACCTGTTCTGAAAAAAAAACCAATGTCCAAATAGTGTCGAAACTCTGAGAAAATAAAAAGAGGGAAGAGAGGGAAAAAAGTTTTTTTTGGTTTTCAAAATAGATTGTTTTATACCAATGAAATGAAAAAAAAAAGAAAAAGAGAAAAGCTTTGTTTTCAAAAAATAGTTTTATTTGCCAATGAAATAAAAAAAAAGAGACTCTTGTTTTCAAAAATAGTTTGTTTTATTTGCCCGAACTACGCCAGTTTGATTCTCACAGGGTGTGAGATACATAAGAAACCCCCATCGGGTCCAACTTCCTTTTTGCAAAAATAGCCCAAAAGCCAAAAAAATTTACTTTGATTTGAAAGTAATTAGGGTTGCTCTGATGGTAAGCAACCCCCACTTCCAATCGAGAGGTTGTGAGTTCGAGTCTCCCCAAGAGCAAGGTGGGAAGTTCTTGGAGGGAAGGATGTCGGGGGTCTATTTGGAAACAGTCTCTCTACCCTAGGGTAGGGGTAAGGTCTGCGTACACACTACCCTCCCCAAACCCCACTAAGTGGGATTATACTGGGTTGTTGTTGTTGTTAAAAGTAATTCGGGTGATGCCATTCTTGTCAGAAATAGCCGAATGTCCCTAAAAGGGAACCAGAAGGCTGTTTTTGCAAGAACAACCACTTTTGTCACTTTCAAAGGTTTTGGCCAGTTAGCTGACACAGCCTTAAAATCTTCGTTTTTGAAGTGCTGAAAGGCTGTGTTGGCAAGGCCGGATGTTTTATGGAAATTTTGGAATTGGTCATTTCTCTTAAGTCAAAACGAGTCATGGTTTTCTTTTAAATTAAAATCACCTTAATAAATGTGCAGGATGAGCACAAATCAAAATGAACCTTTCTCAGTCCGTGAAGAGATCCCTTTGGAGCTACATATGCGGTGACATGATTTGGGGGACAACAACAGAAAAATTGTGACAAAAGCACTGGGCGGTCTTATTGGGCTTTTGAAGGTCAAGCCCAGAAAAGACGTGATTGCGGCCTTAATATCGTTTTGGGACCCAGCACATAATGTATTCCACTTTGCGGATTTCGAGTTAACTCCTACGCTAGAAGAGATAGCAGGATATGCCGGTTTCGAAGGGAATCTCAGAAGTCAATACCCGGTAGCACCAAAAATAGTGACCCCTCACAAATATTTGGACTTGTTAAGCATCAGTCGGGATGTCCGAGATGGAAATTTGGCCAAAGGATTTTATACCTTCTACTTTCTGTACCGACAATACGGGAATCCACGTGGCTTCGAAACACCAGATACTGGTCTTACTCATGCTGGGAATCAAGACAAGTGGGAAGCTTAGAGAGGATTAGCTTTCATAGTGGCGTTCCTGGGTATTTTGGTTTGCTCGAGAAAAGATGGGAAAATAGAGATGGGATTAGTAGGGATAGCTGACTTTATGGTGAAGAAGGCAAATGGGACTATAGTGCCGTTGATCTTGGTAGAAATTTACCGAGCACTTACTCGTTGTCGAGAAGGAGCAAAGTTCTTTGAAGGGTGCAATATGCTGTTACAAATATGGATGGAGGAACACATTTGCCACCGTCTCGAATACTTGAATTGCGATATTATTGGCCTCCAGTGCATTGAAAAACATGAAAAACGAGTAGGGGGTTATGAGTTTCCAGATGGTACGGAAGCATGGCATGCTCATTTGAGATCTTTGACCGCAAATAAGATCGAATGGATATTCGGATGGCTCTCGGTCAACGAAGTAATCTATATGTCGACTGAGGTGTATTTTTTGCTATTGATGGATTTACGGAGTATCCAGCCTTATGCTCTGCACAGAGTCTTGCGTCAGTTGGGCCGGTACCAGACCATCCCACACAATGAAGATTTGAGTCAGCAAGTCATTGAGTTAGATCCAAAAACTGCCTTCCCAAAAGAAAATATGCATTGGGTTTGGCATCAGTGCAGATTCTTAGGACCTAACACGCGAGTACGAGACCTATCCAGTGGCGAGGTGGAGCCCAGTTACATTGCTTGGTATGGTAAAAGATCCCGAGTTCAACATGAGCCTGACAGGCCCGCAAAGAGACCTCATGTCCAGTAATTCATCGACGGAGCTCAGGTATAATGGGATTGGCTGACCAAAGAAAATGATTACAGAGCTACCATAAGCAAGTTGGAAAAGCAAGTCAGAGAACTTCAATTTGAGAATAGCTTGCAAGTGGCGGCGGATGAAGGAGAAAAGAAAAAACTAGCCAAAGAAAATGAGGCCCTTCGAGCTCAAATCCAGAAATTAAAAGTAGCAGCAGAAAATCCAGTCTGAAGTAACAGAGATGAAAAACTCATAGCTAACCTGAGGCAGAAAGTAAATGACTACAGTTTTGATTTGAATAAAGCAGAAAGTGAATTATCCAAGGCTCGAAAGCAATTGGCTAAAAACTCAGATGAACGAGTACGCTTGGTTTGGCAATTGAGAGAAAGGTACGGCGATGAGGTTGTAGGGTTAAAGAGAAGGGTCATCGCCGCAGAGAACAAAATGATCAAACAGGCAAAAGACTTCAAAATTGAAAGGGAACATTGTTATACAACATTGGCGCAATTAGAAATAGATTTGCAACAACTTCAGGAGCAAAATCATGTGGCTGAGCAAACTTTGAAAGCCAGGGCCCAGCAGATTGGGCGCTTGTTACAAGAAAAGGGCGCCATAAGAGAGAGAATTAGAAGCATTGCTGACTACATCATTATGAAGTGCCACATCTGTGAGGATATGACTCGCACTACATTCTTTGCAGCGGTGATGACCTTTGTTAAACAAATAATGAACGATTTGGACCGACTTCAAAGGGATATTGCACATAGGCCCGTGGCGAGACCGAATGATGTCCTGCGGGCACTAGGAGCTTTGATGTATTCGTGATTTTTCGTTTGAATCTGTATTTCCTTTTCTGTCAGAGTCTGTAAGTCATGTTGAGTTTGTATTTTCTTTCTGTTTTGAGTCTGTATTTCTTCGGAGTATGACAGTCTGCTTTTGGAGTATGTATTTCATCTTTGCATCGAAATCTGTTAGTGTTTTGGAATTTGTTAGTTTTGAGTTTGTAATGGAGGCATTTGTTGTTTTATTTTATGAAAACTGAAAATCCCAAAAAAATGTGTTTTATTTCGCACTTATCTATAAGAACTACGCTTGGTCTGATTCATGCGGGGTCGTGATATGTAGGCAATCTCCATAGTATTAGACCGTAACCAAATAAAAGAGAGTAAAGAGAAGAAAGAGCAGAAAAACAAAAGAGAGAGAAAATAAGAAACAAAAGAGAGTAAAGACAAAGAGAGATCAGAGGCAGGAATGAAAGGAAAGGAAAAGAAAAGAAAAGGAAAGGGGATGTTTGCAATTAAAAGAAGGAAAAGGCCGGGATGACGCATGCAACCAATCAAATACACAATAGAGACGGTTAACTGTTTAGGTGCATTCATGCCCAATGTGCGGTTACCAATCTGTTAAAAGCCTAATCACTAACAAAGTTGTTTGTTTGATGTATTAAGTCCAGGCAGGTGGTTAGTTGACTGGCATTCTGGAAACTCACTCCTACAACACCTGAACGAAAAACAGGCTGAATATGGTCGACCAGGAACCGGAAACAAGTATTGTCGACCCGTCAAAAGAGGTGGAAGAAATGGACATTAATGCAATGAGGGAACAAATGTATAAGCTGAAACAGCAGATAACTGAAATGTACCAAGCTTGGGAGAAAGGGCATCCACCACCGGTTTATCCCGTCAATCCTGCTTATATCCCACCATCAGCCCAACCTCCGGAGCCTCCCACTGTGAACTTATCTCCAGCCCTCACCCTCTACCAACAATGCCATGGCACCACTTCCCATACTTCTCAAGCTCCACCACCCAAACAAGTCCCGTACCCTCCCCCACCAATTACACCTGTTTTTGTGGCACCTCCACCTGCTACATTACACAGATCTTCCAGTGAACCCCTGTTTCAAACTCACGACAACCAGTACTATCCCCCTGAACCCACCTTCAAAGTTCTAGAACCATATCCTTACACTCCTCATCTTGATATCCCGGCAGAGACCGAGAAATCACCCAAAAATCCCGAGCATGAAGAGATGATCAGAAAAGTCAAAAGCTTAAAACAATTGTTCCGAGATATTGAAGGGGTTGGGAGGCCAAGTGAGTGTGGCCTATAAGGATTTGCGTATGTTCCCAGATGTTCAATTGCCGGCAGGGTTCAAAATGCCCAAGTTTGATCTGTACGATGGGCATGGCGACCCAGTAGCACACTTAAGAAGATTCTGTAGCAAGATGAGAGGAGCAGGTGGAAGAGACGAATTGCTGATGGAATATTTCAGCCAAAGTTTGAGTGGGTCGACGCTAGAATGGTACACCAGACAAGATCATAACAGGTGGTACACATGGGACAATTTGGCTCAAGCCTTCGCCTGTCATTTCCAGTATAATCTTGAAATCATCCCAGACCGTCAGTCACTGACGAAGATTGAGAAGAAGTCCGGTGAGAGTTTCTGAGAATATGGGTTCCATTGGAGAGAGCAAGCAGCGAGGGTTGACCCCTCAATGAAAGAGAGCGAGATGGTTGATTATTTCTTGCAGGCTTTGGAGCCCACTTATTTTGTTCATTTGGTGTCAGCAGTGGGCAAGTCCTTTGAAGTTGTGAAAATGGGAGGCATGGTTGAGGAGGGACTCAAGTCCAATAAGATTATGAGTTATTCAGCAATCAAAGCAACCACTCAGGCCATTCAAAACGGTACTGGGGGTGTGCTCGGAAAGAAGAAGAAAGAGGATGTTGCAACGATCGAGTCGGCAGCTTGGGTGGATCCAGGAACCTTCCACCATTCTACAACCAACCTCGACCCTATCCCCAAACATACCCCCACACTCCATGTAGCCCACCACAACACTACTACCCACCGCCAAATCCCCATTTTTCTGTCTATCACGCACAAACCTATACCCAACCTCTTGCTCACGCGCAATGGCGTACGCCAGCTCCACAGAGTCCCTATCAAGCTCCACAAAATACCCATCCACCCTCAAAAGCCTACAAAAACCCTTCTGGAATAGGTTTTCGACCCAATCAAGCCTTTAAGAATGAAAGGTTGCAGAAGCAGAAGACTTTCACTCCATTGGGAGAATCATATACTAGCCTATTTCACAGACTGAGACAGTTGGGTATGTTGAATCCGGTCGAGGCCAAAATGCTGAATCCCCTTCCTAGAAATCTTTATCGCTCGGTGAGTTGTGAGTATTGTTCAGGGGCCCTAGGCCATAACACAGAGAAATGCTGGAAACTAAAAACAACTGTACAAGAGCTCATTGATACTCATCGGATCGAGGTTCAGACCCCAGAAACACCAAATATCAACCAGAATCCGCTACCAGCTCACCATGAGACCCATATGATTGAGTTGATACACAAGGGAGGGGAGGCTAAGAAACCCTCGCAGACGGTGATGATGATCCACTCCAGTGAAAAAAATCCCAAGAAAAAGATAATCAGCGGGAAATGTATGGTCCAGTTAAAAGAGGTAAACAACAAGCCAGCTGTAGTAGCCGAGAAAGGGTCGTCAAGTACTATTACAGTGAAACCAGAGAAAGCTAAAGTGGTGGTAGCAGGGGTTACAAGTAAACCTGTTGTAGTTGTGAAGAGTGCTCGCACAGAGCCAGTTATTATAAAACCAGTAACTCAATTACCGATAGTTAATAGCAAGGCGGTCCCGTGGAATTATGAATGAATGACAGTAACCTACCAGGGGAAAGAGGTTAAAGAAGAAGTGTGTGAAACTCATGGTTTGACTCGATCGGGGAGATGCTTTGCCCCTGAAGAGTTGAGAAAAGCTAAGACCTCAAAAGATAATCCAGTGTTGGTGAAGAAAGCAGTAAATGAGGAAGAAGCAGAAGAATTTCTGAGAAAGATGAAAGCGCAACACTATTCCATTGTGGAACAGCTAAGGAAGACACCAGCTCAGATCTCGCTCTTGTCATTATTGATCCATTCAGACGAGCACCATCAAGCCTTGATGAAAATCTTGAACGAAGCCCACGTTCCCGATAATATCTCAGTAAACTATTTGGAAAAGATAGCTAACAAGATATTTGAGGTAAACCGAGTCACCTTTTCCGATGATGAGTTGCCCGTGGAGGGTACTGAGAACAATAGAGCCCTCTATCTGACGGTGAAATGCAAAGACTCCATGGTCACTCGGGTACTAGTTGACAACGGGTCTAGCGCGAACATCTGTCCTCTCTCCACATTGAACAAGCTGCAAGTGGAGGATGAAAGGATTCATATGAATAGTATTTGCGTTCGGGGATTCGACAGCAGGGGGAAGGATTCAGTCGGGGACATAGTGCTTGAGCTCACAATAGGGCTAGTTGAATTTACTATGGAATTCCAGGTGCTCGATGTGGCTGTTTCGTATAATTATTGTTGGGACGACCCTGGATCCATGCTGCCAAAGCAGTCCTGTCTACTTTACATCAAGTGTTCAAGTTTGAATGGGATCGACAGAAAATTATTGTACACGGCGAAGACAATTTGTGTATGCCCAACAGTGCCATTGTTCCGTTCATAGAGATTGACGATGACAAGGGACCATGGGTTTATCAGGTTTCCGACACTGTATCGGTAGAGAAAATTCCGGAAGGAAAGTGCGTTCTGACTCCAAAGATGGCTGCGACATCAGTTATAGTAGCTGTTGAAATGTTGAAAAATGGTTTCGTACCGGGTAAGGGTTTAGGTGCATCTCTGCAAGGTATTGTGCGACTAGTTTCTCTTCAAAAGAATCTGGATACTTTTGGTCTTGGGTTCAAACCCACCATTGCAGACGTGAGAAGAGCTAGAAAAATGAAAAAGAAAGCGTGGGCATTGCCAAAGCCAATCCCGCGTCTGTCTAGGTCATTCGTCAGGCCGAATATCAGAAAGCAACTATTGTCAAAGGTCCCTGGACCACTGATTGGTGCCGATGGAGATTTGGAGAAGGGGTTTGAAAGGTTGTTCGCCGAAGTTAACATGGTTCAGGTTGGGGAAGGGTCCAGCAGGGCAGATGTGCAATTTGTGGGACCACGTGCAAAAGTCAACAACTGGGAAACTACTCCTCTTCCTATCCGGAGGGAGTCTTGGTAGTGGGTTTTGATTTTCTTTTAGTTATCTGGATTATTCTAGGGTCTGTAATTCAGATATTATGTTCTGTCCAATTGGATGTGTTAAAACCCTGTTATCTTTATATTCAATGAAATACAATTGTTCCTTTTCCTTCATTTTTTCTAATTTTATTTTGTTTTCTTCTTTTATACAGTTCTTTTTATGCTGATATCAATGATATGACATGCATGAGGAATCTTCCGCCCAGTTTTAAAAGCCAATCTAACTCTGAAATAATAATACAAGAAATTGAGTGTGATGACGAGTTGGAGTTTGAGGATGATGAGGCCTATGAAGAAATTAGAAAGGAACTAAGTCACTTTGAGGAAAAGCCCAAACCTAATTTGAATGACACAGAAGCAGTTAATCTAGGGGACCAAGAAAATGTCTGTGAAACTAAAATAAGTGTCCATTTGGAACCTCAACTCAGGGAAGATATAATTAAAGCACTGTTCGAATACAAAGAGGTTTTTGCATGGCCCTATGATGACATGCTAGGTCTAAGCACTGATTTGGTGGTTCACAAGTTACCCACTGACCCGACATTCCCCCTGTCAAACAGAAGCTGAGAAAGTTCAAAACGGATATGAGTGTAAAGATTAGAGAGGAGGTCATCAAGCAGTTCGATGCGAAAGTTATTCGGGTCATGCGGTATCCCACCTAGTTAGCCAATGTTGTGCCTATGCCGAAGAAGGATGGCAAGACCAGGGTGTGTGTTGACTATCGGGATTTCAACAAAGCAAGTCCGAAGGATAATTTTCCCCTGCCAAACATCCATATATTGATTGACAATTGTGCCAAACATGAGATTGGTTCTTTTGTGGATTGTTACGCGGGTTATCATCAGATCTTAATAGATGAGGAAGATGCAGAAAAGACGGCCTTTATCACGCCGTAGGGAACGTACTGCTATGGAGTCATGCCATTCGTTTTGAAAAATTCTAGGGCAACCTACATGAGGGAAATGACAACAATATTCCATGATATGATACACCAAGAAATCGAGGTGTACGTGGATGATGTGATCGTGAAGTCTAGAAAGCAGTCTGACCATGTCAGGGATCTGAAGAAGTTTTTCCAAAGGCTTCGCAGGTACAATCTCAAGCTTAATCCTGCAAAGTGTGCTTTTGGGGTGCCGTCTAGAAAGTTGTTGGGGTTCGTAGTCAGCCGCCGGGGTATTGAATTGGACCCATCAAAAATCAAGGCTATCTAGGAATTGCAACCTCCGAAGAACAAGACCGAGGTGATGAGTTTGTTGGGGAGATTGAATTATATCAACAGGTTCATCGCTCAGCTCACGACAACTTGTGAGCCTATCTTCAAGCTGTTAAAGAAAGACGTTGCGGTCAAGTGGACAGATGAATGTCAGGAGGTGTTTGATAAGATAAAGGGGTATTTTTTCAAATCCACCCGTGTTGGTCCCGCCGGAACCAAGGCGACCTTTGATTCTATATTTGACGGTATTGGACAATTCATTCGGCTGTGTACTGGGTCAATATGATATCACTGGCAGGAAGGAGCCGGCCATATATTATCTCAGCAAGAAATTCACACTGTACGAGATTAGTACACTCAGCTTGAGAGGACATGTTGCGCTCTAACCTGGGTGGCGCAGAAGTTGAAACATTATTTGTCATCTTACACTACCTATCTCATATCTCGCTTGGATCCATTGAAGTATATCTTTCAGAAGCCTATGCCCACTAGGAGGCTTGCAAAGTGGCAGATCCTGCTCACAGAGTTTGACATTGTCTACGTGACTCGAACTGCAAAGAAAGCGCAGGCCTTGGCAGACTATTTGGCCAAGAACCCAGTTAATGAAGATTATGAACCTTTGAAAACTTATTTCCTTGATGAAGAGGTGATGCACATTGATGAGTTGGAACAAGGCGAGAAGCCTGGATGAAAGCTTTTCTTTGATGGAGCCGCAAACATGAAGGGTGTGGGCATAGGAGCGGTACTTATTTTTGAAATAGGGCACCACTACCCTGTTACGGCTCAGCTTCGTTTTTGCTGTACCAATAACATGGCTGATTACGAGGCCTGTATTCTGGGTTTGAGGTTAGATGTGGATATGGGTGTCCAGGAAGTCTTGGTCTTGGGTGACTCGGACCTCCTGGTACACCAGATTCAGGGAGAATGGGAAACACGGGATTTGAAACTCATATCGTATAGACAATGTTTGCATGATCTTTGCCAGTGGTTCTAGTCGATAGAATTCAAGCATATTCCGAGGATCCATAATGAAGTCGCTGATGCTTTGGCCACTCTGGCATCAATGTTACATCATCTAGATAAGGCTTATGTGGACCCTTTGCAGATTCAGGTCCGCGATCAGCATGCTTACTGTAATATGGTGGAAGAAGAACTGGATGGGGAGCCATGGTTCCACGATATCAAAGAATACCTCAGGATGGGGGCATACCCGTTACAGGCCACAAGTGATTAGAAAAGAGCAATTCGACGATTGGCAAGTGGAGTTTTCTTCGTGTGGAGGGGTATTGTGCAAAAGAACTCCAGATCCGGGGTTGCTAAGATGCATAGATGCCAGACAAGCCACAGTCATCATGACTGAGGTACACTCCGGAGTTTGTGGACCACATATGAGTGGGTACGTTCTAGCAAAGAAGATTCTCCGAGCAGGTTACTACTGGCTCACTATGGAGCGGGATTGCATCAGTTTTGTGCTTAAATGTCATCAGTGCCAAGTACATGAGATTTGATTCATTCTCCACTATCCAAATTACATACAATGTCTGCACCATGGCCTTTTGTTGCTTGGGGCATGGATGTCATTAGGACAATCAAGCCAGCAGCATCGAACGGACACAAGTTTATTCTAGTAGCCATTGATTATTTCACCAAGTGGGTTGAAGCACAAACTTTCAAATCTGTGACCAAGAAAGCGGTGGTCGATTTTGTGCATTCAAATATCATCTGTTGGTTTGGGATTCCGAAGGTAATTATCACGAACAATGGTGCTAATCTCAACAGTCATCTGATGGCGGAGACCTGTCAGCAGTTTAAGATTGTACATCGCAATTCCACCCAATATCACCCTAAAGCGAATGGAGCAGTCGAGGCAACCAACAAGAATATAAAGAGGATACTTCGAAAAATGGTGGAAGGTTCTAGACAGTGGCATGAAAAGCTGCCATTTGCATTGCTGGGTTATCACACTACTGTCCGCACTTCGGTAGGGGCCACTCATTATTTGTTGGTGTATGGCACGGAGGCAGTGATACCCGCAAAAATCGAAATCCCATCCCTTCGGATTGTCGCTGAGGCAGACATTGATGACGTTGAATGGGTCAAAACCCGCTTGGAACAATTAGGTCTGATCGATGAAAAGAGATTGGCAGCAGTGTGTCATGGCCAATTGTACCAACAGATAATGGCGAGGGCATATAACAATAAGGTACGTCCACGAAAGTTTGAAGTGGGTCAGTTAGTGTTGAGACGTATCTTGCCTCATCAGGCTGAAGCAAAAGGAAAGTTCGCCCCAAACTGGCAAGGGCCATTTGTTGTAACTAGAGTGTTGTCCAATGGCGCATTGTATTTGATAGATATAGAGAGAAAATGTGTAGAAATGGCTATCAATTCTGATGCAGTCAAAAGATATTATGTATGATTTCTTTCTTTGATTATACTTGTTTGTATTTGGCATATTTTGAAGATTGAAATGAAAAAGGCATTTTGTTCTGCTATCTAAACACTTTATCCCTTGTCATCCCTTTTGAGCCTTATTTATTTTCTTTCATACCCCTCTTTCGGGATCAATGACACAATTCAGAAACGCAAGTGCGGAGGATAAGTAAGTGAAAAGAAAAAGAAAGAATCAACAAGAAAGGAAAAGGAGAAGAAAAATGAAAAGAGAAAAGAAAGAGAAAGAAAAGAAAAAAAAAGAAAAGAGAAAAGCAAAAAGAAAAAGAGGAAAGAAAAAAAAAAGAAGAAGAACAACAGAAGAAAAAGGGATAAAGAAAAGAAAGAGAGAAAATAAAAATCGCAACAACAAAGTAATTTCTATGACATGAACTACGTTCGACCTGATTCCTTTTAAGGATATGTAGGCAGCCTCACGGTGCGGTCTCATCAAAACAAAAGTCCAAAAGTCCCCAAGCAAGGAACTGGGGCAGAAGTTGTGGATGTTGTGAGAAAACTGATTCCGAAAGTTGTAAGTCTAACCCATTTGAATTGTTTTGAGCCTTTTATACCCTTTCTTTTTAACCCTGTCCAAAAGACCACATTACGGTCCAAAGAAAGACTTTCTGATTAGTCTTTGAGAAATGACAAGTCGAGCATGCAAAGGTAATTCATGTCAGGGGCAACACTCTGGTTCAAGCAAAAAAAAATGAGAGAGTCTTATTGGTAAAAACCTTCACAGGCACCATAAGGCGACGGGAGTTGAGAAAAATCAAAATGAGAGATCTTATCGGTGAAAACCCTCACGGGCACCGTAAGGCAAAAGTGAGTCGAGAGATGAACGAATGAAAGAGGTCTGCTGGTGAAAACCTTTCAAGGCACCGCAGGATGAACAAGGCCGAGGTTTGGGTAAAGTAATCAAGTCATGGAAATTCTGGGGCAACAAAGTACGGCAACTGAAAGTTGATTGGTTGGACAGATTGGGCCGACTAATCCGAAATGCATGTCATGATCATCCGTACCAGCTGTTCCACCCAGATAAGTCTCTTTTCTTTCTCCTTTGGTAACAGTCATCTGGTTTTGGATTCTTCTTATCCTTAACCCGCAAAGTCATTGCATTTCATTTTCTTTTGGGTATTTATCTAAAGATGTTTCAATGTCAGTCTTGTTCAAATCGAGTGAAAAGGATTTCAAAGCTCACTACCAACTTTCAAAATTGCAAAGAATGGAGTGGTCAAAGCATACTAAGGATAACACGACGAATGAGGGGAATACAAGGAATCACCGGAAGCTTCATCGGTGGAATGAATTGGTAATGTCATGGGAGACACAAACGTTCAGATAAAGGGGTCATAGGTAAGACAACAACGGGAGTATAGAACACTCGGCTCGTCAAAAGTCATGGGGTTTGAAAGTCAGTCAGAAAGTCAAAGCGGTTCAGGGCCAGTTCGGAGATGCCAGTCAGAACTAACATTGTAGCAGAAAGATCTTCAGCAAGAATGCCATCAGCTAACCACCACTTTAAACTGACAAAATTTTCTTTGATTGAAATAGGGGCAAAAAATTTGTTAGATTCGGAGAAACTCTCCGTGGAGAAAGGCAGTCACCAAACAAGTTTGTTTTGATTTTCAGGACCCTCCTGGAAAATGGGACCTAGTTTAAAGATCAAAAATAGCATAATCTAGCATAAATGCATCCCAAAGGAATATAAGTTGGCTTAGAAATTTGCATGTTTGAGATAAGATTCAATTAGGAGTTTTCAGGACCCTCCTGAATAATGGGACTTAGCTTAAGATTTCGATTAGATACCAACATTTAGTGTAAAATCTACTGTAAGGTAGTATAATTCAGACATGAAAGCTGTCACCTTTAAGATAAAATTTGACCTTTGAGTTTCAGGACCCTCCTGGATAATGGGAAGTAGTTTAAAGAACCTCTTAGATAGCAAGATTTAGCAGAAGTCACACCTGTAGAAGATATAACTTAGATTTTAAATTGTCGTTTAGTTAAGAGTTGTCAGGACCCCCCTGAATAATGGGACCTAGCTTTCAAATCCTTAGTAATACTTGGTAATATGATTTGGTTTTACAATCACATTTGTCCCCAGCCACCAAACTGGGGCAGAAAAGTTTCTTTGTTTTTGTCTGTTTTGTTGAAGTCAGGAGCCCGCCTGGAGAGCAGGGAATACATTTCATGTTGAAGTCAGGAGCATGCCTGGAGAGCAGGGAATACTTTCAAGCACAGCAGTCAGGAGCACGCCTGGAGAATAAGGGAGTATCATTTAAGTTTAGCTTTAAAATTATTTATTTTGTCTATGTTGAAGTCAGGAGCCCTCCTGGAGAGCACGGAATACATTTCAAGTTGAAGTCAGGAGCCCGCCTGGAGAGCAGGGAATACTTTCAAGCGCAGCAGTCAGGAGCCCGCCTAGAGAACAAGGGAGTACAATTTAAGTTTTATCTTTCAAATTCTTTGCTTTGTTTATTTTGAAGTCAGGAGCCCGCCTGAAGAGTAGGGAATTCATTTCAAATTAAAGTCAGGAGCCTGCCTAAAGAGCAAGGAATACTTCCAAATGCAGCAGTCAGGAACCCGCCTGGAGAACAAGGGAGTACCATTTAACTTTAGCTTTCAGATTCTTTGCTTTGTTTATGTTGAAGTCAGGAGCCCGCTGAAGAGTAGGAAATACATTTCAAGTCAGCAGTCAGGAGCCCGCCTGAAGAGCATGGAATACATTTCAAGTCAGCAGTCAGGAGCCCGCCTGGATAACATGGGAATACATTCACGTTTTGAAGTCAGGAGCCCACCTGGAGAACAGGGAATACATATCAAGTGCAGCAGTCAGGCGCCCACCTGAAGAAGGGGAAAACATCTCAGTTTACAATTCAAGGTGGCAACAAACGGACGTCTCTGAAAGAATGGAGAACAACAAGGCAACAAGAAGCACAAAATCAAGTTTGAAGATATAGATAGGACTTTTTGTAATCCATAGATCATTGTCTAGCCTAGCTTCTTGTTTTATTTTGACATGGTGTAATAAAGAGGTTCAGCAAGCAGTAGCAGCAGCAACAACAGTGAAATCACAGCTTCGTGGTAGTCCCAGCTACCAAAATTTCCCGAACTACACTGAACTGATTCCTTTTTAGCCAAGGATATGTAGGCAACCTCGGAAGTAGGGTGCGATCAAATCATTCCAAAAATGCTTCCCACAGAGTATTCAAGCGAGCAAAAATCGCTCGTATCCGCTCACTTATCTTTGCACGAAAACTCTTCGTGTTTCCGAGCAAAGAGGGGCAGCTGTGAGCACATGATTTTTTTCCTATATGTATTACTCCAACAAATTCAAAATAAAATATTCTGTTAGTGTTTGCAATTTTGTCGGATTTTGTGGCATTTTTTTTAATTGTTTGCATTTTGTTTGTGCATTTTAATTGATGAGAAAATACAAAAAATATATTGCATTTAGGATTTAATTTTACATTTTATGATTAATAGACAAATCAATTATTTTATAAAAAATGGGAAAAATCACAAAAATAGTTTATTTTGCACTTTTAATTTTAATGTCAAATTTTGGTAGTTTTTTCCTTTAATTTGATTTTTAATTATTGATAGTAACAATTATTAGGGTTAATTAATTTAATGTGGTAGGATAATTTGGTTTAGGATTCAATTTAATTTTTAATTTCAATTTAGGAAAAAGAAAAAGATTTTTGTTAAAAAAGAAAAATGAATTGGAAAAAAAGGAAATAATGAAAAGGAAATTTGGGCCAAAATCAATCCAAATTCCCAGCCCAAACCTACATCATCAGCCTACCCACCCCAATCACGCAGAAACCCGGCCCAAACCCGCCTCTACCCGGTCCATTCCCCCAACTAAGTGAAACGACGTTGTTTCATGGGCATCAGATCGGGACCATCGAGGTTGATTGATCTAACGGACGAGAAGCCGGGGTCATTTGATATATTAATGTCCAAACGTTACCCTCCCCCCCAGCTTTCTTCTCTCTCAAATCCCCTCAGAGAAACCCTAGAAGCCGCCGGGATTCCCCACCACCATTGATGGCGGAGCCGACGTCCAATCGCCACCAAACATACACCAAACACTCCCCTCCTTCTCCTCTTTCCGAATCTACAAATCCCCGCCCTCGAATCAACCCAGAACGGCTCGAATCTGGTTTTGGAAGAAAACCCTAGCTGAGCCGCCCCCAAATCCCCGGCCTCTGGTGGTGGCGCCACCTCCAAACGCCACCAAAATCACACCCTATAGCCTCCTCACTCCACTTTGTCCAAATCTCAACTTGGTTTTCTTCGAATCCCCCGGAAACTTTTCGAATCTTGATCCGAAGAGAAGAACCCTAAATCCCAAAGTCCAAATCAACGGGCCCATTTGAAGATTTAGGACTGTAATAGGCGTTATTCGTGTGTTTTTACATGGAAACACACGATTAAGGGCTATTCTGGTCAGGAATTTGAAAAGCCCTTCAAAGTTTGTCGAATCGGCTCCTGGCTGGTGTTAGGTATCTTCTTTGTTCGCTTTGGTTATTTATTTATCTTTTCTTTTGTGTTTCTGCTTCATCTCCTTTTCTGGGTTTGTTTAGTTGTTCCAGTGTGTTGTTATTCATGCATGATTAGTTCGGGATCCTTTCTTAATTAGTTAATCATCTAACAGTTTAGTTAATTCCCTTTATTTGTGTCAGTTAGTAGTAATTTAGTTTAGGGTCTTAGTTTCGAAAATTGTTCTAGTACTTGGATGGTTCTGTCTCTCAGAAGCTCATAGAATTTGGGGATGTTAATGTACGAATTGGGCTTTAGTCTGCTGCTGACCCATTTGGCAAGTGTGTCCCATTTAATTTGGTTTATGTCCTTGGGTCAATTTGACCCGTTTAGATTTCTTGAAGTAATTTTCAGAAGATAAAGGGGTAATTTGGTCAGTCTGCTCAAGGAATCTTGATGTAACTGACTAAGGGAAGCTTCCTGGAAGCTGGGGTGGGGACTAATGTAAAAAATCTGATTTTTGGCTAGGGTTTTTAAGCTAAAACGAAAATTAACAAAGGGGCAAAGTGCAAAGCTGAAGCTACCCTAAGACTTGCTTATAAGGGCATCTTTTCTTCTGGGTAAGTGGGATTTTTGAGGGATTAAAAATAAAAACGGAAAAACCAAAAAAAGCTGAAAAATCAGAGATATACCAGAAAAATTTATAAGAAAATACTATTCCATTGGAATTCTGTCAAAGATCTTAAGTTGTTCTTAGACTTCAAAGCAATTTATGGAACTTTTGAATGTAAATGGCTTGACCTTGTGCTGGAAAAGCTTTGGGGTTTAGTTTGTTTGAATTTTTCACTGTTCCATTGATCTCTTGTTTGGGCTTCTGAAGTTTTTTTTTTAAATTTTCAAAACTTTTTACTGTATCTCAAGTCAAGTGTTAATCGATTTGGGTTTGGGAAACTAGTTCAAGGTTGGGTCCTAAGGTTGGTTGTGCATCAACCTGTGTTGAGTTGGGATTTTACTGGTCATTACTCCAATCTGTTCTGTGCTGCTTGCTGCTAGCTACTGATTCCTTGCTATTTTGGTTTTTGTCTTATTTCCAGGTATTTCCCTCAAATTTGGATGGAAATGAAGCCTGTTATGGCTATTTGTGTTGGAATCATGCAGTTTGAGTAGGAGAAACTGACTGTTAACCTACTCTGTTACGTGATCATCTTGGAAGCCTATTACATTTTGTTTTCATGTTTCTTCTAGGCTCACATAAGTTATTTAGTTTCTCATCATTGTTTTTATTTTAGATTCTTTTATGGTGTTATGTAAATGCTTCCCCTCCACTGGCTTAGATTAAATATTTGAAGGTCCTTGATCATACGTATGAGCAGTAGAGAACTGCTGCAAAGAAATCTTAGTAATGTCGATATGTTTCAGATCTATTGTGGTTTGCCGAGGTCAATGTTGTTGAATTGAGAGCATGCTGCTCAGTTTTCTCTAGCTAGCAATACATCTCAAGTTTTGCAGATTAAGGCTTGTTTATTGTTAGGAAGGAAGATTGTACATACTGTTGTTTGTTTCTAAGGAGACTCGATATCGAGTCCTAAACCCTCCAACTGTTGGCCTTGAGATCTGGCTTGGGCTCGTTTGGGCCCAAAGCTCATTTTCCTTGTGATATGGTCTCATGAGCCCAAGGGAAGCGTGGATCTAAGGTGCAGGCAAGATTAGATTATAAATTTAGTTGCTTCATGTTTAAATAATTAAAGAAGCAAAGATGTTAGTTAGTCACATGCTCAACGCAGGTTTATGATCGACGGTCAAAAAATGTGTATAATTTTGAGTCCTTACGTGTGGTTTAGCGTTGGAATCTTCAGCTGGGCCATTAGCGTTGCCTAATGTCTTTGGATGCGCTATAAATTGCGCTCAAGACCTCTATTTCATTTGCGATTTGGGCTTATTGTTGATTTAGGCCTGATATTTATCGGATCTTATGTTAGCAAAACGCTTAGTTAACATTTTAATCTTTATGAATTGAAGCACGTCGTTTAGCGAAATTTTCCATGGCCTTTACGAGTGTTATTATTTTAGATAAAAAAAATATGAAAAACGAACTTCATAGTTTACCTTAAGCGCGTCAGTTATATAATTATCATGGTTATCAAAACCCGGAGGTGCATTTCATGTGACCCGGTCCTATTTCCAACAAGGTTAAATAGAGCGTGCTGTGAACCACGGGTGCATTTCATGTGACGTGACTTGCAATATGTTTTAAATAACCTTTAATTAATTCTTTAAATAAGTAAAAGCGGTTTTCCAAAAGTTAAAACATGCACATAGGTTTTCCAAGATTTTTTAAAATCAGATAATAAGCCATTTGTAAAAGTTGAGCGACCGTGCTAGAACCATGGAACTCGGGAATGCCTAACACCTTATCCCAGGTTAACAGAATTCCTTACTAGGATTTCTGGTTCGCAGACTGTTAATCAGAGTCAATATTTTCCTCGATTCGGGATTGGAACCGATGACTTGGGACATCATAACTCTCCCAAATGGCGACTCTGAATCTTTTAATAAATATAATCCCGTTTTGATTGTCCTTTAATTGGAAAAACTCCTTTAGACCCTTTCGGGGGTGTAAGTAGCAAAAAGAAGGTGTGACAATATGGAATATTCTTTAAACGGGAGCATAATTATGGTAATTTGAAACAAGACTTGAGTACTTAGGCTTTGATAAATCATACACTTAAGGCAACTTAAAACAATTGGAATAGGAACTTGAACAAACCATACTTGGAGTTCATATTGAGTTCGTGGAATCCAATTCTACGCAAGGAGTTTAGCCAACATATCTTAATCAAGATTTTCTTCGGATCCCTACAGTATTCCAATACTCTTAGCAACCTCAATTGGCTTCAACATAGGTCAATTGAACCATTATTTGTTAGAATTCTCATATTTAGGTCTTTTAGGCATTTGTCAAATACCTAATGTGCCACTTGTCTACAACTTTCTATAATGGGATTTCTTCATCCTACAACCAACTTCCATATTAACAATTCATCCACCGTCATCTACCTAGCTACCTACCTACCCTATCTACCCTATCTATAAAATATAGACATCTATCTATCTATCTATCTATCTATCTATCTATCTATCTATCTATCTATCTATCTATCTATCTATCTATCTATCTATCTATCTATCTATCTATCTATCTATCTATCTATCTATCTATCTATCTATCTATCTATCTATCTATCTATCTATCTATCTATCTATCTATCTATCTATCTATCTATCTATCTATCTATCTATCTATCTATCTATCTATCTATCTATCTATCTATCTATCTATCTATCTATCTATCTATCTATCTATCTGTCTATCTGTCTATCATTAAAAAATAGAATCGGGTAAAACTTTCCCAAAAATTCCCCTCCGAATCGAGCCTGTGATAGCATAATCGACCACAAAGTTCCTTTGCGGTCCGCAAAATGGTCCTCCAGATTTGAGTCATAATTGGACAGGTGTACTGAATCTGCAGTCCGCATAATGGTTTTGTTAATCGCAAACAATTTCTTTCAAAAATTTCCCTAGGTGGCCCTGCCGATTCTGCGATGTATATGCGCTCCGCATAACCCTCCGCGAAATAACCCTTTAGTTTGCTTCTGCCCCAATTTATGATGTTTCTACGGTCAGCAAACCGATTCGTGGTCAGCATAACTGACCACAGAGTTGACGTCTCGTGCCAACGCTTCTTCCCACTTAGTGAGGCATTGCCCAGTCCACTAATCTGTACCCGCAAACATTTCCCACCACCTTCCGAACATGTTAGCTTTACATCAACACCAGAAAATTCTTAAACCTTGGCGAACTTTTATGCGGTCTTACATCCCCCTCCCTCTCCCCCGCTTAGGATCATTCGTCCTTGAATGAGGGTTAGAATCTGCCATAGACACCCAACACGACTTAGTTCCTCATTTACACACCAACATCTCAGAATTTGGCTAACTCCATAAATTTCCATCAATTTTGGCAGATTTCCTCTGTATTTGGGCCTATCCACCTGTTAGAGAGCCATAAAAACTAATCCTAACAACACAGCCACAACTCAACGAAGCATCAAAAACATAAAAACAACACCAATGATAACGTTATGTGCATTACATTGCCAAAAGGGGCATCTTTACATAAGTTGTACGGGTTTAGAACATACCTCACAGAAAAGTAGACTCTTAACATTCTCCTAAACACAACCATGTGGTTCTACAAACAAGCGGGAATATTTCTTCTTCATAACTTTTGCTGCCTCCCAGTGGCCTCTTCAACTTGTTGGTTTCGCATAAGACTTTGACAAAAGAAATCTCTATATTCCTCAACTTACGAACTTGCCTATCAGGAATAACAACTAGAATTTCCTCCTAAGTTAATTCTCCATTAACTTCAATATCCTTCACAGGGATGATGGGCGACGGATCTCCAACCACATTCTTCAACATAGACACATGAAATACATGATGCACTAAGGACAACTCTAGAGGTAACTCGAGCCTATAAGCCACTTGACCAACCTTCTGCAAAATTCTATAAGGTCAGATATACCTTGGACTCAATTTTCCTCTCTTCCCAAATCACATTATGCCTTTCATGAGGGAAACTTCGAAGAACACCCAGTCATCCTTTTGAACTCTAAATATGTGTGTTGCACATCCGAATATGACTTCTAGTGACTCTGATAGGGCATCAACCGTTCTTTGATGATCTTGATCTTCTCCATTGTTTGATGCACAAAATCTATCCCTATCAATTCTACATCTCCAACTTCAAACCAACCATTGGGGGATCTACATCTTCTACCATATAGAGCTTTGAACGGCACCATTTGAATGCTAACATGATAGCTGTTGTTGTAGGCATATTCTGTGATGACAAGTGATCATTCCAGCTACCCTTAAATTCAAGGACACATTCATGCAACATATCCCCAAGTGTCTGTATAGTTCTCTCGGCTTGCTCGTCTGTCTGTAGATGAAAAGTTGTACTAAGATTCACCTGAGTACCCAAACCCTGTTGAAATTTCTGCCAAAAGTTAGAGGTGAATTGCGCCCCTCAACCTGAGATGATAGAGCTGGAATACCATGCGACCTGACTATTTCCTTGATATACAAATAAGCGTAGTGTTCTGCCCTGTCGGTGACCTTAATAGGCAAGAAGTGTGCTAAATTCGTGAGTTGATCCACAATCACCCAAATTGAGTCAAACTTACAAGGTGTGTGAGGTAGACCCACCACAAAATTCATGTTGATCAACTCCCACTTCCACATTGGAATCGTTATATTCTGTGCCAAGCCACCAGGCCTCTGGTGCTTGGCTTTCACTTGTTGGCAATTCGGACATCTAGCCACAAAGTCTGGTATATCCCTTTTCATGTCATTCCACCAGTAGACCTCCTTGAGATCATGCTGCTTCTTCGTAGAGCCTAGGTGTATGGAATAATTTGAAATGTGATTATCGATCATGATTCTCTCCCAGAGACTATCCACATTTGGAACACACAATCACCTTGGTACCTTAGTGTACCATCACCTGTGCCAAGAGAAAAGTCCATGGTCTTATGTTTATGAATCCCTTCTTTAATTGCACCAAGAACGAGTCAACATACTATTTCTCCTTAACTTCCACTACTAGCGATGAATCATCTATTTTGCATAATCACCCTACCTTCACTTGAGTCTGCGAGCCGGAAATCCAACTGGTGAACTTCCCTGACCATTAGCCTTTGCTGTGTTTCTAAGAGCATTAGCCACAACATTAGCTTTCCACGAGTGATAGAGGATGTCGATGTCGTAGTCTTTAAGTAACTCAAGCCATCTCTTTTTCCTCATATTCATCTCCTTCTGCTTGAAGATATATTGAAGACTCTTGCGGTCCGTGAATATGTCCACATGGACCACATATAGATAATGATGCCAAATCTTCAATGCCAATACCACTACTGCAAGATCTAAACCATGTGTTGTGTAATTCTTCTCATGGTTCTTGATTTTCCTCGAAGCATATGCAACCACCTTTCCATGTTGCATTAATACATACCCAAGTCCAAACCTTGAAGCATCATAATATACGACGAACCCATTTGTACCTTCCGGTAAGGTCAACACCGGTGTCGTAGTTAACCTTGACTTCAACTCTTGGAATCTCCTTTTGCAAGCATATTACCATTATAATTTAGCTGGATTTTGTGTTAATTTGGTCAACAGAGAGGTAAGAGAAGAAAACTGCCCAAGGAACCTCCTGTAATACCCAGCCAACACCAAGAAACTGCAAATCTCTGTCGGAGTTGTAGTCTAGGCCAATTCTTCACAGCTTCAATTTTCTAAGGATCAACCTTGATCCTTGCACTATAGACTATATGCCACAAGAAAGTTATAGAATCGAGCTAAAACTCATATTTCAAAAACATCGCATATAACTTGTGTTGATCTAGAGTTTGCAAAATTGCCCTGAGATGATCGGCATGATCCTCTCGACTTTGTGAATACACAAGAATATTGTTAATGAATACTATCACAAACTAATTGAAGACATGCTTGAAGACCCAATTCATACAATACATGAAAGCTGCAGGAGCATTTGTTATCCCAAAAGACAATAGAAATTCAAAGTGCCCATACCGGGTCCTGAAAGTTGTTTTAGGTATATCCTTCTCCCTTGTCTTCAATTGGTGATACCGCGACCTTAAGTAAATCTTGGATAAGTACTTAGTACTCTGTAACTGATCAAATAGGTCATCTATCCTTGGCAACGGGTACTTATTCTTGATTGTGGCCTTGTTGAGCTATCGATAGTCAATGCACGTCCTCAGTGACCTATATTTTTCCTTACAAAGAGAACCGATGTGCACCAAGGTGACACACTCGAACGGATTAAACATTTCTCCAGAAGATCCTTCAATTTCTCCTTCAGTTCCTTCAACTTTGTCGGAGCCATTCTATAGGGTTGTATATGGCAAAATCGGAGGGTCCAATTTTCAATTATTACGATGCCTTATAAGCACGTTGTCGAAGGCTCGGTGATGCGGTTGAGATTCACACCCGAGGGGTTATCGACACCTAGCCTCGGGGCAGTATAGATCGATGGTTATGGCAAAAAAGTGGGAAGTTTCCAAGGCACGCAGCTAGAGCTGTCAAAGCCTAGTGGGCTAGTTCAGTTCCGAATCATTGCCTTGAATGGCTATACCAGCCCCATTTCTTTATAATAAAGGCATTTGAACTATGTTGGGATTCCCACTCATATATAAAGGGGATCTTTGTCATTTTGTAAGGGACCTGATGCTCAATATTGAATATGCAAGAACATTCTCTCTACTCTCTAACATATTCTCTTGACCTCATTACTTACATTTATTGCTCATATTCATTGTGTTCTATTTATTGTTCTTCATTTATTGCTCATTATTGGTCATAAAAGGCTTCCATAAAAGCTTCCATAACTGTTAATCCTCCATCGGCCACCCTCGACAGGGCATCTGACTTGACCTCGAGGTCCCGAATACGCAAGCTTGAGGCCCCGATTATTGGCCATTCGGTTTGATTATCATAATGTTTTCAAGCTATTATCTTGTTTCCAAGTCTTTCACTTAACATCTATTGCCTAACAACTAGCATAAAAATAGATCACGTATTTTTAGAACCACGAAATCAAATCTAATTATAATTACCATTTTCAAGGTAAACAGTTTAGCGCCCACCGTGGGGCTAAAAATAATTGTGATTATTTTCTTGCTGGTTTACTACATAACGCAAGTTACCTTTCACACTTTTTCTTGTCCAAGATTTTTGATTTTAGGTCAAAATGTCTAACTCAGTAAATGCACGTGGAAACAAAAATCTTGAGGACCATGGAGAGAATGGTGTGGATGTTCCAGGTGTTGGTGTACCACCATGAAACCCTGAGAATGCACTAGAACCAATTCCCGTGGACATGATCTCGCACAATGCTCAACACATTGAAATAAGCTCCCACACCAATAGGAGCATACACCAGGAGGATAAAAATAAGCTCAAAAAACCCCGGCTCAAGAAGAATAAGGGTTTAGCCTTCACGTCATCTTCGAAATGTTACAAGCACAACAGCTAAGGATTTCTCAGCTGCAAAGCCACCAAAAGACTCCCAGCACAGTGGCTCTGAAAACGGCTTCCCGAGCAAACAGGCACCATAAAGGTCAAGCAACAACAGGTCGGCAGCCGACCCCGCCATCATAAAAATGCTCGAGGACCTCACAAAGAGGATCAAGTTGCGCGAGAAGAAGATAGAAGCCAATGAAAAAATGGTAGATACCTACAATTATAGGGTCGATCAAATTCCGGGCGCACCCCCGATTCTGAAAGGTGTACATTCGAAGAAGATGTTGAATGCGGCTATGCACCTATGGTGTTTAATGAATATGCCCGACTCATCTTCTTTGGTTTTCTTGTCACATAAGAAGTAAAACAGAACCTCGGACCCCAACGAGCACGTCATCGCTTACACTTGTGCAGTGAAGGGCAACAACCTAAAGGACGACGGAGTCGAGTCCATCCTACTGAAAAAGTTTGGAGAGACGCTTTCAAAAGGGGCAATGATGTGGTATCACAACCTGGACCCAAACTCGATAGATTCATTTGCCATGCTGGTAGATTCTTTCATAAAGGCACATGCTGGTGCCATCAAAGTAGCTACAAGGAAATCCGACGTCTTCAAAATCAAGCCAAGGGAGAACGAGATGCTGCGAGAGTTCGTATCTCGCTTTCAAATGGAATGAATGGAACTACCACCGGTATCCGATGACTAGACGGTGCAGGCCTTCACTCAAGGTTTGAATGAGCGAAGCTCGGTAGCTTCGAAGCAGCTGAAGCAGAACTTAGTCGAAAATCCCATCGTGACTTGGTCGGACATCCACAACCGATACCAATCAAAGATCAAGGTCGAAGATGACCAACTAGGATCCCCCTCGGGCTCGATATATCCTAGCAGGCTTCCGTCAAAGGAGTCAAAGCCGAATAAAGAGAGATACCAACCATACACTGAAGATAGAAGAAACGCCCCAAGGCACAACATCCCCGCAATGACCGGAGGATGGATCGAGGCCAGAATCCTCGGGGACTTGTTAGCAGAGCTAGATTCGATAGGCACATAGGGCCGACGGAGGTGCCCTGCTTGTTGGAATACAACTTCAACGTTGACATTTCAGACATCATATTCGCCATCAGTAAAATCAGAGACAACATGTGGCCAAGGCCTGTACAATCAGATCCTTTGTAAAGAAACCATAACTTAGTGTTTGAATTTCAAAACACGTACGGCCACAGGACTGAGGATTGCCGGCAACTCCGAGAAGAAGTATCCCAACTACTCAGCAAAGGTCACCTCCGAGAATTCCTCAACGACCGGGCCAAAAATCAGTTCTGAGAAAGAGTGGCGACCAAGAAAAATGAAACAAACCAGCCACAACATGTCATCCACATGATCTTATGAGGCATCGATGCTCCATAAGAACCCATGATCAGAAAAACAAAAATATCCATCACTAGAGAAAAGCGAACTCGAGGTTACATACCCGAGGGCGCTCTCACATTCAGCCACGAGGACATCGAGACCTTGTCTCAGCCTTACAACGATGCACTGGTAATATCTTTCCTTGTAAATACATTTCAAATTAAACTTATACTTGTAGATCCAAGTAGCTCGGCCAATATTATCAGGTCGAGGGTGGTAGAGCAGCTCGGACTGCTTGACAAAATTTTGCCCGCCTCTCAAGTCCTTAACGGGTTCAACATGGTGAGCAAAACAACGAAAGGGGAAATCACCCTCCCAGTCAACGTGGTCGGCACAACCCAAAATGCCAAATTCCATGTCATCGAAGGAGACATGAGGTACAACGCCTTGTTCGGGAGGCCATGGATACACTGCATGAGAGCAGTACCATCCACCCTCCATCAAATGATGAAATTTCCGACAAAGGATGGGGTAAACATCGTTTACGGGGAACAACATGCGGCAAAAAAGATGTTCGTGGTGCATGATGTGGCACCAACACTGATACCTCCACCATCAAAGGAGTCGAAGGATAAGCAAATTGTAAGATAGCGATAGCAAGGTACATTCTCGGCTATGCCCGACTAGACAAAACGGAGGACCATACGGAGTCCTCATAACAAACGATTGAATCACATCGAGGTCCGAAGCGCCGTCAACACTAAGGTATGGTCATCCCCTTTTTTTAGTTACATTTTATACTAGCTTGAATGCAAGTATCCGATCAAAACGGCCGAAACGCTTTCCAACTCAAAGGTCTTAGGTTCCAAAACCATATATTGCACTCTTTTCCTTCGACCGGGTTTTTATCCCAAGAAGGGTTTTACCAACAAGGTTTTTAACGAGGAAATATCTATATGCTACCTAAGGAAGACTCAACAATTATTCAAGGCTTCTTTTTCAATCAACCTCGAATACTGGGGGGCATCCCCCTGGAAGGTCACCGCCTCGGAGAAGCTAAGATGTGCTAAACGGGGTCTTAATAGGAAAATAATGTACCGGTCCAAATGGTCGAACGAACCATGTCCGTATAGAATAATCGATCCCTTAGCAACGAAAACATGTATAATTGTACCAAGTAATCAAAGAATATTTTCCAAATAAAGAAGCTCGTATTTTTGCAAAAATGGATCCAGAGCCAAAAACGTCCCGAGCACTCAGGGACTGGCGTCAACAACTCAAAACCGTACGACCTCCGTGTCGGAGCTACAAACTTGTAAGCCCTCAATAAGGCAACATCAAGTTTACAAAACGGCTCTAAAGCCAAAAATGTCCCCAACACTCTGGGACTAGCATCAAAATCTCGAGGACGCATGACTTCCAGGTCAGAAGATTAGACCTGACCTCGAGGACGTATGAGTTCTAACTCATAAGCCCTAAGTGAGGCAATACCAAGTTTTCAAGGAATGGCTTCCAAGCCAAGAAACTTTCGATGACTCGAGGACTGCCATCAATTGACACCCCCATCGACTTATAAAAAACCCGAGTCCATAAGACCCCATGTGGACAACCTCGGTCTCGTAAGACCTATATAAGGCAACAATAATATCTGTAAGACCTCAAGCAAGGCATGAACCACACTTGTACCAAGTGACCAAAACTGTAAGACCTCAAAGGCGTGTAAAAATTTGTAAGCCCCTGCAAAAGGCATAACCCTGATCTTAAAGTTAAGTCTATATATCAAACTTGTAAGACCCCTAAAAAGGCATACCCTCGATATAGACACCGAAAATACTTCACTCGGGAACTGAAAGGTTCCGGCCAAACACAATGACTACGGTCATAAGGCTTTCTAGCCAAACTAACGCGACTCGGGGACGTCCGACAGTCACTATAAAATCACAAGCCTTCAATTACTTCAAAAGTACTTCGAAAAGAACTAATTAAATAGGCTACCCTCGACATAGGCAAAAGAGCTTCAACCATGTCAGCTCCAAACAAAGGCTTCGAGATACTCAACGACCAAGCCAAACCTCCCGAGGTGCTCGATCATCGCCATATAACGACTCACAATCAAGGTTTTTATCAAACCATCAAAGAGTTAGGAAAACACAATTGCAAAAGTCCTTAACGAGGGAAAAATAAAGCCTACTAAAGGTCATACCAACCCAATGCGTAAGAGCCACTACCACCAGCCCATACTAGAGGTCATACCGACCCAATGCGTAAGAGCCACTGCCGCCAGCCCATACTAGAGGTCCTACCGACCTAATGCGCAAGAGCCACTACCACCAGCCCATACTAAAGGTCGTACCGACCCAATTCGTAAGAGCCACTACCGCCAGCCCATATAAAAGGTCGTAACGACCAAATGTGTAAGAGCCTAAAGGACAATTTTAAATTCAAAAACTTAAGGGTCAATGAGCTCGAGTCGAAACCTGACTCGGAGACTAAACCTGAAATAGTTAACTAAATATGCCTAAGAGCAAAAGCATAAGAGCTCAAACGCCGGCTTATACTAAAAGGTCATATCGACCGAGCATGTAAGAGCCTACGGGCCAGCCCAATGAGCCCCAAGGCCATACTATGAATCTGAGGGTTCCTTTTAACTCGAAGACCAATTCATCTGGCTAATGACTGAAAAACATCAAGGCAAAGGGAAATGTATGAAAAATAAAACTGCGAGACTTCCCTTTATACATATATATGAGAGAATACAAGCTTCATTTACAAAGTTCTTTCAAAACACTAAAAAAAGAAAGGAAAGGCCTAAGCTAATCTATGTCCCCCTCAGGGACTGCAGTCCGTCGGCTTCTTCCTCACCGTCTTCGGCATCAGACAGAAGGAACTTAGCATCATATTCTTCCGCCTTCGCCTGCTTTATCTCTTCCGAGAGATCGAAGCCCCTGGCATGAATTTCCTCGAGGGTTTCCCTCCGAGATTTACACCTCACATACTCTTTATTCTTACTCTCCTAGTCGAGATCCCCCTAGCTCAGCACGAGCATTGGCAGCGTTCTTCAAATAGATAACCACCTTCTTATCAGCCTTAGTTCGAATTACTTCGGCTTCAGCCTGGGCATCCACGACTTCGGCCTTCATCTTCAGGAGCTCAGACTCAAGCCTTAAAATCATGTCCATTCGGACCAAGCTATTCTCTGAGCATTGCAAAGTTGTACTTCGAGGGCGGGAGCCTTGGCTAAAGCATCTTTCTTAGTCGCTACCTGAGTGTGCACCTGAGCCTTTAGCTCATCAGGCTCGGACTTGGCTCGACCAACTTCGCTCCTAAGATATTCTTGGTCCTTCATCTTTTTCTGCAACTGAAGTAAATAAGACATTAGCCTTAGAAGGTAGAAGAAGAAACACACACTCCCTCGAAACAAACACTACCTGCTTCTCAAGGTAGCTTTCGTAGTTCAAACTTCGACTCGCCTCATACTGCAAATTTGCCAACTCGTCTTCCCTTTTATCACAAAGAAGCCTGAGGAATTTCTCTACATCCACAGCTTCTCGCAACTTGGTCTCATGACGGAGAACCTCAAACTTGAGCTTGTTAAGAGCCTATGAAAGAGAAACTCGATAAGAGAGTAAAAATTACAAAATTGTAAAATCAATATGAATGACCAAAACTCACCTCAGAGTAGAGCCGCTGAGCTTCCTCGAAAGTTGAGCGCATATCTACTGGCCTGGCCCCATCTACCTCGGTAGAACTGCCCCCCGATGGGATACGATCATCTGATATATGCGGCCCCTGGCGTCGAACATCCCTCTAAGTGTCTTCGACGGGAGAAGAAGCTAGCGACAGAGAACCTCGTTCCTCGAAGTACCTTTGACGGTAAAAGAAGATGACAACGGAGGAGGGATCATTTTTCTAAAACGAAAAATCTTGGGCACTGGAGGTTCAGTTAATATACCCTCTCTGAGCCTCCAGGCTGAACTCGTCTTGTTATAATCATTGTCGCCCTGCGAAGGCCCTTTCTGCTTATTATTGTTATTATTATTATTATTATTATTATTATTATCCCTCGGCCCTAAAGCCGACGATCTTTCTCCCTCTCTTAGAAGGCACGAGCTCACCTCGAAGAACTCCACAATACCTATGATGACGGATTTAGTACGCGTAAAAAGAAAGTGCCTTTCAAAAAAGGAGCAAATCATATAGCATGTATCGTGTTGTTTTGCCTCCCATCCACCCTTAGACAAAGCTCGCCACTTACGCTCATTATAAGTTGAATGGGTCGCCAGCCTCCGAGCCTAGTCCGTCAGGTCAGGGACCTCACACAACATCCATGAAATTGCTATAAAAAGGAAAAGAAAGGCGCACTTACGGATCCCGCCTCCGCCATAAGCAAAACTACGAAGGCACAAGTGTACCACTTACGTATAAAATTCCATTCCTCAGAAAATGGCAGAAACTCCACAGGGATAACATCAACAGTCCGTACCCGGATGAATCAGCTCATCCATCCCCGATCCCCATCTTCCTCATCATCAACAGTGAAAGGCATGGTGGATCGGCATCATAGGTTAATCAGACCTCGATGGTGAAAAGGCGGGTACAGCCTGATGAGATGGCTAAGAGTGAATTCAAGCCCTGCTTCTTCCGTAAAGAACCTCATCATCAATACTATCCCCCAAAATGATGTATGAACCTGTGCTAAGGTAACCTGGTACTTTCGACAGAAGTCAAGCACGACCCTATCAAGGGGGCCCAGCGAAAAGGGGTGCACGTATACGTTTAGAAACCCCTCGGTATGATATATGATACTCTCTTCCGGGGAAGGTACCCGCAGTACTACCTTTTTTCCCCATCCATAGTCTTTCCTGACTAACTCAAGGTGCCCCTCTCCTATTAAATACATAAACTTCGAGGCATTCTCCCAATGACCCGAACATCGGGAGGTTTTTCTGACGGAAAGTCCCCCTTGAAACAAAATGTCCGGAGGTTGGCTCGCCTGGCACCAACGGCGCACCACCAACCAAGTACAAACCAGAGACGGAACTCTTTTCTCCTTGCCGAGCGGACCCTGGCGTGGCAGCTATGATTGTGGTAAAACTAGGGGATTGGAGCAGGAATTTAAGAAAGGGCTTCAAAGTTAAAATGGTGAAGGATCTAACACAGGAAAGAAGAACCCTACAAAGGAGGATGATTACTCAGAATAGAGGAATCCTCAAAGGAGGGAAGACAACCCTATATATAGAGAAAGCGGTGACTATCCGCCTGCCTCCAAGGACCTCCACCAAGAAGAGTATATGCTCCAAGAAGCCATTAATATCATAACAAGCCTCGAGATGGTACCCGATCTCGAGGACCTCTATCAAAAAGAAGATAAGCTCTAAAAATCTACTCATACGGGCCTGACCTTAAGGTGGTACCCTACCTCGAGGATTTCTGCTATTGCAAATGTGAGACATCTACCCGATCCTCTGGCCCTTGATCTACCCAAGCCAGAGCCAACTTTCACTCAAAAACTACCAATAAAGCCTTAGGGCTATCTTTTGCCTTCGGATGAAGTTAAATGTTCTCTCAGTTACTTTAACCTAGGGACTATCCGAGTCCGTGCATACCCTCATTCGGGATCTATCTACAACGCCTTAAGGCTATCTTCGCTCTAAATTTGAAATAAATTTTCAAGTCACCCGAGCTTGAGTGAACTCTCACTCGAGGACTGCCTTCGAAAGCCTAAAAGCCATCTTTATTCTCAGGAATTCGAGCAAGTCCCCCCTCGAGGACTACCGACAGGGTCTGAAAGGCTAAGTTTCGTTCTGAAAATTTGAAGCCCTACTCTCATTCAAGTCAAAGTTAGGGGTCCCGGTGGCCTAAACGCTTACCAATTCAATTCGGGTTCAGCCCGAGGAATGACAAAGGGGTCCACATGATATCGTACTAACCGATCAAGGATCGGGGAAACACCAACACCCGGACCCGGTATTCAAACCAATCGGTAGAGTCATGCACTCAGATTCTTCATAGATGCGAGTAATAGGAAATCCAACATAAATCAGGTACAAAATTAAAGAAACACTTTTTCATTAATAAACGATGATTACAAATTCCCACAAAGGGTCCTTACACAGAAACAGAGAAGCCAAAGAAAAAAAAAATGTATATAACAACTACAAGCCTAATCCGCTTTCTGGGGTACATCCTCGGGGGCAGTGTCTTCGAGAAGCATTCCCTCGGGACTCCTCTCGATTTTTCAAATGGTATATTTAATATTAAAGAAGAAGCAGTAAAAGATGAAGAAGTGGTTGGGTGAAAAATTTGGCGAGTATGGGTCTCGCCAGCACTACTATTGTGAAGCCACTTCTTGAGACGTTGCACCAGTGCGAGGTGTAATAGTTAGTAGACGACACCACCTCACTCCACGGAAAGCAAAAGTAGCGAGACGTCGCACTGGGTAATTAGGGGAGATGAGTAGAAGTTCGTAGTCCGCATGTACTTTAATGCGAAGATAATTTGAGATTTCTCTCTCATTACCTCGAGCCAACAACAACAACAACAAATCGGTATAACTTCGCTCAAGAAGGGAAAACTTTGGAAAAAGGCCATGGCACAACTGATGAGAACACTGCCATGTAGCCTTAAGGCCAGAGGCCTCAAACATGGGAAATAACAATGGATGAGGATGAAGAGAAGAAAGGTGTAAAGGCTGTTGAAGAACATTTGAATGAAGTTTTGGTCCAAGAAGGATTCCATTTATAGGAAGGGTGATAGCGTAACTGACGGTGCAATTAATGTCTTTGAAAAATGTACCGACATGCGCAATCAATGTGGGGAGAAAGGTGAATCGACTGGACTGGCGACGACATTATCACTTTGGAGAATATGAATCGGCGGTATATTGAATAATTCTAGAAAGGTGAATCGACGGGACGCCTCAGTTATCACAAAAGCTTATGTCATAAGTATGAAATCATCACGGAAAGTTCGAAGAGATGGATGTCAAAGTCATTTGTTATCATTTCACGCTAAGAAATGTGGGGACTATCTGTATATGGAAAAATTGGAGGGTCCAATTTTCAATCATTACGACGCCTCATAAGCACGTTGTCGAAGGCTCGAGGCTACAGTCGAAATTCTCACCTGAGGGGCTATCAATGCCTGGCCTCGGGGCAGTACAAATCAATGGTTATGGCGAAAAAGTTGGAAGTTTCCAAGGCGCGCAGCTAGTGCTGGCAAAGCCTAGTGGGCTAGTTCAAACCCGAATCAAGGCCTTAAATGGTTGTACCAGCCCCGTATCTTTGTAATAAAGGCATTTGTACTATGTTGGGATTCCCCCTCATATATAAAGGGGATGTTGTCATTTTGTAAGGGACCTGATGCTCAATATTTTGAATATACAAGAACATTCTCTCTACTCTCTAACATATTTTTTTGACCTCTTTACTTACATTTATTGCTCATATTAATCGTGTTCTATTTATTGTTCTTCATTTATCACTCATTATTGGTCGTAAAAGGCTTCCATCAAAGATTCCATAACTGTTAATCCTCCATCGGCCACCCTCGGCAAGGCATCTGACTCGACCTCGAGGCCCCAAATACGCAAGCTCGAGGCCCCGATTATTGGCCATTCAGTTTGATTATCATATTGTATTCAAGCTATTATCTTGTTTCCAAGTCTTTTACTTAGCATCCATTGCCTAACAACTAGCACAAAAATAGATTGCGTATTTTTAGAACCACAAAATCAAATCTAATTGTGATTACCATTTTCAAGGTAAACAAGGTGGAATTGATATAGGCTGCGTACTCGGAAAAACATCGATCCCGAAGTCAATCTCCCTATCTGGTGGAGCTCTAGGAAGCTCTTCATGGAAGACTTCCAGAAATTCAATCAAAACCGGCACTAAATAAAGTGTCGGTGCCTCAACACTAGTGTCTGTGACTTAGACCAAGTGGTAGATACATCCCTTCTTGATCATCTTCGCGACTTTAAGGTAAGAATAAACCTACCCTTCATCACAACATCATACCCCTTCCACTCAATGACTGACTCGTCGGGAAATTTGAACCTAACAATTATGGTTCAGCAATCAATCTTGGTAAAAAAGAGTAAAGACAGTCCATCCCCATTATCACATCAAAATCCATCATCACCAATTCTATTAGGTCAATTGTGGTGTCTTGACCATGCATTATGACATTAAAATCCCTATAAATCCGTGTAGCCATAATAGATTAACCAATTGGAGTAGATAAAAAAATTGACTCACGAAGCTATTCTGGTTCTATCCGAGTTCCATGGCACATAAGGAGTGACATATGATAATGTAGAATCAGGATCTATAAGATCATATACATCATGAGATTGAACGGTCAATGTACCTGTGACAATATTTGGAGAAGGCTCTGAACTTAGGTGACCCATCATGGTATAGAATCTACCGGGTCCTCCCAAATCCCATGCACCATGCCCTACAGGTACTAGAGTACCCCAAGGCGGGGAAGATACTGTGGAAGTAGTGGCCACTAAAATGGCCGGTTGTGCCATATTACTGCTAGCATTCTATTAGGATGAAGGGTAGTCTCTCTGAATGTGACACCTAATATTGCATCTGTAGCACACACCTGAGACTATGCGACATAATCCTGAATACTTCCTCCCACATTTAGAACATTAGGGCCTCTAGTGCATCTGAAAGCTCCCACCTGACTAAAACTACTGATAAGGTCCCCTGCTACCCTGGTTTGGCCTGACATGTCCCCACTACTGCTGACTCCCTAGTGGCGGTGCACTAGCTAAAGACTGAGCAACTGATTGTAATAGTCCAGATGACCCTTTCTTGAAAATTTCCTTCCACCACCACCACCACCACTATATGAGGCACTAAAATTACCTGTTGAGTGGGCCTTCTTGTTGTTGTATCGCTCCATCCTACTTTTCCACTTTCAAGTATCTGTGGCTTAAGAAAACACCACCATCTTCCCATAAATCATATCAGAATTCAAGGAGGCGGTAGCGTCCTTGCACAAAACGGTGCATCGTAGCCTCCACAGTAGGCAACATATAGAGGGCATACCTTAAAAGATTCACAAACTTTAGGTGTTAATCTCATACAATCCTATTTCCTTGATTCAAATTCTTGAACTCGGCAGAGCGGGTTGTCCTAGTCTCAGCAGACAAGAAATGATCAATAAAGGCATTAGCAAACTCACTTTGCCGGAGGGTCACCTTCCTTGAGGGGCTCTTCCTACAACTCATACCAAGTATATGCCACTTCCTTCAGTCGATAAGAGGCTAATTCCAATGCTTTTATCTTAGTGTCATGCATCACACAAAGGGTCTTGTGCATCTCATCAATAAACTAATGTGAGTCCTCCTTATTAATGTGAGAAACCTGTTCTCGCTGGAACTAACTGAATCCCCCTAGTGATTGGAGGAAGTAGATATAGCATTCAATCTCTGATCTTGGGAAGCCACTATCTAGGTCAACAATTGGATGTCTCTAGGAAGGTCTCCATCAGAAGCACTAGGACTAGAGGATGAAGCTGGGGGTGGAGCTGGAGTATCAGTTGGGGGAGGCATCTGTATATTATCGGTCAGAATCATAGCAAGAGTGCTAGAAGTAGGAAGTGTTGTAGTTGGGAAAGTGCCTTAACCCTTTAGGTGCTCACCTGTAACATTAGGCACTGTATTAACTGGCACTCTTGGGGTGTCATTTTCCCTTTGGCTACCCTTTGCCTTCATCCTAGGCGTCATCTATTGAAAATTAGAATAACGCACGAGTTAAAATGATAGTCTCAAAATCAAGCTATCACATAATATAGAGTATCAAAGAAAGGTGATATTCCTAAATGTCCAAGTAATATCCTAATTATAGATATGGTCGACTTCACACTGATAAGAAGGACTATACTAGACACGGCTCCGAGATATCCTAGGACACTTTAAAAACTTAGGCTCTGATACCAAGCTTGTCAAGCCCTAACCTAGGGGAGCAGGACTGGCACTCAATCAGGATAACCCAGTCAAGCAAGCCTACCTGGTGTCTACTCTCTACTCTTAATCTTGAATGATTTAAGATAGAATAGCATGATATAATCAATTGAGGAGATAGAAATGTACAACACATATTTTCATTAATTAAAGAGTTTTGTTGGTAAATAGCAAAATAATACATGTCCATGACTTTTAAGTGGAAGTAAATGATAAAATAACACTAATAGTTCCCCCATACATACATAACTCATAGTGTGTCTATGGAGCCACTAAACTAACGTGAGAAAATTATGGAAGTGCCGGTGACAAGGCCCCAGCTATACCTCAAAATAATGTACAATATTAGATACAATATAAGGGCCCAATTTAGAGAAAGGCTCACCAAAATCAGCTGGAGGGAGAGTGATACTATACGTATATAACTGCCATGTGCACGACATGGCGTCCAATCTCAGCTAAGCCGTCTCTTCGCAATACCGTGCGGATCGACGTGTCTATGATATCAATATAATACATCATCCCAATATTGGGGCATTATCTCATAATGGTGCGAAAGGGACTTGTCCCAATCAACTCCTACACCAGCACGTATAGTTTTGGATATACGCCTTTCATCCCACACCTTCTCGGTTATATAACAATACTCCCAAAAATATTTTATAGAAAGCAATTCGTATAACCTTTTCTTTTCACTTCCCCTTGGGTCATACATCATCATTTTTATTTAGCAAAATAGCCACATTTTATTTTCATTCTCTTGCCATGGCTTATCATAAGACATCAAAGGTATTTAAAATATTATAGAATCATAGGTCCAAATACATGAGTACATAAGAGCTAAAAATACTAAAATTATTTTCAAATGGAGAGCACGTCAATATCAATTGAAACATGAATTGAATTCATAAACATTTGATAAATCGATCATATTTGGAATATTCTTCAAACGAGAGCATAATTATGGTAATTTGAAACAAGACTTGAGTACTTAGGCTTTGATAAATCAAACACTTAAGGCAATTTAAAACAAATGGAGTAGAAACTTGAATAAACCATACTTGGAGTTCATACGAAGTTCATGGAAACTGATTCTACGCAAGGAGTTTAATTAGCCAACATATCTTAATTGCGATTTTCTTAGGATCCCTACGGTGTTCCACTACTCTTAGCAACCTCATTTGACATTAACATAGTTCAATTGAACCATCATTTGTTAGAATTCTCATATTTATGTCTTTTAGGCATTTTGTCAAATACTTAATGTGCCAATTCTCTACAACTTCCTATAATGGGATTTGTTCATCCTACAACCAACTTCATAACAACAATCCATCCACCATCATCCTTAAGTAACCAAAAATATCCATTGGCACATGCATGTCCAACCATTCATTCCCAATCCAAGAACCACATTTACTATTTTTTACAACCATCCAATTTCAAGATTGGGGGCTTATGGATTTAAATCGCCATCTCATAAGCCCCACCATAAAAATCTCCTACTTATAAACTCATTATTAAACTTTACATGGGAGCTTAGGGACGAAATATTACCTTGTTAATTGAACGCCTTGTGAATTCTTCCCTTGATTCTTCAAGAAATGGGCTAGAAATTAAAGAGTTACAAATCTTGGAGCTTCTCTCTCTCTCTCGCTCTCTCTCTCTCTCTCTCTTTAGAGTGTTTACTCTCTTAAAATATTAGACTTTCCCCTTTTAAATGACCTCTTAAGCCTTTTATTAAAAAATAGAACTTTCCCAAAATTTCCCCTTCGAGTCGAGTCTGCGATCAAATGGACTGTGAAATACCTTTGTGGTCCACAAAATGAACTGCAAAATGATCCTCCAAATTTGAGTCAGAACAAAACAGGTCTGCAATGAATCTGTGATCCACATAATGGTTCTGCATAATAGACCGCGAAATATCCTTCAAACATTTCCTCAGGTGGCCCAATCGCTTCCGCAATGGATATGTGGTCGATATAACCCAACGTGAATAACCCTTTAGTTTGGTTCTGCCCTAATCCTTGATGATTCTACGGTCAGCAGAATTGATTCACGGTCCGTATAACTGACCGCAGTATCGCCCTCTCATGCCAACATTTCTTCCCACTTTGTGACGCATTGCACAGTCCACAAGTCTGTGTCCGCGAGCATTTTCCACCACCTTTTGAACATGTTATATTGACCTCGGCACTAGAAAATCCTTAAATCTTTGATAAACTTTTACAGGATCTTACACTATGGATGACAGAGGCTAGCATTGAAGATGTACACGCATTTCGGATATATGCTACCACTTGTTCATGACTTGTACTATCAATCCTTGGGAGGATGTATGGAATTTAGCTATTTTATTCATTGTTATTTATGATCTTTCATTGGATTTGTATTATTCATTGTTTGGCATACCTATCATTTTGGGGATAGGTTCCATCCTAACTAGGTGGGATTTTTGGATAGTGACAAGTTGGTATCAGAGCTATAGGTTTATAGGTTCTATGAGCCATGAGCAACTGTCTAGTAGAGTCATGCGGATCGATATGATAACGTCCATACTTATCTTTGAGAGACTACTAGGAATCTAGGGAACTTCACCTTCCTTCTTTCCTTATCGTACGACATTGATTCAGCTTGAAGCTTATATCTTCGAATTACTTCCATTACCTCATATGTAATGTTGAGCACTCGGTGTCAGCTGTGCACCGACATCTTTTGATGTTGTGGATATGTCAAGACATATGTTTTTGTGATTTGAGGGTAGGCCAATCTAGAGGACTTGAGGCAAGGTTTAGACTCCAACTTGGGCTCGGCGGATTCAATTGTATAAGTATGTAACTTTGGACTCTGACATCTGATGGTGTCCCTAGTAGCGGGATTTATGGCTCAGTAAGTGGCAAGATAGCTATGTGATGAGTATTATGTGATTGAGGACTACATTTAGATAGTTTGGATGTGACATGAAGGATTTGCTTGGGATGCGAAGGGCTGTGGATGCTTGATTTTTGTCTTGAAGTGTTGTATAGTCTTAAGTTATGGATGTGTTGGGGGATCTTTTAGTTGTTCATTTGAGGAATGAAGTGGACTTTTATATCTTGTTGATGAGTATAGACTCGAGAAGATTAATATATTGCATAGTGGTTGTGACCATGGTAGGGTCATAGAGTATGTCGGTTTGAGGCTAAGTAGGTGAGTTATCTCCTGTGGAAAGGTTTGAGGTTGTGTGATCCTTATGAGAGTTCTATGAAGGGTTTCATTCTATCCAGTGGGATATATGCATTACGATTAGAGTTCGGATCGCTTGAGGGAGTTGACATGATTGCCACGAGGATGAGTATGTACTTGGCAGATGATTTGGAGTGTTTTATGACTATTGCCACATGAGCTTATGGAGAATTCAACCGAATAACAGTGTGTGGAGCCAAGAAGGGGAGTCTATTATCGACGATCGGATCGCATAGTCATATGTTATATTAGTTTCGGAAATAAGGGACACTTGTGGATTAGCTATGACTTGAAGAGGATAACTTCGAGGATGATTTGACGAGGGATTTGTTGGATGCATGATGTACTATAATTTTGGGGTATATGGAAATCTTGGAATGATTCAGGTTTGATATTAGTTGTGGATGTAGTATGCAAAAAAAAGGATCACTTGGTTGCTTCTTTTTGGATATTCATGTGATGGTGGAGCACCAATCATTCAATGCTTATTGGTTGTGCATAGTAGATTTGACCAAGGTGAATGACTCTCGGGAAGGTTCTAATGGGTTCAAGAATCATATGTGGTATTTAAGGATTCTTGGATTTGTATATGGCTAAGATTTGAGAGGTTCATTAGATAGGGCTAAGACTTGTAGTATTTCAATAATATTTTTAATTATATATTACAATATTATAGATATGAAAGAAACAACTTCGGAATCATAGAAGGTCTCTTCAGAGCGGGCATTTGAGTTTGTGGTACTATTGGGAGTATGAGAGGGGATAAAAGGGCTTATGGGTCTTAGGACGACATGTTGCATGTTAGGGACACTTGGGGTGAGCTTTTATTGAGGACCATACTATACTGGGAAAGACAAGTATTATTATAAAGGCAAGACTGGAATAATCGGGAGAAGTTGGGTTAGCTCAGCAGTGGTTTTGGATCAACATAGTAATAACAATGATCGGTTCCTTTGGTATGATAGGGCTTTACTATTTTTTCATGGCAATACTTTAAGTTTGGTAGTGTGCGTGACTTGGTTGATTTAGAGGAACTTGGTTCCAATGGCTTGACTATGTGTTAATGTGATTCAAAGAGTTCGTGATGGTGTTGATTATGGCTCGAGGTTGATATCTTCTACCGATATGGAAGGTCTGTTACGTGCTACGATATTCTCTCAGATTGAGTTAACTGGAAGATTCCTAGTTGATGGAGTGTAAATCCTAGTTGTGATTAGAGTTGATCATGAGATTCTCGCATTTTCTTATGATATCATGATAGATGCGATGAGCCCTGTATTATTGAGATTTCATGGGTAAGATTGTGGTTCAGTATCTAAAGAAATGTAATGAGTTTTAAAAAACATGGGAGATTTTATATGTTTAGAAGGATGCTAGCACTATCTTGTGTCTCCCGAGGAGGATGTATATTGTAGAAGATGCATTGTACAATGATCTGCGGATACTGGGCTAGTACTACTGAAATCGCATAGATAGTAGCTGTTGATGTTCAGCTTTCGCTATGTGGCATGGAAGACTTTTAGGAGTACTTCTCATGAGGTGATTGTGTATAAGCGACGTATAAGTCATTTGAGTAGGAGAGTTGAAGGTCAGATATAGAGATTCCTATATTCTTGAGGTTTAGAGACTGGATGTTCCTAGAGGCAGACTATTCCTTAGTCGCGGACTGTGAAGATGTGTTAAGGGTTAGACAATTGATTGTATGTATTATGGATAGGTCACTGTGGACTTTTTAAAGGTTATTTACCTATTTTGGGATGATCAAAATTGAGTTGGGCAACCATTTGTAAGTCTAATGAGAATGTGTATTCGACATCAGATCAGGTTTGTTTACTTAGCACAACAATTGTTGGTAAGGGGGTGTCATCAGCTAGAGTTAATCTTATTCATGCCTTGATACGTTTAATGTATTACTCTCTTATGCTATGATGGGTTGTGAGACTAATTGACTATTCACACGCATAATGTGGTTTTGTTTAACACTTGTGGCAAGATTTGAGAGAGATGGCTCTTGGAATTTTGATTTGTTCATTGCACCTTAGTCGTACTTTTCCTATCAGTGGTATATTATGTTATTCGTCTCTCAATGGTTATGGTCATGAACTTTGTGTGCGTTCTATTGATACACATGTGTTTGTAAATTGTGAGTATTATGGCTCGATGGGTATTACCAAGCTTGTAATGCCCCAACCTTGGGGAGCGCAACCAGTGCACAACTGAGATATCCTAGTCAAGCAAGCCTACTCGATGCCTTCTACCCAACCTTACCCATGAATACAGTGAAGATGTGTATCATGAATTAGACAATAAGAGGATGGAAGGTATGACACCAATTTTTTTACCATTACTCACTTCATTACAAATTCTCGAAATACATTACACATTTGTAGTTTTATAAGTGGAAACATGGGTTACAAGTACAACATTTCAAGTTTGACTTACCCAAATCAAAATACAACCCAGACTATGTCTATAGAGCCTTTAATTGATACAAAAGAGTAATATGATGGTGCCAGCAATAAGGCCCCGGCTATGCCTCAAAACACTATACATAAGAAACAAAAGACACAAGATCTCGATATGAATTGGGGCTCACTAAGTTAGCTGAGGAGAGGGTGTACCGCTATCACTGGTCGATGCCGCCTACTGTGAAACCACCTACATCCATTGAAGATGCAGCACCTCCGGCAAAAGGACGGTAGGACATATGGAATAGTACTATTATTTAAGACTAAACACCCTCTCAATGAATCGAGTAACAGTACAAGGAGAAAGAAACATGGAATCAATAGGAGCCTCAAACAATATTAAAGCACCAAGTTAAGGCAAAGATAAATTTTCAAGTAAATATCAGTGTTTCTAAGTTGGGAGATCTTTAGTGCCGATACACCACCGTGCTTTTATCACGGAGTCCGATTTCGGCCCGATCGGCTAAGCCGTCTCACCGTAATGTTGTGTGGGTCGACATTACCTTACGCTAGCAATCATCGCATTCCAATTAAGTAGAATAATCTCAACATATCAATCTCATCCCATTTAAGGGGAATAATCTCAACACATCAATACGAGGATTTACCCCTCAATCACACCTACACCGGCACGTATAATTTTGGGGTTAGAATATTTCAACCTACCCTTCTTTGGTGACTAACGATACTCCCAAAACATTTATTCTATAAAGGAGTTAAAACTCATTTTATAATCTTTCACACATCCTTTCATTTCATTGGCACTATTGGCCACAAGTGTAATTTTTATTCTTGGCATGATGGTCACATTTTATATCTCATACTCACTTCTTTCACTTTCAAGCATCATCATAGGTTATCAACAATAAGAGCACTTGGAATCAAGACTTTAAATATGTATATGAGCAATACCAGTCTTAAGAACATTGAGTATTCTTTCCAAAATTAAGCATAATAAACTTGTATTTGAAGCATGAATTGAAGTCATAACATTTTGATACATAAACCATACTTGAATACATTTCCAAAGGAGGGCATAATGTGATAGGAGCAACTGGAATACATTTTGAGTATATAATTTTCGACACAATGCTTATTTGGAATAACTGAGTATATTAGGAATGGCCCGGATCATGAGAAAATAAGAACTTGGGCCAACCACGCTTGAAACATACGAGGACATCATGGAATTCAATTCTATGAGAGAAGTTTAACCAACATACCTCGCTTGAGCTTTCTTTAAACTACTACAACGTTCCAAAAATCCTAGAGACTTCAATCTATTAGAGAGAGGACAAAATTAAACCATAATTGGGAAGAGATTAGGCATTTCATCAAGCACTAAGTGTGCAAATTAAACTACAAGGCCCTAGGATGGGTATCCTTTACCTCACAATAATTTCCCAAGTTCATGTTTCACTCAATTCAGTTCAACAATTTCCATATCACTATTTTTAGCACATGCATGCAAAAAGTACACCACTCTCAAGAATCACACTCCTCATTACCTATTCCTAGCCTAATTTCGAAATTGAAATCTAGGGCTAGAGCTTTACCTCTTTAGTAAATAATTTGCAAGCATTCCTTGTGAATTCTCCAAGGCTTGAGCAAGGAATTGAAGTGGAAGGTGTTGGAGCTTCTCTTTCATTCTCTAGTTCCTCCTCTCTCTCTCTCTTAAAATATAAGAATTTCCCTTCAAAATTGGTCCCTTAAGTCTATTTATTAAAATAGGGTCGAGTAAAAATTTCCTCAAACTTAAGTCTCCGAATAAGGTCTACGATCGCAGAATGAACCGCAAAAGAGATATGCGGTCCACAAAGTGGACTGCAAAAATGGTCCCAAAACTAGGATGATCGGGTTAGGTCTGCGGTAGGTCTGTGGTATGCAAACTAGTTATGCAGCCGCAGAATGGACCGTGACATCACCCTCCGCAATTTCTCAAGCTGAATTTGTGATGAAAGTGCGGCCCGCAAAATGATTATGCAGCCGCATAATTGACTATAAAACAACCTCTAAAAATTAGGGTTTTCTTTTGCTCCACTACGCGGCGGATCTGTAGTCCGCGGAGTAGTTCTACGGTCGCATAATGAACCACAGAAATGCCATTTTCTACAATAATGTTTCTTCCAACTCCCAAACACATTGCACAACCCAAAAAAGGTTGTACCTACAATCTTAAAACACGTTAGCCTACCTCAGCACCACAAAACATCGGGTTCTTGGTAAAATTTTACAGGGTCTTACAGTGGATTAGTATGTTGGATCAGCTTAGGCATCGCAGCGGATCGGCTTACACGCCGCAGTAGAGTTATCTTAGGATATGATCCTTTATGCTTACTTCATGTGTTTTGATTCTTTCTTATGGAATGGAATCATAGCATTGTGCCTTGGTGGTTGTATCTGTCGAACTTGTTGGATAGTTCTCTATTTGATTATCCTTCCATATTTGGCTATATTTGAGTTGTTGCTTATTGGATGCACGAATTGTGTTGAATGTAGCTAGGTGGAATTTGGTGTGGCCTATTTGTCGAGCTGCTTGTATTGGGAAAGATGAGGATATTGGGCTTGGAATTTGCACCAATCAGATTAGGATAAGGTATGTTTGGAGGAATAATATCATTAATCAGCTTAGATTTGGCAATGGTTCTTTTCGGAAGTTGCTAATGGAATTATATAGATTGTGGTGACATGGGATCACCCATGGGTATGTGTATGATGAATTTATACAATGATTGGATGACTTTGTAATAGCTCTTGGCACATTCGAGGAAAAATGTATGTTTAAGCGAGGGAGAATGTAATGACACGTTTGATCGTTTTGAGTTCTAGCATTCCTTCTGTGATTTGAGACTTCGAGTGGCCTCATACAATGTAGTATGACTAGAGTGCATGGTTGGTATTTTTTGAGTGGTTCGGGATTGATTTGATAAGGTGATTCTCAATTTAGAAACTATAAGTTGACAGAGTTGACCAAGGTTTGACCTTTGAGTAAATGATCTCGAATTGGTGTTATGATGCTTCCAGTATGTTGATATTGTGATTTTTGGAGTTGGGCATATGTTTGGATTTGAATTTGGATATTCCTAGGAGGTCTTAGCTCTATTTGTTGAAAGTTGGCAATGTGAGGAATTGAAGAGTTCATAGGTTTGACCAGGAGTTGACTTTGGTGTTATCAGACTCTTATTACAGTTTGAGACCTTTTATAGGTTCATTTAGTTGATTGGAACTTGTGTGCAAAGTTTGGTTGTGATTCGGAATGTTTAAGTGTGACTCAAACTCGTTCGACAAATATTTGAAGGTTTGAAAGTTAAGAGAGATTTTGATCTTCGATTAATAGTTTCAATGTTATATGTGGTGTTTCGAGCCTTTGGATAAGTTCGGATAAGGTATTTGAACTTTTTGGTATGATTGGACAAAGTTCTGAGGGGCTCGGGTGTGTTTCAAAGTAATTTCAGAGCTTTGGTGGCTCTTGGTAGTTCTAGTTCTAGTTCTAGTGCATCGCACCTGCAAATGAAGGCGTGCAGGTGCGACATTGCACCTATAAAGCGCTGAGTGCAGAAGTGCTTGCTTGCTTAGGATACAATGAATGCAGAAGCAAAGAGTGGATTGTATCTACAAAATTCTATTTGCTGTGGACTGATCGCGGATGCGAGGTGTAGCTGGCTCAGGTAGTAGCGCAGATGCGCATAATTTGGTCGCACCTGCGGAGCTGCTGATGCGATAGGTGCTCTGCAGATGTGATAGAGATTGTCTTAGTGAAGATCGCAAATGAAATTATTGGGTCGTAGATACAATGTCGTAGAAGCTACACAGAAGCGAAAATCCCCAACAACTTATATTTTGAGGGTTTTCTCATATTTTATTATTTTGAATTCTGGAGCCGGTAAGAGGTGATTTTGGAGGACATTTCACTACTACTTTGTGGATGAGTAATTTCCACTTGGATTGGATCATATATCCTTTTTCCATTGCTTTATACACTTTAATCGAGGAATTTTGAAGGGAAATTTTGGAGGTTTTGTGACTCAATTTTAGGAAAAGCCATGTTTTAGCGACTCTATTTTTTCAAAACATGCCCCAAACGTGCAGAAACTCACCCAAGCCCCTCGGGACTCTATCTAATCACTTTTACAAGTCCAAACACCCTATATAGACTTTTTGAACAGGTCAAAATGCCCACGAGAATATCACAATAAAGAATCGAATCGAACTAAATAAAACTTTTCTTAAGTTCTTAAATCTTCATTCCATGGACCCGGGGTTGACTTTTTGAATTTGGTTAAAGAACTTAGCTTTATCATATGGGATCAATTACTATAGTTTGTGTCACACCTCTTTTTTACCTGCGCCCGCTGGGGCGTAGGGGGAGTTTTTTCAATTAAAGGACAATCGAAACAAAATTTTATTTAAAGATTCAGAGTCACCACTTGGGAGATTTATGGTGTCCCAAGTCACCAGTTGAATCCCGAATCGAGGAAAAGATTGACTCTGTATTACCGTCCACGAACCAGAAATCCGAGTAGGGAATTCTGTTAACCTGGGAGAAGGTGTTATGCATTCCCGAGTTCCGTGGTTCTAGCACGGTCGCTCAACTGTCATATTCGGCTCATTTATCTGATTTTATGCCTATTGGACCTGTGTGCCAATTTTAACTCTTTCCCGCTTTCATTGTTGTTATTTTAAGAGAGAATTGCAACGTTGCGAAAACACGTCTCGAACCACGTCACATTAATGCACCCGTGGTTATTGACGCATTTCGACTCCGATGAGATTTGGATTTGGGTCACATAAATGTGCACCCAAGTTTAAGAAAGTAATTTATTAAAAAGCGCGCCTAAAGAGACTAGCGCGTTATTATTTGGGGAATGTCGTGAAATTCGCTAAACGGCCCTCCCGAATTCTAAGTATTTTCATATAATATTTGTTGAGGTCCCCGCATTTTGTATTTTTGTTGGGCGAGGCTCGTCTCATCATTTTATTAAAAGGGCCAACCTACAAGTGACTATAATTTTCTATTTTGTTTGTCCCTAAAAATTTCCCTAATTAATCAAGAACTGAATTATACCAAGCTGAACTATACATTGAATTTTTTAAAACAGATCCAAATCTACGCACTAAACGGGCCTACTTGAAAGCTGCAGTGAATGGGAATCATTCCCAACTTTGGAAAGGGGAGCTACTTGGGTCTATGGGGAGTAAAACAGGCCCAAAACAGTCGTAGCCCCCCCATACCAATATCGAATCCTGGTGTGGGCAAAACAATCCCAACAGGCTAAAAGGCCAGGAACAAAGTGTTATTAACTCAAAACCTTCTGGTTTCTCTAGCTAAGTTGCTCAGAACCAAAATTGAATTAACTAGGACCCAAAGGAAGTATCCATCAAGATTAGTCTAATAATTTACTCAAATCAGGTAAATACACTAAACTAACTATGAATCATGCTTTTCCGGTTCCAGTTCGACATTCAAATTCATGCAATGTTTAATTAATAATAGTGAGGTTGGACAAGGCTACATAATTCCAAAACCAGTGTTAACCTAAATATCTGAATATTAAAAGGGATCAAGCAACGATATAGACACCATGAACGATTTCATATATCTCAGATTAGCTAAGATACCACCCTCATCACACACATGCTTAAGACCTTGATTCAATGCCTGCCTACTGGTTTCAACTCAATGTTGTTAATACAAGTGAAATCCATGAAATTCTAGACCATTTTCTATTTCAGGCTGCTTTTTATTCCGGAATTATATCACACAAAACGGAATTAAATCAATACTATAATAGTTCTATCGGTTCAGTTATACACCATAAAACCAAAATGAGTTTAACAAATAAAAATTATCTAATACTACTCTACTAACAGCTTAAACACATAAATTCCAAAGAAGACCATTTCATTTCAGCTTCCAATTCAAACGGCTACATTGGGCCAGTTTCAGGCGTGTACCTGGATTGGAAAAATAGAACAAAAGAAGGAAGAGCAGTCAGCAGCAGCACAACAGTGATACGAGCAGCAATACAAACAGCAATCTACAAACAGCCCAGTAACGTATGCAGCGAACCCAGGTGAATTTGAAACCAGTTGAAACCAGAACACTCAAACTTAAACATCTCAGACGACCTCATAAATGAAATCAGAAAAAACACACTACTGCAACACTACACCCAAACTCATCTCAAGCTATCTCAAAACCTGTTTTGGTATTCAAACTTTGAACTCTTTTCTCTCTCTTTTCAGATTGCTCCTCTCTTCTCATACTCTTTTAGATTGCTCTCTTTTTCTTTCTCTTTCAGATTGCTCTCTCTTTCTAAGGTCCCCAAAAGAAAACCCCCCCAAGACAGACCAAGAAAAAGGATCCCTGACCCTGTCCAAAAAAATCCCCTTTTAACTCTGTCCAGACCCCTATTTATACCCAAACACTGACTTTTCCAGCTCTCAAGAGCACTCAGGTAGAATTCTTAAACTAATTCTGCCCATGATCTCTTTTTCAATTCCACTAGAGCCCCTTTTTCCCATTATCCCTTGTCCTTTCCTTATTTAAATTCAAATAGGTATGGGCACCTATTTCTTAATCCATTTCCTTTAAACCTTCCCCTACCATTATGTTTTGTTCCCCATTAGAACTTAAACAATTCATTAGTTTAATGGTACTTTAGTACCCTACTGTCAGACCATTCAACTTAAACAATTTCAAACCTTTTAAATCCCAAAATACCCTCCTAGAGTCCCTAAAATTATTGTCCTACCCAATCCCTTTTACCTCATCAGCTATAACCAATCTCCTTAATCAGATAACTAAACTGATTCCTAATTAATCAGTAAACTACAGTAGCTATAACCAATTTAATTCAATTCACCTAGAAGTTCGAACTTAGAACTCAGATTAGATCAAATAGCAAACTGATGCAAAGCTGCTAAGATGCACATGTACATGGGATTAACTGACTGCATTCACAATTCTAAATCAAACTTAGGCAGAATGAATGATCATTGTAAACGTACTGAATCGACAAACAAACTGAACTCATGTACAAAATGATGAACAACAAAGAAAAGGGAACCAAACATCACATGAAATGAAGCAATTCGAACCAATATTCATAGTTCTAAATTAGCCTTAAACACAAAATGTAGGGACCTTGAGGATATACTGAATGGAACCCTAGGGCTGAAAACAAAACAAACGACACCAAACAACTTGACGAGAACTACTAAACTACAGACATAAATGGATTAATCGACGAAACTGTTTATAACACATGTTAATCAACAGAAGGAAACTGGACCAAGAAAAGGGTCCGAAAGAGTAGGAAGTACTACTTGACGAAAATGACGAACTACTTAGTCAAAATAAAACAAACAACAGAAGGAAAAGGAAAACAAAAGGAAATACCTCGAAACTTCCAGGCCAAACCCCATCCGTTTCAGTTTGAACTTCGTCTTGAGACTTTGAAGCCAAAACGGACCTTAATCGAGTATTCTCGACTGAGAACACTTGACTAAAGTCGGTTAAGACCTCAAATCTTTTGGATCGATTCCTAGGTTTTGTTCTTCTAGGGCTCGTTTAGTCGATTTAGGATTCGTCCAGTTCCGTCTTGATTTGAGCAAGACTAACATGGGATTTGGGACGAGGGGGGTCAGGTGGAGCTGGGGTGTGAACCTGGGACTGGTTGGGTAGGTTTAGGGTTTTGCTCGAATCTTCGATTGAAGATTCGAGACAAACTGGGATGATTCGAGGTTAAAGGGGTAGGGATCTGTGTTGAGGGTGGTTAGGAGGTTCAGTGGTGTGAATTTCACGGCCATTGGAGCCGGCGCCGCCGAGTTTTCAGGCGAAGGGAACGAGGGCGGCTAGGGTTTTGGGGGGCAACTCTGAAGGGTCTGAGAGAGACGATGGGGCGAGGGGGGGTGGGGCACGGTTTGGATCCCTTATATACATACGTGGGGATTGAATCCAAGCCGTTCGATCAAGTGAGATCAATGGCTTGGACCCTTATAGGAAACGATGTCGTTTGGTTTCGTTGGGGGACTGGGTCGATCCGGGGACAAATGGGTCGGGTTGTGGGGATTATTCTGAGGCGTTGGATCAAAACGATTCAACGGTTGGGATTTGTTGATCCTGAAACGCTGTCATTTCGATTGAGCTGATGGTGGGGTAAAAGCCGGGTATTGGGTGTTCGAATTGGGCTGTAAGGATTTGGGCCTTGGGGATTTAAATCAATTTGGACCCAATTTCGATTTCTTTTTCTATTTTTGTTCTTTTCTACTTATTTCCTTTTTAATTCCTAAATTACAACCAAAATCCTAAATTAAATAATAAAATCGACAATTAACTTAAAATATTATCTCTTAATAATAATTATCACACAAAATTAAACACCAATAAAGATAAAATCACATAATTTGGACATTAAATGCTAAAAATGCAAAGTACATTTTTTTGTAATTTTTCCATTTTGTAAAACAAACTTGATTGTTTAATTAATTCCTAAAATGTAAAATTAAATCCTAAATGCACATGCAACACATATTTTTGTATTTTTCTTAATTAAAGTAGAAAAAAACATGCACAGACAAAAATACAAATAAATCACAAACAACACAAAACCATTTTATTTTGAATTTTTGGGAGTAGTTCTCACAGGGCAAAAATCACGTGCTCACAGCTTCCCCTCTTTGTACGGAAATACAAAGAGTTTCCATGCAAAGATAAAGTGAGCGGATACGAGCGATTTTTACCCGTTCGGCTACTCCGTGTGAAGCATTTTTTGAAATATTTGACCGAACCCCTGCTTCAAAGGTTTCCTACATATCCCTGGCTAAAAGGGAATCAGGTCAATGTAGTTCGAGAAGTTTTGGTAGCTGGGACTACCACGGAGCTGTGGGTTTACTGGTACTGCTGTTGCTGCTGCTGCCGCTACTTACTGACTTCTTTATTACACCATGCTAAAAGAGAACAAGAAGTTAAACTAAACTATAGTCTATGAATTACAAAGGTTTATTCTCAAACTTGGTCATGTGACTGTTGTTGCCTTGTTGCCTCACTGTCTTGTTTCCTTGTGTTTCCTCCGATGTTTCTTTACTTCTGACTTGACTTGTATTCTCTCTTGATTGCCGAACTTGAACTGCTTATTTCCTTTTTGTGAGCTTCGCATTATTTTTCCTTCGAAGCTTGAACTGCCTTCTTCTGACTAGTGTTGCCTTCCTTCCGACTTCTGAACTTTAATTTATGCTGGGGATCTTTGTTGCAACCCTCCGCTCTCCGGGCGGGCTCCTGACTTCTGCTATGACTTAACAAGATAATAGCTCCATTCTCCAGGCGGGCTCCTGACTTCAACAACTTCTTAAAATATAATACCTCCATTCTCCAGGCGGGCTCCTGACTTCAATTATGACTTAAAGATAAAACACCTCCATTCTCCAGGCGGGCTCCTGACTTCAACTACAACTTAAAGATATAACACCTCCATTCTCCAGGCGGGCTCCTGACTTCAACTACAACTTCCTAAAATTATAACACCTCCATTCTCTAGGCGGGCTCCTGACTTCTATTATGACTTAACATATAATACCTCCATTCTCCAGGCGGGCTCCTGACTTCTATTATGACTTAACATATAATACCTCCATTCTCCAGGCGGGCTCTTGACTTCTATTATGACTTAACATATAATACCTGCATTCTCCAGGCGGGCTCCTGACTTCAACTACTACTTAAAAATACGTTCTATTGTCGTTGTTCCTTCCTGCCTCCTGAACCATTTCCCTTCTAACTTGAATAATATTCTTTCAGAACTGCTTCCCTCAAAACTGGTGTTTCATTCCTCTGAAAACTGCTGGGGATAACTCCGGTGTTTCATTCAAAAATATGTTATTCTCCTCCTTCAAAGACTACTTCCCTTAAAGCTGGTGTTTTCTTCCTCTGAAACTACTTCCCTTAAGACTTGTGTTATCTTCCCCCTGACATTGCTTTCTTTAAAACTTATTTTGCCTTCTCCCGAAAACTGCTGGGGATACCGCTTTTCAACAAACTTGTGTTAGACTTCCAGAAAATTTTCGAAATGAAAGAAACTTTTCTGCCCCAGTTTGACAATATTCTTGTGGCATGTCTTTCCATCATCAATAACATTTCCTGTCCCTGCTTCAAATCAAAGAAAATTTGTTAGTTTAAAACATGGGGGACGTTCCTGCTGGGGATGGTTTTCCCTTTTTCTTTTTTCCACGCTCTGCGTTGTCCGACCATCTTAAAACTTGGCCGATAACTTTCGACCTTCTTGATGCTTCTATTATTTGCCAACTTCTCAACCGTTGTTTTCCACTTTTACTCCATACTTTCCTCGACATCTTAGAGCAATCCGTCATTTGGTCTTATAATGACGTCTTTCTTGTCCCGTCACATTATCTTCAGCCTGTCTTATCCTCATTTACCTTGCCCCATGTTGGCGACTGGTAGCTGGCTTTGAAAATCCTTCTTAAAGACAAACTACTAAAAAAAATCTTTAACCAAAAGAAATGAAAGATGATGACTTCCAAAGATGAAAAGAAAATTCTTTCTAAACAATTGTTTGAAGAGAAAAAGGAAAAGGACTTATCTGAATGGTATAACTGATCTCATTGATCATGTCGTGCATTTTGGCTTAATCAACCCAGTCTGTTTATATCCATCAATATTTCTGATAACCTTACTTTGCATTTCAAAAGGTCCTGCCATCCAACTCTTTTGCCGAATCAACATCTTTGTTCTGCTTGATGCCTTGACGGATCACTTCTGTCAATCTTACCTCGTTTGTCCCCTTTCAATTCCTCGTCACCTTATAGTGCCCTTCGAGGGGTTTTTACTAATAAGACTCTCTCGTTTCTCTCAACTCTCGCCGCCTTACGATGCCTGTGAAGGTTTTCATCGATAAGACTCTCTCATTTTATTTCTCTCAACTCCCGTCGCCTTATGGTGCCCATGAAGGTTTTCACCAATAAGACTCTCTCATTTTATTTCTGTTCAGCTGAGGATTGGGGTGTTACTGATAAGATTCTCTCATTTCATTTCTTTTCTGCTGGGGATTCTCTCATTTCATTTCTTTTCTGCTGAGGACCAGAGTGTTACTCCAAACTTTCATTTGCCCGACTTGGCACTTCTTGGATACTGATCGGGAGGTCTTTTGGACATCAATATGGGTTTCTGGTGTATGGCTGAAGAAAAATTTAAAATAATTTTGATGGGTAAAACATTACAACTCTTGGAATCAACTTTCTTTCCCCAAAATTATAAACACAACTTCTGCCCCACATTTTCTTGCTTGGGGATTCTCTTATTTCATTTCTTTTCTACTGGGGACCATAGTGTTACTCCAGACTTTCATTTTCCCGACTTGGCACTTCTCGGATACTGATCGGGAGGTCTTTTGGACATCAATATGGGTTTCTGGTGTATGGCTGAAGAAAAATTTAAAATAATTTTTATGGGTAAAACATTACAACTCTTGGAATCAACTTTCTTTCCGCAAAATTATAAACACAACTTCTGCCCTAGTTTTTCTTGCTTGGGGATTTTTTATTCCTATTACACTATGACCGAGCCGTGAGGCGCCTACGTATACTTTTTGAGGAATCAGGTCAAACGTAGTTCCCAATTCCTTTGTTTTTCTTGTGACTTTTCTTTTGTCTTTATTATCATTATTTTTCTTTTCTCCCTTTTTTCATTTTCATTACTGATTCCAAAAGAGGGGTATGAAAGAATAAATAAGGCTCAAAAGGGGAAGCAAAGGTTGAAGTGTTTGGATGGAAGAACAAATTGTCTCCGTCATTTCATTCTCCGATATCATGCCAAATGCAAACAAACAACAATTACAATTAAAAGAAATCATACATAATATCTCTTAACTGCGTCAGAATTGATAGCCATGTCGATGCATTTTCCTTCGATATCTGTTAAACATAAAGCACCATTGGACAACACTCTGGTTACAATGAATGGCCCTTGCCAATTCGGGGCGAACTTGCCTTTTGCCTCAGCCTGACGTGGAAGGATGCGTTTCAGCACTTGCTGGCCCACTTCAAACTTTCGGGGACGCACCTTTTTGTTGTATGCTCTTGTCATTCTCTTTTGATATAACTGGCCATGACACACAGCTGCCAATCATTTTTCATCAATCAAGTTCAACTGCTCTAGATGAGTTTTGACCCACTCATCATCATCTATCTCAGCTTCAGCGACAATCCGAAGGGACGTGATTTCAACTTCCGCAGGTATTATGGCTTCAGTTCCATATACCAACAAATAAGGAGTTGCACCTACTGAAGTACGGATAGTGGTGAGATAACCCAACAATGCAAATGGTAATTTTTCATGCCATTGCCTCGAACCTTCACCATTTTCCGAAGTATCTTTTTTATGTTTTTGTTGGCTGCCTCAACTGCTCCATTCGCCTTGGGACGATATGGGGTGGAATTGCGATGTGTAACCTTAAACTATTGACATACCTCTTTCATCAAATTGTTGTTAAGATTAGCACAATTATCCGTGATAATCACCTTTGGGATTCCAAATCGACAGATGATATTTGAGTGAACAAAATCGACCACTACTTTCTTGGTCACAGACTTGAAAGTTTTGTCCTCAACCCATTTGGTGAAATAATCAATGGCTACCAGAATGAACCTATGCCCGTTGGATGCTGCTGGCTCAATTGGTCTAATGATATCCATGCCCCAAGCGACGAAGGGCCAGGGCGCTGACATTGTGTGCAATTCCGATGGTGGAGAATGAATCAAATCTCCGTGTATCTGGCACTGATGACATTTGCGCACAAAACTAATACAATGTCGCTCCATGGTCAGCCAGTAATAACCTGCTCGGAGAATTTTCTTTGCCAACACATATCCACTCATATGTGGTCCACAGACTCCTGAATGTACTTCAGACATGACAACCATAGCCTATCTAGCATCTATGCATCTTAACAATCCCAGGTCTGGTGTTTTTTTATACAGAACTCCTCCACTCAAGAAAAATCCACTTGCCAACCGTCGAATTATTCTCTTTTGATCCCCCGTGGCTTGCACTGGGTATATCCCCATTCTGATGTATTCCTTGATATCGTGGAACCATGGTTCGCCATCCAACTCTTCTTCAATCATGTTACAATAAGCATACTGATCTCGGACTTGAATATGCAAAGGATCGACATAAGCTTTGTCCGGATGGTGTAACATTGATGCTAGGGTAGCCAAAGCATCGGCGACCTCATTATGGACCCTTGGAATATGCCTGAACTCTACTGATCTAAACCGTTGGCAAAGATCATGTAAGCATTGTCGGCATGGTATGAGCTTCAGATCTCGCGTTTCCCATTCTCCTTGAATTTGATGTACCATAAGGTCCGAGTCTCCTAAGACCAAGACTTCCTGGACATCCATGTCCGCTGCTAACCTTAACCCCAAAATGCATGCTTCGTACTCAGCCATATTGTTGGTGCAATAAAAACGAAGCTGAGTCGTAACAGGATAATGATGCCTTGTTTCAGAAATAAGCACAGCTCCTATTCCGACTCCTTTCATATTAGCAGCCCCATCAAAGAAAAGTTTCCAACTTGGTTTTTCGGCCTGTTCTCGTTCATCAATATGCATCACCTCTTCATCAGGAAAATAAGTCCTCAGTGGCTCACACTCTTCATCGACCGGGTTCTCGGCCAAATGATCGGCCAATGCTTAGGCTTTCATCGCAGTCTGAGTTACATAGATTATGTCAAACTCTGTGAGCAAAATCTGCCATTTTGCAAGTCTTCCTGTCGGCATAGGCTTTTGAAAGATATACTTCAATGGATCCAAGCGTGAAATGAGGTAAGTAGTGTAGGATGACAAATAATGTTTCAACTTCTGTGCCACCAAAGTTAGGGCGCAACATGTCTTTTCCAAGTGAGTGTACTTAACCTCATAAGCCGTGAACTTCTTGCTAAGATAATAGATGGCTTGTTCCTTCCTGCCGGTGACATCATGCTGCCCCAGTACACAACCAAATGAATTTTCCAAGACTGTCAAGTAAAGAATCAAAGGTCTCCCTAGCTCTGGCGAAACCAACACAGGTGGGTTTGTCAATTAACCTTTTATCTTATCAAACGCTTCTTGACACTCATCAGTACACTTGATCGCAGTGTCCTTCCTCAACAACTTGAAAATAGGCTCACAAGTTGTCGTGAGCTGAGCAATAAACCTGCTGATGTATTTCAGCCTTCCTAACAGACTCATCACTTCAGTCTTGTTCCTCGGAGGGGGCAAATCTTGTATGGCTTTGATCTTTGACGGGTCCAACTCGATTCCTCGCCGACTGACTATGAATCCTAACAGCTTTCCGGATGGAACCCCAAATGCATACTTGGCGGGGTTAAGCTTGAGGTTGTACCTGCGAAGCCTCTGGAAGAATTTCCACAAATCCTCGACGTGGTCGGCCTGATGCTTTGATTTTATGATCACATCATCTACGTATACCTCAATCTCCTTGTGTATCATATCATGAAATACAATATTCATCGCTCTCATATAAGTTGCCCCAGCATTCTTCAACCCAAATGGCATTACTCGGTAGCAATAAGTTCCTCACGGCGTGATGAAGGCCGTTTTTTCTGCATCTTCTTCATCCATTAGATTCTGATGATACCCGGCATAGCAATCCATAAAAGATCCAATCTCGCGCTTAGCACAATTGTCAATCAGAATGTGGATATTGGGTAGAGGGAAGTTATCCTTTGGACTTGCTTTGTTGAGACTGCGGTAATCGACGCATACTCTGATCTTGCCATCCTTCTTCGGCACAGGCACAATGTTAGCCAACCAAATAGGATATCGGATGACCCGAATAACCTTTGCATCCAACTGTTTGGTAATCTCTTCTTTAATCTTCACACTCATATCAGTCTTGAACTTCCTCAACTTTTGCTTGACGGGTGGGAACGCTGGATCAGTGGGAAATTTGTGGAACACTAAATCAGTGCTTAAACCTAGCATGTCGTCATATGACCACGCAAAAACATCTTTGTACTAAATGAGTGCTTTGATTAACTCCTCCCAGATTTTTGGTTCGAGGTGGACACTTATTTTAGTCTCTCGGACGTTGTCTGTGTCCCCTAAATTGACGGCTTCTGTATCATTCAAATTGGGTTTGGGTTTTTCTTCGAAGTGAATTAACTCCTTACTAATTTCTTCGAAGGCTTCATCCTCATAATCATATTCTGATTCGTAATCACAATCTACTTCTTGAACTATCATTTCGGAATCAGATTGATTTTTAAGACTAGGCTGAGGATTCCTTATGCACCCCATGTCATTAAGACCAGTATAAAGATAACTGTACAGAAAAAGAAAAGAAAAAATATAAAATTAAAATAAAATAAGGAATGAAAAAGAAACTTTTTTATTTTATTGAATTACGGGATAACAAGGTTTCACACTTTGATGCACACAACAAAAATAAAAGAAATCTGGACTACAACCCTGGAATAATCCAGAAAACAGGAAGGAAAATCAGAGCCAACTACCAAGACTCCCTCCGAATGGGAAAATGAGTAGCCATCCAATTGTTGATTTTTGCCTTTGGCCCCACAAACTGCACATCCGCCTTGCTGGACCCCTCCCCAACTTCTAAATGTTGATTTCAGTGAATAATCTTTCAAAGCATTCATTTAAGTCTCCATCTGCACCAATCAATGGCCCTGTAACCTTGGACAGCCATTGTTTTTTGATGCTCGGCCTGACAAAAGATCTGGACAGGCACGGGATTGGCTTGGGAAGGACCCAGACTCTTTTTTTCAACTTGCGGGCCCGTCTCACATCCGCCACTGAGGCTTGAACCCCAGCCCAAAGGTATCCAGATTTTTGGGAAAAGAAACCAGTTGACAATACCCTGAAGATCAACCTCTAAACCTTTGCCTGGCACAAACACGTTTTTCAACATCTTCGAGGCCACCATGATAGTTGCAACTGCTATTTTGGGAAGTGGGATGCTTTCACCCTCGGGAACTTTATCCACTAAAACCATATCGAAGACCTTATAAACCCAGGGCCCTTTGTCATTGTTAGCCTCTATGAAGGGTACGATGGCATCACTTACGGCGCTTGCATTGTCTTCCCCATGTACTACGATCTCTTGCCTATCCCACTCGAATTTGACCATCTGATGTAATGTAGAAGGCACTGTTTTGGCGGCATAGATCCAAGGTCGCCCCAACAGAAGATTATATGACACTGCCATGTCCAACACTTGAAGCTCCATGGTGAACTCGAGCGGACCAATTGTTAATTCAAGTACGATATCACCCACTGTGTCTGTACCACCACCATCAAACCCTTGAACATAGATATTGTTCTTGTGAATTCTGTCCCCATCGACCTTCAGTTTGTTCAAGGTGGTCAAGGGACAGATATTGGCACTGGACCCATTATAAATCAGTACTCGAGTGACTACCGAGTCTTCACACTTCATCAAATAGAGGGCTTTATTATGTTCTGTACCCTCCACGGGCAACTCCTCGTCTGAAAAAGTGACCCTGTTGACCTCGAAAATCTTGTTTGCTATTTTCTCCAGATGGTTCACAGAGATCTTATCCAGAACATGGGCTTCGTTCAGAATTTTCATCAATACCCGGCGGTGCTCATCTGAATGGATCAACAAGGATAACAATGAGATCTGTGTCGGGGTCTTCCTCAACTGCTCCATAATGGAGTAATCTTGCGCCTTCATTTTCTTTAAAAATTCTTCCGCCTCTTCCTCGGTAACTGGATTCTTTATTGCTACTAGATTGGCCCTTCTTAACTCTAAGGGAGAAAAACACCTTCCCGAATGAGTTAGACCTTGGGCTTCACACACTTCTCCTTTGACTTCTTTTCCTTTGTAAATCACTGTCACCCGTTCATAATTCCAAGGAACAGCCTTGTTGTTGATCACTGGAAGCTGAGTTACCGGCTTTATAATAACAGGCTCGGTGCGAGCACCCTTCACGACCACAACAGGTTTACTTGCAACCCCTGGCACTACCACTTTAACTTTCTCGGGTTTCACTGCAGCAAGGCTTGACGACCCTCTCTCGGCTACCACAGCTGGCTTATCATCTACCCCTCTCAACTGGACCACTGATTTCCCACTGGTTACTTTTTCCTTTGAGCTGGTTTTGCTGGAACGGATCATCATTACCGTCTGTGAGGGCTTCCTGGGCTCCCCCCTGTTTGTGTATCAACTCAATCATGTGTGTCTCATGGTGAGCTGGCAGTGGATTCTGATTAATAGTTGGTGCTTCTGGTGCTTGAACCTCGATCCGATGAGTATCGATAAGCTCTTGCACAACTGTTTTCAGCTTCCAACATTTCTCTATATCGTGCCCTAGGGCCCCTGAACAGTACTCACAACTCACTTAATGGTCAAGATTTCTAGGGGGAGGATTTGGTATTTTAGGCTCAATTGGATTCAACATGCCCAACTGCCTCAATCTATGGAAAAGACTGGTATATGATTCCCCCAGTGGAGTGAAAGTCTTTTGCTTCTGTGAGACCTCATTCTTGAGGGTTGGGTTTGGTCGGAAACCTATCTCGGGGGGATTTCTGTAGGCCCTTGGGGGTGGATATGTGTTTTGTGGAGCTGGGTATGGATTTTGTAGTATCGGCGCACGCCATGGCGCGTGTGCCGGAGTTTGGGTGTAGGTTTGTGCATGATGGACGGAAAAATAGGGATCTGGCGGTGGGTAGTAATGTTGTGAAGGGATATATGGAGTATGGGGTAATTTTGGTGGTAGGGTCGTGGTTGGCTATAGTAGGGTGACGGCCCTCTAGATCCGAACCAGGCTCCGGACTCAACAGTCGTGACATCTTCTTTCTTCTTCTTCCCAAGTATACCCCCAGTGCCGCTTTGGATGGCCTGAGTGGTTGCCTTGATCGCTGAATAGCTCATGATTGTGTTGGACTTAAGCCCCTCCTCGACCATGCCTCCTATTTTTACCACCTCATTAAAAGACTTGTCAATTGCGGACACCAAATGACCAAAGTAAGTTGGCTCTAGAGCCTGCAAAAAGTAATCGACCATCTCGCTTTATTTCATTGGGGGATCTACCCTTGCTGCTTGCTCCCTCCACCGGAAACCATATTCTCTAAAGCTTTCACTGTGCTTCTTTTCTAGTTTGGTCAGGGACAGTCGATCCGGAATGATCTCAAGATTATATTGAAAGTGACAAGCGAATGCTTGGGCCAAATCGTCCCATGTGTACCACCTGCTATGATCTTGTCTGGTGTACCATTCTAACGCTGATCCACTTAAGCTTTGGCTGAAATACGCCATGAGTAATTCATCTCTTCTGCCCGCTCCCCTCATCTTGCTACAAAAACCTCTCAGATGAGCCACCGGATCACCGTGTCCGTTGTACAAGTCGAACTTGGGCATTTTGAACCCTGCCGGTAGTTGTACATTCGGGAATAAACACAGATCTTTGTAAGCCACGCTTACATGACCTCCTAGCCCTCTCATATCCCTGAAGGATTGCTCTATGCTTTTCATTTTTCTGAACATCTCTTCCTGTTCAGGATTTCTGGCTGGTTTTTCTGCTTTCCCCGGTAGGTCAGAATGTGGATCATGTTGATAGGCTTCAGGCGCTTTGAAAGTAAGCTCCGGGGGATAATACTGGTTGTCCTACGCTTGAATCACAGGTTAACTCGGGGATTATGTAGTGCAGTTAGTGGAGATGCCACAAAGACAGGGGTGGTTGGTAGAGGAGGGTGTGGAATTGATTTTGGTGGTAGAGCTTGTAGCGTATGAGAAGTAGTGCCATGGTAGTGTTGATAAATGGGAAAACCTGGATCGGTGGCGGGATGATCCTGAGACTGAGCTAATAGTGGGGTAAAAGCCGGGTTGGCTGGGTAAGCTGGCGGTGATTGCCCTTTGGACCAGGCCTGGTACATTTCGGCCATCTGTTGCTTAAGCTTGAGAATCTCCTCTTTCATTTTATAGACGTCCAACTCCTCTACCTCAACACTAGTGTCGACATCTGGAATAGACATGATTTCTGGTATTGGTCCCTTTGATCTGGTTTGGTAATGATAATGTGCCAGTATCCTCTAAATAAACTAACTGCTTGAATTCTCTAGAAATCAACAAACTTGTTAGTTTTTAGAGTTTAACACATATGCAATTATACATTGGGATGCAATGCACCTAGGCAATTAACCATTTTCTATCATGCATTTGCTTCGGTTGCGTGCGTCATTCTGGCCTCTCATAATTGTGCCCCTTTTTTAAGCTCCCTTTATTCTATCCTTCTTTATTTATTTTTCATTTCCTTTTTTTAGTGGTGGTGGAATCCTATAGAGATTGCCTATATATCATGTCCCCGCATGAATCAGACCGTGCGTAGTTCTGCCCACAAGTGCGAAAAATAAAGACACCTTTTTTTTGGATCAGACTACAGACTTTATGCAAAAAGGGAAATACAAACTCCAACGGACAGTAGACTCTAAAGACAAGGAAAATATAGACTCCAACTATGAATGTCTCAATGTTTTGAATTTTGGCGCCCGCAGGGCGTCGTTCGGCCTCACCGCGGGCTTTGGTGTAAGGCCCCTTTGCAGATCTTTCAAATCTTCCATGATCTGGTGGACATAAATCATTATTGAAGCGAGAAAAGTGGTACGGGACATATCCTCACAAGCTAGGCACTTTATGGTGATGTAGTGCCCGATATCGTCGATTCTTCCCTTGATTTTGTCCCTTTCCATAAGCAATCGCTCTATTTGTTGATTCTGCGTCTCTAGCACTTGAGCGTTGTAAAAGAGTTGATCCTGAAACTCATTCATCTGTTTCTTCATTCGGGCCATCAGATCATAGTAGCGCTTCCTATCTGTTCTGGCATCTCGGGCTTATCTGAAGATCCGATCTTCGTAGTCCCTCTTCATTTATTGCATGAACCGTACTTGCTCTTCTGTCTTCTTTATCCATTTCACCTGGATTCTCGCTAGACCAGCTTTAGATTTTTCCAGGTCTTCTTGATACTCGAGGACTTTCTTTTTTAGACCGTTTATGAGCCTTTTATCAGCCTGGCTTCTCTCCTGGCTTCTGGCAACTATTTTCATTTCCTGGATTTGAGTTTTGAGGACCTCGTTTTCCTGAGCTAGTTTTCTCCTTTCTCCCTCATCTGCAGCGATATGCAAATCTTTCTTAAATTTCAAATCCATAACTTGCTTCTCCAACTTGCCTATTGTAACCCTGTACTCGTGTTCTTTAGCTAACCAATCCCACTGTTCTTGCGACGCCTTGATGAACTCCTGGAGATGGGGTCTTTTAGCCAGCCTTTCGTGCTCAAGTTCTCTCCTGTACCAAACAAGGTATCCTGGAGCCACTTCGCCTTTGGCCCGATCCTGTACGCAAGTATCTGGTTTTAAATATTGGTATTCACTCTAAATCTGACGGACTCTTGCTTCAGGAAACTGTCCATCAGGGCTAATCTCAATTACTTGAGCACTAAGATCTTCCTCATGTGGCACTATTTGGCATCTCCCGAGTTATCTTAAACCTTATATGGTGCGTAGGGCTGAATGGTCTTGAGCCCCATCAATAGAAAGTGGGTCCTAGCTGCCGTCATATATATGACTTCATCAACGGGCAACCATCCTAGCGTCCACTGTATTTGGCTGGCGGTGAGGGTCCGAAAGAATGATGTCCACGCCATAACTCCTTCGGGCAGACTGACCCCATTGATTCTTGTGTAGAACTCTTATATGCAAGTTTTCTTTGAGGAACCATAACTCAAGAGCTGGGAGCGGTGGCAGAGATGCTCATTCATCCATATTTGTAGCAACAAGTTACACCCCTCGAAAAAGTTCCCTCTGGCTTTGCAGGCTGTGAGAGCTCGGAAGATATCAGATACTATCAAAGGTGCAAGAGTACTTTCATCTTGAGTGAGCAAGGTACTGACGACCCCGGCTATTTTCAAATCAATGTTTCCGTCTTTCCTTGGAAACACCAAAAGGCCCAAAAAGATTATCATGAAAGCCACTCGTCTATGCTCCTCCCATTTCTGACGGTTACTTTTGCTGCATAACTTGTTACCCGGATTGTTGAATCCTCCGACATGACCGTATCTGTAGTATATGAAATGCGGATTACAAAAACCTGCGGCCAAATCTGGGTTATGGACCATCCTGGGTATCTTTAATGAATCTAAAAATCGATGCGCGGTGACAGCTCTTGGAGCAACCGGGTATTTTTGCCTTATCGGAACTTCAGCATTTCCGATGTACCCGACTATTACCTCCAAAGTCGGGGTGAGTTCAAAATCGGGGAAGTGGAAGACATTGTGTGCCGGGTCCTAGCAGGTGACCAAAGCTCTTATGATATCCCCCCGAGGCTGGATTTTCAATAAACCCGTAAGACCTTTTAGATATTTCTTGATCTCATCTTTCCCCTTACCACCTAAATCATCCCACCATAGCTGCAACTCGAAAGGGATTTTAATCATTATTGAAAAAGGTTCGTTTTGCATCGTGTTCATCCTGCACATTTATTAAGGTGATTAAGAAAATAAAATTTATTTGACTCAACAAATTGACTATTCTTTAATTTTCCACAGATTAAAAGGAAGATCCGGTTCCGAACACGGCTTTTCAGCACTTCGGGAACGAAGATTTTAAAGCTGGGTGAGTTAACCGGTCAAAAATCCAAAAATGACTAAAAGTGGCCGTTTATGCAAAAACAGCCTTCCGGCGTCCCTTTCGGGAACATTCGGCTATTTTTGCCAAAAACGACATTACTCGATTTATTATTGCCTCTTTTCTTTTCTTTTTTTTCAAATTGAAATAAAAGACCCGGTTGAAAACACGGCCTTACAACGCTTCCGGGAGGAAGATTTTAAGGTTGTGCCCGCAAACCATTTAAAAATGACTCAGGGTGGTTGTTCTTGCGAAAACAGCCTTTCAGTGCCCTTTTGGGGACATTCAGCTTATTTTAAGCAAGAATGGCATCACCCGACTTATTTATGACAAAAATTTTGACATTTTTGTAAAAAGGGAAGTTGGACCCGATGAGGGTTGCCTATGTCTCCCTCACCCTGTGAGAATCAAACCGGCGTAGTTCGGGACGCTAAAACAAACTTCTTTTGAAAACCAGACTCTTTTCATTGGAAAATAAAACTATATTTTTGTTTTTTTTTCCTTATTTTGCTTTTCTTTTTTTTTTATTTTCTCAAAAATTCGGCAGAGTTTCGACACTATTTGGACATTGGTTTTTTCAAAACAGGCGATTAACTCTCTTTAACCCTCATACTGCTATTTCTTTTTCCTCAAAATATTCAAAAGTCGGTCAGCATGCAAGTCCGAAGCAAATAAATGCACAAGTAGCAAGTAAGATGCATCAGGATGGTCTTTTTCATTTTTGGTACACCTGTCCTAGACAGACCCAACCCCTGTATTGAGCCTCCAAAGTCAAATGCACGTGATGCAAACAAACATTCCTACTAGGGATCCGGCATGAAACTGAGTTATCTAGGTTCAAAGCCTAGGTATTTGTTATAGACTATGTACCCGAGCGGACAACTCAAGTCGAGGAGGGGGCAACGTACCGGGGACCCGCGAGATCATCCGGCTTTGTAACTTGTCCGGCCTCTTTCTTATTTCAGGGTATGACACTAACAGAATAGGGAGTCTCAACCAGTAAGCACATCCCGGAGGTAAGAATAGAAGGGTTTAGGCACTGTTTATATACAGTTCAGATAATATCAAAGCGGTAAAAGCATCATTTAGCACATTAGGCCCAAACATATAAAAAAATTTAGATAAAACAAGCCAATTATAACAATTATTTAAAGCTCGAATTCTGAACCCTGAACCAGAGATTCTGGGTCCAATCCCCAGCAGAGTCGCCAGAGTTGTCACACCTCCTTTCTACCTACGCCCGCAGAGGCGTAGGGGGAGTTTTTCCAATTAAAGCACAATCGAAACGGGATTTTATTTAAAGATTCAGAGTCGCCACTTGGGAGATTTATGGTGTCCCAAGTCACCAGTTGAATCCCGAATTGAGGAAAAGATTGACTCTGTATTACCGTCCGCGAACCAGAAATCCGAGTAGGAAATTCTGTTAACCCGGGAGAAGGTGTTAGGCATTCCCGAGTTCTGTGGTTCTAGCACGGTCGCTCAACTGTCATATTTGGCTCATTTATCTGATTTTATACCTGTTGGACCTATGTGCCAATTTTAACTCTTTCCCGCTTTCATTGTTGTTATTTTAAGAGAGAATTGCAACGTCACGAAAACACGTCTCGAACCACGTCACATCAATGCACCCGTGGTTATTGACGCATTTCGACTCCGATAAGATTTGGATTTGGGTCACATAAATGTGCACCCGAGTTTAAGAAAGTAATTTATTAAAAAGCGCGCTTAAAGTGACTAGTGCGTTATTATTTGGGGAAGGTCGTGAAATTCGCTAAATGGCCCTCCCGAATTCTAAGTATTTTCATATAATATTTGTTGAGGGCCCCGTATTTTGTATTTTTGTTGGGCGAGGCTCATCTCATCATTTTATTAAAAGGGCCAACCTACAAGTGACTATAATTTTCTATTTTGTTTGTCCCTAAAAATTTCCCTAATTAATCAAGAACTGAATTATACCAAGTTGAACTATACATTGAATTTTTTAAAACAAATCCAAATCTACACACTAAACGGGCCTACTTGAAAGCTACAGTGAATGGGAATCGTTCCCAGCTTTGGAAAGGGGAGCTACTTGGGCCTATGGGGAGTAAAACAGGCCCAAACAGCCGTAGCCCCCCCCCCCCCCCCATACCAATATCGAATCCTGGCATGGGCAAAACAATCCCAACAGGCTAAGAGGCCAGGAACAAAGTGTTATTAACTCAAAACCTTCTGGTTTCTCTAGCTAAGTTGCTCAGAACCAAATTGAATTAACTAGGACCAAAAGGAAGTATCCATCAAGATTAGTCTAATAGTTTACTCAAATCAGGTAAATACACTAAACTAACTATGAATCATGCTTTTCCGGTTCCAGTTCGACATTCAAATTCATGCAACGTTTAATTAATAATACTGAGGTTGGACAAGGCTACATAATTCTAAAACTAGTGTTAACCTAAATATCTGAATATTAACATGGCTCAAGCAACGATATAGACACCATGAACGATTTCATATATCTCAGATTAGCTAAGATACCACCCTCATCACACACATGCTTAAGACCTTGATTCAATGCCTGCTTACTGGTTTCAACTCAATGTTGTTAATACAAGTGAGATCCATGAACTTCTAGACCATTTTCTATTTCAGGCTGCTTTTAATTCCGGAATTATGGCACACAAAATGGAATTAAATCAATACTATAGTAGTTCTATCGGTTCAGTTATACACCATAAAACCAAAATGAGTTTAACAAATACAAATTATCTACTACTACTCTACTAAAAGCTTAAACACATATATTCCAAAGAAGACCATTTCATTTCAGCTTTCAATTCAAACGGCTACATTGGGCCTGTTTCAGGCGTGTACCTGGATTGGAAAAATAGAACAAAAGAAGGAAGAGCAGTCAGTAGCAGCACAGCAGTGATACGAGCAACAATACAAACAGCAATCTACAAACAACCCAGTAACGTATGCAGCGAACCCAGGTGAATTTGAAACCAGTTGAAACCAGAACACTCAAACTTAAACAACTCAGACGACCTCAGAAATGAAATCAGAAAAAACACACTACTGCAACACTACACCCAAACTCATCTCAAGCTATCTCAAAACCTGTTTTGGTATTCAAACTTTGAACTCTTTTCTCTCTCTTTTCAGATTGATCCTCTCTTCTCTTACTCTTTCAGATTGCTCTCTTTTTCTTTCTCTTTCATATTGCTCTCTCTTTCTAAGGTCCCCAAAAGAAAAACCTCCCAAGACAGACCAAGAAAAATGATCCCTAACCCTGTCCAAAAAAAATCCCCTTTTAACTTTGTCCAGACCCCTATTTATACCCAAACACTGACTTTTCCAGCTCTCAAGAGCACTCAAGCAGAATTCTTAAACTAATTCTGCCCATGATCTCTTTTTCAATTCCACTAGAGCCCTTTTTTCCCATTATCCCTTGTCCTTTCCTTATTTAAATTCAAATAGGTATGGGCACCTATTTCTTAATCCATTTCCTTTAAACCTTCCCCTACCATTATGTTTTGTTCCCCATTAACACTTAAACAATTCATTAGTTTAATGGTACTTTAGTACCCTACTGTCAGATCATTCAACTTAAACAATTTCAAACCTTTTAAATCCCAAAATACCCTCCTAGAGACCCTAAGATTACTGTCCTACCCAATCCCTTTTACCTCATCAGCTATAATAAATCTCCTTAATCAGATAACTAAACTGATTCCTAATTAATCAGCAAACTACAGCAGCTATAACCAATTTAATTCAATTCACCTAGTAGTTCGAACTTAGAACTCAGATTAGATCAAATAGCAGACTGATGCAAAGCTGCTAAGATGCACATGTACATGGGATTAACTGACTGCATTCACAATTCTAAATCAAACTTAGGCAGAATGAATGATCACTGTAAATGTACTGAATCGACAAACAAACTGAACTCGTGTGCAAAATGATGAACAACAAAGAAAAGGGAACCAAACATCACATGAAATGAAGCAATTTGAACCAATATTCATAGTTCAAAATTAGCCTTAAACACAAAATGTAGGGACCCTGAGGATATACTGAATGGAACCCTAAGGCTGAAAACAAAACAAACGACACCAAACAACTTGACGAGAACTACTAAACTACAGACATGAACGGATTAATTGACGAAACTGTTTATAACACATGTTAATCTACAGAAGTAAACTGGACCAAGAAAAGGGTCCGAAAGAGTAGGAAGAACTACTTGACAAAAATGACAAACTACTCAGTCAAAATAAAACAAACAACAGAAGAAAAAGGAAAACAAAAGGAAATACCTCGAAACTTCCAGGCCAAACCCCATCCGTTTTAGTTTGAACTTCGTCTTGAGACTTTGAAGCCAAAACGGACCTTAATCGAGTGTTCTCGACTTAGAACACTTGACTAAAGTCGGTTAAGACCTCAAATCTTTTAAATCGATTCCTAGGTTTTGTTCTTCTAGGGCTCGTTCAGTCGATTTAGGATTCGTCCAGTTCTGGCTTGATTTGAGCAAGACTAACATGGGATTTGGGACGAGGGGGGTCAGGTGGAGTTGGGGTGTGAACCTGGGACTGGTTGGGTAGGTTTAGGGTTTTGCTCGAATCTTCGATTGAAGATTCAAGACAAACCGGGATGATTCGAGATTAAAGGGGTAGGGATCTGTGTTGAGGGTGGTTAGGAGGTTCAGTGGTGTGAATTTCACGGCCATCGGAGCCGGCGCCGGTGGGTTTTCAGGCGAAGGGAACGAGGGCGGCTAGGGTTTGGAGCGGCGTCTCTGAAGGGTCTGAGAGAGACGATGGGGCGAGGGGGGTTTGGTTTGGGGGGTGGGGCACGGTTTTGATCCCTTATATACATACGTGGGGATTGGATCCAAGCCGTTCGATCAAGTGAGATCAATGGCTTGGATCAATTCCCTTATAGGAAATAATGTCGTTTGGTTTCGTTGGGGGACTGGGTTGATCCAGGGACAAATGGGTCGGGTTGTGGGGATTATGCTGAGGCGTTGGATCAAAACGATTCAACGGTTGGGATTTGTTGAACCTAAAACGCTGTCGTTTCGATTGAGCTGATAGTGGGGTAAAAGCCGGGTATTGGGGTGTTCGAATTGGGCTGTAAGGATTTGGGCCTTGGGGATTTAAATCAATTTGGGACCAATTCCAATTTCTTTTTCTATTTTTGTTCTTTTCTACTTATTTCCTTTTTAATTCCTAAATTACAACCAAAATCCTAAATTAAATCATAAAATCGACAATAAACTTAAAATATTAGCTCTTAATAATAATTATCACACGAAATTAAACACCAATAAAGATAAAATCACACAATTTGGACATTAAATGCTAAAAATGCAAAGTACATATTTTTGTGATTTTTCCATTTTGTAAAACAAACTTGATTGTTTAATTAATTCCTAAATTGTAAAATTAAATCCTAAATGCACATGAAACACATATTTTTGTATTTTTCTTAATTAAAGTAGAAATAAACATGCACAGACAAAAATACAAATAAATCACAAACAACACAAAACCATTTTATTTTAAATTTTTGGGAGTAGTTCTCATAGGGCAAAAATCACGTGCTCACAGTTTGTATTGATTATATTAAGTTATTTGTGACTAGATTCAAGTTGTTCGGAGGTCGATCGCAAGGCAAGGGTTTGTTGGAGCATTGAATTGCACACTTTGAGGTAAGTAATACTTCTAAACTTGGTACTGAGGGAATGAATCCCTGAAATAGGTGTTATATGGTTGGTGTTGAGGTGACGGGTGTGTGGGCGTGCACTGTGGTAATTATGACTCGGTTGATTTTGTGGTACGTGTAGATATCTAGCCATGTTTTATCCATGTAATTCCTACGTGTTAGAGTAATTGAGCTGTAATTCATGTTAGAAATCATATTTAGGCTATGTGCTTCTTTTGTTGAGACCCACTGAGATTATTTCTATTGTTAAGTTATTGCTTAAACAACAATCATGTACTCACTCATGTTTATTCATATACGTATCATATTTCAGTCTCTGTTATAATTTACTGTTATATAATATTATTATTATTTGGGCTGAGTAGTATGACAATTGTGAGCCGTGAGACTAGAGAGATTGATGACTGAGTTGGGCATAAGATCCAGATTATGAGCGTTATTGTGGATCGAGTCACGGTGCGTTGCAGGCCTTATTGGCTTATTTATTATTGTGGATCAGGATACATGCCGCATCATGCCTCATAGGCTTTATATTAGCGCTTGGGATGGATCTGCCCCTTCGGAGTCTGACATACGAGCAGCGAGCGTAGGCACAGTGATTCATATACATGTACTTTGGTGAGGGGCATAGATGTCAGGCACTCGTACATTGGTGAGTTATTGTGTATGATGAGTGGGAGTTTGAGATAGACAGATTGAGTACTCTGAGAATGTGAGTACCTAGGATTATCATCGTGATACATTACATTTGACATGTAGGCATAGAGTTGTAACATTCTTTATGCTTGATATACTTAGCTTATTTTATCAGTTGGACTTAAATTGTTAAACTTGAAAGCATGCCTAAATTTCTGTACTGTGAACGAGCTGAATATGGAAGTTTCTCTAAGTTATTACTGTCATTATCCTATTATATCTATGTTGTCATTATTTTGATTCAAATTGTAGCTTTCTGAGCTTGTCACTGCTTTCTGCCCAAGGTTAGGCCAGGTTACTTATTGAGTACATTGGGTCGATTGTACTCTTACTATACTCTACACTTTGTGTGCGAATCCAGGTACATCTGGACGTGGTGATTGTTAGAGTGGTGCTACTACCTATTCGGAGAATTCCAGGTAGCTGTTATGATACTTGAGGGCCTTGACTCTCTTTCCTTTCATTTTTTATTTAGTACTATTCTATTTTCTCACACAATTGTACTAGAGTTTTAGACTATGTTTAGTTGCAATTGTTTTTATCAATTATTTATGAGATTTTCCCCTATTGAACTTAGTAAATCATGTTTTTAATTCAAATGCGTAGTTGTTATGTGATTGTCGGCTTGCCTAATAATATGGTATGTGCCATTGTCACACCTCCTTTTTCCTACACCCCCGAGAAGGGAGTATATAAGGGAGTTTTTTCCAACTTAAAGTGACAATCGAAACGGGATGATTGTTAAAAGATTCAGAGTCGCCACTTGGAATAATTTATGGTGTCCCAAGTCACCGGTTCAAATCCCGAATCGAGGAAAAGATTGACTCTGTAATACAGCCCGCGAACCAGAAATCCGGGTAAGGAATTCTGTTAACCCGGGAGAAGGTGTTAGGCATTCCCGAGTTTTGCGGTTCAAGCACGGTCGCTCAACTGTTACAATTGACCTATTATCTGATTTTAATACATCTTTGAAACCTATGTTCATTTTAAAACTTTAACCGCTTTTAATTAATTTTGAGAATAATTCAACATCACATAAAATATGTTTTGAACTGCGTCACATAAATGCACCCGCAGCCTGTGACACATTTTATATAACGTTGTTAGGATTTGGATTTGGGTCACATAAATGCGCACCCGAGTTTTAGTAAGGTAAATTATTAAAATAACACTCCTAAAGCAACTATGCGTTTGTAACTGTGCGAGGGCCATGAACATTCGCTGAATGGCACGCCTCAATTTCTAAGGATAAAAAAAATTAATTAAATGAGGGCTATGCAATTGAAATTTTGTTCGGCACGACACACCTCGATTTATTCTAACTAAAAGGTTTCCAAACTAACTTATGAGGGCCATAAACTATTTGAATCCTATAATATGGCTCACCTCAATTATTAAGGGGCTTGGATAATTGATTAAATGACATAGGAAATTCTCGAATCATTTTCATGAAACTAGACTTAGCGATTTGTAACAATGGGAAAGTGGGCCAATCATTAGAAAGAGTTTGGTCCAACACTGGCCATCAGCAAGAAAGCACACATATAGCCAAAGACTACCATTTTTCTTTGTTTCCAAACGATTTCAAGGCTTTGGGCCCAAGTTGAGCCCAAGTCTAACAAAGAAATGAACATTAACGTACTGACCATAGACTGAGTCGATGTTGAGCTCAACCCAATTCAAACATAGAAACTAAGCTCCAAATGGCCATGATGAAATCAACCCACAAATAAGCTATTGGATTTCAGCATTATAAACAAATGTATCGCTAATTGCTCGAGACAAACAAACACATAAATTTAAGCATCATTCAATTGACTATCCAAGCTGTAATCACAAACCCTTATACACAAGCAATTTACTCACTAATTTGTATACTAACATGATTTCAGATTCAGCATGCATGTATAAACATATGTTTCTCTACGTCCCATCTCCCTCACCTTAAATCCTCATTCCAAATATCTTGAAATTAACAATTAACTTGCGAAGCAATAAGAGGTCCAACACAACCTACTTTATGCTAAAATGCTTAGTACAGAACCCAACTAAGGGTCCAATTCACAAGTTTTCGTCAAATTTTCTTTTTCACAATTCATGATTAGCTACCACAATAGGAACTCCGAACCCCACAACTAGTTATGAAGGCTTTGCCAAACATAATTTCATATCAGATACAAAATAACTACAGCCCTCATAATAAACATTCAGTACATTAAATAAACGTGTAATCTAGACGAAATAAAACTAAATTAAAGGATCCAGACATGCTGAGGCCATGCTCGACATTTTCAAGTTTCATTTCACACTTTAAGTCAGACTTCACATGGTGTAGAATTCAGAAAAGTGTACCTGGGAATAAAAGGAAAGCAAGGAAAGGATCAATGAACAAACAGTAGCAGAACAGCTTGAGCCCAGTAATGAAACAGTGTCACAAGAATGCAATCAATTTCTGCTCAAACCAGTAGTGACACATAGCAGACCCAAAAACCAAACTCGAATTGAAACATGACTCCAAACATAAACTCAGCTTAGAATTAACTTTCAAAAACCCAAATTAAACCATCTTCAACCCCATGTGAATCAAAGATAACTTCAAAAAAATAAACAAAAAAAAATTCAAGAATCCCAGAAGAAATTCAATGGAACAATGATTTTTTATCAAATTTTTCAGCTGTCTTTGTTTTTCTGTATTTTGGCTCTTAAAACCCTTCCTTGAAAGGCAAGAATGATGCCTTTATAGGCAAGACAAGTAGGGCAGCCTTAAGGAAATAATTTCTGCATTTAGGCGCTTCGTGAATTTTTGTTTTTTCTACTTAGTCCTTGGCTAGTTTTTCTTTTTCTGAACTACCCTTAATGTACTTATTAACTAACACCACAGCCCCCCACCCCAGCTTCTAGGAAGCTTCCTAATTCAGTTACCATGAGATTCCCCACCCATAATTCCTATTTTACCCCTTAAGCACCATGTTATTACCCCTGAAATCAGACAGATATGGGTCATGGGTTGAATTGACCCAATAGTTAAGCCAAACGTGGGCTCAATGCTGACCTAATGGCCTAAATCAACCCCTCGGGGGAAATTCTGATTTGGCTTCAAAACCCAAACAACAAAATGAGCCAAATCAAATTAGTTAGCAATCTGAGGGCAGACACTTAAATGATTTTGAAACCAAACTTACACTAATCGAACAAGAAATTGACTAAGTTATCAAAATAAACCTAATTAAATTAACTAAGCGACTAAACAAAAGGTGAAATCAGAAACTTAATCATGCTAATGACAAAACTAAGCATGCCAAGAAAATCCGAGAACAAGATTTGAAAAAGAAAACTAAAATGGAACAAACGGGCGCTACTCAATCTAGGTTTAGAAAATTGGTCAAGTTTCAACCAAAGAAAGAGAGAAGACAAGAAAGGAATAATAGGTGAAATAAGACTAAAAGAAACTGGACGGAAAAGGGAGGGAACTCACCGACTAAACTTGAAACCACACTTAATATCCAGACTTACACAAAACTAATGCCAATCACTTGTTCTTTGTCAAGAACAAACGATCAGCATCAGTTTTATAGTGAATCAGCCTTCTAATCGTGAAAAACACAAGCCTGGGGTCAATGCATGCCACTAGGTTCACCGAAAGTTGGTTTTGAACTTTTAGGGCTCGAACTCGGATTTAAAATTTGAGGAGTTCTGGACAGATTTGAGGGGAACCAGTGATGGATTAAGTATAAGGGGGTCGTGGTGGTTCTGTGGTGTCAATTTAGAGTGGTTTGGGAGAAATTAGGTTTTTTGTCTGAATTTCGATTGAAGATTCGACGAGTTCCATTAGGATTCATGGGAGGGGGTTTGTAGATTTGGGAAGAGGAGAAGGAGGGGAATCTATGGTGTTAATTTGGTAGTGATTGGACCAACGCCGCCGGCGGAGACGATTTCCGGCAGGCGACTCACAGCGGAGGCGGTGAGGGTTCTCTGAGGGTGTGGGGGGACGATGAGAGTGGGTAGGGGGTGAGTTAGGACATTTTAATACCAGAATATCCTGGCTTCTCCACCATTGGATCTGGAAAACCTTGACGGTCTAGATTCATTTTAAGTGGGACGGGGTCGTTTCGATGAAGGGGAAAATCAGATCAGGTATTTTGCTGGACTGGGCCGGGTGTGGGGCAATTTGAACGGGTAATGGGTTTTTAACACTTGGGCCTAGGACAAACTCAATTGTAACAGCCCAAAAATCGGATTTTTCTTTTGATTCAATTCTTTTTCTTTTTCAATTTCAAATCCTTTCTTTTCAAATTAAAAATAAAATCCTAAATTAATTTTTAAACTAAATTAACCTACCCAATTAGATTAATCACTCATCATAGTATTTACAATAATTAATTAAATCCTAAATTTAAAGAAAAACTATAAAATTCAAAATTAAAGAGTTAAAATGCAAAAATGAACTATTTTTTTGTGATTTTCATATTTTATAAAACAAACTAATTTACTTAATCTAAAAAATGTAAAATTAAATCCTAAATGCAATGCGTGATATTTTGTATTTTTTATTAATTAAACAAGGTTAATATGCGCAGACAAATGCAAACAATTTAACGAAAAATGCCACAAAAATTGCAAACAACGAGAAAAATTGTTTTATTTTGAATTTATGGGAGTAATTCATATAGGGAAAAAATCATGTGCTCGCAGCTTCCCCTCTTTGCCCGGAAACACGAAGAGTTTTCGTGCAAAGATAAAGTGAGCGGATACGAGCGATTTTTGCCCGTTTGCATACTCCGTAGGACGAATTTTTGAAATATTTGACCGCACCCTACTTCAGAGGTTGCCTACATATCCTTGGCTATAAAGGAATCAGGTTAGTGTAGTTCGGAAAGTTTTGGTAGCTGGGACTATTATGAAGTTGTGATTTCACTATTGCTGTTGTTGCTGCTACTGCTTACTAAACCCCTTGCTACACCATGATAAAATAAAAAGAAGCTAGTCTAGACTATGATCTATGCATTACAAAATTCTATCTATATCTTCAAACTTGCTCTTGTGGTTCTTGTTGACTTGATGACTTGTATTCTCCCAGTGGAACCCCTTGTTGCCGACTTGAATTGTAATCTGAGATGTATTCCCTTTATCCGGATGGATTCCTGATTGCTGAAACTTGAATGTATTCCCTGCTCTCCAGGCGGGCTCCTGACTGCTGAATTTGAATGTATTCCCTGCTCTCAAGGCGGGATCCTGACTGCTGAACTTGAAATGTATTCCCTGCTCTCCAAGCGGGCTCCTGACTTCTGAACTTGAATGTATTCCCTGGTCTCCAGGCGGGCTCCTGACTGCTGACTTGAAATGTATTCCTCGCTCTCCAAGTGGGCTCCTGACTACTGACTTGAAATGTATTCCTACTCTCCAGGAGGGCTCTTGACTGCTGACTCGTCAGGAGCCCGCCTGGAGAGTAGGGAATACATTTCAAGTCAGCAGTCAGGAGCCCGCCTGGAGTGCAGGGAATACATTTCAAGTCAGCAGTCAGGAGCCCGCCTGGAGAGCAGGGAATACATTTTAAGTCAGCAGTCAGGAGCCCGCTTGGAGAGCAGGGAATACATTTCAAGTCAGCAAAATAGACAAAAACAAAGAAAACTTTTCTACCCCAATTTGGTGGTTGCGCACAGATGTTAGTGTAAAACTAAATCATATTACCAAGTATTACTAAGAATTTGAAAGCTAGGTCCCATTATCCAGGGGTGTCTTGACAACTCTTAATTAAATGACAATTTTAAATCTAAGTTATATCTTCTAAAAGTGTGACTTCTGCTAAATCTTGTTACCTAAAAGGGTCTTTAAACTACTCCCCATTATCCAGGAGGGTCCTGAAAATCAAAAGCCAAATTTTATCTTAACAGTGACAACTTTTATAGTTGAATTATACTACCCTACAGCAGAACTTACGCTAAATGTTGTTCTCTAATCGAAATCTTATAGCTAAGTCCCTTTATTCAGGAGGGTCCTGAAAACTCCTAATTGAATCTTATCTCGAACATGAAAACTTCTAAACCAGCTTATATTCCTTTGGGATGCATTTATGCTAGATTACGCTATTTCTGAACTAGGTCCCATTTTCCAAAAGGGTCCTGAAAATCAAAAATCAAACCTGTTTGGTGACTGCCTTTCTCTGCGGAGGGTTTCTCCGAAACAATTGAAATTTCTTGCCCCTATTTTAATAAAAGAAAAATTTTGTCAGTTTAAAATATGGTGGTTAGTTGATGGCATTCTTGCTGAAAGTCTTTCTGCTACATTATTTTGTTTTGACTAGCTTTCCTGAACTGGCCCTGAACCGCTTGACTTTCTGACCGACTTTCAAACCCCCATGACTTTGGATGACCCGAGTGTTCTATACCCCATCCGTTGTTTCACACCTCTGACCCCTTTAACTGAACCTCTGTATCTCCCATGAAATTACTAAATCATTCTGCCGATGGAACCTTTGCTGGCACTTTATCCCACTTTACATCATGTTATCCTTGGTATGCTCTGGCCGCACTGTGCTTTGCAATCTTAAAGCTGGTAGTGAACTTTGAAATTCCTTCTTATTGCTTAAACAAAACTGACATTGGTAACATCTTAGAGAAATGAACCCAAAAGAAATGAAATGCAATGACTTTCAGAGTAAAGGATAAGAAAATCCAAAACTGGAAGACTATCTGAAGAGGAAAAAGAAAAGAGACTTATCTGAGTGGAGCAGCTGGCACCAATGATCATGACATGCATTTTGGATTAATCTGCCCAATCTGTCCAACCAATCAACTTTCAGTTACCATACTTTGTTGCCCCTAAATTTCCATAACCTGATTTCTTCACTCAAATCCTGACCTTGTTCATCTTGCGGTGCCTTGAAAGGTTTTCACCAGCAGACCTCTCTCATTCGTTCGTCCATCAACTCACTTTCGCCTTAAGTTGCCCGTGAGGGTTTTCACCAATAAGACTCTCTCATTTTTATTTCTCTTTGCTCCCGTCGCCTTACAGTGCCCGTGAGGGTTTTCACCAATAAGACTCTCTTATTTTGATTTCTTTTTCCTATTTGGACCAGAGTGTTGCCCTTGCTATGAATCACCTCTACCTACTCGACTTGGCATTTCTTGAAGACTGATCGGAAGGTCTTTCTTTGGAACGTAATGTGGGCTGTTGGATGGGATTAGAAAGAAAGGGTATAAAAGGCTCAAAATAATTTGAATGGGTTCAAAATTATAACTTTTCGAATTAAATTTCTTATAACAACCACAACTTCTGCCCCAGTTTCTTGTTTGGGGACTTTTGGATTTTTATTTTGATGGGACCGAACCATGAGGCTGCCTACGTATCCTCAAAAGGAATCAGGTCGAACGTAGTTTATATCATAGAAATTACTTTGTTGTTGTGATTTTCTCTTTCTTTTCTTTCTCTTTTGCTTTCTTTTTCTCTTTTTGTTGTTTTTTTCATTCTTTTCTTTCTCTTTTCTTTTCTCTCCTTTTCTTCTTCCTTTACTCATCTTTCTCGCTTGTGTTTCTGATATTTGCTACTGATTCCGAAAGAGAGGTATGAAAGGAAATAAATAAGGCTCAAAGGGGGTAACAAAGGATAAAGTGTTTTAGATAGCAGAACAAAATGCCTTCGTCATTCCACATCTTCAAAGATATGCCAAGTACAAACAAATATAAATTAACCAAAGAGAATCATACATAGTATCTCTTGACTACATCAGAGTTGATAGCCATTTCTACACATTTGCCTTCTACATCTGTCAAATACAATGCACCATTGGACAACACTCTAGTTACAATGAACGGCCCCTGCCAGTTTGGGGCAAACTTGCCTTTTGCTTCAACCTGATGTGGAAGGATACATCTTAACACTTGCTGACCTACTTTAAACTTCCGTGGACGCAACTTCTTATTATATGCTCTTGCCATTCTTTGTTGATATAGTTGGCCATGACACACTGCTGCCAATCTTTTCTCGTCGATCAAACTCAATTGTTCCAAGCAGGTTTTGACCCACTCATCATCATCGATCTTAGCCTCCGCGACAATTCGAAGGGATGGAATTTCCACTTCTGTGGGTATTACTGCTTCGGTGCCATACACCAACAAATAAGGAGTCGCCCCTACTGAAGTACAGACATTAGTGCGATAACCTAGCAATGCAAACGGCAGCTTTTCATGCCATTGCCTAGAACCCTCCAGCATTTTTCGAAGTATCTTCTTTATGCTCTTGTTAGCTTCCTTGACTGCTCCATTCTCCTTGGGATGATATGGGGTGGAATTGCGGTGCGTAATCTCAAACTGTTGACATACCTCTTTCATCAAATGACTGTTGAGATTAGCACCGTTATTTGTGATGATTACCTTCGGTATCCCGAATCGGCAAATGATATTTGAGTGCACAAAATCAACCACCGCCTTCTTGGTTACAGACTTGAATGTTTTAGCCTCAACTCACTTAGTGAAATAATCTATGGCCATCAGAATGAACCTGTGCCTGTTGGACGTTGCTAGATCAATTGGTCCAATGACATCCATGCCCCAAGCAACAAAGGGCCATGGTGCAGACATCGTGTGTAATTCAGATGGTGGAGAATGAATCAAATCTCCATGCACTTGGCACTAGTGACATCTACGCACGAAACTGATACAATCTTGCTCCATAGTGAGCCAATAATAACCTGCTCGGAGAATCTTCTTTGCCAGCACGTACCCACTTATGTGCATTCCACAGATTTCAGAATGTACTTCGGTCATAATAGTTGTGGCCTGCCTATTATCTATGCATCTCAAGTCCAAGATCTGGAGTCCTTTTGTACAGAACCCCTCCGCTGAAGAAAAAACTGCTTGCCAACCGCCTAATTGTTCTCTTTTGATCACCTGTGACTTGTACTGGATACACCCCCATCTTGATGTATTCCTTGATATCGTGAAACCAAGGCTCCCCATCGAGCTCTTCTTCCACCACATTGCAATAAGCATGCTGATCGTGGACCTGAATATGCAAAGGGTCCACATAAGCCTTATCTGGATGATGTAACATTGATGCCAGAGTAGCCAAAGCATCAGCGACCTCATTATGAATCCTTGGAATATGCCTGAACTCTATTGATTGAAACCGTTGACAAAGGTCATGCAAACATTGTCGGTACGGTATGAGTTTTAAATCCCGTGTTTCCCACTCTCCTTGAATCTGGTGCACTAGAAGGTCCGACTCTCCCATGACCAAGACATCCTGGACACCCATATCCACAACCATCCTCAAACCCAAAATGCATGCCTCATACTCAGCCATGTTGTTAGTACAGTAGAACCGAAGCTGAGCCGTAATGTGGTAATGATGCCCTGTTTCATAAACAAGTACCGCTCTTATCCCAACGGCTTTCATGTTAGCAGCCCCATCAAAGAAAAGTTTCCATCCTGGACTTTTAACCTGTTCCAACTCATCAATGTGCATTACCTCTTCATCAGGGAAATAAGTCTTCAAAGGTTCGTATCCTTCATCCACAGGATTCTCAGCAAAATGGTCGGCCAATGCTTGTGATTTTATCACAGTCCGAGTCACGTAGACAATGTCAAATTCTGTGAGCAAGATCTGCCACTTTGCAAGCCTTCTCATAGGCATAGGCTTCTGGAAGATATACTTCAACGGGTCCAAGCGAGAGATGAGGTAAGTAGTATAAGATGACAAATAATGTTTCAATTTCTGGGCTACCCAAGTTAAGGAGCAACACGTCCTCTCAAGATGAGTGTACTTAACCTCGTAAGATGTGAACTTCTTGCTGAGAGAATAGATGGCCTGCTCCTTCCTGCCAGTGATGTCATGTTGTCCCAACACACATCCAAATGAATTTTCCAAGACCATCAAATACATAATCAAAGGTCTCACTGGTTCTGGTGGGACCAACACAGGTGGGTTTGACAAGTACCCCTTTATCTTATCAAATGCTTCCTGACATTCATTTGTCCACTTAACCGCGGCATCTTTCTTTAACAGTTTGAAGATGGGCTCACAAGTTGTCGTGAGCTGAGCAATAAACCTACTGATGTAATTCAATCTCCCTAATAGACTCATCACCTCAGTCTTATTCTTTGGGGATAGAAACTCCTGGATAGCTTTTATCTTTGATAGGTCTAATTCAATACCTCGGCGGCTAACTATAAATCCCAACAATTTTCCAGACGGGACACCGAACGCGCATTTTGCAGGATTGAGTTTGCGATTGTACCTTCGAAGCCTTTGGAAGAACTTTCTCAGATCTCTGACATGGTCAAACTGCTTTCTAGACTTTACAATCACATCATCCACATAAACCTCGATCTCCCTGTGTATCATGTCGTGGAATATGGTCGTCATTGCCCTCATATAGGTTTTCCCAGCATTTTTCAGACCGAACGACATGACCCGATAAAAGTACGTTCCCTATGGCGTGATGAATGCCATCTTTTCTGCGTCCTCCTCATCCATTAAGATCTGATGGTAGCCCGCATAACAATCCACAAAAGAACCAATATCATGTTTGGAACAATTATCGATTAATATATGGATGTTCGGCAATGGGAAGTTATCCTTGGGACATGTCTTGTTGAGATCTCAATAATCAACACACACCCTGGTCTTGCCATCCTTCTTCGGCACAGGCACAACATTGGCTAACCAGGTGGGATACCAGGTGACCCGAATGACCTTGGCCTCAAACTGTTTGGTGACATCTTCCTTAATCTTCACACTCATATCAGTTTTAAATTTTCTCAGCTTTTGCTTGACAGGGGGAAATGCCGGGTCAGTGGGTAATTTGTGAACCACCAAACCAGTGCTTAGACCCGGCATGTCATCATAGGACCATGCAAAAACATCTTTATACTCACACAGTGCTTTAATTATCTCCTCTCTGAGTTGTGGTTCAAGATGGACACTTATTTTAGTTTCCCGGACATTATCTCGGTCCCCTAAATTGACTACTTCTGTATCACTCAGGTTAGGCTTGGGTTTTTCTTCAAAATGGCTTAGTTCTTTACTAATCTCTTTAAAGGCTTCATCCTCGTCATATTCCGATTCATCATCACACTCTATTTCTTGAATTATTATTTCAGAATTAGACTGGCTTTCAAGACTAGGCCAGATATTCCTCATACATGTCATATCATTGAAGCCAGCATAAAAAGAACTGTACAAGGAAGAAAAGAAAAACAAAAATAAAACTATCAGGAAGGGAAAAAAAGGAAATTGCATTTCATTAAAATTAAAGATAACAAGGTTTATACATCCAAACAGATGGAACATAGAATCTGAATTACAACCCTGGAATAATCCAGATAAAGTGAAAGAAAATCAAAGCAAACTACCAAAACTCCTTCCTGGTGGGGAGAGGAGTAGGTTCCCAATTGTTAATCTTTGCACTGGGCCCAACAAATTGCACATCCGCCGTGCTAGAACCCTCTCCAGGTTCCACCATGTTCACTTCGTCGAATATTCTTTCAAACTTTTCAATCAAATCCTCCTCCATACCAATCACCGAACTGGGAACCGTCGTCACTGGGCGCTTTCTGGTACCAGGCCTGACAAATTATTTGGAAAGACGCGAGACTGGCTTTGGAAGGGCCCATGCTCTCTATTTCATTTTTCTGGCTCTTCTCACGTCTGTGAGGGGTTTGAACCCCAGCCCAAATGTATCCAAGTTTTTAGGAAGAGAAACCGGTTGTACGATACCTTGTAGAGATGCACCCAAACCCTTGCCCGGTACAAAACCATTTTTCAACATTTCAACGGCTACCATGACTGATGCAGCAACTACCCTTGGAGTTGGCACGCACTTCCCTTCTGGAATTTTATCTACCGATACCATGTCAAAAACATGATAAACCCATGGTCCCTTGTCGTCTTCAACCTCTATGAGCAGAACAATGACATCACTAGGAACACACAAATTATCTTCGTCGTGCACAAAAATTTCCTGTCTATCCCATTCAAACTTGACCATTTGATGCAGAGTAGACGGGACCGCTTTGGCAGCATGAATCCATGGGCGCCCCAACAACAGATTATAAGAGACTGCCACATCCAACACTTGAAATTCCATAGTGAACTCAACGGGCCCTATGGTTAACTCTAATATTATATCACCCACTGAATCTTTGCCCCCGCCGTCGAACCCCCGAACACAAATGTTGTTCCTGTGAATTCTATCATCGTCCACTTTCAGCTTGTTCAACATGGAGAGAGGAAAAATGTTCACACTAGACCCATTGTCAACCAGTACCCGAGTAACCATGGAATCTTCGCATTTCACCATCAGATAGAGGGCTCTATTGTGCTCGGTACCCTCTACGTGAAACTCATCATCAGAAAAAGTGACTTTTTTTACCTCAAATATCTTGTTAGCTATCTTTTAAAAATTGTTTACTGAGATTTTGTCAGGAATATGAGCCTCATCCAAGATCTTCATCAAAGCCCGACAGTGCTCGTCTGAATGGATCAATAATGACAATAATGAAATTTGAGTCGGTGTCTTCCTCAACTGCTCCATAATGGAATAATCCTGCACTTTCATTTTTCTCAAGAACTCCTCTGCTTCTTCCTCAGTCACAGCTTTATTCACCAACACTGGGTTATCTTTGGAGGTCTTAGCTTTTCTCAACTCTTCGGGGGCAAAGCATCTCCCCGATCGAGTCAAACCATGGGTCTCACACACTTCTTCTTTAACCTCTTTCCCCTTGTAAGTCACTGTCACTCGTTCATAATTCCATGGGGCTGCCTTGTTGTTGACTATCGGTAATTAAGTTACTAGTTTGATAATGACAGGATCTGTGCGGGCACCCTTCACAATTACCACAGGCTTGTTCGTCACTCCTGGCACAACCACTTTAGCTCTTTCATGTTTTCCTGCAACGTCACTTGAGGACCCCTTCTTGACCCCCAAAGATGGTTCATTATTTGCCCCGTTCAACTTGATCACAGACTTTTCACTTGTTGACTTTTCAAATGACTTGGCTTCACTAGCCCGAATTATCATGACAGTTTGCGAAGGCTTCCTAGGCTCCCCTATCTTATGCACTATATCAATCATATTTGTCTCATGATGGGTCGGCAACGGGTTCTGGTTGATATTGGGTGCCTTCGGGGCTTGAACCTCAATCCGATTAGTATCAATAAGCTCTTGAATAGCTATTTTCAATTTCCAGCATTTCTCTGTGTCATGACCCGGGGCCTCTGAACAATACTCACAACTCACCGAGCTGTCAAGATTTCTGGGAGGGGGATTTGGCAGTTTAGCCTCGATCGGATTCAACATACCCAGTTGTCTCAATCTGTGGAATAGACTAGTATATGATTCTCCCAATGGAGTGAAAGTCTTCTGCTTCTACAACCTCTCATTCTTAAAGGCTTGATTTGGCCGAAAACCTATTCCAGGGGGATTTCTATAGGCTCTTGGGGGTGGATAGGTATTTTGTGGATCTAGGTATGGATTTTGTCATTGTGCGTGAGCAGGAGGTTGGGTATAGGTTTGTGTGTGATGGACGGCAAAATGGGGATCTGGCGGTGGGTAGTAGTGTTGTGGTGGGCTATATGGAGTGTGGGGGTAAGTTTGATGATAGAGTCGAGGCTGGTTTTAGTACCGTGAAGGGCCCCTAGACCCGACCCAAGCTCCTGACTCGATTGTCGCAACATCCTCTTTCTTCTTCTTCCCGAGTACACCCCCAGTACCATTTTGAATGGCCTGGGTAGTCGCTTTGATTGCAGAATAACTCATGATCTTGTTGGACTTGAGTCCCTCCTCAACCATGCCTCCCATTTTTACAACCTTATTAAAGGGCTTACCCACTGCTGACACCAAGTGACCAAAATAAGTGGGCTCCAAAGCCTGCAAGAAATAATCAACCATCTCACTTTCTTTCATCGGAGGGTCAACCCTCACTGCTTGCTCCTTCCAACAAAATTCATATTCCTTGAAACTCTAACCGAGCTTTTTCTCAATCTTTGTCAATGACAGACGGTCTGGGATAATTTCAATATTGTACTGAAAATGGAAAGCGAAAGCTTGAGCCAAATCGTCTCATGTGTACCACCTGCTATGATCTTGTCTGGTATACCATTATAATGCTGATCCACTTAGACTTTGGCTGAAATATGCCATCAGTAATTCATCTCTTCCGCCCGCCCCTCTCATCTTGCTACAAATTCCTCTTAAGTGTGCTACTGGGTCACCATGCCCATCATATAGATCAAACTTGGGCATCTTGAACCCTGCTGGTAACTGAACATCTGGGAACAGACATAAATCCTTATAGGCCACACTTACTTGACCTCCCAGCCCCCTCATATCTCTGAACGATTGTTCTAAGTTTTGACCTTTATGATCATCTCCTAATGCTCGGGATTTTTGGGTGGCTTCTCGGTCTCTGCCGGGAGATCAAGATGAGTGGTGTAAGAATATGGTTCCGGAACTTTGAAGGTAGGTTCAGGGGGATAATATTGGTTGTTGTGAGTTTGGAACAGAGGCGTACTAGAAGATCAGTGTAATACAGCAGGTGGAGATGCCACAAAAACGGGAGTGACTGGTGGAGGAGGGTATGCGAATTGTTTGGGTGGTGGAGCTTGAGAAGCGTGGGAAGTGGTGCCATAGCATTGTTGGTAGAGGGGAAAGGCTGGAGATGAGTTCACAGTTGGAGGCTCCTGAGCTTGGGCCGCAGGGTTAGAGGGATAAATCGGTGGTGGATGACCCTTTGCCCAGGCCTGGTACATTTCAGCCATTTGCTGCTTTCACTTATACATTTCTTCCTTCATCGCATTAACATCCAATTCTTCCGCCTCTTTTGATGGATCAACAATACTTGTCTTCGGTTCTTGGTTGGCCATGTTCAGCTTGTCTTTTGATCGGGTGTTGTAGGATTGAGTTGCCAGAATGCCAATCAACTAACCACCTGCCTGGACTCAATATATCAACAACAACCTTGTTAGCGATTAGGGCTTTAACAAATTGGTAACCGCACATTTGGGGAATGAATGCACCTAAGTAGTTAACCGTTTCTATTATGCATTTGATTAGATGCTTGTGTCATCCCGGCTTTTCTTTTTCTTTTTTTTTCTTTTTGTGTTTTCACTCTTGCCCTTGCTTTCTCTTTGTTTTTATCCTCTCATTTCCCTCTTGTTTTTCTTCTTTCTCTTGATTTTCTTATTCTTCTCTCTTATCTTTTCTTTTTTGTCTCTTGTTTTTCCTCTCTCTTTTTCATTTTATTCTTCTTTCTTTTGGTTATGATCGAATCCTATGGAGATTGCCTACGTATCATGACCCCGCATAAATCAGACCGAGCGTAGTTCTGGAAGTAAATAATAAAACATTTTGGGATTTTTAATTTTCATAAAAAGCAAATGCTTTGATTACAAAGACTCAAAACTAACAGACTCCAGAGGAAACTAACAGATGCTGATGAAAAGACGAAATGCAGACTCCTATCATATTCCAACAAAAGAAAATACAGACTCGAAAATAATTGACAGACTCCAGCAAAAAGAAAAATACAGACTCAAAACAACTGACAGACTCTAACGGAAAAGAAAATACACACTCAAAATGAAAAATCATGAATACATTAATGCTCCTGGTGCCCACGGGATATCATTCGGTCTCGCTGTGGGCCTATATGCAAGATCCCTTTGAATTTGGTCTAAGTCACTCATTATCTGTTTAACAAATGTCATCACTGCCACAAAGAAGGTGGTGCGAGTCATATCCTCATAGACTTGGCACTTCATAACAATGTAATCAGTGATGTTTCTAATTCTCTCTCTTATGACACCTTTTTATTGTAACAAATGCCCAATCTGCTGGGCCCTAGCTTCCAAAGTTTGCTCAGCCACATGACTGCTCCTGAAGTTGTCGCAAATCTATTTCTAATTGTGCCAATTTTGTATAACATTTTTCCCTTTTAACCTTGAAGTCTTTTACCTGTTTGATCATTTTGTTTTCCGTGGTGATGACCCTTTTATTTAATCCTGTGACCTCATTGTCGTACTTTTCTTTCAACTGCTTAACCAGGCGTGCTCGTTCATCTGCGTTTTTAGCCAATTTCTTTCGAACTCTGGCTAGTTCACTTTCTATTTTGTTCAAATCAAAACTATAGTCTCTCACTTTCTGCCTCAGGTTATTTATGAGTTTTTCATCTTTGGCACTTCGGGCGGGGTTCTCTGCCTCTATTTTCATTTTTTGAATTTGGGCTCGAAGGGCCTCATTTTCTTTGGCTAGCTTTTTTTTTTCACCTTCGTATGTCGCTGCTTGCAAGCTATTCTAGAATTGAAGTTCTTTGACTTGTTTTTCCAACCTTCCTATTGTGTCCCTATACTCATTCTGCTTAGCCAACCAAGCCCATTGTTCTTGTGACGCCTCGACGAATTCCTAAAGATGGGGTCTTTTGGCCGGCCTCCCAAACTCAATTTCTCTCGTATACCAACCAAGGTACCCTGGTGAAACCTCCCCTTTGGATCGATCACATACACAGGTATTGGTTGTTAAGTATTGACATTCGCTCCAAATTTGGCAGACTGCTGCTTCATGAAACTGACCGTTAAGTCCGATCTCGACTACTTGGGCACTAAGATCTTCATCTCTCGGAACTATCTGGCATCTCCCCAGATTCCTCAAAACCTGATATGGCGCATAAGGCTGGATACTCCTGAGTCCCATTAAGAGGAAATGAGGCCCGGTGGCTGGCATGTATATGACCTCATCCACAGGCAGCCATCCAAATGTCCACTCTATTTGGTTTGCAGTGATGGAACGGAGGCGTGCTACCCACTCTGTGACCCCCTCTGGCAAGCTGATCCCATCAACCCTCGTGTAAAATTCTTCTATGCATGTTTTCTTTGTCGACCCATAACTCATAAATTGAGGACGATGGCATAAGTGTTCGATCATCCACATTTGCAACAACATGTTGCACCCCTCGAAAAAGTCTCCTCCGGCTTTGTAGGCTGTGAGAGCGCGGAAGATTTCAGATACTATCATGGGTGCGAGGGTGTTGTTGGCCTGAGTGAGCAAAGTGCTGACAACCCCGGCTACTCGTATGCCAATATTCCCATCCTTTCTAGGAAACACCAAAAGTCCCAAAAAGACCACCATAAATGCAAAACATTTGTGTTCTTCCCACTTAAGGCGGTTTCCTTTGCTGCAGATTTTGTTTTCCGGCTTGTTGAACCCTCCTATATGACCATATCTGTTGTATATAAACTGCAAAGTACAAAAATCAGCTGCCAAGTCTGGGTTGTGGACCCCCTGCTTATTTTCAAAGAGTCTAGGAACCTGTGTACGACTACGGTCCTTGGAGCAATCAGGTCTAGTGCCTCAAAGGAACTTTAGGACCCCCAATATACCCGGTTATTTCTTCCAATGTTGGGGTAAGTTCAAAATCTGAGAAGTGAAATACGTTGTGGGCTGGGTCCCAGAATGTAACCAACGCCTTTATGATGTCTCCCCTAGGATTAATCTTCAGCAACCCAGTGAGGCCTCCCAAGTATAGATTGATCGTGTCTTGTCCCGATTTACTCGAATCATCCCACCACATATGCAATTCCAAAGGGATCTTTTTCAAGACTGTTATTGGCAAATTCTGACTCGTGCTCATTCTGCTCATTTATTAGGGTGGTTAAGCAAAAAATCACGATTCAATTGACTCAAAAACAAAGCTGACGCTTTTCAGATTTTTTTTTTTATTTCAAAAGTGAAAACCTAGCTTTGCAAATACGGCCTTTCAGCATTTCCAGGGAAAGATTTTAAGGCTGTGCTCGGTAACCGGCTAAAAATTTGAAAAGGACCAAAGGCGGCTGTTTTTGCGAAAACAGCCTTCCGGCGTCCTTTTGGAGACATTCGGCAGAGTTTCGGTATGTTTTGGGACATTGGTTTTTCAAAACAGGCACTTATCCTTGTCAACCATCTAAGTTTTCCTTGTAAGCCGGTCAACATACAAATCCGAAGCAAATGAATGCGCAAGTAGCAAGTAAGATGCATCATAATGGTCTTTACATTTCGGGTACACCTGTCCTAGACAGACCCAACCCCTGTGTTGAGTCTCCAAAGTCAAATGCACATGATGCAAACAAACGTGCCTACTAGGGATCTGGCATGAGGCTCAGTTATTCTAAGTTCAAAAACCTGGGTATGTGTACTAGACTGTGTACACGAGCAAACAACTCGAGCGGAGGAGGGGGCTACGTACCGCTAACCAAAAGGCCATCCGGCTTAGTATCTTGTTCGAGCCTCTTTCTTATTTCAAGTATGACACTAACAGAATAGAGAGTCTCGACCAGTGAGCACATCCCCGAAGATGAGAAGAGAATGGTTTCGTAGCAGTTTATATACAGTTCATATAGTATCAAAGCGGTAAAAGCAACATTTAGCACATTAGGCCCAAACATGTAATAAAATCAGATAGTAGATAAAGTCAAATATAAAAATTCATCTAGTCTCAAATTCTGAACCTTGAACCAGAGATTCTAGGTTCGTTCCCCAGCAGAGTCGCCAGAGCTGTCACACCTCCTTTTTCCTACACCCCCGAGAAGGGAGTATATAAGGGAGTTTTTTCCAACATAAAGTGACAATCTAAACAGGATTATTGTTAAACGATTTAGAGTTCCCACTTGGGATAATTTATGGTGTCCCAAGTCACCTGCTCAAATCCTGAATCGAGGAAAAGATTGACTCTGTAATACAGTCCGCGAACTAGAAATCTGGGTAAGGAATTTTGTTAACCCGGGAGAAGGTGTTAGGCTTTCCCGAGTTCCGTGGTTCAAGCACGGTCGCTCAACTGTTACAATTGACCTATTATCTGATTTTAATACATCTTTGAAACCTATGTGCATTTTAAAACTTTAACCGCTTTTAATTAATTTTAAGAATAATTCAACGTCACATAAAATATGTTTTGAACTACGTCACATAAATGCACCCGCAGCCCGCGACACATTTTATATAACGTTGTTAGGATTTGGATTTGGGTCACATAAATGCGCACCCGAGTTTTAGTAAGGTAAATTATTAAAATAACGCGCCTAAAGCAACTATGCGTTTGCAACTGTGCGAGGGCCATGAACATTCGCTGAATGGCACGCCTCGATTTCTAAGGATAAACAAAATTAATTAAATGAGGGTCGTGCAACTGATATTTTGTTCGGCACGACACACCTCGATTTATTCTAACCAAAAGGTTTCCAAACTAACTTTTGAGTGCCATAAACTATTTGTATCCTATAATATGGATCACCTCAATTATTAAGGGGCTTGGTTAATTGATTAAACGGCATAGGAAATTCTCGAATCGTTTTCAAGAAACCAGATTTAGTGATTTGTAACAATGGGGAAGTGGGCCAGTCATTAGAAAGAGTTTGGGCCAACATCGGCCATCAGCAAGAAAGCACACATATAGCCAAAGACTACCATTTTTCTTTGTTTCCAAACGATTTCAAGGCTTTGGGCCCAAGTTGAGCTCAAGTCTAACAAAGAAATGAACATTAACATACTGACCATAGACTGAGTCGTTGTTGAGCCCAACCCAATTCAAACATAGAAACTAGGCTCCAAATGGCCATGATGAAATCAACCCACAAATAAGCTATTGGATTTCAGCATTATAAACAAATGTATCGCTAATTGCTCGAGACAAACAAACACATAAATTTAAGCATCATTCAATTGACTTTCCAAGTTGTAACCACAAACCCTTATACACAAACAATTTACTCACTAATTTGTATACTAACATGATTTCAGATTCAGCATGCATGTATAAACATATGTTTCTCTACGTCCCATCTCCCTCACCTTAAATCCTCATTCCAAATAACTTGAAATTAAAAATTACCTTGTGAAGCAATAAGAGGTCCAACACAACCTACTATATGCTAACATGCTTAGTACAGAACCCAGCTAAGGGTCCAATTCACAAGTTTTCGTCAAATTTTCTTCTTTATAGTTCATGATTAGCACAACAGGAACTCCGAACCCCACAACTAGTTATGAAGGCTTTGCCAAACATAATTTCATATCAGATACAAATTAACTACAGCCCTCATAATAAACATTCAGTACATTGAGTAAACATGTAATCTAGACGAAATAAAACTAAATTAAAGGATCCAAACATGCTGAAGCCATGCTCGACATTTTCAAGTTTCATTTCACACTTTAAGTCAGACTTCATATGGTGTAAAATTCAGAAAAGTGTACCTGGGAATAAAAGGAAAACAAGGAAAGGATCAGTGAGCAAACAGTAGCAGAACAACTTGAACCCAGTAATGAAACAGTGTCACAAGAATGCAACCAATTTCTGCTCAAACCAGTAGTGACACACAGCAGACCCAAAAACCAAACTCGAATTGAAACAGGACTACAAACATAAACTCATCTCAGAATTAGCTTTCAAAAACCCAAATTAAACCATCTTCAACCCCATGTGAATCAAAGATAACTTCAGAAAAATAAACAAAAAATAATTCAAGAATCCCAGAAGAAATTCAATGGAATAGTGATTTTTTATCAAATTTTTCAGTTGTCTTTGTTTATCTGTATTTTGGCTCTTAAAACCCTTCCTTGAAAGGCAAGAAATGATGTCTTTATAGGCAAGGCAAGTAGGGCAGCCTTAAGGAAATAATTTCTGCACTTAGGCCCTTTGTGAATTTTTGTTTTTGCTACTTAATCCTTGGCTAGTTTTTCTTTTTCTGAACTACCCTTAATGTACTTATTAACTAACACAACATCCCCCACCCCAGCTTCTAGGAAGCTTCCTAGTTTAGTTACCATGAGATTCCCCACCCACAATTCCTATTTTACCCCTTAAGCACCATGTTATTACCCTTGAAATCAGACAGATATGGGTCATGGGTTGAATTGACCCAGTAGTTAAGCCAAACGTGGGCTCAATGCTGACCCAATTGCCTAAATCAACCCCTTGGGGGAAATTCTGATTTGGCTTCAAAACCCAAACAACAAAATGAGCCAAATCAAATCAGTCAACAAATTGAGGGCAGACACTTAAATGATTTTGAAACCAAACTTACACTAACTGAATAGGAAATTGACTAAGTTATCAAAATAAACCTAATTAAATTAACTAAGTGACTAAACAAAAGGTGAAATCAGAAACTTAATCATGCTAATGACAAAACTAAGCAGGCCAAGAAAATCCGAGAACAAGATTTGAAAAAGAAAACTAAAATGGAACAAACGGACACTACTCAATCTAGGTTCAGAAAATTGGTCAAGTTTCAACCAAAGAAAGGGAGAAGACAAGAAAGGAATAATAGGTGAAATAAGACTAAAAGAAACTGGACGGAAAAGGGAGGGAACTCACCGACTAAACTTGAAACCACACTTAATATCCTGACTTACACGAAACTGATGCCAATCACTTGTTCTTTGTCAATAACAAATAATCAACATCAGGTTTGTAGTGAATCAGCCTTCTAATCGTGAAAAACACAAGCCTGGGGTCAATGCATGCCACTAGGTTCACCGGAAGTTGGTTTTGAACTTTTAGGGCTCGAACTCGGATTTAAAATTTGAGGAGTTCTGGACAGATTTGAGGTGAACCAGTGATTGATTAAGTATAAGGGGGTCGTGGTGGTTCTGTGGTGTCAATTTGGAGTGGTTTGGGAGAAATTAGGTTTTTTGTCTGACTTTCGATTGAAGATTCGACGAGTTCCAGTAGGATTCGAGGGAGGGGGTTTGGACATTTGGGAAGAGGAGAAGAAGGGGAATCTATGGTGTTAATTTGGTAGTGATTGAACCAACGCCGCCGGCGGAGACGATTTCCAGCAGGCGGCTCACGGCGGAGGCGGTGAGGGTTCTCTAAGGGTGTGTGGGGATGATGAGAGGGGGTAGGGGGTGAGTTAGGACATTTTCATACCAGAAGATCCCAGCTTCTCCACCGTTGGATCTGGAAAACCTCGACGGTCCAGATTCATTTTAAGTGGGACGGGGTCGTTTCGATGAAGGGGAAAACCGGATCGGGTGTTTTACTGGAATGGGCTGGGTGTGGGTCAATTTGAACGGGTAATGGGTGTTTAGCACTTGGTCCTAGGATAAACTCAATTGTAACAGCCCAAAAATCGGATTTTTCTTTTATTTCAATTCTTTTTTTTTCAATTTCAAATCCTTTCTTTTCAAATTAAAAATAAAATCCTAAATTAATTTTTAAACTAAATTAACCTACCTAATTAGATTGATCACTCATCATAGTATTTACAATAATTAATTAAATCCTAAATTCAAAAAAAACTATAAAATTCAAAATTAAAGAGTTAACATGCAAAAATGAACTATTTTTTGTGATTTTCATATTTTATAAAACAAATTAATTTACTAATTAATCTAAAAAGTGTCAAATTAAATCCTAAATGCAATGCGTGATATTTTATATTTTTCATTAATTAAACAAAGTTAATATGCGCAGACAAATGCAAACAATTTAACGAAAAATGCCACAAAAATTGCAAACAACGGAAAAAATTGTTTTATTTTGAATTTATGGGAGTAATTCATATGGGGCAAAACTCACGTGCTCACAGCCATCACGACAGGTTGGGATTTTGGGTCGTGAAAAGTTGGTATCAAAGCACTAGATTACTTAGGTCTCACGAGTCTTGAGTAGGTTTAGTAGAGTCTTTCAAATAGGTACGGAGAAATTTGTACTAATTATCTTCGAGAGGCTACCAAACCATTAGAAAACTTCACTTTCTTGTATTCTTGTTGTGCGGATTTGTTGATTTTGGAAACTAAACTTCTATTATTCTATTCTCTCACAAATAGTGAGGACACGTGTGATTGGATCAAACGGATGGCCACCAGTACCACCAGCTAGGGTTGCGAGAGTTAGGGACGTGGTAGAGGCCGAGGTACAGGTCTTACTACAACTAGAGCAGCATCTGTGGAGCCACCAATTGCTCCACCTCAATAGCAGGTACCAAATGTAGTCAAGCCGGTGGGACCAGCTCAGGCACCAGTTATGCCCATTCTGATTTCAGGCCTTCAGGAGGCTTTGGCCCAGATATTGACTGTATATATGAGTCTAGCTAAGGCAATCTCAGTTTCGGCTACACCAGCCATTTCTCAGGTTGGGGGAGGTGCACAAACTCCCTCCGCTCGTACTATAGAGCAAATGGCTCAGGGACTTCAGACATCGGGGGTACTACTAGCCCAGTCAGTGCAACTACTCGGGCCCAGGTTAGTCCACCTATGAATGATGAGGAGCAAAAGAGGTTAGAGTGGTTTGAGAGGCTCAGGCCTCCAAAGTTTAGTGGGGCTAAGTCAGAGGAATCTCAGGACTTCCTAGATAGGTTCCAGCGGATCCTTCGCATGACGGATATTCTGGAGACCAGTGGAGTCTCATTTACTACTTTCAGTTGTTAGGGGTAACCTTCAGATGGTGGAATGCCTTTGAGTTGTTCAAGCCGGCCAGCGTTGCACCACTTACGTGGCATGAGTTATTAGTTCTCTTCTTAGAGAAGTTTATTCCACAAACTCGCAGGGAGGAGTTATGTAGATAGTTTGATGCCAGATGTGGATGCCCTCATAAGGGATCTTGGCAAAATTCGGACATTAATGTGGCTCGTCACGCGATCTGGTTGGTTCCCATAGAGAGGAAGATGATTAGGAGGTTCATTGATAGCCTTAACTATGGACTACATTTCATCATGACTCGGGAGATAACATTAGGTGCTAGGTTCGATAAGGTGGTTAATATTGCTAGGCGGCTAGAGCAGGTCTGTACTGAGGAGCGTGAGGATAGGGAGTCCAATATGCCTCGTGGTTTTCAGTAGTGCCTCATCTGGAGGACAGTCTCGTTACAGCAAGGATCGTCCTTATAATCCCACTCAGATGGCTTCTCTGGTTCATCGTGGTATATCAGCTAGCCATGGTTCATACAGTGCTCATCTGGGTCAATCATCTTTTAGCTCCTTCCCATCTTAGAGTTTATCACATGCTCCATCAGTTCAGGGTTTATTTGTACAAGGTTCTTTTAGTGGTTATTCTAGTTCTTGGGGTCTAGTTCAATCCCCGTTGTCGTTGTCAGATCGAGGTTGCTTTTAGGATAGAGAGTTAGGGCATGTGAGGAGGTATTTTCCCAATCTTGTAAGAGGTTCATTTTAGTAGATGGGTCAGGCTATAACTTCCACACCAGCTACTTCACCACCCGCTTAGCTAGCTCAGGATAGGGCTTAGGTAGCTCAAGGTCACCCTAGATGGGGAGGCCAATTAGGTGGTGGTAAGGCTCGATGTTATGCTTTTCCCGCCAGTCCAGAGGTCGTTGCTTCAGACGCAGTGATCACAGGTATTGTTTTAGTGTGCCACAGGGATGCTTCCATATTATTTGACCTTGGTTCCACCTATTCATATGTATCATCATATTTTGGTCGTTATTTGGATATGCCCCGTGATTCCTTTATTACACTTGTTCATGTATATACGCTAATGGGTAATACTATTATTGTGAACCATGTGTATCGGTCGTGTGTGGTGACAATTGGGGGATTAGATATGAGAGTTGATCTCTTACTACTTAGTATGGTTGATCTTGATGTGATTTTAGGCATGGATTGGTTGTCCCCATGTCATGCTATTCTGGGTTGTCATGCTAAGACCGTAACGTTAACGATACTGGGATTGCTTGGGGTTGAGTGGAGAGGTTGGTTGAGAAGGGATGTTTGGCATATTTGGCCTTTGTGAGGAATGTTAGTGCTGATACTCCTACCATTTATTCTATTCCGGTAGTGTGAGACTTTCCGGATGTGTTTTGTGTAGACCTATCGGGCATGCCACCCGACATGGATATTGATTTTGGTATTGACTTGGTGTCGGGTACTCAGACCATTTCTATTCCTCCGTGTCGTATGGAACTAGCAGAGTTGAAGGAATTGAAAGAGCAACTTTAGGAGCTTCTTAATAAGGGGTTCATTAGGCCTAGTGTGACGCCTTGGGGTGCACTGGTTGAGTTTGTGAAGAAGAAGGATGGTACTATACGGATGCGCATTGATATAAGCAATTGAAAAAAGTTACAACTAAGAACAAGTACCCAATACTGTGCATTGATGACTTATTTGACCAACTACATAGTGTGAGGGTTTTATCTAAGATTGATTTGAGGTTTGGGAATCACCAGTTGAAGATTCGAGATTCTTATATCCTGAAAACGGCATTCAAGATCTAATATGGTCACTACGAGTTCCTTGTGATGTCTTTTGGGTTGACCAATGCCCCGACAACATTTATGCATCTGATGAATTGTGTATTCTAGCCATATCTTGATTTTTTTGTCATAGTATTCATTGATGATATACTGGTGTACTCACATAGCCATGAGGAGTATGCGCAGCATCTGAGGATTGTACTACAGACATTGAGGGAGAAGAAACTTTATGCTAAATTCTCCAAGTGTAAGTTCTGGCTCGATTCTATGGTGTTTTGGGGGAACATGGTGTTTAGTAAGGATATCAAGGTACATCTGAAGGAGATTGAGGCAGTTTAGAGTTGGTCAGACCGTATTCAGCTACTGAGATTTAGAGTTTTCTTGGCTTGGTCAGATATTATCATCAATTTGTGGATGGTTTCTCGTCTATTGTTTCACCTTTAACTAGATTGACCCAGAAGGTGCCCTATTCAGGGTGGTCTGATGAATGTGAGGAGAGCTTTCAGAAGCTCAAGACTGCCTTGACCACAACTCTAGTTCTAGTTTTACCTTCAACATCAGGTTCATATATTGTATTGTAATGCTTCTCGGATTGGTATTGGATGTGTCTTGATGTAGGAGGGTAGGGTGATTGTTTATGCTTCACGCCAGTTGAAGCTCCATAAGAAAAACTACCTCATTCATGATTTAGAGTTGGCAGCCATTATTCATGCATTGAAGATTTGGAGGCATTAACTCTACGATGTGTCTTGTGAGGTATTTACAGATCAATGGAGTTTAAAGTACTTGTTCAAGCAAAAGGATCTTAATTTGAGACAACAGAGATGGTTGGAGCTGTTAAAAGACTATGATATTACCATTTTGTATCATCCTAGGAAGGCCAATGTGGTGGCCGATGTCTTGAGTAGAAAGGCGGTGAGTATGGGTAGCCTTGCATATAGTCATGTTGGTTAGAGACTGCTTGCATCATATGTTCAATCCTTGTCTAATCAATTTGTGAGTTTGGATATTTCGGAGCCTAGTCGGGTTCTAGCTTACGTGGTTTCTCGGTCTTCTTTATTTAAGCACATCAGAGAGCATCTATGACGACTCCCGTTTGCTTTTCCTTAAGGACACAGTACAACACGGTGATACTAAGGAGGTTTTTCTTGGAGATGATGGGGTGTTGCGGATGCAGGATCAGATTTGTGATCCTAATGTGGATGGGTTACATGAGTTGATTCTTGAGGAGGCGCAGAGTTCGCGACATTCCATTCATCCAAGTGCCGCGAAGATGTATCAGGACTTGAGGCAGCACTATTCATGGAGAATAATGAAGAAAGATATAATGGAGTATGTGGCTCGGTGCTTGAACTGTCAGCACGTGAAGTATGAGCATCAGAGGCCGGACGGTTTGCTTCCGAGGATTGAAATTCCTGAATGGAAATGGGAGCATATCACCATGGACTTCGTTGTTGGTCTCCCACAGACTTTGAAGAAATTTGATGTTATTTGGGAGATTGTGGACCGATTGACTAAGTCAGCGCATTTCATTCAGGTTGCGACTACCTACTCTTCGGAGCGGTTGGCTAAGATCTATATTTGCGAGATTGTTCTTATTTACGGTAGGTCGGTGTCTATTATTTCTGATCGAGGCATGTAGTTCACATCATAGTTTTGGAGAGCAGTGCAACGATAGTTAGGCATATGAGTTGAGTTGAGCACAATATTCCACCCTCAGACGGATGGACAGTTCGAGTACACCAGTCGGATTTTATAGTATATGCTACGCGCTTGTGTTATGGATTTCGGGGGTTCTTGAGATCGGTTTCTACTGCTTGTAGAGTTTGCCTACAATAACAACTACCAATCAAGTATTCAGATGGCTCCTTATGAGGCCTTATATGGGAGGCAGTGTCGATTTCCATTTGGGTGGTTTGAGTTGGGGGAGGCTAGGTTGTTGGGAACGGATCTAGTTCTGGATGCCTTGGAAAAGGTCAAGTTGATTCAGGTTTGAATTCGCACGGCACAATCTAGATAGAAGAATTATATTGATCGGAAGGTTCGTGATATTGCATATATGGTAGGAGAGAAGGTATTGCCCAAATTATCGCCTATGAAGGGTGCGATGAGGTTCGAAAAGAGGGGTAAGTTGAGCCCTCGGTATATTGGTCCTTTTGAGGTGCTTAATAAGATTGGAGAGGTGGCCTACAAGCTTGCATTGCCACCTAGTCTATTGAATGTTCCTAGTGTTTCATGTTTCCATGCTCTGGTAGTATTACAGTGATCCGTCTCATGTTTTGGACTTTAGCAAAGTTTAGTTAGATGGATATTTGACTTATGATGTGGAGCCGATGGCCATTTTGTATCGGAAAATTCGAATGTTGAGATCAAACAATATAGCTTTAGTGAAAGTTCGGTGGAGATGTTAGCCAATCGAGGAGGCTACTTGGGAGACTGGCCGGGAGATGTTGAGTAGCTATCTACATCTATTTGAGAGTCTATTTATGATTCTAGACCCGTTCGAGGATGAACGTTTGCTTAAGAGTGGGAGAATGTAACAACCCAGCATGTCATTTTGAGTATTGTAGCCCCGCTCCCCCATTTATTGCTTATTTTATGTTCAATTGTTGGAAGTTTAAATTGAAAGGGTTGACCGGATGTTGAATTATGAGCAAATGACTCCAGAATGGAGTTTTAATTTCGGTTATTAATTTGGAGGTACGTAGTTCGTTTTAGCTTGAATTGGCAAAAGTTGGAAAGGTGAGATGTTTGACCAAGAGTTGACTTTTTTGATATCGGGCTCGAATTTTGGTTCCAAAAGTTGGAGGAGGTCCGTTGTATCATTTATGACTTTTGTGCAAAATTTGAGGTCAATCAGAATTGATTTGATAGGTTTCAACATTGATTATGGAAGTTGAAAATCTATTAGTTTCAATAGGCTTGAATTGGGGTGCGATTCGTGTTTTGATGTTGTTTGGTGTTATTCGATGCTTTGGATAAGTTCGTATGATGCTATAGGATGTGTTGGTATGTTTGTATGGGGTCCCATGGTCCTCGGGCGAGGTGAAGATTGATTTCAGATTGAGTTTGGCCTTATTGAATTGCTGATTTTTCTGGTATCTAGTTTCCTCTTACGCGATCGCGTGAAGAGGGCCATGATTGCGTAGGGTTAATTCTGGCAAGAGGATTTTTGTTCAATGCATTCGCGAGTTTAATGACGCGATCATAGATCTTTGGTTAGTTGTGCATCGCGAACGGGGGTGATGGGACGCGTCCGTGAAGAAGGAGAGAAGGTCTGGAAAGTTCACACATTTGTTCTTCGAGATCGTGTATCCTTGTTAGCCACCGCGTAGGTCTGGTTTGCTGAGCATCGCGCTCGTGATAGGTAGTTCGCATTCTCGTAGACCATTTCTGGAGGGCAATAAATTTTGTTCTTCGCGATCGCAAAGGGAATTTCCGCGATCGCAAAGGGGAACAATTGGGCATACTATTTAAAATCCCAAGTCGTGAGTTAGAGTATTATTTTATATTTTGACTTGTGGAGCTCGGCTAAGGGAAATTTTTGTGAGGGTTTCACTATAAATCAAGAGGTAAGCAACTTTTGATCATTGTTGTCCAATAATATTGAATATCCTTTGATTTTCCCACCTAGAATATGTGTTTTTGAGATGAAATTGGGGGATTTTGGACTGGAAATTGGAGAGTAAGATTTGGGATTTGAGGGTCGATTTGTTGTCGAAATTGAATGATTTTAGTATGGTTGGACTAGTCATTGAATGAGTATTTCGATTTTGTGAATTACAGTTATACTATGATTAGTGTTGAATCCTAGTATATTCTATTTGAGTATGTTAGATCGTATACCCAGTTTTTTTGGTATTCTACAAAGTATACCATGATTGTTGTTAAATCATGGTATATTTCTTTTTGAGTACATTAAATGATATACCATATATTCTTATTATACTATGTATTCATATACCATAATTTAAAAAGTACGCTTTATTTGAGTATATTAAATGATATACCTAATATTCTTGATATATTATACATTTATATACCATGATTAGTGTTGAAACATTGTTTACTTTGTTTGAATATATTAAATAATATAACCAATATTCTTGATATACTATATACTAGTATACCGTGATTAATTTTGAATCATATTATACTTTATTTGTGCATGTTAATTGGTATACCTAATATTCTTGCAATACTACACATTGGCATACCATGATTACTATTGACTCATCGTATTCTCTTATTCTTGATATGCCATATATTGATACACCATGATAAATATAGTATATCAAATTTTAGGATTCGCCAATACTACTATAAAGAACAAAAAAAGGTGAAGAGTTACGAAACCTTTATTATAAAAAAAACCTAAATTTTATTAGGAAATTGAAAAAAAGTCATCTACAATATAAATAAAAAATACAAAAAGAGTGATACAGTAACTCACGGCAATTATAACAATTAATAATTGTGAAGAAAGTATCCCAATACTAATTTTAGGACCCGATTATTTATCTAAAAGAACAAAATAAAAATAAAAACAAAAGAAGAAGAAAGCGATAAGAGTTTTGGCAGAGAATTTTTACAGAAAAATAACATAAAGAATGAAGATGAAAAATAAAAATAAAAAGGAAAAAAAGTGACTGGACGAAGTAATTTTACTAGGAAAAAAAACAAAAAAGAGTGAAGAATTGTTACTAGAAACAAAAAAAAGATAACTACGAAAAATAAAATATAAATAAAAAAGGAACTAAAAAGAGGGTAGAATTTTATTACATAGGAAAAAATAAAGTAAAAACAAAAATAAAATAGAAAAATAAAAAGAAGGTGAAAAAAGTGAAAATATTTTGATAGAAGAGATTTTACTAAAAAGAGAAAAATTTTAAAAAAATACAATACGAAATATAAAAAAATATTAAGTGAAAAAGAGTGAGAGATTGTTATTAGAAAGAGCAAAAAAATTAATTTTAAAAAATAAATTAAAAAAGAGAGAGATATTATATTAGAAAGAAAAAGCAAAGTGAAAAAATAACAATAAAATTGAAAAAGGAAAAAATAAGTGAAAAAAAAAGGAAAGAGTTAGGCTGAGCTTGAGCAATCCAGATAATAAAATCTTTTAAAGAAACATATATTTTTTAAAAGGAAGCATTTTGATTATCTATATTTGTAACGACCTGCCGGTCGTTTTGAGAATTAACACCCTGATCCCCTATTAACTATTTTTCCCGTATCTATTTCTGCTATTGTGACTTGCCGGGATGATTCGTTTTGAGTTTCGGATGTTTTGGGACACTTAGTCCCTAAATCAGAGCTTAAGTCTTAAAATTTGGACCGTAGTCGGAACAGTGTGAAGATGACTCTAGAATGGAATTCCGTCGATTCTGTTAGCTCCGTTGGGTGATTTTTGGCTTAGGGGCATGTCCGGATTGTGTTTTTGAGGTCCGCAGCTTATTTAGGCCTGAGATGGCTTGAATTTTTGGAGTTTCGGACCGGTAGTGAAAATTTTGATATCAGGGTCGGAATCTGATTCTGGAAGTTGGAGTAGGTCCATAGTGTTGAATATGACTTGTGTGCAAAATTTGAGGTCAATCGAACGTGATTTGGTTGGGTTCGACATCGGTTGTCAAATTAGAAGTTTCAAGTTCTTTAAGGTCGAATCGAAGGTTGATTTGTGTTCTTAGCATTGTTGGATGTGATTTGAGGGCTCGACTAAGTTCGTATGATGTTTTAGAATTGGTTGATATGTTTGGTTGAGATCCCGGGGGCCTCAGGTGAGTTTCGGGTGCTTAACGGATTGGTTTGAAACTTATGCAAATGGCTGAAGTGTGTTGCATCTGGTGTTTTCACACCGGCGCATTTTGGGCCGCAAGTGCAAGCCGCAAAATCGACTAAGGAGCCGCAGAAGCGACTAAGGAGCTGCAGAAGCGGAATTGGGCCTGCCCAGCTGGGTTCGCATATGCGGTGAGGAACCCGCAGAAGAGAATCGCAGAAGCGGTTGAGGGACCGCAGGAACGGGGCGCAGGTGCAACGCAGTGCCCGCAGATGCGATCCTAGCCCACTTAAGTGATTTTCGCATCTGCAATGGATTTTCCGCAGGTGCGAAGTAGGGACCCGCGGGTGCGGTTTGTCTCGCAGAAAAAGAGAAAAAAGAGAATTCGAGGGTTTGGTGTTCATTCCATAAAATTCGATTTTGAGCTCTAAGGAAGGCGATTTTTCAGAGAAAATTATTGGGTAACGATTCTGAATCCTATTTTGATCATATTTCATTAATCCATAGTTGTTTTCTTCATTAAATTAAGGAATTAGAGTGAGGAAGTTGGAAAATTGGGGAAAAAGTTCCCCAACCAAAAATATGAGATTTCAGTGGGATTTAGGTGTCGGTTTTGGATGATTTTTGTACGAATGAACTCGTGAGAGAATGGATGTTCATAATTTGTAACTTTTACCTAATTCCGAGTCGTGGGCCCGGGGAGGATTTTTGGGTGTTTTCCTATTTTCTTACCTTAACTTTGATTTCATTAGCTAAATTAGTTGTTTGTACCTATATTTACGTTATGTAATTGATTTGAATAGATTTGGGCCACTCGAATTTGGATACTCGTGGCAAGAGCGTGATTTCAGATTGATTTGAGCTTGGTTCAAAGTAAGTGGCTTACCTAATCTTGTGGGGGGAGGGGGGAACTCCCCTTAGGATTTGGTACTGTTTGATATATGACCGTCGTGTACTTGAGGTGACGAGTACGTACACGGGCTATTTGTTGAAACCCTCATTTTCATTAAGCAAATATTTGTCTTTCTTTAATTGAGCAATACTAGTATATGTAACTATCTTATTTAGCTTAGGAAAGCATGCCTACGTGCCTTAACTGTCTTAACTGCCTTAACTGCTTACCTGAACTCTGTGCAGCATGTTTAGTGAAAATTACTTGTTTTCTTTGATATGAACTTAATCTAAACTGTAGAATTCCTTGTTGAAACTGTTGTTTATGTTGATTGAGTTGCATATTTACTTGGGACTACGGAACAGTATTCCGGTAGATCGCCCTGCACATTTATGTTTGGGACTACGGGACGGTATCCGGTGAGATCCCCTGCACATTAACGTTTGGGACTACGGGATGATATCTCGAGAGATCCTCTGTTGCTATCTCTGTGTACTGAGTTGTTGTTTTAGTGTGATTTCATTCTCGTTAAATGTTAGTATTTATCTTTACTGCGATATTTCATACTATATTATTTTATTATTTATATATACCAGTAGGGCCCTGGCTGATCTCGTCACTACTCGACCGAGGTTAGGCTTGGCACTTACTGGGTACTGATGTGGTGTACTCATGCCCTTTCCTGCATATGTTTTCGTGTGCAGATTCAGGTACCTCTTTCCAGCCACATTATCAGTGAGGTGAGGCAACCGTAGAGACTTTGAGGTATATCTGCCGCATCCGCAGACCTAGGAGTCTCTATCTATCCTTCCTCAAGATAAAGACTTCTTATTTTTTTCTTCTTGTATTAGACTCTGGAGTATGGGAGTATTGTGTTCTTCTATAGCTTGTGACTTATGACATTCCGGGTGTTGGAAGATTTATTAATACTGTTCAGAAGTGATTATTGTATATGCTGAGCAGCATGGTATTTCCCTATTTAAAATTTACTTTTAGTGATAGTTTTCTTGTTTTGTTCCTTTATCCGCAATTGTTAGGCTTACCTAGTCGTAGAGACTAGGTGTCATCACAACAGGTTTGTCGCGCCCCTTTTTTTTCCCTTTTGCGGGAAAATCCGGGTTTCGCCATTCATGAGGGAACAACTCGTTTCCTTTTGGGAATTGAGTATTTTGAAGAGTCGCCACCTAACGGATTATGGTGTGTTAGGGCACCTAGAGCGATTAACTCGTATAACTAGTTTGCATCACCCGAGATTAGTGTAAGGGCTCAAAATAACCTCGAGGGAAAGGTGTTAGGCACCCCTCGTGGTCCACAACGGTGAGTCCCGATCGAACTCAAACTATGTGAATTAGTCATTTAACGAGTAAACAATCTCAACACATATTCGCAAATAAAGGCATGTTTTGACATTCTAAATACATGTGTGATTCAGGTAATGGAAGCAAAGGAGAGGTTTGAACAACTTGCACATGTATAAAGAAAAAGATGTTTATAAAATTTAAATACATAGGAATTGAGAAAGGGAAGTCCTAGGTTGATTAGCCTACAGGATCATACCCATGCAATGACCGGTAATCACTCCTCAAATGAGGGGCTACACGTAATATTAGCGCGCAGTCATCATATCCTTTTACAATCCATTACTCTCCCCTTAGTGATTATAAGCGAGTTTAATTAACGACTTCTAAGCGTGCTGATAGCCGTCCCTTTCTTATGGTCCTGGAGGAATTTAGGACCACTAAATCTGGACAGTTCTAGACAACCTAAGGTTTTTAAAAGGTAAAAATCTAGGTGATAGCAAATAACATGTAGGACAAGCAAATAGGGACAAACAATTAGAATGCTCACATTTACCTCCGCATGTATATAGACAATCAAACAGCACGTCTAAAGCACAGATTTTCAAAAGAAGTTCAGAAATCCTAAGAACATGATATCTAGATGAACATCACAAAAACAGAACATGCAGTGTTTGTTTTTTTAGGGAAATGGTAGGATCTTAACCAGTTTGCCGATTGGTTTTACAGCTTGTTAAACCTGGATAATTTCACATATAAATAGAACTGGTTTCACAATTATTTAACACACTAAGGCTTGCCTAAGTGCGTATACACAGTCACAATTCTGGGAAGACATTTTGAAGTCCTTTCTCCTATAGACATGCTTTATAATGATATTAATTAACACAGCGTTGAAGGCTATAAAAGAAACAAGTAGGATAATTAATAAGACTGATTCAAGGATTACAAGCGTGAGTTAAAATTAAACTGATTTTAGATCCTATAGGCATGATTTCTAATAAAACTGATTTTAGATCCTAAATGCATGATTTCTATAATTAAAGCTGATTTTGAATCATATAGGCATGATTTCTAAAGAGACAAATTTGAATATATGTCGTAATGAAAACTGAACCTTAGTTATTTTATTCCCTGTAGGCATGGTGTTTAGTCATGTAAAGTAAAGTAGGCAAAACTTATTTTAAACAAAGCAGACCCTATAGGCAGGTTGTCTAATACAGTACATGTAAACCAAAATAAACCCTATAGGCATGATATCTACCCAACTTTACCCACATTATACAACTACCCTCCCTTTTCACTAGTCACCCCAATATCTGTTTATAATTAATTATTACAGACCAATGATTGAATAAATTACATAAATATAAATTAAGCTATAGGGAGCCTGAAGTAGGACAAAAGCAAATCCTAGTGTACCAGGCCTTCAGTAGTTTCAAATGCCCAAAGTTTCATAACCAATTTCGTGTCTAGGTATGTCAGAGTTCCCTAAGGACCTCAAGGATCCCGGGCAGTGCTCACACCCAGACCTTTCTCAAATAAGGACTGATTTATGTGTTGAGTGGAAGTGCCAGTCCTGATATGCTAGAGTTCAGAGAGATCTCAGGGATCTCTAAGCAATACACATACCAGAGGGGCAGAACTTAATAACCTAAGAATAAGTGAGAGTACTTGACATGATTTGAAAGTGTTTGGTAAATAGTATAAAGAAGGGTCTTAGGAGTGAAAAGATTTTCTGAAAATCAGTACTAATTTAGTGGTAAAACAGCAGTTGAAAAAGCATGGAAAACAATTTTGCAATAAGAACACAAGTCACAGAGCAAACAACTTTAGAAAACACTTTGGCAAACAGTTTTCACACAAGGAAAGAAAGGTTGGGGACACATAGAATACACCTTGGTGGAGCACATAAACAACAGGGTGCATAGAGTTCTTAAGGGGGTTCTACAAAACTAATAGGTTAGATATAATGTAGGTCATTGAAATATGAAGCAAAGATCACAGCAAAAACATGTTGCGGGCACATAAACAACATACTAGAGTTGCACTAGAGAGACTCGATAACTTAGCAGGAGTAAGGCAGAATAGGCAAGAGCTGAAATGGACATGCTAGGCAAGTATTAACAAATGTAGACATGCTAATCACACACTTACTGTCACGACCCTAACCCCGGTCCCGGTCGTGATGGCGCCTCTCATGAAGACAAGGTCAGCCGACACTTCCCATTTTTTCCAATTATTAACAATTTAGCATTTAGAAACAGTCTAAACATGAATAGATAATCCAAAGTAGCAGATAATATCATAAATACGCGGAATAACAACCCAACACATCCCTAACCGGGGTGTCACTAGTCATGAGCATCTATAAAACCTAATACAAGTCTGAAAGGTCTACAACTAGTACAAAAGTCTGATATGAGATAGAATTGATAAAGAGGGAAAAACACGGGTCTGTGGACATCAAGCAGCTACCTCGTGAACTCCGAATGTCCTCCGGGAGCTCTCAACCCGCACTGGCAAGACCAGCAATGCCTGAATCTACACATAGGGGTGCAGGGAGTAAAGTGAGTAGTCCAACTCAGTGAGTAACAAATGTAAATAAAGACTGAAAGCAAGAAATCACGTAAAGCACAAAGCATTTTATAATGAAACAGTAAAACCATTTAAAAATCAGTGATTCAGTGAAAGATAGGCAAAATCCTTTGTATCAAATTTTTACTTCCTGAAAATCCTTTTTCAACAATTAAGTAGGTAATTGACAAGCAATTATGAAAAATAAACACATAAAGGTTCGCCCTTCGGGCAGAGTATCAACAAATCCGCCACTTGGGTAACATCTCAGAACAGTACCAGCCCCTCGGGCTCAATCTCACATCACAATGGGTACCCGCGCTCACAGGGGGTGTGCAGACTCCTAGAGGGGCCCTTTACGGCCCAAGCGTAATATCAAGCCAACTCGTGGCATTATCACTAGGCCCTCGGCCTTGTATCAATCAAGCCACCTCGTGGCGTACATATCTCAGGCCCTCGGCCTCGTAATCAAATCAGGGTATCACCGTTGCGGCATGAAACCCGACCCAAAAGTATCCTCACAATACAGGCCCTCGGCCTTACTCAGTCAAAATCACATAAGCCACTCAGGCAATAGTAAAACATGATGCTCAGCCCAAAATATGATTTAAAATATCATTTCAAGTGTTAAAGCAGTGTAAACATGGCTGTGTTTTGAAAATAGTAGAATATAGCATGACTGAGTATAGGTTTAAAGTCAAAACAGTGAGAAAATATCAATAAAAATCCCCGAAGGGTTCAAATAGTTGGCATTCAGCCCAAATAATGATGATAGCAAATAGATTTCAGTCAAATATACAGTAAAATCATCAATCGGGACGGACCAAGTCATAATCCCTAATAGTACACAACCCCACCCTCATCATCCAACGTGTGCCTCACCTCAATATAGCACTACAATGTGCAATCCGGGGTTTCAAACCCTCAGAATATCATTTACAATCATTACTCACCTCTATCCCGTCCAACCTAGAGCCCGCGATGCCTTCGCCCGCACAAATCGACCTCCGGATGCTCCAAATCTAGCCACAATCAGTACATAATCATTAAAATATGCAAAGGGAACGAAGCACACTCGAAGATATCCAATTTACATCCAAATCCCGAAATTGCTCAAACCCGGCCCCCGGGCCACGTCTCAAAACTCGATAAAATTAACATCAATGGAATCTTCATCCTCTCACGAGTTCATACATATCAAATTTACCAAAGTCCGACCTCATCTGGTCACTTAAATTCTAAAAAATCACTCTCCAATTTCAATCCCTAAATTCCCAACTCTTCCTCTAATTTTCCCCAAATTTTCATGATTAAACAATGATATCATCACCATAAACACAAGGTATAAAGCCCAAGTAGCTTACCTCTGTGGACACACTTGATCCCCTATTGAAATCATAGCTTGGAGCTCCAAAATCGCACAATAATGGTGAACAAATGACTAAAAATCGCGAAGGGGAATTTTTATACCTTCTGCCCAGCTCTTTCGCACCTGCGATCCTATAAGTGCATCTGCGCCTCCGCTTCTGCGGAAAAACATCCGTTTTTGCGGATTTTACTTATGACACCAGGACCCGCATCTGCGGTCAATCCATGCACCTTCGGTACCGTATTTGCGGTCTCTCACACGCTTCTGCGGAAATCACTAAACAACCCAAATATACATATGCGATCACACTTCTGCATCTGCGGCTCCGCAGATGCGGTCCCCATAGCCGCTTCTACGATTTCTGCTCCTCAATCCCTTTTCCGCTTCTGCGACTAAAACTCCGCTTATACGGCGCCACACCTGCGGTCCCCAATCCGCAAGTGCGAAAATACCAAAAGCAGCAAATTCAGTAGCTGCAACAAAATCCAAACTTCTCCGTCAACCATCTGAAATCATCCTGAGGCCCCCGGAACCTCGACCAAAAGCATCAACATATTCTAATACCTTATTCAAACTTGTTCCGATCATCGAAACACCTCAAACAACATCAAATCACCCAAAACACATCGGATTCAAGCCAAACTTTCTAAAATCTTCCGAATTTCACTTTTGCTCAAAAACCAAATCAAACCACGTCCGAATGACCTGAAATTTTGCACACACATCCCAAATGATACAACGGAACTACTGCAAACTTCCGGAATTCCATTATGGCCTCTATATCAAAATCTCACCTATCAACCGGAAAACGCTGAAATCTCAATTTTGTCAATTCAAGCCTAAACCTTCCACGGACTTCCAAAATGCATTCCGATCAAGCTCCTAAGTCCCAAATCGCCTAACGCATCTAACTAAATCATAAAAATTCCAATCCGAGATCATCTACAAACAAGTCAAATCTTGATCAAACTTTTCGAATTACAAGCTTCAAACTGAGAACTGTTCTTCCAAATTTCATGTTGGTTACCCTGAAAACGAGAGACTAGATAACTTAGCAGGAGTGAGGCAGAATAAGTAAGAACTAAAATGGACATGCTAGGCGCGTATTAACAAGTGTAGACATGCTAATCACACACTTACAAAACAAGGTTTAGGCATGCTAGATAAACAGTAGTCAGGCAAACAGGCTAGTCACATGTGGAATAAGACAGTGTAAGACATGTTAAACAAGATAGTAGACATGCAAATAAAGTGGAGACATGCTAGTCACATATTTGAATAAGGCAGTATTAGGCATGCTAGGTAAGTAGTAAACAAAAGGAAGAATGAACTCAGGTTTGATGAACTAAGGCAGTAAATAAACATATAGGTTTAGATTCTTAAAAATTAATAAAAAGCATACTAGTTAGAGAAAGAAAACACAAGACGTAAGACAGGTGTTGTACAATTTTCAGCAATGGCTTGCAACCGACTAGACTAACAAAGATCACAAGTAGCAGAGAGAGCAGAGAGCTTTTGTTACACCCGTAAGTTTAACAACATTGACACCGTTATATATATTGATATGGTATTTTTGGTGGAATTTTTTCTTTTAAAACAGTCATCGTCACAAAAAAGGGTTATTATGATAAAATAATTTTGTGTGTATATATATGTGTGTGTGTGTGTACATATAAAATATTCACACGCACATGTACTCTGGCTTTACTTCCATATATCCTACTCATAACTTTTCCCTTGTAAAAAAATAAATGGAAGGATTATTTTGTAGCCATTACACGAAACAATTTACATTGTTTAAACTTTAATATTAATTTATGATTGCATTTTTTCATAAAATAAAAAGATTTTCTAAAAATATTGTATAAACGATGAAAATAAAAATGAAAAGCTTGATACAATTTACATAGCGGTGTCTGAAAGAAAAGAAGACTTTAAACTTGTATTAGAGTCATAGAAGTTTATGTACTTATAAATTATTTCATTAAAAATAAAATAGAACGTTACAAGTATAATTTTGGATAGTTACCATTATTACTATTTTCGGATATGATAAATTATACACCTAATATGACAAGGTTTATGAGGTTTTCTTTATTGTAAAGATAGAAACTATTTTGTTACAAGAAAAGAATGTTATCTTTTTACCATTTTAAGAATTAAGCGAATGAAAATTTGTACTCTTTATATGTAAGAAAATTATAAGTTGAGAAAATATATGTATTTTTACATGGATGTTTTAATGATATAATAGTGTATGAATTTATTTACATGGTACCACATGATCGTAATAATACAGTGTATAAAGTGTATAAAAAAAATAAGTAAAATTTTAAATAATTTGAAGCAATTCTTAATTATGCAGGTAATTGGTTAATTACTGGGTAGCGGAATATTACCTTATTAATTAATTGACTATGGGATAAGATTAAATCCCTAAACATGTAGCAGCAACCTAAGATATCAATTAAGTGACTAACAATATATTTGCAAGGTGGTAACATAAAAGTGCCTTAAGAATCTGGTCCTCTCTCAATTGCAATTCACAGTTATTTTTATCAAGTAACATGAGAATAAGAACGCAGTGGAAAAGAGAGAAAGCAATTTCATATAACTAGAACTAGTTTCACTGAAGATAATTTAAGAAACTCTACAGATTCAGAAAGTTGTGATCTTGATGATATGGGAAGTGTGATTCTGATGTTAAAGGGAGCATAATTCTTGTGGAGTGCAGAGTGAAATCCTTTATTTGTTGAAATTGTTGATAAAGAACAATGAACTTTGGTGCATACCTAGCTCAGGTATGTTAAGGCTAATCCCTTCCTTCTTTTTGGCATGATTTCGTAATTATATATGTTTGATAATGAGGCATAAAGAGAAGTTCATACTCTCGAATTTATATACATTATCCTGGTCTCATAAGTTACAGTATTCTCCCTTATCGGGACTTCATATTTAATTGAGTATTGTCTTCTTCCAGTCAAGAGATCATAGAGTCTATATATATACAGTATTACAGTATTTTCAATACCATCGAGCTATAATCGATGGGCAGGCCCCTATTGGGCAACCTCTGATCAGGTAGTAAGTTATATACCGAGCCTACTGTGGCCGAGCGCCTATGAGCGAGCCCAGCATGGCCGAGATACAGAGCCTATATATATATATATATATATATATATATATATATATATATATATATATATATATATATATATATATATATATATATATATATATATATATATATATATATATATATATATATATATATATATATATATATATATATATATATATATATATATATATATATATATATATATATATATATATATATATATATATATATATGAGTCAATATCAGCAGGTAAGCATATCTTCAGATTATCTTTGACTCCCAGTTACCTTCAGTTATTATACTATCAGTTCAGTTTCAACTTTCAATTATTCTGTTGCCTTACATACTCAGTACATTATTCGTACTGATGTCCTTTTGTTGGGGACGATGCATTCATTCCTGGAGGTATAGACTATTAGTTTGACGAGCCCTCATAGTAGACGAGATCAACATTCAGCGAATGATCGGTAAGACTCCACCTCATTCGGAGTGTAGCCGAGCTTTATAAGTCATCATGGCAGAGTTTGCTACAAACTTATGGGTAGGCTGGTACCCTGTCCCATTTGATATCAAATAATCCCTAGAGGCTTTGTAGACAGAGGTTCAGTTTGTACAGGATGACAGAGGCCTTAACGGCCCATATGTATTCATGATTTAAGAATGATGGTTCATTAATATAACATTTTCCCAGTTACAATTGTACATTACGAGTTGTGGTCGTATTGGCCCATGATAGTTACAAAAGGAACGAATGAGTTATAAAGTGGTTCGCTCGGGCCACTACGGCATTGGGAGCCAGCCATGCCTCCCCAGGTTTGGGGCGTGACAAAGTGGTATCAGAGCAGTTTGTGTCCTAGGGAGTCTACAAAGTCATGCCAAGTAGAGTCTCACTTATGGGTGTGTTGCGCGCCATATTTATAATTGAGAGGCTATAGTGCATTTAGGAAATGTTACCCTTTTATTTTCAGATCGTGCAATAGAGCTGAGCCATAAGAAGTCATTATGAAGTTTTTGCCAGATTTTATATGCACCAGAGGTGCATGTATCATAGTAGAGCTTTAAGACGTAATGTGGAAGGGAGGTTATGAAAGAAACAGAAGATACGATGCCAGATTGAAAGGTAAGTAAGTTAAAGGTAAAGAAGATACGAGATACTCGAGTACAAAAGGTTGTGAATAATCAAAACTTCAGACCCTAGTGAAAATTTTGCAAATCTCCAAAAGTTAACATTCGAGGACGAATGTTCTAAAGGGGGGAAGAATATTACACCCCATAAGTTTAACAACATTTATTATATATATTGATATGGTATTTTGGGTGGAATTTTTTCTTTTGTGTGTGTGTGTGTGTGTGTGTGTGTATGTGTGTGTGTGTGTGTGTATGTGTGTGTGTGTACATATAATATATTCACACGCACATGTACTCTGGCTTTACTTCCATATATCCTACTCATAACTTTTCCCTTGTAAGAGAAATAAGTGGGATAATTATTTTGTAGTCATCACACGAAACAATTTACATTGTTTAAACTTAAATATTAATTTATGATTGCATTTTTTCATAAAATAAAAAATTTTTCTAAAAATATGGTATAAACGATGAAAATAAAAATGAAAAGCTTGATACAATTTACGTAGCGGTGTCTGAAAGAAAAGAAGACATTAAACGTGAATTAAAGTCATAGAAGTTTATGTACTAATAAATTATTTCATTAAAAATAAAATAGAACGTTACAAGTATAATTTTGAATAGTTACCATTATTACTATTTTCGAATATGATAAATTATACACCTAATATAAGAAGGTTTATGAGGTTTTCTTTATTGTAAAGATAGAAACTATTTTGTTGCAAGAAAAGAATGTTATCTTTTTACCATTTTAAGAATTAAGCGAACGGAAATTTGTACTCTATATATGTAAGAAAATTATAAGTTGAGAAAATATATGTATTTTTACATGGATATTTTAATAATATAATAGTGTATAAATTTATTTACATAGTACCACATGACCGTAATAATACGGTGTATAAAGTATAAAAAAAAATAAGTAGAATTTTAAATAATTTGAAGCAATTCTTAATTAGGCAAGTAATTGATTAATTACCGGATAGCAAGATATTATCTTATTACTTAATTGACTATGGGATAAGATTAATCCCCCAAAACGTGGCGGCAACCTAAGATATCAATTAAGTGACTCTAACAATATATTTGCAAGGTGGCAAAATAAAAGTGCCTTAAGAATCTGGTCCTCTCTCAATTGCAATTCACAGTTATTTTTATCAAGTAACGTGAGAATAAGAACGTAGTGGAAAAGAGAGAAAGAAATTTCATATAACTTGTTACGACCCAAAATTCACCAGGGATTAGTGATGGCGTCGGACATTATTGTCAGACAAGCCAACAACAATTTAGTAGTAATTTCTCATTTTATTTATTTTGAAATCATTTCCTTTAAACAAATAAATAATAAATAATAAACTTCACTGAATAAATGAGGATGCCTTTACAAAATTAAACTACGGAATAATCTCGTGATCATCCCAGAACCCGGAGTCACAAGTGCATGAGCATTTACTAGCGAATAAAATAAAATACAGTAACTGTCCGGAATATAAGTGGACAGAAATGAAAATACGATACAGTACTCTGAAGGAGACTCTACTAGCTGCGGTCGTCTCGATAAATGCAACTCACCTAAGTCTCCGTATCAACCATGTCGCTATGCCGCTAAGCCACTAGCCACACATAAACCTGTGCAACAAAAATGCACATCAAGTGTAGTATGAGTACGTAAACAACGTGTACCCAGTGAGTATCCCGTCTAATCTCGAAGAAGTAGAGACGAGAGGTCGACTTCGACACTTACTAGTGGTCCAATAGTAATATAATATTAATGCAAATAATCATGGATTTATTAAGAATGACATTAATTTGAAATAAGTCACGAGCAGGTAAAAGTTCCTTTTTATATTAAAAGTCTCTGGATTCATAATCTGTTAATTTTCAATTATCTCAAGTCAGGGAGAGCAAATATTGATATCAATATATCTCGAGGCAAGAAATACAAGCATGCGCAACTCATGATGAGGTCGTACGGCCCAATCCAACAAATATTTAAATTGTGCACTGCCAGAGAGTCGAATGCCGCGAACCATAGGTGCATCTATTTAATCTACCGAGGCGTTCGGCCCGTTCCGAAATTAAACACACACAGACAGTCAATCAAGAAGTCAACAGGGAACAATTATCCAAGGAAAATGTCACGACCCAAAATCCACTAAGGGTCGTGATGGCGCCGGACACCGCTGTCAGGAAAGCCAACCAAAATACTTAATTAAATTCTCGTTTAAATATTTCCGAAAACACTTCTTTTATACGTTTAAAATAATACATAGCAAATTCCTCTGAATAAATAATGAAACATTTGACAACTTTTAAAATTCCTGAATAAATCCAAAGACATCCCAGAACCGGGTGTCACAAGTGCATGAACAATTTCTAAGAAATAATGTAATATAACAACCGTCCGGAATACAATATTGGACAGAATATAAATACAGTAATCTGAAAGAGACTTGATGGCTATGGGTCGTCTCGAAAATGCAGCTCACCTAAGTCTCTGTATCAATCATGCTGCTACGCTCACTAGGCCACTAGAGATGCATGTGTCTGCGCAACAAAAATGCACAGAAGTGTAGAATGAGTACGAAAACAACGTGTATCCAATGAGTATCCCGTCTAATCTCGAAGAAGTAGAGACAAGAGGTCGACTTCGACACTTACTAGTGGTCCAATAATGATATATTATTAATGCAAATAATCATGGATTTATTAAGAATGACAGTAATTACAAATAAGTCACGAACAGGTAAAAGTTCCTTTTTATATTAAAGGTCTTCAGATTCTTAATCCATTAGTTTTCAATTATCTCAAGTCGTGGAGAGCAAATAACAATATCAATAAATCTCAAGGCAAGCAATACAAGCATGCGCAAATCATGCCGAGGTCGTACAGCCCGATCCAACAATATTTAAATTGTGCACTGCCGAGGGTCGAACGGCACGAACCATAGATACATCTATCGCGAATCATACATGCGACGCGGTCAAATATAAATAAACACAACAATCAGTCAATCAAGTAGGAACAATTATCCAAGGAAAAGCCAATTCTCTTTTAACAATTCAAGAAAATGAAGTTTAATCTTTTTAGAAATTCATTTACTAATTCGATGTGATTTAAGCAAATTAAACTGTCAATAAGATTACAGGTATTCCAAATATAGCATGCTTTTGGGTCCTAAACTACCCGGACTTAAACATAATAGTAGCTATGCACAGACTCTCGTCACCTCGTGCATACGTAGCCCCCACAAATAGGAGCACATAACCAATTAACTCACCTATGGGGACAATTCCCTCTTACAAGGTTAGAAAGGAGACTCACCTTGCTCCGAAGATCTATAACCGGCATTTCACGCCCTTCTGAGATCCAAATTGATGCACAACGCTCCAACACTAGCCAATAATTATGCAGATCCATTAATATATGCCCAATTACTCATTACACTCCAATTTATAACAATTTCTAACCGCAATCGAAAAGTTGACAAAATTATCCTCGGGCCCACGTGCCCGGTTTCCGAAATTTTTCGAAGATAAGGTTTACCCATGAGTTCACGAACTCAAATATATGATTTTCTCTTAATTCCATACCCAAAATCGTGGTCAAAATCTAAGATTATCAATTTTCTAGGTTTTCCTCAAACCTCCAAATTTTTACCCATTTACATGCCAAAATCCACACAAAATCGATATATTTTAACTCAATATAGGTGGCTTAGCTTACCTTATCGTTGATGATGAAAATCCCCTCTTGAAGCTCTCCAAAATCTCCCTACCAAATGAAAAATGGAAGAAACATGACCATCTTCCGATTTTTAAAAGAACTCACTGCCTCAGCGATTTCCGCATCTGCGGTCAGGGGACAGCATCTGCGGCCCCGCATCTGCGAGAAGATGACTGCATCTGCAAAATGGGGAGAGAAGGTTGGGACCGCTTCTGCAGTCTGGAGGCCGCATTTGCGAAGCTGCATCTGCGGCTTGGGAGCCGCTTCTGCGGTTCCTGGCCTGGCTTGCTTGAGACGCTTCTGCGATGCTAGGACCGCTTTTATGGTCTCGCACCTGCGGTCCACCAATCGCAGGTGCGGTTATGACAGAAGCAGCAACCTTCAGCTCTTCTCAAAATCCCAATTTCAATCCGTTAACCACCAAGAAGCCACCCGAGGCCCCCGGGACCCCAACCAATCATACAAACCAGTCCCAAAACACATTACGGACTTGCTCGAGGCCTCAAATCATATCAAATAACGCTAAAATCTCGAATCAACCTCCAATCCAAGCTTTATGAACTTTGGAATTTCAAACATCTACTTTCGATGTTTAAACCTATCAAATTACGTTCGATTGACCCCAAATTATGCAGACAAGTCATATTCAATATTACGGACCTACTCCAACTTTTGGAATCGGATTCCGAACCCTATATCAAAAAAGTCAACTCTCAATCAAACTTCCCAAAAACCTTCAAATTTCTATCTTTAGCCAAATGACCTCAAAATGACCTACGGACCTCCGAATTCACTTTCGATCGCGCTCCCAACTGCAGAATCACCATACGGAGCTACTCCCAGACTCGGAATTTCAAAAGGACAGCGATAACACTGAAATGCACTTCAACCCAAACTTATGAAATTCTTTCAAATTGCTAACTTCCACAATAGGCGCCAAAACGCTCCCGGGTCATCCCAAAACCCGATCCGGGCATACGCGCAAGTTTGAAATCATCATACGAACCTACTGGAACCTTCAGATCCCGATTCCGAGGTCTTTTACTCTAAAATCCCATCGTAGTCAGTTCTTTCAACTTAAAGCTTCCGAAATGAGAATTCTCTTTCCAAATCAACTCCAAACTTCCTAGAATTCAATTCCGACAATGCATACAAGTCATAGTACCTGAAGTGAAGCAGTTCATGGCCTCAAACCGCCGAAAAATGTGCTACAGCTCAAAACGACCGGTCGGGTCGTTACAGAAAAGCCAATTCTCTTTTAACAATTTTATAAAAATGAAGTTTAATTCTTTTAGAAATTCATTTACCAATTCGATAGGATTTAAGCATTTCGTCTGTCACTAAGATTACAAATATTCCAAGTGTAGCATGCTTTTGGGTCCTAGACTACCCGGACTTACACATAATAGTAGCTACGCACGGACTCTCGTCACCTCATGAGTACGTATCCCCCACAATTAGGAGCACATAACCAATTATTTCACCTATGGGGAAAATTCCCTCTTACAAGGTTAGAAAGGAGACTCACATCGCTTCGAAGATCCATAACCGGCATTCCACGCCCTTTCGAAGACTTGAATCGATGCACAATGCTTCAAAACTAGCCAATAATTATGTAAATCCATTAATATATGTTCAATTACTCATTACAATCAAATTTATAGCAATTCCTAACCCCGATCGAAAAGTTGACAAAATTTTCCTCGGGCCCACGTGCCCAGATTTCGAGATTTCTCGAAGATAAAGTTTACCCATGAACTCACGAACTCAAACATATGATTTTCTCTTAATTCCTTGCCCAAAATCGTGGTCAAAATCCAAGAATATTAATTTTTCTAGGTTTTCCCTCAACCCCAAGTTTCTACCAATTTTCATGCTCGAATCCGTAACAAAACTATGTATTTAACTCACAAGGGATGAAATTAACTTACCTCATGTTTGATGATGAAATCCCTCTCTTGACGCTCTCCAAAATCGCCCAAACAAGAGTAAGATGGAGGAAAATGGCCAATACCCCCGATTTTAAAGAACCTTACAGTGTCCAGCAATTCCGCACCTGCAGTCACATGACCGTTTCTACGGTTCCGCAGGTGCGGCCCCTCTACGGTTCCTGCTTCTGCGGTGAGATGACCGCATTTGCGGTCCTTACACTTCCAGCCCAAAATCGCATATGCGGCTCTCCTAGCCGCTGCGGCTCCGCGCCTGCGGCCAAAACCTCGCAGGTGCGGTTACACCAGATATTAGCTGCCTCAATCCATTCTCAAATTCCAAAATTGATCCGTTAACCATCCGGAATCCACCCGAGGCCCTGGGACCCCATCCAATCATACCAACCAGTCCCAAAACACATTACTGACTTGCTCGAGGCCTCAAATCATATCAAACAATGCTAAAATCATGAATCGACCTCCAATCCAAGCTTGATGAACTATAGAATTTCAATCTTCAACATTTGATGCCGAAACCCATCAAATCACGTCTGATTGACCTCAAATTTTGCATAGGAGTCACATTTGATATTACGGACCTACTCCAACTTCTGCAATCAAATTCTGACCCCGATATCAAAAAGTCCACTTCCGGTCAAACTTCTCAAAAACCTTCAAATTTCTATCTTTAGCCAAACAACTCCAAAATGACCCACGAACCTCTGCATTCACTTCCGATCGCGCTCCCAACACCAGAATCACCATATGGAGCTATTCCCAGACTCGGGATCCCAAACGGATATCGATAACACTGAAATGCACTTCAACCCAAACTTATGAAATTCCTCCAAAAATGTTAACTTCCATAATATGGGCCAAAACGCTCCCAGGTCTTCCAAAACCCAATCTGGACATATGCCCAAGTCCGAAATCATACTACGAACCTGCTGGAACATTCGAATCTCGAATCCGAGGTCGTTTACTCAAAAATTCAATCTTAGTTAATTCTTCCAATTTAAAGCTTCCGAAATGAGAATTCTCTTTCCAAATCAACTCCGAACTTCCCGAAATTCAATTCCGACCATGCGTACAAGTCATAATACCTGAAGTGAAGCTGCTTATGGCCTCAAACTGCTGAACGACGCGCTAGAGCTCAAAATGACCGGTCATATCATTACATTCTGTCCCACTTAAATATACGTTCGTCCTCGAATGTGCTAAGAACTGCGTTGGAGTTGTCCAAAATCACTGTTTAACACCTCGAGCACCTACTCGTGCTACCACAACTCAGTTGGACACCCTAGCTTGATAAATCTGAAGATGTCCTTTTTCACTTAAGGAAATAAGCCTTAGAGCCTAATTCCAACATCCGGAATTTTCTGCCAGGCCTGTTCCAACATACGCTCACTGTATCAATAACCATACGCAACACCAAAACACGACTGCATACCTTAGCTGAATTCACACCTTGCACCATTGTACTCATAGGACTACAATAACATTCTCTGATCAAATAAGTCGAAATTCCACGAATCTGATGCTCCCATTGCACCTCCCGACATACATAGGTCTTGCTCTAACTCTTACAATACCGCCACGACGGAATAGATGTGTAGAAATTCATAACCAACTGCCGAATCTACAAATCATTGGGTCTATACTCCGGACAAGAACCATTACCTCAGTTTAAACCAAAAAATGGTCTTAGCTCCTTAATGTACTTCATATAATCAGATTGCACTGATCTGAAATCCAATGATGTCGTCTCACCCAGTACAAACTGCTCAGGCAATAAGCCACCCCTGACATGATCAAAAGTCTCATATGATGCCACAATGTATCAATAGGCTACCAATTCGAACGCGATACAAAAGGAAAACGAACTCTGGAAGGGACTACTCAACTCACACAGCTAATACGAGTTTTCCTCAGAAAAATAGGAAACAAAACACATAAAAATAGATATAGGGAACTGTACTCAACATCACATTGTTACGGCGCGTAACCCGATCCAAACAACATTCCCATGGAAGCATGCCACCCAATCCACACATAAGATTCACATAAGGAGATAGACACCAAGCTAGATTACTCATTAGAACAAAATACTGAATGTCGTCACAAGCATGCTAAGTGCATAATACCATCCCTGGGGAGACATATAGCGCTATGAGCTATAAACTCAAGCACAACTAAGGTGCGATATACGATCTGAATCTCAAGAGCCATTCTGCTCACATAACCTCATCTCTATACGGAACCTCAACATATAAGAAATTCACCAAGCCGTCTCACAACTCACACGGCGCAATAGATCATTACATGAAATAGCTGACGATGAAATAACACCCCGACTACTCTTCCATAAGGAGCGCATTGCTGAAATGAACACATCTGGCCTGATATAGAGCCCATATTCACATTTAAATCCATCCACAGACCTCAAGCCGATTCCGATCGTACTAAACTAGGCTAATAACCTTTCAAAGGTCTATAATAACCCCATTTCTCTCATAACACACAGGAACAACCATCATAACCAGAGTAATCCTCCACAGTCCACAACCAAATAAACCGAGTGCCCTCTACGTATAAATTCTCAATTTAATGACATCACTACAATCTTCATACTTGGTTTAACTCTTCAATCAATCAAGTGGCTACATACGACACCTATACAACCTTCCCGTGGGGCACGCTCCAACAACCTTCTATAACAGATAACAAGTCTGTATATCCAAACCACCGGCCGCACTAATGCTGGAAAGCAATCAAAAATCCTTAACCAAGATGCAACGCCTTTTTCACAAACACTAATCTCAGGTGACGCTGAAGAAAATACCAACTTACTTTAAACATCGAAACTCCTTTCCTGCTCATCCAAGCTCGTGACATCCTTGTCAACACCGAACTGCAACCTTGATCCTCACTTCAAATTCCATACCACCCACTGCACCCAACATGCCAACATACGATAGAACACGATTTTCATCATAACTCCGGAACCACTAATAGATTAACACTTCATCATATAAAAACTTTTCACTTAACTTACTTCAGGAGGACCATAGCAACACACAGGTGAATTCTCATAATCGTAGAATATGCAAATCTCTAAGTAGTGGTCTAAGCCACTATAGACCTTCCGGGATCCGCCTACACATAACAGGCCATAATAGTAGAATACTCTGAATAACATCAATTACGACGACCGACAAGCCTCCCACGTACCGTTTACGCTGAAGGAACTGATCACTACCACCAATATACCAATTCAACTATGGCTAACAAATCTATCTTCTTCCAATTTATCCTAGATTGCCTTAGAAATAATAATCACTCCATTCAACACATAACACACTCCATCTGCACTCACCCCGAGTGACCTTGAATCACGAGACCATGCTATCTCAAATCCCACGAACCATTTCATACCTCCCAACTACTACACTGCAAGTCAAAACATCATAGAACATTCTGGGCCTCTTCTCATAAGCTGCTACAAAAGCTTGATTCTTAACCGTACCTATAGGCTCGAAATTATTAGGCACCACACTTTATCCCTTTGAATCCACTAGGACCGTTGTTGAGAGCCACCCGCTCTGACTTGGTCCCGAATATAATCAACTCCATGAATCTTCTAGCACATGAATACCCTCACGACGAAGCACCCGGCAGAATCATTTCCTTTGAAGCCCGCATCTATACAAAGCATAGATCCTGAATCCTTCCTCAAGTCTGAACATGAGCCAATAAGGCCAACTATAGCACACCTTTAACAACTCCTTTGCTCAAATTACAACTTATGTTCTTTTCCTTTAGCTGAAGTAAGCCATCAATATGCTAATAATCAGAAACCTCGCAAGTAGTTAACCATGCAACCCAATCATAGGCAGTGGGGCTCTCCCACTTAGCTTGAAGCCACTATTATGCAACTCTGGAATTCACCAAGATTCTTTATCTCTTATCGACATCACCTTGCGCAATCATCCGCCAAAATTCTTGGAATCTTTCTGTAAACCCCTTTTTTATACTCTCAATCATCAACCACATTCACACGACCGATCTCTTTGTTGTATAACCAATAGGATTCTTCGCAGAAGCTTCGCCAACCGTGCGACCACCGATCTGCTCACTGCAGATAACCCACCTGTGGAAGTCACTTTCCGACATATTCCAACATTGTTGCACGGGGTACAATCACTACGACATTAATAACCCATCCTGAGTCTGAGCTCACCCTCTAGCTGCACAAGTCCATTCACCCCTTGTGGACATCAATTAAATGTGCGGCAACATCCTTCCAATTCAAAGTTATGTTGTATCTTTCTTCATTTCAAGCAACTCATTTCCGTTATATCAAATCTTTTTCCGCATAATAGCCCATACTTCAAACTAAATCTGTAGACCCCAATCACCAATCACTAGAATTCCCAAATCATTCCAAACACTCCTTAAGGTGCGTAGTTTTCCTACCACATAACCCATATGCAACTCTGCCACTCTCCCACTTTGGCGGAACTCACCCTTTTAATCGGCTACTCGACCTTTGCTTCTTATGCCTGGTCTTCTAAAAATTTTAACCACCGCCTGACACTCCCCACATTCCCTTCCTCATCCTTTGCTGCTCAGTTGTTACCTTAAATAAAATCTATCTTCGTAGCACTTGAACCCACAAATCGCTACTAACTTTAAACCTTTCTGAAGATCATCTTCCTCGAGCCGCCAACATTAGAAACACTGATTCAATCCTGAACCACCGCACCCCGCAATATCTAATAGTCATTTCTCTAATATTATTTCACAATATCTTATCCCATAGGCGAATTGCAGAAGACCATAATACCGGTGAACTTAACACACACAATCGAGGACGACAACACTACATCACAGATGAAAATTCCACCACGCTAAAAAATACCAAGGCTCGTTACTCCATCACCCCAAATCTGGACATCATAGGCCAATTGCTTTTCCTTCGCCGAAAATGAAATATCAGATCTCTGAGTCGTACACTGAGTAGACCTCCTTTCAAATCATTCACCGCCCCAACACATAGGCAAGAATCCTACCATCAAGTCAATACTATGCGATAACCAATCGTGAGCATCATAGCAACCTGTGCATAACCTCCAAGCTCTTAGAAGCATAACTACAGAGCCAAAACGATAGAAAAATCCTCCCGCAAGGTGACGACATGGCCCAACCAATCATACTGGGAGAAACATCTCGTACCACATCTGTAGTACCATTACAATTCTTCAATTCTCGATTTATAACAAGCGGTTCACATCGCATAAGATTGAGTAGGAAAGAAACAAGGGCATACGCCTCAAGGAATCAAATCGCACGATGAAGAATCAAGAAGGAAAGTGCTCCTAACAGCACTATAGCCTCTCGAATATAAGTACAGATGTCTCCATACCGATCCGCAAGACTCTACTAGACTTGCTCATGACTCGTGAAACATAAGGGAACCTAGTGCTCTGATACCATGTTGTCACGACCCAAAATACACTAGGGGTCGTGATGGCGCTGGACACCACTATCAGGCAAGCCAGCAACAATTTACTAGCAATTATTATTTTATTTATTTTAAAATCATTTCCTTTAAACAAATAAATAATAAATAATAACTCCACTGAATAAATGAGGATGTCTTTACAAAATTTAACTACGAAAAAATCCCGTGATAATCCCAGAACCCGGTGTCATAAGTGCATGAGCATTTACATATGTTTCAAACAACATTTGAAAGATCCTATAGTAAAAAGCCTAGGCCCAAATTAATCTTCAAGATGAAAAAGTATCTTTTTTTAATAAGAAAAGATGAAAAAGTTGTTAACGTATATCCAACTGTCAAAAAATATGATCTAAATAATCTTCATCTCAGATGTGGATAGACCGGCCACATTTCTGTCTCCCTCCACATTTCTCACTAGTGAATGAAATAAAATATAGTAATTGTCCGGAATACAAGTGGACAGAAATGAAAATACGATACAGTACTCTAAAGGAGACTCTGCTAGCTGCAGTTGTCTCGATAAATGCAACTCACCTAAGTCTACGTATCAACCATGCCGCTAAGCCACTAACCACACATAAATCTGTGCAACAAAACTGCACAGCAAGTGTAGTATGAGTACGTAAACAACGTGTACCCAGTGAGTATCCCGTCTAATCTCGAAGAAGTAGAGACGAGAGGTCGACTTCGACACTTATTAGTGGTCCAATAGTAATATATTATTAATGCAAATAATTATGGATTTATTAAGAATGATAGTAATTTGAAATAAGTCACGAGCAGGTAAAAGTTCCTTTTTATATTAAAAGTCTTCGAATTCATAATCTGTTAATTTTCAATTATCTCAAGTCAAGGAAAGCAAATATCAATATCAATATATCTCGAGGCAAGCAATACAAGCATGCGCAACTCATGCCGAGGTCGTACGGCCTGATCCAACAAATATTTAAAATGTGCACTGCTAGAGGGTTTAATGGCGAGAACCATAGATACATCTATTCAACCTACCGAGGTGTTCGGCCCGTTCCGAAATTAAACACATACAGACAGTCAATCAAGAAGTCAACATGGAACAATTATTCAAGGAAAAGACAATTCTCTTTTAACAATTTTATTAAAATAAAGTTTAATCCTTTTAGAAATTCATTTACCAATTTGATTGGATTTAAGCATTTCTTATGTCACTAAGATTACAAATATTCCAAGTGTAACATGCTTTTGGGTCTTAGACTACCCGGACTTACACATAATAGTAGCTACGCATGGACTCTCATCACCTCGTGCATACATAGCTCCCACAATTAGGAGCACATAACCAATTACTTCACCTATGGGGATAATTCCCTCTTACAAGGTTAGAAAGGAGACTCACCTCGCTCCGAAGATCCATAACCGACATTCCACGCCCTTCCAAAGACTCGAATCGATGCACAATGCTACAAAACTAGCCAATAATTATGCAAATCCATTAATAAATGCTACTCATTACAATCCAATTTATAGCATTTCCTAACCCCGATCGAAAAGGTGACAAAATTGCCCTTGGGCCCACTTTCCCGGATTCCAAGATTTCTCGAAGATAAAGTTTACCCATGAACTCAGGAACTCAAACATATAATTTTCTCTTAATTCCTTGCCCAAATTCGTGGTCAAAATCCAAGAATATTAATTTTTCTAGGTTTTCCCTCAACCCCAAGTTTCTACCATTTCTCATGCTCGAATCCGTAACAAAACTATATATTTAACTCATAAGGGATGAAATTAACTTACCTCCAAAATCGCCCAAACAAGAGTAAGATGGAGGAAAATGGCCAAGACCCCCGATTTTAAAGAACCTTACTGCCTCCAGCAATTCCGCACCTGCGGTCACACGACCACTTCTACGGTTCCGCAGGTGCGGCCCCTCTACCACTCCTACGGTTTCTCTCCGGGCTCCCCTATCCACTCTTGCGCCTCAGCTCCTGCAGGTGCGGTCCTGCTTCTGCGGAGAGATGACCACATCTGCGGTCCTTACACTTCCAGCCCAAAATCACATCTGCGGCTCTCTTGGCCGCTTCTGCGGCTCCGCACCTGGGACCAAAACCTCGCAGGTGCGGTTACACCAGATACCAGCTGCCTCAATCCTTCCTCAAATTCCAAAATTGATCCATTAACCATACGGAATCCACCCGAGATCCTGGGACCCCGTCCAATCATACCAACCAGTCCCAAAACACATTACGGACTTGCTCGATGCCTCAAATCAAATCAAACAATGCTAAAATCATGAATCGACCTCCAATCCAAGCTTGATGAACTCTAGAATTTCAATCTTCAACATTCGATACCGAAACCCATCAAATCACGTCCGATTGACCTCAAATTTTGCACATGAGTCACATTTGACATTACGGACCTACTCCAACTTCCGGAATTGAATTCCGACCCTGATATCAAAAAGTCCACTTCCGATCAAACTTCTCAAAAAACCTTCAAATTTCTATCTTTAGCCAAACAACTCCAAAATGACCCACGGACCTCCGAATTCACTTCCGATCGTGCTCCCAATACCAGAATCACCATACGGAGCTATTCCCAAACTCAGAAACTCAAAACGGACATCGATAACACTGAAATGCACTTCAACCCAAAATTATGAAATTCCACCAAAAATGCTAACTTCCACAATAGGTGCCGAAACGCTCCTGGGTTTTTCAAAACCCGATCCGGACATACTCCCAAGTCCGAAATCATCATACAAATCTGTTGAAACCTTCGAATCCTGAATCCGAGGTCGTTTACTCAAAAATTCTATCTTAGTCAATTCTTTCAATTTAAAGCTTCTAAAATGAGAATTCTCTTTCCAAATCAACTCCGAACTTCCCAAAATTCAATTCCAACCATGCGTACAAGTCATAATACCTGAAGTGAAACTAATCATGGCCTCAAACTGCTGAACGGCGCACTAGATCTCAAAATGACTGGTCATGTTGTTACATAACTAGAACTAGTCTCACTGAAGATAATTTAACAAACTCTACAGATTTAGAAAGTTATGATCTTGATGATATGGGAAGTGTGATTCTGATGTTAAAGGGTGCATAATTCTTGTGGAGTGCAGAGTGAAATCCTTTATTTATTGAAATTATTGATAAAGAACAATGAACTTTGGTGCATAGCTAGCTCAGGTATTTTAAGGCTAATCCATTCCTTCATTTTGGTATGATCTCGTAATTATGTATGTTTGATAATGAGGAATAAAGAGAAGTTCATACTCTAGAATTTACATTTATTATCCTAGTCTCATAAGTTACAGTATTCTCCCTTATCGGGACTTCATATTTAATTGAGTATTGTTTTCTCTCTCTCTCTCTCTCTCTCTCTCTCTATATATATATATATATATATATATATATATATATATATATATATATATATATATATATATATATATATATATATACAGTATTACAGTATTTTCATTACCATTGAGCTATAATCGATGGGCAGGCCCCTATTGGGCAACCTCTGATCAGATGGTAAGTTATATACCGAGCCTACTGTGGCCGAGCGCCTATGAGCGAGCCCAGCATGGCCGAGATATAGAGCCTAGTATGGTCGAGCGCCTATGAGCGAGCCTACTACGAAAGAGCAGTTATATATATACCGAGCCTTATAGGGATGGACGGCTATTTTACATACTATATTGAGAGAGTTGAGTCAGTATCAGTAGGTAAGTATATCTTTAGATTATCTTTGACTCCCAATTACCTTCAGTTATCATATTATCAGTTCAGTTTCAGTTTTCAATTATTATGTTGCCTTACATACTCAGTACATTATTCACACTAACGTCCTTTTGTTGGGGACGCTTCATTCATGCCTGCAGGTATAAATTATCAGTTTGACGAGCCCTTATAGTATACAAGATTAACATTCAGCGAAGGATCGGTAAGACTCCACCTTATTCGGAGTGCATTCGAGCTTTATAAGTCATCGTGGCAGAGTTTTCTACAAACTTATGGGTAGGTCGGTACCATGTCCCATTTGATATCAAATAATCCCTAGAGGCTTTGTAGATAGAGGTTCAGTTTGTACAAGATGTCAGAGGCCTTAACGACCCATATGTATTCATGATTTAAGAATGATGGTTCATTAATATAACATTTTCCCACTTACAATTGTACATTATGAGTTGTGGCCGTATTGGTCCATGATAGTTATAAAAGGAACGAATGAGTTACAGAGTGGTTCGCTCGGGCCACTACGGCACCGGGTACCAGCTACGCCTCCCCAATTTTGGGGCGTGACAGCTTTTTAGAGTGTAAAGTAGTGGTTGATGAACTAATGTTCGTGTCCAGATGTGAGGAGTAAAGGAGAGTATATATAGCAGTTTAGGAGTGGATTAGAATAAGGTAAAGAAATCATAATTCAGCAATCAGGGAGATTACAAAATCAGACACATACGAAATTAGCATAGTCTTCCTTCAATTAAGGACAACTACCCAACGGTTAAAGGACGAGAGTCACATAAGGAAAGAAAATCAAATCAGACCTAAGTAAAGAGGTAAATAAACAGAAGTTTAATTAAGAAAATAATCGTGAAGAATCAGTAACATTACAGACAATAAGGTAATAAGAATAATTAGAGTCAAAAACAAGGGAATAAATCAATAATCATCACATAATTTCCAACCAAGCAAATCAGTAAATCGAAATTCAAAATAATACTAGTTTAAAGATAGCAAAAAATATCAGTTTTCCATAAATAGATGAGTAGGCTGAACAAAACTTCGTAAACACATATAAATTAGCCAAGAGATCGACTCAGAAACCCTTAGTAGAGATGAACTAGGGTAGAAGTCACCAGATACTGAATTGGACTAAGGAAAATCATGAGAGTCAAAACACAGACCAAACAATGTAGCCAGTAACACAGAAAGACTCAGAATTGAAGCAAAAATACAAGAAATTAGGGCTTTAGCATAAATCGACTAGGGTCCAAATAATATTAACACAAATCAGTCAGTAACACTTAAGAATCACGATTAAACACTCAAAAATCGGAAAGTCTTTAAAAGAGTGAGTTCAATAAACCCCAGTTTTCAGGAAAACAGAGAATCGATTAAAAACCATAAAACTTTCGTGAAAACATGTGAAATAGACTCGATTCATCTCAGATCTGGACAGATCTGAGAAGATCAAAGGATAAAAATATGGGTTTTTTGGAAAAGCAACAGAGACATGCACAGACTTAGGAAACCACGGATCCAAGACAAAAAATGAGAAAGATATTACTCAAGATCAAGCTAACTAGTCTGAAACCAACAAGAAAACCCAAGTTGTAAACAGACTGCCTAGGTCCCTTGAGGATCTCTTCAAGGATCCAAAAATGGACATGCCATAGCAAATAGGAGGCCATTAAAGGCTTGAGGTGGTGAAGAACCACTATAAGAGGGTAGTAGGTGAGTGATGATGTTTTGATATTAGGGTTTAGGTCGAGAGCATTTGAGAGAGGAGAGGAAAAGATGACGGCGGGGAAGGGTGGTAAAGTGATTAGGGTTTGGGGGGTATAGGTTAGTTTAATTTAGGTAAGGGGAGATCTGGACCGTTGATCAAAATGATCAACGGCCAGGATCTAACAAGATCTGGGTCGGGTAGATAAGGGGTTTGGGCTGGGTAGAATTTGGGCCTGGTTTAATATAATTGGGGTTGAAATTGGGCTAGGTAATTAGGCTAAATCCGAAAATAAGAGGGTCATTTGTTAAATACCCATTTAATTGATAAAACAATTTTTAAAAATAACTAATCGATTGTAAAAAATAATTTTCATGCCTGGAAATGTTTAAAAAAATTACTTGATATTTTTAAAAATATAAAAGGCTATTTTCCGGTAAAATAATGTAATAATGCATGCATAGGCTATAATTACAAAGTAATTGCAATTGCATCCTAAAAAATGTGGCTATTTGTGCAATAATTGAAACTCAGTACAAATGCAAATGATAAAATTAAGCCACAAAAATTATTATAAATCTATTTGTGATGCAATCAGTGATTGTTTTATAAAATAAATGTTGGGATAAATTAATTAAAATATTTTAAAATGCAGAAATTGTATGAAAAAAAATACTAATTAATGCCCAGGCATAGTTTTAAAAATATTATGGGAAAAGTGGGTATCAACAAGGTTCACGGAGGGAGAACTAGGGTCGTGACAAGTTGGTATCAGAGCTCTAGGTTCATTGGAGTCGTGAGTCACAAGCTGGTTTATTAGAGTCTCTCGGATCAGTACGGAGATGTCTGTACTTATCTTCGGGAGGCTATGGAACTATTTAAAAAAATTCACTTCATTTGATTCCTTGTCGTGCGAGATTATTGACTTCGAAATTCTAAACTTCTGTCTTCTATTCTCTTATAGATAGTGAGGACACGTGCTACCGGAGATGACCAGGCAACCGCGCCCCTACTAGAGCCGCCAGAGGTTGGGGCCGGGGTAGAGGCCGAGGACGCGCACGTGGTGCAGCCACAACACCCGGATGAGCTGCTACAGAGGAGCCACCGGTAGCTCCAGCCGGAGCACAGTCACCTGATACGCCTACTACTACTACTCCAGCTCTCCAGGAAACCCTTGCATAGTTCATGAGCATGTACAACACTCTAGCTCAGGCAGGGTTGATTCCCCTTGATGCAACCACATCTCAGGCCGGAGAGGAGCATAGACTCCCGCCGTTGGCACTCAAGAGTGTAGACATGTAATTTTTGACCCTCACATTAGAATTACCTTTAATAGTCCTAGTATTTTTAGGATATTTATTTGAGTTTATTTCTATATGATTCACTTTATTATTAATTTTAATTCTATTTTTAAAGGCACAAAAATTGAAAAATACAAAAATAGTTTCATGTTTTATCTTATTTCTATTTGGTTTAGGTGATTAATATTTTTATAGCGATACTATGTTTAATTTTACCATGATATTAACGTATTTTTCTTTTAGTATAATCTCTGAAAATACAAAAAAAATACACTTTATATTGTGGTTTACCTTAATTTAGTTTTGTATTTTTATTCCTTATTAATAATTTATAATATTCTTATTTTATTCAAAGAAAGAATGATTTTGGAGTAGTTGTTTTAATTGGATTTCAAAGTTGGCCCAATTTTGGAAATTTCAGCAGCCCAATCCCCTCAACACAATCCCATGACCCTAATACTCGCCTGACCCATGCCCAGCCACCTGACCCGCTTCATCTCTTCTTAAATCTTAGCCTTCCATTCCACTCCAATCCAACAGCCTACTACTAATTCCCCAGCCACATAAAACCTTACCATTTGCTAACCCTAACCCTAAAGACAACTCCAAACGGTGCCCACCCCTCTTTTCCTCCACTGTCGCCGCGAGCCACCTTCAATCCACCAGAAAATCCACGTTGTCATCCATCCATGTCACTAGTCCCCTCCCTTCGATGATCCCCTCCTTCCACATCACTGAAATCCCAACGAATCTCATCATTATAGACACGTTTTCTTGCTTTCTATGTTGGAATCGAATAAATGGAGGTCGTAGATTGAGTCACTGTCAATCTAGACTCTCCATTTGTTTGATTTCGAACTATAAAAGAGAGAAATCAGAGAAAAATTGGGGCTCTGGGAGGAGAAAATTTCAGAGATGGAAAGCTAGGGTTTTAGTTCCGATTTGGCAATCTTCGTCTTCAAATTTTAGTTTCATTCATATAAAGAACGTTAGAGTTTTTTTTAGTTTGTTCTTTTGATTTCCTAAATAGAAAACAAAAAAATGTATACTAGCTTCTTGACTTGGTTTTCAACTATGGAGTTTGATTGAGGTTTGCTTTGGAGTCGAAGCCGTCGTTCAACGAAAGTTCGTGGTTTCTGTCGAGTCTCGGATTTCAACAGCTGGTTTCCTTTTCAAGCTCGTTGCCAAGTTTTATACTTCTTGTATCACATTCGAACATCAAGGGATAATCGAAATATCAATTTTCAGGTTCATACCTCATCCTTTACTGCTTTCATATGGATCCAAGTATGATAAGTGCTAAGTTAATCTAATTTATGGAGTATTTGAGAATCGGTTCGAATAAGTTAACTGAAATTGATTGATGTTCTTTGCTTCCATTATATGTTGAAGTATATTTCAATTTCAGATTTGTCTAGTATAAGATGATCGAGTCGTTGGCTGCATTTTTGTAAGTTTATTTCGTTTGTTGGCTAAGTTTAACCCGAAACTGATTCAAAGCTTTCTCTAGTGGTTATTCATTTTTGTCAAACTGGTTCATTAGTTTGCGAATGGTAATTGAGCTTGAATATGTTTGGTTCGATATGTTTTGATCAAGGTCTGGATGGTTGTGTTAATGTCGAACGGATTGTGGCCCGTTAGTATGCTTTTCTTGGTTTTAGAGTATGACCATGTCCATGTTTTAGCAGTTTGAAAAGACAGTGATTGTAAATTGGGATTAATGGTTCTGTTTCCTTTATAGTCATGACTTAACGCTAGGCTAACTTGTGTACTTGGTTCATTCTTAAATGCGTGGGTCGACACTTAGCTTCACTCATAGGCAACAGAATTTAATTTTCATGTTCACAAAGGTCGTGTTTAGGAAGTACTAATGATGTAACGTGAATCCTTCATCATTATGCTTCAAGTTCGTCGTGTTTAAATGTCATCAGAAGTTACCATTGGTGTCATGGAGTTTTATGCCTTGGAATGAGAATTTGAATTGAAGTCCTTTTTCTTATTTTCCTTTAGTTTGATCAACAATCAGTCAAGAAATAGTTTGTTGAAATTCTGTGATATCATTGTGGCTATGTGAAGTTGGAGTGCACTGGATGGGCATGCTTTATTTTTGTTGTGTTATGATGCAAAAGTGTAAGTTTAGTGAGCTTATTAATATTCAGTTGTTCCTTCTAACCCTTCTATAAGTTTAACTTTGCTTAATTGTTTTAGTGTGTTGTTGAGTAGGTAAATCACTTTAGTGATCTTTCTTATTAATTTGATAAATCTTGAGGTAGAGTAAATCAGTTAATTCACACAATTAATTGATGAGTTTTCTAGGACAATTGGGTGATACCTGAATCTTTAAAGGGGCTATTCCAAGTAGCTTTAATTTCCTTTCTCTATCTTTGGTAGCATATTTGCTTGTTTCATGAGTGCTTATTTTTCTCGAATGTTTGGTTGTTTGGTCTGATGTATTCCACATTGATACGATGGTTAGACATAAAGACATATGGATGATAGTTGTTTGTTTGGCCGTAGGGGTGGGGGATCAAAGGAACAGAACTGAAATTTGAGAATCGAACGTTCATAGTTTCTATTTTTTCTTCATCACTAGGAGCATGTTTAGGCCGACCACTTGGGTAGACAAACTTTAGGATTTTGTTAATTTTGAGGTGAGAGGTCGTTCCCTTAGTTAAATTTATCCGGGGAATGCCCCGAAAGACTTGTACATATTTTATTCCGGGGAATGCCCCGTAGTACTCTATAATTAGAGGACATGACGAATATCGTAGAAGTAGTGTAGGATAAGTTAGAACTTTAATTTCCCTTGTTTTAACTTTTTTTATTGGGTAGGGATGACCCGGGCCTCGTTTGTATTAATTTTCTCATTTCTATGTTTATTACCTCAATTCGAATATTTTAAAAGCCAACTTGATCATGTACGCAACCGTGATTTTCACGGAACTTGGGGAGTGCCTAACACCTTCTCCCCGAGTCAAATGAACTCCCTTACCTAAATCTCTAGTGTAGACTTAATTTTGGAGTCTAAAGTGTTTTAAAGAAAAAATCATGTTTTAAAAAAATGGTGACTTGGCACATCGAAATCAAAGTCAGGTGGCGACTCTGAGTTATTTTCTTTTGAATAAAATTTTGTCACTTTTTTTTAGTTAAAAACCCTTTTGAGCTTTACTAATATTTTTTATTATTTTTAAGAATGTTGGTGAGTTTTTTTAAAAAAGGGGTGTGACAGCTCTGGCGACTCCGCTGGGGAGTTGCAGGTTCGAGCTGATACTTGATTTTGTTGGCTTTTTAGAATATTCGGTTGAGGTTTTTTATATTTTCTTTATTTTCTTTATTTGATTTATTTTGTTTATGTCGCTTTATTTGCTAGTTGTTTTATGTGTTTACAATTTTCCTTTATGTGTTACTGCTTTATAACTGTCATCATATGCATTACCCGGTCAATTCTTTCTGCAACAAGTCTCGGAGGACGCGTCGCGTACACGAACTCTTGTTGAGTCACCCTTATTTTAGGAGGGGGCCATCGGACGTATGGAGTGGGTGGAAAGCTTGACCACCCACCAACGACCATACGCTCCCCCGAATTGCCTTGTTAGTGAACCCCAAACTTAGGTCAGCCTTTAGGTCATTCTTATTTGCATCATGTCATTCAAACCTAGCAGGGCTTGGTCCCAAGCACCGTGTCCCGTCGTAGGAGGCCTATCTAGATTATGTCAAAAATGGGTCTGTGGCCCAAAATAACATTTAAGCATCCTATGTGCTAAATGTTGCATCCATGAGGGTAGAAAGGTTATTTGGCAGACCGATGTTTTGGAAAGAAGGGTAAAAATGAAGCAAGTAGGGCTCAATTATATTTTTATTTCACAACTTTTTCAAGAAAAACCAAAAAAATTGAAAATGAAAAATCCAAAAAGATTTTTCACTTTCCATCATTTTTCAAAAAAAAATCAAAAAAAAAAAGAAAGAAAGAAAAAGTAAATAGGAAAATACAAAAAGGTTTTACATTCCCCATCATCTTTCAAAAAGACAAAAAAATATAGTTTTTCCAAATTAGTTGCATTGTTTTAAAAGCTTTCTCCCATGTCCAATCTTTTCGAACTACACGAACATGATTCTCGTCTTCCGGGGCGGGATACGCAGGCAACCCACATAGGGTCCGATCTTCTTAGTAAGTCTTAGGTTCTTGGCTTCTGGGGTCGTAGCCAAATTTTGCATGTATAGCCATATTTGGCCACCTCGGCTGTTCTTGCAAAATAGGGTTATTTTCTCAAAGTAGCTTGTTATCTCATGTCTTAGAGCCCTGAGTCTACAACAAAGTGTCCTCTCAATTCTAAGGCCCATTCCTGTTAAATTTGCATGTCTGGCCACATCGGCCATTCTTGCAAAATGGGGCCATTTTGGCAAAAGTGGTTCAATTACCAATGTCTTAGGATGTTGAGTCCACAACTCGGTGTCATATCACTTTAAGGTCCATCTTTGTCGTGTTTGTGTCCCTAGCCACATTTGGCCATATCGGTCGTTTTGCAAAATGGGTCATTTTTGCAAAGTAATTTTTAGGCCATGATTGTTGGGAGTTTGAAGTCGTGTAAGCCTTAAATGGGTTATTTTTCATGCATTAGGGGTCAACTCTGTCAAGTTTGCACTAATAGCCACCCTCGGCCACTTAGGCCATTTTTGTAAAGAATAGCCAAATCATGTCTTGCAGCTGTCCACTAGAAAATATTGTGGTGTCACATAGTGTACCGAGTCGCTAACCATGTTCTCTTCAGGTATGGACCCACTGATTCGATCCAAAGTGCTGATGGTAGTAAAAATTCCTAGGAAGTTGGTCAAATGGTGGAAAATGTTTTTGCTGTTAGAGCAACATAAGCTAATGCAGAAATTGGGCACCCTCACTTCCCTTCTTGATATCACACCTCGCCTAGACTTAGTGGAGGTGATGCTGACTTATTGGGATCCGGAAAATTTGATTTTCATATTAGGAGAGTGTGAGATGACTCCTACCTTAGCAGAAATGTCTGGTCTCACTCGTTTAAGCTATTAGGAAAAGACACGATACTTCTCCGAGACCACTCTAGGACAAGGTTCCTCAGCGACCTGGGCCTGAAAGACAACAAGCATTTAAAATGCCTCGAGCAGTCCTGGATATCCTTGGATTATTTGTTTGCTAGGTTTGGACCACAGGATAGTTTTGACGTCTTTTGGGATAAGTTTTTCACAACCAAGGCAAAGTGGCAAAGACGTCGACTCGAAGCTTTAAGCCTTGTTGGGATTATTGATTTTTCCATTAGATAAGAGGCACATTAGCACCCGTCTACAGTCAGTGGTAATGGCACTATGTCATGAGAAGCAATGCAAAACAGTTACCGTTGTGCCGATGATCTTAGCAGAGTTGTATCAAGCCCTGAGTGAGGTTAGGGGAGGTGTCAGGTATTTTGAGGGAAGTAACCTTTTGCTACAATTGTGGATGATGGAGCATTTTCACACCGCTTCCTTACTTTGTTCCATCGACCATGCCTTGAGCTTCCTTACTTTGTTCCATCGACCATGCCTTGAGGGATCGGGTGGTATGCATCGAGCGTAGGATGAAATCTCCTAAGTTTACATACCCAGTAAGCGTCACAGCTTGGATTGAGTTCCTTTGTTTGAGGACAAATGGGAATGTTTTGTGGGCTTACCTTTGGCTACCTTTAGATGAGATCTTGGTAGGATGCCGCATGCAACCTTTCCTGATGTTAATAGGACTTAAGTGTGTCAAGCTGTACACTCCCGTTAGGGTAATGCGACAGTTGGGTAGGAGACAAGAGGAGCCTCCAACTTTGAATCTTTGAAGGCACATTATGTATTTTAGCAAAAAGGCGGCTGACGAAAACAAGTATGTGCAATACTGGAACAATGCTAATAGGATGAAGAAAAATACATTAGTAGAGGATGTTGGCAGGCTCGAGTGTACTCAGGAGTACTTGATGTGGTTACAGTCCGTCCCACGAGGGGTCAGCACCCCATTGATAGCACAACTTAGGGGTCGGGCAGTTCAGACAGATGATTTTGAGGAGGCATCGAACCAAGATCCTTGGGATAAGTTTGAGTTGATAAAGTCTCAGTTAGCGGGATTGGCAGCAAATGTGGAGCAGCATGGCCAGTATTTGTTTAGGGTCGGCCTTCAGGATGCACCGGAGCCCACCTTCAAAGTCACAGATCCTTACTCCTGCACTCCCCACCTTGAGCCTCATGTTGAAACTAACAAACCACCCAAGAACACAGAGCAAGAGTAGATGTTCAGGAAAGTAAAGAGTCTGGAGCAATCATTGAGAAATATGCAAGGGTTGGGAAACCAGGTGAGTGTGGCCTATAAGGATTTGTGTTTGTTCCCCGATGTCCAACTGCCTGTCGGGTTCAAGATGCCTAAGTTTGACTTGTATGACGGACATGGGGATCATGTAGCTCATCTGAGAGGGTATTACAGTAAAATGAGAGGTGCCAGGGGAAAAGATGAATTACTGATGGCATACTTCAGCCAGAGTCTGAGTGGAGCAGCTTTATAATGGTACACCCGCCAGGACGCCAGCAGGTGGTACACATGGGACGATATGGCTTAGGCCTTCGCCGGCACTTTCAGTACAATATAGACATTATCCCAGACCACCTATCTTTGACTAAGGTGGAAAAGAGGCCCAGTGAAAGCTTTAGAGAATATGGGTTCCGATAGAGGGAGCAAGTTGCACGAGTCAATCCTCCGTTGGAAGAAGACGAGATTGTTGAATACTTTCTTTAAGCCTGGAGTCTACTTACTATGGCCATTTGATTTCAGGCATTGGTAAGTCTTTCAATGATGTGGTAAAGATGGGAGAAATGGTGGAAGAGGGGCTCAAGTCGAGCAAGATCATGAGCTACCCCGCCATAAAAGCAACCACCCAGGCAATCCAGAGTGGTACCGAAAGTTTGCTAGGCAAGAAAAAGAAAGACGATATCGCCATGGTTGTCTCTGACCATGGCATGGACAAAGGGGTTCACCTCATCAGTACACCCATCCTTGACCCCGACCTCAAACCTATGCCCAAGCTCCATATAATCCACCCCAATATTACTTTCCCTGGCAAAACCCCCAATACTCAGCCAGGCCACCTTACTACCATGTCCACCATGCCCAGTCATACACCCAACCTCCTTCTTACCCACAATGGCGCCTAGCCCCACAGAATACCTACCCAGCTCCACAAAATTCCTACCTACCTCCACAAACATACTGAAACCCTGTCGGTCTAGGATTCTGGCCCAAGCCAGTATTCAGAAATGAAAGGCTGCAGCGAAAGAAAACTTTTACCCCGTTTGGGAAGTCTTATACCAGTCTATTCCAAAGATTGAGGCAAATGGATCTGTTGAGGCCAATCGAGTCAAAATTGCCAAACCTTCCTCCAAAGAATCTAGATTACTCCCTCAACTGTGCATATTGTTCTGGTGCTTCGGGGCACGATACAGAAAAGTGTTGGCATTTGAAAAATGCCATCTAAGAGCTCATCGACACAAAATCAGATTGTGGTCGAAACTCTGAGAGCACCCAACATCAATCAGAACCCATTGCCGGCCCATGATGAAACAAACATGATTGAGATAGTTCACAAGGATGGGGAGCCCAAGAAGTCTTCTAAGTCCGTCATGATGATTCGGGCCAGTGAAAGTAATATGGTTAAAGCTCCAGACTCTACCAAAGCAAAACCCTTGACAGTTAAAGGGGCGACAGAAAAGCTGAGCTCGCTCAATTTGAAGCCACCAATGTTGGTCATGAAAGGGACTTCAAAAGATATTGGGCCAAGTCTGGAAAGTTCAAAAGTGGTAGTGCCAGGGATTCCAAGTAAGCCAGTCATAGCTATGAAGGGGGCTCCTATTACCCCTATCATCGTTAAACCAGTGACCTAGCTGCCAGTGGTTGATGCCAAGGCTGTTCCGTGGAATTACAAATAAGTGATAGTGATATATAAAGGAAAAGAAATAGAGGAAGAAGTTAATGAAACTGGAGGATTGACTCGTTATGGGAGATGTTTCACCCTAGAAGAATTAAGAAAAGCCAAGCCATTCAAGGATAATCAAATGCCAGTAAAGAAATCGGTCACCGAAAAAGAGGCTGAGGAGTTCATGAAAAAGATGAAAGTGCAGGATTATTCCATTGTGGAGCAGTAAGGAAAACACCAGCTCAGATTTCTCTTTTGTCTTTGCTGATACATTTAGATGAACATCGCAGGGTCCTGATGAAGATTTTGAATGAGGCACATCTTCCTGACAAAATCACAGCGAACCACTTGGAAAATATAGCTAGCAAGATCTTTGAAGTAAATAGGATCACTTTCTCAGATGATGAACTTTCTATGGAGGGTACAGAACACAACCGAGCTCTTTATCTCATGGTAAAGTGTGAAGATTCTATTGTCTCAAGGGTTTTAGTTGACAATGGCTCTAGTGCGAATATTTGCCCCCTGTCTACTCTACAAAAATTGAATATCGGCACCGAAAGAATCCACATGAACCGTGTGTGTGTCGAGGCTTTGATGGGGGAGGTAAAGACTTTGTTAGAGATATAATGCTCGAATTATCGATAGGGCCAGTTGAGTTCACCATGGAATTCCAAGTGTCAGATGTGGTTGTCTCTTACAATCTGTTGTTGGGTAGGCCCTGGATACATGTTGCTAAGGTAGTCCCGTCTTCTCTGCACCAAATAGTGAAGTTCGAATGGGACAGGCAGGAAATAGTTGTGCATGGTGATGAGGACTTATCAGCTTGTAATGACACAATTGTTCCGTTTATTGAAGCTGAAGATGATAAGGGACCTTGGGTCTATCAAAGTTTTGAAACAGTGTCTGTTGAGAATATTCCTGAAGGAAAATACATTCCGGGTCCTAAGCTATCCTTCGTGTCTATCATGGTTGCGAATGAAATGTTGAAGAATGGTTTTTTGCCTGGCAAGGGTCTGGGCTCATCTCTGCACGGTATTGTGCATCTAGTGCGCCCTAGTGGGAATCCTGGTACATTTGGTTTGGGATTCACGCCCACAGAGAAGGACGTAAAAAGGGTTAAAAACCTGAAACAGAAGGCATGGTCACTCCCCAAGCCTGTCCCTCACATCTCTAAGTCTATTATCAATCTAGGGGCCGAAAAACCTCCAACCTCGTCAATCCCAAAACCTACGGTTGATGTTGATGAAGAGCTGATCAAGAGGTTCCAGAGTCTGTTTGATGAGGTCAATATTGAAGAAGTTGGTGAAGGTTCTAGTAAAGCAGACGTGCAGCTCGTGGGGCCAAACGTGAAGCTTAGCAATTGAGAAGCTACTCCTCTCCCCACCAGGAAGGAGTTTTGGTAGTCTGCTTTGTTTTCCTTTCTGCTGTCTAGGTTATTCTAGGGTTGTAATCTAGATTTTTAATTTTTGCTTGTTTTGATGTTCAAACTCTTCTATCCTTTTATTTTCAATGAAATGCAATTTCCCGTTTTCCAGTGTTTCTAATAGTGTTTCATTTTGTTTTTCTTTTGTACAGTTCTTTTTATGTTGGTTGCAATGACACGACATGCGTGAGGAATTTTCAACCAAGTCTTAAAAGCCAATCTAATTCTGAAATAATAATCCAAGAAGTAGAATATAATGATGAAATAGAATATGATGAAGAAGCAGCATTTAAGGAAATCAGTAAAGAGCTAAAACAATTTGAAGAAAAACCAAAGCCTAATCTGAGTGAAACTGAAGCAATCAATTTAGGGGACCAGGATAATGTAAGGGAAACCAAGATAAGAGTGCATCTGGAATCACAAGTTAAGGAAGAAATAATCAAAAAATTGTTTGAGTACAAAGATGCCTTTGCATGGTCGTATGACGATATGTCGGGCTTAAGCACTGATTTGGTAGTTCATAAATTGCCAACTGACCCAGCATTCCCTCCTGTCAAGCAAAAGCTAAGAAAGTTCAAGACTGACATGAGTGTGAAGATCAAAGAACAAATCACAAAGCAGCTTGGTGCAAAGGTCATTCGAGTCAGTTGATATCCCACTTGGTTAGCTAACGATGTACCAGTACCAAAGAAGGATGGTAAGACTAGGGTATGCGTTGATTACCGTGATCTTAACAAAGCGAGCCCAAAGGATGATATTCCATTGTCGAACACTCACATTCTGATCGATAATTGTGCCAAACATCAGATTGGGTCTTTTGTGGATTGTTACGCGGGATATCACCAGATCTTGATGGATGAGGAAAGTGCAGAAAAGATAGCGTTCATCATGCCATGGGGAACATATTGCTATCGGGTAATGCCATTTGGTCTAAAGAATATTGGGGAAACTTATATGAGGGTGATGACAACATATTTCATGACATGATACACAAAGAGATTGAGGTTTATGTAGATGACGTGATCATAAAGTCAAAGAAGCAGTCTGACCATATCAAGGACTTGAGGAAGTTTTTCCAAAGGCTCCGCAGGTATAACCTCAAGCTCAATCCAGCAAAATATGCATTTGGTGTCCCGTCTGGGAAACTGCTGGGATTCATGGTCAGTTGACGCGGTATTGAGTTGGATCTGTTGAAGATCAAATCCATTAAAGAGCTACCACCGCCCAAGAACAAAACAGAGGTGATGAGCCTGCTTGGAAGGTTAAATTACATCAACAGGTTTATTGCTCAGCTCACAAGAACTTGTGAGCCCATCTTTAAGCTACTGAAGAAGAATGTTGCAGTCAAGTGGACTGACGAGTGTCAAGAAGCATTTGATAAGATTAAGAGGTACTTGTCGAACCCACCTGTGTTGGCCCCACCAGAGCCTGGGAGACCTTTAATTCTTTATTTGATAGTCATAAATAATTCTTTTGGTTGTGTATTGGGTCAACATGACATCATGGGAAAGAAGGAGCAAGCAATCTATTATCTCAGTAAGAAGTTCACTCCCTATGAGGTTAAGTACACTCTGCTTGAGAGGACATGTTGCGCCCTGACTTGGGTGGCACAAAAGTTGAAGCATTATCTGTCGTCCTACACTACTTACCTTATTTCTCGCATGGATCCTCTAAAGTATATCTTTTAGAAGCCTATGCCCACGGGAAGACTTACAAAGTGGCAGATTTTACTTACAGATTTTGACATCATCTATGTGACTCGGACTGCGATGAAAGAACAAGCCTTGGCCGACCACTTGGCCGACAATCTGGTGGATGAAGAGTATGAGCCACTAAAGACTTATTTTCCTGATGAGGAAGTGATGCATGTTGATGAGGTAGACCATGATGAAAAGCCAGGTTGGAAACTCTTCTTTGATAGAGCTACTAACATGAAAGGTGTCGGAATAGGGGTTGTACTCATCTCTGAAACAGGGCAACACTACCCTGTAACAGCCCAACTTCGATTTTATTGCACCAACAACACAGTTGAGTACGAAGCATGCATTTTGGGTTTTAGGTTAGCTATAGACATGGGAGTCCAGGAAATACTGGTTCTGGGAGATTCAGATTTGTTGGTTCACCAGATTCAAGGAGAATGAGAAACTCAGGACTTGAAACTCATACCGTACCGACAGTGTCTGCATGATCTTTGTCAACAATTCAGGTCGGTAGAATTCAGACATATTCCCAGAGTTCATAATGATAATGTCGATGCCTTGGCTACTCTGGCGTCAATGTTACATCACCCGGATAAGGCTTATGTTGACCACGTGCATATCCAAGTTTGTGATCAGCATGCTTATTGTAATGTGGTTGAAGAGGAAATTGATGGCGAACCTTGGTTCCATGATATCAAGGAATACATCAAGTTGGGGGTATATCCAGTACATTCCATGGGTGATCAAAAAGAACCATTCGACATCTGGCTAGTGGATTTTTCTTAAGTGGGGAATCTTGTACAAAAGGACTCCAGATTTGGGATTGCTGAGGTGCATAGATGCTAAAAAAGCTTCAACTATCATGGCCGAAGTGCATTCTGGAGTTTTCGGGTCGCATATGAATGGGTATGTCTTGGCAAAAAAGATACTTCGAGCAGGTTATTATTGGCTCACCATGGAACGAGATTGAATCAGCTTTGTTCTCAAATGTCATCAATGCTAGGTGCACGGTGATTTGATTCATTCTCCCCCATATGAGTTACACACAATATCTACACCTTGGCCCTTTGTTGCTTGGAGCATGGATGTCATTGGACCGATTGAGCCGGCAGCATCGAACGGGCATAGGTTTATTTTGGTGGCCATTGATTACTTTACCAAGTGGGTCGAAGCTGTAACTTTCAAGTCCGTTACCAAGAAGGCAGTGGTGGATTTTTTTCATTCAAACATCATTTATTGGTTCGAAATTCTCAAGGTGATCATCACAGATAATGCTGCCAACCTCAACAGTTATTTGATGAATGAGGTATGCCAACAGTTCAAGATTATGCATCGAAACTCCACTCTGTACTGTCCCAAGGCGAATGGAGCTATTGAGGCTGCTAACAAGAACATAAAGAAGATACTTCGTAAGATGGTGCAAGGTTCTAGACAATGGCATGAAAAGTTGCCTTTTGCATTACTGGGTTATCGCACTACTGTTCGCACTTCAGTAGGTGCAACTCCTTATTTGCTAGTATATGGAACTGAGGCAGTTATACCTGCGGAAGTTGAGATTCCATCCCTTCGGATCGTTGGAGAAGCTGAAATTGATGATGATGAGTGGGTCAAAACCCGGCTAGAGCAGTTGAGTTTGATTGATGAGAAAATATTGGTTGCAGTATGTTAATGGTCAATTGTATTAGAAGAGAATGGAAAGAGCATACAACAAAAAAGTGCTTCCTCGGAAATTCAAAGTGGGCCAGATGGTATTGAAACGCATCCCTCCTCATCAGGCTAAAGCTAAAGGCAAGTTCGCCCCAAACTGGCAGGGGTCGTTCATAGTGACAAGAGTGTTACCCAATGGTGCTTTGTATTTAACAGACATAGAAGGCAAATGTGTAGATATGGCTATCAATTCTGATGCAGTCAAGAGATACTATGTATGAGTTCTTGCCTTCAATTGCATTTTGTACTTGGCATTGAAATGACGAAGGCATTTTGTTCCGCTACCCAAACACTTTCATCCTTTGCTACCCCCTTTTGGGCCTTATTTATTTTCTTTCATACCCCTCTTTTGGAATCAGGAGCCGAATTAGAGAATGAAAAAAATGAAAAAAAAAAAGAAGGAAAAAAAAAGAAAAAGAGAAAAATGAAGAAGGAAAAAAAAGAGAAGAAGAAAAAAAAAGAAAAAAAGCAACAAAAACAAACAACTTTTACTTTTGAACTACGTTCGACCAGATTCCTTTTAAGGATACGTAGGCAGCCTTACACGGTTCGGTCCTATCAAAATAAAAAAATCCAAAATTCCCCAGACCTAAAGAAATTGGGGCAGCAATTTTGGTTTTGAAAAAGATCTGATTCCAAAAGTTGTAATTTTGAACCCTTTTCATCTTAAATTATTTTGAGCCTTCATGTCACCCCATCTTTCTAACCCTATCCAAAAGCCTACATTACGGTCCAAATAAAGACCTTCCGATCAATCTTTGAAGATGCCAAGTCAAGCGATATAGAGGTATGATTTACATGATGGGTAGCACTTTATTCATGGGCACAAGAGAGAAAATTTAAAACGAGAGAGTCTTATTGGTAAAAACCTTCACGGGCACCGTAAAGCGATGGTGAGGTGAGAGAAAATTTAAAATGAGAGAGTCTTATTAGTGAAAACCCTCGCGCGCACCATAAGGCGATGGTGAGTTGAGAGATGAACAAATGAGAGAGGCTTGTTGGTGAAAACCCTTCGGGGCACTACAAGTTGAATGAGGCTCCTGACTTTACGGAGAAATTGGATCAGTGAAAGCCCGGTTTTTGAAGTATGAAGACATGAACTGAAAGTATGATTAGTTGAACGGATTAGGTTGATCAATCCGAAATGCGTGTCATGATTATTGAAGCTAGCCGCTTCACTCAGATAAGTCTTCTTTTCCCATTCTTCTTCACATAGTCATTTGTGTTCAAATTTTCCTTTGTTCCTTTTGCCAAAAATCATCTCACTTTGCTCTTTGAATCTATCTTTATGAGTCTCTTCCGAGTTAGCCTTTGTTGAACAAGCAGGAATGGATTCCAAAGCCTACTACTAGCTTCTAAATTGCCCAAAGCGGAGTTCGGCCAGGTACATCACAATTGACATGATTTAGAATAAGCAGTATGGTGATAACTGAGGTTCAGTCAATTAAGTGAATCTTGAATTTTGAGAAAATACAAGGATGCAGCAGCTTTCAGAATGAAAACACTATGCAACAAGTGAGTGTGAGAGATTTAGGTCATTCAGAGGTTTTGTGGTCCAGTTTCAATCAAAAGGTCAAACAACTTCTTGCTAGCCCGAAGTAGCTGATCAGAATGAAGCATGGCAGTGGCAAAAGCAGACACTCAGCAATGATGCCACAAATTAACCACCGTATTTTCAAACTAACAAAATTTTATTTGTCTGAAACAGGGGCAAGAAAAATTGTTAATCTACAGGGACCCTCCCATGAAGAAGGCATGGTTCAGGGACAAGAAATTTTGTTCAGAATCCTTCAAGAAGAGAGCATGGCTCAGGTAAGTTCATTCTCGGTTTTTCAGGACCCTCCTGGATAATGGGATTTAGTTTTCAAGTTTTCAAGACCCTCCTGGATAATGAGATTTAGTTTTAAGTTTTCAGGACCCTCCTGGATAATGGGATTTAGTTTTAAGTTTTCAAGACCCTCCTGGATAATGGGATTTAATTTTCAAGTTTTCAGGACCCTCTTGGATAATGGGATTTAGGTTTTTAAGCTTTCAGAACCCTCCTGGATAATGGGATTTAGTTTTAAGTTTTCAAGACCCTCCTGGATAATGGAATTTAGTTTTAAGTTTTTAGGACCCTCCTGGATAATGGGTTTAGTTTAAGTTTCCAGGGCCCTCCTGGATAATGGGATTTAGTTTTAAAAGCTTTCAGGACCCTCCTGGATAATGAGATTTAATTTAAAACTTTCAGGGCCCTCCTGGATAACGGGATTTAGTTTTAAAAGTTCTCAGGACCCTCCTAGATAATGGAACCTAGTTAAATTTCAAGGCCTCCATAGATAACAAGATTTAGCGTAAAGTTCTACCTTTAGAAAATATAATTTAGCTTTAAAGTTTTAAGGGCCCTCCTGGATAATGGGATTTAGCTTTTTAATTCTTAGAACTCTTTTAGGTAACATGATTCGATTAACACTTACAGATGTGCCCAGATACCAAACTGGGGCAGAAAAATTTCTTTTGTTTTGTCTGTTTTGTTGTAATATCAGGCATCCACCTGGAGAACAAGGGAATATAGTTCAAGTGTTTGGAAATCAGGTGCCCACCTAGAGAATAAGGGAATACAGTTCAATTTTTTGGCAATCAGATGCCCACCTGGAGAACAAGGGAATACAGTTCAAGTTTTGGCAATCAGGCGCCCACCTGGAGAACAAGGGAATACAATTCAAGTTTTTGGCAATCAGACGCCCACCTGGAGAACAAGGGAATACAGTTCATGTTTTTGGCAATCAGGTGCCCACCTGGATAACAAAGGAATACTGTTCAACTTTTGGCAATCAGGCACCCACCTAGAGAACAAGGGAATACAATTCAAGTTTTGGCAATCAGGTGCCCACCTGGAGAACAAGGAAATTCATTTCAGAGTTACTTTCAATTCGCAAATTCAAGAAGCATCAAGATCCCACCTGAAGAACATGGTTTATTTTTCAGTTTCATGTTGGAGATCAAGTAGAGATACAAGGAAGATTCAAGATAAGAAGTAGATAGGATTCTGTATTTTCTTTTACTTTTGCTGTAATTTTTCCTTTTATTTTTGATGTAATGGCAGGAACTGCGGACCGGAACCTCGATGGCACTTCACTCAACTCTCCACCTCAGTATACTCCATCGCTCTTCTCACTCCGAACTACTCGTGGCCTGATTCCTTTATAGACAAGGATATGTAGGCAGCTCAGATACCAGGGCTTGGTCACTTTCTCTTTTCTTTTAGTTTTGTCTCTAAATAAGAGTCGGGTCAAAAAAACATGTTTTGTTGTTCTTTGTCTGAAAACACTTCGTGTTTCCCATCAAAGAGAGGCAGCTGTAGACATGTAATTTTTGACCCGCACATTAGAATTACCTTTAATAGTCCTAGTATTTTTAGGATATTTATTTGAGTTTATTTCTATATGATTTTACTTTATTATTAATTTTAATTCTATTTTTAAAGGCACAAAAATTGAAAAATACAAAAATAGTTTCATGTTTTATCTTATTTCTATTTGGTTTAGGTTATTAATATTTTTATAGCGATACTATTTTTAATTTTACCATGACATTAACGTATTTTTCTTTTAGTATAATCTCTGAAAATACAAAAAACAATTAAACTTTATATTGTGGTTTATCTTAATTTAGTTTTGTATTTTTATTCCTTATTAATAATTTATAATACTCTTATTTTATTCAAAGAAAGAATGATTTGTGGTAGTTGTTTTAATTGGATTTCAAAGTTGGCCCAATTTTGGGAATTTCAGCAGCTCAATCCCCTCAACCCAATCCCATGACCCCAATACCCGCCCGACCCGTGCCCAGCCACCTGACACGCCCCATCCCTTCTTAAATCTCAATCTTCCATTCCATTCCAATCCAACAGCCCACAACTAATTCCCCAACCATATAAAATCTTACCATTTGCTAACCCTAACCCTAAAGACAACTCCAAACGGCGCCCACCCCTCTTTTCCTCCACTGTCGCCGCGAGCCACCTTCGATCCACCAGAAAATCCATGTTGTCGTCCATCCATGTCACGCGTCCCCTCCCTTCAATGGTCCCCTCCTTCCACATCACTGAAATCCCAACGAATCTCATAATTATAGACGCATTTTCTCGCTCTCTAAGTTGGAATCGAATAAATGGAGGTCGTAGATTGAATCATTGTCAATCTAGACCCTCTATTTGTTCGATTTCGAACTATAAAAGAGAGAAATCAGAGAAAAATTGGAGGTCTGGGAGGAGAAAATTTCAGAGACGGAAAGCTAGGGTTTTAGTTCCGATTTGGCAATCTTTGTCTTCTAATTTCAGTTTCATTCATATAAAGAACGTTAGAGTTTTTTTTGGTTTGTTCTTTTTATTTCCTAAACAGAAAACAAAAAAAGCATATACTAGCTTCTTGACTTGGTTTTCAACTATGGAGTTTGATTGAGGTTTGTCGTGGAGTCGAAGCCGTCGTTCTGCGACAGCTCGTGGTTTCTATCGAGTCTCGGATTTCAATAGCTGGTTTCCTTTTCAAGCTCGTTGCCAAGTTTTATACTGCTTGTATCACATTCGAACATCAAGGGATAATCAAAATCTCAATTTTAAGGTTCATACCTTATCCTTTACTGCTTTCATATGGATCCAAGTATGATAAGTGCTAAGTTAATCTAATTTATGGAGTATTTGAGAATCGGTTCGAATAAGTTAACTGAAATTGATTGACGTTCTTAACTTCCATTATATGTTGAAGTATATTTCAAGTTCAGATTTGTCTAGTATAAGATGATCGAGTCGTTGGCTGCATTTTTTTAAGTTTGTTTCATTTGTTGGCTAAGTTTAACCAGAAACTGATTCGAAGCTTTCTCTAGTGGTTACTCATCTTTGTCGAACTAGTTCATTAGTTTGTGAATGGTAATTGAGCTTGATTCTGTTTGGTTCGATATGTTTTGATCAAGGTCTAGATGGTTGTGTTACTGTCGAACAGATTGTGGCCCGTTAGTATGCTTTTCTTGGTTTTATAGTATGACCATGTCCATGTTTTGGCAGTAAGAAAAAAAAGTGATTCTAAATTGGGATTAATGGTTCTGTTTCCTCTATAGTCATGACTTAACGCTAGGCTAACTTGTGTGCTTGGTTCATTCTTAAACTCGTGAGTCGACATTTATCTCCACTCATAGGCAATAGAAGTTAATTTTCACGTTCACAAAGGTCGTGTTTAGGAAGTTCTAATGTTGTAACGTGAATCCTTCATCATTATGCTTCAAGTTCGTCGTGTTTAAATGTCATCAAAAGTTACCATTGGTGTCATGGAGTTTTATGCCTTGGAATGAGAATTTGAGTTGAAGTCCTTTTCCTATTTTCCTTTACTTTGATCAACAATCAGTCAAGAGATAGTTTGTTGAAATTCTGTGATATCATTGCGGCTATGTGAAGTTGGAGTGCACTGGATGGGCATGTTTTGTTTTTGTTGTGTTATGATGCAAAAGTGTAAGTTTTGTGAGCTTATTAGTATTTAGTTGTTCCGTCTAACCCTTCTATGTGTTTAACTTTGCTTAATTGCTTCAGTGTGTTGTTGAGTAGATAAATCACTTTATTGATCTTTTTGATTAATTTGATAAATCTTGAGGCAGAGTAAATCAGTTAATTCACACAATTAATTGATGAGTTTTCTGACAATTGGGTGATACCTGAATCTTCAAAGGGGCTATTCCTAGTAGCTTTAATTTCCTTTCTCTATCTTTGGTAGCATATTTGCTTGTTTCATTAGTGCTTATTTTTCTCAAATGTTTGGTTGTTTGGTCTGATGTATTCCTCATTGATACGAGGGTTAGACATAAAGACATATGGATGATAGTTGTTTGTTTAGCCGTAGGGGTGGGGCTTCGAAGGAACAGAACTGAAATTTGAGAATCAAACGTTCATAGTTTCCATTTTTTCTTCATCGCTAGGAGCATGTTTAGGCGGACCACTTGGGTAAACAAACTTTAGGATTTTATTAATTTTGAGGCGAGAGGTCATTCCCTTAGTTAAATTTATCTGGGGAATGCCCCAAAGGACTTGTACATATTTTATTCCAGGGAATGCCCCATAGTACTCAGTAATTTGAGGCCATGGCGAACATCGTAGAAGAAGTAGTGTAGGATAAGTTAGAACTTTAATTTTCCTTCTTTTAACTTTCTTTATTAGTTGGGGACGACCTCGAGCCTCTTGTGTGTTAATTTTCTCGTTTCTGTGTTTATTACCTCAATTCGAATATTTTAAAAGTCAACTTGATCATGTACGCAACCGTGATTTTCATGGGACTTAGGGAGTGCCTAACACCTTCTTCCCAAGTCAAATGAACCCCCTTACCCGAATCTCTGGTGTAGACTTAATTTTGGAGTCTAAAGTGTTTTAAAGGAAAAATCATGTTTTAAAAAAACGGTGACCTGGCACACCGAAATCAAAGTCAGGTGGCGACTCTGAGTTATTTCCTTTTGAACACAATTTTCACTTTTTTTTAGTTAAAACCCCTTTTGAGCTTTACTAATCCTTTTTATTATTTTTAAGAGTTGGTGAGTTTTTTTAAAAAAGGGATGTGACACAGAGCAGCGGATTCAGGTTGATCAGATCCCAGAGGTTATGTCATGACCCAAACCAATGGGCTACGATGGGCACCTGGTACCTTACTCAACCGAGTACCAATGTAACGTATCTTTCTTATTACATCATCATATACATGTGACATACGGGCCTAATAGGCCAACATAATCCTTTATAAAGTCAAAATATAGGCTGACAAGGCCGTATAATCTTTTATGTACACGACACATGTCTACAAGCCTCTAAGAATACATAAATGCCATAAAGATCGGGACAGAGTCCCGCCATACCAAACAATACACGTCTAAATCATACTAACCAAACGAGCAACTCTGAAGCAAATTGAGCGCACCAACATCTTCGGATGAGCTGATAGCCTACTTGGAGGGCTCTCGATCTGTCTATCGGGACCTGCGGGCATGAAACGCAACGTCCCCAGGCAAAGGGACGTCAGTACGAATAATGTACCGAGTATGTAAGGCACATAAATAAATACATAAGAGACATGGAAGACATACAAGTACATGACTCAACCTGTAAGTCTGAATAACTTTGTAAATAATAAATTACTTTTAACGTCATGCATATGCATATGAATGACATGTCGTGCATAGGTACATGTTTCATAACATCATCAGCCTTTGAGGGCATCCCATCATATCATATCAGCCATTGTGGGCAAAATCATCATCGTATACCGGCTGATCAGGTGGTGGTGCGTATATAATGCCATAACCTTTCCCATATATATATACACGTATATAATGTCATACGATATATATATACATACATATATACGCATATATAACGCCGTTTGAGTACATACATATATATATGTGTATATAACGCCATTTGGATCATATTTCAGCCACTGTGGACAACATCATCATCATATACTAGTTGATCGGGTGGTGGTACGTATAGAATGCCGTAACATTTTCCCATATCCCATATACATATATTTACATATATACGCGTATATAACGACATTTGGTCATGGGTCAATGCATGAAAAGTACGTCAATAAAATCATTCAGGATGTCATAAGACCATTTTGCCTCTTGAGCAATATCATAAAGTAACATCTTTTCAACTTTCGTATTTTTCTGAGACCCATGAACAGATGATAAAATATTATGACACATGAAAATTAAAGAACATAGATATTTCTATTACTTCTATGAATAGAGTCACTTATGAAATTTGTACATTTGCACGTTTCGTTCGTATCGTATGGCTCATGCCAAAAGAAAGAAGGGATAGCCTTAATATACCTGAGCCGATTCTCGAGCACTCAAAAATATCAGAAAAGGTGGCGCTAGACTTTGTATTATACGTGAATTTGTGTTGTGTACGTGTTTTGTAAATACAACCTCTGAACATCTCTAAAATGCTAGCCGTATGAACCTGAAGGTGATGAGTCAACCAATTCAGTGGTAGCTCGAAGTAAAGCTGACCAGGCAGCAGCTCATCGTCATCACCGAGCGGAGAAGCGAATCCATAAGGTATCGGGTGCTCGTCGCAGCCCATCGGTTTGGGTCGTGATAGGTTATACAAGTATCTCCTGTAGCCCCAGCTCAGCCCAAGGGTAGGGCAGCAGTTCCAGAGGAGGAGGAGCGGAGGCTTGAGAGGTAAAAAAAGTACGACCCTCCTACATTTAGTGGTCTAGCATCAGAGGATGCTCAGGGATTTCTGGGGGAGTGCCACCGTATCCTCCGCACTATGGGCATCGTATAGTTGAGTGGGGTTTTTTTCACTACTTTTCAGCTTTGAGGGGCAGCCTATCAGTGGTGGCGTACTGTTGAGTTAGATAGTCCAGCTGAGGCAGATTCCCTTACATGGACTCAGTTCTCGGATATGATTTTGAGGGAGTATGTCCGTCAGAGCCTCAAGAATGCATGGCACTCGGAGTTTGACCATTTCCGACAAGGTACTATGACTATTTCAGAGTATGTTGTCCATTATAGTGGCTTGCCTAGACATGCATCGGCCTTGGTTTCTATATTTTGAGAGAGGGTTCGCCGGTTTATTTAGGGGCTCATTCCCAGCATCAGATCTAAAATAGCCCGGGAGTTATAGGTGGATATCGCCTACCAGTAGGTGGTGAGTATTGGTAGGAGAGTAGAGGGCATGCTTGCTCAAGATAGGGAGGAGAGAGAGGCCAAGAGGTCTCGAGAGTCGGGCCATTATTCTGATGCCCATGCCATAGTTGCAGTTCATCATAGTAGGGGCTATGTGAGTTGCTCGTTCATTTAGCTCTTCCACCCGTCAGTGGTATTCTATCTCCTCCTAGACCTGAGGAGCTTTATTATGCACCTCCAGTATCTAGTGTGCCTCATGCAGGGGATGCTTTTAGTGGTCAGTCCAACAGACCTGGCTCGAGCCAGTCATAGCCACCACTTCCTCTCGGAGCTTGTTTTGAGTGTGGTGACACACGCCATATGGTGAGGTATTGTCCTATACTTATGAGGGGTGTACCTCCATATACTTCTCAGCCACAACGTGCTCTATAGGGTTCCCAGGCTATTATTACAGCACCAGCTGCCACCCCACCTGCTCAGCCAGCTACAGGTGGAGGTCGGGGAGGTAGAGGTTGCCCTAGAGAGGGAGGCCAGGCCAGATACTATGCCCTTCATGCTCGTACTGAGGTTGTTGCTTCCGATTCTGTCATTAAAAGTATTGTTCCGGTCTGTCATAGAGACAAATCGGTTTTATTCGATCCAGGCTCCACTTATTCCTATATGTCCTCTTATTTTGCCCCGCATTTGGGCGTATCTCAGGATTCTTTGAGTTCCCCAGTTTATATATCTACTCCGGTGGGAGATTATCTTATTGTGGACCGCATTTATCGGTCGTGCTTGATTGCTCTTAGTGTTTGATACCAGAACTGATTTATTATTGCTCAGCATAGTAGATTTTGATGTTATCTTGGACATGGACTGGTTGTTGCCCCATTATGCTATTCTTGATTGTCACGCCAAGTCTATGACGCTGGCTATGCCAGGTTTACCGCGATTAGAGTAGAGGGGTACTTTAGATTACACTCCCAGTAGAGTTATTTCATTTCTTAAAGCTCAGCAAATGGTTGAGAAGGGGTGTGACACATATCTAACTTATGTGAGAGATATCAGTATTGATACCTCTATAGTTGATTCAGTCCTAGTAGTGAGGGATTTTCCTGATGTGTTTCCAGCTGATCTTCCGGGCATGCCGCCCGACAGAGATATTGATTTTGGCAATGATTTATTGCTGGGCACTCAGCCCATCTCTATTCCTCCTTATTGTATGGCTCTTCCTGAGTTGAACGCGTTAAAGGAACATTTACAAGAATTGCTTGATAAAGGCTTTATTTGGCCCAGTGTGTCACCTTGGGGTGCTCCTATCTTGTTTGTGAAGAAAAGGGATGGTTCTATTCGTGCGTGCATTGATTATCGGCAGTTGAATAAAGTTACAGTGAAGAACTGGTATCCTTTGCCTCGTATTGATGATCTATTTGATCAGTTACAAGGTGCTCGAGTGTTTTCCAAGATTGATTTGCATTCGGGTTATCATCAGTTGAAGATTCAGGATCCAGATATCCCGAAGACTGTTTTTGGACTCGGTATGGTCATTACGAGTTCCTTGTTATATCATTTGAGCTGACCAACGCCCCATCAATATTTATGCATTTGATGCATGGTGTATTCCGGCCATATCTTGACTCGTTCATTATTGTCTTTATTGATGACATTCTAGTGTACTCCTGGAGTCGGGAAGATCATAAGCAGCACCTGAGGACAGTGCTTCAGACCTTGAGAGAAAAGAAATTATATGCAAAGTTCTCAAAATGCGAGTTCTGGTTGGATTCCGTGGCATTTTGGGTCACGTAGTGTCGAGTGAAGGGATCAAGGTGGATCCGAAGAAGGTGGAGGCAGTGTAGAGTTGGCCCAGACCATTCTCAGCTATAGAGATTCGGAGTTTTCTTGGTTTGGCAGGTTATTATCGTCGATTTATTAAGGGATTCTCATCTATTGCAGCACCTATAACCAGGCTGACCCAAAAGGGTGCTTCATTCGTGAGGAGAGCTTTCAGAAGCTCAAGACAGCTTTGACTATAGCCCCAGTATTAATATTGCCTATAGGTTTTGGGTCTTATATGTCCCTTGTGAGATCTATACGGATCATCGGAGTTTGCAGCATCTGTTCAAGCAGAAGGATCTTAATTTGCATCAGAGGAGGTGGTTAAAGCTGCTCAAGCATTATGATATCACTATTTGGTACCACCTAGGAAAGGCCAATGTGGTGGCCGATGCTTTGAGTTGACGGGTAGAGATTTTAGGGAGTTTGGCTTATTTACCTGCAGCAGAAAGTCCCATGGTGTTTGATGTTTAGGCCTTAGCCAACCAGTTTGTGAGATTGGATATTTCTGAGCCGAGTCGAGTGTTGGCTTGTGTGGTCTCTTGATCTTCTCTTTATGATCGTATTAGGGAGCGTTAGTATGATGACACCCATCTGCTTGTCCTGAAGGATACTGTTCAGCACAATGATGCTAAAGAGGTCACTATTGGGGATGATGGTGCATTGAGGATGCAAGGCAGGCTATGTGTGCCTAATGTTGATGGTTTGCGTATGTTGATTCTTTAGGAGGATCACAACTTGTGGTACTCTATTCATTCGAGTGTCATGAAGATGTATCAGGACTTGAGGAAGCATTATTGGTGGCGTAGAATAAAAAAGGACATAGTGGAATATGTTGTTCGAGTGCCTAAATTGCCAGCAAGTGAAGTACGAGCAACAATGACCGTGTGGGTTGCTTCAGAAGTTAGAGATTCCAGAGTGGAAATGGGAGTGGATCACTATGGATTTTGTTACTAGACTCCCATGGACTCAGCGGAAGTTTGATACAGTTTGGGTGATTGTAGATAGGCTGACCAAGTTAGCTCATTTCCTTCTTGTGATGACTACCTATTCTTTCGAGCAGCTGGCTCAAGTTTATATCTGTGAGATTGTCAGACTTTATGGCATGCTGATATCTATCATCTCATATCAGGGCATGCAATTCACATCACGGTTCTAGAGAGTCGTACAGTATGAGTTGGGTACTCGGGTGGAGTTGAGCACAACATTTCACCCCCAAATGGATGGACAGTCCGAGCGCACTATTCAGATTCTTGAGGATATGCTCCGTGCATGTGTGATGAAGTTTGGAGGCTCTTAGGATCAATTCTTGCACTTGCGGAGTTTGCCTACAACAACAGTTATCAGTCCAGCCTTCAGATGGCACCGTATGAGGCTTTGTAGGGTAGACGGTGTAGGTCCCCAGTGGGTTGGTTCGAGTCGAGCGAGGTTAGATTATTAGGCACAGACTTGGTTCAGGATGCTTTGGAGAAGGTTAAGGTGATTCAGAATAGACTTCGCATATCCCAGTCCAGACAAAAGAGTTATGCGGACCGAAAGGTTCACGATGTTTCATTTATGGTTGGAGAGCGGGTATTGCTTGGGGTTTTGCCTATGAAGGGCGTTATGAGAGTCGAAAAGAGGGGCAAGTTGAGCCCAAGGTTTATTGGTCCCTTTGAGGTGTTGTTGCATGTTGGGGAGGTTTCTTATAAGTTTTCCTTACCTCCCAGCTTGGCAGGAGTTCATCCAGTATTCATGTTTCGATGCTCCGAAGGTACCACGGTGATCCGTCTCACGTGTTGGATTTTAGCTTAGTCTAGTTGGACAAGGATCTATCTTATGTTGAGGAGCTAGTGGCTATTTTGGACAGGCAGGTTCGAAAGCTGAGGTCAAAGAGCATTGCATCAGTAAAGGTTCAGTTAAGGGGTCAACCGGTCGAGGAGGCGACTTGGGAGACCAAGCAGGACATGCACAGCCGTGATCCTCATCTTTTCACCACTTTAGGTATGTCTCTATGCTCGTTTGAGGACGAACGAATGTTTTAAGAGGGAGAGAATGTAACGACCTGGCCGGTTATTTGAGAATTAACGTCCCGATCCCCTATTTCGTCGATTATGTTAGCTCTTTTGGGTGATTTTGGGCTTAGGGGCGTGTCCAGATTGTGTTTTTGAGGTCCGTAGCTCATTTAGGCTTGAAATGGTGAAAGTTGAATTTTAGAATTTCAGACCGGTAGTGGAAATTTTGATATCGGGGTCAGAATCTGATTCCGGAAATTAGAGTAGGTCCCTAGTGTTGAATATGACTTGTGTGCAAAATTTGAGGTCAATCAGACGTGATTTAGTTGGGTTTAGCATTGGTTGTCGAATTTGGAAGTTTCAACTTTTTTAAGGTTGAATCGAAGGTTGATTTGTGTTTTTAGCGTTGTTAGATCTGATTTGAGGGCTCGACAAAGTACATATGATGTTTTAGGATTGGTTGATATGTCTGATTGATGTCCCGGGGGCCTCGAGTGAGTTTCGGGTGCTTAACGGGTTGGCTTGAGACTTATGCAAATGGCTGAAAGGTGCTGCATCCGCAGAAGTGGAATTCAGCCTGCCCAGCTGGGTTTACAGATGAGGTGAAGAGCCCGCAAAAGCAAAGCATAGAAGCGGTTGAGGGACCACAGGAGCGGGTCGCAGGTGTAGCCTAGTGCCCGCATATGCAGTCCTATCCCACTTAAGTGATTTTCGCACCTGCGATGGATTTTCCATAGGTGCGGCGTCGCAAGTGCGTAGTAGGGACCTGTAGGTGCGGTTTATCTGGCAGAAAAAGAGAGAATTCGAGGGTTTGGTGTTCATTCCATAAAATTCGATTTTGAGCTCAAGGCGATTATTCGAGAGTTTTTCATAGGAAATCATTGGGTAATGATTCATAATCCTATTTTGATCATATTTCATTAGTCCATAGTTGTTTTCTTCGTTAAATTAAGGAATTGGAGTGAGGAAGTTGGGAAATTGGAGGAAAAGTTCCCCAACCAAAAATCTGAGATTCGAGTGAAATTTAGACGTCAGTTTTGGATGATTTTTGCACGATTAAACTCGTGAGTGAATGGGTGTTCATAATTTGTGACTTTTACCTGATTCCGAGACGTGGGCCTAGGGAGGACTTTTGAACGTTTTCCTATTTGCCTTAGCTTTGATTTCATTATCTAAATTAGTTGCTTATAGCTATATTTATATTTTGTAATTTATTTGACAATATTTGGGCCACTCGGAGTTGGATACTTGTTGCAAGAGCGTGATTTCGGATTGATTTGAGCTTGGTTTGAGGTAAGTGGCTTGCCTAACCTTGTGGGGGGGAACTCCCCTTAGGATTTGGTACTGTTTGATATATGAGCGTCGTGTACTTGAGGTGACGAGTGCGTACATGGCTATTTGTTGAAAACCCCCGTTTTCATTAAGCAAATATATGTCTTCCTTTAATTGACCAACACTAGTATATGTAACTATCATGTTTAGCTCAAGAAAGCATGCTTACGTGCCTTAACTATCTTATCTGCCTTAACTGCCTACCTGAACTTTGTGCAACATATTTAGTGAAAATTACATGTCTTCTTTGATATGAACTTAATCTAAACTGTAGAATTCTTGTTGAAACTGTTGTTTATGTTGATTGAGTTGCATATTTACTTTGGGACTACGGAACGGTATTCCGGTAAATCTCCCTGCACGTTTATGTTCAAGACTACAGGACGGTATCCCGGTAGAACTCCTTATAGTGGATATTTACTTTGGGACTATGGAATGGTATTCCAGGAGATCCCCTTGCACATTTACGTTTGGGACTACAGGACGGTATCCTAGGAGATCCCCTGCACATTTACGTTTGGGACTACGGGAGATATTCCGGGAGATCCCCTGTTGCTATCTCTATGTATTGAGTTCTTAATTTTCTATGATTTCATTGTCGGTAAATGTTAGTATTTATCTTTACTGTGATATTTCATACTATATTATTTTATTATATATATATATATATATATATATATATATATATATATATATATATATATATATACCAGTAGGGCCCTGACCTGATCTCGTCACTACTCGACCGAGGTTAGGCTTTGCACTTACTAGGTACCGTTGTGGTGTACTCATGCCCTTTCCTGCATATGTTTTCGTGTGCAGATCCAGGTACCTTTTTTCAGCCATATTATCAGTGAGGCGAGGCAACTGTAGAGACTCTGAGGTATATTTGTCGCCTCTGCAGGCCTAGGAGTCACTATCTACTCTTCATCAAGATAAAGACTTCTTGTATTTTCTTCTTGTGTTAGACTATGGAGTATGGGAGTACTGTGTTCTTCTTTAGCTTATGACTTATAACAGTCGGGGTTTTGAGAGAGTTATAAATACTCTTCGAAAGTGATTATTGTATATGCCGAGCAGCATCGTATTTCCCTGTTTAAAATTTACTTTTAGTGATAATTTCTTGTTTTGTTCCTTTATCCGAAATTGTTAGGCTTACCTAGTCGTAGAGACTAGGTGTCGTCACGACAGGTTCACGGAGAGAGAACTAGAGTCGTGACAATATCTATGTCTATCTATATCTATATTATTGTAAAAGAACGAATAATTTATGCTAAATATTGAACGACTAAAATATCCCTCAAACATTAATCGACTTTTATGTCCTTAAATATTTGTATGATTTAAGGATCTAATAGTAAATTACCTAATAATGAAATTCTTTTTTAATTTAAACTACACATATTGACGACCCTACAACGTCGATCCTACTTGAATAAGAAAAGCACGTCCATATTTATCTATCAAAAAGATTTGTTGTTCCTAATTACGATTCTCTCTAACAAACGAGGCACATACTAAAAGAAAAATTTAATACTATGCTCTAAAAACATTTATAACATTTTAAACAAACTGAAAAATTCCTACTATCCTCTAAAGTTAATTTTTATTAGTTCATATAAAGCTAAAACTAAACTATATGATATATTATGTGTTCCTAAGTATGAGGAGTTATTACATAATAAATTGAGTTAATTTTTAAAATATTAAATAATAAAAATATAATTAAATTATAATCTTTTAAAATATAACATCTACTTTTAAATGATAAAAAAAATATAGGGCAAGTTTATATGAATATTTTTCTTTTACATGATAATAAGGTGGTTCTAATAATACAAATGAGATTGTTTTTTTTTTAATTTATTCATTTTTACTTTATTGTGAGTAATTGATTCCTTTACAAATTTCTGAACGGAAATCGATGGATATATGTTAGATTGTTTCCTAGAATAATTTTTCTCTAGTCGTATATATCAAAGTTTAATTTAACAAATTTTTCCTTTGATTGGTTTATTTTCATTAGATGCTCATGTGCCATAAATTGTTTCCAATTCAATGTTACATCAATTTACATTAAAATAAAAAGTAAAATATTTAGAATATTATTATTAATATTATTAGAATATAAGAGCACGAATAATTTATGCTAAATGTTGAACGACTAAATTATCCCTGAAACATTGATAGACTTTTATGTCCTTAAATATTTGTATAATTTAAGGATCTAATGGTAAATTACCTAATAATGAAATTCTTTTTTAATTTAAACTACACATATTGGCGTCCCTACAACATCGATCCTATTTGAATAATAAAAGCGCATCCATAATTTTCTATCAAAAAGAATTGTTGTTCCTAATTACGATTCTCTATAACAAACGAGGCACGTACTAAAAGAAAATTTTAGTACTATGCTCTAAAAACATTTATAACATTTTAAATAAATTAAAAACCTCTTACTATCCTTTAAAGTTAATTTTTATTAGTTCATATAAAGCTAAAACTAAATTATTTGCATTGTAATCATCTTACTGTTTTGTTTTTATTCAGCTTTTATATGTCTTTTTTGGTACTGTCTCTTCTTGTTTATATTTTTCATTAATGTGGTGCTTATGCTTTCCTGAGCCGAGGATCTATTAGAAATAGCCTCTCTATCCTCACAAGGTAGGGGTAAGGTCTGCGTACGGTGTGAGATAATACTGGGTATGTTATTATTGTTGTATAAAGCTAAAACTAAATTATATGATATATTGTGTGTTCCTAAGTATGAGGAGTTATTACATAATAAATTGAGTCAATTTTTAAAATATTAAATAATAAAAATATAATTAAATTAATACGGTATTGGTACAACGTATAGTGATCAATATGGTGTTCGTATGTTGGAAACAGGCCTGTTAGAGAATTCCGGATGTTGGAATTGGGTTCTAAAGCTTATTTGACTAAGAAAAAAGGAGAATTTTCAGACTGGCTCGAGCTAGTGTGCTTAACTGAGTTGTGGTGGCACGAGTAGGTGCACGAGGTGTTAAGTAGTGATTTCAGACAACCACAGAGCAGTTCTTAGCACGTTTGTGGACGAACGTATGCTTAAGTGGAAGAGAATGTAACGATCCGACGGTTGTTTTGAGCTCTAGCGCGTCGTTCGGTGGCTTGAGGCCATGAGCAGGTTCACTTTAGGTATCATGACTTGTATGCGCGGTTGAAATTTGGAATTTCGGAAGTTCAGAGTTGATTTGGAAAGAAAATTCTCAATTCGGAAGCTTTAAATTGGAAAAACTGACTAAGGTTGGATTTTTGAGTAAACGACCCCGGAATAGGGATTTGAAGGTTCCAACAGGTTCGTATGATGATTTCGGACTTGGGCGTATGTTCGGATCAGGTCTTGGATGACCTGGGAGCGTTTCAGCGCCTATTGTGGAAGTTAGCATTTTTGAAGAATTTCATAAATTTGGGTTGAAGTGCATTTTAATGTTATCGATGTCCGTTTGGAATTCTGAGTCTGAGAATAGCTTCGTATGGTGATTCTGGTGTTGGGAGCGCGTCCAGAAGTGGATCTGGAGGTCCGTAGGTCATTTTGGAGTTGTTTGGCGAAATTTAGAAATTTGAAGGTTTTTGAGAATTTTGACCGAAAGTGGACTTTTTAATATCAGGGTCGGATTCCGATTTCAAAAGTTGGAGTAGGTCCGTAATGTTGAATGTGATTTGTGTGCAAAATTTGAGGTCAATAGAACGTGATTTGATAGTTTTCAGCATCGAACGTAGAAGTTTGAAGTTCTAAAGTTCATTAAGCTTGAATTGGAGTGCGATTCATGATTTTAGTGTTGTTTCATGTGATTTGAGGCCTCGAGCAAGTTCGTGTTACGTTTTTAGACCTATGGGGGTGTTTGGTTTGGAGCCCCGAGGGCTCGGGTGAGTTTCGAACGTTCGGGAAAATGAGAAAAACTCCAGTTTTTCTGGTGTTTCTTGGCAGCAGGTGCAGGTCTCGCAAATGTGAGAATTTATTCGCATTTGCGAGAAAGGCTTCGCAATTACGATGGAGCCTGGCAGAATTCGCATTTGCGATATTTTGGTCGCATTTGCGACTTCAGCAGAGTCCGCATTTGTGACTCATTGGTCGCATTTAAGACCTTGGCAGTGGAGGCCCATGTTCGCATTTGCGATGGCTTTGTCGCATTTGTGAATTTCGCATTTACGAACCAGGTGTCGCAAATGCGACATCTGAGGGCTATGCACTGCTTATTAATTGCAAGACTTAGACCATTTAGCTCATTTCCTTTCATCTCTTGGCTGATTTTTGGAGCTTTTGGAATAGGGTTTTCACCTAGCACTTCGAGCTAAATAATTTTTACACAACAGGAGTTAAATATATAGATTATGGGCAGATTAACATGTAAAATTGGTGAAATCAAGGGTTTTGATGAAAACCTAAGTTTTGGATAAAAATGAGATTTGACCACGAAAATGGTTATGGAATTTGGTAAAAATTATATATTTGACTTCATAAGGTTATGGGTAACAACTTTCTTCGAAAATTTCCGGAATCCGGGCACGTGGGCCGGAGGGTGAATTTTAGGAATCTTATATTTAGGGTTGGGTAATCACCTTAATAGTTGGAATATGAATTTTTGAACATGTATTGATTAGTTTTTACACTATTTGATTAGTTTTGGATTTGTTCGGCACCGAATTGAGGATTTGAGCATAATGTTGGACTGGAAAGTGGGCTTCGGAGCGAGGTAAATCTCCTTTCTAACCTTGTAAAAGAAAATTAACCGTATAGGTGAACTAAATTAATATGTGCTTCTAATTATGGGGGACTACGTACGCACGAGGTGACGAGAGTCCATATGTATCTACTAGCTATGCCTATGTTCAGGTAGTTTTTAGGTTTGCATCATGCCTTGTTGATATTGCTATTTGATTTACGGTTAGTGTTTGCCTTGAAAAGAAGCAAGTTTGAGGTTGTGTATTATTTGTCTTGAAAGGAATTGAAATTGAGGAATTTAAGATTTTAAAAGTTTTCATTTAAACTTCGTATTTTTGAAAAGAATTGAGGAATTTTATAATAACATAAGAAATCTATGTGTACCGCATCGTAATTATATTCCACGAGCGGGGTAAATTTCCACTACTCTTATGGGATCGGGTTATTCGCCTCGGCAAGATTTATATATCACACTCTCATGGGAGCTGCCTTGGCCTCGTGGGCGCAACAGTTTGGTTGATGCGGGGGCTTAGGCGAGCTGCCTTTTATGTTACGATCTACAACTAGTATAGTCTCCTTCAGAGTATTTGTATTTTTCTTTCCTACCCAAATTTGTATTTTCGGACAAATATTGTATTTATTTTATTTTCCTAGTTGATTCTCGTGCACTTGTGACATCGGGTTCTGTATGATTATGGATTATTCAGTATTGAGATTATGAAAATATTATTATTTACTCTGAACTTTTCACTTTTCTGCTATTTAATTGAAAAAAAACTATGATTTCAAAAATATTAAAAAGAGAACCAAATTAATTGATTATTGTTGGCTTGCCTGACAGCAGTGTCCGGCACCATCACGACCTTTAATGGATTTTAGGTCGTGACAAACAAATTTTTCCTTTGATTAATTTATTTTCATTAGATGCTCATATGCCATAAACTGTTTCCAATTCAATGTTACATCAATTTATATTAAAATAAAAGTAAAATATTTAGAATATTATTATTAATGTATTATGCGCAATGATTGGTTACAAATAATTTAAAGTAAGTGAAACACAGTGATTGGATCGGCTCTGTTACAAAAGCAAAAATATATTACGATGTTCATATAAAATGTGAAAATTAACTAGAACTTTTCGAACAAATAGGAAGTTTGTATAATATAATCTCTTTAACTTCATATTATTAGAGTCTTATAATATTACATATTTTTCATTAGACTCCTTTTAAAAGTATGACATTGAACATGAAAGTTTTTTCATAATCTATCTATATCTATCTATACTATATTAAAAATATGAAAATCCTTAACGAAAAGTTGTTCACATTTTTTATCCTTTAAAAATAGACTTCATGTTAGACAAAATAGTAATTTAATTATTTTTTAATATTTAGTAATAGTCATTTAATTATTTTTGTACTATTTAGAAATAATCAATTAATTACTTTCCTAATGCTTAGGGCTAAATCACCTAAAATTTTGGCTACTAAATTTTTCCTTCTTTGAATTATGTAGGAAGCCCTAATAATATTTAAAACTTCATAATTGGTAAAGATTTTTATCTCATAAAATTTTCTTAATTGAATTAAGTAACCATCACTAACTTTGAAGTATAAATTAACTAAGTTTCTAATATTAAAATTAAGCAATAAAATATGATAACTTGGAATCCGGTTGTAACATAAGTCTATGAAACCGTTTATGACTTTAGAACTTCAAGATCATGCAGGACATTGTATTTTCGTTTAACACCATAATGAATTGGAATTGAATTAAACTATACACAAATTTAATAACTCAAACTTTAGTTAATAGAAAAACATAATTAAGTGTTCTAAGAATTAAATTAAATAATATATTTTCTAAGAATTATATTTTTTGATAATTTAAATTCATAATATTAGGTACTCCAAAATATAAATAATTTAATGTAGTTATAGTTTTAACCAATAAGAAATTATTTTCCAAGGTAAAAAAATTGGTTTCACATTAGACCTAATTTTTATTTTAATTATTTCCCAAGTGTTTAAAATTTTAAAATTAACTAATGTTTGGGTGTGATGACCCAAAAGGTCATCACTTGATTTACAAGTCAATTCTATGTTTTGAGTTCTTAAAAATCTCCTTTTATCTTACCTCGATTTACATGCACGGTCCGGGCGTATATCCGGAACGTTTCTATGTGAAAATTTGATAAAAATGCTGATTTTGCCTTTAAAATCAAATTTAAGTTGACTTCGGTCAATATTTTGGGTAAACGGACCCGGACCTGAGATTTGACGGTCCCAGAGGGTTCGTAGGAAAATATGAGACTTGGGCGTATGCCCGGAATTGAATTCTGAGGTCCCAAGCCCAAGAAATGAATTTTTGAAGAAAATTGTTTAATTGAAATTTTAAGAGTTTTTGGAAATTTAAATGTGTTTGAATTTTATGGTATCAGGCCCGTATTTTGGTTGCGGAGCCCGGTACAGGTCTTATATGGTATTTAAGTTGTGCCTGTAAAATTTGGTAAGAAACGGATTTCATATGACATGAATCGGACCGTCGGTTGTGAAATTTGAAACTTAAGAGTTCTTGAGATTTTTCTTTAATTTTGATGCTAAACTCGTAGTTCGAGGCGTTATTTTGGCAATTTGATCGCGCAAACAAGTCTGTATGATGTTTTTAGGTTAGTGTGCATGTTTGGCTTGGAGCCCCGAGGGCTCGGGTGAATTTTGGATAGGCCACGAGATGTTTTTACACTTAGAAAATTGCAAGTTTTGCTGCTTCTGGTGCACAAACCTTTTGTGCTTCACGGTCGCGGAGCTATTCTCGCGATCGCGAAAGGGAACTGGGCTGGGGGTAGAAATAGTTCTATGCGAATGCGAGACCGAGGTTGCGAATGCGAAGCGTTGGGGGATTTGCCCCACGCGAACGCGACCGGTCAATCGCGAACGCTTAGCATTAGGATGGGCTGGTCAGGGAATCTAGGGAGAACTACGCGAGCGCGACCCCTCTATCGCGAACGCAAAGGCAAGGCTGGGCTAAGCCTTCGCGAATGCGAAGATTTTCCCGCGATCGCGTAAGTCCACTACTGGCAGCTCTTCGCGAAGGCGACAGTGCTCTCACGAACGCGATGAACACTGTCGCCCAGCACTTAAAACAGTAGCAAAGTCGGGATTTAGCCCACATTTTCATATTTTCAAAACTAGAGAGAATTGAGGCGATTTTCAAGGAGCAAGTTCTTCCCCAAAGTATTGGTATATGATTCTAAGCCCTTTTCTTTGGATTTCCCATTGCATTTCATCAATCTTCGTCGAAAAATCTAGGGTTTTAATGGTAGAAATTGGGAATTTGGGTAGAGTTAGGGCTTTTTAAATAATTAAAATTTAGACCTCATTTTGGGGTCGGATTTCGAAACTAATTGCATATTCGGGCTCGTGGGTGAATAGGTGATCGGATTTTGGTCCGAACCTCGAGTTTTGACCAAGTGGGCCGAGGTCGATTTTTGACTTTTTGGGGAAAATGATAGAAAACCTATAATTAAGCATTGGATATGAATTCTTTAGCATTTATTGATGTAGTTAAACTAATTTGGGCTTGATACAAGTAAAATTAGAGGCGAATTCTAAAGGAAAAGTGGTTTTTGAGGCTTGAGTTGGACGTGGAAGTTCGAGGTAAGTGTTTGGTATAACCTTAGCTTGAGGGAATAGGCATTGTGCTTTATTTACTATGTTCTAGTGTAGTGTACGACGTGTAGGTGTGGTGACGAGTATCTATACGTTGTTGTCAAGCATGCACGTGAGTCTTAGATTGTAATCGTTGTGTTTCTTAATAAGTACTACAAATGCCTAAATTGTTGATTCTCCATGTTGGGCAAGAATTATGATTATCTTCGTGCTATTTGTTTATTATTAAGCATTGGCTCCAATTGAGGTTTCATTTGTGAAGTTAATTATTGGTACAAGTTTGGTTATAGATGATTCCCTTGTCGGGATGTATGTAATTCTTACTGTTGGTTTCCTTGCTGGGATGTGTTTATTCTTGTTGTTGATTCCCTTGTCGGGGTATTGTTGTTTCCTTATTGTTCCCTTGGCGGAATACTTTTGTGATTGGTGTTGATTTGTATATTGGGATCGGGTTGCACGCCGTAACAATATTATATGGGATCTGGTTGCACGCTGTAACAAAGAGTCATAATGGAAGACATGAGGGGACGGGTAGCACGCTGCAACAGTGATATATGAGTTGGATTGGGTTGCACACCGCAACAGTATTTTATGATTTGGATTGGGTTGCACGCCGCAATAGTGTTATATGATTTGGATCGGGTTGCATGCCGTAACAATAAGGAATAAAAATGGACATTGATTCGTTAGTGTTTCCTTATTCTTCTAATTCGAAATTTAAGATGTTCTTTATGCTTTTCTCCTGAGATTCTGTGGGTACTTGATATTCCCCACAGCATGTTTCCCTTCCTATCTTTAACTGCTAGTTCCCGTTATTATTACTTGTTGTATATGCTTTAAATGCATAGGTTTATTTGGTAGTCTTGTCCTAGCATCGTCACTACTTCGCCAAGGTTAGTCTCGACACTTACCAGCACATGAGGTCAGTTGTACTGATACTACACTCTGCACTGTGTACAGATCTCTGTACCAGAGCTTTTGGACCATAGCGAGGTTGCTGCCTTCAGTCTAGCGGAGACCCGAGGTAGTCCTGCAGACGTCCGCAGGCCTTGGCGTCCCCTTCTATCTTTTATATCCTGTTTTCATTTACTTCAGAGACAGACTTGTATTTTTCTTTTCAGACCGTTGTTTGTAGTATTCGTAGATGGTCTATGATATTGTGACACCAGTTCTGGGTAGAGTTGTATTTTGGATTTTCGCACTAGCATTTGGTTAAATTATTAGACTTCGCCTTCCGCATTTCTTTTATTATTATTATTATTATTATTATTATTATTATTATTATTATTATTATTATTATTATTATTATTATTATTATTATTATTATTATTATTCCGCTGTTGATCACATGTTAATTTGAAATTGATAAGAAGTTAAGGAAAAAGGGTAATAAGATCTATAATGCTCTGCTTGCCTAGTTTCACGAGTAGGCGCCATCACGACTCCCGAGGGTGGGAAGTCCGGGTCGTGACAAGTTGGTATCAGAGCTCTAGGTTGCTTGGGCCTCACAATTCATGGACAAGGTTGGTAGAGTTTGAGGGATCGGTACGGAGGCGTTTGTGCTTATCCCCCAGAGGCTATAGAGTTAGGAATAGTTTCACTTCTATTCATCTCTGTCGTGCGGTTTGGTTTCTCAATGCTAATTGAATTTCTACTCTGTTCTTTCGCAGATGGAGAGAACACGTGCTTCTTCATCTGCTGACAAGCAGCCCGAGCCCCCGGCAGTAGTTCCCACGAAGGGCAAAGAATAAGGTCGAGGCCGTGCTAGGGACCGAGGCAGGGGTAGAGCTCAGTCTAGAGCAGCAGCACTAGCGGCGGAGCCTCAGGTAGAGTTTGATGATGAGGTTCTGGCCCAGACAGTTTCGGTGGGCTCGGCTCAGGTCCTAGAGGGGTTTATTGCTACCCAAGTACTCCAGGATGCTTTGGTCCGTCTAGTGGGCCTTATGGAGAGTGTCACCCGGGCAGGCTTACTTCCTGTAGCACCAGCCATCTCTCAGGCTGGGGGAGGAGCACAGACTCCCGTTACCCGTACTCCAGAGTAGATGGCTCCCCAGTTTCAAACTCTAGTAGCTTAGCCAGTTGGAGTAGTTCAGCCGAGTGTAGTAGCTCAGACCGGTGATGGAGCAGTTATGTATGCCGATGCTTTGTGGAGATTGGACAGGTTCACCAAGCTGTTCACTACTATATATGGTGGTACCTCTTCGGATGATCCCCAAGATTATTTAGACAGTTGTCATGAGGTTCTTCAGAACATGGGGATAGTGGAGACCAATGGAGTCGACTTTGCTGCTTTTCGTCTGTCAGGTTCCGCCAAGACTTAGTGGAGGGATTATTGTTTGGCTAGGCCAGCTGGGTCACCTTCCTTGATTTGGGATCAGTTCTCTCAGCTATTTCTGGAGAAGTTTTTTCCTATCACTCAGAGGGAGGACTATTGGAGGCAGTTTGAGCGTCTCTAGCAAGGTTCTACGACTGTCACTCAGTACGAGACCAGATTCATTTCTTTGGCCCATCATGCTCTTACATACTTCCTACCAAGAGATAAAGGGTGAGGAGGTTCATTGAGGGTCTCGCTCAGCCAATTCGATTGTAGATAGCTAAGGAGACTGGGAGCGAGATTTCTTTTCAGGATGCGGCCAATGTGGCCAGGAGAGTTAAGATGGTTCTATCACAGGGGAGTGGTTAGGGGTTTGACAAGAGGCCCCGTCATTCAGGCAGGTTTAGCGGTGACTCATCTGGAGGCAGGGATTCTTTTGGTAGGGGTCCTCCCAGGTCGTTTCATTCAGCACTTCAAAATTATCATGGTGGTCGTGGTTCTCATGTGCAGTATTCTGATTAGCAGTCCTACCGTGCACCATCAGCTCCTATCAAGGTACCTCCTCTTTAGAGTTATTCTCATGGTCAGCCGGCCCGCTAGGTTCAGTCTCAGTTTCCTCAGCCGTTGTACTCAGGTGGATGCTTTGAGTATGGTCATATTTGGAGGGCTTGTTCGAGATTAGTAGGTGTTCAGTCACAACAGCAGGGTTCCAGTGCTATAGTTCAGGCACCGGGTGTTCTACCGCCCGCTCAGCCAGCTAGGGGTGGGGGTAGAGGTGCTAGAGGTGGAGGTAGAGGTATTAGAGGTGGAGGTAGAGGTATTAGAGGTGGAGGTCTGGCCGCTAGAGGTGGAGGCCGGCCAGCAAGAGGTTGTCCCAGGGATGTAACTCATAGTGGTGGGGCCCAGCCCCAATGTTATGCCCTTCCAGACCGGCCTGAGGCCAAGGCCTCCGATGCAGTTATCACAGGTACTGCTCTGGTCTGTGGTAGAGATGCTGTGAGCACATGATTTTTGCCTCACGAAAATTACTCCAAAATAATTCAAAAAAAATAAAACAATTTTTGCTTAGTGAGAAATTTTTAGAATTTGTGTGTCGTTTATTAATTATTTGTATTATGTCCGTAAATGGTAACTTTGTTGTAGTTAAATGAAAAATAAAATAAAAATACATGTTTCATGCATATCTAGGTTTTAATTATGCATTTAACAATTAAAAAAAATAAATATAAAATCACAAAAAATATGCATTTGTTCTAGTTTTAATGTTTCACTGTGTGATTAACGTTTTGTCTATGTGTTAAATAGTTGTTAAAAAGGTAATTAATATGTTTGTAAGGTTAAAATTGCTTTATAATTTTAATTAGGATTAAAATTAGGAAATATAAAATAATTTTTAAAAAAAAAGAGGGGTGAAAAATCGGACCTGGACTGAAATCCAGGCCCAAACAAATTAATTCCCCACAGCCCAGTCCAAACAACCCCAGGTCTGGTCCAATTCAAAGCCAATACCAAACGACGACGTTTGGTCGTATTTCATCAAGGGCCATTGGATCAAATCCATCCAACGGCTGAGATCTCACAACCCTTACCCGTAACCTCCTACCCGATCCACTGCCCCGATCCAGCCTGACCCCAACATTTAACAAAACGACATCGTTTGGTTAAATGAATTGATCTCAACCGTGTATCTTAATTGATCCAACGGATGAGATCAATCCACCCCATCCCTATATAAATCCAAATCCCTACCCCGGCCCCCTAACTAAACACCCCCCCTCTCTACTGTTCATTTTCATCTCCGGAAAAACACACCCCTAACCCTAGCCGCCCTCATTCCCCATTGCCTGAAACCCGGCGGCAACAATGCCGCCGGTCACCACCTTAACACCCTCGACTCCTCACAACCCCCTCTTCACAGATCCGGGGTTAGTTTCCCTCGAATCAGACCACATAGTCTCGAATCTTCGATTGAAGGTTGGTCTGAAAACCCAACCTTCTCCGATGACTTCCTAATTAACACCATAGCACCTCCTAACCTGCCTCGTTATGGATCTGGTATTTGTTTGGTTCGAATCACCTCAGAGTGCTTCGAATCTTCTTTTGAAGATTTGAACCAAACATGAACTCACTCAGATTCGTTCCAAACTAACACCAAATGACCCCTAGGCCTCCCTCACCCTTGTATCATCTTTGGTTCCCTTCGAATCTGCCTAGAAGTGTTCGAATTTAAGATCCAAGAATTAGAAACCCTAAAAACTTCAATTTTTGGATTCTGCCCCAAATTAAATAAAAGGTTGGGGTCTAATCGACCTTAGTCGAAGTATTTTCAGTTGAGAATACTTCGACTAAGGTCTGTTTGATTTCAAAGGTCCAAATCCAGGTTGACCCTGTGTCCGTGTGAAATTGAAGATTCAGAGGTATTTTTCTACTTCTTTTTGTTTCCTACATGTATATTGTTGCCTGTTTCAGTAGCTTGTGTAATTTATTTTTCACATTTTTATTTATTTGATTCTATGATTCTATCTCATACTTGTTTTATTTGATCAGAATTATAGCAATGTTTCTGTTTGTTGTGATTGTTTATAATGTGTATAATCGACTCGATTAAGTTCGTCGATTAGTTGTTTTGTAAATTCTAGTTTCCGTTAATGATAATTGTAATAACCTGCTTATTTGTTTTGGATTGATTCTTATCATTGAAGTCAGTTAATTAGTTCTTCCCAATTAGTTGATTCTCGTTTAATATGTCAGAAAGTTTGTCAATTATTTGTGTGTTGATCTCTGGGCAATAAATTTCAGAGCATTGTCAATATACTGACAATGCCCCTGCATCTGTTTGATCTTAGTCCAATGTTGAAGTCCAGTTTGATTTGTTATATTGAATTCAGTGTAATGTTGTTGTGATGTTAGGTTTAAATTCAATTTCACAAATGTTGATTAGATACAATTGTGTTAGAAAATTGCATTCTCAGTTAAGATTCAGTCCAGAACTTAAGAGAATTGGTTATAACTGTTTTAAATCAGGTTGATAATTAGGTTTGAACAGATTTTTAAATCTGTTTTGTAATAGATTCTGATTTTTGTATTAATGGCAGTAATAATAGTAGGATTTCAGGGTTGTTTTGGGAATGAAACAGTGAAAGTCATATGATAATGTTAGTGTGCTGTTGGTGGATTGTTAATGGCTATAATCTAATAGGATAATGGGCAACAAAGGATAATGGGAATGCTGAAAATCAAGAAAAGATCACCTAATGGGATTTAAAGTAGTAAAAGCAGATTTTTAATGGGATTTTCTGATTTTTAAAAGAAGAAGGGGGTCCAGGCAACACTGAAAAGAAAAGGGGTAGACTTGTATAAGATAGAGGGGATTGGGACTGAAGAAAGGACAGAGAATTTAAAAGGAACTCAGATTTTGAAGAGAAAAAAAGACTGAGGATTTTAGGGTCAGATTTTAAAAAGAGAGAAATCTGATTTTAAGAGAGGAACAGATTTTAACACACACACAGAGAGAGGCATTGAAAAAAAGCAGAAATAGAAATCTGATTCAAGAAAAAAGAAAGAAAACAGAAATAAAGAAAGAAAAATCAGAAGCAGGAAAAAACAGATTTCTACAATAGAAGCTAGTGTTAAGGTTGAATTTCTGAGATTGAAATTGTCAGTTTGCCTTCTCCTAAGTCTTGGAAAATCAGAAATACTGTGTTTTATCTGTCTGGATTTGTTCAAATCCCATTGTTGAGTTTAAAGTCTGAAATTTCTTAAAGAGTCATTCTACGTTGTGTCTGGGTTCTCGAGTTCTGTATTGTTGCTCAAATCTGTGGAAATACTGGCATTTTCTGCTGATTTTGTTACTGCTGTCACTGCTGAAATTTACTTCTTCTGCCTTCATTTCCAGGTACATATCTGTAAACTCATGTCATGCAAAGCTTTCAACATGACAAATAAATGAAGCTCGAATTGTAATTCTGTCTTCAATACATTTGAGTTCGTTAGTTTAAATTTCAGCTATGTTTCATGTTGGTTAACTAGTAGTGAGTTCGACACGATGGCTATAAGTTAATTATCTTATTTTGAAATTCGTATAAAAGCTTTGTAATAATGTTATCCATTTCGAAATCTCATTAGTATAGTTATATTTGAATTGTCAAAATAGGAAACATGGCAGAAAGTTGGCCATTATTTAAATTTTATGGTATTGTTAGTTAGGTACAGAATAGTATGGAAATATCAAGGAAAAATACATTATTAGTCTATTTTGTTAGTTAGTTAGTTGTTGTTTAAAGCTAGATGATGTTGGTTGCATTTTGCTATATTATGGCATAATAATGGTTATGTTTATAATCAATAGTTGAAAGATGCGTTAGTAAAATCCGCTATGTTCACAATGTCGAAATATGGAGAATAATGTTGTATGCAATATCATTTTATTAAGTCAGCAGGTAGATTTGTTCTCTTTCTTAATAACAAATGGCCTAGGAATTTATATAATGCGAAAGTTAGTGTTTAGCAATAGTTCACATAGATTGAGAATCAAATTGGTTTTATTATATATATATCCCAAACTCAATCATAAGCAGAATTAACAAGAAATAATCATGCATATTGGATTAAGAACAAGTGATGTAGAAGGAGATTAGGCTTATAAACTGTACTAATTTTAAGAAGATAAAATAGCCTTTACTGCAAATAAAAATAATGAAAATTCTTCGAAAACATCTCTTCCTTTCATAAATCAATTTTTTTTTAGTTTCATATGCAATTCATTTTTTGGTATACACATATTGCATTTACGAGAAAAATGGTAGTATTAATCACGCGTTGTTCATTTTTACTCCTTAAATACGAATGGTTTTTGCGGAATATAATTCATAAATATATATATATATATATATATATATATATATATATATATATATATATATATATATATATATAATTTGTGGTTGACACTCAATAAATTGTGAATTCTTTTCAAAGAATTTAAGGGCATCTCAAATAGGGATTGCTCATGATTTTCACATAAAATAATATGGATGTAATAAATAATTTGTAAACAAATTTATATTACTATCAAGAATATATTTGTGATTAGGGATACGTTCGCGTAACCTGATTATATTTCTAAAAGCAATTCGGATTATGCGTTCGCGCAACTTCTAGCGAATATTTAATAAAAGGGATTTCTCCGAGGATGTTAAAATAATTTCATATAACCCGAGATGTGCAGTTCACTGTTTAATCATATAAGGGCGACGATGTTCTTAATTTTATTTCTAATTTCGAACGTATGATTTTTTATAATAAAAATATAAAAAATATTATCAACCTTTTTCTGTACACGTATGTGTGGCACGATTCTCTATGATTATAAAAAGTATATAATACGAATATACGTACGCGTGATTCGTTTATATAATTGTAAACAATCTAAACAAAAGCGGTAATAAAATCAAGTAGCAAGAAAAAGGGTATTTAGTAAATCAAGATAATTAAGCCAAGAATAAGAACAGTTAAGCGACCGTGCTAGAACCACGGAATTCGGAAATGCCTAACACCTTCTTCCGGATTAACAGAATTCCTTACTCAGGATTTCTGGTTCGCAGAATAACAAACAGAGTCATATTCTCCTCGATTCAGGGATTAAAATTGGTGACTTGGGACGCCTTAAAATTCCCAGGTGGCGACTCTGAAACAAATAAACAAATCCCGTTTCGAATGTCCTTCAATTGGAGATAACTCCCCACGCACCCTCGCGGGGCGGTAAAAAGGAGGTGTGACAGCTCTGGCGACTCTACTGGGGAATAAGTGAAAACTGTAACCCAGAACCACTGGTTCAGGGTTTAAAGAATTCGAGCTTAAAATAACTGTGATAATTGGCTTTATTTACTATATGATTTTCAACTGTTTATATGCTTAATATGCTAAATGTTGCTTTTTACCGCTTTAATATTATTTGAATTATGAATATATACAACTGCTACGAAACCCCCTTCTTTCTGAGTCTTCTGAATTTATGGTGTACACGTGCGCGTGGCCCACCTTTCTGTTAAAGTCACACCAAATAAGACGAAGTCGGGACAAGTAACTAGGCCGGGTAGACTTTCGTGCTCCCGGTACGTTGCCCCCATTTCGGCTCAAACTGCCCGTTTGGGTGAGCCAGGTTTAGAACAATATGCCTCAGGTTTTTTACCTAGAATAACTCAGCCATGTACCGGATCCCTAGTAGGAACGTCTATTTACATCATGTACATTTGGCCTTGGAGACTCAACACAGGGGTTGGGTCTGTCTAGGACAGGTGAACCCGAAATAAAAAGACCATCCTGATGCATCCTACTTGCTACCTGTGCATTCATTTACCTCGGATTTGCTTGTTGACCAGCTTAATCAAAATCATTATGAGAGCCGAGGAATAAAATGGGTTGTTTTAAGAAATTCCCAAAAACAGTTTTAAATCTTGAAATAAAGGTGTTTAATAAATAAAAAATTGAAAATGATTTTTTTTTAGTGTATATTTTCAAAATGAGTCTTGATTTTATTAAAATTAAATTTCAGATACAAAATGAGCACCACACAAAACCCCCCATCCACGAATACAGACGAGTTTCTATTTCAGCTTCAAATATGGTGGTATGAATTAGGCGAAGATGGTCAAAAATGGGTCGCCAAGCATTTGGGAAATCTCACGGATATTATGAAAGTTAAACCCCGTGATGATCTGATTGCGGCGTTAGTAACTTTTTGGGACCCTGTTCACAATGTCTTTCGTTTCTCTGATTTCGAGCTTACTCCTACATTAGAGGAGATAGCTGGATATGCTGGTTTTGACGGAAGTCTAAGAAATCAAAGCCTGATATTCACAAAGGCTCCCTCGGTACATCGATTCTTCGGTCTTCTGAACATCAGTAATCAAATCAGGAAAAGCAATGTCATCAACGGATGTTGTTCTTTCAACTTCTTATATTCAAGGTTCAGAAAGCCAGATGGATTTGAAATTCATGAGAAAGGCCTTACTAACAAGCAAAACAAAGACACTTGGCAGATTCACCGTCGCTTTGCCTTCATGGTGGCATTTCTAGGAATCATGGTCTTCCCAAACAAAGAGCGAACAATTGATATTCGCACCGCGAAAGTTGTGCAAGTCCTCACCACCAAGGAAAATCACACCCTTGTCCCAATCATTCTCTCAGACATTTATCGGGCGTTGACTTTATGTAAATCAGGAGCAAAAGTCTTCGAAGGATGCAAACTTTTGTTGCAAATGTGGGTGATTGAACATCTCCAACAACAACCCAAGATCATACAGTATGGGCCAAGCAATGATAATTGCATCGAGAGTTATGAGGAAAGAATAAAAGATTATAAGTCCCCAGAAGGGATAGAAGCATGGGTATCTCATCTAAGGGCTTTAACGGCAAATCAAATTGAGTGGACTTTGGGATGGCTCCTGATGAGGGAAGTGATACACATGTCAACCTCAAATAGTTATTTGCTACTATTGGGATTGAGAAGCATCCAGCCATATGTGCCACTAAGAGTCCTAAGACAACTAGGGAGATACCAAGTAGTTCCTGATAATGAAGATTTGAGTATGCAAGTAATCGAATTTCACCCGGAAGCCACTATTCCCGAGGCTCTAATTCAGCAGATGTGGAATGGATGTCGATACTTGAAAAGTGATACTCAAGTCCTAAACACTACAAAGGGTGAGATAAATCCTGGATATGCAAGGTGGTTTGAGAAACGGTCTCGCGTGGATGATGTACCAGAACCCGAGCTAAGAAGGCCAACAAAAAGACCTCATATTCAAAACTTTAATGATAAAATCCAAGAGCGGTTGATCTGGGGAGAAAAGGAAAAAGGGTACAAAGCAACTATCCATGCCCTTAAGGAAAATCTGAGGAGCCTCAGTCTGGAGAAAGATTTGCAAGCACAAGAAGCCGAAGGCGAGAATAAGAGTCTAGCTTGTGAGAATGAAAATCTTTATGCTCGATTTCAAAAAATGAAAAAGGCTTCTGAAACATCAATGAGGAGTTGGAAGGATCAAAAAACCATCGCCAATCTTTTTGAAAGAATGCAAGATTATGATTTCATTCTTGCTAAAAACGAAAGGGCGTTGAGCAAAGCAAAAGAAAGAATCCAACAATTAAACGAAGAAGCCAGATCTAATAAGGAACGCCAAGTAAGGCAATCCGAAGAAGACAGGGCACAATTCAAGAAGGAAAAAGACCATTGGATACGATCAGAAGACCAACTTCGTGCACAACTAGAAGAGGCAAGAAGATACAACAGAGAACATCAACAAGCGGACATCGACAGAGAAAGAGCGCAGGCAAGATTAGAGCAGGCCAGACTCCGAGCTCTATTAGAGTCAGCTCTAGATCGTGAAGACCGTGTCAGAGATATAGCCACCACTCGCCAGTAGCAATTGCAGAACCAAGACCAACGTCTCCAAGATTTCAGGGGACAAATCCACGACCTGGCGGTCTACACCTCTCAAAGTTATGTAAACTGACAAGGAATGGATTATGAAAGGTTTACAGAGCATGCACCCATTTTTGCCTGTCATCTAGCAATGGAGTTGGAAAGAATGTATCGTACGCTGGGAGGTCATCCAGGTCAAGCCCCACATTGAGCAGATAATCCAATGATTGATAACAAAGGTGGAAAGTGGGGCATGTTGTGAGATGTTAAGAGTTGTATCTTTTATTTTGATTTAAGTGTGTGTGTTTCAAACCATTTTCTTATAAGGTTTTCAAATGTAATGTCTGTTCCATCTTTGTATAATGAATAAAAGTGTTTGCCTTACGGTCCGAACTACGCAAGGTCTGATTCATGCGGGGGCATGATACGTAGGCAATCTCTATAAGATTCGACCACAATAAAGAATATAATAAATAAAATAAGAGTGAGCAATAATAAAATTTTCAAGAAAGCTGGGATGACACGAGCAGCCGAGCAAATGCATAATAGAAAGGGGATATTTGTCTAGGAGCATTGCATCTCAACGTGTAATTATATATGTGTTAAACTCTCAAAACTAACAAGTTTGTTCATTTTCAGAATTCAAGCAGTTAGTTTCTCTAAAGAGTATACTGGCATATTATCATTATCACACGAGATCAAAAGGACTAATACCCGAAAGTATGTCTATCCCAGATGTTGACACAGGTATTGAGCTAGAGGAGATGGATGTCGGGAAAATGAAAGAAGAGATGTTTAAACTCAAGCAGCAAATGGCTGAGATGTACCAGGCCTGGTCTACAGGGCAGTTACCCCCATCTTACCCAACTAACCCTGCTCCATCAATGGCCCAAACTCGGGATAACCTTACCACTGAATTATCCCCAAATTTCCCCATCTACCAACACTACCGAGGAACCACCTCTCAGACACCGCAGTCTCCCCCTCCTAAACCAGTTCCATATTTTCCTCCACCTGTAACTCCTGTCTTTGTGGCACCTCCCACAGCTACACTCCACAAATCTCCTAGTGAGCCTACATTCCAGGCCCAGGACAACCAATATTACCCCCGGAGCCCACCCTCAAAGCCTCCGAAATCCATTCAACTACTCCTCGTTTTGACCTCCCAACCGAAATTGACAAGCCAGCCAAAAATGCTGAACAAGAAGAGATGTTCAGGAAGGTCAAAAGTCTAGAACAATCGTTCCGAGACATGCGAGGATTAGGTGGGCAAGTCAGTGTAGCATACAAGGATTTGTGCTTATTCCCAAATGTACAATTACCAGTTGGCTTCAAGATGCCTAAATTTGACCTATACAATGGGCACGGCGACCCAGTAGCCCACTTAAGGGGTTTCTGCAGCAAGATGCGAGGAGTTGGGGGAAAGGACGAATTATTGATGGCTTACTTCAGTCAAAGTTTAAGCGGATCAGCTTTGGAGTGGTATACACGCCAGGACCATGGGAGATGGCACACCTGGGATGACCTGGCACAAGCATTTGCATACCATTTCCAATATAATCTGGAAATCATCCCAGATCGACTATCTTTGACAAAATTTGAGAAAAAACACAATGAAAGTTTCAGAGAGTATGGCTTCCGGTGGAGAGAACAGGCAGCAAGAGTGGATCCTCCTATGAAGGAGAGTGAAATGGTAGACTACTTCCTCCAAGCCTTGGAACCAACTTACTATGCCCATTTGGTTTCAGCGGTAGGGAAATCATTCAACGAAGTAGTGAAGATGGGAGGTATGGTGGAAGAATGCCTCAAGACAAATAAAATCATGAGCTATTCAGCAATTAAGGCAACTACTCAAGCTATTCAAGGCGGGGTAGGAGGAATCGGAAGAAAGAAGAGAGAGGAAGCAGCAGTAGTTGATTCGGGAATTTGGTCGGGACCCAGAGGTTCACCGCCTTACTATAATCAACAACGACCTCGCCAATCAACTTACCACCACAATTCCTCCCAACACTACTATCACCCTTCGGAGCCTCATTTTTCCATTAACCATGCACAAGCATACAATCAGCCACCTATTCACGCTAATTGGCGTGCTCCTGCCATACCAGGTACTTACCCACGAGCCTATCTCGGACCAGGTTTCAGGCCTAGGCCAGCATTCAGGGGAGAAAGGGAACAGAAAAAGAAAACCTACACTCCATTGGGAGTAGTCTGTTCCATAGGCTGAGACAGCTGGACATGCTAAGACCAATACAATCCAAGCTACCCAATCCTCCTCCAAAGAATCTGGACTACACCATTAGTTGTGAGTATTGTTCCGGTACACCAGGCCATGATACGGAAAAATGTTGGCATTTAAAAAATGCAATACAAGAGCTGATTGATAGTAATAAAATCGAGGTTCAAACCCCCGAAGCTCCCAATATCAATAGAAATCCAATGCCAGCCCATCAGGAGGCCAATATGATAGAAATCGTACAAGCTGATGGGGAGACAAAGAAGCCGTCACAAACTGTCATGATGATCAGGTCTCATGAAGCCAAGCCAGATAAGCAGTTAACAGAGGAGAAGCCGGTACCTAAGCAGAACAGAAATGGTGATGAACCATCTGTGGTAGTCGAGAAGGGGTCTTCGAGCAAAGTTGCCACAAAGCAAGAAAGGTTGAAAGTGGTAGTACCAGGGGTTGCCAGCAAACCCATTGTAGTCGTGGAAGGAGCCCGTATAGATCGGGTTATTATCAAACCTGTAACCCAGCTACCAGTGGTCAACAACAAGGCCATTCCATGGAACTATGAATGGGTGACTGTAATGTACAAGGGAAAAGAAGTCAAGGAAGAAGTCTGTGAGGTGCAAGGCTTGACTCGTTCGGGAAGATGTTTTACTCCCGAAGAGTTAAGAAAAAAGTAAAAATAATCCAACACCCATAAAAAGAGCTGTGACGGAAGAAGAAGCGGAAGAGTTTTTAAGAAACATGAAACTCCATGACTATTCTGTTGTGGATCAACTGAAGAAGACGCCCGCTCAAATTTCATTGTTGTCATTACTGATCCATTTAGAGGAGCACCGTCTGGCTTTGATGAAAATCCTGAATGAGGCACATGTTCCTGAAAAAATCTCTGTAAATCATTTGGGAAGAATAGCCAACAGAATCTTTGAGGCAAACAGAATTACATTTTCTGATGATGAATTGCATGTGGAAGGTACTGAGCACAACAGAGCTCTTTACCTCACCGTGAAATGTGAAAACTCCGTAGTAACCCGGGTATTGGTTGACAACGGGTCAAGTGCAAACATCTGCCCTCTCTCTACTTTAAGCAAATTGAAAATCAAAGAGGAGAGGATCTATAAGAATAGTATTTGCGTACGGGGGTTTGACGGTGGAAGCAGAGATTCATTTGGCAACATAGTGTTGGAACTGACAATAGGGCCAGTTGAATTCACAATGGAGTTTTATAATTTGTTGTTGGGTCGACCATGGATCCATGCTGCTAAAGCAGTCCCGTCAACACTACATCAGGCGGTCAAGTTTGAATGGGATCATCAAGAAATAGTTGTGCATGGGGAAGAAATTTTAAATGCTCACAGCAGTGCCATTGTACCGGTCGAGGGAATAGAAAATGACCAGGGACCATGGGTATACCAAGTGTCCGACACAGTGTCGGTAGAGAAAATTCCAGAGGGGAAGTACCTTCCGAATCCAAAGATAACCTCTGCATCAGTCATGGTAGCCTATGAAATGTTAAAAAATGGTTTTATACCCGGCAAAGGTCTGGGCTCATCTTTGCAAGGAATTATACAACCAGTATCTCTCCCCGAGAACTGGGGAACATTCGGTTTGGGGTTCGTACCCAATGTCAACGACGTAAAAAAGACCAGAAAGCTGAAACAAAAGGCATGGGTTCTTCCAAAACCAGTCCCACATCTATCAAAATCTTTTGTCAAGACCGGTACTAAAGATTGCCCGATAACAACAATTCCTAAATCACTGGTCAATCCTGAGGAGGAATTAATTGAAAGATTCGAGAAATTGTTTGACGATGTGAATATGGTGGAAAGCGAGGAAGGTTGTAGCAACGCAGAAGTTCAATTCGTTGGGCCAGAAACAAAGCTTAATAATTGGAAAGCCACTCCTCTCCCCATTCGAAAGGAGTCTTGGTAGTTTATTTTTGATTTTCCTTCAGTTTGTTTGGGTTACCTCAGGGTTGTAATCCCAATGCTTATCTTACAGTTTGTTTGAAGTGTGCAAACCCTGTTATCTTTCATCATCCAATAAAATACAGTTTCCTTTTTCATTATCATTCCTGATAGTTTTCTTTTCTTTTTCTTTTTTTGTACAGTTCTTTTTACGCTGGCTCTAGTGATATGGCATGCATGAGGAATCCTCAGCCCAGTCTTAAAAATCAATCTGGTTCTGAAATAATAATTCAAGAAATATATTGTGATTATGAATATGATGAAGATGAGGCTTTTGAAGATATTAGTAAAGAGTTAATTCACTTTGAGGAAAAAACCAAACCTAACCTGAGTGATACCGAAGACATCAACATAGGGGACACGAATAATATCCGGCAAATTAAAATAAGTGTCCATCTCGAACCAAAGATCCGAGAAGAGTTAATTAAAGCACTCATAGAATTCAAAGATGTTTTTGCATGGTCATATGAAGACATGCCGGGCTTGAGCACTGATTTAGTGGTTCACAAATTGCCTACCGATCCAACGGTGCCTCCTATCAAGCAGAGGCTGAGAAAATTCAAGCCCGATATGAGTGTGAGAATTAAGGAAGAAATCACCAAACAGTTGGAAACAAAGGTCATTCGAGTCACTCGATATCCTGTTTGGTTAGCTAATATCGTTCATGTACCAAAGAAAGACGGCAAAATTAGAGTATGCGTCGACTACCGCAATCTCAACAAAGCAAGTCCGAAGGATAATTTCCCATTACACAATATCCATATTTTGATCGATAATTGTGCCAAGCATGATATAGGATCTTTCATGGATTGTTATGTCGGGTATCATCAAATTCTAATGGATGAAGAAGATGCAGAAAAGACGGCATTCATCACACCATGGGGAATTTATTGCTACCGGGTAATGCCATTCGGTTTGAAGAACGCCGGAGCAACCTACATGAGAGCAATGACCACAGTGTTTCATGATATGATACACAAGGAGATTGAGGTATACGTGGATGATGTGATCATAAAATCAAAGCATCAGGACAGCCACGTTGGGGATTTGAGGAAATTCTTCTTAAGACTTTGCAGGTACAACCTCAAGCTTAACCCTGCCAAATGCACATTTGGAGTTCCATCTGGAAAGCTGCTGGGATTCATAGTCAGTCGGCGAGGCATCGAGCTAGACCCGTCTAAAATCAAATCCATCCAAGAATTGCCACCTCCAAGGAACAAAACTGAAGTAATGAGTTTGTTGGGAAGGTTGAATTACATCAGCAGGTTTATTGCTCAGCTTACGACAACCTGTGAGCCTATTTTCAAATTGTTGAAAAAGGATGTTGCGATCAAATGGACCAATGAGTGTCAGGAGGAGTTTGATAAGATAAAAGGATACCTGTCAAACCCACCCGTGTTGGTCCCGCCAGAGCTAGGAAGACCTCTGATTCTTTACTTGACGGTCTTGGAAAATTCATTTGGTTGTGTATTGGGGCAACATGACCTCACCGGCAGAAAAGAACAGGCCATCTACTACCTTAGCAAGAAATTCACAGCTTATGAGGTTAAGTATACTCATTTGGAGAAGACATGTTGCGCCCTGACTTGGGTAGCTCAAAAATTGAAACACTATTTGTCGTCCTACACTACTTACCTCATTTCGCGTCTGGATCCGTTGAAATATATTTTTCAAAAGCCTATGCCAACGGGAAGACTTGCAAAGTGGCAAATATTGCTCACAGAATTTGACATCATCTATGTGACTCGAACTGCAGTGAAAGCCCAAGCACTGGCTGATCATTTAGCTGAAAACCCGGTCGACGAGGAGTACGAGCCGTTGAAAACCTATTTTCCCGATGAAGAAATAATGCATATCGATGAGATCGAGAAAATTGAAAAACCTGGCTGGAAACTTTTCTTCGATGGGGCTGCTAACATGAAAGGAGTCGGGATAGGAGCTGTAATCATTTCTGAAACAGGACGGCTCAACTACGATTTTATTGCACCAATAATATGGCTGAATATGAAGCTTGTATTTTGGGGTTAAGGCTAGCCGCAGACATGGGTATCTAAGAAATCTTAGTCATGGGAGATTCGGATCTTCTGGTACATCAAATTCAAGGAGAATGGGAAACCCGAGACTTGAAGCTCATACCATACCGACAATGTCTATATGATCTTTGTCAGTGGTTTCAATCAGTGGAGTTCCGGCATATTCCAAGGATCCATAATGAGGTTGCCGATGCATTGGCTACCTTGGCATCAATGTTGCACCATCCGGACAAAGCTTATGTAGATCCAATACATATTCAAGTCCATGATCAGCACGCTTATTGCAATATGGTTGAAGAAGAATTTGATGGTGAACCATGGTTCCACGACATCAAGGAGTATATCAGGATGGGGATATATCCCGCACAAGCCACAGGAGATCAAAAGAGGACCATTAGGCGATTGGCAAATGGATTCTTCTTAAGCGGAGGAGTTTTGTATAAAAGAACACCAGATCATGGATTATTAAGATGCATAGATGCCAGACAAACTACGGCTGTCATGTCTGAAGTACATTCGGGAGTTTGTGGACCCCACATAAGAGGATATGTGTTGGCAAAGAAAATCCTCCGAGCTGGTTATTATTGGCTTACCATGGAGCGAGATTGTATCAGTTTTGTGCGCAAGTGTCATCAATGCCAGATACACGGAGATTTGATTCATTCTCCACCATCCGAGTTGCACACAATGTCGGCACCATGGCCCTTCGTTGCCTGGGGCATGGATGTGATTGGACCAATTGAGCCGGCAGCATCCAATGGGCACAGGTTCATTCTGGTAGCCATTGATTATTTTACTAAATGGGTTGAGGCCAAAACATTCAAATCAGTGACCAAGAAAGCTGTGGTCGATTTTGTCCACTCAAATATCATATGTCGATTTGGAATCCCAAAGGTGATCATCACAGATAACGGTGCTAATCTTAACAGTAACTTAATGAAGGAAGTATGTCAACAGTTTAAGATTACACATCGCAACTCTACCCCATATCAGCCCAAGGCGAATGGAGCAGTCGAGGCAGCCAACAAAAACATAAAGGAGATACTTCGGAAAATGGTAGAAGGTTCAAGACAATGGCACGAAAAACTACCATTTGCGTTATTGGGATATCGCACTACTGTTCGCACTTCAGTAGGAGCAACTCCTTATTTGTTGGTATATGGCACTGAGGCAGTAATTCCTGCAGAAGTTGAGATTCCTTCCCTTCGGATCATCGCCGAAGCAAAGATTGATGATGATGAATGGGTCAAAACCCGTCTGGAACAGTTAAACTTGATTTATGAAAAATGATTGGCCGCAGTATGTCATGGCCAATTGTATCAAAGAAGAATAGCAAGAGCATACAACAAAAAGGTGCGTCCACGGAAGTTTGAAGTGGGTCAACATGTGCTGAAACGTATTCTTCCACATCAGGTTGAGGCAAAAGGCAAATTTGCCCCGAATTGGCAAGGACCATTCATTGTGACCAGAGTATTATCGAATGGTGCACTATGCTTAACAGATATTGAAGGCAAATGCATAGACATGGCTATCAATTCTGACGCGGTAAAGAGATATTATGCATAACTTTTTGAATGTTTGTATTTAGCATTATTTCGAAGATTGGAATGACAAAGGCAATTTATTCTGCTATCCAAACACTATACCCTTTGCTTCCCCTTTGAGCCATATTTGTTTCTTTCCTACCCTCTCTTGGAATCAATGAAAATCAAATATGAAATAATTAAAAAAAAAGAAAAGAAAAGAAAATCACTATTATTTAGTGAACTACGTTTGACCTGATTCCTCAAAGAAGGATACGTAGGCGCCTCACGGCTCGGTCATAGGGTGCACGATATGCATAATGTGCACAAAAAGAAACATTAAGAGACCCCAATCAAGAAACCGGGGCAGGAATTGTATTGGAAATAAGAAAAAGATTCCAAGAGTTGTAATTTTAAATCCATATCAAAACTGTTTAACTTTTTGATACCTTTCCATTTCCAACCACATACCAAAAAGACCTTTCGATCAATCTTAGAAAAATGCTGAATCAAGCAAATGAAGATGGTTCATAACACTCTGGTACAAACAAGAAAAGAAAGTAAAAATGAGAGAGTCTTACAGGTGAAAACCCACACGGGCACCATAAGACGACGGAAGTTGAGAAAAAGTAAAATGAGAGAGTCTTATTGGTGAAAACCTTCGCAGGCACCATAAGGCGAAAAGGAATTAAGAAATGAACAAGTGAGGAAGGTTTGTCGGTGAAAACTCTACAAGATATTGCAAGTCAAACAGGTCTGTAAAATGAAAAAATGAAGTTGGTTTATGGAAATTTTGGGAAAACAAAATGAGACAATTGAAAGGAGATTGATTAAAAGACTGGGTTGATTAATCCAAAATGCATACCATGATCATTGGTGCCAGTGACTCTAATCAGATAAGTCCTTTATTTCTTCTCCAACAGTCATCCAAATTTGGATTTTTCTTTTCATTCTAGATTGTCGAAATCATCATGTTTTCGTCAATAATAATTTTACTCTTCTAAAGCTTTTGAGATGAGTTTTGTTCCAAACAAATAAGAAAGAATGTCAAGGTATACTACCAAGATTCAAGGTTGCATAGGACAAAAATACGGCCATGATGGGTAGGAGGTAATAAAAAAATAATAAGATATGGGTGTAAGAAAAGTGGAATCAAAAGCAGATCAGCAATGTCAGGAGAACATATGATTACGGTTAAAAGGGTTTGAAGGAAAATATACAGTTGGGGATCCTATAGTTAAGGATCAATTACAAGGACAGACAGTCCTTTCAACCATTCCAAGGCAATAAAACAAGACGAAGAGAAGCCCCATCGTCGGCGAGAATGCCCCAGTTAACCATCCTGCTTTAAAACTAACAAAGTTTTCTTTGATTTAAAACAGGGGCAAAAACAACATTTGTGTCAGGAAACACCCGGAGAAAGAATTTAAGAAGAAATCAGGCATCCACCTGGAGAATGAGGATGAAGAATTGAAGAAGAAGTCAGGCGTCAACCTGGAGAATGAGGATGAAGAATTAAAGAAGAAGTCAGGCGTCCACCTGGAGAATGAGGATGAAGAATTAAAGAAGAAATCAGGCGTCCACCTGGAGAATGGGGATGAAAAAATTTAAGAAGAACTCAGGCGTCCACCTGGAGAATGAGGATGAAGAATTAAAGAAGAAGTCAGGCGTCCACCTGGAGAATGAGGATGAAGAATTAAAGAAGAAATCAGGCGTCCACCTGGAGAATGAGGATGAAGAATTAAAGAAGAAATCAGGCGTCCACCTGGAGAATGAGGATGAAGAATTAAAGAAGAAATCAGGCGTCCACCTGGAGAATGAGGATGAAGAATTAAAGAAGAAATCAGGCGTCCACCTGGAGAATGAGGATGAAGAATTAAAGAAGAAATCAGGCGTCCACCTGGAGAATGAGGATGAAGAATTTAAGAAGAAGTCAGGCGTCCACCTGGAGAATGAGGATGAAGAATTAAAGAAGAAGTCAGGCGTCCACCTGGAGAATGAGGATGAAGAATTTAAGAAGAAGTCAGGCGTCCACCTGGAGAATGAGGATGAAGAATTAAAGAAGAAGTCAGGCGTCCACCTGGAGAATGAGGATGAAGAATTTAAGAAGAAGTCAGGCGTCCACCTGGAGAATGAGGATGAAGAATTTAACAAGAAGTCAGGCGTCCACCTGGAGAATGAGGATGAAGAATTAAAGAAGAAGTCAGGCGTCCACCTGGAGAATGAGGATGAAGAATTAAAGAAGAAGTCAAGCGTCCACCTAGAGAATGAGGATGAAGAATTAAAGAAGAAATCAGGCGTCCACCTGGAGAATGAGGATGAAGAATTAAAGAATAAGTCAGGCGTCCACCTGGAGAATGAGGATGAAGAATTTAAGAAGAAGTCAGGCGTCCACCTGGAGAATGAGGATGAAGAATTAAAAAGAAGTCAGGCGTCCACCTGGAGAATGAGGATGAAGAATTTAAGAAGAAGTCAGGCGTTCACCTGGAGAATGAGGATGAAGAATTAAAGAAGAAGTCAGGCATCCACCTGGAGAATGAGGATGAGAATTTAAGAAGAAGTCAGGCGTCCACCTGGAGAATGAGGATGAAGAGATAAAGAAGAAGTCAGGCGTCCACCTGGAGAATGAGGATGAAGAGATAAATAAGAAGTCAGGCGTCCACCTGGAGAATGAGGATGAAGAATTAAAGAAGAAGTCAGGCGTCCACCTGGAGAATGAGGATGAAGAATTAAAGAAGAAGTCAGGCGTCCACCTAGAGAATGAGGATGAAGAATTAAAGAAGAAATCAGGCGTCCACCTGGAGAATGAGGATGAAAAATTTAAGAAGAAGTCAGGTGTCCACCTGGAGAATGAGTATGAAGAATTTAAGAAGAAGTCAGGCGTCCACTTGGAGAATGAGAAAAAAAAATTAAAGAAGAAGTCAGGCGTCCACCTGGAGAATGAGGATGAAGAATTTAAGAAGAAGTCAGGCGTCCACCTGGAGAATGAGGATGAAGAATTAAAGAAGAAGTCAGGCGTCCACCTGGAGAATGAGGATGAGAATTTAAGAAGAAGTCAGGCGTCCACCTGGAGAATGAGGATGAAGAGATAAAGAAGAAGTCAGGCGTCCACCTGGAGAATGAGGATGAAGAGATAAAGAAGAAGTCAGGCGTCCACCTGGAGAATGAGGATGAAGAATTGAAGAAGAAATCAGGCGTCTACCTGGAGAATGAGGATGAAAAATTAAGAAGAAATCAGGCGTCCACCTGGAGAATGAGGATGAAGAATTTAAGAAGAAGTCAGGAATCCACCTGGAGAATGAGGATGAAGAATTTAAGAAGAAGTCAAGCGTCCACCTGGAGAATGAGGATGAAGAATTAAAGAAGAAGTCAGGCGTCCACCTGGAGAATGAGGATGAAAAAATTAAGAAGAAATCAGGCGTCCACCTGGAGAATGAGGATGAGAATTTAAGAAGAAATCAGGCGTCCACTTGGAGAATGAGGATGAAGAATTGAAGAAGAAATCAGGCGTCCACCTGGAGAATGAGGATGAAGAATTAAAGAAGCAGCCAGGCGTCCACCTGGAGAATGAGGATGAAGAATTTAAGAAGAAGTCAGGCGTCCACCTGGAGAATGAGGATGAAGAATTGAAGAAGAAGTCAGGCGTCCACCTGGAGATTGAGGATGAAGAATTAAAAAGAAGTCAGGCGTCCACCTGGAGAATAAGGATGAAGAATTTAAGAAGAACTCAGGCGTCCACCTGGACAATGAGGATGAGAATTTAAGAAGAAGTCAGGCGTCCACCTGGAGAATGAGGATGAGAATTTAAGAAGAAGTCAGGCGTCCACCTGGAGAATGAGGGTGAAGAATTTAAGAAGAAGTCAGGCGTCCACCTGGAGAATGAGGATGAAGAATTAAAGAAGAAGTCAGGCGTCCACCTGGAGAATGAGGATGAATAATTTAAGAAGAAGTCAGGCGTCCACCTGGAGAATGAGGATGAAAAATTTAAGAAGAAGTCAGGCGTCCACCTGGAGAATGAGGATGAAGAATTAAAGAAGAAGTCAGGCGTCCACCTGGAGAATGAGGATGAAGAATTAAAGAAGAAATCAGGCGTCCACCTGGAGAATGAGGATGAAAAATTTAAGAAGAAGTCAGGCGTCCACCTGGAGAATGAGGATGAAGAATTAAAGAAGAAGTCAGGCGTCCACCTGGAGAATGAGGATGAAGAATTTAAGAAGAAGTCAGGCGTCCACCTGGAGAATGAGGATGAAGAGATAAAGAAGAAGTCAAGCGTCCACCTAGAGAATGAGGATGAAGAATTAAAGAAGAAATCAGGCGTCCACCTGGATAATGAGGATGAAGAATTGAAGAAGAAATCAGGCGTCCACCTGGAGAATGAGGATGAAGAATTGAAGGAGAAATCAGGCGTCCACCTGGAGAATGAGGATGAAGAATTGAAATGGCAATCAGGCGTCCACCTAGATAACAAGGATGAAGGATCGAAAAGGCAATCAGGCGTCCACTTGGAGAATAAGGGAATACAATTGAAGGATCAACATTCAGGCGCCCACCTGAAGAATAGAATGGCAATATAGTTTGACATTACGGGTTGAAGTCAAAAGCCTGCCCATGTGAGAAAAGAGCACACGTAAAGTCAATAAAGCAGAGGATTCCAACCAAATCCCCAGCAAGAACAACAAGAAGTCCCAAACAAATAAAGGAAATACGGGACACAATGAAAGGAAATGCAGAACAAGTCAGAAGCAAAAGATGCCCAAAAGTCACCAAGACATCAAGACAACAAGAAACGCAAGGGCATGATCTAGATAAGATTCTGTAATTCATATACCATAGTCTAGTTTAGCTTTTGTTTTACCTTTAAAGCAAGGTGTAATAAGGAGGTCAGGAAGCAGTAAAAGCAGCACAAAACAGCAGTAACATCACAGTCCCACGGTAGTCCCAGCTACCTAAAACTTCCCGAACTACATTGACCTGATTCCTTTATAGCCAAGGATATGTAGGAAACCTTTTGAAGCAGAGGTTCGGTCAAATCTTTCAAAAATGCTTCCCACGGAGTATTTGAACGGGCAAAAATCGCTCGTATCCGCTCACTTTATCTTTGCACGAAAACTCTTCGAGTTTCCGCACAAAGAGGGGCAGCTGTGAGCACGTGATTTTTTCCTCACGAAAATTACAACAAAATAATTCAAAAAAAATAAAACAATTTTTGCTTAGTGAGCAATTTTTAGAATTTGTGTGGCGTTTATTAATTATTTGTATTATGTCCATAAATGGTAACTTTGTTGTAGTTAAATGAAAAATAAAATAAAAATACATGTTTCATGCATATCTAGGTTTTAATTATGCATTTAACAATTAAAAAAAAATATAAAATCACAAAAAATATGCATTTGTTCTAGTTTTAATGTTTCACTGTGTGATTAACGTTTTGTTCTGGTTAAATGAATTGATCTCAACCGTGCATCTTAATTGATCCAACGGATGAGATCAATCCACCCCATCCCTATATAAATCCAAATCCCTACCCCGACCCCTAACTAAACACCCCCCCCTCTCCACTGTTCATCTTCATCTCCGAAAAAACACACCCCTAACCCTAGCCGCCCTCATTCCCCATTGCCTGAAACCCGACGGCAACAACGTCGTCGGTCACCACCTTAACACCCTCGACTCCTCACAACCCCCTCTTCACAGATCCGGGGTTAGTTTCCCTCGAATCAGACCACATAGTCTCGAATCTTCGATTGAAGGTTGGTCTGAAAACCCAACCTTCTCCGATGACTTCCTAATTAACACCATAGCACCTCCTAACCTGCCTCGTTATGGATCTGGTATTTGTTTGGTTCGAATCACCTCAGAGTGCTTCGAATCTTCTTTTGAAGATTCGAACCAAACATGAACTCACTCAGATTCGTTCCAAACTAACACCAAATGACCCCTAGGCCTCCCTCACCCTTGTGTCATCTTTGGTTCCCTTCGAATCTGCCCAGAAGTGTTCGAATTTAAGATCCAAGAATCAGAAACCCTAAAAATTTCAATTTTTGGATTCTGCCCCAAATTAAATAAAAGGTTGGGGTCTAATCGACCTTAGTCGAAGTATTTTCAGTTGAGAATACTTCGACTAAGGTCTGTTTGATTTCAAAGGTCCAAATCCAGGTTGACCCTGTGTCCGTGTGAAATTGAAGATTCAGAGGTATTTTTCTACTTCTTTTTGTTTCCTACATGTATATTGTTGCCTGTTTCAGTAGCTTGTGTAATTTATTTTTCACATTTTTATTTATTTGATTCTATGATTCTATCTCATACTTGTTTTATTTGATCAGAATTATAGCAATGTTTCTGTTTGTTGTGATTGTTTATAATGTATATAATCGACTCGATTAAGTTCGTCGATTAGTTGTTTTGTAAATTCTAGTTTTCGTTAATGATAATTGTAATAACCTGCTTATTTGTTTTGGATTGATTATTATCATTGAAGTCATTTAATTAGTTCTTCCCAATTAGTTGATTCTCGTTTAATAAGTCAGAAAGTTTGTCAATTATTTGTGTGTTGATCTCTGGGCAATAAATTTCAGAGCATTGTCAATATACTGACAATGCCCCTGCATCTGTTTGATCTTAGTCCAATGTTGAAGTCCAGTTTGATTTGTTATATTGAATTCAGTGTAATGTTGTTGTGATGTTAGGTTTAAATTCAATTTCACAAATGTTGATTAGATACAATTGTGTTAGAAAATTGCATTCTCAGTTAAGATTCAGTCCAGAACTTAAGAGAATTGGTTATTACTGTTTTAAATCAGGTTGATAATTAGGTTTGAACAGATTTTTAAATCTGTTTTGTAATAGATTCTGATTTTTGTATTAAGGGCAGTAATAACAGTAGGATTTCAGGGTTGTTTTGGGAATGAAACAGTGAAAGTCATATGATAATGTTAGTGTGCTGTTGGTGGATTGTTAATGGCTATAATCTAATAGGATAATGGGAAACAAAGGATAATGGGAATGCTGAAAATCAGGAAAAGATCACCTAATGGGATTTAAAGTACTAAAAGCAGATTTTTAATGGGATTTTCTGATTTTTAAAAGAAGAAGGGGGTCCAGGTAGCACTGAAAAGAAAAGGGGCAGACCTGTGTAAGATAGAGGGGATTGGGACTGAAGAAAGGACAGAGATTTTAAAAGGAACTCAGATTTTGAAGAGAAAAAAAGACTGAGGATTTTAGGGTCAGATTTTAAAAAGAGAGAAATCTGATTTTAAGAGAGGAACATATTTTAATACACCAAATTTTAACACACACAGAGAGAGAGGCATTGAAAAAAAGCAGAAATAGAAATCTGATTCAAGAAAAAAGAAAGAAAACAGAAATAAAGAAAGAAAAATCAGAAGCAGGAAAAAACAGATTTCTACAATAGAAGCTAGTGTTAAGGTTGAATTTCTGAGATTGAAATTGTCAGTTTGCCTTCTCCTAAGTCTTGGAAAATCAGAAATACTGTGTTTTATCTGTCTGGATTTGTTCAAATCCCATTGTTGAGTTTAAAGTCTGAAATTTCTTAAAGAGTCATTCTACGTTGTGTCTGGGTTCTCGAGTTTTGTATTGTTGCTCAAATCTGTGGAAATACTGGCATTTTCTGCTGATTTTGTTACTGCTGTCACTGCTGAAATTTACTTCTCCTGCCTTCATTTCCAGGTACATATCTGTAAACTCATGTCATGCAAAGCTTTCAACATGACAAATAAATGAAGCTCGAATTGTAATTCTGTCTTCAATACATTTGAGTTCGTTAGTTTAAATTTCAGCTATGTTTCATGTTGGTTAACTAGTACTGAGTTCGACACGATGGCTATAAGTTAATTATCTTATTTTGAAATTCGTATAAAAGCTTTGTAAAAATGTTATCCATTTTGAAATCTCATTAGTATAGTTATATTTGAATTGTTAAAATAGGAAACATGGCAGAAAGTTGGCCATTATTTAAATTTTATGGTATTGTTAGTTAGGTACAGAATAGTATGGAAATATCAAGGAAAAATACATTATTAGTCTATTTTGTTAGTTAGTTAGTTGTTGTTTAAAGCTAGATGATGTTGGTTGCATTTTGCTATATTATGGCATAATAATGGTTATGTTTATAATCAATAGTTGAAAGATGCGTTAGTAAAATCCGCTATGTTCACAACGTCGAAATATGGCGAATAATGTTGTATGCAATATCATTTTATTAAGTCAGCAGGTAGATTTGTTCTCTTTCTTAATAACAAATGGCCTAGGAATTTATATAATGCGAAAGTTAGTGTTTAGCAATAGTTCACATAGATTGAGAATCAAATTGGTTTTATTATATATATATATCCCAAACTCAATCATAAGCAGAATTAACAAGAAATAATCATGCATATTGGATTAAGAACAAGTGATGTAGAAGGAGATTAGGCTTATAAACTGTACTAATTTTAAGAAGATAAAATAGCCTTTGCTGCAAATAAAAATAATGAAAATTCTTCGAAAACATCTCTTCCTTTCATAAATCAATTTTTTTTTTAGTTTCATACGCAATTCATTGTTTGGTATACACATATTGCATTTACGAGAAAAATGGTAGTATTAATCACGCGTTGTTCATTTTTACTCCTTAAATACGAATGATTTTTGCGGAATATAATTCATAAATATATATATATATATATATATATATATATATATATATATATATATATATATATATATATATATATATATATATATATATATATAATTTGTGGTCAACACTCAATAAATTGTGAATTCTTTTCAAAGAATTTAAGGGCATCTCAAATAGGGATTTCTCATGATTTTCACATAAAATAATATGGATGTAATAAATAATTTGTAAACAAATTTATATTACTATCAAGAATATATTTGTGATTAGGGATACGTTCGCGTAACCTAATTATATTTCTAAAAGCAATTCGGATTATGCGTTCGCGCAACTTCGAGCGAATATTTAATAAAAGGGATTTCTCCGAGGATGTTAAAATAATTTCATATAACCCGAGATGTGCAGTTCACTGTTTAATCATACAAGGGTGACGATGTTCTTAATTTTATTTCTAATTTCGAACGTATGATTTTTTATAATAAAAATATAAAAAATATTATCAACCTTTTTGTGTACACGTATGCGTGGCACGATTCTTTATGATTATGAAAGGTATATAATACGAATATACATATGCGTGATTCGTTTATATAATTGTAAACAATCTAAACAAAAGCGGTAATAAAATGAAGTAGCAAGAAAAAGGGTATTTAGTAAATCAAGATAATTAAGCCAAAAATAAGAACAGTTAAGCGACCGTGCTAGAACCACGGAATTCGAAAATGCCTAACACCTTCTTCCGGATTAACAGAATTCCTTACTTAGGATTTCTGGTTCGCAGAATAACAAACAGAGTCATATTCTCCTCGATTCAGGGATTAAAACTGGTGACTTGGGATGCCTTAAAATTCCTAGGTGGCGACTCTGAAACAAATAAACAAATCCCGTTTCGAATGTCCTTCAATTGGAGATAACTCCCCACGCGCCATCGCGGGGCGGTAAAAAGGAGGTGTGACAGATGCTTCAGTTCTATTTGATCCAGGGTCTACATACTTCTATGTATCATCTTATTTTGCCATGTATCTCGTCATGCCTAGTGATTCTTTGAGTTCTCCTTGATAACTAGGAATTTTGACGCATTTTATACTCCTTCTTGCTCATGTTTTGATTAGAAACTCATACAAAATAGCCCTAAAAAGGCTCATAAGTTGTACTTGATTGCAGGTTTGATCAATAAAGTGACAACATGTCAAAGATCAGCTCAAAAGGAGTGAAACTTGCACAAGTACTAAAGACAAGACAAGCTCAGGCAAAATAGGTCCAGTGCGGCCGCACACCACTTTGTGTGGTCCACACTAGGAGGTTCAGAGGGTAGGTATTCAGGATAAAAGGAAATGTGGCCGCACTAGATTTAGTGCGGTCCGCACTGGAGTCCATGCGGCCGCACTACCATTCTATGCGGTCCGCAGAGCCAAAATTCAGAGAAGTTGAAGTTGGAGCTTTCAAGCCAATGCGGTCCGCAGTCCACTTTGTGCGGACCGTACTAGAAGTCACCACGGGCATAGTCCATTCTGTGTGGTCCGCGGAGCCTGAGTTCAGGGAGCTGGATTTTGAAGCTAAGAGTCCTAGTGCGGTCGCAGTCCATTCTGTGCGGTCCGCACTAACCCCGCAGCGGCATTTTTGTCCAGATTTTTCAGCTTAGTATAAATAGAACCTTTTTCCATTTTTAGGTCATCAGATAGATTTTAGAAGCAGCTGCGCTCGTGGGAACGACTCTTGTAGCCATTTTGGGCAATTTTACTTACTTTTCATCATTGAATCTTTGTATTTAACTTAGAAATTAATTAATATGTGTTTATCTTCATCTATTTCTTGTTTTTCTTCTTTGAATATGAGTAGCTAGACCTCATAGCTAGGGTTGTGGCTCAACCCTAGTATGGGTAATTGATGGGTCTTGCATTTTAGGGCTAAATTGACTATGAGTGTTTGATATTTGGGTCAATTTCATGGTTAATTACTGAATTAGTGGTTGCAAACACTAGTTTGTGTTTAGTTGACTAGGTCTCTTCTTGAGAAAGAGAGCCTAAGTCTCCAAAATTGATCCAACAAGATATTGGGGCGTACTCAAGAGATCGATAGCCCCAATAAAAGGGTTAAACCTCGAGAGAGTAATACCCGACTTGAACCCTAAGCTGCTTGTACAAATTTGCATACCCAATTAGTCTTGAGAAAGTCAATTGGTCAAAATCACTTGAACCACCGAGAGGTGTAGAGTGGGTAAAGTAGTGCAATGGTTATATCATACTCCCCAATCATGTCAATTGTGCCTCAGTTTCAAGTACCCGTCAATTGACCACCTAGATGGATGTCACTACCCTAGTGACTTTAACTATTTGAACACCCGTAGCATTTAACTCTTAGCGTAATTTACAATTTGTAGTTTGTTAACAGTAGAATTAAAAGAAAACCCCAAAATTATGAGAAGTGCAATTTGGAAATCTGCACAATCCTAAGCTAAATAGATACACCACTCCATTTCTAGCTCTCTGTGAAAATCGATCCCGACCCAAAATCGGGTAAAAGCTATTGCGACCCTCTCTCGCTACTTATTAGTGGTGCAGAGTAGGCTGCGATCTCTTTTTGGCGCCGTTGCCGGGGAGCTAACGGTTTTGGCTATCTATTTAGTTAGTTTTGTGTATTGTTCTTTTTTCCTTCTTTGTTACTTACTTGTTTGTGTCACTACTCAGGTACTAAAATGGCATTGAACAACGCAAATGACCCTCTTGGAAATGTGATTGCGGGGGAGGAGGTAGATGATGTTGAACAATATGAGGTGCATCTTGTACCTCAAGGACAATGTAAAGGCCGCAATGCCAATGTTAATCCAAATGACAATATTCCAGACCCTCCTCCGCCACCTCCAAGAGTGGTTCCTAGAGTACTTCCGATCCAGGGTTATGCAAGTGCTATTGTCCCACCCAAAATCCGGGCGGGCAACTTCCAGATAACCAATGTGATGTTGACCTTACTTGAGCAGCGTGGGTACTTCACGGGCGCTGCGGATCAAAATGCCTACAAACATCTCAAGGGGTTCGTGGATACATACTGGGGGAGCAAACAGACGAATGTGTCTAAGGATGCTCTTAGGTTTAGACTTTTCCCATTCTCACTTCGGGCGAAGGTATTAGATTGGCTCGAGAAACTTCCCAACCATTCCATCACAACTTGGGATGAGTTGACGGATAAATTCATTGTTAAATTCTTTTCACCCAGGCATATGGCGACATTTTGAGATGAGATATTGGCTTTCAAGCAAGAGCCCACAGAACCTTTGCATGAGATTTTGGAGTGGTATAGAACGATGGTGAAAGAATGCCCCAACAATGATATGACCAACGCTATGATCCAACAAACTTTCTACCGGGGCATCAATATAACAAATCAATGCATAGTGAACTAACTTGCCGGGGGAAACTTTATGAAGCTGTCGTATGATGAGGCATGTGATGTACTTGATGAGATGGCTGACATTTCTTTTGCATGGCAAAGTAGAGCCAATATGCCTCAAGGTGACCCTACAGTTATTCTTTTGCACAAGGAATTACATGACCATGGGCAAGCTATAGCGGAGTTGACAACTACTATGAATCAATTGGCTAAGGCACAGTTGCAACAAGTCCAAAATCCTTGCCAAGTGAATGCCATGGAGGGTGTTAATATGCTTGTCAACAAGAGAAGGCAAAGAAGGCAACAAAACCATGGGAATTATGAGCAATTTGATGATGAATGTGATGAGTTTCAAAATGATGGTTATGATGACCAAAGTGAAGAGGTTCAATATGTAAACAACTATCAAGGCCAACGGGGCAACTCTTCCAACCAACAACAGTGGTGACCTCAAGGCAATTGAGGCAATCAACAACAAAACAGTGGTAATTGGGGGAACAACAACCAAAACAACAACTGGGGCAATCAGAACAACAATCAAGGCAACCAAAGGAATTGGAATGGTAATAACAATAATTGGGGTGGCAATAATAATCAAGGAGGATGGAACAATGGAAACTAAGGAAACCGGGGGCAGGGCTATCAAAGGCCCTCAATGTACCAACAACCGAACAATCCACCACTATTTCCATCTCAAGGTCCTAGTTCTTTAGGTAATGAGATGGGTAGAATTGAAATGATGTTCGAGCAGATGATGAAGAAGAATGCGGATTCTGATGCACAATTAGCTTCTCACAACACCTCTATCAGAAACTTGGAGGTGCAATTAGGCCAAATCTCTCAGTCATTGAATACTTGCCCGAAGGGTGCTCTACCAAGTGATACAGTAGTGAACCCAAAGGGTGGGAACAATCATTTTATGGCGGTTACAACAAGAAGTGGGAGAGGCGATGATGTGAATGCTTCTAAGCAAAAGCAAGTTGTGGATAATGATGTTGAGTTGCAAGATGACGAAGTCCCTTTGGTAGTTGAAGATGTGGTTGATGAAAATGTGAACAATAAAGTGAGGATTGATATTCAAGAAGTCGAGGTGGAAACTCAAAATGATGTGAACCCATCTAGGGAACACATAATTGACATGCCGGAGCCGGTTGTGCCTAAAGCTAAGGCACCTTTGCCAAGGCCACCTCCACCTTATCCTCAAAGGCTTGCGAAGAAAAAGAATGATAATTAGTTTAAAAAGTTCATTAACATGATGAAGAGCTTATCTATTAATGTGCCTTTGGTAGAGGCACTTGAACAAATGTCGGGCTATGCAAAATTCATGAAAGACTTGGTCACAAAGAAGCGTTCTATGGATTGTGAAACAATAAAGATGACTCACCAAGTTAGTGCTATAGTGCATTCAATGGCCCCGAAGCTTGAAGATCCCGGTGCTTTCACCATTCCTTGCACCATTGGGAGTGCGGATTTTGCCAAGGCTCTATGTGATTTGGGAGCTAGTATCAATCTGATGCCTTACTTAGTTTTCAAAACTTTAGGTATTTGGCAACCTAGACCGACTTCTATAAGGTTACAAATGGCGGATCGATCGATGAAGCGACCTTTGAGCATTATTGATGACGTGCTTGTCCGGGTGAACAAATTCATATTGCCGGCCAACTTTGTGATTTTGGACTATGAAGTGGACTATGAGGTCCCTATCATTCTAGGAAGTCCTTTCCTTGCGATGGGGAAGGCATTGGTTGATGTTGAAGCGGGTGAGCTCACTTTCCGAGTGGGAGATGAAAATGTCGTCTTTCATGTTTGCAAATCTATGAAGCAACCCAATAGCACCGAGGTGTGCTCATTTGTAGACCTTGTCACAGCTGTGATTGTGGATGACACTAGTGCTATGATCAACGTGGAGGACCCCCTTGAGGCCGTGCTATTAAATATTGATGTCAATGATGATGCAAGCAAAGTGGAGTGTGTGAATGCCTTACATGGGATGGGCTCTTATTCCTATGAGCCTAGAAAATTGTCTTTGGATCTTGAAAACTGGAAAACTCCACCAACAAAACCATTAATTGAGGAGCCACCGGTATTGGAGTTGAAACTACTGCCTCCACACCTCAGGTATGAGTTCTTGGGTCAAATTCTACTTTACCAGTTATTCTTTCTTCTTGCCTAACTAACATGTAAGTTGAGGCCACTTTGGCGGTGCTTCAAAGGCGAAAAAGGGCAATTGGATGGACTTTGGCTGACATTGGGGGAATAAGCCCCGCATTCTGTATGCACAAAATTATCTTGGAGGATGATGCAAAACCTTCCTTGGAGAATCAAAGAAGATTGAACGAGGCAATGCAAGAGGTGGTGAAAAAAGAAGTGATCAAGTGGTTGGATGCCGGAGTTGTGTATCCCATTTTTGATAGCTCGTGGACTTTTCTGGTGCAATGTGTACCAAAAAAGGGTGGTATAACTGTGGTGACAAATGACAACAATGAACTTATTCCCACTCAGACAATTACCGGATGGAGGGTATGCATGGACTACCGGAAGCTGAACAAGGTGACCCGCAAGGATCACTTCCCATTGCCATTCCTTGACCAAATGCTTGATCGCCTTGCGGAGCGTGCCTTTTATTACTTTTTGGATGGATACCTGGGGTATAATCAAATCTTAATCGCTCCGGAGGACCAGAAGAAGACCACCTTTACCTGTTCATATGAGACCTTCTCTTTCTCTCGGATGTCGTTCGGGTTGTGTAATGCCCCGGCGACATTCCAACGATACATGATGGCTATTTTCACCGACATGGTGGAAGATATTTTGGAGGTCTTCATGGATGATTTCAGTGTGGTTAGAGATTCATTTAAAAAGTGTTTGGGAATTTTTGATAGAGTTTTGGCCCGATGTGAAGACACAAATCTCGTACTTAATTGGGAAAATGCCACTTCATGGTGGAAAAAGGCATAGTGTTGGGCCACAAGATTTTAAAGCGTGGGATTGAAGTTGACAAAGCCAAGATAGAGGTGATTTCAGGCTTCCTCCCCCCATTTCCATCAAGGGGTGAGGAGTTTTCTTAGGCATGCGGGGTTCTATCGGAGGTTTATAAAATATTTTTCAAAGGTGGTAAACCCCTTGTTCAAGCTACTAGAAAAGGATGCAAAGTTTGTGTTTGATGAGGGATGTATGCAAGCATTTGAGCTTCTCAAGCTTAAGTTGACCACTACCCCTATCATTACTGCACCAATTTGGAGCTTGCCTTTCGAGCTCATGTGTGGTGCAAGTGACGTTGCGGTTGGGGTTATCTTAGGTCAAAAGGTTAACAAGATGTTTCATCCAGTGTACTAAGCAAGACCATGAATGAGGCTCAAAGGAACTGCACGGTTACCGAGAAAGAGTTGTTGGCCATAGTGTTTACAATGGAAAAGTTTAGGCCGTATCTTATGGGGGCCAAGGTCATAGTGCACACCGACCATGCCGCCCTTAGGTACTTGATGACAAAGAAAGACTCCAAGGCAAGGTTGATGTGATGGGTGTTACTACTTCAAGAGTTTGATCTAGAAATTGTGGATCGGAAAGTAGTGAGAACCAAGTGGCGGACCACTTGTCCCGTTTGGAGTAGGAGGGGAGGCCTAGTGATGGCCTATAGATCAATGATTCATTTCCCGACAAACAACTCCTTGCGGTGTCGGTAAATGATATGTCATGGTTTGCCGATGTTGCTAATTACCTTGTGACCGGAAAAATCCCGTGTGAGCTCTCTTCTAACCAAAGGAAGAAGCTCAAGCGGGATAGTTTGGATTTTTATTGGGAAGATCCATACTTGTTCAAGATTTGCACGGATGGTGTGATTCAAAGGTGTGTCCCAGAGGAGGAGCAATTGAGTATCTTGGAGGCTTGCCATTCCTCTCCCTATGATGGCCATCATGGCGGGGTGAGGACGACTTCTAAAGTTCTTAGTTGTGGGTTTTATTGGCCAACTTTGTTCAAAGATGCAGGTGATTTTGTGAAGAGATGCGATGAATGCCAAAGAGCAGGTGGAATTTCGAAGAAAGATGAGATGCCTCTCAATACCATCCTTGAGGTTGATATTTTGATGTATGAGGCATTAATTTCATGGGCCCATTTGTTATCTCTTGTGGGAACAATTACATTCTTGTGGCGGTGGACTATGTTTCAAAGTGGGTTGAAGCCGTGGCTTTGCCCAGTAGTGAGGCCCGAAGTGTTGTTGCATTTCTCAAGAAAAGCATTTTTACAAGATTTGGTACTCCTCGTGCAATCATAAGTGTTGGGGGTATCATTTTTGCAATGAAGCTTTCGACACGTTGCTTTCTAAGTACGGTGTCAATCATAAAGTTTTTACCCCTATCATCCTCAAGCAAGTGGTCAAGTGGAAGTCTCCAACAGGAAAATCAAAAGCATATTGTCAAAGACGGTCAATACAAATAGGACCGATTGGTCGAAGAAGTTGGATGACACTATATGGGCTTATAGGACAGCTTTCAACACTCTGATTGGTATGTCCCCATATCGGTTGGTGTTTGGGAAAGCTTACCATCTACCGGTTGAGTTAGAGCACAAAGCCATGTGGGCTTTGAGGAAGATTAATCTTGAGTGGGATATTGCAGCCAATCTTCATGTGGAGCACCTCAATGAACTTGATGAATTTAGATTCCATGCCTACTCTAGTTCGTCCTTGTATAAGGACAAGATAAAGTACCTTTATGATAAATATGCTCGTAGAAAGGAGTTCAAAGTAGGTAATTTGGTTCTCTTGTTCAACTCCGGGTTATGTTTATTTCTGGGAAAGCTCAAGTCCAAATGGAGTGGAACTTTTGAAGTGGTATGCATGACCCCGTTTGGTGCTCTTGATTTAAAGAACAAAAATGGTGAAGTCTTCAGAGTTAATGGGCACCAGGTCAAGCATTATCTTGGAAAAATTGATGACAGCCACGTGGTGGCGCTTCTTCATTTCAAATGATGTGATGGTAACCTGTGACGTGCCGTGACGTTAAATCAGGCGCTTCTTGGAAGGCAACCCATGTGTTTTTCTTTTTGTTCTTCTTTGATTTTTCTTTGAAGTATAGGATTGATTTTTGGGCTAACTGTTGTGAGATGTTACAGGGATGTGTTGATGCAGTGCAAGACATAATGGAAAAATGCACAGGTCTTTAAAGTCGCTAGTGCGGCCGCACTACATTCTGTGCAGACCGCACTGGTAGGGTAAAATGCAGCCTCTCTGAAGTTTGCCACTATGGCCGTACTACATTTTGTTAGGTCCACAGTGGAACTCTGCGGCCGCAGTCCATTTTGTGCAAACCGCAAAGCATCACCTCCTCAAAGCTTCGAAACTAATGTTCAGTGAGGACCGCGGTCCATTTTGTGTGGTCCGCACTGGGGTAGGTAAGCTGGGCCTAGGGCTTTTCTATAAATAGTCCCTAAGGCCTTCCTATTCAAACTTTTCGAACCTTTGCATCTCTCAGATATTAAAAACACTGCTCATCCTCCTTTGCTCATATTTAATTGTTTGGAACCGATTAGTCTCATTGCATCTCACATCTGGTACCATTCCTTTCCTCTTACTTGATTAATTTTGTCATTTTTTTTAAATTTTTGTTATTTTCTGCTCTTTTTCTCTTCTTTTCGTATTTTTCTTCATTCAATTACTATAGGGTTGTTGATTTCTTGTTTAAAATAGGCTTAGTTAGTCAAATACTTTGGGCAAACACATAGGAGCATGATTTAGGTGTTAGATTAGACATAATTTCAAAATTTTGGAACCCTAACTTAGTGCCATAGTTGGGCACCCTGTGCAGACCGCAGTCGTTTCTGTGTGGTCCGCAGTACCATTTTGTGCGGACAACACTGATGAACTTCTGTGAAGCTGAACCTTGGGCAGTGCGGCCGCACTACATTTTGTGCGGACTGCACTGGCCCCTGTGCGGCTGCACTACTGTTTTGTGTTGTATGCACTGTCAAGATACAGAGGGTGGGTATTCTGAACCCCACCCTTGTGCGGACCGCAGTCAATTTTGTGTGGTCCGTACTGTCCCTTATGCGACCGCACTACATTTCATGCGGTCCGCACTAGGGACTTTTGAGAACTTTCTGCAACTTTTCTTCCATGTTATGCAACATTGGTTTTAACTGCTTCTCTACTGCTGCAACTTATACTAACAAAGTCATTTCAATTGTGTTTCAGACAATGGTTAAATAGCGAAGAAAAGGTTCAAAACAACCGGGCAGAAGTGAATCTTCCCGGGGAGGGAAGCAGAAAATGATAAGACTCATCCCCCAAGTTAGGCAAAGCATCAAGAATATGCAGAAGGCAATAAAAGCTACTGATAGAGCATGTGATCAGTTGGGGAGTGAGTACGAGCCCTCCCGGGAAATCTCTTCAGATTTTGTGCCTGAATATATCCCTGATTGGCCGGAGAGGCATAGATTGAGAGACATTCCTCCCACTTCCCCCGCTGCCCAAGCATCAGTGAACATTTCTTCTGAGTCGTTTGAGGGCTCAGCAGCAGGTAGTGGGGAATAATCCACCTCTCCCACAGCTTCATTACTAGGGAAAGGTGCAGAATGAGGTGAGGAGGAAGTACAAGGAAATAAGGAGGTAGCTAAAGGAGGGGAGCCTCAGGTGGGAGGCGTTGCTATAACTAGGAAGCCCGAAGCTTGGGAAGATAGATTTGTGAGTGAGGTGGCGTACCATAAGTTTCGGGAGTGGTGGCCGGTGAGAAAATTGATTCCGGGGAGGATCTTCATAGATAGAGACCTACTACCTCACAACCCCGACGTGTAGAGACAGTTTAGGACTAGAGCGGGCTGGGAGCACTTTATGGATAACTGTGTGGACACCAATGAACACTTGGTCAAGGAATTTTATTGCAATGTAGCCCACATCAAAGAGGGCTCCAAAGTGACCAAGGTTCGGAACTTAAAAGTATTATTTGATAGGAAGTCGATCAATAAATACATAGGCTTCAATGAGGAGGATGACACCTTGTACATGGTGAAGATGGAAATGGGCGAGGAGGTCCGTCCATGGCTAGCATAGTACCTGGAAATCCCAGGTACCGTCCCCGACTGGTTGACTGCTGGAGTCAAGATATTGAGAAGGAGCTTGAACTTTGAAGTAAGGGGATGGGAGACCTTTGTTTGCAGCAGGTTGGACCCTACCACTCATGACAACACATTACCTCTCCACCGGGCTGTATTAGTGGCTTCTATCATGGCAGGGTATCCCATCAACATGGGGAATGTTATGTCCAAAATCATTACTATTGTGGGCGTGGAGCATGACCGGAACTATCCCTTCCTCAGTTTCCTCACAATGTACTTCCGGGACCTAAATGTGGACAAGAGGCCCTATGACATCATGGTCAAGGCGAAGGCCCCTTTTCCTGGTACAACATGCATAGGGATGACAACCCCAAAAGCAAGAACTTCAAAGGTACCGCTACTGCTCCAACTGGCCAGTCTGAAGAGCCAGTTGTGGTAGTGGCTCTTGCTGAGCCTACCTCCACTTCTACAGACATCCCTCCCGGTCCTTCCACATCTACAGCCACTCATGTCGGTCCATCCACATCAGCAGGCCCAGAGATTCCATCTTCCTAGGCCCATCCTATTACTGCTCACCGACTAAGCTAGGTGCTTCTTAGCATAAACAACTGGATGCATACTACCTCATCCAAGTTGTCAACACTCACCATTGTGGTAGAGGCTCAGTCGGCACCTCAGCCAGCACAGGTTCCACAGTCGATAGAGGATGTGCTCAAGGAGATACTTGAAAACCAAAAGAAGATCCTCGACACTCAGGCAGTGCTCTCAAAGGTAGTTAATTCACATAGCAAGGCTCTCAAGGAGCTTGCTTGGGAGCACAAGAAGCTAAGGAAGACACGGGCCTCCAAAGAGTCCGTGAAGGTGTTGAGAGCTAACGTAGACAAACTAAAGGTGGATGACCTGCCTTTAGATTTATTACTCCAGGACCCAGCACCAACAGTTCATCCAGAGCCAGAGCAGCCACAAAGGCCTCCCAAGAGGAAGAGGATGATCCCTCGAGCTGATGATGCAATCATCCAGCTGGCTGACCCACAGGAGCCCTCTTCCAGTCAACCACAGGGTGCACTACCTATTGAGCATGTCCAGGTCCAGGCCCAGGTCCCAGTAGCAGAGCAGCAGGCCACAGGGAACCAGTCTGAGGTCCCCAAGCACAAAGAGGACCCAGGGACCACACATGAGCCTATGCAGACAGACCGGCCATAGGGAGTCTTCTATATCCTTTTTCCTCTTACCTTTTTGGTGCTTTATTTAGACTAGTTGGCATTGGGGACAATGCTAGCTTTCATTTGAGGGGGTAGGCCCTACATTTTGGATGATTGTATATATTTAACATTTTTTTATGCTTTCTTGATTTTTCATCTTTGGTCTGTATATAATTCTGATATTTCGTTACATTTATCGCATTTTTATTTCACTTTGGGTCTATCTATAAAGATTATATCACATTGTATATATTCATCTCATCCATTGTATATTCAAATCCCCTATTGTACATATTCATTCTATTTTTCGCAAAATTTTTCATTTTTAGCTTCTTATTTGTGATTCGTAGCTTTTTGTTTTCGAAGTTTGCAATAAGCCTTTGGTTTTCTTAATGCCACGGTTCTTTCCAAAGGTGGAGTGTTGTGTGAACCGAGTGGCTCGTCCCAATGATGGATGGCGTGACAACCGTCTTAAGGGTTTGAGTTCATTTTTCTTTTTGTTTTTAATAGTTAGTAGTTAAGGGTGCCTCATGCAAAGCTTCACTTGGGCCTAGCACATTTGCCTTTGATCTCATGGTCAAAAACAAATTGTTGTGTTTAGAATGGTGAAAGTCGTGACATTGAGACTCTTGTGTTGACCAATAATCATCAAGTTGTTTTTCGGGACCATTGTGTGCTCAAATCATATCTTAGGTCGTTGTGGGCCCCCGACTCTATGTCTTTAGCAATCCCTTAGCTTGTGTGGTGAGTAATTGCAATTGCAAGTCCAAGTCCCGAGCCATTGGTTTAGAACTTGCCCTGAATGTTTGTTGAGGCGAAATCATAAGTGAATTTTGACTTGAGACATAATTATAGGCTCTCCTTGATCCAAATGATAGTTTGAACAATTTCATAGCCTGCCAATGATAAGATCCCTAGTTAACCCGTTTGAGCTTTAGACCTTTTTCTTTCAAGAATCATGATACAAGCCTATACCTGTTCTAAAAGATACCCTCTCTTGGCACCCAATCTTTCATTTAGCACATGGAAAAAGTATAAGTTTGGGGGAGAGACGAGGATTGCAACAAAGTGGTAAAAAGGCACAAAAATGAAGAAAAGGAAAGGCAATGAAAAACAAAGAAAATCAAAAAGACAAAAAGAATGTTCAATGTAAAAAAGAATAAAAAGGGATTCAAGAAAAGCAAAGAATGAAAGGTGTGGAAAGTTGAAAAAGGAGAAAAGGTTTGAAATGCCTAAGAAAGAGTGAAAGTGTGTCTCTCTAACCCCTTAGAAAGAAGTGAAATGACTCAAAAAGTCAAGTGAATATATGCCAAATGAATCAAAAGAAGTGCTTAAGGGAAGACGGAACCTACTTAGACCAAAACCTTTCCTACCCTGAACCAAAAGCCTTCACAATGTCTCCACAAAAGTCCTATATGATCTTTAGTTGAATGAAGCTTACATTAGTGGATACTCACATAAGGGGCAAGCATATGGTACTTAGAGTCGGACTTGTGACTTTTTCTTGAGAGAGATGAGTGAATTTCCATTAATCTCATTTTGTGTGCCACTATTCCAAAGGTGAAGTTTGCTTAGGGAGAGTTGAGGATGTGTGAGTTTGGGTTCCACAATGACCAAAGTAATTGAAAGGGTTCCTTGATGTGTGAGTTTGGGTTCCACAATGACCAAAGTAATTGAAAGGGTTCCTTGATGTGTTGAGTCAACTCTTGATGTTCTTGTGTCGCACTTAATCCATGGTGTTTCAAAGGGTAAATGTTGTTAATGATTCATTTGTATTGAGGGCAATTGTTAGTCCCAATTGATACTAGTTGAGGTTGCTTTAGGACAGCTGAAAATTTCTTGGATTTTCCCTTAAGGGGTGGGTCTTATTTTGTTTGCTTGAGGACAAGCAAAAGCTTAAGTTTGGGGAGTTGATAACTAGGGATTTTGACGCATTTTATACTCCTTCTTGCTCATGCTTTGATTAGAAACTCATACAAAATAGTCCCAAAAAGGCTCATAAATTGTACTTGATTGCAGGTTTGATCAACAAAGTGACAAGATCTCAAAGATCAGCTCAAAAGGAGTGAAACTTGCATAAGTACCAAAGACAAGACAAGCTCAGGCAAAATAGGTCCAGTGCGGCCGCACACCACTTTGTGCGGTCTGCACTAGGAGGTTCAGAGGGTAGGTATTCAGGCTAAAAGGCAATGTGGCCGCACTAGATTTAGTACGGTCCGCACTGGAGTCCATGCGGTCGTACTACCATTCTATGTAGTCCGCAGAGCCAAAATTTAGAGAAGTTGAAGTTGGAGCTTTCAAGCCAATGCAGTCCGCACTCGTGGGAACGACTCTTTTTCCATTTTTAGGTCATCGGATAGATTTTAGAAGCAGCTGCACTCGTGGGAACGACTCTTGTAGCCATTTTGGGCAATTTTACTTACTTTTCATCATTGAATCTTTGTATTTAACTAAGCAATTAATGAGCTAGACCCCATAGCTAGGGTTGTATGATGATGAATGCAAAGCCTCTGATCAGGCAACCATTGGTCGCTTTAAACACATCGGTGCAGGAGGTGCCTACTCAATCGCTAGAATCATTTGGTGAGCATGGTGGTGAATCTAGGCAGATGATGATTTCTACAGGAAATAACAATGAGGTTATCAGTGCAAATGTGAGGGCGATGACAATTAAATCCACGCTTTGGGATGACCAGCGTGAGTATGATGATGAAGAAGATTCTGGTGTTGATTTTGCTGGATACTCATCTGAAGAGGCAGATTATGAGGTTGATCAGGAGAGTGTAGGTGAAGAACTTGATTTAATAACACTACCTAAATCAGATGGTATACCAAACGCGAGCCACAAAAGCATGTTGAATCTCAACGCTCCAGCTTTCATTCCCAGGTACTCTCCATTTGCTGCTCTAAAAGTCAAGGATGCAGTAGCTGGAAACATAGTTCAAAATGCAGCCACACATAGTAACCAGATTGATCCAGCTGGTCGAAAGTATGGGCAGCAGCAGCTGAATGCAAACACCTCAGGAGCTATAGTCACACTTCCAACTGGTGGATAGCAGCAGCAGGATACAACGCCACCAGTATCTGTGGGTAGAGATAAGTATGAGGAAGGAGAAGAAGATGCAGTTTTGAAAGAATGTCGCGCACATGCAGCAAGAAAAGGTGATTTATCACCTATGCATAGCGGAAAAAATAGGAAATCTCATACAAGGAAAAATAGTTGGGACGACAAGGTTAGTGATTTTTTAAATGTTAGGCGACCTCCAATGAGAGTTGCCAAACAAAAGCATGTTGCCCCAACTACATCAACGAGGTCCAACCGTTCAAAAAAGAAATGATGATTTTTGAATACATTTTGAACACGGTTGAGGAAAACAACAAAGAGTTACAAATTGAAGATTTTACAAGTTTGCAAAAGAAGGAACATGAACCAAATTGGTACTTCATTCTATTATACCACTTTATTAGTATTCTCATTTGTAATATCATCACACAGTATGTTATAAACTCTGTGATGATCATTGAATATTTGGTACTCTCCAGTACTTATTTTTTACATGCGTGCTAGTAGGTGAGGCATTTTCTCTGCCTCAATAGGATTAGTAGGGTAAGGTTTGAGTTGCCTTGGTCCTATGACTTTGGAAAAATATCCACACGGCTATGAGATTATATGCCCTCGTGAGACTTTGCCGGCAGCTACACCATGAATCCTCTACATGAGACTGCCATCATAAGGCAATGTGAGGCACAGAGGAGTGATTATATATCCAAGGCATATGGGTAACAATACCGGTGCTATTGTCCCCCTTATTTGTACTGTTCCTAATTGTTGTATTTTTCTTTTCTTTTATTAATAAAAAATTAGCCCTAGGCGCTTGCCTAGCGGATTGCCAAAAAAAAGGGTTGTGGCTCAACCCTAGTGTGGTTAATTGATGGGTCTTTCATTTTAGGGCTAAATTGACTATGGGTGTTTGATATTTAGGTCAATTTCATGGTTAATTCCTGAATTAGTGGTTGCAAACACTAGTTTGTGTTTAGTTGACTAGGGCTCTTCTTGAGAAAGAGAGCCTAAGTATCCAAAATTGATCCAACAAGATATTGGGGCATACTCAAGAGATTGATAGCCACAATAAAAGGGTTAAACCTCGAGAGAGTAATACCCGACTTGAACCCTAAGTTGCTTGTGCAAATTTGCATACCCAATTGGTCTTGAGAAATTTAATTGGGCAAAATCACTTGAACCACGAGAGGTGTATAGTGGGTAAAGTAGTGCAACGGTTATATCATACTCCCCAATCATGTCAATTGTGCCTTAGTTTCAAGTACCCGTCAATTGACCACCTAGACGGATGTCACTACCCTAGTGCCTTTAACTATTTGAACAACCCGTAGCATTTAACTCTTAGCATAATTTACAATTTGTAGTTTGTTAACAGTAGAATTAAAAGAAAACCCCAAAAATTATGAGAAGTGCAATTTGGAACTCTGCGCAATCCTAAGCTAAATAGATACACCACTCCATTTCTAGCTCTCTGTGGAAATCGATCCCGACCCAAAATCGGGTAAAAACTATTGCGACCCTCTCTCACTACTTATTAGTAGTGCGAAGTAGGCTACGATCACTCCTGTATATGTGTCTACATCGGTGGGTGATTCTATTATGGTGGATTTTGTACAACGTTCATGTATAGTTGTGATTGGGGATTTGAGACCCGAGTAGATCTATTACTTTTGGATATGGTGGATTTTAATGTCATATTGGGGATGGACTGGTTATCACCTTACCACGCTATCTTGGACTGTCATGTCAAGATTGTGACCTTAACCTTGCCGTATTTGCCTAATTTAGAGTAGAAAAGGACTCCTGGTTATTCCACCCGTAGGGTTATCTCGTATATGAAGGCTCCGCGTATGGTTGAGAAAGGATGTTTGGCCTATTTGGCGTATGTTCGTGATTCTAGTGCCGAGGTTCCATCTATGGATTATGTGCTTGTTGTTCTTGAGTTTCTAGAGGTCTTCCTTGCAGACCTGCCGGGTATGCCGCCCGACACGAATATTGACTTTTGCATTGATTTGACTTCGGGCACTCATCCCATTTCTATTCCGCCGAATCGTATGGCCCCGCCAGAGTTGAAAGAATTGAAAGAACAGTTGCAAATCTTTCTTGATAAGGGCTTCATTAGACCTAGTGTCTTGTCTTGGGGTGCACCGGTGTTGTTTTTTAAGAAGAAGGACGGATTGATGAGGATGTGTATAGATTATTAGCAGTTGAACAAGGTCACAAGCAAGAATAAGTATCCATTGTCGAGGATTGATGATTTGTTTGGTCAGCTTCAGGATGCCAAGGTATTTTCGAATATTGATTTGAGATCTTGCTACCATCAGTTGAGGATTAGGGCATCTGATGTCCCTAAGAGAGCTTTTCGCACTCGGTACAGGCATTATGAGTTCTTAGTGATATCATTTGGGTTGACAAATGCCCCAGAAGCTTTCACGGATGTGATGACCCAAAAGGTCATCACTTGTTTTAGAATTGAATTCTACGTTCCGAGGCCTTAAAACCTCTTTTAGAATCACCTCAATTTGTGTGCGCAGTCCGAGCGCATAGCCGGAAAGCCAATATGTGAAAATTTGTGAAAAATGATGAATTTTGACGTTAAAATGAATTTAAGTTGACTTCGATCAACATATTGGGTAAATGGACCCGGACCTGTGATTTGACGGTCCTAGAGGGTCCGTAGGAAAATATGGGACTTGGGCATATGCCTGAAATCGAATTTCGAGGTCCCAAGCACGAGAAATGAATTTTTTAAAGAAAATTATTTTCTAGAATATTTATGAGTTTTTGAAAGTGAAATGTGTTTAAAGTTTGGTGGTATCGGGCCCGTATTTTGGTTCCAGAGCCTGGAACAGGTCTTATATGTGATTTAAGATGAGTCTGTGAAATTTGGTAAGAAACGGACTTGAAACAACGTGAATCGGACCGTATTTGAGAAAGTTGGAAAATTTGAAGTTCGTAGGAAATTTCAAGATTTTGATGCTAAATTCATAGTTTTTGATGTTATTTTGGTGGTTTGAATGCACGAGCGAGTCCGTATGATATTTTTACGTTGGTGTGCATGTTTGGTTTGGAGCCCCGAGGGCTCGAGTGAGTTTTGGATAGGCCACGGGGTGGATTTTAGACTTGAAAAATTGTAGGCTTCAGTTGTTTCACTGCAGGCCTATAGGCTTCGCATTTGCGAAGCCTGGCTCGCAAATGCGAGGGCTGAGTCGCAAATGCAAAACAGCCCAGGCCAGCCCTTCCTCGCAAATGCTAGCTTTGGATCGCAAATGCGAGATTTTCTGATCTAGGGTTTTCTGAAAAGTATTTAAATGTTTCTCTGACTTTCTTTTTCTTTTTGTGTATCTGCCTCTACTGTGTTCTTGTATTTTCTTCTACCGTGTTCTTGTATGCTTCTTCTACGGTGTTCTCCTATACTGTGTTCTTCTATTTTCCTATATTGTGTTCTTGTATTTTCTTCTACTGTGTTCTTATATTTTCTTCTACTGTGTTCTTGTATGCTTCTTCTACGGTGTTTTCCTATATTGTGTTCTTGTATGTTTCTCCTACCGTATCTTCCTTTACTATGTTCTTAAGTGTTTCTTATTAAGTTCCATCTACTGAGCTCTGTTTAAGTTTCTTCTAAAACTTCTTAGCATGCTTCTTCTATTGTTCTTATCAATTTTTCCCATTATGTTTCGTATTAGCTTCTCCTATTCTATTTTCTTTGAGCTCTTCTGCTGTGTTCTGCATGTTACTTTTCTATCATGTTTTCTCATGAGTTTTGCTGAAAGGAATATGTTAGAAGTTTCAGTTTTTTTCTGGGACCTCTAAACCTATTTCGAATTTTATTACTTGCCCTCTCATCTCTACACTCGATTAATAGCGGAAACCCTAGAATTTAAGGGTTCTTCCAGGTTTGGCTATGTGATTTGCTCGAACTAAGGTTTTATTTCAAAACCCCCAACTCTTTCAGACCAATTTCGAGTATCTGAAATGAGCTTGGTCATCCTTGTTTTCACACAATTCTAAACTCTTTTTACTGGTTCTTTTGCATGCTATCAGAATGCTACTTCTCTTCTGTATTACTGACTTATGTGATGAACCACTACCTACTGATTTTGCAATGGCACAACATCTTCTTTCAACTCAACATGTTTGTATGCTCTTTATATGTGATGAACCTCCCTCTAAAGGGGTTTTCAAATTTATGATTAGTTCAGACTTCCTTTTGAATAGGACTAATTGATTTTCCTTCCTTGTTTGCTGATTTTCCTCATGACTCGACTTAATTTTAAAACCCTTCTCAGCTTTTATGACTTGGTTCATTCATGGATCAGTAATTACAAGATCTCTGACCATTGATTTACTGGCTACTAATTGATTTTCTTACCTTATTTGTACAACTGTGTACTTCAAAATCATGTCCTTAAATAACTTTTTATGTATTTGCCCCCAGTTGCATGCTTTGCACAAAGTGCTTATTCAATTTCTTTCCTTAAATCGTTTTTACCCGTTTGAATCTGAATTCCCTAATTAAGGGAAGTCTTGTGTAATTGATTCTTAATTGACAATCAGTTCCTTAACTGTTTTCTTGCCTTATTTTTGCCTGATTTTCACACTATAAATGCACAACTCTTTCACTAACTCATCATCAATTCACAGTCTTTCTGAACTCACACTTATACACAATACTATCTTCTCTTCTTGTCTACATTGTGGCCTGTCTACAAGACCTACTGCTTTCCTAAATTTGTCTCTTTAGAGCTGGTATGTCCGGATTTAATTTTTAGCACCACAACAATATGTATTTACTGCTTTGTGTCCATGTCTACTTGTTGTTTATGTATATCTTAACACTTAAAGTGGCATGCTGATTTCCTTCTGTTTGTTTTGTTATGAATCCCATTCCCCTATACCCCTATGTGTACTGATTTAAGCTGTTTCCCTTTTCCCTTTCCCCTTTCAGCATTCTATTTTTGCACTTGCACTCTCTCTTAGTCTCTAAGTTCTGCCCCCCTCTTGTGAGCCTTGCCTTGGGACCTTGAGTTTCCTCTAAGCTTGGACACTTTAGGGTTGGCCCTTCCACACTGCACTATGTCTTAATCTGGTGATACATTTGGGTGTAAGCACTACCCGGAGTTCATATGAGACTCTTAGGAAACTTTGACACATCCAAAAGGGAGAAAGGCTTTGGAACATGATCTCTTGGAGTTGGTTTACTTCATATTTCAGATAGGAAGTCTAAATCAGGCTCTCCTTGGTTGTACTCTTTAATTTCTGATGTATTTTCTTTACTTTACTTTATTCTGGGCTGTAATAATTTTGTAATAAACTCTTGGGAATGGCTAGTGAAAAAGGGAGGGATAACTATGTATGCAAAGGGGTAGATATCCTGCCTATAGGTTTCTAAATTTCTACATTCTCTCATATAGACATCCTGCCTATAGGTTTCTAAATTTCTGCATTCTCTCATATAGACATCCTGCCTATAGATTTCTTAATTTCTACATTCTCGTATATAGAAATCCTGCCTATAGGTTTCTAAATTTCTGCATTCTCTCATATAGACATCATGCCTATAGGTTTCTAAATTTCTACATTCTCTCATATAGATATCCTGCCTATAGGTTTCTAAATTTCTGCATTCTCTCATCTAGATACCATGTCCATAATTACCCAAAATCTGAATTCTGCATATGTATATAGAAAATATGCCTATAAGTCTTTTTGAATCTTGCATATCCATTCTTCATTAAGCAATCATGTTCATAGGTCTTAAATAACCAACTACAATTAGATATCATGTTCATAGGCTTTAAACAAAATTCAGCATCTAGATGTCATGCCTATAGGATTTCTGCATTTTTTACAAAGTTTATAAAGGTGTCCAAAATCGACAACACATAGAAAGCATGCCTATAGGAGCTTTAATCGAATCTGAACCGCTTCACTCGCTTATAAGTCTAAAACCAGTAACAGAGACGCATGCTCTTTTGCTAAACCTCGTCTTCCTTTAATAACAGACGATTTTTCTTAAATCAGTATGTATTCATGTTTACTTCATTATTTCTGGAATTAGTAGATATCATGCCTATAGGGTCTTCGTCTAACACTTAGGCAAGCTATAGGGTGAAAGTTTATAAGCTGAATCAGATTTTATATGCTACAACCAGCAGGTAGGCCTGATTCGGGCTTCTTATATGAACTATGTAATAAATCAGTCTGCCTCAACATTTTAGGTTTTAATCAGACTCTAAATAGTACATGCGAGCCATGCTACATTATGTGCTTTCTTTGGTTTAAAGGAGGTCTGTTTGAGCCCTTTTTATTTGTTTATATGCTTCCCCAAACTTGCTATATGTGTTTTATTTGTCGCCTTAGTATTTTACCTTTTGAAACCACAAATAAGCCCAATACATCCTCCCTTTAGGATTAGTAGTCCCAAGTTCCTCTGGGGCTGATAGGATTGGGGCGGGTAATAGCATGCAATAAGTAAACGAGACCATTCCGTGCTTTAATACCTTAACGGGGTGGGAAAGGGTAGATATGGATATGATAACCACGCGATAACATCACGTGTAGCCCCTCACTAAGGAGTGATTACCGGATGTTGTGTGGGGTGATACATATTATCAATAAACCTAGGACTCCTCCCCCCCCCTTCCCTTTGTTTTCTTTGTTTCTTTTAAATATTTTTAAACAATTTCTTTTAAGAAAATCAACTCTTTTTAGTTCTGTTTTCTTACTTTTGTTTATTTGTAACCATTACATGAAAATCCCCTCTTATTTGAAGCCTTTATTTGCCTATGTGTTATTTGCACTTAAGTCACAACAATAGTTTGGTCGGGAACCACACTAGTGGATCCTGAGGGGTGCCTAACACCTTTCCTTTGGGATAATTTCAAGCCCTTACACAATCTCTTATTACTCAAAACAAACCCCTCCTAGTGTCCTAATGCACTTTAGTCATTAGGTGGCGACTCTTCAATTCAAAACCCAATTCCCGAAAGGGAACGAGTTGTCCTCCCAAATATCATAAACCCGATTTCGCGAGAAAAGGGGGCACGACAGTGCAGCCATTGTTCACGCATTGAAGATTTGGAGGCATTATCTGTATGGCGTGGCATGTGAGGTGTTCACGAATCATAAGAGTCTGCAGAAGGAGCTAAATTTGAGGCAGAGAAGGTGGTTGTAACTATTAAAAGACTATGATATCACCATCTTATATCTTCCGAGAAAGGCCAATGTGGTGGCCGATGTTTTGAGTAGGAAGTCAGCCAGTATGGGCGGTCTTGCTTATTTTCCGGTCGGTGAGAGACCGCTTGCTTTGGACGTTCAAGCTTTGGCCAATCAGTTCATGAGGTTGGATGTTTCTGATCCCAGTCGTGTGTTAGCTTGCATAGTCGCTTGTTCTTCTTTACTGGAGCATATCCGAGATCGGTAGTATGATGATCCTCATTTGTGTGTCCTTAGAAACATGGTGCAGCACAGAGGTGCCAAGCAGGTTACCTTAGGAAATGATTGAATTTTGAGATTAGAGGGTCGAGTTTGTGTGCCTAATATGGATGGACTCCGAGAGTTAATTTTAGAGGAGGCTCATAGTTTCTGGTACTCTATTTATCCGAGCGCCGCGAAGATGTACCAGGATTTGCGGCAGCATTATTAGTGGAGGAGGATAAAGAAGGATATCGTTGCGTATGTGGCTCGGTGTTTAAATTGTCAGTAGGTTAAGTACGAGCATTAGAGACCTGGTGGGTTGTTTTAGAGGATTGAGCTTCCCGAGTAGAAGTGGGAGCGGATCACTATGGATTTCGTTGTTAGACTCCCATAGACTCGGAGGAAGTTTGACGCAGTATGGGTCATTGTTGATAGGCTGACCAAGTCAGCGCATTTCATTCTTGTGGCAGTCCCTTATTCATCTTAGAGGTTAGCTGATATCTATATCGGGGAGATTGTTTGTCTTCATGGTGTGCCCATGTCTATCATTTCGGACTGAGGTACACAGTTTACCTCACGTTTCTGGAGGGTAGCTCAGCGAGAGTTGGGCACACAGGTTGAGTTGAGCACATCATTTCATCCTCAGACGGACGGGTAGTCCGAGCGGACTATTTAGATTTTAGAGGATATGCTCCGAGCATGTGTCATTGACTTTAGAGGCTCGTGGGACCAGTTTTTTCCTTTAGCAGAGTTTGCCTACAACAACAGTTACCAGTCGAGTATCTAGATGGCTCCTTATAAGGCTTTGTATGGTAGGCGGTGTCGGTCGCCGGTTGGATGGTTCGAGCCGGGGGAAGCTCGGTTGTTGGGTACATATCTAGTGCAGGATGCCTTGGACAAGGTCAGGATCATTCAGGATAGGCTTCGTACAGCTCAGTCCAGGCAAAAGATTTATTTCGACCGCAAGGTTTGTGATTTGGCATTCATGGTTGGTGAGTAGGTATTGCTTCGAGTGTCGCCTATGAAGGGCGTGATGAGATTTGGGAAGAAGGGCAAGCTTAGCCCTAGGCTCATTGGCCTGTTTGAGATTCTTGATCGAGTGGGAGAGGTGGCTTACAGACTTGCCTTGCCACCGAGCTTATCAGCCGTGCATCCAGTGTTTCATGTGTCCATGCTTCGAAAGTATCACGACGATCCATCCCACGTGTTAGATTTCAGCACTGTCTAGTTGGACAAGGACTTGTCCTATGAGGAGGAGTCGGTAGCTATTCTAGACCGGCAAATTCGTCAGTGGAGATCGAAGAGTTTCCCTTCTGTTCGTGTTCAGTGGAGAGGCCAGCCTGCTGAGGCATCAACCTGGGAGTCTGAGTCCGATATGCGGAGCCGTTATCCCCATCTATTCCCCGACTCAGGTACTTCCTTCTTATGTCCGTTCGAGGACGAACAGTTATTTTAAAGGTGGAGAATGTGATAACCCAAAAGGCCATTACTTGTTTTAGAAATGAATTCTGTGTTTCGAGGCCTTAAAAACCTCTTTAAGCGTCACCTCATTTATGTGCGCAGTCCGGGTGCGTAGCCGAAAAGCCAATATGTGAAAATTTGTATTAAAAAATGAAGAATTTTGACTTTAAAATGAATTTAAGTTGACTTCGGTCAATATTTTGGGTAAACGGACGTGGACCCGTGATTTAATGGTCTCGAAGGGACCATAGGAAAATATGGGACTTAGGCGTATGCTTGGATTCGAATTCCGAAGTCCCAAGCCTGAGAAATTTATTTTTCAAAAGAAAATTATTTTTGGAATATTTATAAGTTTTTAAAAGTGAAATGTGTTTAAAGTTTGGTGGTATCGGGCCCGTATTTTGGTTTCGGAGCCTGGAACAGGTCTTATATGTGATTTAAGATGAGACTATGAAATTTGGTAAGAAACGGACTTGAAACGACGTGAATCAGACCGTATTTGAGAAGGTTGGAAAATTTGAAGTTCTTAGGACATTTCATGATTTTGATGCTAAATTCATAGTTGTTGATGTTATTTTGGTGGTTTGAATGCACGAGCGAGTCCGTATGATATTTTTACGTTGGTGTGCATGTTTGGTTTGGATCCCCGAGGGCTCGGGTGAGTTTTGGATAGGCCACGAGGTTGAAATTGCAGGCTTCAGTTGTTTCATTGCAGGCCTACAGGCTTCGCATTTGCAAAGCCTGGCTCGCAAATGCGATGGCTGAGTTGCAAATGAAAAAATAGCCCAGGCCAGCCCTTCCTCGCAAATGCGATATTTCCCTTCGCAAATGTGATGCTCCCCATTTGGGTCTGTTATCGCAAATGCGACTGTTTTTCACAATTCCGACTTCGCAAATGCGAAAGTTGCCTCAGTTGCAAACCTTGATAGCAGAGCCTGGGTTCACAATTGCAAACCCTGATCGCAATTGCAATACCTGCAACCTGTAAGTTCATAACTTAGCCGCATTTTCAACCATTTTTCACATCTTCTCAAAACATAAACTCCCTAGGGCGATTTTTCAAAGGAAACTTCTCTTCCTAATCAATCGTAAGTGATTTCTAACTAGTTTTTTTCAATCTTTAACATCTTTTCACATGATTTCAACTCAAAATCAATGATTTTCATGGGGGAAATAGGGTGTTTTGGGTAGAACCTAGGTTTTTCAAAAATTGGGGATTTGGACCTCGATTTGAGGTCCGATTTCAAAACAAATTATATATTTGGGTTCATGGGGGAATGGGTAATCGGGTTTTGGTTTGAACCTCGGGTTTTGACCATGTGGGCCCGGGGGCGATTTTTGACTTTTTGGGTAAAACTTTAGAAAACTTGTTTCCATGCATTAGAATTGATTCAGTTTGATGTAATTAAGTAACTTGTGGCTAGATACGAGTGAATTGGTGGTGGAATCAAGAGGTAAAGCGATAGTAGAGACTTGAATTGTGTTCGTGGCATCGAGGTAAGTGTTTGGTCTAACCTTAGCTTGAGGGATTAGGAGTCGTGTCTTATTTGCTACGTGTTAATTGTGGAATACGACGTATAAGCATGGTGACGAGTATCTATACATCGGTGTCAAGCATGCCCGTGAGTCTTATATTGTAATTATTATGACTCGGTTGTGGTTTATTGCACTTCACATGTTATTATCATCATCGTTCCCTTGCCGGGATGTTATTATTATTCTTGTTCCCTTGCCGGGATGTTATTGTCATATTATTGTTCCCTTGCCGGGATGTTTGTTTTGATATTATTGATCCCTTGTCGGGACCCTTTTTTTTATTGGTGTTGACAAAACAAATGGGAGCGGGTTGCACGCCTGCAACGGTAATATAAGAGATGGGAGTGGGTTGCACGCCTGCAACGGTAGTATATGAAATGGGAGCGGGTTGCACGCCTATAACGGTAATATGTGAAATGGGATCGGGTTGCACACCTGCAACGGTAATATAAGAAATGGGAGCGGGTTGCACGCTTGCAACGATAATATAAGAAATGGGAGCGGGTTTTACGCCTGCAATGGTAATATGTGAAATGGGAGCGGGTTGCACGCTTGCAACGGTAATATGTGAAATGGGAGCGGGTTGCACGCCTGCAATGGTAATATGTGAAATGGGAGCAGGTTGCACGCCTGCAATGGTAATAGATGAAATGGGATCGGGTTGAACGCCTACAACGATATTACGTGTGTGCCTATTTCTTCTATTTCCTTATTTTTTTGTTGGTAATTGATTTATGCCATACCTTATGTTTCTCTACTGTCGTTCTATTGTTACCTGTTACTCCCCACAGTATGTTTCCCCTGCCCAATTTTAATTGTAATTATCTGCTTCTATATCCGTTATATATGATTTAACTGCACAGGTTTATTTGGTATTATGGTCGTAGCCTCGTCACTACTTCGCTGAGGTTAGGCTAGGCACTTACTAGCACATAGGATCAGTTGTGCTGATACTACACTCTGCATTGTGTGTAGATACAGATACCAGAGTGCTTGAACTGCAGTGAGTGTGCTATCTTTAGTCTACACAGGCGACCCGAGGTAGCCTTGCAGATGTCTGCGAGCCTTGGCGTCACCTCCTATCTTTCCTTTATCCTGTTTCCTTTACTTATTTCAGAAATAGTGTATCTTTTATCTTTCAAACTTTGTATGTAGTATTCTTAGACCGTCTGTGAAACTGTGACACCAGTTCTGGGTAGTCAATGCTCAAGTAGTTGTATTGGATACATATTCAGATAATTTATTGCATTTCTTCCGCTTATTGTAAATTCTGTTATCTACACGTTATTGCTTTAAAATTGTTAAAGAATATAAAAAGATAATTTGTTCAAATAGTCGGCTTGCCTAGCTTATATTAGTAGGTGCCATCACAACTCCCGAGGGCGGAAAATCTGGGTCGTGACAATGGACTTGATGAACTGAGTGTTCAAGCCTTATTTGGATTCCTTCATGATTGTCTTCATTGATGACATTTTGATCTATTCTCGCAGTCGGGAGGAGCACGAGCAGCATCTTTGAGTCGTTCTTCAGACTTTGAGGGATAGTCAATTGTATGCCAAGTTTTCAAATGTGAGTTTTGGTTGAGTTTGGTTGCATTCTTGGGTCATGTTGTATCAGCAGAGGGTATTCAGGTGGATCCTAAGAAGACTGCGGTAGTCAAGGACTGACCTAGACCCACATCAGCTATATAGATCCAGAGTTTCTTGGGTTTGGTGGGTTATTACCATCGGTTTGTGGAGGGGTTTTCATCTATTGCAGCCCCGATGACCAGGTTAACCCAGAAGGGTGCCCAGTTCAGGTGGTCGGATAAGTGTGAGGCGAGCTTTCAGAAGCTCAAGACAGCTTTAACTACGGTGCCAGTGTTGGTTTTTCCCATAGGTTTCTCTTTAGCATCAATGGTTTCCCCCTCAAAGCTCAACCATGGCTGCCCTTTCCCCCTCACCCTCATGCCACACACACACGTCAACACATACACACACATATACAACGGAAAAAGCACACACGCAGCGGCTGCTCTTCTTCGTTCTTCACTCCAAACGACTATCGTCGTCATGCCACTGTTGCTTCGTTTTCTTCCAGCTGCTGCTGGCACGCGTCAACACTGCTGCTGCTTGACACCCCATTGCTGCTGCTGTTCAACGTCGACCAAACGCCATTGCTTCACCATAGTCCGTTGACAAAGCTCTTTCGTCGCCGCTGCTTCTCCTCCTTCCTCCGCCGCTGCTTCTGCTTCTCGATGCCGTGCTACTGCTGCTCGTCACAGCAGGTGTTGGACGGACTGCTGCTGCTGCTCGTCGCGGCAGTAGCTGCGGGCTGCTTCTACTTCTTCTTCGTCTTCGTCGTCCTTCGTTCGAGCTTTGGTCGAGGCTCGGACAGATTTGTTTACAATTAAAGTTCGTCGTTGTTCATCTTAGGTTTAATTGGAAAAAACTCCCACGCACCCTCGCGGGGGCGGAAAAAGGAGGTGTGACACATCGCGTATTGGACTTGGTGTGGTGTTGATACAGAAAAGCAAGATTACTGGATATGTTTTGTGATAGTTGAAGATCCACAAGAAGAATTATCCCGTTCATGATTTGGAGTTAGCAGCCATTATTAACGTGCTGAAGATTTGGAGGCATTATTTATATGGTGTGTCATGTGAGGTGTTCACGGATCACAAGAGTTTGCAATACTTGTTCAAGCAGAAAGAGCTAAATTTGAGGCAGAGGAGGTGGTTGGAGCTGTTGAAGGACTATGATATCACCATCTTGTATCATCTGGGGAAGGCCAATGTAGTGGTTGATGCTTTGAGTAGGAAGTCAGCCACTATGGGCAGTCTTGCGTATATTCTGGTCGGTGGGAGGTCTCTTGCTTTGGATGTTAAGGCTTTAGCCAATCAGTTCGTAAGGTTGGATGTTTCTGAGCCAAGCCGTGTTCTAGCTTGCACAGTCACTTGTTCTTCATTATTTGAGCGTATCCAAGATCGATAGTATGATGACCCTCATTTGCTTGTCCTTAGAGACTCAGTGCGGCACAAAGGTGCCAAGCATGTTACAGTTGGAGATGATGGAGTTTTGTGGATGCAGGGTCGTATTTGTGTGCCTAATGTGGATGGGCTTCGTGATTTGATTCTAGAGGAAGCACATAGTTCCCGATATTCTACTTATCCGGGCACCGCTAAAATGTATCAGGATTTGCGGCAGAATTATTGGTGGAGAATGATGAAGAAGGACATTGTTGCCTATGTAGCTCGGTGATTGAATTATCAGCAGGTGAAGTATGAGCATTAGAGACCGGTGGTTTGTTTCAGAAGATTGAGATTCCTGAGTGGAAGTGGGATCGGATCACTATTTTGTTGTTGGACTCCCACGAACTTAGAGGAAGTTCGATGTAGTATGGGTATTGTTGATAGGCTGACCAAGTCAGCGCATTTAATTCCTGTGGCAGTTTCCTATTCCTCGGAGCGGTTGGTTGAGATTTATATCCGGGAGATTGTTTGTCTTCATGGTGTGACCGTGTCTATCATTTATGACCGAGGTACGCAGTTTACCTCACACTTCTGGAGGGCAGTTCAACGTGAGATGGGCACACGGGTCGAGTTGAGCATAGCATTTCATCCTAGACGGACGGACAGTTCGAGCGTACTATTCAAATTTTAGAGGATATGCTCCGAGCATGTGTCATTGACTTTGGAGGTTCTTGGGATCAGATCGTGCCATTAGCAGAGTTTGCCTAAAACAACAGCTACCAGTCAAGCATTCAGATGGCTCCCTATGAGGCATTATATGGTAGGCGGTGACGGTCGCTGGTTGGGTGGTTTGAGCCAGGAGAGGCTCAATTGTTGGGTACATATTTAGTTCAGGATGCCTTGGATAAGGTAAAGATCATTCAGGATAGGCTTTGTACCGCTCAGTCCAGGCAGAAAAGTTATGTCGACCACAAGGTTCGTGATATGGCATTCATGGTTGGAGAGCGAGTGTTGCTCCAGGTGTCGCCCATGAAGGGCGTGATGAGATTTGGGAAGAAGGGCAAGCTAAGCCCTAAGTTCATTGGTCCTTTTGAGATTCTTGATCGAGTGGGAGGGGTGGCTTACAGACTCACGTTGCCGCCAAGTATATCAGTTGTGCACCTAATGTTTCATGTATCTATGCTTCGGAAGTGTCATGGCGATCCATCCCACGTGTTAGACTTCAGCACTATCCAATTTGACGAGGACTTTACCTATGAGGAGGAGCGGGTAGCTATTCTAGACCGGCAGGTTCGTCAGTTGAGATCAAAGAAGTTCCCTTCTGTTCGTGTTTAGTGGAGAGGTCAGCCTACCGAGGTAGCTACCTGGGAGTCTAAGTCCGATATGCGGAGCCGATACCCCCATCTTTTCCTTGACTCAGGTACTTCTTTTCTATGTTCGTTCGAGGACGAACGATTGTTTTAGAGGTGGAGGATGTGATGACCCAAAAGGTCATCACTTGATTTACAAGTCAATTCTGTGTTTTGAGGCCTTAAAAACCTCCTTTTATCTCGCCTCGATTTGCGTGTGTGGTCCAAGCATATATCTGAAACGTTTTTATGTGAGATAAAAATGTTGATTTTACCTTTAAAATTAAATTTAAGTTGACTTCGGTCAACATTTTAGGTAAACAAAACCCGGGCACGTGATTTGACGGTCCCGGAGGGTCCGAGAGAAAATATGGGACTTGGGCGTATGCTCGGAATTGAATTCTAAGGTCCCAAGCCCGAGAAATGAATTTTTGAAGCAAATTGTTTAACTAAAATTTTAAGAGTTTTTGGAAATTTGAATGTGTTTGAATTTGATAGTATCGGGCCTGTATTTTAGTTCCGGAGCTCGGTACATATCTTTTATGGTATTTAAGTTGTGCCTGTAAAATTTGGTAAGAAACAAACTTCATATGACATGAATCGGGCCCTTAGTTGTGAAATTTGAAACTTAAGAGTTCTTGAGATTTTTCTTAGATTTTGATGCTAAACTCGTAGTTCGAGGCGTTATTTTGGCAATTTGATCACGCGAGCAAGTTCGTATGATATTTTTAGGTTAGTGTGCATGTTTGGTTTGGAGCCTCGAGGGCTCGGGTGAGTTTTGGATAGGCCACGGGATGTTTTTACACTTAGAAAATTGTAGCTTTTGCTGCTTCTAGTGCACAAAACTTTTGTGCTTCGCGGTCGTGAAGCTATTCTCGCGATCACGAGAGGGAACTGGGTTGGGATGGAAATTTTTCTATGTGAACGCGAGACCAAGGTCGCGAACGCAGAGCGTTGGGGGGTTTAATCTATGCGAACGCGATCGGTCAATCGCGAACGCGTAGCATTAGGATGGGATGGTCAGGGAATCTTGGGAGAACTATGCGAACGCGACACCTCTATCACGAACGCGAAGGCAAGGCTAGGCTAAGCCTTCGCGAATGTGAAGCTTCTCTCGCGATCGCGTAAATCCACTACTGGCAGCTCTTCGCGAACGCGACAATGCTCTCACAAACGCAATGAACACTGTCGCCCAGCACTTAAAATAGTAGCAAAGCCGGGATTTATCCCACATTTTAATATTTTCAAAACTAGAGAGCATTGAGGAGATTTTCAAGGAGCAAGTTCTTCCCCAAAGTATTGGTATATGATTCTAAACCTTTTTCTTTCGATTTCCCATTGCATTTCATCAATCTTCATCCAAAAATCTAGGATTTTTATGGTAGAAATTGTGAATCGGGTAGAGTTAGGGTTTATTTAATAATTGGAATTTAGACCTCATTTTGGGGTCGGATTTCGAACTAATTGCATATTCGGGCTCGTGGATGAATGGGTGATCGGATTTTGGTCCGAACCACGAGTTTTGACCAAGCGGGCCTGGTGTCGTTTTTTAACTTTGTGGGAAAAATGATAGAAAACCTATAATTAAGCATTGGGTTTGAATTCTTTAGCATTTATTGATGTTGTTAAACTAATTTGGGCTAGATACAAGTAAAATTGGAGGCGAACTTTAAAGGAAAAGCGGTGTTTGAGGCTTGAGTTGGCCATGGAAGTTCGAGGTAAGTGTTTGGTCTAACCTTAGCTTGAGGGAATAGGTATTGTGCTTTATTTGGTATGTGCTAGTGTAGTGTACGACGTATAGGTGTGGTGACGAGTATCTATACGCCGTTGTCAAACATGCCCGTGAGTCTTAAATTGTAATCATTGTGTTTCTTAATAAGTACTACAAATGCCTAAATTGTTGATTCTCCGTGTTGGGCAAGAATTATGATTATCTTCGTGATATTTGTTTATTATTGAGCATTGGCTCCACTTGAGGTTTCATTTGTGAAGTTAATTGTTGGTACAAGTTTGGTTATAGCTGATTCCGTTGCCGGGACGTATTTAATTCTTAATGTTGGTTCCCTTGCTGGGATGTGTTTATTCTTGTTGTTGATTCCCTTGCTAGGGTATTGTTGTTTCCTTATTGTTCCCTTGCCGTGATTCTTTTGTGATTGGTGTTGATTTGTATATTGGGATCGGGTTGCACGTCGCAACAATATTATATGGGATCGGGTTGCACGCCGCAACAAGGAGTTATAAGGGAGGACAGGAGGGGTCGGGTTGCACGCTGCAACAGTGATATATGAGTTGGATCGGGTTGCACGCTGCAACAATATTCTATGATTTGGATCGGGTTTCATGCCGCAACAATGTTAGATAATTTGGATCGGGTTGCGCGCTGCAACAATAAAGAATAAAAGTGGATATTGATTCGTTACTGTTTCCTTATTCTTGCTGGTGTGAAATTTAAAATGTTCTTTATGATTTTCTCCTGAGATTCTGTTGGTACTTGATATTCCCCGCAGCGTGTTCCTCATCCCATCTTTAACTGCTAGTTCCCGTTATTATTACTTATCGTATATGTTTTAACTACACAGGTTTATTTTGTAGTCTTGTTCTAGCCTCGTCACTATTTCACCGAGGTTAGGCTCGACACTTACCAGCACATGGGGTCGATTGTGCTGATACTACACTCTACACTGTGTGCAAATCTCGGCACCGGAGCTTTTGGACCATAGCGAGGTTGTTGTCTTCACTCCAGTGGAGACCCGAGGTAGTCCTGTAGATGTCCGCAGGCCTTGGTATCCCCTTCTATCTTTTATATCCTATTTTCATTTACTTCAGAGACAGACTTGTATCTTTTTTTTAGGCCATTGTTTGTAGTATTTGTAGATGGTCCGTGATATTGTGACACCAATTCTGGGTAGAGTTGTATTTTGGAATTTTGCACTAGCATTTGGTTAAACTATTAGACTTTGTGTTCCACATTTCATTTATTATTATTATTCTAATGTCGATCGCATGTTGTTTTAAAATTATTAAAAGGTTAAGAAAAATATATAACGCTCGGCTTGCCTAGCTTTCACGAGTATGCGCCATCACGACTCCCAAGGGTGGGAAGTCTGAGTCGTGACATTAGGTTATTAAATATTTGTTCATTTAAACTATGTAAGAATTCATCATATATATTTTTTGGGGGTGGGGTATTAAGAGTTAAGTTGGTAAATATGCAAAACTTATAGCAATAAGGATGAATTAATAGAAGACAAATGTATTCTATATGCAACTTGTAGCAACAAGGATACAAATTTATAGCAATAAGGATGAATTAGTAGAAGACGATGTTTCCTAAATGAGTTGTCATATTTTTTTGCATTTATTTCAAGAAATACTCTCTCTCTCTTCATAAAAGACTAACATCTTCAGCCATCGTTATTGTTGTCGTCTTCCACCATCACCGCCCGCAACACACGTACGACCTCTAAACTTCATCTCTCATCCCTTCATCTCCGACCTTCTCTCTTTCTTTCTCCCTTTCTCTTTTTCCCGTCTTCTTCTTCTCTTCTATCTCTGGCGATTGGTCGGGGTGGCACTGCTTTCTCTCTCTATTCCCATCCCCCTCGCATCCTACATATGTGTGGGGACAAGCAGCATACCCCATCAAAATCAGCCAACCTTCCGGCACAGATCTAACCACGCGTCGGTGCATGTGCCGCCATCCATCCTGTTTTCCAGCGCGTGCTTCTCCCTCAAGGAATCGAGGCCCAAGAACGACCAACAGATTTCCATTTCTTCCGACAAACAAAACTTTAGGCGCTACGATCCAGGTTTTACTGTTCCTCTTTTATCTCGATATTGCTATTTTAGCATTAACAATATATGTTGCCTACTTATTTGATCTTGTCGATATTCACTCTTCCTAATTACATTAGCAAGAACTTCGATTACTATTTATTATTTTGTCTTGAATCTTTGCTTGCTTGTTTATGACTGCTAGTTGTAGAATTTATTAGTTAGTGTAGTTTAATCTGTTGCATGTTTCTGCCTTTTAGTTGAAGATTATATTTTGGTGATTTATTTTATTTGTAAATTCGTCGTTTATTTTGGGGTGTCCCTTAGATTATAGTGGCTTTGGTGAACACTGATAGGATAAGGTTTGTCCTCAGGGTGGGGAAGGGGTCATTGGGGGGATTGGGTAATAGGGTAAGAGCGCTAAGGGAGCCACCAGGTTGAGAGTTGGGTTTTGGAACATAGAAACTTTGACTGGGAAGTCTATAGAGTTAGCAAAGATTCTCTAGAAGAAGAAGATTAATATAGCTTGTGTATAAGAGACTAGATGGGTAGGAGATAGGGTGCGGGATGCAGACGGGTTTAAACTATGGTTTTCTGGGAGCAAGGGGTAGGAAAAGGGTTGGTATTTAGGTTGATAAGGACCTCCGGAATTTAGTGGTAGAGTTTAGGAGAGTGAGCGACAAGCTAATGAGTATTAAGCTAGTTGTTGGTAGATTTAGTTTGAATTTAATCAGTGCGTACACACCCCAAGCAGGCTTGGATGAGGAAGTCAAGAGGCAGTTTTGGGAGGATTTGGATGATATGGTGCGTGGTAAACCGCACATTGAGAAGCTTTTTAGTGGAGGAGCTTTCAATGGCCACATTGGAGCGACGCCTGGGGGCTATGATGATGTACATGGTGGTTTCGATTTTGGAGAGGGATTTCAAGGGAACTTCATTGAGGTAAGGATTTTGGACCTAAAAACTCGTTCCTATGACACTATTTCACGGATTAGAGCCATAATTAATGGAATTTAAGGGTTAAAATTTGGGGAAACTAGGGATTGGTATTGGAGACATAGACTTGAAGATTTGAGGGACCTATTGTGGTCGGATTTTGGTACTTTTGATATGTATGAACTCGCAGGAACCTATTAATGTGAATTTTATCGAATTCCGAGATGTGGGCCCGGGGGTCGTGTCACGACCCCAAACCGGCCCGGTCGTGATGGCGCCTCTCGTGAAGACAAGGTCAGCCGACATAACACTCACCTTAACCCTTTAAGCATTAAGAGTCATTTTTAAGTCTTTAAATTAAATAATATTTCATAATAAAATCCTGGAATAACAGTGCGGAATAAAATATCAGCCCGTCATCGAGGTGTCACTAGTCATGAGCAACTATCAAGGTCTGAATACAACAAAAGTCTAAAAATGTACTAAATACAGTAACAACAATAAGGGGAAGGAAGTGGTGATGCGAACGTCATGCAGCCACCTTGCTAACTCTGATGACTCCGCGGCTGAGCTATCAACACCCGCTACCGGATTCCGATATACCTGAATCTGCACACGAGGTGCAGGGAGTAATGTGAGTACTCCAACCCAGTTAGGCTCAATAAACACAATAGGCCTTCAAATCATAATACGAGTCAATCTTCCCTTTTAAAATCCAGCTTTTAGTAAAAATCATTTTGAAATACTTTCCAGCAATTTCGGTAGGGGTTCAATACCATTTAACATAATAATAGAGATTAAAGCCATAATCGCCCCCTCGGGCAAAACATAATTTGTAAAACAGCCCCTCGGGCAAAACAGTAATCATAAACACTTCATAACTTAATCCCAGTGGAAATAACCAATTTAATTTCTGAACATCTCATAAACCCCATTTTAAATAAAAGTTGTTTTAAAATATTTGTTCAACTTTCCGACAGAGGCTCAATATAAAGATGAGTGAAAACAATTGATAAATCAACATATTCGATAGAAATTCACTTTAAAGAGAAGTGAAATCAATAAGTCCATAAACAGGCCTCTCAGGCAAAAACATCATTCATATGCATGCATATATCTATCGCCCCTCGGGCTAGCCTCTCTGTCACTCGTGACTCAACTCTTACCAATTAGTACTCGCACTCAGCATTCACGCTCAATTGGTACCATATAGTAACCGCTGCGGCATGCATCCCGATCCGTATATCTCTCACAATAACTGAAATCAAAGTAACCGCTGCGGCGTGCAGCCCGATCCATGCATCGCTGTGGCGCACAACCCGATCCATATAAATAGTCGACTGCGCTCACTGGGGGTGTGCAGACTCCGAAAGGGCTCCTACAGCCCAAACGCTATATTGCTGCAGCGCGCAGCCCGGTCCGTATAAGTATCGCTGCGGCGTGCAGCCCGATCCATATATATATATATATATATATATATATATATATATATATATATATTGCTGCGACGTGCAACCCGATCCATAGATATATAATCCTCACAACTAGGCCCTCGGCCTCTCTCAGTCCTCACCATCACACTCTCAGTCTATCTCAGTCATCAATCTCACAATCAGACCCTCGGTCTATCTCAGTAAAATAGGGAACTCAGCCCAAAACAATTTTCACATGTTAAGAATATAGTGATAAAGCCAGATTTGAGCAATAAATATGTAAACCATGACTGAGAATATGCTTTCAAACAAATAGAGTGAAGAAAGATAGTAAAAATGCCTCTAAGGGTCTCAACAAGTCGGCACAAGGCCCCAAACATGGCATACAACCCAAAAATATAATAATGTCACACAATTAACTATCAAATATGCATTAAAATATTCGTTCGGGATGGACTAGGTCACAATCCCTAGCGGTGCTCTACCCCACGCTCGTCATCTAGCGTGCAAGTCACCTCAAAGTAACACAACGGCGTATAATCCGGAGTTTCAAACCCTCAGGACAGTAATTACAATCATTACTCATCTCGAACCGACGAAATCTCTATCTCGCGATGCCTTTGCCCCTCAAATTGGCCTCCACGCACGTCGAATATATCCAAAATCAGAACGAATACATCACAATATGCTATGGGAGCAAAGCCTAAGCGAAAACAATCGAAAAGTATCAAAAATCCCGCAATTAGCAAAACTCGAGCCCCGGGCCCACTTCTCGAAACTCAGAAATTTTTACATCAATGAGTCCCTTATCCTTCCACGAGTTTAACCATACAAATTTTACTAAAATCCAACAACAATTCGGCCTCCAAATCTAGAATTTTTGTTTTTGAAAAGTTTACAAGTTTTTCCCAATTTCTTCCATTTGATTCACTAATTCTTGATGAAAATAACCATGGAATCATTAAATATAATCACTTTTGGATATAGAACACTTACCCCAATCCATATGGTGAAAATCGCTTCAATCCGAGCTCCATAGCTCCAAAAATGAGAAAACTCTCGGACTGCCCGAATCATACACTGTCCAGAAATTTTCGCGGGTGCTGTTCACGTATTTTACTATTCATGAGTACTGTTCACGATACTGTTCATGGATACTATTCACGGTACTGTTCATGGGTACTGTACACGGATATTATTCACGCAGGTGCGGTTACTGTTCACACGTGCGAAAAATGCAGAAACTGCCCAGAAAATTGTAGCAGCTTTTCTTTTCACTAAAAAGGCTCTAACTCCATCATACGAACTCGAAATTTGATGATTCTTGTTCTATGAGTCACAAATAATAATACGAACATAGCCCTTAAGTCGAAACTCAATTTAGAGCTCATTTGCTCAGTTCAATACCCATTTCGCTCGTTAAACAATTAACTCATGTTTCATGTCAAAAACCTAATCGCGACTTGATGAAATTTGACTTGCTTTCATAGTCTCTTGAACGAGGAGGGGGACAGAGACATTGTTCTAGGTGATTTGGGATCCTCCGAGAGTTGTTTTGACTTTGGGTATTGCATGCGGATTAGAGTTAAGGAGGTTGTGGGGGCTATGCGTAAAATGAGTAGGGGTAGAGCGACCGGGCCCAATGAAATCCTGGTAGAGTTTTAGAAGAGTATGGACAGGGCGGGATTAGAGTGGCTTACTAGGTTATTTAATATCATCTTTAGGACGAAAAAGATGCCTGAAGAGTGTAGATGGAGCATCATAGTTCCTTTGTATAAGAATAAGGGTGATATCCAAAATTGCAACAACTATCGGGGTATTAAGCTGCTTAGTCAAACTATGAAGGTGTGGGAGAGGGTGGTAGAGCAAAAGGTGAGGAGAAGGGTGTCTATTTCCGAGAACCAATTTGGGTTTATGCCAGGGCGTTCGACTACAGAAGCCATTCATCTTGTTAGGAGATTGATGGAACAATATAGGGAGAGGAAGAGGGACTTACATATGGTGTTCATCGATTTAGAAAAGGCTAACGATAAAGTCCCGAAGAGGTTCTATAGAGATGTTTGGAAGATAGAGGGGTACCTGCGGCCTACATTAGGTGATTAAAAACATGTATGATGGAGCGAAGACCTGTACAAGGGTAATGAGAGGGGTCTCAGATCGTTTTCCGATCATGATGGGGTTGCATCAGGGGTCATCACTCAGCCTTTTTTATGTGCATTGACGATGGACGTACTGACTTGCCACATCCAAGGGGAGGTGTCATGGTGCATATTATTTGTAGACAACATTATTTTGATTGACGAGACGTGAGACGGTGTTAACACGAGGTTAGAGGTGTGGAGACAAACTCTGGAGTCTAAAGGTTTCAAGCTGAGCAGAACCAAGACAGAATACTAGGAGTGTAAGTTTAGTGGTGCTACTCAGGGAGTAGAAGGGGAGGTGAGGATGAATTCACAAGTCATCCCTAGGAGGGAAAGTTTTAAGTACCTTGGGTCTATTATACAGGGGGATGGAGAGATTGATGAAAACGTCACACATCATATTGAGGTGGGATAAATGAATTGAGACTTGCTTCTTGTGTTTTGTGTGACAAAAAGGTACCTCCAAAACTTAAAGGTATGTTTTTATAGAGTGATGATTAGATCGGCTATGTTGTATGGGGCTGAGTGTTGGCCAGTCAAGGGCTCCCACGTCCAGAAGTTGAAGGTAACAGAGATGAGGATGTTGAGACGGATGTGAGGGCACACCAGGTTAAATAGGATTAGGAATGAAGTTATTCAGGACAATGTGGGTGTAGCCCCTATTGAGGACAAGATGCAGGAAGCACGTCTTAGATGGTTTGGATATGTGAGGAGGAGAAGCACAGACGCCCCGGTAAAGAGGTGTGCGAGGTTGACATTGGAAGGCCTTAGGAGAGATAAAGGTAGGCCGAAGAAGAGTTGGGGTGAGGTGATTAGGCATGACATGGCGCTGCTACAGCTGACCGAGGACATGACACGTGATAGGAAGGTGTGGAGGTCGAATATTAGGATAGTAGATGAGGTAGTCTAGATTATTCATACTGGTAATGTTAGTATGTACTCCGCATTTGGTTGGTAGTAGGCTTCTTTTGAATACCTGTCGTTTTTTGCATTTCGATCATCTTACTATCTTGTTATGTTTGCTGCTTTTACATGGTTTTTCGGTGTTGTACCATCTTGTTTTCTTATTATTATTGTGATACCTATGCCTGCCTGAGCTGAGAGTTTATTGAAAACATCCTCTCTACCTCCACAAGGTATGAGTAAGGTATGCATATATACTACCCTCCCTAGACCCCACTATGTGGGATTATACTAGATATGCTGTTGTTATTCCATTATTCCAAGAAATGACACCTCCCGATATTTTTAATATACTAAGTCAATATTATAAAATATTAACTCAAAATTAGCTTTTCTTAGAATCTACATTGTCATTTTTTTCTAGCTATGGAGTCAACCACTTCATTCACAATTCTCTAACTCTAAGGACCAAAATATTTAATTTTTAAATTTGTATTATTTGACAAATCATGAAGAATCGTGATGAAAGTATTTTTGTGTTACTTATCTATTTTCCGTATAATATCCCAAAGATAACAACAATTTCATAAGTTATTCACGTAGAAGTCCTCAAAAGTAAAAGTTACAATAAGCATACGAAAATTTCTATGGGATATGATTTCTTACTTTAGTAAGATATATAAATAGATCAATATTCATTAGTTTTAGAAACCTACACCTTTTTTTAAAATTCTTTTAAATACATTATATTTATATAATTTTTAAAATAATATGCTCATTAATATAGAGTACAAATGACAATAATTTTTAATTACGGTAAAGTAAGTAAGACTAGTAAAGTAAAAGGTTCTTAGTGGCTTTTTCTTTTGACTTAATACCTTCAGACCCGCCTAAACTATACGATTTTTGTAAGTTTCATACCTAAACTATTGAGTATCCCTGGAAACCCCCTGAACTATATCCCCCTTCGTAATTAAACCCCTCCGTCGCTTATGTGGCATATTGTGTGAAATCAGTTGCGCAAGAGCACGTGAACGGTGAAAATCAGCATGAAACGGGGCCCACCTGGCAGCTTCAATAACGGCTAATTAGCCCATTTTTAAAAAAAACTTACATTTATTCCCTTTTTCTTTATATTACACCATCTTCTCCATTTCTTCACCTTTCTTCACCCTTTTTATCTCTTTCTTCATCTTAATCTATTTGAAATTCTCTCTCTGTTTATCGAGTTTATTTTTTTATCTTTCTCATTTTATCCATCCTTCATTATTACCCAAATTAATTTAAAAGAAGAACAACCATTGTGGAAGAGTCATGAGGTTTAATATGTTTTGTGGTTGTGGGCAACCTGCTTCTTTGAGATCATTAACGACAAATTCTAACCCGGGAAGATGTTTTTTTGGAGGCAAGTATTATGGGGTAATCATCTTGCAAATCATCATATTTTATGTGATTTAATATGGCTAAATTTTGCTTTTTCATTTGAATGGTTTAGTTAAAATTTTCAGGCTAAGGATCGTGTGGCTTGTGGATTTTTCCAGTGGTATGATCCGGAATTTCCTGGCCAATCGAAGGTGATAATTCTTGGCTTACAGAAGGATAAAATGGAACTTGAGGCTGAATTGAAGAAGAAGAAAAATTTGAAGATGCTTCTTATTATTAGTATATGTTACAATGTATATTTTTGGTTGTTCAAATACTAGAAAGTGTTTTTGTGACAACCCGGCCAGTCGTCTCATGAGTTACCGCTCCGTTTCCCCCATTTCTGCATCTTATTGCCTTGTCTATAGGTTCTTTATGTGATTGAGTTGGTTGGCTCGGGTTCGAAGAGGATTTGGTAAGGTCTGAGACACCTAGTCTCTTTTTAGGAAGCTTAAGTGAGAAAAAAGTCAACCGGATGTTGACTTATGTGTTAGAGGGCTCGGATGTGAGTTCTAATGGTTCGAATAGCTTCGGGAGGTGATTTGGGACTTAGGAGCGTGATCGGAATGGGTTTTGGAGGTTCGAAGTAGATTTAGGCTTGAATTGGCGAAGTTGATATTTTGGCGATTTTCAGTTGGTAGGTGAGATTTTGATATAGGGGTCGGACTGGAATTGCAAGAGTTGCAGTAGTTCCGTGGTGTCATTTGGGATGTGTGTGCGAAATTTCAGGTCATTCGGACGTGGTTTGGTTGAGTTTTTGATCAAAAGCAAAATTCAGAAAATTTTGGAAACTTAGGCTTAAATCCGATGTTTTTGGTTGATTCGATGTTGTTTGAGGTATTTTCAAGATTAGTACAAGTTTGAATAAGGTTTTGGAATATGTTGGTGCTTTTGGTTGAGGTCCCGGGGGCCTCAGGGTGATTTCGGATGGTTGACGGAGAAGTTTGGAATTTTGGTGAGCTGCAAATTTTTGTTGCTTCTGGTATTTCCGCACCTGCGGATTGGGGACCGCAGGTGCAATCTCGCAGATGCGTGGAAGGAACCGCAAAAGTGTAATGGATCTAGGGAGGCAGGAACCCGCAGAAGCGGTTAGTGGACCGCACATGCGACGGCGCAGGTGCGGATTGGGGCAGAATAAGTGAAAACCGCAGAACCGGTTCTTTGGCCGCAAATGCGGTACCGTAGAAGCGGGGATATGGCCGCAGATGCAAAAATTCCTGGGCCAGAAGGTATAAATTGTGTCCTTTGCGATTTTTGAGCTATTTCAACATTTTTAAGTCGGCTTTGGAGCTTTTTGGACGATTTTGAAGAGGGATTTCAAGGGAACTTCATTGAGGTAAGGATTTTGGACCTAAAAAGTCGTTCCTATGATACTATTTCACGGATTAGAGCCATAATTAATGGAATTTAAGGGTTAAAATTTGGGGAAACTAGGGATTGGTATTGGAGACATAGACTTGAAGATTTGAGGGACCTATTGTGGTCGGATTTTGGTACTTTTGATATGTATGAACTCGCAGGAACCTATTAATGTGAATTTTATCGAATTCTGAGATGTGGGCCCGGGGGTCGTGTCACGACCCCAAACCGGCCTGGTCGTGATGGCGCCTCTCGTGAAGACAAGGTCAGCCGACATAACACTCACCTTAACCCTTTAAGCATTAAGAGTCATTTTTAAGTCTTTAAATTAAATAATATTTCATAATAAAATCCTGGAATAACAGTGCGGAATAAAATATCAGCCCGTCATCGAGGTGTCACTAGTCATGAGCAACTATCAAGGTCTGAATACAACAAAAGTCTAAAAATGTACTAAATACAGTAACAACAATAAGGGGAAGGAAGTGGTGATGCGAACGTCATGCAGCCACCTTGCTAACTCTGATGACTCCACGGCTGAGCTATCAACACCCGCTACCGGGTTCCGATATACCTGAATCTGCACACGAGGTGCAGGGAGTAATGTGAGTACTCCAACCCAGTTAGGCTCAATAAACACAATAGGCCTTCAAATCATAATACGAGTCAATCTTCCCTTTTAAAATCCAGCTTTTAGTAAAAATCATTTTGAAATACTTTCCAGCAATTTCGGTAGGGGTTCAATACCATTTAACATAATAATAGAGATTAAAGCCATAATCGGCTCCTCGGGCAAAACATAGTTTGTAAAACAGCCCCTCGGGCAAAACAGTAATCATAAACACTTCATAACTTAATCCCAGTGGAAATAACCAATTTAATTTCTGAACATCTCATAAACCCCAGTTTAAATAAAAGTTGTTTTAAAATATTTGTTCAACTTTCCGACAGAGGCTCAATATAAAGATGAGTGAAAACAATTGATAAATCAACATATTCGATAGAAATTCACTTTAAAGAGAAGTGAAATCAATAAGTCCATAAACAGGCCTCTCAGGCAAAAACATCATTCATATGCATGCATATATCTATCGCCCCTCGGGCCAGCCTCTCTGTCACTCGTGACTCAACTCTTACCAATTAGTACTCGCACTCAGCATTCACGCTCAATTGGTACCATATAGTAACCGTTGCGGCATGCAGCCCGATCCGTATATCTCTCACAATAACTAAAATCAAAGTAACCGCTGCGGCGTGCAGCCCGATCCATGCATCGCTGTGGCGCACAGCCCGCTCCATATAAATAGTTGACTGCGCTCACTGGGGGTGTGCAGACTCCGAAAGGGCTCCTACAGCCCAAACGCTATATTGCTGCAGCGCGCAGCCCGGTCCGTATAAGTATCGCTGCGACGTGCAGCCCGATCCATATATATATATATATTGCTGCGACGTGCAACCCGATCCATAGATATATAATCCTCACAACTAGGCCCTCGGCCTCTCTCAGTCCTCACCATCACACTCTCAGTCTATCTCAGTCATCAATCTCACAATCAGACCCTCGGTCTATCTCAGTAAAATAGGGAACTCAGCCCAAAACAATTTTCACATGTTAAGAATATAGTGATAAAGCCAGATTTGAGCAATAAATATGTAAAACATGACTGAGAATATGCTTTCAAACAAATAGAGTGAGGAAAGATAGTAAAAATGCCTCTAAGGGTCTCAACAAGTCGGCACAAGGCCCCAAACATGGCATACAACCCAAAAATATAATAATGTCACACAATTAACTATCAAATATGCATTAAAATATTCTTTCGGGATGGACTAGGTCACAATCCCTAGCGGTGCTCTACCCCACGCTCGTCATCTAGCGTGCAAGTCACCTCAAAGTAACACAACGGCGTATAATCCGGAGTTTCAAACCCTCAGGACAGTAATTACAATCATTACTTATCTCGAACCGGCGAAATCTCTATCTCGCGATGCCTTTGCCCCTCAAATTGGCCTCCACGCACGTCGAATATATCCAAAATCAGAACGAATACATCACAATATGCTATGGGAGCAAAGCCTAAGCGAAAACAATCGAAAAGTATCAAAAATCCCGCAATTAGCAAAACTCGAGCCCCGGGCCCACTTCTCGAAACTCAGAAATTTTTACATCAATGAGTCCCTTATCCTTCCACGAGTTTAACCATACAAATTTTACTAAAATCCAACAACAATTCGGCCTCCAAATCTAGAATTTTTGTTTTTGAAAAGTTTACAAGTTTTTCCCAATTTCTTCCATTTGATTCACTAATTCTTGATGAAAATAACCATGGAATCATTAAATATAATCACTTTTGGATATAGAACACTTACCCCAATCCATATGGTGAAAATCGCTTCAATCCGAGCTCCATAGCTCCAAAAATGAGAAAACTCTCGGACTGCCCGAATCATACACTGTCCAGAAATTTTCGCAGGTACTGTTCACGTATTTTACTATTCATGAGTACTGTTCACGATACTGTTCGTGTATACTATTCACGGTACTGTTCATGGGTACTGTACATGGATACTATTCACGCAGGTGCGGTTACTGTTCACACGTGCGAAAAATGCAGAAACTGCCCAGAAAATTGTAGCAGCTTTTCTTTTCACTAAAAAGGCTCTAACTCCATCATACGAACTCGGAATTTGATGATTCTTGTTCCTATGAGTCACAAATAATAATACGAACATAGCCCTTCAGTCGAAACTCAATTTGGAGCTCATTTTCTCAGTTCAATACCCATTTCGCTCGTTAAACAATTAACTCATGTTTCGTGTCAAAAACCTAATCGCGACTTGATGAAATTAGACCAAACTTTCCAGATCAGTCCTATAATTCATTATCAAAATACCGGAAGTCTCAAAATCAAATTTCGATCTCTAGAACTAAAAATGGACCTTTGGATCATTACATGCTTATAATCAAAATGCCAAAATCTTCCAAAATCTCTTCCAAAACATATCCGAGCCTCATGGGACCCTGACCAAACATGCAAACATACCCCATAATATAATTCAAACTTGTTCCAACCTTCAGAACGCTCAAAACAACATCAAAACATCAAATCATCCTCGGATTCAAGCCTAAGAATTCCAAAACTTCCGAAATCCGAATTCGATCAAAAAGTCGACCAAACGACGTCCAAATGACCTGAAATTTTGCACACACAGCACAAATGACATAACAAAGCTATAGTAACTCTCGAAATTCCATTCCAACCATCGGATCAAAATCTCACCTATCAACCGGAATTCGCCAAAATATTAACTTTGCCAATTCAAGCCAAATCCTTCCACGGACTTCCAAAATGCATTCCGATCGCTCTCCTAAGTCATAAATCATCCAATGAAACTATCCAAATCATAAAATTTCTAATCCGAGCTCATATACAAATAAGTCAACTCTTAGTCAACATTTCAAATTCAAAGCTTTCAACTGGGACTGTTCCTTCAAATTCATTCTGATTTTTCCTGAAAACCAAAACCAACGATCTAAATCAATCATAATACATTACACGGGGTAAGTCATGTCCAAGAACTGGTGATCAAAGTGCAAAAGTTCAAAATGACCGGTCGGGTCGTTACAGGTCGGGTTTTGGTAATTTTGGGATTTGTGTCTTATATTGATTATTTTCGCTTGGGCTTCGTTCCCTTAGCATATTTTGACGTCATGATTCCGATTTTAGATAGATTCAATGTGAGTGGAGGCCGATTCGAGGGGCAAAGGCATCGCGGGCTAGAGATTTGACCGGATTGAGGTGAGTAATGATTGTAAATGATGTTCTGAGGGTATGAAACCCTGAATTGCACGTCGTTGTGCTATATTGAGGTGACACACACGCTTGATAACGAGCGTGGGGTCGTGCACCGTTGGGGATTGTGACTTAGTTCGTCCCGAATGACTATTTTACCGCGTATTTGACTGAAATCTATTTGATATCACCATGATTTGGGTTGAATGCTATATTTGGGCCTTGTGCCAACTATTTGAACCATTCGGGGATTTTTATTGATATTTCCTCACTATTTTGACTTTATACTTGAACCCAATCATATTATATTTTACTGTTTTCATACTCAGCCATGATTATTATGTTTTAATACTTAAATGATCTTTTAAATGATAATTGGGTTGAGAATCATGTGCTACTTTTGCCAAGTGGCTTGTGAGGATTTTTGACTGAGTAAGGCCGAGAGCCTGAGATATGTACGCCACGAGATGGCTTGTTGATATGAGGCCGAGAGCCTAGTGATGACGCCACGAGATGGCTTGATATTGCGATTGGGCCGTAAGGGGCCCCTCTAGGGGTCTGCACACCCCCAGTGAGCGTGGGTACCCATTGTGATGTGAGATATAGCCCGAGGGGCTGGTGTTGTTGTGAGATATTGCCTGAGGGGCGGATTTGTTGATACTGTGCCCGAGGGGCGAACCTTTATGTATTTATCTTTCCTTAATTGCCGGTCATTTATCTGCTTAATTGTTGAAAAAGGCTTTCTTGAAGTTTAATTTGAACTAAAATGACTTTTACATATCTTTTACTGAGTTACTGTTTTTACTGCTTCATTATAACCTGTAATGTGCCATACATGATTTCCTGCTTTCAGTCTTTATTTATAATTATTACTCACTGAGTTGGAGTACTCACTTTATTTCTTGTATCCCGTGTGCAGATTCAGGCATTGCTGATCCTGCCAGTGCGAGTTGAGAGCTCCTGGCAGATTTCGGAGACCACGAGGTAGCTGCTTGGCGTCCGCAGTCCCGTGTTTCTCCCCCTTTATCATTTCTATTTCTTTATCAGACATTTTGTAATAGCTTATAGACTTTTCAGACTTGTATTAGGATTGATAGATGCTCATGGCTAGTGGCACCCAGGTATCGGGCTGTGTGGGATTGTATTCCGCAAATTATGCTATTATCTGCTACTTTGATATTCTATTTATTATGCTTTAGACTTATTTCTTATGGTTTAACTACTAAAAATTGAAATGAAAAGTGTTGGCTGGCCTTGTCTTCACGAGAGGCGCCATCACGACCGGGTCCGAGTTTAGGGTCGTGACAGTTTTGTAATCTGAAACTTGGTTGTTGCTTTTGTTTCAAATGCTCGGAAGTGTAATCTAAAACTTGGTTGTTGCTTTTGTTTCAAATGCTAGGAAGTGTAATGTGAAACTTTGTTGTTGCTTTTGTATGAAATGCTAGAAATATTATTAGTATATGTTTCAATGTGTATTGTTGCTTTTTTCGCTTCATTTAAAACTAACTCAGTTATACTACTTCAAGCATTATACCCGGTCATTCCTTGATTGCCGCAGTACAAGAAAGCAAATACCAAAAGGAACCAACTATCTGGTCTAAATAAAAAGTTTGTCCGTATCCACATTAAAGACATATTCAATGTTCCCCCAAACATAAACCGGCCCTACCTCACTCACAAGCATACCATCAATATGAAATATCAAATTCAAATATTTGTCTGCCATTACCCTAAAATAACAATAAAAAACAACAAAGAATAAGGCTAAAAACACAGAACATTTTATTAATCTAATATAAAAAGACCCGAAATCCAAAACTAACAACAAGCAGCATGCATGCAACTATATATTCGACAAACAAACATCGACAAGCAGGAAGATGTAACAACTAAAAAAAACCAAATTTTGGTACTACTAACTAAATCACAGTACTACATATCATAATTTCTCAACAAAATTAATAGGAAAAAAAGAATAAAACCTATATTGAAACAATCTTCTTTAATAATCTTCAAATTCTTCGAAGAATCGGAGGAAGATATTTTACCCGCAAAACTCTAAGCCCTAATTTTGTTTTGATTCACCAGCAAAACTTCACCTTTAATCCAAATTCAAAATATCAACGACTAGTTTTGAAGAGGAATCGATGGTAGCAGCGACTGGTTGTGAAGAGAAATTGGAGGAAGATGATCGGAGAAGAGACTTTGACGGTTCGATGAGAGTTTTCTCTGATGGAAGTAAAAGGAACCTATTTTGACTGAGAAATCTTTACTGAAGGAACGAGTAAAAAGAACCTAATTTTTTGACTGAGTGTAATAAAGTTGTTTTACCTAATTAATTCGATTTTATGATCAATTAGTTTAATTATCCATGTGGCATGCCATTAACTCTTTTCTTTTCCATAAAATCCCTGATTTTCAAAATTTTTGGAACCAATGGACGCTCATTCATCCCACCTGACGGCGCCGGGCCGGTCGCGGAGTTCACAATCTCCATCGCCCTCGCATTCGGCGTCCGCCTCAGCAACCTCGTCGATCCACAAACGCAAGATGGCATCTGACGACCACGCGCCGCCTTTTCCGTCCTCCTTCTCCGACACGCGCGACGGTGCTCTCACCTCCAACGATGACCTAGAGAGTATCAGCGCCCGCGGAGGCGGTGCTGATTCCGACTCCGAAGATGACTCCGAAGAGGTGGGTGATGATGACGAGGAAGATTACGATGGCTCTTCCATGCGCAATTTCACAGCGTCGCGGTTGGAGAATAGTGCACCCTCAGGGTCAGGGAGGAATAATAAGCTTAAGAATGATAATTCGGTGAAAATTGAGTCGTCGGAGGTAGTGAAAGAGGGTAGTGTAACGCCACCTACAGCTGCTGCTGGTTCTGTTTCAGGGGCGGTGGTTAAGGATGAGAGTATGAAGAACATTTTTACTGACAATTTACAGACCAGTGGTGCCTACACTGCAAGGGAAGAGAGCTTAAAGAGAGAGGTAACTATTTTTGAGTTATGAGGGAAAATATATCCAGTAACAGTGTGTTTATTATGATGAAAATATATCCTGAAAATATTATTACAACTACGCCTCACTCCAAAAGAAGTTGGGGGTTGGCTATATGAATCCTTGCTGACCTCATTGCTTCATTTAAACATGTTACTTAAGTAAAATATTTTCTAGAAAATAATCTTCGACAGGAAATTTTTCCATGGAAAATTGAAGTATACAAGTATGTTTCCTGCTTCTATGTCCTGTTTTTTGATTGTGAAGTGATGCCTGCCTTTTTCTGTAGGACACATTGAGCAGATGGTATACAATTGATGCATTTTGTTTGAGATAATGCGAATGGTTGAAGCCGGTGTGTGATGAATAACAAATAAAAAAAATTAAACTTGGGCATTGAACTTTTTGAAAGTGTTTTGCATGCGTTTCCCTTTATTGTTCTTTGAGTTCAGTGGAGAGGGGTAGGTTAAGTAACATACTGCAATCGGTCATGAATTTTTGTTCCTCTCTCGCTCTAACTTTATGTAAGGTGGCTACTACTGCCAGTGGTTGTTTCTAAAATTGTGCACTTGTACTTTGGTTCAACGTTACTATTTGCTATCTTATGATTTCTGAATTTTTCGTTCCATTACATGTATCTCTTCCTTCTTGGCTATGTGGTCCTGCTAGGAAATTGACGTTGCAAGTCGAGATAGATACTAGCTCTTCTTAAATTTTTTGGTTGGACTACATTAAGATGTGGAAGTATCTAGTATTCTTGGTTTGTTATAGAACTGGAGAAAATTGTTGAGAAGGAAAAAGAAAAGAAATGGAAACTGGAGATTGATGGAAGAAGGAAAAAAGAATAACTTTTGCACAAGGTAATGTACATAAGTGAATTCAAACACTCTTTTAGCAACGAGAAAACAAAAGATCAAGTGAGTTATACCAAACTTGACAATGCAATATGTCCAATTCCCGAGACAAGAAAAGCTGAATAAAATAAGATAACTAATTAGTCATTACAAACTACAGGAGGTGATATTTGACTATCAGGGAGAGAGTGATATTGAGAAAGAGAGGTGTGATTAAAAAGACTTGTCAATTTCTAGCATGGAATAAAGTGATTAGACCTCTCACTAAAGCAAATTGTGCTATCCTGGTGGTAAGAGTTGGACTGGGAGAGATATTTGTCTTTTCTTTTAGGAACTTCATGTTGTTTGAGGAAGTTGAGGTTGTTAGGATTGAGGTTCCAAATCGTTGCAACTGAATATCTGAGTCCTATTATATAAAAGGGTGTTATGGATGTAGTTTTGGCTTCTGCAACTTTTAATTTTGGGTATGGGTTCTCAGCAAATTCTCAGCTTTATTTGTAGACTTTTTCATTTTATTTAATATCAACGTAAACTTTAAAATTTGCAGGAGGAGTCTGGAAGACTCAAGTTTGCATGTGTTTCAAACGATGGTATTGATGAGCACATGATTTGGTATTAATATTTATCTTATGCTGTTAGATATAATCTTATGCAGGCGAACTATCTAGGCTACCAATAATTGCTAAATGTTCTTTCCAGGTTAATAGGATTGAAGAATATATTTGCAAGGCAACTCCCAAACATGCCTAAGGAATATATTGTTCGTCTTGTAATGGACAGGTGCGAATTTTGAAATGTTCTTTTAGTATTTAGATTTTTGATTTTTCTTGACGTGGCGAAGATTGTTTTGTATACAAACATATATTTGAATACTCATTGTAAATTTTCTTTACATCATAATGAATTTATTTATATTAGCCTAATGCAATTGTTGGGTGGGTGGGTGGTTGTGGGTGGGGGGTGGGGTTGGAGAGAGCGGGAGGAGTGAGGGAGTTAAAAGGAAAGGGGAAAAAAAGAGGGAGGGGTTGAGGAGAGAGTTAGAGATATAAGCAATAGCTCCAAAGGCTAGTTGGAGAAAAATATTGATGGCATTGTTGTTGGAGGGGACTCAAATACTAAATTCTTTTAGGTAGCTGTAGTGAATAAGAGCAAGAGCTTCATAGAGTCTATGGAAGTGAATCTGGCGGCTCCTTAAGGTCAAGGAGGAGGTAAAAGGAGCGTTTGGTATTTACTAACATTTGTATAGTGAGGAGGTGAGTTGGAGACCTGAGCTGTGAGAGGTAGTGTTCAGCCAAAGAGGAGAAGAAAGTGGGAGTGGTTGATGCGGGCTATTAGGGAAGAGGAGATGTGGGATGTATTAGAGAGTTGGACAAAGAGGGAGTGGTTCATGTTCTTCATAGTTCCAAGTTGAAAGTGTATAAGTTAGTTATAGTTCACTTTTTTTTTTTGCTGTAGTTATAGTTCACTTTTATTTTGAAAAAGAAAAGTTTCTCGCCTGTTGCAATAATATTTTTTTTGTTGAGAAGGTAACATATTTGTATATTGATATATAGTCTTCACTAAATTTGTGAAGACGCCCATAATTACATAGTAGAGCCTAAAAAAAGAAAGTAAAGCACCTATGATCCTTGGTCTTCTCATAAGGAATCTAGAACATCAAAAATGGATTCATGATCCTCTAAAGACTTTCCTTTACACCAAAAATAGAAAAGAGCTAGACACTTCAGCTTTGTCTTCTGGATGTTACTGGACTTGTCTTCAAAACATCTCTGAATTCTCTCTTCCCAGATTGTCCACCAAATGTAGGCTGGGACAATGCTCCATCTCTCTTTATAGCTAGAAAGATTGCCCTCTTTATTCCAACATGCTAGAACATTAATTAAGTTGCAACAATATATTAACTTGAGGATTTATTCTGTGACAAAGTATTTCAGTATTAGTTAAGTTTCTATAATTTAATATCCGATTTTGCTACCATCTATAACCTTTAACATGTAGTTATGAATAAGTTCAAATTAGATTGTACTGACCGCCCACCTAAACTCTAGGAGATATCGTGCTTCCACTTTTACTGTTTGAGAAGTAATCCAACAATGGTTTGATGCACTATTCATGGTTTTTGATATTATTTATCTTTTTTAAAACAATCACATTGGGGTAGAGTTTGGAACCCATTTGCTATTAAATGGGTAGTGCTAGATACTGGGCAATGATCTTTTTTTTAATTTAAAGTTGGCCAATTGGAAGGAAGAGGAGGGGATTTGGAGTCTATCCTTTGACAATTGTATGAACAATGTGGAGAGAAAGGAACCAGGGAGTTTCGACAAATAAGCTTCTCAAATTAAGAATTCAAGAGGATGTTCTGCCAGAATTGGGAGTAAGTTAAGTATATGGAGAACTCCTCTATTCATATCAGAGGGGTACTTTTTTCCCTTCCTTTTCTTTTTGTAAAATTTTAGAGTACCAACGGGATCCTGGTCAGAGTAGATGATTGATGCTCTTTGTAGAGAATAATATTTTTATATACCTCTGTTCTGTATACCATTTCTACAACGGGGTCATGACCTTCATTCATAAGGTTTTTGATTTATCACAAAAAGAAAAAAGAAAAAGAAAAAGAAAAAGAAAATGCTCATGATGACCTTATATAGCTTTTCTTGGTACCTAATAACTTGTGAGTTTGAAGTGTTTAAAAAGTACTTTAGTCTCTTTTTAATTTCTACTTGTTGCAGGAGCCATAAGTCTGTAATGGTCATCAGACGTAATCTGGTGGTTGGTGGTATAACATATCGTCCATATGCCAGGTAATTGTCTTGTTCTTTTTATTATTCTACTCGTAGAGCAAGAGGTTGGAGTCATTGTGTTATTCTATGTCAAATAGATTTTGCTTTTGTAGAGTCTAATAATAGTTTTCCACTCAACTGCGTAAAGTGAATAGTAATTAAATGCTTAACTTCATCAAAAAATGCTTAGCTTCTTTTCATTCGAGCATCTTGATTATCATACACAAGTTTCCATCTGGTTAATTTCCAAACTTTATTTCTTTGAGCAGTTGTTTGACCAAACTAGTTCATGAGTTGCTGGATTTCTCCTTCTATACTAGACCAAGCAACAATATCAGTTTCTTACTTTTCCAAGATACAAAGTTACCTCCAAGGAGGGTGCAATGTCCAAAAGTAGAGTGTCTATTGTAAGGTGATCCTATCCAATCTGCATTGTGTATCCAGCAATCTACTCATGATCTGATCCTCGAATCCTTTTCTTAGAGCTCATTATATATATCGAAGAATAGGAACAACAACATCCAATCTATTGTTTGTCTACCAGAAGGTAATCCTGCACAATTTGCATTTATATAGCCAACAATCTGCTCATGGCCTTGATCCTAAAATTCTTTTCATGGAGCTGATTTTATTTATCAAAGAATATGGACACCAACATCCAAATTGGCTGCCACAAGGGGAGTCCATAAACTAACTTACAACACTCACCGAAAGGTAGTGCTAGCCTTAGGTCAAGGTATTGTGAGGTAATTCAACTTACCAACTAACTGCTTATACTTTCCAAGATCATTAAAGGGCTTCTCCTAACATGGAAATAACTTAGTCGGATCCACCAAAGTATCAATGGTTCATGTCTCTTCAAGAATGTCTATACCGTACTTACGCTATGAGATGACAGTTCTGAACACCTTTTTATTTATTTATTTATTTAATTATGTTTTCAACACGCCTCTTCACATACAACTTAATTTTTTTCATAGGCCAACGACGTAAAAACTCTTTGATAATAGAGTAACAGTGAGACTCGAATTGAAGACCTATGCCTGCTCGAACTTAAGACCTATGCATGCTCTGATACCATGATAAATTATGGACCTTGGGAAATTTCTAACCCCTTGAGCTAACTTTTGAGGTTGGGTTAGTCCTAAGTGTGTAATATGTTCAATTGTCATATCTTGTTTATCTATAAATTGTTGACGCAATTCTTTTCATTGATGTTGTAGCCAGAAGTTTGGGGAGATAGCTTTTTGTGCAATTACAGCCGATGAACAAGTTAAGGGTTATGGCACCAGACTGATGAATCACTTAAAGCAACATGCTCGTGATGTGGATGGGCTGACTCATTTTCTAACATATGCTGACAACAATGCTGTTGGTTACTTTGTCAAACAGGTGCTAGATTGGCTCTAATTTTTAGGTGGTATTATTATTTGCAACAAACTTGACCAGTCAATTCAGCAAATTCATGTTTACATGAATGTACTCTGCTTATGGGTCTTATAAATTATTCTCTCTCTTGGTGGCTGTCCGCTACACAAATCTCTTCTGGTTCCGCCGAGACAGATTTGGTTTCCGGCGAGGCATATTATTTTTGAGCAATTTTCTTCAGATATCCTTCTGATTGGGCAGAAAATATGGAGACATTCAAGGAGATGGTTTCTTGAGAAATCTTATCTTCGGATGAAATTGAGCTTCTTCGTCGCCTCCTAGCCAAACTTGACTCCGCTAATGTTGTCACATCCAATTATGTGCAATCAAGTACTCCCTTTGCTACTCACCTTAATTCTTGGATTGTTGATTCCGGTGCAAATAAACACATGCCATGCTCTTCTATAGGCATTCAAAACTATTCTCTGTGTCTCAAAGGAGATCATGTTAAAATAACCAATGGTTCTTTAACACTTATCTCTGGAACAGGTTCTGTCGTTTGTACTCCTAATATTAAACTATCATCGATGCTCCATGTCCCTGATTTCCTTGTCGATCTTTTATATATTAGTGCCATCACTAAAGCTCTAAACTATAAAATCGAGTTCTTTCTCGAGCATTGTATTTTTCAGGATCTTCAAACAGGAAAAATGATTGGTAGTGGTAGATTCCATGATGACTTGTACATATTAGATGGAGTTCAAAACTCGTCAAGCTTTTTTTGGGGAAAGTAAGAATGTCAACCAAGAAATAATACAACGTCATAGACAGTTAGAACACCCATCATTCTTTGTCTTGAAGAGGTTATATCCCGATTTGTTTTCGAGGACTCAATTTGAATCTTTGTTCTGTGATGCGTGTGAATATGCCAATCATACTAGAAATTCTTATCCTGTGAGTGATAATAGAAGCACAACTCCGTTTATGACTATTCATTCTGATTTATGGGGTCTTACACAAACTGTTTTTTTATCTGGTAGTCGGTTTATTACTTTCATTGATTGTTGCACCAAGATGACTTGGGTATATTTGTTAAAAGCCAAAATTGAAGTTTTCTCTTGTTTTCAGTCATTTCATAAGATGATTTGTTCTCAATTTGATGCCAAAACAAAAATCTTGAGAACTGACAATGGCGGCGAATACATGGATAAAAGATTTGATGTTTATTTGGAGTCCAATGGGATAGTCCATCAGGCTAGTTGTCCTTACACTAGTGCACAAAATGAGGTCGCTGAAAGAAAAAATAGGCATTTGTTAGAAGTAGCACGATCTCTTATGTTCACTATGCATTTACCAAAACCTTATTGGGGGATGCTATTCTAGTGGCTGCCTATCTTATCAACAGAACGCCACTTAAAACCCTTAATTTTCATAGTCCTCTGGAAGCTTTATATGGTAGGAATGAATATACTGTTCCTCCAAAGGTGTTTGGGTGTGTTTGCTTTGTCCACGCTAGAAATTGTGGAAAACTTGATCCTAGAGCTATAAAGTATGTTTTCATTAGCTATTCTGCGACACAGAAAGGTTACAAATGTTATCATCCTCCCTCTAGGAGATCTTTTGTTAGCATGAATGTTACTTTTCGAGAATCTTTTCGCTATTTCTGCATTACCTTATTACCTCTTCAGGGGAGAGCAGTAAGGAGGAAGAGGTTATTCTATCTAGTTCCATTACTGGACCTCTTGATGACATTGTCACAGGGGAAAGTGAAATTGGAGAAAGAATTCAGAGGGAGGTGATTCTACCTAGTTCCATTACTGAACCTCTTGATGACATTGTCACCGGGGAAAGCGAAATTGGTGAAAGAATTCAGGGGGAGACTATTGGGCATTTGGATAGGCCTGATTTGAAAACTTACGCAAAGAAAATTAGAGCAGAAGAAGTCATCATGCAATCTAACGAAGCTGAACCTTCTTCCACTGGTGAGTTATTTACATTTCCTAATGAGTTGGATGAACCTATTGCTCACGGAAAAGGAGTCAGATCTTGCACCACCGAACACCCTTTATCTAATTTTGTCTCCTATAATTCTTTGTTTCCCTCCTATAGAGCCTTTGCCTTGTCTATTTCTTTTGTGTCTATTCCCCAGAATTGGAGGGAAGCTTTTGCAGATCCTAAATGGAAGCAAGCTATGATTGAAGAAATGAAGACCTTGTCAAAAAATGAGACTTGGGAATAAGGGTGGGCATTCGATTCTATAGTCTGGTACTTCGTTATTTTGTATATCAATTATGCATACCAAATACCGTACCAAAGTAGTTCAGTATGGTTCGGTATTTTCATATTTGGTTCGGTATGGTTTCGATATTTCAACAGAGGCGTATCTAGGATTTTAAGAAGATGGGTGCACCATTATATTAATAAAAGGGCATGGGGAATTAGAGATTTATTTATTTATTAGTTATAAAAAAATTAATTAAAAAGAATTATATGGGGATGGAACACTTGACCTGAGGGACAAAAGAGGCACTTAATCACCAATACACCATAGCAGTCACTTAAGCATGGATGGCCACAAATAAATTTAAGTATATAATCTGAAAAATTAGTACTGTTTATACATAGTTAGGGAGGGAAGCATGGGTGCATGTACCCCATCACCCCTCCACATAAATACGCCCCTAGGTTTTAGTATCATACCAAGTCTAGTGTAGGAGGACCCTATGCTTGGCACACCTATGAAGCAACAGTGACCTTTGTCGTACTCAAATTATTTTTTATCGGATTGGGAAAAGGAAAAAAAAAACACTAACTAAGATGCCAAAGCCAACAACAAGAGAATAAGAATATATGCTAACATACAAACAAAGAATTAAGGTTGTAATTTGTAACTACTTTTTAGTTATATCATGCATAACAAATGTCGATTTCAAAACACAAAAACAACATGATATTTTCTTTTTTCTCAAATGCAACATTTTATTTTAAAAAAACAAATCATGTCAACAACAGAAGAAAAGTTCAATTCTGTCCATGGACTAACGGAATTAGGAAAAAGGAAGTGATACTAGGTTGGGGCTTAAGGCTTTGGGCAGTCGGGGTGTAAATGTTGAGCTTAATTTTATTGGGCCGGAAAATAGAATTAGAGGTGGGCTTCCACGGCTGGTTAGTGTAGCACTTAAATATTTCGGTATTACCGAAATATCGTAAACTCAATATCGAGTATCGTACCGAAATATCGAAATGCCGAAAAAACTATACCGAATAATACCGAGATACCGAATAAACCGATATCGAAATACTAAATTAATTTGGTCCGGTTCGGAATTCAGTTTTTCAAATTTTATGCCCACCCCTACTTGGGTACTTGTCACTTCACCACCAGACAAGAAGTTGGTTGGCTGCAAATGGGTCTTCACTGTGAAGCACAAAGCTGATGGCTCGATTGAAAGATTCAAAGCAAGATTGATGGTTAAGGGATTCACTTAGACTTATGAAGTGGATTATCAATAAACATTTGCCCTTGTTGCTAAGATGGACACTATTAGAATTCTTTTGTCTTGTGCAACTTATCTTGATTAAGACTTGCAACAGTTTGATGTGAAGAATGCATTTCTTCCTGGTGACTTAGAAGAAGAGGTATATATGGAGATTCCTCTTGGATTTGATACTGCACAAAGTCAAGGAATTAAGCTATGCAAATTGAAGAAAGCCTTGTACGAACTGAAGCAATCCCCCAGAGCTTGGTTTGACAGATTCTGCAAAGTAATGATCTCCTTTGGTTACCAACAAAGTAATGCTGATTACACCCTCTTCATAAGACATCATACGGGTAAACTCACACTTCTCATAGTTTATGTTGATGACAAAGTAATGACAGGAGATGCCAAGAGAAGATGACCCAATTGAATAAGTTGTTGGCACATGAATTTGAGATCAAAGATCTAGGAAAATTGTAGTACTTCTTGGGAATTGAGGTTGCTAGATCAAAAAGAGGAATCTTTATTTCTCGGAGGAGGTATATGCTGGACTCTTGAAGAAAACCGGTATGACAAGTTGTTGACCCGCGAAATCGCCTGTTGAAAGCAATCACAAGTTACAAAGTGGAGTTGGAGAGTCAGTTGATAATGAGAGATATCAGAGGTTGGTGGGAAGACTCATTTATCTCTCCCACTCTAGACCATACATAGCCTATTCATTTAGCCCGGCGAGTCAGTTCATGCATGATCCCCCGAGATCCTCATATGTAGCTGTCTTTTACATTTTGCGGTATCTGAAGTCTGCTCCAAAGAAAGGTCTATTGTTCTCCAAACATGATCACCTCCAAATAGAAGCCTTTACAAACGCGGATTGGGGTGGATCTCCGGATGACAGAAGATCTACATCCGGTTACTGTATGCTCGTAGGAGGAAACTTAGTTACTTGGAGAAGCAAGAAGCAAAGTGTAGTTGCTAGATCAAGTGCGGAGGCAGAATATAGAGCTATGCCCAAGGTGTTTGTGAACTGCTTTGGCTACAAAAGCTACTAGAGGAATTAAGACTGTCCGAAAAAGGAAAACTTTCACTGTGACAATAAGGCTGCCATCAGTATAGCTCATAATCCAGTCCAGTATGACCGAACAAAGCATGTGGAAATTGATCGACACTTCATCAAAGAAAAAATTACAACGGGTGTCTTGAATTTGTTTCATGTGCCATCGGAAAAACAGGTAGCTGATGTGTTTACCAAGGGTATCAACAAACGGACTTTCATACATTGGTTTGCAAGTTGGGCATTTGTGACATCTTTGCACCAACTTGAAGGGGAATATTGATTGACTTAATTATTAGGAAAGATTTGATTCTGATTGAGATTTGATTTTATTTTGATTGATTGTAATTTTTTTCTTCCTAAAATAGTCATAGGACTTGGTATATAAATACCTTTGCTTAGGGATGTAAGAAATACACAGAAATATAAGAAGCTTTTTCTTTTTCTAAAAAATCTACAACATTACCTAACTCAGAGTTTCCCTTTCACCATTTATGTTATATTTCCTCTATTCAAGAGGTGACAATTACCACTATTGCCTGCTATATTTTACTCATTATTCAGAAATCAAAATTTAGGATAAAAGAAGCAGATGACGATTAGAACGGGCTCATAAAAAATGATCTTCAAGGTGTTGCATTATGCTTAAGAAAATTGTGATAAAAGTTTTATGTAGTTGACTTTTGGATAGGAGCTGTTTGATAGTTATATGATGGACTTATTGGCCACACCTTTAATCAGCAACGTGGTAGACATAATTAGTCAACCAGTATAAATGTTGTACAGAAGGTGGTAGTGAGGTTAGCCACAATATGGTAAAAAATGCTTCAAGGTTTTGGTTATCAGAGCATCTCCGCTTAGCCAAAAATAAATTTACTTACACCTGATGCATACCACCTTTTCTGCAAGCATAGTCCTATTTGCGCTTGGATTCTTTTGTTGGTAATAGATTCAGTTAATTGAATCTCGTATTATGCTTCTTTTCTGATAAATTCGAAGTCTTTTAATACATATGGGGAAATCTGCAGTTTAACTTTTGAAGGATCTTTTAATCAGTTACCTAATCTTGGACAACATCTGGGGCATTACTTGTTAGCTGCTTTCTTGATTGTTTGGAAGCTCTATTGTTCTTTAGTTGTCTTTCGCAAGATTTAACGTATTACAATGGCTTGCAGGGATTCACGAAAGAGATTTATTTAGAGAAAGAGCGTTGGCAAGGGTAAGTTAGCAGTAATCTTTCATGGAACAAATACCTTTCCTGAAGATATTTTCGTGGCTTAATTCAATATGCTTCTATCGACTTTTCTTCCACCCCAACTCCTCAACCCGCCCCAAACAAATTTTGTAAATAAAGAAAAAAGAAAAGAAGAGAGAAGCTCAAAGTTCTGTTTGATGTTTTGAATTACTGTCGTTTTCTGCTATATATGCTAATTTCTTGTCCAGGTATATTAAAGATTATGACGGTGGAATTCTTATGGAATGCAAAATAGATCCAAAGCTTCCATATACTGATCTATCTACCATGATACGTCGTCAAAGGCAGGTAGACTGATATCTTTGCTTCATGATGTTTGCTGACACTGGCTAGGCTTCCTTTGTGATATTTTTTTGATGAAAATTGTTGAAGGGTGTCATCTGAATTTCAGTTGTCTATGTTGTTTCACCTTTATACTTCAATTCTTTTTTGCTTTTGAGCCTCACCTACATCCCCACTTGTGGGAATACATTGGGTTTATTATTGTTGTTGAGCCTCACCTACATCCCCGCTTTTGCTGATGAAATGTTGGAGGAGGGGGGAGGGGTTGCTTAGAGGCCTTCAGATAAATAAGTATACCATTTCATTATCTGTTTGAGAGAAATAATTTTCTCTCAAACTTTGGGTCGTTTAGTTAGTGGTTAGGACATGCTTATATTGCTAATCATAGCACAGTTGGCTTCTAGATGGATGATATTAGAGAAGTAAAAAGGTGATATGCACAGTTACACAATTAATAACATTTACTTTTGGCAGTTTCTCAAATTTTGTCCCCCAACATGCTGTATTACTGGTAGCAAAACGGTGTAAACATTAACAACAACATAACCAGTGTAATCCCACAAGTGGAGTATGGGAGGATAGTGTTTACGTAAACCTTATCCCTATCTTGTGCAGGTAGAGAGACTGTTTCCTATAGACCCTCGACTCAAGCAATCATAGTCACAAAAGTTTAGAAAAAGGAATACAATAATAAAGAAGAAAAGGAACTAGTAACAACTACAAGATAATAGTAAAAACCGAAGCAGAAGCAACATTAGGTAGTAACAGAAATCTAGGAAAAGAAAACACGAGAATAGTAATAAAAACTACGGGTACGGGAAGGAAATACGCTCGACTACCTACTACCCTTCTATGCTAATTCTCGACATTCATGCTATCACGACCCAAAATTCAACTAGTCGTTATGACACCTAACCAACCCGCTAGGTAAGCCAAGTATCCATAAACACAATCCAAATGAGATTAACAGGAAATAAATGATGAAATAACTGAATCTTATACAATAACCCAAGGATTGGTAGTACAAATCATGAGCTTCTAAAACTTACAAAATTGATAGAAAAATGGTACTACATCTGTTTGAAATGTACATAAACAGAATCTCAAATCTAGAACTACAAAGAACAAGTGGTAGCTGTAACTGGAACACAGGTACATCTCCAATGCCAACTCCCCCCATTCACAGCAATATTAGCTCCAAGATCTGCATGCAAGGTGCAGAAATGTAGTATGAGTAAAACCGACCCCATGTACTTAATAAGTAACAAACCTAACCTCAGGTTGAAAGCAGTGACGAGCTCGGAAAACGGTCAGAGTCCCACACCAATAGCCAATAACAACTCGTAATAATATAATGAAGGCAGTAAAAGTAATAACTCAAAAGATATTTTGCTCAGCTTGTTCATAGTTACGGAAAAGTAGACATGCTTTCTAGGTATAACAATAAAGTCCAAATCTTTCACCGGAATCACCAAAATATGATTATATCAGAAAACTATGATTTTTCCCAAACTTTCAGCGACGACATTTCATTACCAGATAGCATGAGGAAAGTACATCTCTATGCCTACATGTCAATATACATGTCAAGTCATCAATTATCATATACTGTTTAGCATTAGAAATATGCATCTCTATGCCTATATGTCAAATGTACATGTCAAATCATGGATGTCACAATACCGTCTAGTATGAGCAAAAATGCATCTCTATGCCTACATGCCAAGTATGCATGTCAAATAAATGATTTCACCGGTGATATTCCCAGGTACTCTCACCCTCAAACATTACTCCGACTATCTGTCTCAAATGCCCACTTCATCACACACACAATCAATCACTCAGCACTGTACAAGTGCCTAGCTCATAAACCCCTCGCCAAAGCACGTGTATATATGTCTGCGCTCAATGCTAGTATGTCAGATTCCGGAGGGATGGATCCTGCCCAAGAACTAATCAAAAGCCTATAAGGCATGTTGCGGCATGCAACCCGATCCACAATAATAATAGTAATAAAGCCAATATAGCCTGCTGTGGCGTGCAACCCGATCCACAATAACACTTTCAACACGGCTCTAAGGCCCACCCCAGTCATCAATCTCTCAAGTCTCAAGGGCTCACAATCTCATACTACTCAGCCCAACAATTCCACATATGGTAAAGCAATGATAACATGCGATGTAATGATGAATGATGAATAAAGATTGAGATATGATATGAAAATAATTAATCACAACTGAGTGTATAATTACACTTAAATCAGATAACCCACAATAACAAAAATGGTCTCATCAAGTCTCAATCAAGTAGCCACATAGTCTAAATATGATTTCTAGCATGGGTCCTAGCTCAGTTAATCTAACAAGTAGGAAAAACACGGATACAACAAGACATGATAACAACATAGTCCAAAAGTCAACCCGGATTATGATTTCCCCGGTGCACGCCCTAACGCCCATAACCTAGCATGTGCGCCACCCAACACATCACAAATAACATGGTTCCTAGGGATAATTACCCTCAATTCTAAGTTTAGAAAATATTACTTATCTCGAACAAGCCAAATCAAATACCGATCAAGCCAAACAATACTCTAGAAAAATGCCATCCCGGACATGTCAACCTCTGGACGACTCGAAACTAGCCAAAAGCAACACAAAAACATCAAATAATGCCATAAGAGATAAACCCAATCGATAAAGGTCGAATCTTTAATCAAAAACTCTAAGTCAACCAAAAAGTCAAACTCGGGCCCGCACCTTGGAACCCGACAAAACCCATAAAATCTGACAACCCATTCAATTACGAGTCCAACCATACTAATTTCACTCAAATTTGACTTCGAATCAATGTTCAAAACTCAAAATTTCACTTTATGAAAGTTTAGACAAAAACCCTAATTTCTTTTAAAATTCGTAATCCAAATGCCAAAATTGGATATGGATTCATGAAATATAATCAAAACTGAGTAAAAAAAAATTACCCCAGTCTAAATTGGAAAATTCTCCTGCCCAATCCGAGCTCCAAAAGCATGTGAGAAAAAATGACTAAATTCTGCAACAAGTAAAATAACGCAGCTGTTGTTATAGCTCAAATTAGATCCTAGATGACCCCGAAACTCACATTTGATAAGCCCAACATAATCCTTGCGAGATTACACCCAAGATAGACTTTTGAATCACACAATTTAACCTTAAAATGAGGGAAATATGATGTTTTGAAGTTTTAAAGAAAGTCTAAAATTTAAGGGGCAAAAATGACATTTTCGTAATTATTTTATACCAGAAAATCAGCAACAAAAGAATCTTCGTTTTAGCTCCCAAAACTCATTCTGAACCTCCCGGATACTAACCATATATGCATTTCAGTCATATCACACGCTACGAACTTGCTCGTGCACTCAAAACACCGAAAAGAGGTCATCTTGACCCGATATTGACAATGGTCAAACTCAAAATCCTTAACTAGTTTCTCAACTAATAATGCAAAACACACCCGAGCCCCTCGAGACCCCATCTAATCATACCAACAGGTACAAATACATTATCCAAACTTATCCAAAGCCTCAAAATATCCACAGGAACATCACAACAAAGAATCGAGGCTCAAACGGAATATAATTTCTCTTAATTTATTAAATCTTCATTCTTTCAAAAGAGTGTCTGAATCACACTTAAACACTTCGGATTACTTCCAAATTTTGCACAAAAGTTTAATTCAACTATATAGATCTATCCAAAATCTCGGAACACCAATTTGAGTCCAATAACATTAAAGTCAATTTTTGGTCAAACTTGTGAACTCTTAAGTTTTTTAAATTGCCTCGACAAATAGTGTCGAGTCCTTCTAGGAACCTCCAAAATCGAATCCGAACATACGCACAAGTCCAAAATCATCATACGAACCTATCAGAACCATAAAACTCGATTCCGAGTCTGTTTACCCAAAAGTCAAACCTTGGTCAACTCTTCCAACTTAAAGCTTCCAAATAGAGAGTCATTCTTCCAAATCAATCCCGAATAACTCGAGAATTAAAACCGACCATACACGCAAGTCATAATACATCATATGAAGATAATCAAAGTCTCAAACCACCAAACGGAACACTAAAGCTCAAAATGACCGATCGAGTTGTTACACATACCCTCATATCAAGGGCCATGTCCTTTGTAAGTTGTAGATGTGCCATGTCCTGCCTAATCACATCTCCCCAATACTTCTTCGGCCTACCTCTATCTCTCTTAAGCCTCGCCATTAACAACCTCTCACCCTGGAGCATCTGTGTATCTTCTCTTCACATGCAAGAACCATCTCAATCTTGCTTCCCACATCTTGTCTATCATAAAGCCACTCTTACCTTATCTCGAATATCTTCATTCTTGACCATATCTTTCCTAGTATACCCATACATCCATCTGAGCATCCTTATTTTCGCTACTTTCATCTTCTGGACATGAGAGCTCTTGACTGGCCAACACTTCTCCCCATGCAACATTGTCAGTCTAACCACCACTCTGTAGAACTTACCTTTAAGTCTTGGTGATACGTTCTTATCATACAAGGTACTAGACTTGAGCATCCATTTCATTCATCCCGTTCCAATACGAATGTGTGACATCATCATCGATATCTCCATTACCTTGGATTATTGACCTAGGGTACTTGAAAGTTCCTTTCTTAGGGATGACTTGAGTATTCAACCTCACTTCCACATTCGCCTCTGAACTTGCACGGTGGCAAAACAGTGTATACAACAACAAACCTAGTGTAATCCCGCAAGTAGGGTCCCGGGAGAATAGTGTGTACGCAGACCTTACCCCTACCTTGTGAAGGTAGAGAGGCTATTTCCGATAGACCCTGGGCTTAAACACTAAACAAGAAACGACTAATAATAACAACACGAGAAAAAAACAAAGACACTTATGTGTAACAAAGATTTAAAAATAAGAAATACAAGAATACTACTAACAACACTGGTAAGAATGACACAATATGGAATAACAAAGGTCTAGGAACACGAAAATGTAAGAATAATACTAATACTACTAGTACGATTAGGAGAAATTCTTGGCTACCTATCAACCTACAATCCTAATTTTCGGCCTCCTTGCTATCGAGGGTCATGTCCTCGGTAAGCTGAAGCAATGCCTTGCCCTACACCTCTCCCCAAGACTTCTTTGGCCTACCTCTACCCTTTCTCAGATTCGCCATGGTCAACCTCTCACACCTCTTAACCGGATCATCGATGTCTCTCCTCCTCACGTGCCCGAACCATCTCAGCCTCGATTCTTGCAATTTGTCTTCCATAGGGGCCACTCTCACCTAGTCCCTAATAACTTTATTCCTAATCTTATCTTTCCTGGTATGCCCACACATCCATGTCAACATGCTCATTTCGGCTACTCTCATCTTCTGGACATGGGATTTCTTGACTGGCCAATACTTAGCACCATACAACATAGTTGGTCTAACTACCACTTTGTAGAACTTGCCCTTAAGTCTTGGTGGCACATTCTCAGCACACAAAACACAGATGCGAGCCTTCATTTCATCCACCCTGCTCCAATACAATGTGTAACATTCTCGTCAATCTCCATGTTGTCTTGGATAACAGACCCAATGTACTTGAAACTATCTCTCTTGGGCATGACTTGTGTATCAAGCTTCACGTCCGCTTCTGCTTCATACGTCCTGAACTTGCACCCCAAGTATTTTTTTTGGTCGTACTCAACTTGAAACCTTTAGACTCCAGGGTCTGTCTCCAAACCTCCAACCTAGCATTAACCCTGCAACGCGTCTCGTCAATTAGCACTATATCATGTGCAAATAACATACACCATGGCACCTCCCCTTTGATTTGTCGCGTCAATACATCCATCGCCAGAGCAAATAAAAATAGGCTAAGAGCCAATCCCTGATGTAACCCCATCAACACTGGGAAGTGTTCCGAGTCTCCTCTCACAGTCCTCACTTGAGTTTTATCGTACATATCTCTAATCACCCTAGTGTACGCTACTAGGATGCCACTAAACTCCAAACATCTCCGTAGGAGCTCCCCTCGGGACTTTGTCGTAGGCTTTCTCTAGGTCAATGAACACCATATGCAAGTATTTCTTCCTCTCCCTATACTGCTCCACCAGTCTCCTCACAAGATGAATGGCTTCTGCGGTCGACCGTCCCGGCATAAATTCGAACTGGTTCTCAGAAATAGATGCACTTCTCTTTATCGCTGTTCATTCGGATCGGATATCCGAAATTCGAATCGATCCATTCAATTTCGGATTTCGGATTGGATCGGATTTCGGATTGTGTTTATTAAAATTTGGATTTCGGATCGGATTCTGATTGGTATATTTAATCCGATCCGAAATCCGAAATTATTAAGGCATGTATAAATACTACGCTTTAATTTCGGATAGTCAATACTTCCTTTACATCTTCCTCCAAGTTATTATCTTTACAATTGCTAGATTTAGCTATATTGGCACCATAGTACTCTCATAGTTGCATAAATATGAATTTTTCTTAATGTATTGCCTCTTTTACAAAGAAAATATACATATTAGTTTGCAACTTTGAGGCATAATAATACGAACCGAAATCCGATCTGATCCAATATAATTCAGATTGGATTCAGATTGCACTTTCTAGAATCCGAAATCCGAATAAATCCGATCCGATCCATGCACAACCCTACTTCTCTTCACCCTCCTCTCCACCACCCGCTCCCAAACTTTCATAGTGTGACTCAGTGGCTTGATACCTCTATAGTTGTTGCAATTCTGGACATCCCCTTTATTCTTGTACACCGGGACCATCAAGCTCCACCTCCATTCATCTTTTATCGGGCATTTTCTGCATCCTAAAAATGACATTAAACAATTCAGTAAGCCACTCCAAGCCTGCCCGGCCCGCATCCTTCCAAAATTCTACCGGAATATCGTGCGACCCAGTCGTTTTACCCCTACTCATCTTCTGCATCACCCCCTCAACCTCCTCCACCTTAAAGCGCCTACAAAAACCATAATCTCGTTCGCTCTCTGAGTTCTCCAACTCACCAAGTTCGATGTTCCTGTCCCCATCCTCGTTCAATAGTTTATGAAAATGTCTGCCACCTAAGCCTAATAGACGCCTCATCCACCAATACCTTACCATCCTTGTCTTTAATACACCTCACTTCATCCAGGTCCCGAGTCTTCCTCTCCCTAACCTTAGCTAACTTGTACCGTCTCTTGTCACCACCTTTACTCCCCAGCTCCTCGTACAGGCGCCCAAACACTGCATTCTTAGCCATCATGACCGCTAATTTTGCCTCTTTTTCTTAGCCTTCTTATAGCACTCCCTATTCGTCCAATCGTCCTCCTCTCCTCCTCGACTATGCTCTCCACTAGCTTCAGATATGCTGTTTTCTTGGCTTCCACTTTTTATTGGACTTCTTTATTCCACCACCAGTCCTCTTTGTGGCCTCCCGCATATCCATTCGTGACCCCTAACACCTCTCTAGCAGCTTCCCTAATGCAATTCGCTGTCGCGGACCACATATTACTTGCGTTCCAGCTACTCCTCCGGGCTCCCATAGCCACCAACTTCTCCCCCAACTCATGAGCTTTGTAGTGTATAATTTTAAAAAAAGCACCTAGCTATAATGTAGAATTTTGTTGGGCTCTGGTTATTGTAACCATATGGCTGATAAATTATATTGCTTCGAGTTTATTTACCCTTTTTATGCAACCAATTAATTGACTAGGTACATGGAGGGCTTATCTGGGCCTTTTACGTTTCAGTAATGTAGAGTAAGGCATCATTCCAGCCAAAAATGAGAGACTATTGACTTGCATTAATATTTATGTATTTATTTATTGTTAGGCAATTGATGAAAAGATAAGGGAGCTATCAAATTGTCATATTGTCTACCAAGGAATTGATTTTCAGAAGGTATGCACTTTGCATCTTTTACAAAAGATCCATCCTTTATATTGATTTATCATTACTGCATAGGTCGAACGTGGTTCATGTCTTTGTATTTATTAATTAAATATCTTGATAAAGGGTTATAGTCCTCAAAGGACAAGGACTGTCTAAAGAAAAACATGATGAAGTCCCTTATCGAAAAAAGAAAAGAAAAACATGATGAAGTGACGAACCCGGCTTAGCTAATGAATTTGTCTCTGAAGGCTTAAGTTTGATAGAACAAAATTTGCACTTGCTTCTATATTGGTTAGTGGACCGTGAATATTTGACTAATGCCAAATCATCTTTTGGTGATGAACTTCTTAGTGAAGCTCTTACCATAGCGGTTCCCGATAGCCCATCTTTTCAAAAGAAGGCAAACAAGTATTCCCTCTGTCTCAATTTATGTGACGTAGTTTGACTTAACATGGAGTTTAAGAAAAAAGGGATGATTTTTGAAACTTGTATTATTAAATGCTTAAAGGGTAAAAGCTTTTGTGGGGCTTTCAATTTGTGTGGCTATAAAGGCTTCTCATTAAGTGTAAAATAGGTAAAAGGAAAAGTTTAAAGTAAATTGTTTTCAAAATAGAAATACATCATTATTTTTGAAACGGACTAATAAGGTAAGTATGTCACATAAGTTGAAAGTAAGGGAGAATACATTATATTTGGATGTATTCATGACATCTAAAGGTTGTGCAGTAATGCACTAAGGATGTGGCCTAACGATTGATATAGTATGAAGTTCAAGTTGATTATCACACACAAAGTTCCTTCTGATTGATTCCCCCAAACGTCAATTCTCTAAGCAATTCTTTGATTCAAATTAGTTGTCTAGTTGCCACAGTTATTACTTGATCTTCTGTTTTTACACTAGATCAAGCAACCATATTCAATATTTTGCTCTTCCAAGACACTAAATGCCTCCTTCTAGAACACAATATCTAAAAATTGTCCGTCTATCACAAGTTGATATTGCCCCATAAGCGCCTATGTATCTAACGATCTACTCATGACCTTGATCCTCGAAAAATAATCTATTTCTTGGAGTTGATTTTATATATCAAAGAATGTTTGGAAAACTGAATTCCACTGACTATCACAAGAGAGTCCATAAACTGACTTACGACACTCACAGGAAAGGCAATGTCAAGTCGAGTCACTGTGAGGTTGTTTAACTTACCAACCAGTCACCTGTATTTTGTAGGATCACTAGGAGGCTCCTTTTGTCTTGGTAGAAGCTGAACATTTGGGTCCATAGTAGTGTCAAAGACTCTAGTTTGTCATTCATGTCTCCTGAAAAATGTTGAGAGCATACTTCCGTCGTGAAATGACAATCCCTATAGACTAAACTACCTCACTATCCAGAAGATACTTCAATCTACTTAGATCCTTGATCTTGAAGTGCTGAAAGAGATTTTGATTCAATTTAATGATGCCATCTTGAATTGTTGCATGTGTTGACTATATCGTTAGCATAAACCACCAAGTAAATGCACAAATTTGGAGCAAAATGTTGGTAGAAAATGGTCAGCTTCATGACATGTCATGCTACTTGAATAATTGTGTTGGGCTTACCTATCTAGGTTTGAGGAGATTGTTTAAGTCCATAGAGTGACTAACGCAATCAAGAAACAAGACCACTAGACTCCTCTCAGTATCAAAGCCAAGTGGTTGTTCCATATAGACCTTATCGTTGAGATTGCATGGACAAAAACATTCTTAACGTCCAATTGATAAAGAGGCCATGCCGAACGACAACCATGGATAGAATATAAGAAATGGACGTTGAGCCTAACTCAACATGAAAAGCTAGCTCATGAGGTGAGAATTGTCAAAGATCATGCAAGGAGACAATCAATCCATCCCAAACTAATGTGGGATAACTTAACAACCCCCCGTGGCGTCTAGGCCTGTCAACTGATTCGTTACAAAGTTTAAGAAAAAAAAAGACTTTTGAAGCTTGTAGTCATAGAAGCTTAAGGGTAAAAGCTTTGTGTGGCAATGACATTTGTGTGGCTGTAAAAATTTCTCATTAATGATAACCTATATAAAATAAAAAGTTTTAAGTTAAATTATTTCCAAATATAGAACTGAGATATTTTTTTAAACGGATTAATAAGGAAAGTGTGTCATATAAATTGAAGCGGAAAGAGTAGTAAATTCTAGATAGAAGCAAGGAGAGCCAGGCATTTTGTGTAAATTGGACCTTGAGAAGATTGACCACGTGAATTGAGAGCTTTTGGGTTTTATCATGCTTAGGATGGGTTTCAGAGATAGATTGAGCATGTGGATCAAACACTACATTTTCACGGTTTGGTTCATCCTAAAAAATGGAGGGAGCAACAAGTATCAAGGATTATAGACCCTTAGTCTAGTGAGAATATCTATAAGATAATTATATAAATTGCTTTCTAATAGCCTAAAGAAGGTCCTTGACGAGATTGTCTACTTCAAAAATTGTTTTGTGGAAGGAAGACAAATTCTTGATGCAACACTGGTGGCAAATGAGGTGGTAGATTCTAGGAAAAAGCAAGGATAGCCCGGCATTTTGTGTATATTCACATGAACCGAGAGATTTTGGATTTCATTATGCTGAGGATGAGGTTCAGACATCTATGGAAAATGTGGATCAAACTTCAAATCGCCACAATTAGGTATTTGGTTCTTGTAAATGGCAACTCGTGTGCCTTCTTTGGTAGTTCGAAAGGGTTGAGCATGGGGATCCATTATCTCCATGCTCCTCATCTTAGTTATGAAGGTGTTGAGTAGGATGATGGATAGAGTTGTGATGGGTGTATTTTTGAGGGGTTTCACTGCAACAGTTGGGGGACATGGCATTGTGAGAGTCTCACACTTACTATTTGTAGATAACGCTATGTTATTTTTTGATACTTAAAGATCTCAATTGGTATATCTGGGTCAGGATTTGACTTGGTTCTAGGTTGTGCTGGCCTCAAGATAAACTTCAGAAAGTACCAAACCATACTTGTTTTGGAGGTGTACGATATTGAGTAGTTGGCTCAGGTTCTGAACTACAAGGTGTGAGCTCTTCCCACTATTTACCTTGACTTGCCACTAGTAGCTTCTCATAAGGATCACAATGCGTGGAATAGTACTAGGGTTGAAAAGAGGCAGGTAGGATGACAAAAAAGATATTTGTACAAAGGGAGAAAGAAAGTGCTAATAAAGAGTACTCTTTCGGGCACACCTGCTTATTCCTTGCCTCTGCTTCTTGCTCTTGCCTGTGTCATGGAAAAGTTAGAAAGACTCCGGAGAAACGTTTTGTGGGATTTGGCAGAGGGGGCAAGGAAGTTTCACTTGATGCAGCAGGAGACGGTTACGACCCCCAAGTGTTGCGGTGGTCTTGGGGTTAAAGATTTGAGCCTCTTTAATAAGGCTTTATTAAGAAAATGGTTATGGGGATTCGTGGCCGAAGAACACGCATTTTGGAGAGAGGTGATAGTGGAAAAATACTAGGTTTTGGAAGGGGGTTGGAGGACTAGAGTTATCACTATGCCTTACGGGTGTGGATTATGGAGAAACATATTGAAGGGACAGAAAGATTTTAGTGGCAATATGTCTTTTAGGGTAGGAGATGGGAGAATGGTAAGCTTTTTGGGACAGTGGTGCGGGGACAATACTTTGAGAATTACATTCCCAAACTTATATGGAATTGTTGAGTCCCACATTAATGGGATGTGGAATTCCTGGGTTCCTTATATGGTCTTGGGCAATCCTAACCTCATGAGCTAGCTTTTGAGATTGAGTTAGACTCAAGGTCCATTTATCATGGTATCAGAGCCAGACCCATCCCAATTTATTGTTAACGATGTTGGACCCCATTTATGTTATCCACGCTCCAGTTGTAGGCTTGGGCGTGGGGGGTGTTGAGTCCCATATTGGTGGGATGTGGATTTCCTAGGCTCCTTCTATGATCTTGGACAATCCTTACCTCTTGAGCTCACTTTTGGATTGAGTTAGGTCCAAAGTCCATTTATCAGGAATTTTGAGCCAAAAGAACATAACAGTCCATCAAATTCGAAGGCTCAAAGTGGATAATGGGATCTGAGCTTTAGAAGAAAGCTACAAGATTGGGAGGTGACAGAGTTCCAAAACTTGATTGACTTGCTATATAAACAAAGCATTCTATTAGATATCCACAATCTGTGGAAATGGGGGACGAGGAACAATGGAATGCTTTCGGTTAAGACGTTAAGTTATAATATGAGAGGCTTCTGGTTGGGAAGAGATTGACCTTTCACATAACTCGATTTGGATCCCTAAGGTACCAAGGAAGGTGTGTTTTCTAATGCGGTTAGCAACAAGAGGGGTAATTTTGACGGCTTAGAATTTGAGAAACATAAAGGTAACACATGTCAGTTGGTGTTACATGTGCAAGGGTTTCGATGAAGACGTGGGACATCTCCTTCTACATTGTCAGTAGCTACTAGGCTATTGTGGGAAACCCTAAGGTGGTTTGGTATTGAATCGATGATGCCAAGCGTTGTAAAGGAGTTGGTGTTCAGCTGGAACGATGAAGACGGAGGAGAAGGCGTAGGGCATGGAGCATGGTTCCTCTTTGCACTTATGTGGGTCGTTTGGAGGGAGAGAAGTAAGAGAGCTTTTGAGGGAGTAGAAATAATTTTTTTGCAGTTCAAGAGTAGTGTACTCTTATCCCTTGTATCTATTTGGTGCACTTATGAGATCCTTTTGTGTACTGAAGATTGGGTGTCGTTTGTAGAAAACCGTCTCTGTTTGTAGGTTCTCTACTTTTGGTATACTATTACATGAGTTTTTTTGCCATTCATTAATAAAATTTATTACTTTATCAAAAAAAGAAAAAGAAATGGACTTTGGTCTTAACTCAACCACAAAAGCTATATAATGAGGCAAGGATTGCCTAAAAGCATATAAGGATACAAACAACCACCCCTCAGCCAATATGAGACAACTTACCACAGAAAATAGATGATATTTTAATTTTTAGCCGTGGGAGAGAAGGTATCCCCATGGTCAAGCCTAAATATCTGAGTGTAACCTTTGGTGAGAAGGGGGGAGGGGGTCTTAAGCCGATGAATTTGACCGTTCAGACTAATTTTGACTGCATAAACCCACCGATAACCAACAATTGATTTTATCGGAGGTATACGATTGAGCTCCCAAGTACCATCATCGTGTAGAGCAGACATCTCTTTGATCATAGCCTGTTGCCATCCAGGATGAAAAACGCTTCACTCTTGTTGACCAGCTAGGTTGATTTTAAGAAGATTTGATTTTATTTAGTAGCTTGATTTTATTTGATAATGTACTGATTGTATTGATTTATTCTATTTCCTTAATTAGCAATATGAGCTTTGTATAAATTTTCATGCTCATAGGATATAAATTCTTACAGAAATATAAAAGAAGTCGCCGAGACATACCTACAAACGAAGAAAAGATGTTAATGGAAAAAATAGGCCTCTCCAGTGCACTCCCTATGTGTATCCCTATTCCCTAGCACTCAAGTTTCACTCATGTTTCCCTTGTGTGCACTTGGTTTTAGGCACACGCTCAAATGATCTTTCCAACTCTTGCCTTTTACCACTCAAGGGATTCCCTTTAATCTCGTAGAACCAACAACAAAGAGATCACCAAGTATGTTCCAAGTATCGGTTCGGAATGGAGTTTATGGCCAAATAAATAAGGACCAACAAAACTGACGAGCTAGGAATTAAAGAAACGCACAATGAAACAAAAGAGAAAACCACGAAAGAATTAGCACGAACACAAGTATGGACACAAAGTTAACTAGATAACACCAGTATGAACTTATACTAATGTTAACTAGCTAAAGGAATCAAAAGGAAATGAAAAAGAAACAGAAAATATCACATTGAGCAGAAAATTTAATGGAGTTTTAGGATATCTTCATCAAATTTGCAGCAAGTTTTTAAGCTCCACTATTAAATCCCAGCCCCCAGGAGATCAACAGCACATGGTTTATATCTTTGAAAATACAAAACCATCCGATACGAACTCCAACAAGTCCATGTAGCGCAATTTTCTTCACATTTAACCACCAATTTCAGAAAGACAAGTTAAGCTCAAACTCACAGAAAATCATTTTTTTAAAACTCAGATCTCGAACCTTCAGCTGCAACTACGAGCAGTCCAATAGTTCGTTCCTTTGAGCTTTAACAGCGGCGGATTCGTTTTCCGATACATCCGATACATAACGGCTGCCAATGAACCAAAAATCCTAGATTTAGCTACAACCCAGTAACACTACCAGTATAAAATAACACCCATTAGATTTTGAACTCCAAAACTTGGATGAAATTTTCAGATCCGAGAATTTTCAAGCTCAAGTACACTTCTTCAATGGTATTTTAGGATCTCCTCTTCATAATATAACCTCCAAATCAGGATGACCTTCACTAAACTTCAACAACTGGTTTTCAATCTTAAAAGGTTTTCCGATCTTCTAAACTTTTGACAACTGGTTCAAATGCCATAGTGACGGGAACGAAATTCTCTTCAAATGGGTTACCAAATTTCCACACCCACAATAACTACTTCAACCTGATGGTAATTATAAGTCAAGAAGTTGGAGCTGTAAGTAATTGGAGGATGAGGAGGACACAAGTCTGTAATATGGCAAGAACAGTGCTGGTAGCCAGGAAACTGAAGTGAACCTATGAAATTAGGACTTCAGTGGTCGGAGACTCAGAAGAGACTGGAACGGGTATGGGTAGCCTTGGAATAGCATATCGACTTACAAAGATTTTCACAAAAAACAAGTCTTCTTTCAGAAGATTTTGAACTTCGCTAGAATCTTTATTTTGCTGGTCAGAATCTTTAAACTTGCAGATGCGTGAGGTCGGAAAAAAGAGGAGAATGCTGAGAAACAAAAATCTGAAATGGAGGTGGTCCGAAAACTTCCCACGTGCTGGCGCATGGTGGTGCTTGACGCCAGAGATCATTCTGTCTGGTGGCACGTAAGATCGCATGAGCAGTCTGGTGGTGGAGTGACCTTTTAGGCAGTGTTGCACCACGATCTGGTCCTAGTGACAGTGCTGGTTCATGCGCAGCACGAGTGGAAGACCAATAAATGTAGGCAACTTCAAGATCGCTGAGAAAACAGTACACGACAAACAAAAAATTTTCTATACAGGACTTTGCTGATATGTGCACAAGAAAAAATTTCTCGCATTTGCTTTGATACCATCTGAGCAAATAAGACGGGAGAATTGATAGAAGCTTTGCTTGATTGTTCCCTCTAGCTACTGAGTTTAAATAGTGAATTTACAAGTGTTAAAACAGGAAAGAAAATATTCTGACTACCTAATTACAGGAAAGAATTATTCTCGCTAATTCTGACTAGTCCTAATCATTTAACCAGAAGAATGACCTTCATGCATGATGTCTTGAATCATAATATTTTTGCTGTCATTTTCTAGTGTTGGTCATCAAGATGTAAATTTCATTCTAGAAATGACTTTTGGTTTGTGAAATGATATGTTTTAATGGAAAATGCTTCTTTTGGGACTGATTAACGTGTCAAGAGAAATTGTGAGAATGTATTCTGGACATAAGAATGTTTTATCTCATAAGATGTCTTCTTTAACTTGAGAGGTGCTTTAGAATTCCTGTCGATTGAAAATATAAACATTGTTTTCTTCGTAATTGGATTGATCTGCTATTGCAATTATGTTATGCTGATCTTGTGAAGAAACTAATGTGGATTTTGAAGTTGACTAATCTTTGACTAATTTATTTAGAAAGAAGCTGGTATTCCCAAAAAAGCCATCAAGGTTGAAGATATCCCCGGCTTGAGTAAGTTCTTTCTCTCCGTCCCTCCTTTTTCTTAGCTTTTCTGGTGGAGGTGTAGAATTTCTAAACTCCGCTGTCTATTAGCGTGATCTGTGTTGCTATAACCTGCATTAGGCCTATTATTTTTGTGCTCCTAAAAATCTTAAATTTTTTATGTGAATTTTCTGTTGACATCATAATAGAGGAGGCTGGATGGACTCCTGATCAATATGGTCATTCTCGGTTCAAAACAGTGAACTCCTTGTCAGATCAGAAGTCCTTGACTGCATTCATGCGCTCTCTCCTGAAAGTAAATCTCTTGGTTTCCTTTTTCTGTTGCCTTCATATAGCTTGGTTGAATAACTACCTGAACAACTTTTCTGGGTTTGATGAACATTTTGATGCTATTGTTTTCAAATCATTAGAAAGAGGTTAAACAAAACAGTGTATTTATAAATAAGTACACTGAATATCAACCCAATGTCCCAATCTTGATTTAAAAAAGAGAACTTCAAGCAACTAAACTCTTAACGACCTCTATTCCTGACGAGAACGAATGCTTTATCGTTATTGGCAATAATGCAATTATTGTCTGATGAATCCACAATGCATTGATGTAAATTAATTGATATGCTACCCTGACTTGCAATTAGTTAACCTCATTATCTGTAGGCTATTAGAAAAATTTAGCCTTTGTTGCAGTTTTTTCTCGAAAGTCAAAAGAATCATCAAAAATATTTTTCAAGATATTTTTATGGCTGGATGCATAGACAATCTCCTCTCAGTATTTTTTATCTAGACACTTAACTAAGCCCATGACGTTTGAGCACCTGACATCTGTGCAAAACGTGCCTATTAGACATGTGGTGCCTATTTCCTTTTAAGTATTCTATCCCAGTTCATTCTCTCATTATATGATCATCCCAACATTCTTTTTAATTAAAAATCTAGAATAATGCCCTCAACACTCAAAATTCAGAATCCTGCATAATTATTCCATTCTAATCGTTCTCACGAGCCCACCTCAAAATCCTGCCCTGGAAGACCTTATAAGCCCACTAGAAAACTTCTTCGCAAGCCATGCCACTCCTGTCTTAAACAAGTCCAAGATCCTGATGAAGCTCATCTTCCATGATTTCAGCAAATAGGGTTCAAACATGATTATCCTACTTATTCTTGTCTAATATATAAGCTCACGGTGTGCCGACACTTTTATGCTGTTGAAAACCTTTTTGGGTATATCCAAACCCATTATATTCGACGTGGGGAAATGCTTTTTATTTGGTTGATACAACATTACGGGAAAGCCAGTTAGTTTGAAGCTTTTTAGCTTTTTCAATGCCTGGGTTCTTTACTTGTGCGTATAGTATACTGTCTTTAGTTGCACTTCTGAAGGTTTTTGATAGTGGTCATTCTGAAGCTGCGAATGAGATGTTAAGGAGTTGTTGTGAAGTTCTGTTTTGTTTAACTTTATTATCAAGATGTGGCTGCTTGCTTTTGAATGTTGGCGTCTGGTTTAATTGGTGGATAGAGATGAGGAGGGGTTATCTTTTGGGAGAGGTCAAATGGATGAGGAGAGGGTTTCAAAAATAGAATTTTTTGCGAGTCAAGTTCTTTTTTTGGTTTATTTGGAATCAAATGACACATTTCTTTTATTTTATTGGCTTCTTCACAATGTCACCTGCGTGTAGTTCATTTTATCATCTTGACTGTTTCAGCGCCATGTCTTGTAGGCACATTTTGAGTAGAGATTGGGTGCTCAATACGATGGACTTGGTTTGGGTGTCTAGATAAAAAAACCGAACAAATTTAAGAGCTGTCTATGTGTGCAACGTCCTTTAATGATTTTGTTAGTCAAGAAGAAAATTTTGAATATTATGTAGAATATTCTTATTGAATAAGCATAATAAAGAATCCTAAGAGTTAAGCCACTTTACTAATTTCTGCAATTAAAAACTTCTATATAATGAGTCCTCTTGTATGTTACTAACCTGCCAATTTCAACAAGTGTCTACCTTTCTCTTTCTCCTATGGTATCAAAGTCTCTATGTTCTTGGTACATACATAAAGTAATTTCTTCCATTTACATGTGGCCTAGGCTAAAGTTTTTCTTTCTTTTCATAAGTGTTGACCAGCTTAATTGTAGGAGAAGAATCAGTTTTTAATTAATAGCTTGATTGTAGGAAGATAGTATTGTAAATATTCTTATTATTGTCTTTTATTTTCTTTCCTAAAATAGCTGTAATACTTCTGTATAAGATTCCTTTTGGATTTGTGTCACGCCCCAACCTCGGGGAGCGGGACCGGAGCTCAACCGAGGTCTTCCGGTCAAGCAAGCCTTCTTGGTGCTTACTACTTACTCTTATCCATGAATGATTTATGAAGAAATAATGCATGGAGGTTAGCCAAGAATATATAGAGAAGTATCCAATGTTGATCTTCCATTACTTGAGCAATCAATCAATATATTATTAAAAGGAAGAAAGTCTAGCCTATGATTATGACAAGTGGCAGTGTAGGACAAAGACATGTGGTAGTTTTAGGAAAAACTTAGTTAGGTTAGTTAATATAGGTTATATAATTATTTTTAAATTCAAATTCAAAATTTTAAATATCTTATTCTTTTTAAGGAAATAATATTTTTTATATATTGGGATAAGTTAAAATATAAAATAAAGTAAACTAATTTACTTAACATATTAAAGATTTGATGACTTCAAAAATTTTAAAAATTACAAGCAACAAAATAAGATCTTAAATAAAATATTTATATTATAGAAGTAATTGAGAGTATTTTAGTAATACTCAAAAATATTATTGTATTAAGTATAATATATATTTTTCCTACTCCCAGATAATTTGTCTACTCACTTTGATTTTAGTAATACTCAAAAATATTATTGTAAATTTAAATAATACCTGAATTTTTTAGCACTAAAATCAAAGTGAATAGATACATTTTCTAGGAGTAGGAAAAATATATATTATACTTTTTATATATATTTTTTTAAAGAAGTAGTAATTTCTATATATTGGAAATTACTTATTCTGAAACCTATTCTGTTTTAAATTGGAAGTTATCAACGCGTAATATAACTCCATTCATGCGTGTGTTTGCCGTAAAGAATATCAAACCTAAGATATAATTATTTGGTCACAGGTCATTGGTAACAAAATTATAATATATATTATATGAACGTAGAGTATTTAAATATTATTAAAAGGAGAATTCATTTGTTGGATTCTATTTGCTTAAATTTTAAAATAATATTAATTCTAATTTAAACCTATTTCCTTTTTGGTCCGTGCCAAAAAGAATGACCCATTTCCTTATTTGGAAACAATTTACCTTTATGCAATGATTTATAGCCACACAAAATATGTGCCTCATTTTACACCACAAGTTCAAAAGTCTTCTCTCTTTTCTTAAACTCCGTGCCTAGTCAAATGGGTTGACATAAACTGAAACGGAGGGAGTAAAAAAATATTATTAATTCATATTTTTTATTTAATTTATGGTCAATAATACTCTTTTAAATAGTAAGATATAATATTATATATAGGCAAAATGGCCTCCCAGCCCCTTAAACTTGCACTGATTTTAACAAACTTACCAGTTTCCTATTTTGACACTTATACTTTACAAAACAATTACTAATAAGTGTCTTTGACCGTTGACCATGTCTATGTGGAGGCAATACAACTGACATGGCCAAAGTACGTGCAACTCATGCTTAAAAGGCGTGTGGGTATGTATTAACAACAACAACAACAACAACGACCCAGTATAATCCCACAAGTGGGGTGTGGTGAGGGTAATATGTACGCAGACCTTACCCCTACCCCGAAGGGTAGAGAGGCTGTTTCCAGGAGACCCTCGGCTCAAAAAAGCAACAGCAGCCGATATATTAGTACCATAAAAATGCATAATAAAATAACAGCAATATATAAGAGATATGAAATACAGAATACGAAATACGAAATAGATGGCTGGTATAGTAAAACTAGAAGGTAAAGCCCTGCATCAATAGACGACCAATGACATTCTTAGTCTAACTCCTAACTGGCTAGTCTCACTCTATTGTGCTGTAGAAATATTCCCAACTCTCCCCTAACCTACAACCTTAATGCTCGACCTCCATAATTCCCTGTCAAGGGCCATGTCCTCAGTAATCCTAAGTCGCGCCATGTCCTGTCTGATCACCTCTCCCCAATACTTCTTAGGTCGTCCTCTACCTCTCCGCGTGCCTACTACAGCCAGTCGCTCACACCTCCTCACCGGTGCATCAGTGCTCCTCCTCTGAATGTGCCCGAACCATCTGAGTCTTACTTCCCGCATCTTGTCCTCCATGGGGGCCACACCCACCTTCTCTCGAATATCTTCATTCCTAATCTTATCCATCCTTGTATGCCCGCACATCCACCTCAACATCCTCATCTCTGCTACTTTCATCTTCTGGATGTGTGAGTTCTTTACCGGCCAACATTCAGTTCCATATAACATGGCAGGCCTAACCATTGCCTTATAAAACTTACCTTTTAGTAACGGTGGCACTTTCTTGTCACACAAGACTCCCGATGCTAACTTCCACTTCATCCACCCCACCCCTATACGGTGTGTGACATCCTCGTCAATCTCCCCGATCCCCTGAATAACCGATCCAAGGTACTTGAAACTACCTCTCTTGGGAATGACTTGAGAGTCAAGCCTCACTTCAACTCCCGCTTCCGTCGGCTCAACTCCAAATTTGCACTCGAGGTATTCTGTCTTCGTCCTGCTCAACTTGAAACCTTTAGACTCAAGAGCATGTCTCCAAATCTCTAGCCTCTCGTTGACGTCGCCTCTTGTCTCGTCAATTAGAATAATGTCATCAGCAAATAGCATGCACCATGACACCTCCCCTTGAATATGATGAGTCAGTGCATCCATCACCAGGGCAAATAGGAATGGGCTGAGCGCAGACCCTTGGTGCAACCCCGTAATAACTGGAAAGTGTTCAGAGTCGCCTCCTACTGTCCTAACCCGAGTCTTAGCTCCATCATACATGTCTTTAATCACCCTAATATAGTCAATCGAGACCCCTTTATCCTCTAAGCAGCTCCATATGACCTCCCTAGGAACCTTATCGTACGCTTTCTCCAGATCAATAAACACCATGTGGAGATCCTTCTTCCTATCTCTGTACTGTTCCACCATCCTCCTAATAAGGTGGATAGCTTCTGTGGTAGATCGTCCCGGCATGAACCCGAACTGGTTGTCTGAAATAGACACCGTCCTTCGTACTCTCATTTCTACCACTCTCTCCCAAACTTTCATGGTATGACTTAGTAATTTGATGCCCCTATAGTTGTTACAGCTCTGGACATCACCTTTGTTCTTATACAACGGGACCATTGTACTCCACCTCCACTCTTCAGGCATCCTATTAGTCTTGAATATAACATTAAACAATGTAGTAAGCCATTCCAAGCCTGCTCTACCCACACACCTCCACAGTTCAACCGGAATTTTGTTTGGCCCGGTAGCTCTGCCCCTTCTCATCTTACGCATTGCCTCCATGACTTCATCGATCTCAATGTCCCTACAATTACTTAATTCATGGTGACTGTCGGCATTCCTTGATTCCCCAAGTATAATATCCTGATCCCCTTCTTCACTTAGAAGTTTATGAAAGTAGGTCTGCCACCTCCTCTTAATCTGGTCATCTCCCATTAAAACTTTGTCGTCATCATCTTTTATGCACCTCACTTGGTCCAGATCCCGAGTTGTCCTCTCTCTCGCCTTAGCGAGTCGGAATAACTTCTTCTCCCCACCTTTGTTCCTTAGTTCCTCATACAGACGAGCAAAAGCTGTCGTCTTAGCCTCCGTCACTGCCATCTTCGCCTCCTTCCTAGCTACCTTATACCTTTGACTGTTCTCTCTCTTCTCCTCCTCGTCAGTGCTCCCTACTAACCGCAGGTAAGCCGCCTTCTTTGCTTCCACTTTACCTTGGACAACTGCATTCCACCATCAATCTCCTTTGTGGCCACCATTGTGGCCCGTAGATATCCCTAACACCAAACACTTCTTCAGTTCTTCCCGGCCCTCCATCCCCCTTTCCTCCCCATTACTTTTGGTTTCTTATCCTTATATTTTTCACGTCCCAAACCCCATATTCCCTCTCCATTTCCCTCTTTATTTCTTTTCATTATTGTTTCCTATTTAAAACGAATTTAGGGCTTTTTCTTCTTCTATTGTGTGTAAGAATTTAGAGAGGAGGAAAAAAGATATAGAAGATAACCCAAACTTTATGTGAAGCAAAACATCGGAGAAGTTGTCGAAGAAAAAGGAATCGGCTTTCTGAGATTGGAAATTGGGTCAAACCGGTAGTAAAGAATTTGATTTTCCTATTTATTGGTCTAACTCTTCGAATCAATCAATTAGGCTCCAACCAAGTGAAGAATGCCTCTTCGATAAAGGGATGGTTTCTTTGTGAAGCTGGGGGAGATGGGAAATGGGTGGAGTTTGATTTGATATGAAAGTGATGGATTTTGGAAGTTTTTTTTTTTTTTTTTTTGATAAGGATTTTGGAAGTCTCTTAGAAATGGTTTTAAGAAAAATAATGAAACGAAAATTAAATTGATATTTTGGAGAGGAAATATGGCATCAGAAGAACTTTTTTTGGTGATTAGTCCTGTGGAATGGTATTAGTCATGGTGGAACTCGTCTTAACCTATGAAAAAGAAAGAGAAAGAAATAAAGAAAAAACGAATTTTATAAATTGAAAAGGTTGGGACCAGCAAATTACATGTGTCAAACAACAACAAGCTAAGCATATGACATGTTATCCACGTCATGGCGATTGCAGAACAAGCTCAATCGGAGGTGTTTATTAATAACTATTTTGTGAAGTATAAGTGTCAAAATAGGAAACCTGTAAGTTTGTTTACCGGCTTGAAAAATCAGTACAAGTTTAGGTGGTTGAGAGGCTATTTTGCCTTGTATATATGATAGAAATCTATAGAAAAACTTTAAAACAATATTGAGAAAAAGTCACTTGGCACTTTTAGAGCAAAATCTAAAAATATTGGTGATAAATTTAATTATATATCTATATTTGTACCTACATCTATATATAGATCCACTCATCAAATTTTCTTCTATATTCATTAGAAATATGAAGGTGACATATTAATTGAAAAATTATAATATAAAAAATTAAAAATTATAGAAAGACGTACATTGAAATAAGTTATGACTATTTGTACTTGGGATGAGTTAAAATCTATCTATATTCTATATATTATTAAAAGAAAGAAAGTCTAGCCTAAGATTATGACAAGTGGCAGCATTAGAGAAAGACATGTGGTAGTTTTAGGACAAAATTAGTTAGCTTAGTTAATAATAAGTTATTTAATTATTTTTAAAATTTAAACTCGAATTTTTAAATATCTATATTCTTTTTAAGGAAATAATAATTTTTATATATTGGGACAAGTTAAAATATAAAATAAAGTAAATTAATTTACTTAACATATTAAAGATTTGATGACTTTAAAAATTTAAAAAATTACAAGTAGCAAAATAAGATCTTAAATAAAATATCCATATTATATAAGTAATGTGAGAGTATTGTAGTAATACTCAAAAATATTATTGACAAATTTAAATAATACCTGAATATTTTTAGCAATAAAATTAAAGTGAATAAATTAAATTTTCAGGTAGAAAAATCTGTATTATACTTTTTTATATTAAGCAAAGATATTTCATCAAATAGTAAACTAATAAAACGTCACTTGAAAATGTAAAAATACTAAATAACGAATAATGCAATAATGACAAAGAAATAATAAACAAAAAAGAGAAATAAAAAGAATATAGAAGGATGAGACTTATTTAAATTTGAGATAAGGAAGTTCTTTCCAATTATGATGAGAAAAGCCATATAAAAGATAATACCACATAACTGAAATGTTAATAAAATTAAAATAAAAAAATATTGAACAATGAAATAATTTTAAATAACGAGTAAATAAGCTTACTCAACAAAAAACTTAAAAAATTGTTATAAAATATAGAGATAAGATTGATTTGAATTTGAGATGAGAAAGTATTTTTTGAATTATGAAAAGAAAATTCATACAATGGATTATATACACAACTATAATCATAATAGATAAAATCAACAAAAGAAAAATATAAAACTATGAAAGAAGTGGCAAGCCGCTGGAGATACTAGCAAGGCTAAATGAGTCGGTTGATTTTTCGTTGCATGAAAAAATTTATCTTTGTTCTTCTTATCAAGCAATAATTTTATAGAGACAACTCCATAAAATTTAATTTTTTTGGTTTAATTTTTTTGAATGTGGGCGCTAAATTTAGTATGCAATATACATCTAAATTTATTTCTCTCAGCTGTTTTTTATATTAAAACGATCCGCGCACCGCACGAGTATGTATACTAGTTTCATGAATAGTTGATAAAACATTACCAGTCATCCATAATTCTTTAAGTGGAAGCAAATGACGTACAATATCTCTAATCCCCACATACATACATGACCCATACTGTGTTTACGGAGCCTGTAAACTAACATGAGAAAAATATGGAAGTGCCGGTAACAACGCCCCGACTATAACTCAAAACAATGTACAAGGATCAATGTCATGCTTAATTGTAAACTTGAACCTCTATAACGTTATCATAATGGGAATACCATGGTATGTGGAACCAAACATGTGAAGGGATTACATGGGTAGCATATAGCCGCTTGTCTCTCACAACTACAAGCTAAGGAGTAGAAACCATGAAATTATGAAATCATGAATAGGAAGAGATCAAGAAATTCATTTGAACTTCCTTACGATCTCTACTATGTTTCCCTAATTGCTCAATCTACATTACAAAAGTTCAATAGAACCAACATTAGCAATAGTTTTCATATTTTAGGTCTTTTAGGCATATTGTCAAACATCTAACATGCACGTTCGTCTACAACCTCCGATACAGGAATTCCTTCTACAACCAACTTCTACACCAACAATCCATCCTATAACCATGCTTAGGCAACCAACAATCTCCATTAGCGCATGCATGCCCAACAATTTACTCCCAACCCATCAATCATATTTTCTTGTTCTTGACAAGCATCTAATTTCAAGATTGAGAGCTTATGCATTCTATCACCATCCCATAAGCTCTAACATTAATTCCTAACTATAATCTCATTATTTAACATTGCATGTGAGCAAGGGATGAAGTCTTACCTTGTTAGTAGAAGGCCTTGTATGTCTCTTTCCTTGAATCCCCAAGGATTGAGCAAAAAATTGTAGTGTAGGAATGGTAGAGCTCTTCCTTCTCTCTCTAGAGTGTTACTCTTGCTCAAAACAATTTGATTCTCCTTCTAAAACAACAAACTTAAGCCTTTTATTAAAATAGAATCGAGCTAGAAATTTCCCAAAAATACCCCTCCGAGTCAGGTCTACGATCGGGAATCAGACCGCAAAATGGTCCTCCAGGTTTGAATTGGAACTGGATGGGTCTACGACATATATGCTGTCCACATAACGGTTTTGTGGTACGCACATTGGACCGCAAAATCTCCTTCAAAAACTCCCCAGGTGCCCTGACCAATTTTGGGATGGATCTGCGGTCCGCGAAACAGCTATGCGATCCGCATAACCCACCGTGAAATGACCCTCAAATTCTAGTTTGCTTCTGCCCCAAGCCCCGATGATTCTGTGGTCAACGGAACTTCGCATTCCGCATAACTGACCGCAAAATCGCTCGATCATGCCAATCCTTCTACCCACTTCGCGATGCATTGCACAACGAAACTTATTTACAATCTTCCCAACATATTAGCTTGGCCTTGGCACTATAAAACCTTAAATCCTTGGCGGACTTTTACGGGCCTTAAATTTAACACTGAATAAAGTCAAGGAAAAATGTGTAGGCTAAAGAAAGCCTTGTATGATGACGAAGCTGAGCCAATGACTATGATTATCCCAAGACCAATTTTAATGAACCCCATTGAAGCTGTAAGTATTTCAGAAGCAAAATTTTCCTCATGCGACACTCTCAGTCTTCCATGGTACGATCCAGGTTCATCAGGCTCACATGCAATCAACTCACCATCGGTTATTGAGACCTCGAGATGGACCAAATCAGTAATGATGAGGGCTTGGAAGGCATTTGGGATAAATGTGTGGGGTTTGAACATGGATTCTTGGCATGATCCTGTGTATGGAACAAAAGAGAAACAAATTCAGAAGTAGAAATCCTCAATCAAAGGCAACAAAAATGGGAAGAAGCAAGACTTTTGAGTTAGAAAGACTAAAGTGGAGTATGAATTCTGATGGCAAGAAGGCAGGGGATAGGGACAGGTTCTCTAAAGCCTTTTCCGAATGAAGATCATAAATTTAAGCTGGAATGTACGGGGCCTCAATGAGGCAGAAAAAAGAAGTACAATAAAGTCGCTAATTCCCAAATGGAAAGCTGATATAGTTTGTCAACAAGAAACAAACGTTGAAGAATGGTCCCCGTATTGGATTAGACAAGTTTGGGGTAATAGATGGGTTGAATGGGTGGAGTTAAATTCAATTGGGAGAAGTGGAAGTTTCCTGGTACTCTGGGATAAAAGGTTGTGTATCAACGGGGGAGTCCGACAAGGGTCATACGCTATTTCTTGCATTTGGAAAGTACACAAGAAGATTTAAGATGGTGTTTCACAGGGGAATATGGGCCACATACAAACCTAGAAAGGGATTCGTTGGCATGAACTAGCAGCTATCCGAGGTATTTGGGATGAACAATAGGTCATTGGGGGAGATTCCAATGTCTGCAGATTTAAAAGTGAGGTATAATTGTATTAGAAGGTCTAGGGCTATGAAGTCTTTCATTGATATTATACAAGATCTGGAAATCACAAATTCACCACTCCAAGGGTCTCAATACACTTGGTTCAGAGGGGAAGACTCTTTGCAAGCTTCCAGAATTGAGAGGTTCTTAATATTCACCGAATTGAATGACAATTTCAAAACAATCAAGCAGTTAGGCCTCCCAAGAGTTGTCTTTGATCATAGACCTTTGCTATTGGAATGTGGTGATTGGGGAGCCAACCCCTCCTATTTCAAATTTGAAAACATGTGGCCAAAAGTAGATGGTTTCATTGACAAAATCAAAGTATGGTGGCAAAGTTATACAATTGGGGGTAGTCCAGACTTCATTTTAATGCAAAAATTAAGAAGATTGAAGGAGGACATTTCAAATTGGAATAGGGAAACCTTTGGCCAATTGGAAGCACGGAAGAATAAGTTGCTTGAAGACCTAGCCTTACTGGAGCAAGCAACTAAGAATAGAATGATGACTCGGGTAGAAAAGGAAAAATCTTACACTCATTGGGCTTCCTAATGACCTTGGTTCAGTACGTGACCAGAATTTGGCTAGTCCGACTGTCCCTACAGTTAATGAATTATTCTTTCGATTACTTCGCCTTGCTATAGCACCAAGTCACCCAGTGATCTCATCACAGACACTTGACTCCTCTGTTCTCGCATCCCATACAGTGGATAATCAGGCATCTCAAACTATGGAGAATAGACGAGGAGGAGGTCGTTTTGGAAGATCTAGACCCAAGTGTTCTTATTGTCATAAACTGAGACTACATGTAACAGAGAACTAACACATAGAGTTAAAAATGATATAAGATCGTATGAAATGGTTTGTCTATGTCTTACCTAAACGTTCAGATGCACTAGTTTGTGGGTACACTATTATGCTTGTTATTAGCTCGCTAGGATCAAGGTTTAGTTGCTGTTACATTTACATTAGGTCCCCAGGGGAAGAAGTGTGAGATTTAGAGAACCTCTAGCTTTACACAACCATAATTTAATCCGAAATTCTTACCATTGCGGAAGGCAATGGGACTGGATGTAGCGGAACATATAGAAGATTCATATTGTGAGCCTCAACTAGTTTGGTATTAACATTGCAGGTTGATTGATTGATTGTTTGGTTTATTTAAAGGTTTTGGTGCAAAAAGGCCAGCTAGCGCTGGGTTTAATGCACTGTTTCTGTGTTTGATTAGATAGGCACTTCTTTAGTGAGTTTTTCTGTCCTGAGCAGATAATGCATGACCATCCTGATTCGTGGCCGTTCAAAGAACCTGTTGATGCACGGGATGTTCCTGATTATTATGACATCATCAAAGATCCAATAGGTAATTGATTTTTGCTTTTTGTTTCTCTGATGGTTGTTAATCATCTGCTTGAAATTTATTCAATTTCCTCTTTCTTTTCTTTTTTTAATTGGTAAAAGTGAATTGTATTTCACAATTGCAATGCACCAAGCAGTTGCTACATGAATTAAAAGCTAAAGCTCTAATGAACTCTCAAGATGGTCATCCACTTGAATTACTTCTTGTTTTTTCCACAAATAGTTTTTACGAACAAATGTTTCCAATCTGTAGTCGAGTTTGGCTTCCGTTTAGAACCTCTTCTTTTTGCCATATGATGTTCAATGTGGGTCAGTTGCAGTTTCTCTCTCTCTCTCTCTCTCTCTCTCTCTCTCTCTCTCTCTCTCTCTCTCTCTCTCTCTCTCTCTCTCTCTCTCTCTCCGTGTTTCAATCTTGCCGGAGAACCACCGTTCTTAGGCACGGACCTGACTGTTGTCCGCTTCATTTTAAATAGTACCAAAAGTATATTCGATTCATCCTTACCTACTTTACTATGTAATAAGTTGGTTATTGTTTCTTTTTCCCTTGATTCCGTCAGTTATATCTTGAAAGATGGTATGTGTTATCACGTAATTTATTTTATTTCATCTCCCTTTTATCTTCAAAATATCTTACCATGTCCTTATTACTGTAACACTCATGGGCATGGATTTTGATACACTGGAGGCTGCATGGTTGATTCTGGATGAGTGCTGTTACTACTGAAGTAACTTCTTCTTTCTGTTTTCTATATAGGGGTGTGCATTCGATTTATCGATTCGATTTTGACCCTTATCGATAATTGCTTATCGATTTGTACATATGCTTATCGTTATCATTTCAATAAAGTTTCGATTTTTTCGATTTATCGATTTTGGGGGCTTATTGATTCGGTTATCGAGTACACCAATAAGAAAATTTGCGGGATTCCACGGAAAGTATATCGCTATAAACACGCTTAACTAATATGGACAAAAAGAAGCTAAAATAAGACGAACACCGTTTATAACATAAAAATTGTGTCAACAAGCACATGCAACAAAACTAAAGTAAGGGATCAAATGTATGCCACCAACATCCAACGGTATAAAAATAAAATAAAATACATCATCACGGCTAATTCTGTTTTCCATTAATTTGAACTTCATTCCCTTGATCTTTAAATATGATCATTCCTTAAATGTGGTAGAGGAAATAATAGGTTAGGACTTAGGGTAAAGGAAAGGGTATTATAAAAAAAATATTTTTTTTTAGTATATCTTATCGGTTTATCGATAAACCGATAACCGAAGAGGACAAAATTGAAATCGATAACTCGATAAGGAAAATTTCAAAATCGAAATCGAAATCGATAAATCGATAAACCGATAACAAATAATCGATTCGATTTATCGATAAACCGATTCGAATGCACACCCCTATTTACGTACTCCTAAAAGAAGAGAAAATGTGTGGGTATTGTATTATGCATAGACCTTCCCTTTGTCCCCGTAAGCTACCGCATACTCAGCTTGCCGAACCGCAACTTGATTTCTGCTACATCACTTTAAAATGAACACACTTGGCAGCCTAAATAGAGCTTATATTGTCATTGTTGGTGTCCCACATCGGTTATGGGTGAGGTCTTTGGTTTCTTTATATGGTCTTGGACAATCCTCAACCCATGAGCTAGTTTTTGGAGGTTGGGTTAGCCCAAGGTCCATTTCTTTAACATGGTATCAGAGTGAGGCCCGCCCAATTCTTATTTCATAGACAGAAGTTTATAGTTGTGCGTTGTGTAATTTGGATATTATTTACAGATTGAAACTTATTCTAGCACCTGCCTGATCTTGATTGACTTCTTCTAGCCAAATATAGAATGCCCTTCCTTTTCATCTTTTTTGTTGTTGCTAAAGCATGGCCAGAGACTTCAAAAGGTCTTACAATTGTGCATACACTCGGGGACAAATGTTATACGTGCAATTGTGGCCACATTTCTTTTCATTGTTTGATCACAGACTTGCATGTCATGAGGTTGATATTTCAAGTGCAACTTTTCATTTTCAGCTATTTCTTTTCTTTCTTTGTACTTTACCATGTGAGAAGTAAGGCCAAATCAGATTTTGGAACCTTTTAAGTGAAAAGTGTGAAAGTTCAGAGGGTAAAGAGGGGTGGACAGAGTTCTAATAATTCTTTCCCTACCATACAGGTCTGCGAGCATCCCACTTTTTTTTTTTTTTTTTTTGTATTGTTGTGGTGGTTGTTGTTGTGGGTTTGTGAAATACAACATGGATGAAGATTCATGAATCGTTCCATTCATTTGGTCTAATAGGCGTCCGATTGTGCCATGCAATCTTCTATTTGCGAAACTTTTAGGATGTATATCATTTGCACGTCAAGATTAAATCCAACTGCTCTTTCCCTCTGGACGACTCTTTTAATTTCATTTATCATTAAGTTGTAACATTTTCTTCTGGTTATGTACAATGCAGATCTAAAAACAATGTCGAAGCGGGTTGAGTCGGAGTTATATTATGTGACATTTGATATGTTTGTTGCGGATGTCAGAAGGATGTTTGCTAATGCTCGCACCTACAATTCTCCTGAGACAATTTACTACAAATGTGCAACCAGGCAAGTATATTGCTCTTTAGTGCTCCAGATGTCTTTTTCACAATTTGTTTTTTTTATTATTTTATGCATGTCACAGTTTCAGCTATCAATTTTTATTCGCTTACAGGCTTGAGTCACATTTCTCAAACAAAGTTCAAGCTGGTCTACAATCTGGTATCAAGATTCAGTAGGAAGTTTCTTATTAGCAATTTAGCTTGATTCTGGTTGAATTGACTGCACTTGAATCTCTTCATAACTGATGTCTTATGGTATCCTCCAATATTTAGAACCATGTTTTTTTTTTTGGGGAGGTGGAGGAATTTGTAGGACGAGTAGATGTATAATAGTTATTTTATTTTAATGTGAACTTTTCAATGCATTTTATTTTGTAAGCTGACATTTTTCGTATAGTTGGTGTTGGGTAGACGGCAAGGCATTGCCTCAGAGGGATCTCAAGTCCCAGTTGCATATTTTATGGGGTGATCAGTTCTTACTGCCCTGGTGATTGGCGGTACTGCATGATTCTTATACGTAACCAAGGTAGTACGCATTCTGTAATCAGACGCACCTATTAGTGTTAACAAGCTCCGTATGAGAAATCTTTGGAAAGCTATATAGAATCTGTGTGGGATTTTGTCAGCAAACCTCAAATTCTATATCACAAGGATGAGTACTATGTGTTTCGATTTACAACAATTGAGGAAAGGGATCTTGTCATGCAAGCAGGGCCTTATTCGTATCACAACAAGCCATTTATTTTGCAGAATTGGGAAAGGGATTTCCATTTTGACTCTAAGTGTATTACTACAATTCCTTTGTGGATTCATTTCCCTAGTTTACCTGTTAGATACTGGACTGCCAATGCACTGAGCTAGGTGGCTATGCTGTAGGATTACCAATATCGGAGTTGAATAGAATTTCTTATGCTAGAATACTAGTGAAAGTTGACATTACTAAGCCTTTGGTGGAGAAGGTAGAGATTGTAACTCCTACTGGTACTAGGCAGCAAGAAATATTGTATGAGTGGAGGCCAAAGTTCTGTAGTGAATGTGTACATTTTGGCCATGATAATTTTGAATGATGGAGGACTAACCAACAGAATCATGAAGATACTAGTTTAAGGCTCCTAAAAGAAAAAATAGGGGCATAAGGAAGAAAGTAGTTCAAGAGTGGAAGCCAAAAGAACAGCAAGAACAAGGAGAGGTAATTGAAGAACAACCTCCAACTGAAGTAGAAAAGGGCAACCAGGATAAAGCTGAAAATGACTCTGATCAGAGTATGCAGATGACAAGCATAAATGAAGGAAGCAGGATACAAAACAATCCAATTATGCAGCAGGCCAAAACTGTAAAAGCTAGCACCTCTAATAGATTTACAATTCTGGAAGAGCATGAGCAAAGTACTGCATAGGGAGATGCAATGAATTCTGATCCTATCCAAAAGCCACCATGATCATTAGCACTTGGAATTATGGGTGTTTAACGGGCTAACTGGGCCGGTCCGAGCCTCCCTTTTTTGGACCCGTATGGGTTACAGTCCAGGCCGGTTCCGGGTTGGTTCTTACCGGATTTAACGGGTTCGGGTTCAACCGGGTAAAAACTAAACCGTACGGGTTACAGGTTGAGAGGGCCGGGCCGGGCCGGGTTTAGTGTAATTTTAATTTTTTTTTTGGAATTTTGTATAAATATTGTAATAAGTGCAATACGTGCATTACAAAGTACTAACATAAAGAATACAAGGAAGATGAGAAAAAAATGCACTTATTGCAAGTGCTACTTTTATTTCCTAATTCAAATTTCAAAGTTTCAAACTTACAAATTGAAAGGTTTACATTTTTTTCAACAAGTAAAATAGTAAATTCAAAGGTTTTGCATTGCCTTAGTAAGTTCATCATAATCAATATGAACCGATTGACCTTCTTCTGGAGTGTTAAATTCGGATGGGTTTCCATGTGTTAATATATCTCCAAGTTCCTCGTCTTCTGGGCTATCAACATCTTCACGTCCTTGATTTCTTCGTTCTGATCTAATCCAATCTCTGAAACATACTAAAACTTCCAAAGCATTGCTTCCCAATGAGTGGCGGGTGTCTCCAAGTTGTTGTCTTGCTTGGCTAAATGCACTCTCCGATGCAACAGTAGAAATTGGCACATTCAGCACATCCCGAGCCATTGCGAAAAGAACAGGAAATTGCTTTCTATTCTCATGCCACCATCCCAACGGTGAAAATTCCTTTGTGCGAGGCTCTTTTTGCTTCTGCAAGTAGAATTGAAGTTCATCAATGTTCCTGCTACTGGTTTGAGTGTTAGAAAATGTAGAAAAAATATTAAAACTATCAAGGCCTTCTTCATCATCCACAGTAGCAGAAGTGGTACAATGCATAGTTGGATTAACATTGCCTACATTAAGAGCAACATCATCAATTACATTTGCATAATGATTATATAATTGTTGTAAATATTCATTTAACTTGTTCATACAAGTATATAAATCTGGGGTTTCAGTTGGTCCAATCTCCATATAAGTATATAAAGCATTCATTAATTGGTGACAATCAGACATCTTAATAGAAAGATTTAAAACAACACCAATTAAGTAAATCGGAGGAATTGGAAAGAAATATTTTTTGAATTTTGCTTGCATTTTTTCAACAACATCCCTATATTTTTCTTTTTTCTTAAATTCAAAGAGTAGAAAAGAAATTTCAGCTATATGTACTAAAGCCATAGTAACAATAGGGTAATATGCTCCAAAAAACTCAACAGTAGCTGTATAAAATTTATGTAAAAATTTAACATCATTAATGACCTCCCAAGTACCACTTGTTAGCATACGGTTTGGATCAGTACAATGCGCATTAGCAACTTCAGTTATTGGAAATCTATATTTGTAGCAACATTTAAAAAATATATATGTATAATTCCATCTAGTAACAATTTCGTATGGCATGAATCTGGGTTTAAGGTTATACTGGACACACTTATTCTTAAATTCCTTTATTCTAGATTGTCTATTATTTTCTTGAATAACACCAACTGCTCTTCTAACATGAGTAATCTCAGTCGAAAATAAATCAAGGCCACTTTTAACAATTAAATTATAAACATGACATGCACACCTAACATGAAAAATTTCCTCAAGAGTCGGTTGCAAATGCAGTTTTAATATTGAAATTGCGGCATTATTGTTAGAAGCATTATCAAAAGACATACACAATACTTTTTGCTTGAGATTATAAAATTCAACAACTTCACAAATAGTACTACTTATAAACGTAGCAGTATGACTCTGATCTTTATCATATCTAAAAGCGATAATACGTTTTTGAATACAAGTAGTATCATCTATCCAATGACATGTAATTGTCAAATAATCATTTTCATTAACAGCATGACCAATATCAGAAGTTAGAGAAACTCTACAAGGAAGGTGGCTAAACAAATAACGTATGTATGTTTGATATTGTCCATGAAGTCTAAATATATCAGCTCTACAAGTACTTCTAGGGATACCTTTAAATAAAGGATTGTAAATCCTTTGAATATACATAATAAGATATGATGAACAAGCAAAAGAAAAAGGTAGACAATCCAAAGCAATCATTTTTGCTAACTCCTCACGATCCTTCATTTTATCATATTTCACTAGATCTCCAGTAGTAGGGTTAAGAGTTGTTTGATTTCCATCACCATCAGCGTCCCATTCTATGGGATGCTCAGTTCTCATATGTCTACTAAGCGTCCGAGTCCCCCCTAAATTTCCTCCAGTCAAATGTTTAAAATCACCTTTACAAAGTTTGCATTTAACTATAGTAGTACCTTCTATTATTTCAAAAAAATTCCAAACCTTACTTCTTTTTCTACGATTAGTAATCGGAGCCACAGGTGGTCTACTTCTAGTGCCACGGCCACCACCCCTTGTAGCAACCCCAATACTACCAACTCCAACACTAGTAGGTGTAGCTGGTATCTCATCTTCCATTCCTATTTCATTATCTTCTATTCCAAAATCTTCTTGTAATTGTTCATAATCTATATCTAAATTATCATTAGGCGATGATTCGGAAACATGTGTAAATGATAATGGGTTATTACTATTACTACCAGATGCTGAAGGACTATCTCTTTTTTTATTTCCCCTACCAGTAACTCTTTTACACGCTCTTTTAGCAGCATTAAACATATTGTAAAAATTAAAGTATAAGCTAAAATTAAATATGCAATTAAAATAGTAAATAAGAGAAAGAGTTGGAGGGAGTGCACCGAATTCGCCAATAAATTGAGCACTTGATTAGGCAATTCCCGAGGTTACCACGAACAAATGTCAAGCAAGTATTTCAATTTTGAACTTCAATTGTTCAAAGTTCAAACTTCAAATTCCGAATGACAAAACACGATAAATTAAATTCAGGAAAAGAGAGCCAAATAAAATTAGATTGAAGACTTGAATTCTTGCAAATTGGAGAATGAGAGAATGAGAGAAATTAAAATTGAGAAATGAGTAATGAGTGAAAAAATGAAGAAAAGGGGGGGGGGGTATTTATAGTTTTAGAGAAGGTTAGTTTTGTAAATTGAAAAAAGGTTAAAAATTAAAAAAAAAAGGCTATTTGTGCAATTTTTCCGTTGGCCAACGGACCAAAACATGGTCTGACCATTGCCAACGGTCTGTGGGGCCCACAAGTCAGAAAAATTAAAAAAAAAAAACTAGCCGTTTGAACCGTGCCGGTTAACCCGGTAAGTTCACTCTACCGGGTTCAACCCGTTCCGGTTACCCGTTCTAGCCAGATGAACCGCGCAAACCCCCTACCCAGCCCAGCCCAGCCCAACCCCCTATTACCGGTCTGGGCCGGTTCCGGGTTATACCGGTCTGGGCCGATCCGGAACCAGTCCAACCCAGCCCGTTTAACACCCTTACTTGGAATATAAGAGGGCTAAATAAGCCCTATAAACAGAAAGAGTTAAGACTCTTTATGCAAAAGAATAAAGTAGACATTCTAGGATGTCTAGAGACTAGAGTTAAAGAAAAGAAGGCAAAATATATACTGCATAAGGTAGCAAAGTGTTTCACCTTGTGTATTCGGCGTTATCATGCTGTAAATGGGCTAATTCGATAGGAAGATAATTTCTATGAGATATTTAAATGATGCGATAGTTATACGTTAAGATTGGAAGTCATTTGAGCTGTGATTAAAAATTCGACCAAGATTGCCGCAAGTTACGGGTTTAAATTTCAGTGGAATTTGGATAAAATGTTGATGACCTTTTCTCTCAATATACTGGGAGTTATGGTGTGTTCTACCTACCGAATCGAAGGTCTATGAGTCTAGTTTCTAACACAACAAACTGTTTGTTAATACGACTTCGGAGTAGAGAGATATTAACCTTTTCGTACAGGGGAACAATATGCTTAGTCGGGTTTAGTTAAAAAAAATTATTTAAGTCATTCTTTAAAACTGAAACCCCTGCGTTTTATCCTCTCCAAAACAGAACCTAACACCTAGGGATTTCCTCTCAAACTCCTCCCATCCATCTAGCCAATGATAACAACAATTTAGTCATCCTCAAGATGGAGAACACCATGGTAACTTCAGAATCGTGAATTCTTCGGTGTTTCACTTTTCATAGCAAGACCCCGCCTTGAAATAATTTCGAATTTTGAGTAATTATGGTCACATAAGGTATGATTTAACTTCCTCTTTGATCCTTGTAAACTTCTAGCATAAGAATTCCTAAGAAATAGTTGAAACCTCTATAGAAATGTTCTTGATTTTTTTAAGAAACCTCTCTTAGTATGGCTTGATTGTTGGGGCTGTTCTATATGGTTTTATTGTGTTGTTTGGATCTGTGAAGACATGGATGGAATCTTGTCGATAAGGAGATGTAGTAAAGTAAAATTTGGTGGTGTGTTGGGGGGAAATTAATCTACAAAAGAGTCTACAAAATCATGGCCACAAGTTGTTCGCGTAAATGTCTAAATGAAGAATTATATAAGCTATGAGCTTGAATTTGATTTTGAATGGTTCGTATTATGTAGGAAATCATTCCTAAGGCTTTCGAGGTCTCGGAAACAGTATATAACTCCATTGACAAGGTATGTAGGGCTTTCGCTATACTTTTCGGCATGACTAGAATTCGAATAAACGTTTATCGAATTGTCTCGTCGGATTCGAGTTATTTCACCTTCAACTTATAAAGATGCTTAGACCTGATCCTTTCTCATAGATTGCTTAATCTAGAGGATATCTATGAATTCTCGGATTTCCTTATTCCTTGCTTAAAAAGAACTAGAGCCTTTTTACTCGTTCTCCCTTCGACGTTCATATAAATCATGAATAAGTAACACTTACTTCAAAGGTATTCATAATACATAACTCTCATGTTCTTAGTACTTGTTGGCTCGTAGTAAAAAAAATTAAATATTTTAGCAACAACCATGATAGTCGAGGAATAATGATGGTAGGCCACTTTGACTCTTCTTAGAATACGTCTTTTAAGGTTGGTTTCGCATTGCACCTATATAATTCATGATTTAGTATATGTATGTATTTACTTTCATTACCGAGCCGCACTATAGACGGTCGGGTATGACACATATTGTGTAACCACTGATCAGTTGGGATTACCGAGCTTCACGTGGCCGGGTACGATTCTACCGAGCCTTTATTATGGCCGGGTATGTTATGGATATTATAGCCCCACAGAGGGATTTATTATTATATAATGTGATATATTATAAGTAGCAATAGTGAACGACGATTTCACGAGCATACATTTATATCCATGTTGAATTTTAGTTTCCTACCGAGGCTAGTTTCAGAATTCAAATTGTCTCTATATCTCTTCTCTTGTTAATTACATTTTTCATGTTACACTTGTCGCCCTACATATTCAGTACATATTTCGTACTGATGCATTTTTATGCGTTGTGTTCATGCCCACAGGTTCGGATAGACAGAGCGGCGTGCCTCCTCAGTAGGACCCCCAGGATCAGCGTTGGGTTTCGCACTCCACTTCTTCGGAGTTGCTGACTTTGAGTCCATAGGTACTATTACAGATGTATATGTGTGGTTTTGGGCATGTCGGGGGCTTTGTCCCGCCCTGTTGAGATTGTCTTACACTCTTAGAGGCTTGCAGACTAGCGGTCATTGTATATATATATTTTTCGTATCGCCCTATCGACCTTCTGGATAGCTGTTATATATATATATATATTTTTTTTGGCCCTATCGGCCTCCTGGATAGCTGTTATACTGTTGTTGCAGCCTTGTTGGCCTAGGTTATACATATATATATATGTCGTGTTGGGCTCTTCTGCCTGCATGTTATTATATTTCAGATCATATCTCATGGTTGGTTCACTCGGGCCTTCGGGCATCAGGTGTCAGCCACACCTCCCAAAGTTGGGGTGTGACACTAAGGATTGGGGATATTGTTGTAACTATTCTAAGGTTGTAAATGGAAGAATATAGGTATTATAGAAGACCACCTTGACAGTAAAGATAGTCCACATTCATGAGCAGTTTATTTAGTGCTTAGTAGATGCTCCAGTGGCCAATTCTCAGATAGTGTTGACAGTTGTCTATGCTAGAAACAAGGTGCAGGAAAGGGCAATATTATGGCATGACTTGCAGCAGGTAGGGGGGCAGATTCAAGTCCCTTGGCTCATAAGTGGAGATTTTAATAATGTCCTAACCACAACTGATAGGTTAGGACAACCAGTGACTGCTAGTGAGGTGCATGAGTTCAAATAATGCATTGACAATATACAGCTGACCCCATTGAGAACAAAGGGTTGTTTCTTTACATGGTATAACAAGCAGAATGCAAATGATAGAGTGTATAGTAAGATTGACTGGGCTTTTGGCAATTCAACTAGACTATGGACTATGTGGAAGCAGATTTTTTAGAACCTGGAGTGTGTGATCATTCTCCAATCATAGATCAAATATGGAAAAGGAATTATTTGGCAGAAGTTACATAAGCTAAAAGATGAGGCTAAAGGTCTGAACAAGGAGATGGCAAGCTATAAGCAAAGGTTGACACAAATAAGGCAGAGATTGGAGTGTACTCAAGCTAACCTAGTTCTTGATCCTTTCAACCAGATGCTGATAGAACAGGAAAACAGACTGTGCATGAATTGGAGAAATGTAGTACTATAGAGGAGTGGATATTGAGGCAGAAGTCTAGAGTAACATGGATTGATTATGGTGATTCAAACTCTAAATACTTCTATGCACAGTTGAAAATTAGAGCCAACAAGAATACTATCACTACTGTGTATAATGATATGGGAGTGAAGATCATTGATCCAAAAGCTGTGGAAAAAGAGTTCACTAACTTTTTCACTCAGCTAATGTGGAAAGCCACTAGGTTAAAGCCATGTCCAAATACCAGATTTATTAATGCAGGAAATTGTCTAACACTACAACATCAATATGAACTAATAAAGGAGATAACACATGAAGAGGTGGATGAAGCAGTGAGAGATATGCCAAATGACAAAGCTCCTGGAGTTGATGGCTATCCTATAGAATTCTTTACTAAGCATTGGATGACAGTGAGGCAAGACATCTATGAGGCTGTTTCATTCTTCTTTCATACTGGTACAATGAATCCAGCATGGAACTATACAGCCATCACCCTGATACCTAAAGTCCCAACACCTACAACAGTGAAAAATTATAGTCCTATTGCTTGATGTACTACGCTGTATAAAATTATTGCCAAGATCCTGACTAAAAGAATCAAAAGAGTAATTGAGGTAATTATTGGGAAGTAACAGTCTGCTTTTGTAGAAGGAAGGAGTATTATTGATAATATCCTATTTAGTCATGAGCTATTCAAGGGCTATAATAGGAAGGGTCTTATCTCCTAGGTGTGTTCGCAAGGTTGATATAAGAAAGGCTTATGACTCATTGGATTGGCAATTTCTTAGATACATGCTCACTGAACTTGGCTTTCCACAGAAATTCATCCATTGGGTAATGAATGTGTGTCAATAGTGTCCAACTCTTTCGTACTCAATGGTGGCCTTACCAAGCCTTTTCAAGCCAAGAGAGGGATTAGGCAAGGGGATCCAATGTCACCCTATCTATTTGTTATTGCAATGGAGTACTTACAAAGCGAGATGAGCCAATTGTCCACCTTAAAGGAGTTCAAACAATGCAGGAAGCCTTTAATAGGTTTTCTGCTGCATCTGGACTGCAGGCTAATACAGACAAGAACTCAATGTATATAGCTGGTGTTCCACAACATATCAAGGAGCTATTACTTGATCTTACAGGATTCACAGAGGGGTATATTCCTTTTAAGTACCCGGGGGTTCCACTGTTTGCTAAGAAGCTGAACATACACCAATGCTTACCACTGGTGGAAAAATTACTGAAAGAGTAAACTGCTGGTCAGCTAGGATGCTATCCTATTCTGGAAGGATACAACTTATTAAATCTGTGTTGTTTGGAATACAAATATACTGGGCTCAAATTTTCCTATTGCCTAAGAAGATCATGAAGATGATAAAGACCATATGCAGGACATTTATTTGGACTGGATCAAATGCCATTTCAAGGAAAGCATTGATAGCATAGGATAAGATCTGTCAACCAAAAGTTGCTGGGGGATTGAACATCATCAATATGAGGATATGGAATAAAGCTGAAATTCTGAAACACTTATGGGCTTTGACAATGAAGAAAAATGCTTTATGGATCAAATGGACACACAGTTATTACATAAAGAACAAAGACATTACATTAATGGACACACCTAAGACAACAACATGGGTGGTCAGGAAAATCATAGAGGCAAAGAGAGACTTGGTGCAGATGAACTCAGTACAAGGCAGTCTCATATCAACTCTGACAGACTTGGTGAAACAAGGCAGGTTCCAAATACAAAGAGTTTATCCCTATGCTACCTCAGTTTCCCAAAGTTAGTTGGAAAAGCGTTCATCTACACATACAGATTCATCCACTATTCAAATTTCATCTATGGTTGGCTATTCATCACAGGATAGCAACTGTGGACATGCTAATCATGTTTGGAATCCAAGTGCCACTAGATTGTGTGTTATGTGCACGCACTATGGAAAATTTGATCATCTTTACTTTGGCTGTCCAAACACTAGTATATTATGGGACAGAATATTGAGATGGCTGGGAGTTACAAGGAAAATTGGAAGCTGGCAAGATGAACTAGTATGGATCAGTAGCATAGCTAAAAGGAAGAATGGTAAAGCAGGTATCACCACAACATCATTTGCAATGGTAGTGTATTTTATTTGGCGCGAAAGAAACTCTATCAGATTCAACAAGGGTAGATACATGGTGGAGGAGATATGCAAGGAGATTGCTATGCACATGCACATACAAGTAAGATCAAAGATCAAATGGCAACAAGCATTGCAAAGTTTAAACAATTATCCTTAGGAGTAGCTTGTATTTGATGATTGTGTTCTTCTCTAGTAAATTCTTGTAATAGTAATAGTGATTAGGAGATTGATGGTTAGCATTAATATGGTTTTGTAAAGACAGTTTTTTTGATGAAATGAAATGTTAGTTTTATCAAAAATAAAATAAAATAAAAAAATTAGAGGTATTCGACTTGTTTTTTTTGGTCAAAAATGGAAATATTTACATCCGCTAACCCATGGGACTCTAGAGCTAGATCCTTTATAGTCTTTTCTATTCTCATAACTATAGTTATGTACTTTTCCTAATCTCTTCCTAATTTATACATTGTTTCCGCTAGGATATCTATTCAACTGTTCTAACATTGACTTCCAGTTGCTCATGTTCTGGCCTTTGATATGCAGCTGCAAGGCTATTTCTCGAATTCTTTCTGCATATGTAATACACTGATTCTAAAATCTTCTTTTGTTCCTCTCCATCTGTGTGTAGTAAACTGTTGCTGCAAATAAAAATGTGAGGACTTGAGCTCGTGGTCTGCTGTTGTTTGTCCGCTTGATCAGCCATTTTAATTCCTATTCCCAGCTTCCAACATTATGTTTTTCTTTCAACCAGCCTAACAATATTGCCCATATGGATTTAGCATAATCACATTCAAAGAAAACATGACCCATCGTCTCTTCCTTCTGGCTAGTGCATAACACACATTCCTTCGGCACATCAATCTTCCATTTTGTCAGTCTATCCACTGTTGCTAACCTTTGGTTGAGAGCTAGCCACAGAATAAATCGATGCCTTGATATAGTGATATCTCCCAACACAAGATTCTTCCATGCGACTTTCTAAAATTGAGGCCTTGCTGCTATATACATTGTCTTGATGCTAAACTTTCTTTGCTTGCAGAATTCATTGATGTCTCCTGTTGCACTTATAGCCTCAAACCATTCTTTTGTATCAAACACTTTCCTGATAATCCAGCAGGCTTACTTTGGTGTTGCCATTGTGCTGATATTCCTACTCTTAACATAAAAATTATGAATCCATTTCACCCAAAGTATGTCCTTGTTTGTACTGATGGCCCATAGTATCTTGCACAAGGCAGCCTTGTTCCATGAGTAGAAGTCCAGAATCCCTAACCCTCTAGCTGAACCTGGCATACAAAGTTTCTCCCATGACACTAAGGATCTTTTTGATATATCGGTGCTACTTGTCCAAAGGAATGTCCTACAAGTAGTAGTAACCATGTGAATTATCTTCTTTGGCAATAGAAATATCTGTGCCCAATATGTTTGCATTTCGAATAGGACACTTCTGATCAATTGTAGCCTGCCACTATATGATAGAAACTTGGTGGTCCAGCACTTGATTCTTGTTGTGATTCTTTCTACCAGTGGCATGCATTGAGCTATTGATAACTTTTTTGTTGACAGTGTCACTCCCAAATACTTGAATGGGAATTCTCCTAATGTAAATTGCATTTCAGAAAGAATCAAGTTCTTGAACTCATCAGTTACTCCTGCAACATAAAAAGAACTTTTTTCCATATTAGCATGTAGTCTAGATACTCCAGAGAAGTGATGAAATGCCTTAAGCAGTAACTGTATTGATACTCTATCAGCTCTGCAACACATAATCAAGTCATCTACAAAACAAATATGTGTTATTTTAAGTTTGGCACATCTTGGATGGTAGTTAAAGTCTGGAATCTGATCAAGAGTCTTCAAGCTTCTATTAAGGTATTCCATAACCAATACAAACAATTAAGGGAACATAGGATCCCCCTGTCTCAATCCCTTTCTTGCCTGGAATTTAGCTGTCAAACTCCCATTAAGAAGCAAGGAATAATTCACAGCCGTGACACATTCCATTATCAATTCTACTATCTTTACTGGCATACCATATTCTAACAGAATCATTCTTAGGAATGGCCATTCTACTGAATCATATGTCTTCCTTATGTCTATCTTGATTAAGCATCTGGGGGATACACCTTTTTGTGTGTAACCTTTGACTAATTCATGTGCCAGTATTACATTATCCAATATGTTCCTCCCTTCAATAAATGCAGACTGTGCAGGTCCTACCACATAATCTACCACTATTTTCAGCTTCTCTGTTAGGATTTTAGCTATCACCTTGTACAAAGTAGTGCAACATGCAATTGATCTGTACTCTTTTACATAAGTAGGACTTGCTACTTTAGGCACCAAAGTAACAGTTGTACAGTTGATACTCCTTAATAGTTTCCCACTTGCAAAGAATTCCAGTACTGCCTCTATAATCTCTGTACCAATTTCCTCCCAATAGTGCTTAAACAATTCAGCTGAATAGCCATCAATACCCGGGGCTTTATCATTTGGTAGTTCTTTAATTACCTGAGTTATATCTTCCCTTGTAATCTATTCTAGCATCATCAGTTGTTGTTCTTTAGTTAAGCAAGGGCCAAGCTTAACAATATTGATATCAAGACAAGGCAGTTCATCTGCACAGGTTCCCAATAGCTTCTGAAAAAATTGAACAAATTCCTTTTCCACCAGCTTTGGTTCAGTCAACCTAATACCTTGTTCATTGCATATAGACCCTATTCTGTTTCTAGCTTGGCTTGCTTTTATCTGAGCATGAAGGAACTTTGAATTTGAATCCCCAGCTTGGATCCAAGTGGCCCTAGACTTTTGTCTTAAGATTTGCTCATGAATACCTTCCCATTTTTCTATCTGTTGTAGCAAATCTTTTTCCTTGGTGATCAACTGACCATAGAATAAGTCAGTGCTCATCTACATCTGTATCTCTTCCAGTTCAACTCTCATAAGATTCAGTTTCCTATCCAAAGATGATAATTCTCTATTCATGTGTCTTGCATTCTGCTCAATCATCTTCAACTTTCTCCATACTGAGTACATGGCATACCCCTCTATCTTCTGTCCCCATACCTGTTGTACCACTTCCTTGAATTCTTCCTGTTGCAGGATAGCATTGAATAATCTAAATGGCCTGGGCAGCCTCTGCTTGGTTCTGTCAGTGCTAATGATAATTGGTGAGTGGTCTGATACTCCAAGTCAATCATAGATAGCTTCAATCTCACTGTAAAGCATAAACTATTGAGGATTCCCAAACAGCCAATCAATGTTACTATAGATTCTATCTATTTCATCTCGTTTATTGCACCATGACCATTGCCAACCCTTCTTGTTCAGCTGTCCCAAACCCAAATCAGTTATACAGTTTTGAAAGTCCTGAACTTCTGTTTGGTTTACAAGATTTCCATTCATTCTATCATTGACTGATAGAATTGTGTTAAAATCTCCCATCACTAACCATGGATCATTTATGTTATTATGAAGGCTTCTCAACTGGTTCAACATTTCTTTCCTCTCTGCATTTGTATTGTAGCTATAGACAAAGGTCAATTCACAAGAGAAATCCGAACCTCTATCTTTTACTATACAATGGACCATCTGGTAACTTGCCATAACCACTTGGACTTCCACTAAATGATCTTTTCACAGTACCCAAATTCTCCCTTTAGGAGCTACAGTATAATTGTCATAAATTGTCCATTCTCCTTCAAATTTCCTTTTCACTTTAGCTACTTTTTTATCTTTCACTTTTGTCTCAAGGCACCCCATTATGGACACTTTATTCTTAAGCAGGAAGGCATTGAGTTCCTTCTGCTTAAAGAGCTTATTTAGCCCTCTGATGTTCCATGAACAAACTATCATGAGGGAAACTTATCAGAGGTTCTAGTGTCCCTTTCCAAACTTTTGGTAATCTCTTTTGGTTGAATTCTCAACGAGCTGAATCTGTTTTTGCTTAGCAGCCTCTCTACTTCTTTATCAGTCATGACACCTTCCTTCAATTCATCTCCTTGAGCCACCATTCTCATCTTCCCTTTCACTATTCTGCCCTGATCATCATTGTTCATATTGTTCTCAACCTGCATAAGGACTTCTTCTTTCTGTTGTTCTTGTTTTGGTGGTTGAGTCTTATTATCTTTCACTTTCCATTGGGTCATTTGCTGTTTTTTCTGTCTTTGTCTTCTTTTTCTCCGATTCTGCTCTTCACCCTTCTCATGTATAAATTCATTCTCTTGTTCCTTGTTGCAATTTCCAGCAGTATGTCCTATTTGTAGACAGTCCTGACAATAGGAGGGCTTCCATTCATGTTCCAGTTTCTGCTCTTTGAATCCCCCTTTCTCATTCTCAATCAGTATATGCTTAGGGAGTGGCTGAGAGATGTCTATGTCCACCAGTACTCTAGCATATGAGATTCTATCCCCTTGTGCTGTCAATTTATCAGTGCATATTGGTTTTCCTAGGTAACTCACAATTCTGCCCAAATTCACAGTTGCCCAATATTGAATCGGCAGCCCAGGTAGCATTACCCAAGTAGGAACAATTCGATTGGTTTCTTAGCTAATATCAAACTTTGAAATCGAAGAATCAAATATGCACTTCGCTCTTTAAGTCGAAAAATGAAAGGATAAATGATGAGTATAAAAATGAAACCTCAATGTCTATTTAGTGTAGAAAGAAGATAACTTTTAGGAGTAACAGTTTTTTGGAAATGTCGAGTCATACAGTACACTTTTTTCTTAAATATAAATGTATTGGAAATTATATTCAACGAATTTGAGAGGAAATCCTTCATTTTAAGAGGGATAAAGTTGAATTCTTGGGATCAACACAGTTGTGTTGTAATTTCTATATGATATTATTCTCAAATACTCTACAAATTATTCTTGTACCATTTCATAACCCATTTGAAGCGTCTAAATTTCTAAGAAGCATAAGGCGTGCATTTTCTTTCAAAACTAACATTGTCAAGGTAACATAAAATTATATCTTACTAGTTAATTTATCCGCGCTTCGTGCGATGTATTACTCAATTTAGAAATTCTTTTGTATAGATTTTGTCATCTCATGTGAGATAAAAGAATTCCTTGTATATGCATAAAAATATTAATTTAAATATTTATGAAGTTGCAACTGTAAACTAACATTACTATTAGTGTGCATGCGAAATCTCAATGTTAAATATTGATACAAATATCTTACATTTGAAAATGAAAAAAATGTTTGAAGATTTTTATTATTTGATATAATGTACATATGTGATTTTAATACATAAATCTTGTAGTTGAGTATATGTTTAATAGAAGTATTTGATTTATTTATTTCATTAGATAGTATAAGAATATTATTTTTCTAAAATTTTTATGTTTCAAATTTAAAAATAATAAAAGTCAAAGGAACAAAATGCAAAGGGAAAAAAGTGGCAACACAGATCTCTGTTCTGCCCATAAGATATCATTTTTTTTTTCCAGTTTTTTCTTTCTTTACTTCTCTTAATTCTTTTTTCCCTTAATCCCTCCGTCAGTTTCCCATCCTCTGATATAGGGGTGTACGCTTAGGTTCAAGAGATAAGAGAATTAAGGATATCCACCAGAAAGATCAAACCAAACCGATTGAAAATCTGATTTTGTTTGGTATTGAGTCAAAAAAACCCGAACCAAACCGACATTTAAATATATAATTTTTATATATACTTTTAAGATTTTTTTTAATAGAATTTTCTATAAAAAATAATGTCTAGAAATATTTGGGATCCTCTCATGGGATGTAATATTTAAGCGACTATAAAATGCATTCATTTTTATTTACCTTAAATAATGTGTTGTATCACTTTCTTATCAAGTGTTATTAAAATGTGTCAATCATCTCTTTATTCATCCATATTCATATGTCAAAATTTTTTATATCTTTTTCGAATTTGAAATGATATTTTGATAATTTAAAATTAAATAGAATATATCATTATATATGTAGTATATTGATTTTTATGTTTAATTATTAAATCCGGTTAACCTTGAAAGTGTACATTGACGGATTATTATTATCAAACAACTAAAAAAATAACTATTATGTGTTACTAAGAAAATTCTCCCAAAAAATATTTTAATAGATCATATGTTTGTCAATTTTTTCAATTTTTACTAAATATATTTACTTATAAAAAATTTAACAAAGTAAGATTGAAGTAATATTCATATAATAAAAAAATCCGAGAAACCCAAAAAACCCGATAAAATCGAACCAATCGAAACTGATATAAAAATCGAACCAACCCGATCCATGTACATCAGTCTGATATCCAAATAATCTCCTATTACGAACAATCTTTTACTTCACATCAATTTCCTACGTATTTTTCTTTTCCCTCTTGTTGTTCCTCCCCCCTCTTACTTCAGCTATTATTTCATCCCCTTTATGCTCTCCCTCCTACAATTACTCCATAAAATTATAAATTTTACTTTCATTTTCATGCCTACATATGCCCTTTAATTTTCTTCTCCCAATTATCTGGTAAATTTCTAAAAAGTCAGCTTCCTGCAATTTAAAAATTCCATCAATCACCCATAATATAAATTGAGAAAAGCTTGAAAAGAAAGAGTTAAAAAAAGCTTGAAAAAAGTAACTCATTTAAGAAATGGATAGATGAAGTACACAAAATTTCAGAAGCAAAGAGACAAAGGACATAGAACATGCTTCAACGGCATTTCTTTCTTGCCTAAACAGAAAAACAAAATAAAAATAGGAACTATACATAATACATGTCCATGGACGGGAGAGGAAGAGATAAACCAGCCTCACAATCAGAAAGTATTAGCTAGAGAAAATGCTGGGAATAAATCCCCGCAGTAATAATATTCACGATAATAAAAGCGGAATAATAATGTAGCAGTGAGATACGGTAATCAACAAGAATAAAAAAGAGTGACAATGACACCAAGATTTTTACGTGGAAAACCCTTCTGAATAAGGGAAAAAACCACGACCCCAAAAGGAGCAACTGATATCACTATAGTAAGGAATTTTACACTTTGTAGGCCCGAGTAAAATACTACAAAGACGACTACAACACTCAAGAAATAACCCTCTTTTGATATTCCACCTCACACTCTCTATTTTCTTCACAGACTATTTTCTTATACCTTGTCTGTGATGCCTCACTCTTTCTTTCTCTCTTTATTGGTGTGTTGAAAGTAGTGAAAGAGCTCTCCTTTTATAGAGAAAATACGTAGCCTCCAAGAAGGCTACAGGAGAATTGTTAATTCTCCTCCACAAATTTAGCCTTTGGCTCCAAGTCTCTCTGCCAACCTATCTATAGGCACATGCCTATTTCACTTGTTCTTTATTTATTTTAACAATGGGTTGGACCCCACAATCTCCCCCTCCAGACCCATTCTTGGTACCACCTTGGTCAGCATATCCGAAGGATTCTCACTTGTATGGATCTTCTTGACCTGCATAGATCCATCCTCTATCTTTTCTCGAATCCAGTGATATCTCACGTCGATATGCTTCGTCCTTGCATGATACATGGTGTTTTTGCTCAAGTCTATTGCACTTTGACTGTCGCAATAGACTGTATATACCTTCTGGTGCAATCCAAGTTCTTGAAGAAACTGTTTTAGCCATACCATCTCCTTGCCAGCTTCAGTAGCGGCAATATACTCTGCTTCAGTTGTAGAGAGTGCGACACACTTCTACAATTTCGACTGCCAGGATATAGCTCCCCCTGAAAAAGTGAACATGTATCCAGTAGTAGATTTACGATTATCAAGATCACCTGCCATATTAGCATCCATGTAGCCCTTCAAGATTGGATCATATCCTCCAAAGCACAAACAATCTCCTGCCGTAACTCTTAGGCACCTGAGTATCCACTTGACTGCTTCCCAATGTTCTTTTCCAAGATTTTCAAGGAACCTGCTAACAATACCAATGGCATGAGCAATATCAAGTCTGGTGCATACCATTGCATACATCAAGCTTCCGACTGCTGAAGCATAAAGAACTCTAGCCATGTTCCCTTTCTCCTCCACTGTTGTATGACACATCTTCTTGTTCAACTTCAGATGACCAGCAAGAGGTGTGCTGACTGGTTTAGCATTTTTCATGTTGAAGCGTTCCAATACACATTCAATGTACTTCTCCTGAGATAGCCACAACTTTTTGCTTGTTCGCTCTAGAACTATCTTCATCCCCAAAATTTGTTATGTTGGGCCCAAGTCCTTTATGTCAAATGACTGGGATAAATCTTTCTTTAACTTTGCAATCAGCTCCTTGTCTTGTCCTACAATCAATATGTCATCCACATACAACAATAATATAATAAAGTTGTTATAAAAAAATCTTTTGAAGTATACACATAGATCAGAATATGTCTTTATGTAAGTTTGACTTTTCATGAATGAGTCAAACTTCTTGTACCACTGCCTTGGTGCCTGTTTCAACCTATAAAGACCCTTATTCAGTTTGTACACCATGTGTTTCCTTTCAGCTACTTCAAATCCTTCTGGTTGCTCCATATAGATCTTCTCTTCCAAATCTCCGTGAAGAAATGTAGTTTTCACATCCAACTACTCCACTTCAAGATCTAGGCTAGCTGCTAATCTCAATATTGTACGAATAGAAGTCATTTTGACAACAGGTGAGAAAATTTCATCAAAATCAATACCTTTCTTTTTTTTCGAAGCCTTTAACCACCAATCGAGTTTTGTATCTAATCAGCTTGCCATTTCCATCTTTCTTGAGTTTAAAGACCCATTTACATTTGAGTGGTCTTTTACCCTTTGGAAGTTCAACCAGCTTGTACATGCCATTTTTATATAGAGATTCCATCTCTTCTTGCATAGCTTTCATCCACTGGTTCTTTTCTGGATGGGACAACACCTTCTTAAGACTTTCTGGCTCCCCCTCATCACTGATAAGGACATACTCCGTGGAAGGGTACCTGCATGACTCTACCCTTGGCCTCTCTGATCTCCTCAGAGGTTGAGGTTGTTCTTCTTCCTGTGTGGGATACTCCACTTGCTCGACATCATCATCAAGTTGCTCCCCCTGCTCAGTAACCTCACCAGGTTGCTCTCTCTGCTCGGTAACCTCGTCGGTCGTACTTTCTGCCCTTGTGGGATAGTTAGAAGAATAAGGAATGGTAACAAGGTTAGGGATTATACCATTCTTTGTCTTCTCTAACTGATAATCTACAACTCCAACTTCATTTTCTCGGAAGATTACATCTCTGCTTCTAATGACCTTCTTCTTTACAAGATCTCACAATCTGTACCCGAACTCTTCATCTCCGCATCTAATGAATATTCATGGAATAGATCTATCATCTAGCTTTGTTCTCTGCTCCTTTGGTACATGTGCAAAAGCTCTGCAACCGAACACCTTTAGATGTGAGTAGGATACTTCCTTGTTAGTCCAAACTCTCTCTAGGATGTCAAACTCCAGTGGAACTGATGGACTCCTATTGATCAGGTAACTAGGGCTGTGCATTTGGATCTGATATCCGAAATCCGATCCGATCCACTCTATTTCGGATTTTCGGATTTCAAATTTTGGATTTTCGGATTGGATACAGATTGTGTTTTATGAAATTTTGGATTTTCGGATTGGATTCGGATTGGTATGATTTTAATCCGATCCGATCCGATATCCAAAATTATATGTACCTATATAAATACACACTAAAATTTTAGGGTTATGCTTATTCATTTTTCACACACCCTCTCACTCACTTAGATTTTTCCGCCTTTCTTGCACCTCTCTTCTCTTCAGTGAAGACTAAAAGAGTCTCAATGACTCAAACTTCCGATTTTACTTTGATTTTATGTCTCTTTCTTCCGCCTCTCTTCTTTTCTCTTCTGTCTTTTATGTCTATTTCATGTTCTATTCTTCAACTTTTGATTTTATTTTGATTTTTTTGTTTGTTTTGGTTGATGGAAGATGATAGAGACATCGAATGAACTTTAAATTATTGAAAAATTTTGTGACAATCCGATCCGACAATCCGAAAAATTATCTGATCCAAAGTTTAAAATCCGATCCAATCCAATGTTAATTCGGATAGGATTCGGATTCGGATTGCCGTTTTCAGAATCCGAAATCCGAAATCCGAATCCGAAATAGGCTAAATCCGATCCAATCCGATCCGTGCACAACCCTACAGGTAACAGGCTATCTGAACTGCTTCACCCCAGAATGTCTTAGGCAGCTTAGCCATTCTGAGCATGCTTCTCACCTTCTCAACAATGGTGCGATTCATCCTCTCGGCGACACCACTATGGGGTTCTAGGTACTGTCTTTTCATGTCTGATCCCATGACTTGAACAATACTCTTCAAATTCCCTTGAAGTATACTCACCTCCATTGTCACTTCGGAGACGTTTTAGCTTTCGACCCGTCTCCCTTTCCACAGAGCACAAAACTTCTGAAAAACTTGAAACGCTTGATCTTTGTTTTTCAAGATATAAACCCACAATTTACGTGAAGTATCATAAATAAAAGTAATAAAATATTTATTACCACCCATCGATTCAATTTCCATTGGATCACAAATATCAGAATATACTAAATCAAGCATATTCAATTTTCTTTCAGACGATGTCTAAAATAAGACTCTATGATGCTTACCAAATAAACAATAGTCACAAGGTTTTACTGTTGTACCTTTGGCAAAAGAGATGAGTGATTTTATGGCAAGAATCTGTAATCCCTTCTCGCTCATATGACCCATTCTTTTGTGCCACAAATCTGCAAAAATCTCATCTTGTGCCGCGTTCAATTCACCTCGGCATATTTTTGCGTTTGTCTTGTACAACGTGCCATGAGCAACTCCCTTTGCAATCACCAATGATCCCTTGGTGAGTCTCCACTTTTGATTTTCAAAATAGTTCTCGTACCCATCTCGGTCCAAAGTAATTCCTGAGATCAAGTTCATCCGCAAATCAGGTACATGCCGTACGTCCTTTAGAACCAATGTACATCCGACATTTGTCTTGATACAAATGTCACCAATCCCCGCAATCTTTGAGTAACTTGTGTTAGTCATTCTCACAATGCCAAAATCACCTGCTACATATCTACAAAAAAGATCTCTTACCGGTGTGGCATGGTAAGATGCCGCTGTGTCAACCATCCATTCCGACTCTGGACCTGCTAAGTGCATGCATTCCTCTTCATCATTTATGAAAAGAACAACATTATTATTATTTTACACCATGGCGGTTGTGTTGTCTTCATTCTTCTGGCCACTGCTTTCACCTTTGCCCTCCCTTAGATTTGGGCAGTCTCTTTTGAAGTGACCTGGTTGATCACAATTGTAACAATTTCTAGCTTTTGACTTGGATCAGTTCCTGGACTTCCCACGAGCTCCAGATTTACCATAATTGCTTGAACTCCTTTGATAAATCCTGCCTCTACCTTCTATAATGAGAGTCTGTCCTTGATTTTTAGGTTTCTTTCTCATCTTCTCATTGAGTAGAAGAGCCGATGTGACGTCTTTCAACTCAATGGTAGTCTTACCGTGCAGGATGGTTGTTGCCAAATTATTGTACAAAGATGACAACAAGTTCAACAACAAGATGGCTTTATCTTCGTCCTCGATTTTCACTCCGAGGTTGGCAAGCTGTGTGATTAGTCCGTTAAACACATTTAAATGCGACAAAAAATTCGTAACTTCACCCATGTGTAGAGCTTATAGCTGCTTCTTTAGGTACAATTTATTTGTTAGCGTTTTGGACATGTATAGTCTTTCCAACCTTGTCCAAATACTACATGTGGTGTCTTCATCAATGATGTTATTTACCATATTATCTGATAAGTGCAACCTGATTGCACTAGCAACCTTTTCATCCAAGTCAACCCAATTCTCAGCTTTTATGGTATCAGGTTTTTTGGCATCAACATCTAGTACCTTGTGTAATCCCTATTGAATGATCAGACCCCTCATCCTTTTTTGCCATGTTGAGAAACCGCTATCTCTGTTGAATTTTGCTACCTCGTACTTTACTCCGGACATTTTTTTTCCACCGAGTATAGTACTACCGATAGTGAATAGTATTTCTGTGAACGAGCAAAACTTGTGCTCTGATATCAGTTGTTGGGAATAAATTCCCGCAGTAATAATATTCACGGTAATAAAAGCGGAATAATAATATAGTAGTGAGATACGGTAATCAACAAGAATAAAAAAGAGTGACAATGACACCAAGATTTTTACGTGGAAAACCCTTCTGAATAAGGAAAAAAACCACGACCCCGAAAAGAGCAACTGATATCACTATAGTAAGAAATTTTACACTTTGTAGGCCCGAGTAAAATACTACAAAGACCACTACAACACTCAAAAGAAATAACCCTCTTTTGATATTTTACCTCACTACAATATCGCTCACACTCTCTATTTCACAGACTATTTTCTTATACCCTGTCTGTGATGCCTCACTCTTTTTTTCTCTCTTTGTTGGTGTGTTGAAAGAAGTGAAAGAGCTCTCCTTTTATAGGAGAAAATACGTAGCCTCCGAGAATTCTACAGGGCATTTGGCTCCAAGTCTCTCTGCCAACCTATCTATAGGCACATTTTCACTTGTTCTTTATTTATTTTAACAATGGGTTGGACCCCACAGAAAATGGAAGAAAAGAAAAAATTAGAGGATGAAAGGTTGGGACGGTATTAACAACTGATGACGAATAGTGAAAATTAAAAAGCCATAAACAAATCAACATTCATCCATTCATCGGGAAAAGTATATGAAAAGACACACTAATTAGTACAATATGTAATTGTGACTTTTATATAAAATCCCTTGACCTTACAGTCTCAAAGTCTTACTGATATGATGATAAACGATAATCTTATCTTTGATAAACCTCATCTTCTTTGTGTCTAATCTCCAAGCCCACAAAGGAATCAAAACATATGAACAGGCAAAATCATGCATGTATAGAAATAAAGAAAAACACACGAAGTAGGGCTTATGAACTTGAAGAGATATAATGCTTCTGAAGAGGTGTGAGCCGTGCTGACCTTTTAAGTAAAATGATGGCATAGGCATTAATCCCTATATTTAGTTTAATTTTTTTTTCTACCAATGAAATGAATTTTTACATTACAAATGCACAAAAATTAGAACTAACATGCTAATAAGCATAAATGTCATAGACGGACTAAAAGGTAAGGAGAAGAACATGGAGAAAAATGGGGATAAGAACATAACAAGTGTTTGTTAACCTCGAGCCTTTCTCTGAGAGCATTGAAACCAAAAAAGAATTACCCAAAAGAACAAAATAAAGAAATGTCAGAAAAACCTGTCGATTAACAAAACTAAAGGAATAAACGCACACTACAAAAATAGTCATACTCGCACAATTGACCAAAACATGTCAAAAAAATTTGTCTTTTCCTATTGAACATATCGAATATCAACATATATGGATCTGAAACAAAAATAAAGAAATTTACAATCACAAAGAGTTACAGTCCAATAAGCACAAAGTAATAATGAAGGATATATTTTGATTAACAATAGCAAAAAGAAAAATAGGCACACTATGGGAATAATCTCAATCTTAAAATGACTAACGCCACTACAATTTTGAAAGAGAGGTAAACCTATTGTGGAGATTAAAAGGTATGACTCTCGGAAGAGGAAAAGAGAAGCTAATTAAAAAGTTTAAAAGACATGATTGTTAATGTTTTTTTCTTCAAGTACATAAATGGAAAAAATGAGGAAAAGGGCATAATTTACATACATTTATGTAAATGAAATACAAACTTTTGATTAGCCAACAAAATCATAAGGAATACCACCCTTCTTGCCCTTTGAACACAAAATTTAAAATAACTGAAATGATGTTATTGGAGGATACATACCATATATCTAGAATAAGCAAAATTGATAGTACTAAAATAAGTAACAAAAAATATATTATATATTTGTAAAACCAAGAGTCTTGCCTTTTATCTGGAATAAGCAAAATTGATAGTACTAAAATAAGTAACAAAAAATATATTATATATTTGTAAAACCAAGAGTCTTGCCTTTTATCTGGAATAAGCAAAATTGATACTAAAATAAGTAACAAAAAATATTATTATTTGTAAATATTTTTCAGATTTGAGAACTTACGGTATAGCCTAGAGATAAATTTGGAGCAGACAAATTTAAAGTTTACCTTAACGTAAGCAAAACTTTTATTAATAGTTCAGCTTTAGAGTGTAAGAGGGTTAATGAACTTTTTCTTTCCAATTTGCATTCTATACATCTATGACCAAACAAATAATTAGCATAGATGAACAATGGCAATGTTTTGTACACACTGCAGTTTTTCTATTAACTGGTGCAAGAGAAAATAAACAACATAAGCTCAACATAAGAATGTTATGTAAATGCAGTTTCTTGTCGACAATAATAAAATTCCAAATTCGCTAGAACTATATGTAGAAATTAGAGAAGAAAGAGATAATCTTTTGTATTCAGTTTATTAATCAATCGTACAATGGTTGCTTTTTATACTGATTAAGGCACAACTAAGGCTCTCTAAAAGATAAGGATAGATACAAAGGAATAGTCCTGCACTTATCAGGATACATAATTCTATTAACAATACAAAGTAACTTTATCATAATATAACTACTATATCTACAGAATCTTTCTCAATCTTTCTCTATGCTTAGCCATTCTCTCTAACACTTCCCCTCAAGCTAGTGAGAGTTGGTTTTACCACTCCTAGCTTGCTGCAAAGAATTGTAAACTGATCCTTTGCCAGAGATTTAGTATGAATATCTGCGAGTTGATCCCTTGATCACACAAACTGAGTGACAAGCTGTCCTTGTGCAACTTTCTCTCTCACAAAATGATAATCAAGTTCAACATGCTTAGTTTTAGCATGCATAATTAGATTTGTGGTCATATAAAGTGCACTAAGGTTGTCAGAAAACAATATAGGAGTTGTTTTGAGACAAACCCCAATATCACATAGCACAAACGTTATCCAAGTAAGTTTAGCAGCTGTGGATGCTAAGGCTCTGTATTCAGCCTCTGCACTTGATCTTGCAACTGTATGTTGTTTCTTTGAGGACCAGGAAATACAATTTGCTCCTAAGTAAATGCTATACCCAGTGGTTGACCTCCTTGTAGAAGGACATCCTGCCCAATCAGCATCTAAAAAACCATGTAGCCTCAAAGGAGACCGAGATAAAATGCGTAACCCATAATCTAAAGTACCCTTGACATATCGTAAAATTCTCTTAACAGCTTGCAAATGAAATGTGTTGGGCTTTTGCATAAATTGGCTTACAAGATTTACAACATGTGTTATGTCGGGTCTACTGAGTGTTAAGTACTGTAAACTTCCCACAATACTCCTATACAGTGATGGATCAACTAAATTACCACAAGCTTTTTGCAATCCATGTTTTTGTGCTAATGGAGTCCCAACTGCCTTTGATTGTGTCATATTCACTTTCTTGAGTAAATCAGTAGCATACCTACGTTGGCTCAAATGTATTCCTCCTCGAAAGTAAGACACATCAATGCCCAAAAAGAAACTTAAAGGTCCAAGATCTTTCATGGAAAACTCAACATTAAGTTTCCCAATAATTTCTGAAATGTGCTCATGATTGCTTCCTGTTACAATTATGTCATCCACATAGAGAAAGAGCAAAATTGTTCCCAGTTTACAATGAAGTATAAACAGAGAAGGGTCTGCTCAACTACATCTTAAACCAAGATGAAGCAAGTAAAGACTAAACCTTTCAAACTAGGCCCTAGGGGCTTGCTTTAATCCATATAATGCCTTTTTCAATAAACAAACATGATTTGGATACTCAGAATTCACGAAACCTGGAGGTTGTGCCATATATACTTTTTCATGTAGTAATCTATGTAAGAATGCATTTTTAACATCAAGTTGTCTTATAGGCCAATGCAGACTCACATCTAGTGATAAAACCATCCTTATTGTTGCAGACTTAACCACCGGACTAAACGTTTCTTCATAATCTATACCTTCAGGTTGTGAGTAACCTTTAGCTACTAATCGTGCTTTATACCTTTCTATGGATCCATCAGATTTTCTTTTTATTTTAAACACCCATTTCGAGCCAACAACATTCATACTTGCTTTCCTGGGAATAAGACTCCATGTTTCATTTTTATCGAGTGCTTCCAGCTGCTCTTGCATTGCTGTGTACCAGTGTGGGATAGTTAATGCTTCATTCACTGATTTGGGTTCACCATGTGCACCTCCCGTTTTTGCAATCACAGCATTGCAAACATAATCGCCAAGATAACTTGGGGTTTTTGTTTTTCTCTGACTTTTTCTTCGTTGCACCTATTTAGGTTGTGTGCTTCAGCCAATTGACTTGGTACAACAACTTCAGTCAACTGAGTCGGTGTAACAGCTTGTGTCTCACTTGGTGCAATAGCCTCAATCGACTAATCTGGTGCAACGACAACTTCAGTGATTAATTGACTTGGTACAACAACTTCAGTCAACTGATTTGATGTAGCAGCTTCAGCCTCGCTTGGTGCAACAACCTTGGTCGACTCATCTGGTACAATGACCTAATTTGACTCACTTGGTGCAGCAATAACTTCAGCTGGCTCAATGATGCATTGTTCACCTCCTATGAACACTGTTGCGGAAGCCAAATGTATAGAGTGTGAATAAGTCACAACTACTATACCAAAATTTATGACAGCCACCAAATAATAAATAAGACAACAAAGCAACAATAAAGGGAACACCAGAATTTACGAGGTTCGGCTAATTTTGCCTACTCCTCGGACACAACCAATATTTTATTCCACTCCAAAATACAAGTGAAATAATACTAAAGAGAGAAGATACAAATGCCTTAAACAGATGAGAAGGCAAATGAGAGGTGTGTTTAAATCCTAAACATTAAGCCTTCTTTTATAGGGGGAAAATCCCCCCAACTTTTGTTTTCCCACAGATGTGGGACAAACATTTTGTCAAATTCAACAAATCTCCACCTTGGCAAAATTCCACATCTTCAATTTTCTCTCAATAACAAATTTGGTTGTGTCTTCATCTTCAATCTTCAGTGTTCAACAATGTTGATCAAATCCAAACAATGTTGAAACTTGATCGCAGTCACCACCTTTGTCAGCATATCAGCAGGATTCTCCGTAGTATGAATTTTCTTCACTGTGACTCCACCTTCTTCTATGATTTCTCGTACAAAATGATACCGAACATCAATGTGTTTCGTCCTTGCATGATAAACTTGGTTCTTCGCTAATTGAATAGCACTTTGACTATCACAAAAAATTGTGATACCTTTTTGTTCAACACCAAGCTCCTTTAGCAATCCTTGAAGCCAAATTGCCTCTTTCACAGCCTCTGTAATAGCCATGTACTCTGCCTCTGTTGTAGACAAAGCAACTGTTGACTGCAAAGTAGACTTCCAACTAACTGGTGCCTTTGCAAAAGTAAACACATAACCAGTAGTTGATCTTCGTTTGTCTAGATCACCCGCAAAATCTGAGTCACAATATCCAACTACAGACTGATTGTCTTCCTGCTCAAAAACTAACCCGACATCTACAGTATTATGAATATACCGTAGAATCCACTTCACAGCTTGCCAATGCTCCTTCCCTGGATTGTGCATATATCTGCTAATAACTCCAACAGCTTGTGAAATGTCAGGCCTTGTGCAAACCATTGCATACATCAAGCTACCAACAGCATTTGCGTATGGTACCTTTGACATATACTTTCGTTCAACTTCATCCATTGGCGACATAGTAGTACTTAGCTTAAAATGGGAAGCAAGTGGAGTACTAACTGGCTTAGTCTTGTCATCTATGCCAAAACGTTGAAGTACTCTCTTCAAATATTCCTTTTGAGATAAACAGAGTTTCTTTGAACGTCTATCTCTAATTATCTCCATGCCAAGAATTTTCTTTGCCTCACCCAAATCCTTCATCTCGAACTCCTTCTTCAGTTGAATCTTCAACTTATCAATTTCTTCCAAATTCTTGGAAGCTATCAACATATCATCAACATATAGGAGAAGATATACAAAGGAACCATCTTTAAGCTTGTGCAAATACACACAATGATCGTATTTGCTTCTCTTGTACCCTTGCCGCAACATAAACTCGTCAAATTGCTTGTACCATTGTCTAGAAGATTGTTTTAATCCGTACAACGATTTTTCAAGTTTGCACACCATATTTTCTTTTCCAGCAACTTTGAATCCTTCTGGCTGAGTCATGTAGATTTCCTCCTCCAAGTTTCCATGTAAAAACGCAGTTTTTACATCTATCTGAACTAGTTCCAAATCCAATTGTGCTACCAAAGCCAACATAATTCTAATGGAGGAATGTTTTACAACTGGAGAAAACACTTCATTGTAATCAATTCCCTCCTTTTGAGCATATCCTTTGGCCACCAATCTTGCTTTGTAGCGAACATCTACTTGGTTAAGAAATCCTTCCTTCTTTGCAAATACCCATTTGCACCCAATTGCTTTCTTTCCCTTCGGGAGATTGGCCAATCTCCATGTATGATTCTGATTAAGGGACTGTATTTCATCATTCATGGCAATCCTCCACTTATCTTCTTCTGAACTTTGGACAGCGTCTTTATAAGTAGTAGGAACATCATCAGCTACAATTGAGGTTGCACAAGCAACCGTCTCTATGAGACGAACAAGTTTCGTTATTGTTCTTTTTGGCCTGCTGGTTGCTATTGATTCAAGTTGTTGTTGAGGTTCCTGAGTTGGAATCTCCTCTACTGGCTCTCCTTCCAGAGGGTAATCTTCATTTGTTTCCTCATCTGCTTCTTGTGTAGGAAAAATAAATTTTCCCTCAAACTCCACCTGCTTAGAAGCACCTTTATTTTGTTTGGTGTCTTCTGTTACCTTATTTACCATAGCAGATTCATCAAAGGTAACATCTCTGCTGAATATTACTTTCTTTGTCATAGGACACCATAAGCGATATCCTTTGACTCTAGAAGTAATTCCCATAAAAATAGCCTTCTTTGCCCTTGGATCCAATTTTGACTCCGTCACATGATAATATGCAGTTGAGCCAAACACGTGCAAAGAGTTATAATCTACAGCAGGTTTTCCATACCATTTTTCAAATGGTGTCTTGCCATTAATAGCAGCAGATGGTAAGCGATTAATGAGGTGGCATGCATATGTAATTGCCTCAGCCCAAAATTCTTTGCCCAAGCCAGCATTGGACAACATACACCGTATCTTCTCCAGCAAGGTCCGGTTCATACGTTCTGCCACTCCATTTTGTTGTGGTGTATGTCTAACAGTGAAGTGTCGGACGATGCCATCATTTTCACATACCTTATTGAAATGATCATTTTTGTATTCACCTCCATTGTTTGTGCGAATACACTTGATCCTCCTGCCTGTCTGATTCTCCACCATCGTCTTCCATTTGAGAAAAATTCCCAACACTTCATCTTTGCTCTTCATTGTATACACCCATACTCTTCGGGAAAAATCATCAACAAAGGTTACAAAATAGTGCTTCCCACCCAATGAAGGTGTTTTGGAAGGACCCCAAACATCAGAGTGTACATAATCCAAAATGCCTTTAGTATTATGGATCGCTGTACCAAATTTAACCCTTGTCTGTTTCCCTTTGACACAATGCTCACAAAACTCCAAGTTGCAAGCCTTTACTCCTTTTAACAATCCTTGATCTGATAGAGTTTTCAAGGATTTTCCTCCAGCATGCCCCAAGCGCATGTGCCATAACTTGGTTGCTTCTGCCTCTTTGTCGTCACTGGATGTCACTGTCGCTGTCCCAATAACTGTACTGCCACGATAGCGGTACATATTATTATTCTTCCGATTAGCCTTCATTACCACTAGTGCACCAGAGCATACTCTCATCACTCCATTTTCTGCAATGATTTTGAACCCTTTTGATTCTAGGGCTCCCACAGAGATGAGATTCTTCTTCAAATCCGGTACATATCGAACATCTGTTAATGTTCTGATCATTCCATCATGGTTCCTTAATCGTATTGAACCAATGCCATATGAGGTAAGAGGGCTGTTATCCGCTGTGTGGATGACTCCATATTCTCCTTCTTGAAATTCCACAAACCAGTCCCTGTTGGGACACATATGATAGCTACAAGCCGAGTCCATCAACCATATGTCTGATGATGTTGATGACTCTGTTGTAACTAATGAGAAGTCTGAATCATCACAATCAGCTACATTTGAATCCATAATGGCCTTTCCATTGTTATGTTTGGCCTTATTCTTCAACTTCGGACAGTCTTTCTTCCAGTGCCCTTTTTCTCGACAAAAAGCACATTCATCTTTGCTGGGTCTGGATCTTGACTTGGATCTTCCCTTCTTTGTCCTCGTTTGATTTTGAGGACGACCCCTCACAAATAGTGCTTCTCCTTCTCCGCCCTTCTGTTTTTCTCGCTTTCTTTGTTCATAGCTGTACAAAGCCGAACAAACTTCTCTGAGAGAAACTTCGTCATTTCCATGGAGTAGAGTAGTTTCAAGGTGCTCGTACTCATCAGGAAGTGACGCCAACAACATCAAGGCCAAGTCACCATCATCATAAGTTGTATCCATATTTTGCAAATCTGTGACCAACTTATTGAAACTGGTGATATGTTCATTCATCGTGGTACCAGGAACATAGGTGAAGTGAAACAATCTCTTCTTCATATACAATTTATTTTGACTGTTTTTCTTCAAAAATTTATCCTCCAGTGCTTTCCATAATCTACTTGCAGAAGTTTCCTTTGTGTATGGATATTTCTGCTCTCTAGCAAGGTAGGATCGAATGGTACCGCAAGCAACACGATTGATAATTCTCCAATCTTCTTCTCCAAGAGCATCTGGTCTCTTTTCTTCAATAGCAAAATCTAGCCCTTGTTGAAAAAGGACATCTAGAACCTCGCCTTGCCACATCCCAAAATGCCCGGACCCGTCAAAAATTTCTACCGCAAATTTCGCATTTGACACAATTCTTGTCATAAGCGAAGATGCCAATGATGTCGTATTGTTGACACTTGATGTAGATTCTTCTTGTTTATTATCTCCCATATTTGACACAAATATTATTTAATAGCTGACGACACAAATCAAGATTATTTCCTTTTTGATGTAGAAGATCAGACTAAGCTGCAACTACAGAGCATACTCAGACAGAACCTTGACACAGTTACCAAGATAAATCTTTTCTGATGTGGAAGATCAGACTATGTTGCAACCACAGAGCATACTTAGACAGTACCTTGGCTCTGATACCAATTGTTGCGGAAGCCAAATGTATAGAGTGTGAATAAGTCACAACTACTATACCAAAATTTATGACAGCCACCAAATAATAAATAAGACAACAAAGCAACAATAAAGGGAACACCAGAATTTACGAGGTTCGGCTAATTTTGCCTACTCCTCGGACACAACCAATATTTTATTCCACTCCAAAATACAAGTGAAATAATACTAAAGAGAGAAGATACAAATGCCTTAAACAGATGAGAAGGCAAATGAGAGGTGTGTTTAAATCCTAAAAATTAAGCCTTCTTTTATAGGGGGAAAATCCCCCCAACTTTTGTTTTCCCACCGATGTGGGACAAACATTTTGTCAAATTCAACAAACACTTCCCCTGAAGTAATGGGCTCCGCATCTACATTCCTGCATTCAAAATTTGAAGAGCTCACATTGGAGTTGTTAGAAAAATTCGAGGCATAATAATCTGACGATGTAGTGAAAAATTCATTAAATGTGGCCAAATGAATTGAACTTGCAACATCCTGATGCTTTTCTTGAGACTTCACATATGGTAAAGTTAGTTCATCAAATACCACATGTCTTGATATAAAAATTCTTCGACTCACTGGATGAAAACATCTATAACCCTTATGCAGGTTTCTATAGCCAATGAATACACACGGATAAGTCTTCGGAGAAAACTTGTTCTTTCCTTTCAAGTAGGGATAAAATCGACATACAAACACCTTCAAGCTATTATAATTAGGATGAGTTCCATATAATTTGAAAATAGGAAATTCCATCTTGAGAACCGATGAGGGCATCCTATTTATAAGAAAGGTAGCAGTCAAGAATGCATCAACCCATAAGAAAAGAGGCAACTTAGCATGAAACAATAGTGTTAAACCGGTCTCCACAATGTGTCTATGTTTTCTCTCTGCAACTCCATTTTGCTCAGGAGTATTCGGGCACGAAATATGCCTCACAATTCCACAATTTTCTAGATGATTAATAAACTTAGCTTTAGAGAATTCACCCCTCCATCACATTGAAAAACTTTAATCTTCTTTGAAAATTGAGTTTCAACCATTCTTTGGAACTTAACAAATACCGCAAACACTTCAGATTTCTTTTTCAAAGGATACAACCAGGTGTACCTAGTATGATCATCAACAAAAATTACATAATATTTCATATGTTGCGATGATTCAATAGGTGCAGGTCCCCATACATCGCAATGAATTTTCAACAAAGGTTCATTTTCAATCTTATTTCTTTGCTCAAAAGGTAACTTACAACTTTTGCCCATTTGACAACTAACACATATAGTAGGAGTTTTATTCCAACATGTAATATTGATACACTTATTGTTACTCAAGAAATATAAAAGCTTCGAATTCAGATGCCCTAATCTTGCATGCCAAATACTAGATGTACTTCTCTGTGTCGTAGTCAAGGCCTTAAGGTTGTTGTTATCCAAAGCATATAGTCCTCCTCTTTTAGACCCCATTGCCAATAGTTTCCTTGTTGCCTTGTCCTTTACAACAAAAAATGATTCTGAAAACTCAATCATGCAAAAATTATCCTTTGCTAACTTACTAACTGAAAGTAAGTTATTTTTAAGTTCTGGAACTACAAGTACTTCTTGCATTTTTAAGCCAGAAACTTTTGCACTTCCAACATGTGTTATGTTAAGTTCTAACCAACAACAATTTTATCAGAACCTTTATAAGGCTGAAGATTGGACAAGTTACCTGGAGAATTTATCATATGTATACTAGCCTCGGAGTCGACATACATTGTGTTGTCCTCATTCTTTGTGTCCTGTAAGTTTACTGCAGCTAGAGCTTGAGGAAGATCATCAAACGCTTGATAAGAGAAATCCCATCAGTAGAAACATTTTAAGAGCAGTATGATTGTTTCTACCACAAATTTGACAGGGCGATGAGATTTCCTTATCTTTTTGGGCATTCATACCTTGAGTAATCTGATTGTTTTGACCAACAGCAGGACGAAATCCTCTACCTCTAGAAGAGAAGCTGCGCCTCTTCGTTAATTAGATCCACCACGGCCTCTATAAAACCTTTGAGCTTGAAAAGCCATATTGTGATTTAGTTGAGTATCTTCTTCATCCTCTCTTATATCGAATCCTCTTAGTGCATTGACCAATTGATTTAAGGTGGGATATGGAGGCTTTCCTAGCATAACTGTCCTAAATGTTCTATACATAGGACCTAACCCTCTAGCAAAGTTGATTACCTTACTATCTTCATCCACAGGCTTGTGTATGGCTGCCAAACCATAGCAAATGACTTGAATTCTTTGAGATAATCATCCGTGGATCTGCTGCCCAACCTAATGTTTTGGAGTTGTTGCTTAAGTTGAAACTCCTTATCTTTGGTTGCTTGCAGGTATGTCTCCCCTAGGAAGTCCCACATCTCTTTAGCAGATGAACATCCTACGATATGGTACATGCTTTCCTCAGACATTGTACCAGATATCCAGCTTCTTAATAACACATCCTTCTCCTCTAAATCATCACTATACGTGCTCTTTTTGGATGTACTGTCTGAACTTTCAGTTGTATCCTTTCCTGAAGTTTCACCTTTGATAAGATGAGAAGGCTTCATAGCTTGGATCAATTGAAGCATTTGAGTTCTCCATATGAGTTAGTTTGTCGGTTTGAGCTGAATGGGACAGGATAAAATGAGATGATGGAGAGAAGCAGTAGATAGAGATGTTGCAGAGGCCATCGTTTTTTTAAATAGAAGAGTTTAGGATTAGACTGTTGAATAAATACTGCACACCAAGAAAGCTTAATGCTCTCATACTATGTAGAAATTAGAGAAGAAAGGGATAATCTTTTGTATTCAGTTTATTAATCAATCGTACAATGATTGCCTTTTATACTGATTAAGGCACAACTAAGGCACTCTAAGAGATAAGGATAGATACAAAGTAATAGTCCTGCACTTATCAGGATACATAATTCTATCAACAATACAAAGTAACCTTATCATAATATAACTAATATATCTACAGAATCTTTCTCAATCTTTCTCTATGCTTAGCCATTCTCTCCAACACTACAACCTAGAAAACATAATCGTGCTTTGCAAAATTTTTGTTATATTCCCTGGCAAGCAAGAAACTTATCGTAAAAAAATCTAACTATAAGATCTCTTAAAAGAAAATCCACAATTTTGGAGATTTATCATACTTTTTATCTTGAGAACCAAGAAAACAGGAAAAGTACAAACCCTACCTTTCATATTGCAGCCTTCTGCAGTTAAATGGTGGTAGAGAATTGGCTTAGGTTTGCTTCTCTCGTTCCATACAACTAAATTAGACTGAAGCCTTCTGCAGTAAAGTGGTGGTAGAGAATTGACTTAGCTTTGCTTCTGTCGTTCCACACAAATAAATTAGACTGAAGAAAGGAAAACATGCATTACTTTTTTGCCAATGGAAAAGACGTAACTCATTAAATATAGAACAAAAGAAGTGGAAAAGGCGTATTAAAGAACAAAAGGTGAAGAAAAGGCGTAAATGTAATTAAGACTATTTAATAGACGTGACTTTTCGAGTTTTATAATAATTAGCACATAAAAGGAATACATGGGAAAATAGCAAAAAAAGGAGAAAAAAGATAAGGAGGTTTCCTTGTCCAAGAGATTGCCACATCACCTTGCCTATGTCGCTACTTTATATATATATAGATTTCTTGTTGGTGTTTTTAGACACAAGTGTACGGATACAAGTGTCTTGCTAATATACTACATGAAAATAGTATGTTAGCAATGTACCTATTTTCAGCATTTCCTAAATGCCCCTAATAACTTATTGCAACATATCAATAGGAGAGGTTTTTTGGGTCTTTTCACAAAAATTCAACCCCAGCGCCCCCATCTGCAATCCAAATTTGGCGATTCCCCCTCTCCTTAACCCCCCCCCCCCCCCCCCGGTCTCTTTTCCTTCTACCTTTCATCTTCCCCTCCCCACCCCTATCTCTTTCTCTACCAAATCATGTGAGGGAGATGTGTTTTAAGGAGTCTGAGATGGTACATGAAATTTTCCAACAAATTCTCTTCATGTCTTCGGACGACACTCAATTTTATATGATTTTATTATTCTCTTTAATAATCCGACATTCACCTTCATTTTAACAAAGATCAAATTGGAAAGTATCACACTTGAGTCCCTTCTCTAGATTATAGGCTTGGACCATATTTGACTTCTGTGTCCAGCAAAGCTTGAAAAAGCTATCCATTGGATTCATCGATCTCCTTATCAGAGATCAAACCAATGTAGCCAAACTTGTGGGAAGTGATTGGCATTGACAAATTTCTTTCACCATTTGCTTTAGTTTTACCATGGGCCGATGATGGGCGTGGGGAGAGAAATTACAGAAAAGAGAAAGGGAAAAGTGGGTTGTTTTATTCTATGGAGAGGACGAAAAAGTACCTATAATTTTTACGTTTCAATGTACGGAGTCAAGATATCTAAGGAAACTTAAATGGGTACATTTCTAATATACTATCTTCTTGTAGTAGCAAGACTCCATATACTTTCTCTGTGTGAGAGAGAGAGCATGTGAATAAGAGAAATCACATAGAAGGCATATACAAGAATACATATATACGAATAATGAATATCAAATCACATACTCATGGATTGAAAAAGATAGCATGTTAAGGTGTATGCATGTGCGAGTGTACCACTATATCCCAAATCAGCCGGATACGCCATACAATAGCAAATATCATGCTCAATAGGAAATGAACGCTTACACATGATCTCTAGCATGATTCATGGATTTCACATAGTCATACAAACATATAAACATGATAGCAAGAAGCATAGTATCCAAATCAAGGCATAGTACAACAAGGACTACTTCGGTCATGAATCATACATAGCACCAGTATAAAAGCTCGTTACCTCACATATACATCGCTTCTCACACATTTCAATTAGAAAAACAAATTCAAATCCTAAGGGTTATCTCTCAACAAGATTAGGCAAGACACTTACCTCAAACAAGCAAAATCAATACTCTAAGAATGCCTTCCCGCACGAATCGACCTCTAAACGGCTTGAATCTAACCAAAAAACAACTCAATAACATCAAATAGTGACATAGGAATAAAACCCAAAGAATAAAGGATTAATCTTTAACTAAATACTCAAAGTCAACCCGGGCTTGCACCCTGGAACCCGACCAGACTCACAAATTCCAAACACCCATCGAATACGAGTCCAAATATACAAGTTTTATCAAAAACTAACTCCAAATCGGGATTAAATCTCCATTTTTTACTTTAGAAAAGTTTTGCCAAAACCCCCAGTTTTTCTCTCTTAGATACACCAGTCAAATGCCAAATTCAAAGATTGAATCATGAATAATAATCGAATCCGAGTCAATAACTCTTACCCAATCCAAGTGTATGAAAATCACCTTAATCCGAGCTCCCATTATCAAAATATGATAAAATAAGCTCAAAGCCCGGAAATGACAACTTAATACACTGCCCAGCAATACCCTTCGCAAACGTGTCATGTCTCCCGCGTTTACAAAGCACAACTGATCCTGCCTCCAAAATAAACATTCGTGTTCGCGTCATCACCCTTGCAAACGCGATGAAATAAGTCTGCCAAGCCTGCCACACCTTTGCGAACGCGTCCATCTAGGCGCGAACGCGAAGCACAAATCTCCTAACTACCGTAAACGTAACTCCTTGTCTCGAACACGAAGTACAATCTCTCCCAGCTCCACAATTACTTGTTGCGAACACGTTGCTATGGCCGCGAACACGAAGAAAACTAATATCTGTTAAAACCAACAACTCAAACATCACCAAAATGGTACAAACCCACCCTGAATCACACATGAGGCCCTCGAGGCCCTGTCCAAGCATTCAAACCAGTCCCAAAAGATAACACGGACCTACTCAATGCCTCAAATCACACAAACAAACATCAAAACCATGAATCTCCGATCAAGATCAATCTCTTAAGTTCATAAACTTCAAACTTCAACCCAAGCGTCCGATTGAACCTTACCAATTTAGAATCTAACCAAACCTTTTACACAAGTTCCAAATGACAAAACGATCATACTACAACTTCTAAAATAACAATCCGAACCTAATATCACCAAAGTCAACTTCTAATCAAACTTATGAACTTTTAAACCTTAAAATTGCAAACTTTCACTAAAACGAGCCAAATCAAATTAGGAACCTCCAAATTCGTACTTGTTCCTAAGTCCAAAATCGCTATACAAACCTATTGGAATCCTCAAAACATGGATTCGAGACCGTTTATACAAAAGTCAAAACTTGGTTAACTCTTCAACTTAAAGCTTCCAGATTGAGAATTATTATTCCGAATCACTCCTGAAATTCCCGAAAATCAAAACCAACCATGTACGCAATTTGTTATACATGATATGAATCTATTCAAAGTTCTGAATCACCGAATGGAGTGCTATTACTCAAAACGACTGATTCACTTACTATATTCTCCCCCATTTAAACATATGTTCATCCTCTAACGTGCCAAGAGTCGTTCCAAATTAATCTAGTCATTGAATAAGATCATCATACATATACCCATGGGCGATCCCATATCACCACAAACAGTATTAGACCATTAACACAATCCAGACTAAAGGTTCTTCCTTCAACCTTAGCTCATAAACCTTGGAACCAAATTCTAGCACCCACAATTCCTTACAAGATCTGATCCTTGCATATACAAATTATATCAATCTCAACAAGCTGTAACAAATAACAAATATATTCCCAAGATATAAACACACAATGTAACCCATCGCTCCTATGCCTATAGCAATAACTCTTGACCATAATAGTTGCTCATAGTCCAAACCCGATATTGGTAGTACATCTCATATAAACTAGAACCTTGTTCCAAACCTTTGCAACACAACTAATGATAAAAGAAATGTGTAGAACTCGTAACGTCCATCAAATCAACAAGTCGTGGAGCTCTCTATCTGGACAAGAACCATTCCCAAATCATAAAATGACTAATGACATTCTTCGTCAATGTACCTTATCCAAATCCAATTGCAAAAATTCCAGGTACAATGACCTCATCTCACCCACTACAAGACGCTCAACCGACAGACGCACCAAATGCATCCTATAGCCATACTCGATGTAGCCCATGCATCCAACAAGCAACGACTCGAATATAACCAAAGAAGGAAAGAGAACCCAATAAGAGAACTATCCAACAAGTTCAGGAGATTCAACCACCAAGGTACAATGCTATGATTCCACACCACAAGGGAGAACAAAACACACGAATTAAGCATAAAGGACAATTTTGTAATGTAACTCCACCGCGAGTGCGTAACCAGATCAAATACACCAATCGACATGGAACCCATCGAGACATGATGCTCACAAACAACAAGCACATATGTATCAACAACAAACACACCAAGTGCATGACCATAACCATAGAGAAATATATAGCACTATATAACACAAATAGGAAAAACATGACCCACTGCAATAAGCAACTCAACATCCTAAGAGTCATCTCCCACAAACTTCAACATAAGGCTCAAGTAGTACCACATCATATGTGAAAATAGTCAACAATCTTACAACCCATCGTAGCATAAGAGAGTAACACATGGAGCATATCAGGACATGAATAAGATCAACTCTAGCCGATGATACATCCCACAACAATAGCTGAGTTGAGTAACAAATCTGATCTGATGTAGAATACACATTCTCATTAGGCCTACTAACGGGACCCCAAACCAATTCCGATCATACCAGAATAGGTAAATGACCTTCCAAAAGCCCACAATAACCTACCCATAACACATATAATCAACTGTCTAACTCTTAACATCTTCATAGTCCACGACCAAGGAATAGTCTGCCTCTGAGAATATCTAGTCTTGAAGCCTCATATATACAGGAATCTCCATATCTGACCCTAACTTCACCACTCAAATGACTGACACATCACTCATACACAATCATCTCACGGGAATACTCCTATATATCTTCTGCGCCACATAGCAAAACCTGAACATCAACAGACAACAACTAGGCGGTTACCGTAATACCATTCAAGCATCGGCAAATCAAAACACAATGCATCTACTGCTATATACACCTTACTAATGCGATACGAGAAAATGCTAACATCCTCTTAAGCATCTGAAATCTCCTATGTCATCTAGAGCTCATGACCTTCCTTTTAAAACCAACCCGTAACCTTGTAAATGCAAATCTTAATCCCACACAACGCACCGTGTCAATCATGTTATCGTACGAAAACACAAGAATGCCATTATCAACTTTGAATCACAAGTAGGATAGATACCCCGTCAATCAGAAACCTTTCGCTTAACTCAGTCCTAGAGAACATTGCAACACCCAAAAATCGTCCACGCCTGTAGAAGATATCAACTTCGAGTTGTAGTCAAATCCATTATGAACTCTTTGAAATTCATTTGCGCCTAACCAAACCATCAAACTAAACTTCTAATCCAACCAAGTTACTCTTACTGCCAATCCCAAGAGTATTTCCTCTAAATACCAGTAAAGCCTTACCACACCAAAAGAACCGATCACTTCTATTACTATACTGATCCAAACCACTACCAAATTGACCCATATCTTTGAGTTTTCTTGACTTGCCACCGATAGCACTTCTGTTTCCTAATACACTATGGACCTCAATCAAAGCTCACCCTAAGAGACCCTAACATGAAACCACATCATCCTAAGACCCACAAACCACTTCATTCCCTCTTCCTCACCTAATAGTACCGCACACTGAAATGCAAACTCTAAAAAGTTGTTTCTTTTATCTCTCTAATACTAAAATATAGAATCAATGATGATACAAAAATGCCACAAGTCTCGATATCATACAATGCAATTTCAGATCTTAGTCATACATAAATCTAGGAATTCTTAAATACCACATATGAATCTCGAACCCATTCTCGATAATCATTCCCCTTACTATAATCTCCCACACACAGCCAATACGCACCAAACAATATGTGCTCCACCAACATACAAATACTTCTATAAGCAACCCCATCTTTAAGCAACTAATTGAATCACATCTCCTTGCACACTACGCCCACATCGAATATCAAACCTGAATCATTCAAAGATCTTCATATACCCATACGTATAGTACATCATGCATCCAGCCATTTCCTTGCCCGCATATTTCTCTAAGTCATCATCTTCAAGTCATAACCGATCCACAAGCTTGTTTTTGCCCCATATTCTAATATGACGCTTTACCATGCAATTCAATTGTTGATAGTAGACTTCCCCACTTGGATCGAAGCCACAAAACACATCATCTGATTACCGATAACACTCCTCTTCTTAACTGCCATGGCCATGCACTATTATCCAGCTGAATCCTTCATAAACTCATATCGCAATAGACATAAAATACTCCAAATTATCTGCAAATCACATATTTATCCTCTTGACAGTTGAGCGAACTTCCTCAAGCTATCTGAACTCAAATTATAGCATATATATTCCACTGGTAGAAAGAAAACTCTCCACACAAACATCATAAGGTTCACATAACCTTAGATGATCCCACAGGATATCACCCATTTGCTTAGGCTCAAACTGGCATCTCTCTATGACCCTATCATGATCACAACCACTATGCAATCACTTAATCTTGCCCAGTCTAAACTCATCAACAATGCATAAGAATCTACTCCATTCCATAAATGAACAATTGAAAGATATTTCAACGCACTCATAACTCGAGGTTGTACAATAGATCAAGATAGAAACCAAGCATTCATAACCCTTTACACCCCAAGAATGTCCTTCCCATGATATCCAACCATACAAGCATAGCCCTTAGTCACATAGTACTCATCATATATCTATCTCGCAACTCACAAAGCCGTCAATCCCACTCTTAGGGACACTATCGAACATATAAGTTTAAATGTACATATTCACCTGATTGAAACTATCGAGCCCAAGCTACGGTCAAAACCTAGCCTCGAGTCTCCCAAACTGGCCTACCTCCACAACACAAAAAATACATTTTGCACCTTATCTAGATGATACCGAGTGCTCAACATCACATATGATTGAATAGAAAGAAATCAAAGATATAAGCTTCAAGCTGAAATAAAGTCGCACAATAAGGAAAGAAAGATGGGAAGTTTCCTAGATGTCTTGTAGCCTCTTGAAGATAAGTCTAGACATCATCATACCGATCCACAAGACTCTACTAGACACTTGCTCATGACTCGTAGAACTAATGAACCTAGAGCTCTGATACCAACTTGTCACGACCCAAAATCTACCTAGTCATGATAACACCTAATCCCAACATGCTAGGTAATACAAACATAAAGTAATGTGACACAAGTGATAGATCAATAATAACAAGGAGTTAAAATGGCTGAAATCTATACAATATCCCAAGGATTGGTTATACAAGTCATGAGCCACTAAGATTTGGATTTACAAAGCTGATCCGAAAATAAGTAAAACCTCTATTTAGAATATACATAAACAGAATTATAAATACCAAACTACCAAGAACATGTGGTAGCCATAACCAGAACACGGGTATGTATTCAATGCCAACCTCTGTCATCCAGAGTTGCTCGCCCCAAGATCTGTACGCAAGGTGCAGAAGTGTAGTATGAGTATAATCACTACTAAAAAATCAGGATTTAGCGATGGAAAAATTCTGTAGCTAAACACAAACATTTGTCGCTGATCTCATTTAGTGATAGATTAGCGACCGATTATCATGACATTCTATTAGCTACGAGCGATTTAGCGACAAATTAGCGATAAAGTTTGTAGCTAATTCCAATTTTTTTGTATTCGACATCATATACTCAGTAATTATCCTGAATAACCTCGTGAAGTAGTCATGAGGTCTTAGGTAAAGGATACTCACTAAATGTATAACATGCACGGCTCAATAACATATCAATATACCCAACAACAGTAAGTCTAGACAGGAAATACAAGTACCACCAACAATTCACATAGAGAAGATGTGCGTAAATCTCTTAACAGTTCAACACGTAAAGAAGATATGCTTTAGATATCCAATAACATGTCAACTAGTGCATATAGAGAAGATATGCCCAGATACTACTCTAGTTTAACAACTCAGCATATAGACAAGATTTTTGTTCAACATTATTAAATCATCAAAGCTTGCATATAGAGAAGATATGCCTAAAGTATCAAATAATCCTTCCATAGTTGCATATAGAGAAGATATGCATGAAACATCAAGAAATCTTTCAACATTTGCATATAGAAAAGATATGCATGAAACATCAAGTTATGTCTCACGGATCTACATATAGAGAAGATATGTACCGTAAATCATCTCATCAAGTAAGACAGCATATAAAGAAGATATGCATAATGCCATATATATATTTCGGAACTAACATATAGAGAAGATATGGAGTAAAATATCATGTATACATCCATGGAGTTTGAAATTAGAGAAGAGATGCAAAGTCCAACCAAGAATCTATATTCCATAAAACACCTAGCCCACATTTGCGGGTGGCACCTAACTTGTACTCTCTCCCACAACCACCTCCAATCTCTAACCTGTTGACTTTTTCCTTGTCATGACCCAAAAACTAACCCTGTTGTGATGACGCCTATCGTGGTACTAGGCAAGTTGACACATTACCAAAACCAATTCATTTTCAATATAATTCCAAAGCTATTTAATATAAAACCTTCATAAGGAATTCAAATCAAAACAAAAGTGCGGAAAAGAAAGCCCGATATCGGGGTGTCACTAAGTCATGAGCAACTACTACAAACTGTTCTGAAAATAGCAAGACTAACATAGTATGAGAATAACCAAAATACATTAAAGGGAGGATAACGAAGGACTGTGATCGCCAGGCAGCTACCTCGCTATCTTCGATGATCCTCTACTGAGTAAATCAACAACCTCTACCGTGGCCAGAGATACCTGGATCTGCACACAAGGTGCAGGGGTAACGTGAGTACACCAACTCAGTAAGTAACAAGTCCAAACTATGGACTGATAGGTAGTGTCGAACTTAACCTCAATAGGTAAAATGAAATAAACTATTCAGAAACATAGGCATGCTTTCAATTCAAATATTCAGCTCAGGCAGTAAAGTAAATACAAATCTGGACAATGTGAGGTATAAAGCTCAGCTAATCTCTACGTGTCAATGCATAGAATGTATGAAAATGCACCATGTACCTCCACTCTCAAGTGTTCAACCAGTCGGTACTGTATAAAGTCATCCGGCCTAGGGAAGATCCATCTCAAAATATATACACATAACTGACAACAGTCACTCAGTATCGAGGATGGCCATTCCAACCCTATGGAGAAGATCCATCTCCAGGTATAAATGCTTCGGACAAGATCCATGTCCAGGAAAGATCCATCCCCCAATAATATCAATTGCGCTTACTGCGGGTGTGTTACAGACTCCGGAGGGGCTCCTACAACCCAAGAGTTATCATAATCATCAACATAACCGCTGCGGCGTGCAGCCTGACCCCATAACTGTCATTCATAACCAGGCTCTCGGCCTCACTCAGTCATCACTCTCCAGTCTCACACACGGGCTCACAATATCATGAAAACTAGCCCGAGGTAATGATATGATGTGCCAATAAATAACAACTGAGACTGAGACATGATATTAAATGCAAGAATAAGACTGAGTACAGAATATCAATGAAACTAGTGAGATGACAGCAAGAAACGACCACTCGGGTCCCAATAGTATCGGCGTAAAGCCCTAACATGATATCTAGCATGATTTACAGCTTATTTACTTAATCACATGATGGAAACATGGATATTAGCAAGAAAGAGTCACTAAACGGTGCCATGGAATGAATCAGGTCCCGATTCTCACAGTGCACGCCCGCACGCCCGTCATTTGGCATGTGCATCACCTCAATACTAATCACCTAACACATAGTTCGGGGTTTCGAACCCTCATAACCAAGTTTAGAAGCGGTACTTACCTCAAACCAAGCTAAAATCCTACTCCGCGACGCCCTTGCCTTTCGAATCGGCCTCCAAACATTTCGAATCTATCCAAAAGCAATACAATACAATCAATATAGCCAAGGAAAAAATTTCACAACAAAAATTACTATGTTAAAGGAGATTCGAGAAAAAATGGAATAGGAAGACGTGTTTCCAGAACGAACAAGATACGGGTTGAGAAGGGGGTTATGGACACAAATCCCGAAATTCACTCAAACTTGGCCTCCGAGCCCACGTCTCGGAATCTGACAAAAGTCACAAAACTAGAAATCTCATTCACTCACGAGTCTACCCATACCAAATTCATCAAAATTCGACATCGAATGGCCATTCAAATCCCCAAAATTATCTCTCCAATTCTCTTCCATTTTTCAACCCAATTCCCAATTTAGATTATAAAAATCAATATACAATCATGGAATTTAACTAAAATCAAGTAAAGAACTCTTAACCCTATCAACCCCCTGAAAATGCTTTCAAGAATCGGCCAAATCCGTGGTCTCTAGCTCAAAATATGTAAAATGGGCTCAAACCTTTATTTTGAATATAAGACTGTCTGCCCAGATTTTAGTCTTCGTGAATGTGGTAGTGCCCCGCGAAGCACAAACTACCTCAGACTAAAAATTCCTCCTTCGTGAACGTGAGGACCCTCCCGCAAACGTGAAGCCTACACTGGTTGATCCTATGCGAATGCGGAACTCTCCTCACGATCGCGTAGGCTTAAATGCCTTAAGCTCTAGTGACCATTGACTCTACGCGAACGCAATGACCTGGTCGCTAACGCATAGCCTTACTGTCCTACACCTTCACGAACACGGGAAGTACTTTATGTACGCGAAGGACAACCCACCTGCCCTTCTCAAATGCCTTACATGAACGCGATAGCCCTCTCGTGAATGCGAAGAAGGAAATCTCTGCAACATCACACCAGAAAATCTGCGAAATTCTAAAGCCAAGAATTGATCTGTTAACCACCCGAAACTCACCCGAGGCCCTCGGGACCTCAACCAAACATACCAACACATCCCATAACATCATTCAAACTTAGTCAAACCTTTGAATCATTCAAAATAAAATCAAAATACTAAATTAACCTCGGATTCAAGCCTAAGAACTTCTAAACTTTCAAATTTCACAAACGATGCCGAAACCTATCAAATCACATCCGAATGACCCCAAATTTTGCACACAAGACCACGAACCTATTCCAACTTCCAGAATTCCATTCTGAGTCCGATATCAAAATTTTCACTACTGGCCAAAATTGCAAAAATTCCAACTTTCACCAATTCATACCTAAGTCTACCAAGGACCTCCAAATCACATTCCCGATGTGCTACTAAGTCCAAAATTACCTAACGGAGCTAACGAAATCATCAAAATTCAAATCTGAGGTTGTTTACACATAAGTTAATATCCGGTCAACTTTCCCAACTTAAGCCTTCACAAAAGAAACTAAGTGTCTCAATTTACTCTAAAACCACTTCGGACCTGAACTAACTAACCCAGTAAGTCAAAATATAGCTGAAGAACATATAAGAAGCAGGAAATGGGGGAACAGGGCTATAACTCTCGAAATGACTGATCGGGTTGTTACATTCCTCGTCATCGTAGGTATCACTGTAATTGCAAAACAAGATAAGGATTAGGAATTGAATTCTTATGACTCAACTCTATCGCACAATCTAAAACGAGAATGAAAGGTGACAATTCTAAATGCCCTGCAGACTCCTATTTATAAGTGTGATGCACGACACCCATAAAGAAAACTCTACTAGATACGGCCTGTAGACATTCCCAACGATAGAGCTCCTCTGTTACCAAGTTTTCACACCCCAAACTGGAGAGGCATTACTGACACCCGGTCTTACCTACCAAGGACCCAGGTATGTCATTCAACTACCAACTTAATACGAATACGAGCCGTCAAGGCCACTATATAAAATTTTGAACAAACATAGAAAGCTATACGATTACTTAGATTCCAAAATGACACACATAAATATATAGACGGGCCTACAAGGCCAAAATGATCACTTGTACATCAAAATAAAAGCCGACAAGGCCATACAACACATCTATACATGGACGTCTATCTACAAGCCTCTAAGAGTCACACAACATCATAAGGTCGAGACAGGGCCCCGCTATACCCATATCATATACATAGGATCATACCGACTCAGAATGGAAACTCTGGAACAAGTAGAGTGCACCAAACTACTGATGAACTGGATAGCCTACTAGGGAGGTCTGTTTGCCTGCCTGGACCTGCGGGCATAAAATATAGCACCCCCAGTAAAGGGACGTCAGTACGAAATGTACCAAGTATGTAAGTCAAATAAGAACCAAAGTAAAGCCATCAATGTAAAAGGGAGACAAGAAGGATTAACCCGTAATTCTGGATTGCCACTAAGGGCCATGATGTGCATAGATAAACCGTATACTTATATATAACGCCATTAAATTGCATATACCATATATACACACGTATAGCGCGTAGCTATCGCGAATAATCGTCATGATAATAATAACAATACAATAGTAATAAATATAACAATAATAATAATAATAATAATAATAATAATAATAATAATAATAATAATAACAATAACAATAACAATAACAATAATAACAATCAACTTATTAGTGGTGCTATGTATTATACATACACGTGTATATGACGCCATCGAGATATATTCATATGTATATATGCATGAAGACCATTAGGATACATTATGAGCATGTCAGAGTGGCATAAGGTCGTTACACCCCTGATTATCCTTATCTTGATTAAAATGAAATTATACTTCCTATCATCAACAAGACATAGGGTACTTATGAAATATAGATATGTAAACTGAGCATAACCATCTCTATTACTAAGAGTAGATCCATCTTTGGAAAGGAACATTTGGTTATGTTTCTGTTTCAGTCAACTTAGATCGTGCCAAAAGAAGAGAGTTAGCCTTAACATACTTTATATCGAACCACAATGTATCAAGCCAGAATCAGCTTCCTTCACGCCTCAGTCTACAACCAACAATAAGGGTATTAATGTTAATTCGAGTAGTTCAAGTATCTAATATCGAGCGGCAAACTCATTCTATACAAAATTAGACGACAACTCTATCGTTATCCTTAATTTTCCAAGTCCATAAAAATAACAAGAATATATACAACCTTCCGCTATATACTTTAGGCACCACAACACACTCAAGCAGCCTAACAACACAACACAACAATACTCGATATCGAGTTTATAAATTTTAGTTGACATCTTGCATGTTTTCAACCGTCAAGCGTATCAAGAACCTGAACTAACTCTTATACCTGAAGAAGAACAAGATTCTTACCTTAAATATAGAAAACAAGCCACAAATTAACTTAGAACAACTTCAAAACAGTCCAGCAACTCACAACTACATCATATACGATTTCCGACCTTTATTTCACAAGTTCTCAACCAAACAACCTAGCTACAACTTGTATAAACTCATATACATGTAGGAGAAGTCGAATCTTACCTTAATACAGCAAGAACAAGCTTTTTATTATGCTTCCTCAACTTGGAACAAAAACCAACACAAGCACAATAGGACAGAACTACGTTCCTAGTACCACAGAATTCATGATAATTGATTTATGTTGATTACTTTTGGTTTTGCCCTTGGATAATGTAGGAACCCTTTAGAGAGTATTTTTAGGTGTTTAGTATCTGTTAGTTTCAAAAATGAAATGAGAAAAGGAAGCCTCTGATTTTACATCAAAAGAAGTTTCCCACCACTTATATGGGTCCCTTAATAGGTTGTCTGCGCAGTCTCGCAAAAATACGAATATTTCTCTACTCCGACGTCGTATATATGATAGATTTAATGAGTTGGAGAATAGATCATAGACCTTCAATTTGGTAGGTTTGTAACTCTTAGTATATTGTGAGAAAAGTTCGGTGACATTAGACCCAAATTTCAGTAAACTTATGAAGACAAGGGATGATTATCTCACTTATATTGGCATCATTTTTGAGTTGTTGCGTGCCCATAACCTTTATGTCAAGAGATCCAAATATTCTTTTGGAAAGACCCAAGTAGCATATTCTGTCCATGTGGTGTCTGAAACAGATGTGGCAGTAGACACAAATAAAGTTCATGCTATCATTGATTGGCCTCAACCACAATCCATCACTATGTGTGAATTCTTGGGCTTAGCACGTTATTACCATATGTTTATAAGAAATTAAAGCAGGTTGCATTCCCTTTAACTAGCGTGCTTAAAAGAAATTTGTCCTAGTGGGATGGAGTAGCTTTGACTTCTTTTGACACTCATAAAAAGAAATTGCAGCTGGTCCTGCTTCACAATTACCAAATTTTAATGATTCATGTATAATTGAATGTGATGCCCCCAGAAATGGTATTGGAGTTGTGTTGCAACAAAATGGCCATCCCATTGCATATTGAGTCAATAATTGGTTACTCGACACTTTAAATTGGTTGCATATGAGCGAGAATTGATTGGCTTGCCTAAAGTAGTGCAACATTGGCATCCTTATTCACACAGACCACTATAGCTAGCCATAAATATTTGTTGGAACAACGGCTTACCACTTCACCTCAATAACATTGGATCAGCAAGCTTATGGGTTTTGATTTTTGTATGGAGTATAAGGCTGGCCACTTAAATAAGGTTGTTGATGCTTGTCACGTCGCCCTGGTAAGGAGGAATTATTGTACGCCATCAGCCAACCACGTGTACTGCTGCTTGATGCAATTAGAGAAGAGGTATGTAATGACACTTCCTTGCAAGAATTAGTCCAACAAGTGCTTTATCATGAACTTGATGCCTCCTGATCAATAAAAGACTGCCTTCTTCCCAATTAATTGCTACAATTCTGTTAGGATATCATGATAATGCCCATGAAGGGGTATAGAAAACATTGCAATGCATACGACAAGATTTGTACCGGAAGGATATGAAATCAGTTATTGGGGATTATGTCGTTGCTTGTCTCATTTGTCAATGCAACAAGACTAAACATCTAGGCCCTGCAGGTTTACGACAGCCACTTGCACTTACTGAGTAGGTATGGGCTGATATCTCAATGGACTTTATTGATGGCTTACCAAAGGCATGGGGCAAAACAGTATTATTTGTGGTGGTAGATCACGTTTTCAAATATTCACACTTCATACTCATATCTCACCCTTACAATGCAATCCGTCTTGTTTATGTTTTCTTTTAGAATATTATTCGCTTGCATGGGATACCGAATAGATTACTTGTAACAGGGATGTGATTTTTACAAGCATATTTTGGAGATAAATGTTTCATCTGTGTGGGACAAAGTTCGCATTCTCTTCTACTTATCACCCTCTGATGGTCAAATTGAGGTTGTGAATCGCACTATTAAAATGTATTTGCGTTGCTTGGTTGGGGAATATCCAAAAAAGTGAGTTGATTGGTTCTCTATTGCTATAATACTTTTTTTAATATTTCATTGCAAGTAACTTCTTTAGGTTGTGTATGGCCGAGATCCTCCTCATCTATTGTCCTATGTAGTTGTCTTTTTACAAGTGGAGGTTGTTGACAATACGTTGTTGGATCATGATTTAGTTCTGCTTGACATTTGCAGCAAGTTGCAACAAGCTCAAGTTAGGATGAATGAATATATGACAAAGGTCACTGTGAGGTTGCATATGAGCCAGGTTCACTAGTTTGGACATCCTTATCATCAAAAATCTTTGTGAGTCAACTACACCATAAGCTTGCACCTCGGTTCTTGGGCCTTTTCCTGTGTTGCATTGAATATGGGAAGTTGCATATGAGTTACAATTGCCTAATGTTAGTAGGTTTCTTAATGTATTTCATGTATCCCTCGTCAAAGCTTGTAAGGGTGTTTCTCCCACAGTTCCTCTAACCCTACCACCACTAGAAGATGGTGGTGTTATTCCTATGGCTTGTTCTGTTCTATGAGCTCGTCTCAATCGATTAACTTGGTAGTGCACTAGTGTGGGTTTGATTTATCAGATGCTGCTTGAGAGGATGCTAAACATTTTCGTAATGCACATCCAGACTTCAAGCTTAGGGACAAGATCTTTAAAGAGGAGGGGGGGTTAATGTTACAGACTCATTCGTGGGTAAGGTTTATGCAAGGTTGGGCCCTCCAGTTGAGTAAGACAACAACGTTAAAGAGGATAAGCAGATTCGAATATCTGATGCAGCTGGCAGATATTTGTTGGATATTTAAATTAGCAGTAGTTTAGGTAGATTTTTTATGTTCGTAGAGTCCTAGTTTTGCTTAATAGCTTTGTAATAAGAGTTTCTATTTAAAGAGATGGAAGGAATAAAAAGAGGGAGGCAAGATGTGTATAAAAAATAAGAGATCTCGGACTCTCTATAACAAGTCCCAAGGTTTATAGGCTCTCTTTAACGAGCTTTTTATTGCTATCAGAATAGGCTGCTCAAGGAATAGAAACGACGAAAAGGAGTTGTTGAACACACAATTTTCGGTGAATTTCCTTGCGACAAGATCCATTGCGCGTGACCATAACAGAGAATTTTTTTGTATTGACTGGTTAGTGGTGGTGTTTACCTTTATACTACTGTGAGAGTAGAATAAATCCTACAAGATGTTTGGGTGAAGAACTGGTTAGTTCAAATATTACTGGTTGATTAAAGTTACGGGAAAGGGCCAAAATTGTCAGTAACATATTTGTTTTAGTTTAAAAGTGCCTCTTGTCCACTTATTTTGTTAAAAATGTACTCACCGTAAAAAAAATTGGCTCATTCATGCTCTTATTTTTTATGGACCTTTGCCGAATAAAAAATATTTTACTATATATGACGTTGCAATTTCTTATTGGTCAAAATTAAAAATTTCACTCTAACACAAATTTGATTCATAAATAACTCACCGACAACCCATCTTAATCATTCCAACCCATTAAACCCCTTTTAGCCCCTCAAACACCGATTCCGTACTCAACTCATGATCCAATCGTTATTTAGGTTTTATTTTTCAAAATTTTAGACTTTTTTTATTAATTTATTATTTGGTACTCTATCTCTTTCTCTGTTCATCTTCCCCAACTTAATTACCGTCAATGAATCTAATTTGCTGACATGATTTTATTTAGCTCCAAAAAATTACATGGTGGCATAACAAATATAACATTGGCAGAAATATAACTTATTGAACCATAAAATTTTAAAATAAACCATTAATTTAATTCCAATAAAATACCATATTTCACTCAGAAAATTGATTTTACAAAAAAATATTAATTTAAAAATTAAACTAAGGCCAAAAAATTTGAGCGGGAGAGGGAGATCCGTAGGTGTTGAAGGGTGAAGATCTGAAAGTTGAAGCCGATGGTGGTCCTCTGACGGCAATGGTAAGTTATTGTACTTTGGCTATGGAGGAGGATGACAAGAGAAAATGTGGAGTAGGAGGACAGAGATAGAAGAGGTAAAGTTATAAAAAGCGGGTTATGGGTCGGGTATGGATGTTTTGGATCATGGGATGGGCCAATAAGTGGATGTGGGGTGAGGTTTTAATTTAAGCCAATAGGAAATTGACACATAATAAGTAATAATCAAAATAGGGTTGAGTTTTTTAAGGCACGAATGAGCTAGATTTTTAACGATAAGGGCAATTTAAAAAAAATATGTGGACAAAGGGTATTTTAAAACCATAACAAATAGATTTGGGACAGTTTTGACCATTTTCTGTTACAGTTATGATGTTTGTTTTTCCATTATATTTTATGACTGCCAAAATTTTTACTGGATGGGCAATTATCATATTCGTCATTTTTAAAGACTTTTACTTTGTTCTTTAAATATTTATTTTTTTAACTGAAAGAAGTATTTTAATATTTGTTTGACTCAAAAGATATCGAAACCTTTTTGAACAAACCAATCAAATAAGATGAAGGGATAAATATTAGCTAAGTATAATAATCTCTAGAATGAAAGATAGATTAGGTGAATACGGATAATACGAATTCCTTATCTCGTTTAGACCAAAAGAAACCTTTCACAATAATCTTCTCTTATGTAAGCAAGTTTACAGTAAGTATTATGGATTAGCAAAAGTCCCCCTTTACAAAGTTGTTTCATGCTCTATATATAAGGAACCCAACCTTTCTAAGCTCTAAAAGACAAGTTATAGGGAATATTCGAAAGAATATTCCCGATATCCTCTAATGGGCCTACACTACTACAAGGGTCGTACCGTCTCTTGTTTGCCTTAAGGTCGCCCTCTGCAAGATGTCGAGCTGTGAGGATCTCATCGTTCGCCGTGCTTATCAGCAGTCGTGTTTGTCCAAATTTGGACACATACAGTTAGTCCCTCCGCTTGTCGGGGTTGCAACTCGGTGCATCCTCGATGAGCGGACACCATGCGCTCTTACGGAGAAATTTGACCCTACGAAGCATTACGGCCTGGCCAATGGTAGGCGGTCAGCGTGCTTAGCAAGACACCAAATAATGCATTTTACCGGGAAATGACATCATCTTCATGTGCGTCATCATTACACGTGTTTTCGAGATGGGGGATTGATGGCTGGTCGCTTTGATTTTGGTGCAACTCTGTGGCTTCCGCTTCGATTCTGGCGCCACCCAATCCTGTAAATAGGTGGAGAGTTTGTTTTTTTTTAAAAATTCTTGGCCATTTCATTTCTGATTATCCCTCCTTATTTCTCCGAGTTTGTCTTAACACCCTTCTGCTTCTTCTTCTCATGTTCTTCATTCACAACCTCTTCTTCTTCCTCCTTTTATTTGTTAAGTCACTAGCTTTTTTAACGAAAGCATGCCAAGATCACATCGATCTTTTGAACGGGTTTCTGAGACCGCCCCATTCTCTATGGATCCTTCTTCAGGTGGTGAGGGTATAGTGGTAGAAGAAGGTGACAGCCTTCCTACGGTGGTGGAGTAACTGCCGAGACACCCCATGTCTCGAAGTGACTTCCTCAAAGATTCCCCTTCTACTCCTACCCCCATATTCTGTGAGACGGAGCAAGTTCACATCTACTCTCTTCGTTCAAAGTATGGCATTCCCGCTCATGTTGACATGGTTCCAGCGAGAAGGGATTTCGTAGAGGTTCAGAAACCTGGGTACTGTGCTTTCTACGAATACTTTCGTGATTGGCTACTCTTTTCCTCTCCTCCCATTAGCGGAAGAGTTTTGTAGGTTCTACTAAATTTGTCAGGCACAACTTTCGCCATATACGCTCAAGATACTTCTGTTGTTGACCAAGTATGTGGAGTTGGCAGAATACGATGTTTCCATCCATCACCTCTTGCACCTGTTCTCACCCAGCTTCCATAGGGACACTATGGTGCATTTGAGGCATCGTGGCACAAAAGGGCTGGTGGTTATGACCGACGACCGAGCAAGTCGCAAGTTTTGGCATAAGTATTTCTTTGTCAAAATGGTACACATTGTTTCTGACTCTGCCAGGTTCCCAAAGCGGTGGAACGAGACTCGTAAGTGTCGCCACTCCTTTTGCTCTTCCTTCATCTATATTCATTATAAGGTTTGTTTGTTTCCTATTTGCATCTATGGGACGTCCACCCCGCCCTATTGCCTACATTAGGGATTGGGTAGCCCGTCTATTGACCCATGCAGTGGAAACCCGAGATTGTCCTGCCTTCATAAAATGTTATGGCCCGAGAGTGCCATCTGGTAAGTGTTTCCCCCTTATTGCTTTGTTGGTCATACGTCATTATTTGTTGATACGACTCTCCATAACGACAGGTCGAGGAGATTCCAAGCGGAGGGCGCCAGTCCCTGCGTTCCGACAGGCTGTCGCTGCCGCAGGAATGCAAATTACTTTGACTGAGTCTGTTCGAGGGGGTCATGCTCAACCGATTCCACTAGAAGGTTCCTCTCGGAATGTGGTCTTGAGGGAAGAGGCTTCTTCAGTACCGACCCCGCATCTTTTGGATGAATCTTCTAACGGAGACGAGTTGTTGTCGAGAAAAAGAAGGAGAATGGAGCTTGGGAAGGATGTGGTCGTGGATGCTGGTAGAAGTAGGGCGTCATAGATGGCACATGTTCCCACCTTTATGGTCGATGCCATTTTAGCGGGGAGGTCTCCCTAAATTTAAGGAATTTACCTAGGGGTCGGCTTTGTGCGCTCCATTAAGGGTGGCGCGTCATCCAACGTCGGAGGGGACCATCATGTTGGGGGCGAAGGCTCAGGTCCAGATGTTGATCTGGAGGATGTTCGCGAGTTCGTAGGTCGCCATACTCATGTAGAGGTCAGAGTGGAAGGATCTGATCGTCACATAGTTATTCCGGGGGACTACAATTTGTTGTTGAATTGCGACCAAGTAGCGTCTATTTTAGCCCCTTTATGTGCTGCCCCTGAGAGAGAGGTTCTTAGGGCGATGAGCGACATGGAGTTGTCTCAGAACGTCGCCGGCAAGGCCTTATGGGTAGGTGTCCTTCTTTTCCTTTTCATTATTGGTCTTAAGTTGTAATTGTCGACCTATGTTTTTGTCTTTAACTTCTCCTTTTTTTGTGTGCTAGACCCTTATCATGGAGACTGAGTGCGAGCGTCAGGAAAGGAAGAGAACAGCCATTTACGGGAAGATGTCTTCCAAATACCAACAGTATCGCGCTAAGCATCACGCAATGGCTGATATTTATAATCAGGACCCGGATTTTTAGTTGTTCCGTGAGGGACTCAAACAGAGAGAGGACCAACTAGCACGCAAGGTCGAAGAGCTGAGGGAGCAAGATGAGGAGCTTATGAAGGTTGTCATCTGTAATAGTGAACTCGAGGCCTCCCTTAAGGTGAAGGAGAATGAGCTTGAGTTAAGCAAGGGGGTGATGGCCGAGAATGCCGACTTACAAGTGAGGGTGGCTAGTTTGATTGATAAATTGAGTACGAAGGAGGTGGATATTAAGGGGCTTAATGGCGAACTGAACGTCGGTGCTGATAAGCTAGCGGCAGCTATTTCTAGAATAGCGGCCTTGGAAGATACCCTTCATATTTGTAGGTCGGAGTTGACTGAGGAGGAGGCCTCTAGACTTTAGGTTGCGGGGCTTGAAGGGCGTGTTAAGGAGTTGGAAGCGGATCTATCTGTGGTGAATGGACAAGTTGCCTCGCTGAGAGCAGAGGATGCAAGTTGACGCTCACAACCTTCTACGTCTCGTGCTTCGGCCAATCCGGTCGTGCCTCGTCACTTATATGAGTTGTGGGTCCATGCTGAGGCTTGGGTTGACGTGTACAAGGCTCTTCATGCTGATGGGAGGGTAACTGAAGCAAAGCTTCAGGTCGTGCATACCGAAGCTCAGGAGGCTAGGGAGGCGTGCAGGTACGACCCTCTTACTCCTGACGGGGATGACATCAACTCCAATGATGCGAATCGTCTTGCTTCTGAATCTTGGTACGAAGATGCGTACCCAACAGGGGATAACGTGTAACCTTTTGTTTGTACTTACTTTTTGTTTTGGGACTTTTGTAAGGGGTGTGCTTGAGCCCGTTACAAAGATAGGTGTAAGTAACATTTTGATGTAATGTAGAATTTGTTTTGTCGATTCGGTGATGATCTTTGCAATATCTATGGAATTCGGGGTAGTTGCTGAACTGTTAAGTCGATTTAGCTTTTGGGTGAGGTCGATTCCTTTTTCTTTTGGTGATGTCTTTAGCCTCTAGTTTGCTATTTTCGAACGATTGTCGAAGAGGGATTCTATTGCAGTTCAAATGAGGTCGAACTCATACTTTCATCGATGGCCTTGGCCATTGGGATGTTACTTCGATCTGTTGTCGAAGTAGGATCCCGTCGTAGTTCGAACGAGGTAGAACTCATTTGTTTGTCGACGGCCTTGGCCATTAGGGTGTTGCTTCGAACTGTCGTCGAAGTAGGATCCTGTCGTAGTTCGAACGAGGTCAAACGTATTTTTTTGTCGATGGCCTTGGCCATTGGGATGCTATTTTTGAACGATCGTTTAAGTAGGATCCCGTCGTAGTTCGAATGAGGTCGAACTCATATTTTCGTCGATGGCCTTGGCCATTGGGATGTTGCTTCGAACTGTCGTCGAAGTAGGATCCCGTGGTAGTTCGAACGAGGTCGAACTCATATTTTTTTTGATGTCCTCGGCCATTGGTATGTTGCTTCGAACTGTCGTCGAAGTAGGATTCCATCGTAGTTCAAACAAGGTCGAACTCATATTTTCGTCGATGGCCTTGGCCATTGGGATGTTACTTCGAATTGTCGTCGAAGTAGGATCTCGTCGTAGTTCGAACGAGGCTGAACTCATATTTTCGTCGATGGCCTTGGCCATTGAGATGTTGCTTCGAACTGTCGTTAAAGTAGGATCCCGTCGTAGTTCGAACGAGTCCGAACTCATATTTTTGTCGATGGCCTTGGTAATTGGGATGTTGCTTCGAACTATCATTGAAGTAGGATCCCGTTGTAGTTCGAACGAGGTCGAACTCATATTTTCGTCGATGGCCTTGGCCATTGGGATGTTCACAATGGAGGCTTGATCATATTCCCGTAGGAAAATACATGCCGGCTTTGTTCATACAATGGCGATTTAATTATATTCTAGTAAGAATCACATGTCGACTCTGTGCATATAATGGAGATTTGATTATCTATATCCAGTCCCTTCATTACTCGGTCTGGAGAACACGTCAATGGGCGGGGTAATGAACAATACTTTGAACCTCGAGACGTCCTCCTTGTCGCCTCGTTAAAAACCTCACCGAGAAAACCCGATTGGGACAAAACCCGAATGAGGGAATAAGAGTACCACTTAGGTGGCGCCTCCTTTCAGGAGTGGAAGTATTTGAGATCGGCGATATTCCAGTTGTTTTGGAGTAGTTTTCCTTCCATTGTCTCTAACTAGAATGCTCCTTTGTTTTCTGCCGCCGTGATTTTGTATGGTCTGTCCCAGTTTGTTCCCAGTTTTCCCTCATTAGGGTCTTTCGCTGCTTGTGTTTTAGCTTTGAGGACGTAGTCTCCGACCTTGAGCGGTCGCACTTTGGCCTTTTTGTTGTAATACTTTTATACTTGTTGCTTTTGGGCTACCATTCTTATGTGGGCCATGTCTCTTCATTCTTTGACTTTATCCAGATCTTGTAGCCTACTTTCATCATTGTTTGGTCCGCTCTCGTTGGAGTATCTCAAGCTAGGATCTCCGACCTCGACGGGTATAACTGTGTTAGTCCCGTAGACTAGTGAATATAGCGTCTCGCCTGTGCTGGTTTTTGGTGTAGTGCGGTATGCCCATAATACTTCTGGTAGTAGTTTAGGCCATAGCCCTTTGGCGTCCTCGAGCTTCTTTTTCAATGTATTCAGTATTATTTTATTGGAGGATTCGGCTTGACCATTGCCGGCGGGATGGTATGGCATGGAGAGTATTCGTTTGATGTGCCATTTTTCGAAAAACTTGATCGTTTTTTTTCCGATGAACTGAGGTCCGTTGTTACAGTTGATTTCTTTGGGGATGCCGAAATGGAATATTATATTTTTCCATATGAACGTGATGACCTCTTGCTCACGTATCTTAGTGTATGCACATGCTTCTACCCATTTAGAAAAGTAATCAGTTAAAACCAAATGGAAACGTACCTTACCTCATCCTGCTGGGAGGGGTCCGACAATATCCATCCCCACTTTATGAATGGCCATGGCGAAGTGACGGAATGAAGGAGTTCCCCTACTTGGTATATCATAGGGGTGTACTTTTGACACTGTTCACACTTCCTGACGTAGTCGTGGCTTCTTTTTTCATGGTGGGCCCGACGTGGATGATGCATCAGACGAGGGTGTGATTTCCGTGTGGGCGCCACAGTGCCCCTCATGTACTTCTTCCAGTACTCGCCTTGTTTTATTTGGCCCAAGACATTTGGCTAGGGGGATGCCAAACGTTCTTTTGTAGAGATCACAACTTACGAGGTTGTATCTGACTGCCAGTATTCAAAGCTGTTTGGCTTCTTTCTTATCTTGTGGGAGAATTCCATCCTGCAAATAAGTTACGAGACGGTTGCGCCAGTCCCAAGTTAGGTTTACAGAAAGTACTTCGACTTGGTCTATTGCGGAATGGAGAAGGGTGACCACGTTTTCCTTATTGGTATTTTTGGTGGTTGCCGCTAGCTTGGCGAGGTCGTCTTCTTCGATATTCTGCGCACTAGGAATTTGGTCGAGGTGGCATTCATCGAACTCTGGAAACAGTTTGTGAATTTCCGACTGATACTTTTGTAGTCTCTGTTCTTTAATTTGGAAAGTCCCGATGACTTGGTTCACGACGAGCTGAGAGTCGCAATGGAGGACGAGTCGTCGAGCGCTATATTTGAGGGCTAATTTCAATCCTGCAATCACAGCTTCATACTCGGCCTCGTTGTTAGTCATCTCGGGGCATCGTATGGACTGGCGAATTACTTCGCCCGTAGGAACCTCGAGGATGAGTCCCAGTCTTGATCCCGATGCATTAGATGCAACATCAGTGTAGAGGACCTAGAGGTCGTAATGTGCGGAAGTGCGGAGCACTTCCTACTCTACTTCAGGTAATATTTCCGCACTACGAAATCGGCGAGCACCTGTGACTTAATGGCAGTTCGTGGTTGGTATGTTATGTCGTGCTTGCTTAATTCTATGGACCATTTGGCCAATCTACCCGATAATTCGGGTTTGTGTAGGATGCCCTTCAGGGGGAAGGTTGTCACCACTTTTATGGGGTGACATTAAAAATATGGTCAAAGCTTTCGTGAAGCTACAACTAATGCCAAAGCTAGTTTTTCAAGGTGAGGTACCTTGTTTCGGCATCAATTAAGGTTTTGCTAATATAGTAAATCGGAGATTGTGTACCTTTGTTTTCGCGGATCAAGACTGCACTTACCGCGACTTCGGACATTGCTAGGTACTAGTAGGCATTCACCCGGGTCTACCTTGACGAGCAGTGGTGGCGAGGATATATACGCTTTCAGCTTCCTCAAGGCGTCGACGCATTCTGCATTCCACTGCAGTCCGTGGTCTTTCCTTAGCACATTGAAGAATTTATGGCATATGTCCGTTGATCGTGAAATGAACATCGATAGGACGACTATTCGTCCTGTTAATTTCTGCACCTGCTTCTTGCTGGTCAATATCTCCGGTATTCCTTTGATGGCCCTGATCTAATCCGGGTTGACCTCGATACCCCTTTGTGACACTAAAAAACCAAGGAACTTTCCTGAAGTTACACCGAAGGCGCATTTTTTAGTATTCAGCTTCATCCCGTATTGCCACAATATCTCGAAGACTTCCTTCAGATGGTCAATGTGATCCTCTTTCTTTTTCGACTTTACTAGCATGTAATCGATGTAATCCTCCATGGTCTTACCGAGTTGTTCTTTGAACATCTTGGTGACTAACCTTTGATACGTCGCCCCCGCGTTCTTGAGTCTGAAAGGCATTACCTTGTAGCAGTACGTTCCTTGGCGAGTGATGAAAGTGGTTTTTCTTGGTCTTCTTCAGTCATTAGAATTTGGTTGTAACCAGAGTAAGCGTCTAAGAAGCTCATTAGTTCGTGTCGCATCGTTGCGTCGATGAGCTGGTCGATGTGTGGTAATGGAAAGGAATCTTTTGGGCATGCTTTGTTTAAGTCTGTGAAATTGACACACGTTCGCCATCTCCCGTTCTTCTTTTTGACCATGACCACATTGACGACCCATTGGGGATATTTTGACTCTCGGATGGAACCATTAGCGAGTAATTTATCAACCTCTTCGCTGACCGCCTCATTGATGGCGACATTGAACTTTCTCCTCATTTACCGTACTGGCGGTTAAAGAGGATCAACATTCAACCTGTGTGTGGCGATATCCCTTGGGATCCCTAGCATATTTGAATGGGAAAAGGCAAACAAATCGGCATTTTTAGTTAAAGATTCACGATATTTACTTGGTTCTGAGAAGTTGTGTCCGATATAAGCCTTTTTCGTGCTATCGGTGTTGTCCAGTTGGACAGGGTCGAGGTCTTCCACGATTTCCTTGCAAGCTTCTACGACATCCGGGTCTTTGATGGCCTCTATTTGTACGTTGGATTTGGTTCCCGATATGGCTGATTGTTATGCTTCCTCACTTGCCCCTTTTAGTTGTTTGATGTGTGCGCAATCTTGTGCGATTTGGTAGCATTCTTGGGCGGTGCGTTGCTCGCCTCGGATGCTAAATATCTCCTATGGGGTGGGAAATTTGATTACTTGATAGAAACTTGACGGGATGGCTCCCATGGCGTGTATCCATGGACGCCCTATGATGGCGTTGTAGGCAGTTTCCTGGTTCATGACCTGGAACGTCATCTCCAGGGTGACTCCTCCTTCTAGGACGGGTAGCACTATCTCTCCAGAGGTTCATTCCACTGCATTATTAAAACCCGTTAATGTTATGCAACACGGTGTTATTTTATCCTCGAACCTCATCTGCATGAGAACTCGTGGGTGAACAATACACGCGCCGCTTCCGTCATCCACCATTATTCTTTTTACATCGGTATCCGCGATGCGCAAAGTTATAACCAAAGCATCATAGTGAGGGAACGACAAACCGTTGGTATCTGAATTATCGAAGATGATACTATCTTCGAGGTCGTCATACCATTCGTGGGCGACTGTCTGTTTGAGTTTATGTGTAGTGGTAAATTTCACATGGTTGATTATCGTATCATCACCGCCACCAATGATCATTTTTATGGTACAAGCTGGTGATGGTTATTTTGGAGGTCCCTGAGGTTGATCGCGTCCACGAGCGAAGTTGGCTCGTCCTCGGTCGCTCAGCATTTCTTTCAGGTATCCATGGTTTAACATTATTACCACTTCCTATCACAGACCTATGTAGTTCTCGGTTTTGTGTCCCCTTTCCTAGTGGAATTCACACAGAACGTTTGATCTCCTGGTGCTCGGATCCGACATCATCTTTTGCGGCCATTGCACCTTTGTGCCAAGCTTTTCCAGTGCGTACACAATTTCTGAAGGAGAAACACAAAAGTTATGAGTAGATAACAGTGGAGGCATACCTCTTTCGCTTCGAGGTGGTGCAATGTGTCGAGGCGCAACATCTTTATGTCGTGGAGTAGGTGGCTTGGATGTTCGGACATAGGACTGGTGCCTTTCTCGGTTGAAACGTGGTAGTTGATCCCTTCGGCTGTCGTTGTGGCGATCTCTCCTTGTCTCGATTTGGACCGAGGTTAGTTGCTGGATCGGGCCGTTCAGGTCATCCTCGTCTGCCCTCACTTCGGCGCAATAGGCATTATGGATATCTTCCCACATGGTGGGGGGGATACTTCATGAGTCTACTTAGCAGCTTCTTGGTTGCTTTTGACCCGTTTCTGTTCAACCCATTTTGAAAGGCTATTACCTCCATCCCTTCCATTACATTCTGTAGGCTCATCCTTACCCTGTTGAATCAGGCTAGGAAATCCCGAAGTCCCTCGCCTGTCGTTTGCCTGACGGCGAAGATATCATTTACCCTGGCCTTTGCCTTTTTCGCTCCCGCGTGAGGGGTGACGAACTTATCTGTCATTTCTTCGAACGTTGATATCAATCATGCTGGTAGTTGGGAATACCATGTCAATGCTCCTCCTATCAGAGTTTTGCCGAACTTTTTCAGCAGTACTGACGACACCTGTTCTTTTGATAGATTGTTACCTTTTACTGCAGTAATGTAATGGATTAAGTGATCCTCCGAGTCCGTGGTGCCATCATATATTTTCAGATATGGAGGCATTTTGAAGGTTTTTGGGATAGAGTGGGGAGCTGCCCCTTCGCTGTATGGTTGTTCGACGAATCGGCCCACGTCACATTTTGGTAGCAACTTCGGAGTGCTCGGTATTTTATCAACCCTTTCCTGATGTTCTTTCATCTAGCCGCGGAGTGTTTTGTTCTCATTTTACATCTCTTCCATTTTCTTTAAGATGGCTGCAAATGCATCATTGTCTGCATCAGCGACAATACGGGTGTTACCTGTTCGTGTAGTTTCTGGCTCATCAGTGACAACTGCGGTTTCTGCGGGTAATGTATCTTCGATATCCCTCTGAATGGGTTTCTCGAGTATGTTGCTCAAGGTGTTTGTCAACCATTCTTCTAATAGCCTTTTCACGGCCGGTGGTGCTTCTCCTGCTGCGGATGTTGAGGTTTCCCTCTCGTGCGAGACAGTTAAACCCTCGTATAGGGGGGTGAGATCTCTCCCTCTGGTGTAGCACTTGGTATTACGTTTTCGTTGTCTTCTCCACTAGCCTCATTGAGGGAATTTAGGAGGTTGTTCGTGACACCTACTATTGCCTTTAGTCTTGCTTCTCGTTTTCCTGCCATTGTTGGCCTTTATGAGACTAAAAAGAGGTGATTATTTCTTTCAAGAATCTTGACGAAACTAAGGTCTCAGCTATAGAAATCCTCACAGACGGCGCCAAATTGTTTGACTCAAAAGATATCGAATCCTTTTTGAACAAATCAATCAAAGAAGATGGAGGGATAAATCTTAGCTAAGTATAATATCTCTAGAATGAAATATAGATAAGGTGAATACGGATGATAAGAATTCCTTATCTCGTTTAGACCAAAAGAGACATTTCACAATAATCTTCTCAATTCTTTATATAAGCAAGTTTACAGTAAGTATTATGTATTAGCAAAAGTCCCCATTTACAAAGTTGTTTCATGCTCTATACTGCACTACTACAAGGGTCGTACCGTCTCTTGTTCGCCATAAGGTCGCCCTCTGCAAGATGTCGAGCTGTGAGGATCTCATCGGTCGTCGTGCTTATCAGCGGTCGTGTTTGTCCAAATTTAGACCATACAATATTCTTGTATGATTATTCAAAATCCTATAGTGAATAGTTTAGGATTCACGTGCAACATATGGATATATTTCTTGCATGTGTTGTCCGTGCTACACACGTATATATGTATGTATGTTACATGCGTAAATCTTTCTAGACGTACATCAAGTTCCCCTCATTTGAGATGCCGTAGCAACAAGTCTGTTGATGGAAAAAGTGATCCTGCACCACTACTATATATTTAACAAGGACCCCTGAACCATCGCAAAAGTTTCTACAGTTCCAATATTACTTTGTTTACGAGACGAGATGTTACTCGGCTTATTGTATAATCTTCCTTATCTTCTCATCCTCTATGTTTTATCCTTTTCAATGCCACATAGTAAATATAATTAATAGACAAATTGTTTGATTCATTATAATAAGTACTCTTATTAGTGTCTCTCTTTTATTTATCCCATTTTGAGAAAATTCCCTTTTTGTTTCACATGTATGTCAAAGTAGGCTATAGCATTGCACCTATACTAATTGTAATAAGTATTTATAAAGCGTGTTATGCTGAAATGATTAAAGTTACAAAGCTTTTTTCTGTATCTCTCGCTTTCGTCCTGTTGCATCTTGGAGTAGTTTCTAATAGGAAAGTGTGTATCTCTCGCTAAGTACTAAAGATTTAGTTAAGGTTGAAAAATTATGTAATGAATTTGGCTTGGCTAGCTAGTGTTATTTTATTCCTTCTACGTTGGTTGGTATTTTAATGTCATTAACAGTTTCAAATCTTGTTGATCATTTCTGAATGACTTATATTTACTTCAATATGATGCTTACTAATGGAGATCTTTTTGTTGTGTTAAAAAAAAGAAGGAAAGTGTGAAATTTGTGGTCAATAATGTTCATAAACTTTTTGACATGTTGATTCTACTTTTTAAATCCAAGTGTATATGTATATGTCATGAAGTTTCCAATCAATTTAGAGGAAAATGTTTTAGTGGGCGTTTGGACATAAGAATTGTAAAATTCCAAAAAAAATTGAAAAAACAAATTCAAGTGAAAATGGTATTTGAAAATTAGAGTTGTGTTTGGACATGAATATTATTTTGAGTTGTTTTTGAAGTTTTGTGAGTGATTTGAGTGAAAATTTTGAAAACAACTTTTTGGAGTTTTTCAAAATTTCGGAAAAATTTCAAAATTCATCTTCAAATGAAAATTGGAAATTTTATGACCAAACACTGATTCGAAAAAAAAGTAAAAAAAAAAATAGAAAAAAGTGAATTTTTTTTAATATCCAAACGGGCTCTTAGTTTCTCGATTGGTGAAGTGCCAAACTCCAAAGTAAAATATGGATAGACATTAGGGATGTTATCCTTTAACCCTTCAAGTTACATGCGAATTATTGGGCATTTGGACATAAGAATTATAAAATTCTACAAAAAAGTTAATTTTTTTTCAAGTGAAAATAATATTTGAAAATTAGAGTTGTGTTTGGACATGAATATAATTTTGAATTGCTTTTGAAATTTTGTGAGTGATTTGAATGAAAATTTTGAAAAATAACTTTTTGGAGTTCTTCAAATTTTCAAAAAATTCATATTCAAGTGAAAATTAAAAAATTTATGGGCAAACACTAATTTCAAAAAAAAATTATGTCCAAACGTGCAGTATTAACATGACATTAGCATGATGAGTTGTAGTAGAGGACTTATAGGAGGATAAGATATGAATGGGAAAGAATTTGGGTTGCGAAGATCAAATATCAACATATAAAATTTATATAAATCTGTCAAATCTCAACCATTACATCAAGAAGATTACTCGAATACTTTAATACCAAATGATTTTCCGCCTAAAAGGTACATTGTCAAATGTCAATCCATTACATCATTGTGGTTTATTGAATGTGGATCCTTGGTTGGACTTTGCATCTCTTCTATATTTTCAAACTCCCTGGTATACATGATTTTTTTACTGCATATCTTCTCTATATTCTAGCTCCGGAATATGTACATGCCTTTATGCATATCTTCTCAATATATTCTTCCTTACTTGATCAGACGATTCACAGTACATATCTTCTCAATATATGGATCCTTTAGACATGGCTGGATGTTTCATTCATATCTTCTCTATGTGCAACTGTTGAAGGATTTATTGATGTTTCATGCATATCTTCTCTATATGCAACATGTGGAAGAATTATTTGATACTTTACACATATCTTCTCTATATGCGAGCTTTGATGATTTAATGATATTGAACACATATCTTCTCTATACACTGAGTTATTAAATTGGAGCTGTATTTGGGCATATCTTCTCTATATGCACTGGTTGACGTGCTATTTTAATATAAAAAACATATCTTCTTTACTTGTTGGACTGTTAAGAGACTCACGTACATCTTCTCTATGTACACTGTTGGTGGTACCTGTATTTCCTGTCTAGACTTTGTTACTGTTATTGGGTAAATGAATATGTTATTGAGCTGTGCAGGTTATATAAATAGTGAATATCCTTGACCCAAGACCTCATCACTACGTCACCGAGGTTTGTCAGAATATTTACAGAGTACATGGGGTCAGTTGTACTCATACTATACTCGCACTTGCAAGAGCTGCTATGGATAATGGAGGCTGACATTGAAGATGTACCTGCGTTCTTTTATACCCCGCAATATTACGATTATGTTACGTCCTGTAGTGTTATATTACGACAATGTTGCGCCCTGCAGTATTAAATTATGATGATGTTACGCTTTGCAGTATTAAGTTACGACAATGTTGCACCCTAAAGTATTACATCACAGTGATGTTACGCTTCGCAGTAATAAGTTACGGCGATGCTGCACCCTATAGTATTGTAGGTTGAATTTGTCGTAAGGTAATTGACATCAGTCCAAGGAAAAGATTATTTGGGGATTATAGGAATTATAAGTGATGAGTAAAATTCGTGAAGGTGAGAGGGGAAGCACGTCGAAGAAAATGAATTTCGTTGAAATTTGGCATTTTTGGATAAAATACGACCCAAGCTAAAATACTCAGTATTTATGGACTAGCACCATACAAGGTACCACATGGCCATAATAGAAGGGTGTGCAAAGTGTATAAAATATGAGTAGTATTTTAATTAATTCGAGACAATTCTTAATTATACGGGTAATTGGTTAATTATTGGATAATGGGATATTACCCAATTAATTAAAGAGCCAATTGGATAAAGATGGGGAAGGAGTAACGTGGCAGCCTAAGACTTCATGTAATATGACTCTTGAATTTACATGAAATGTGGCAATTGTTAAGGAAAGTGAGTCATTTCCTAATCTCTTAAAAGACTACCAACAAAGGAATATTGTACCATTATTGGGAAAGGCTTTCATCCAAGAATTTAGTAATATTGTTGACAAAGACTTTCATCCCAAATATGGTAACATGATTGACAAAGGACCTTCTGCCTAGAGAATATAGTAACGCTATTGTCAGAGAGTTTTAGTCAAGGAACGTAGCAACGTTATTGAGAAAGAGTTTTAGCCAAGATTATCTTGCATAGAAAAGTTATTTCTTCGAGCATTTCATTATGGATTTTTCCCTATTCTGGGTATGTTAAGGTTATCCCTTCTTTCTTTTGGCATGATCTATACGACGCAAACAAAACGTGCAAATGTACAACTTTCATAAATGATTTTACTCATAGAAATGCTAGAGATTCTTATGTTCTTGATTCTCCATGTGTCATATTATTCTATCATCCGTTTATGGGTCTCAGAAAATTACGCAAGTTGAAAGAAGAAAACGGTTTACTTCATGATATTATTCAAAGGCATAATGGTCTTATGAAATTCTAAGAGATTTTATTAACGTACTTTACATGCATTGCATTCATGTACATTGACCCATGACCAGATGGCGTTATATACGCGTATATATATATATATATATATATATATATATGTATATATATGTATATGGGATATGGGAAAGGTTATGGCATTATATACGCACCACTACCTGATCAGCTGGTATACGTTGATGATTTTGCCCTTAGTGGCCAAGATGATATGATAGGATACCCTCAGAGGCTGATGATGTTATGAAACATATACCTATGCACGACATGACATTCATACGCATATTCATGATACTATAATTATTTCATGATTTACAAAGTTATTCAGACATACAAGTAGAGTCATTTACTCTATATTTCCTCCATGTCTGTTATGTACTTATTTAAGTGCCTTACATACTCAGTACATTATTCGTACTGACGTCCCTTTTTACCTGGGGACACTGCGTTTCATGCCCGCAGGTCCCGATAGACAGGTCGAGAGCTATGACAACCTGCTTAGAAATGTCCATGTTCTTGAACTCCCATATGTCTTACTATTCTATCATCTGTTCATGGGTCTCAGAAAATATGTAAGTTGATAAAGTTTGTTTCATGATATTACTCAGAGGTATAATGGTCTTATGACATACCGAGAAGCTTTATTAACGTATTTTTCATGCATTGCATTCATTTACATGCACATTGACCCATGACCAGATGGCATTATATACGCGTATATATATATATATATATATATATATATATATATATATATATATATATATATATAAAATGTATATGGGATATAGAAAAAGGTTATGATGTATTTTTCATGCATTTCACTCATTTATACATGTGCATTGACCCACGATCAGATAACGTTATATACGCATATATATGTAAATATATGTATATGGGATATGGGAAAAAGTTACGGCGTTGTATATGCACCACCACCTGATCAGCTAGTATACGTTGATGGTTTGACCACAGTGGCCGAGATGATGTGATGGGGTGCCCTCAAAGGCTTGATGATGTTATGAACAGATGTATCTATGCACGACATGACATTCATACACATATGCATGACACTATAAGTATTAAATGGTATACAGAATTATCCAGACTTACAGGTTGAGTCATGTACTCCATGTTTCTTTCATGTCCTTTATATGTTGATTTACATGCCTTACATACTCGGTACATTATTCGTACTGATGACCTTTTGTTGTGGACTCTGCATTTATGCCTGCAGGTATAAGTAATCAATTTGACGAACCCTCATAGTGGACGAGGTTAGCATTCAACGAAGGATCGGTAAGCCTCCACCTCATTCGGAGTGCAGCCGAGTCTATGAGCCATCGTGTCAGTGTTTTGCTTTAGACTTATGGGTAGGCCGGTACCCTATCCTATTTGATGTCAAGTAATCTTAGAGGCTTTGTAGGCATATGTTTATTATGTACAGTATATCAGACGCCTTGACGACCCATATGTATTCATTTTTTATGAATGATGGTTCATTGATATAACATTTGCCCACTTACAATTGTACATTACGAGTTGTGGCCATGTTGGCCCATGATAGTTACAAAAAGAATGAATGAGTTACTGAGTAGTTCGCTCGGGCCAGTATGGTGACATTTAGTGTAACTGGCACATACAGTTGCTTAAGCTTAACTTTGCTCACATTTCTTGCTTTAGGGAAGGGTCTTCCTGAATGACCGTTCTCTAAATTTCTCATGAATCTTTTTCTGTTGTCCATTCTATTATTGCCGACACGAAATCTAAAATTCTCATGATGTCGATTATTATCAAATCACTAAATCCCTAATTTATGTTTATTTATCTTGTTCACAAGCCCATACTGGTCTCTATTATTCTGGGATCTAGCTTTTCCTATTTGTAATCACGTTAGGGTCACGAACTTACTTCTTAAAATGAGGATATAACTTCATGGCCTATACTCTTTTATTGTCCCAAGGCCTGTTACCTCTCGTCTCTTCATTCACTTGACTAGACTTTGTAATACTATCATTTCTTCTTTTATCTTTTTTTTCCTACCGTCGTTATCCATGTATCACACCTTATTCATAATGCTTCCTTATCTCTCTTCTCATTACTCAAGTTTTTCCTTATTTCCTCATCTAGTCTTTCGTTGTAGTACTTAGGGAGAACCCTTGACACTCATAAAGCTGTGAGCTTATTATGGACCTTTTGATGCCCTTCCTTGCCTATAATTATCCGTAGTTGCTTACCTCCGTGCCCTTGTGCTTGTAGGATTGCTTCTGAACTGACATTTGATTGTCTTCCCAGTGGCACTTTCTTTTATCCCCGTAACACTCATACGGTACCTTTAACTACCCCGACTTCTATTTGAATATATCTCAAGTATTATAATGACATTATTGCGAGGCTGAATTATCCATGTTGGGGTTTACTATATTCATCTTGCATGATCTGCTGATTTGTCTGTAACTTCTTGTCTAGTCATGACTAGGCTCTTCCTGAATCAACTACTAGTTACTCGTCGGCCCATTATCATATCCATATTCTACATAATTTTTTTAGGTTATTTCCTTGTCTTAACTTACCTTACGTGCTGGCTTTTTATCTATCAATAACATCCCAGACATGAACCCTTATTTCACTTTTTTTTTGACTTCATGCTTACATAACGTCCTAGAATCATAGCATATCTATAACACTTGGATAAGTGCAATCTCATCTCTTTATCATAGAGCCGTTATAGACTATGGTTGTTATACTATCTCTCTCGTACCTCTGATTTTAAGAGAGACCCTGCAATGTTCTCGATCATGATGTTTCTAATTGTCTGGGTCCAATAATCAGACTCCTGATTACTTAGTTTATGTCACTCTTTAGTTTCCTCTTCCCTCTGATCAACATTTATGTAGGCTTAAGCTAGCTTCCGATCTATGGTTCATGGTATTAGTTATTCTGTTTAGCCTTTCATGGGCGCTGAGGAATATGCATGATATAATACTTTAATAATTTAATCCTTCGTTTATTACCTGGGCTCAATTCTTTCTTTTAACGTATACCAGAATCTTCTACGGCTGTATATGCTGTATGTATAAAACTCCAAACCCTTAAGTGCGTTCATAACATAACCAACTCTGGATCAATACTTTACATGCATTGCATTTATGTACATTGACCCATGACTAGATGGTATTATATACGTATATATATATATATATATATATATATATATATATATATATATATATGAGAAAGATTACGGCGTTATATACGCACCACCACATGATCAGCTAGTATACATTGATGATTTTGCCCACAATGGCCAAAATTATATGATGGGATGCCCTCAGAGGCTGACAATGTTATGAAACATATACCTATGCACGACATGACATTCACACGCATATGCATGATACTATAATTATTTCATGATTTACAAAGTTATTCAGACATACAGGTGGAGTCATTTACTCTATATTTCCTCCATATCTGTTATGTACTTATTTATGTGCCTTACATACTCAGTACATTATTCGTACTGACATCCTTTTTGCCTGGGGATGCTGCATTGCATTCCCACAGATCCCGATGGACAGGTTGAGAGCCCTCCAAGTAGGCTATCAACTCAACAGAAGATGTTGGTGCACTCCATTTGCTTCAGAGTTTCTTGTTTGGTCAGTATGGTTTAGATGTGTATTGATTGATATGTCAGGGCCCTGTCTCGGCTTTATAATGTTTATGTACTCTTAAAGGCTTGTAGATATATGTCATGTATATGAAAGATTATATGGCCTTGTCGGTCTATGTTTAGTGTACGAGTAATTATTTCAGCCTTATAGTCCCGTATGTCATAGGTATAAGTCGGTATATCAAGTTGAGTATTTCCATCTCATTTACTTATAAGAGTATGCTACGAAAAGATACGCTATGTTGGTACTTGGTTGAATAAGGTACCGGGCGCCCGTCGTGGTCCATTAGTTTGGGTCGTGACAGTTCTAGTTATGGCTAACACTTGTTCTTGGTAGTTTAGGATTTATACTTCTGTTAATGTATATTCCAAATAGAGGTTGTACTTATTTTCGAACCAGCTTTGTAAATCTAAATTTTAGTGGCTCAAGACTTGTACTACCAATCCTTGGGATATTGTATAGATTTCAACTATTTCACTCCTTGTTACTATTGATCTATCACTTGTGTCACATTATTCTATGTTTGGCTTACCTAGTATGTTGGGGTTAAGTTCTATCACGAGTATGCGGATTTTAGGTTGTTACAAACTAGTAGGGATCCTAAGGAAATCTCTACTAAGTTAGTTTTTGCTAAACTACTTTTAAATAATTGAATTCCATAAACTCCTCATACACTCTAAATATGTGTTGCTCTTGTTCCTACTCATTTTCTTTGAATTGCCTCAAGCGAATAATTTATCAAATGCTTATGTACTCAAGTAATGTCAATGTCCATCATTATGCTCTCCTTTAAAAATTATTTCGAATTTGATTGATTTATCAAATGCCTATGAATTCAATTCATGTTTGAATTGCAATCACTGTGCTCTCCTTTCTAAAAAGAATGCAATGTGTTTTAAGCTCTTATGTACTCATGTATTTGAAGCTATGATTTTCCATTGTTTAAAATATCCTTGATGTCTTATGATAATCCATGGAATGCGAATGGAGTGTAATTATGAAGATAAATTGTGTCCATTGTGCCAAAATGAGAACGATAATGTATGTCCCAAGAGACAATGGAAAGAAAAGGTTTTATGAAATGCTTAAAATGAATGTTTTTGGGAGTAATTTGAAGTAACCGAGCAAGTGTATGTTGTAAAGGCCTATATTCGAACTACATGTGCCAGTGTAGGAGATGATTGAGGACAAATCCCTCTCGCACTATGATGTGATTATTCCCCTTAATTAGGATGAATTTAATGCTAGCATTAGTCCACATTTCCATGTTGATTTACACACATTGTGGTGAGATGGCTTAGCCAATCGATCCAAGAGCGCACTCCATTCCATGTGCATGGTGGTTTCATATTTCCATTTTGATACACACATCATTATGTTAGACCATTTAGCCGATCGAGCCGAGATCAGACTCCATGCCACACGCATGGTGATTTTATATTTCCATGTTGATCCACACAGTATTGTGTTGAGACGACTTAGTTGATCGAGCTGAGATCGAATTCCATGCCACACACACTGTGGTATGTTGGTGACTAATGATCTTCTACAACTATTCTTTTAATTTCTTCAACTTTGCTGGATCCATGTGATACGGTGGAATAAATATGAGTTGAGTGCTCAGTGCCAAATCAATACCAAAATCAATATACCTATCGGGTGGTATGCCTAGTAGGTCTATAGGGAACACATCTGGAAACTCTCTCAGCATGAGGACTGAATCAACTGTAGGAGTATCAACCCTAATATCTCTAATAAAACCTATGTACGCTAAACATCCCTTCTCAACAATCTGTTTAGCCTTCAAAAAAGAAACCACCCTACTAGGAATGTGACCAAACAAACCCCTCTATTCCATCCTTGGCCGTCCTGGCATAGCCAATGTCACGGTCTTAACATGGCAGTCAAGAATAACATGATATGGAGATAACCAATCCATAACAAAAATCACATCAAAGTCCACCATATTAAGAAATAAAAGAACAACCCTCTGCTCATAGCCCCCACTAGTCACCATAAAAGCATGATAGACACGATCCATCACAATAGAATCTTCGATAGGTGTAGACACATAAACATGAGTATCTAGAGAATAACGAGACATATCCAAATATGAAGCAAAGTAAGATGACACATACGAATAAGTAGAACCGAGATTAAATAAAACTTAAGCATGTCTATAATAGACTATTAAAAACCTATAATGAATGTATAAGACGTGGCTACCTCAGTCCTACAAGGGATAACATGACAACGAGCATGGCTCAAGACAATGGTCGAGGTTCACACCTGAGAGGTTATCAACGTCTGACCTCGGGGCAGTGCAAATCAGTAGTTATGATGAAAAAGCGGGAAGTTCCCAAGGCAAGTGGTTAAAGCTGACCAAGTCAACTTGGCTAGTCCAAGCCCGTACCATGGCATTAAATGGTTGTACCGGCCATATATCTTTGTAATAAATGTATGTTCTATGTTGGGATTCCCCCTCATATATAAAGGGGACCTTGTCATTTTGTAAGGATCATCACATACAACATTGAATACAAGAACAAGAACATTCTCTCTGCTCTCTAACTTAAACATATTCGCTTGATTTCACTATTTACATTTGTTACTTATATTTATTGTGTTCTCTTTATTGTTCTTCAGTTATTGCTCATGATTGACCATAAAGAGCCTTCATCAAAGCTCTCATAATTGTTAACCTTCATCGGTAGCCCATAGCTCAGTATCAAGATCGACTTCGAGGCCCCATATAACTTGGTTCAAGGCCCCGATTCTCAACTGTCCAGTTTGCTTAAACACATTACTTTCAAGTTCTTGCCTTATTTTCTAGTCTCACGCTTAGTATCTATTGCCTAACAATTAGCATAAAAATAGATCGCGTATTTTTAGGACTACAAAATCAAATCTAATTGTAATTACCATTTTCAAGGTAAACAGTTTGGCGCCCACCGTGGGGCTAAAAATAATAGTGATTGTTTTCTTGCTAGTTTAACACGCAACGCAAGTTATCTTTCACACTTTTCTTGTCCAAAAATCTTTGATTTCAGGTCAAATGTCTAACTCAGTGAATGCATATGAAAACAACGGTCTTGAAGACCATGGAGAGAATGGTGTAGCTATTCCAGGTATTGGTGTACCACCACGAAAAGTTGAGGACACACCAGAGCCAATCCCCGTGGATGTGCTCTCACGTGATGCTCAACACGTCGATATAAGCTCCCACACTAACAAGAGCATACACCAAGGAGACCAACAAGAAGCTCAGAAAATCCCAGCTCAGGAGGAACAAGAGGTTAGCCTTCATGTTATTTTTGAAATGTTACAGGCTCAACAACTGGTGATTGCTCAACTACAAAGCCATAAAAAACTCCAAGCACAGCAACACCGGAAGCGGCTCCTCGAGCCGAACAGATATTGGAAAGATCGAGTAACAACGGGTCAGTATCCATCCCCGCTATTATGAAGATGCTCGAAAACCTCACAAAAAGGATTGAGTCGGGTGAAAAGATGATAGAAGACAACGACAAAAGGTAGAGACCTACAACTCGAGGGTCAATAAGATCCCGAGCGCACCCCAAATCCTGAAGGGTGTTGATTTGAAGAAATTCGTGCGAAAACCATTCCTGTCAGATTCCGCTCCAAAGCCCATCCTGAAGAAATTCAGAATGCCTGACCTTCCGATCGGACCCCAACGAGCACATCATTGCTTACACTTGTGCGATGAAAGGAAACGACTTGAGGGACGACGAGATCGAATCCGTCCTGCTAAAAAAGTTCAGGGAAACATTCTCAAAAAGGGCCATGATGTGGTATCACAACATAGCTCCGAATTTGATAGATTCATTTTCCATTGTGGTAGACTCTTGCCGGTGCCATCAAGGTGGCTACAAGGAAATCAGACATCTTCAAATCAAGTAAAGAGAGATCGAGATGCTGCGAGAGTTCATATCTCGCTTTCAGATGGAGTGAATGGAATTACCTCCCGTTTTCGACGATTGGGTAGTGCAGGCCTTCACTCAAGGTTTGAACGAACGAAGCTCGGTGGCTTCAAAGTAGATGAAGCAGAACTTGGTAGAGTATCCCACCTTGACTTGGTCGGATGTCCACAACCGATATTAATCGAAGATCAGGGTCGAGGACGACCAACTAGGAGCCCCCTCAGGCTCAGTGTATCCGTGCAGACTAAAGGTACCAACCGTACACTGAAGATAGAAGGAACACCTTAATGCGTAACATACCCCGGAATGACCAAAGGGCAGAACAAGGTCAGAATGCTCGGGGACTCATAAACAAAGTCGGCTTCAGTAAGTACATAGGGCCGACCAAAGCACCCCGGTTATCAGAATACAACTTCAATGTTGACGTTTCAGACATCGTATCTGCCATCAGTAAAATCAGAGACATCGAATGGCCAAGGCTCGTACAATCAGATCTGTCGTAGAGGAACCCTAACCTGATGTGCGAATTCCATGGCACACATGGTCAAAGAACCAAAGATTGCAGACAACTCCAAGAAGAAGTAGCCCGACTACTTAGCAAAGGGCACCTCCGAGAGTTCCTCAGTGACCGAGCTAAAACCCAATTTCGGGAAAGAGAGGAGAACATAAAAATGAAATAGGAGAGCCACAACATATCATCCACATGATTATGGGAGGAATCGACATCCCACAAGAACCCACTATTAGAAGAACAAAAATTCCATCACCATGGAAAAGGGGACTCGAGGTTACATACCCGAGGACGCTCTCACATTCAGTGATAAGGACATCGAGACCCTGTCTCAGCCTTATAACAACGCACTGGTAATCTCTTTTCTTGTGAATACATTTCAAATTAAATGTGTATTTGTGGATCCAGGTAGCTTGACCATCATTATCAGGTTGAGGGTGGTGGAGCAGCTCGGACTGCTCGACTAGATCATGCACGCCTCTCGGGTCCTCAACGGATTCAATATGGCGAGCGAAACAACCAAAGGGGAAATCACCCTCCCAGTCAATGTGGCAGGAGTAACACAAAATGCCAAATTCCATGTTATCGACGGAGACATGAGATACAATGCCTTGCTCGGAAGGCCATGGATACACTACATAAGAGCAGTACCATCAACCCTTTATCAAATGATGAAATTCCCGACAAAGGATGGAATAAAAATCATGTACGAAGAATAGCACGCAGCAAGAGAGATGTTCTCGGTGCACGATGTAGCACCGGCATCGACGCTTTCAACATCGAATCAGCCACAAGATAAGCAAACAACAAAATAGCAATCACGAGACACATTCTCGGGTATACCCAAGTAAAATAAGCAAAGGATCATGCCACGTCCTTGGAGAAAATATTGGAAACATATTGAGGCTCAAAGCACCATCACCACTAAGGTATAACCATCTCCCTTTTTATTTACATCTCACACTAACCTTTGTGTAGATGTCCGATCAGAACAGTCGAAGCGCTGCTTAGCTCGAAGATCTTAAGGTTTCAAAGCATACGTTAAACTCTTTTTCTTCGATTGGGTTTTATCCCAAGAAGGGATTTACCGATGAGGTTTTTAACGAGGCAACATCTATATGCTACCTAAGGAGAATTTCGCAAGTGTTCAAGGCTTCTCTTCAATCAACATCGAACACTGGGGGCATCCCTCTGGAAGATCACCTTCTCGAAGAAGTCAAGATGTGCCAAAGAGGGTCTCGATAGGAAAATGATGTATCGGGCCAAGCGGTCGAACAAACTGTGTCAGCATAGAATAATTCAGGCCTTGATGGCAAAAACATGTATACTTGTGCCAAGTAATCAAAGAATATCTTCTCTTCCATCAAAATGCTTTGCGCTCCAAAGAAGTATGCTACCTTCACAAAAAACGACTTCAGATCCAGAAATCTCCCGAACACTCTAGGAATGACACCAAAAACTCGAGGCCACATGACCTCCGGGTCGGAAACTTCGAACTCATAAGCCCTCAATGAGGCAATACCAAGTTTAAAAAGAATGGCTCCAGAGCCAAAAAACTTTCGACATCTCGGGGACTGTTGCCGATCATCACCCCATCGAGCTATCAGAAACTCAAGGCTGAATAACCCCAAGCAGGCAACCTTGAGGCTGAAAGCCCTCTATATGGAAATACTAGAAAATGTAAGACCTATGTGAGGCATTATCAATAATATAAGCCCTCCATGAGGCATCATCAACACTATAATACCTCTAGGTATGCTCAAATCTGTAAGGCCTCAAGCCAGGCATAAATTATACCAAATCTGTAAGATCTCAAGCAAGACATGAATCATACTTGTACCAAGTAACCAAATCGGTAAGACTTCAAGCAAGGCATGAACCATACTTGTACCAAGTAACTTATTTGTTAGACTCAAGTAAGGCACGATAAAATTTGTAAGACCTTACAAAAGGCATAATCCTGATCTTAAAGTTAAGGCAATATATCCGAAATTATAAGACCCCTAAAAAGGCACACCCTCGATATAGATGCCGAAAATACTTCACTCGGGGACTAAAAGGCTCTGACCAAACACAATGACTATGGTCACAAGGCTGTACCAGCCAAACTCACGCGAATCGGGGACACTCGATCATCGCTATAAAATCATAGGCCTTCAATTACTTCGAGAAAACTTTGAAAAGAAGTGGTTAATCATGCTACCCTCGACATAAGCAAAATGGTTTCGATCATATCAGCTCCAAACAATAGGCTTCGAAACAATTCAACCATCGAGCGAAACCTCCTAAGGTGCTCATTTATCACTACATAACGACTCGCAATCGAGGCTCTTATCAAGCCATCGAAGAGCCGGGCAAACACAAAAATTACAAAAAGCTTTTAGCGAGGGAAAAATAAAGCCCACATATAAGAGGCACTATTGCCAGCCCACATTGAAGGTCGTACCGACCCAATGCGTAAGAGCCACTGTTGCCAGCTTATATTAGAGGTCATACCGACCCAATGCATAAGAGCCACTGCCGCCATCCCACAATAAAGGTCGTACGACCTAATGTGTAAGAGCCACTGTCGCCAGCCCATATTAAAGGTCGTACCGACCCAACGTGTAAGAGCCTAAGGGCCAGCTTAAAATTCAAAAACTTAAGGGTCAATGAGCTCCAGTTGAAATCTGACTCGAAGACTGAGCCCGAAACAATTAATTGAATATGCCTAAGGGAAAATGCATAAGAGCTACTGTCGCCAGCTTAAAAGTAAAGGTCTTATCAACCCTACGTGTAAGAGCCTATGGGCCAGCCTAACTAGCCTTAGGGCCGATTTGCAAAACCAAGGTTCCACCTCGAATGAAGAATAAGATCGAAACTCTTCCTTTTATACATATACAAGAAAAAATACAAAAGCTCCATTTACAAAGTTCTCTAAGAACACTATACAAAGAATCAAAAGGGAAAAAAAGTTTAGTCTATTTTCTCCTCGGGGACTGCGGCCCTGTTCGCCCCTTCCTTATTATCTTTGACATCAGACAAGATGAACTTGGCATCATATTCGTCCGCCTTTTCTTGCTTTATCTCTTCTGAGAGATCGAAGCCCCTAGCATGGATCTCCTCGAGGGTTTCTCTCCGAGATTTACACCGGGCATATTAATTGCTTCTGCTCTCTCGATCAGAAGCTCCTCTCAGCTCAGCTCGAGCATCAACAACATCTTTTAAATAGACGGCCACTTTCTTGTTTACCTTAGCCCGAATCTGTTCAGCTTTGGCCCGGGCATCCACGACCTCGACCTTCATCTCCAACAGGTCGGACTCGAGCTTTGCAATCCTGCTCGTCTAAACCAAGCTATTTTCACGGGCGTTCCGAAACAATATCTCAAGGGCAGAAACCTTGGCCAAAACATTTTTCTTGGCTGCAATATGGGCACCTACCTGAGCCCTTATCCCGTTACACTAATGCTTGGCCTGGCCAACCTCGCCCCAAAGGCGTTCCAGATCCTCTGTCTTGTTCTACAACTGAAGTATCAAAATATTAATCTTCGAAAATAAAATAAGAATCATGCATTCCCTCGGAACAAAGGTTACCTGTTTATCAAGGTGGCTTTCATAGTTCATGCTTCGATTCGCCTCATACCGCAAGTATACCAACTCCTCTCCCCTTTTATCACAAATAAGCCTGAGGGATTTCTCCCGATCCAAGGCTTTCCTTAACCTAGCTCCATAGCGGAGAAGCTCGGACTTGATCATATCAAAAGCCTACAAAAAGGGGAGATCAGTAAGGAGATGAAAATGCAAAACTGAGAAACCAACAAAGTCAACCAAAGCTCACCATAGAACAAAGTTGTTGAGCCTCTTCAAAGGTTGAGCGTGCGTCTACTGGCCTAGACTCACCGGCCCCAGTTGAACCGATCTCGGTGGAGACATGGTTGCTCAAGACCTCGCTTGATCTATGCGGTCCCTTGCGTCGAACATCCCTCGAAGTGCCTTCAATTGTAGGCGATGACGACGGCTGAACACCAGTATCCCTCGAAGTACCTTCGATGGGAAAGGAAGATGGCGATAAAGGAGGAACCACTTTTCCAAGGCTAGAGGCCTCAAATGCCGTAGGCTCAGCTGATACAGCTTCTTTGAGCCTTCGAGCAGGGCTTGCCTCATTGTGAGCATCCTCATCCTTCGAGGACTCCTTCCGTTTGTTATCGGTCCTCGACCCCAAAGACGATGATTCTTCCTCCTCCTCGAGGGGGAACGACCTCATCTCCGAAAAATCTCCAATACATGCAGTAACAGAATTAGTACACATAAAAGAAAGTACCTTTCAAAAAAAGCAAGTCACATACCATTTACCGTGATGTTTTGCCTCCCATATACCCTTGGCCAGATCTTGCCATATACGCTCGTCGTAAGTCGAGCAAGCTGCCAGTTTCCGAGACCAATCCGCCAGGTCAGGAACCTCGTGTGGCATCCACGGGATTGTTGCAGAAAAGAAAAGAAAAGGAAAGAATCTTTATAGAGTTCTCCTCCGCCATGGGCAAAAATAATAAGAACACAGGTGTACCACTTACGTGTGAAATTCCATTTCTCAGGAAATGGAAGGAACTCTGCGGGGATAATATCAATAGTTCGCACTCGGACGAAACGACTCATTCCACCCTCGGTCCCCGTCTTCTTCATTGCCAGCAACAAAGGACCGAGTGGATCGACGTCGCAGAGTAATCAGACCGCGATGATGCAAGGGCCGGTACAGTCTAAGAAGATGGCTGAGGGTGAACTTGAGGCCGTCCTTATCTACAAAATATCTTCTCATCAGCACCATCCTCCAAAACGATGGGTGAACTTGTGCTAGGTTAACCCAACATCTTCTACAAAATTTGATCACGACCCTATCAAGAGGGACCAACATAAAGGGTACATATATACGTTCAAAAACCCCTCGACATGAGCCATGATGCTCTCTTCCGGGGAAGGTACCTGCAGTACCACTTCTTCTCCGCATCTGCAGTCTTTTCTAACTGCCTCGAGGTGCTCCTCCCCTATTGAGGAGATAAACCTCGATGGCCCTGAATGTTGGGATGTCTCTCTAACGCAAAGTTCCTCCTCATGAAAAAGCATCTCGAAGTTAGCTTACCAGGTATCGATGGTGTACCACCGACCAAGCGCAAAATGGTGGTGGAACTCTCCTCTCCTTGGTGAACGAGTTTGGGCGCATCATCCATGGCTATGATAAAGAAAGGTAAAGGCTTGGGCGAAATCTCTTGAAATGGTAAGAGGACTAGCACAAAAAAGAGCTCTGTAAAAGGGATGGTTACTTAGAGTAGTAGAGTCCTCAAACAAGAAATAAGCAAATGAATATATAGAGCAAGTATCGATTGTTCGTCTATTCTGAGGGCCAATTGATTCTGACCATGTCATTTCCATTTTGGGAAGTGTACCGGTGGGACCACCCAGGTCGCTTCACAAACATGTCACATAAATGATGCTATCACACATTGCTCGGGAGTCATTGAGGCCTCGAGGATTTCAGCTATTATAAGCATCGATTCTAAAAAGCTATCGGCTTAATCTCGAGATGGTGCCCGATCTCAAGGGCCCCGATTACTCCAAGTATGGGCTCCGAAGAGCCAACATCAAAATTTGAAGGCTAACTCCGCGTGAACGCTGAATTATAAAAAATTCAAAGACTTGAAGCAGAAAAATTTTCTTACATTGCCAAAAAAATACATTTACAAGGGGCGTCTTTACAAGACCTTTTCCCCCGAGAAATGCATACACAAAAAAGAAAGGAAGATGACGTGGGTCTACTCTTCACCACCACTACTTTCTGGATCATCTCCGGAATCCTCATCTGAAGTGGCCGAGAGTGCTGATTCTTCCTCCGAGTCTTGGGCTTCCTCAATCTCAGCTAAGAGATCAGCGCCTTTAGCGCTTGCTTCTTTGCGAGCCTGCCTCCTTGCCTTTGCACGAGTGTAAGCAATGGCCCGAGTCAGCTTCTGCTCGGCCTTCTCTGATATCTTTTAGGCTAGTTCATTCGCAGTAGCGGCATCTTTCAGGTAGGAAGATGAATTATCTTTGTCCTCAGACTTGGCCGCAGATAGTACAACAACCTCCTCCTAAGCACTTCGGAAGAGACCCTGGATCAATGTCAACTCCGTATGCAAGAGGCCTCTCTCAGAGACCACAGTCTCATTTTGCTCCTCCAGCTCGAGGATCTTTGCATCCTTGGCAGCAACCTCTTCTCGAAGTCGCCCCACCAGGGCGTCTTTTTGCCCAATCTGCAATGGCAAACAAGTTGGTGAGCATCAAATTAAAAGAATAAAAGGGTGAGTTAATGGATGTCACGTTACCTGCTCAGCAAGGCTAGACTTTTCCTTGTGTACTCCTTCCAAACTAGCCTGCTCAACTCCTTCCCCTTTTGGGCAGAGGAGGCCTCCGACTCCTTCGGCGCTGAGGTAAGATTCTTGAGCTCCTTCCCGCAGCACTAAAGCTCATCTTGTAGCCTAGAGAAGGTAGGGTCATACATTTTCTTAACCTACAACAACACAGAAGATTTAGAAAGTCATGAACAAAGATTTAAAGCGCAAATAAGGTATCAAAGAACAGCACCTACTGCTGAAGCCTCTCCACTTTCTCGAGAGCTATAGGGGCATCGCTATCAATGTTCTCATCAATGCCGTCGAAGAGGACTCCGAGCATATCTACTCCTCCATGAGAGGCCCCCACATCGGCGCCATCCTGGTCCTGTGCATCCTTGATTTCCCCCGTGAGAACGAGGGACCCAAATTAAGGGGCCCAAAGGCATTAATTTCTCTAAGGGTCTCATCTTGCCCCCGAGAAGCATCGGGTTCAGGCCCTTCGGAGTCACCGGCAGCGAGTTAATCAATACGGACTGTACCATGTCCAGCCTGAAATTTGGGGACTGTGCCCACGCCCTCCTTGAGGGTCCCTCAACACTGGTTTAGGCCATGTCGACCACCCCCGATTTGGCGGCTTTCCACCCAACGACTTGTGGAGCATCTCCACCTCGGCTCGTCCTTTGTACCAAAGGATCTTCATCATCACCTTCAACCTCAGCACGGGGACTTGCCACAACCACCAAAGTCGACACCTTGGCGTAAGCCCGAGGCTTCTGAACTTTAGGTCTCTCTGCTTTGGGAGACTCAGCCAACGCCTCCTTCTTCCTCTTCTTACCCAGACCGGGTTTCAAGGTCCTTTCCTCACCATCAGGGGGCGGCTCATCATACGAGTGGCGCTTTCGTACAATGCTCAAGGGGTCAAAGACTCCCATGTCAATCTAGCCTCGAGGTGGTGACCGATCTCGAGGATCTTTGTTACCATAACGATGGGCTCTAAGGAGCCATCAATACCAATCTATCCTCGAGATATTGCCCGATCTCGAGGATCTTTGCTACCATAACGATGGGCCCTAAAGAGCCATCAATACCAATCTAGCCTCGAGATGGTGCCCGATCTCGAGGATCTCTATCAATATAAAATTGGGCTCCAAGGAGCTACCAGCATCAATCTAGCCTCGAGATGTTTCCCGATCTCGAGGATCTCTATTGCTATAGCTACGAGCTCTAAGGAGCTGCCCACATAAACCAAGCTTCGAGATGGTACCCTATCTTGAGGATCTCTTCCATTCCAAGTGCGGGTCATTCACCCCATTCTTTGGCCATGGGCTACCTGAACCCAAGTCAGTTCTCACTCAAGAATTATTAATAAAGCCTCAGGGCTATATTCGTTTTAAGATCAGAGAAAGTTTTGAGGCCGACCCGAGTTCAGGAAAACTCTCACTCGGGGACTATTTGTCGAAGTATAAGGGATATCTTTATTTTTCATATGATCGAGCAAACTCTCATTCAAGGATTAGTGACAAGGCCTAAAAGGGCTAGCTTCTACTTTAAAGAAAATCGGGCTCCCAACGGCCTAATTATGTACCAGATCAATCCAGACTTAGTCCGAGGGGTGACGACGAATTTTAAGAAATATCATCGAGAACCAGAGGGATTACGATGTCCGATTCCAGTATTCGGGCTAGTCAAAAGCAAAATAAAAAATCAGCACAAGCCAAAGGCAAATCAAAGCAACTTTTATATTGATAGAAGATGGTTACAAAAGCCCACGAGGGATCCTTACATAGAAACAAAGAAGCAGAAAACAATAGTCTACAAGCCTAGTCTACTTTCGGAGGTACAACCTCGAGAGCGACATCTCCGAGAACCATTTCCTCGGGGATTCCATTTCGACCTTCCATATGACGTCTTCAAGAATCTCCTCCAAAGAAGAAAATGATGAGAAAGAGGTTGTAGCCTATCAAAGAGCAAAAGCTTTTAACAAGCAGGGAAAATTATGGCTTGGTGAAAAATTTGGCAAGCATGGGTCTTGCCAGCACTACTATTGGGAAGCCACTTCATAAGACATTGCACTGGTGTGGGATGCAAAAGTTAGTAGATGACACCACCTCACTTCATGGAAAACAAAAAGAGTGAAGCGCCACACCAGGTTGAAGTTAAGGGAGATGAGCAGCAATTCATGGTCCACATATCCTCTAATATGGGGATAATTCGAAGCCCCTTCTCATTATTCCAGGCCAACAACAACAACAACCATAACAACAAAAAGCAGTACGATCCCACTCAGTGGGAAAAAGCTCTAAAAAGGATCCATGGCATAACTGGCAAAACCATTGTTGTGTGACCTTAAGGTCACAGGCTTGAACTATGGAAGTTAGAGTTTGGATGAGGATGAAGAGACGAAAAGGGTTAAAGGCTATTGAAGAATGGTTGGGTAGAATTTTGGTTCATGTAACCTTCTATTTATAGAAAGGCAGTACCGTAACCGACAGCAGAATCAGCACCTTTGGAAAACATATTGACAGGCGCAATCAATGTTTTTTGGGAAACAGATCAGCGGCAATATTATCATGTTTGGGAAAATAAACTGGCGATACATTGAATACTTCTGGAAAGATAAACCGATTGGACGTTTCAGTTATCACAAAAGCTTATGTCATAGGCATGATGTCATCATGAGAGGGTCAAGGAGATTGATGTCAAAATCATTTCTTATTATTTTACTCTAACAAATGCGAGGACTATCTATATGTGGCTAAAAATCAGAGAGCCCGATGTTATGATTGTTATTACATCCCATAGCCCATTTTCAGAAGGCCTGAGGTCTAGTTCGAGGATTGACCCCGAGGGTTCCCTATGCTCGACCTGCAAATTGGTGGCTATGATGAACGAGTGGGAGACTCCCCAGTCACGTGATTAAAGCTGACCAAGTCCATAAGAATAGTACAAGCCTATACCGTGGCATTAAATGGCTATACCAGCCATATGTATTTGTAATAAATACATTGTACTATGTTGGGATTCCCCCTCCTATATAAAGGGGACCTTTGTTATTTTTTGCACACATGATATTCAATACAAGAACATTCTCTGCTCTCTAACCTAAACACTCTCTATTGTCTTTCCTCAAATTTATTACTTACATTATTGCGTTTTATTTATTATTCTTCATTTACTACTTATCATTGATCATAAAGAGCTCTCATTAAAGCTCTCAAAACTGTTAAGTTCTTCATCAACCATCCACAACCTAACGCCTAGCTCGACCCCGAGGCCCCGTATAGTCTAGCTCGAGACCCTGACTCTCGGCCCCTCGGTTTGCATAGCATACTAATTTTTCAAGCTCTTGTCTTATTATCCGGTCTCACACTTAACATTTATTGCCTAACAGCTAGCATAAAAATAGATCACATCTTTTTAGGACCACAAAATCAAATCTAATTGTAATTTACCATTTTCAAGGTAAACATGAGGTGCAGTGAAGGATGATTTCCTTGTGCGAGTGCTCTGAAATGCATGGCTAGCTGGATCACTACATGAAACCTGAAGTGCAGACTGAACTGGTCGACTGAAATGACCTCTACAATGTCGAACCTTGGCCACAGAGTAGAATCCACTAAATCCTCCAAAACCATGAGTCTTCTTAGCCTCCCTATCATCCTTCTCTTTCTTGCGGATATGCTCTAACCTCATAAAAATCTCCACAACCTAATGAAATATAGTCTAAGGCACCATCTCCCGTACCATCCCAAATTCGAGGTTGTAGGTGAGTCCTACAACAAATCTATTGACCCTCTCTCTCTCGCTTAGTAGAAACTAAAATATGAGCATAGTGTGATAACTTTGTAAGACTCATAGCATACTGGGTCATAGTCATACCCTCCTAGCACAAATGCTCGAACTCACTACACAGATAATCCCCGCGTGTTTATGGGATAAACTCCCCTAAGAAAAGATTAGAGAACTGTGGCCATGTAAGTGGTGTTGTGCCAGCTGACCTACTTGCCTCATAAGTCTACCACCATCTGTATGCCGGCCTTGTCAAGTAAAAGGTAGTAAAGTCGACCCCGTTTGACTCTACCTAACCTAAAGTACGTAGAATCCAATGACACTGATCTAAGAAACCATGTAAATTCTTAGAACCCCCTCCACTAAGCTGGGGAGAAAAAAGTCTTTGAAACCTTTCCAACCTCTTCTGCTCCTTAGTAGACACAACTGGACCTACCTCAGGATAAACTGCAACTAGTGGTTGCACCAGCATAACACTCGGTGTCTGGTAAAAAAGAACCGGCTGCTCTAGCATACGTGTGGTGAAAGCTGTTTACCTTGAAAATGGTAATTATATTTAGATTTGATTTTGTGGTTCTAAAAATACGTGATCTGTTTTTATGCTAGTTGTTAGGCAATAGATGCTAGGTATGAATTCGGAAATGAGCTAAGAACTTAAAAACAATATGTTTAAGCAAACCGAGCAGTTAAGAATTGGGGCCTCGAACCAAGTTATACAGGGCCTCGCGGTCGATCTCCATATCAAGCTATGGGCAGCCGATGAAATGCTAACAGTATTAGGAGCTTTGATAAAGGCTCTTTATGGTCAATAATGAACAATAAATAGAACACAACAAATGTAAGCAATAAATGTAAGTAGTGAAATTAAGGGAATATGTTTAAGCTAGAGCGCAGAGAATGTTCTTGTTCTTGTATTCAATCTTGTCCCCTGTGTAACATCATGTGTGAAAAAAATAGTAAAGGTCCCTTTTATATAGGAGGAGGAAATCCCAATATAGTACATGTGCATTTATTACAAAGAAATGTAGCTGGTACAGCTACTTAGCAGTCTGGTACAGATTGGTACTATTCTTGTAGGTGTCGTCAGCTTGGACCACGTGCCTAGGGACTTCCCATTTATCCATGATAACCGCCAACTCGTGATGCCCTGAGGTTGGGTGTAAAGAACCCTCGGTGTCGAGACCTCGATCTGTGGCCCAGGCCTTTTGAGGCGAAACTATGGAAAAGACATAATGACCACAAAATCATGCTTTCCGATTTTACCCGTATACAGATAGTCCCCTTATTTTTTTAGATTAAAATGATAAGAAATAATTTTGATACCGATCCCATCGAGCCTCTTATGATGACATCATGCTTATGACGTAAGCTTTTATGATAACTGAGACATCCCATCGATACATGTTTCCAGAAGCATTCAATGTAGCGCCGGTTTGTTTTCGCAAAGCGATAATATCGCCCTCGATTCGTCTCCCAAAAAAGTTGATTGCACCCGTCGATACGTTTCCGAAAGGCATTGATTGCGTCGTCGGTTATGCTGCCAACTTTCTATAAATGGAAGCTTTCTTGAATCAAAACATCATTCAGCCATTCTTTAACAACCTTTGACTTATTTCTTCTATTCAACCTCATCCAACTCTATTTCCCATGTTTAAAACCCATGGCCGTAAGGTCTCACGACAGTGTTCTCGCCAGTTATGTTATGGCTCTTTCTCGAAGCTTTCCCCTACTGAGTGGGATTGCACTTGTTTTTTGTTGTTGTTGTTGTTGTTGGCCCGAAGTAATGAGAGAGGAATCTCAAATTATCTTCGTATTAGAGGATATGCGGACCATAGATTACTGCTCACCTCTCTTAACTTCCACCTGGTGTGGCGCTTCACTCATTTTGCTTTACATGGAGTGAGGTGGTGCCATCTACTAACCTTTTAATCCCACACCGATGCAATATCTCAAGAAGTGGCTTCCCAATAGTAGTGCTGGCGAGACCCATACTCGCCAAATTTTTGACACAGCCACTTCTTCATCTTTTTCTGCTTCTTCATCTTTCTTTTGCTTCTTCTTCATCTTTTTCTGCTTCTCCTTCATCCTTGAAGATGCCGTTTGGAAGATTGATATGAGTCCCCCAAGGAAATGGTTCTCGAAGATATTGCTTCCGAGGATGTACCCCCGAGAGTAGATTAGATTTTTAGTTGTTATTTTTTGCTTCTTTGTTTTTATGTAAGGACCCTCCGTGGGCTTTTATAATCACGTGTAAGGACCCTTCATGGGCCTTTGGTAATCATCGTTTATTAGTACAAAGATGTTTCTTCAATTTGTGTCTAATTTATGCTAGATTTCCCTTTTATTTGCGTTAGTGAAGATTCTGAGCACGTGACTCTACCGATTGGTCCGAATACCGGGCCTAGGTGTAGGTATTGCCTTGATTCCTGATTGGTTAATACAATATTTCCTAGAACCCTTTTCCATTCCTCCAACTGAGCCCAGATTGAATTGATACAAACTTAGGCCGTCGGGACCCCGGACATCGAGTTGAGTGAGAATAGGGCTTCGAATTTTAGAACGAAGCTTAGCCTTTAAGGCCTTGTTGATATTCCTCGAGGGAGAATTTGCTCGAACACCTAAGAATAAAGATAGCCCTAGGACATTCACAGACAGTCCCTGAGTGAGAGTTAGCTCAAGCTCGGGCGGCCTAAAAACTTTTTGAAGTTAGAGTGAAGATAGCCCTAAGGCATTATAGATAGACCCTAGATGAGGATACGCCTGGACTCGGATGGACCCTGTACTAAGTAATCAAGAGGGTGTTTAATCTTGATCTGAAGGAGAAAATATCCCTAAGGCTTTATTAGTAATTCTCGAGTGAGAACTGCCTTGAGCTTAGGTAGCTCGAGGTCCAAAGAATCGGGTGAATGACCCGCACTTGTAATAGCAAAAATTCTCGAGATAGGGTACCACCTCGAGGTTAGGTTTATATGAACAACTCCTTAGAGCTTATTTTTGTTTTAATAGAGATCCTGGAGATCAGGTACCATCTTGAGGCTCAGAGTAATGTAGATGGCTACTTAAAGCCTTTTTTCATTTTGACAGATATCCTCGAGATCGGGTACCATCTCGAGGCTTAGTTGACGCGGAGGTCTTTGATCCTTCGAACATTGTGTGATAGCATTAATCGTATGATATGTTCATGAAATGATCAAGGTGATCCTGCCGGTACATCTCCCCGAAGGCGATAATGACCTAATTGGAATTAATTGACCTTTAGGTAGGCGGATAGTCACCACCTGCTCTATATATGAGTTTATTTCCCTCTTTTCTGAGGATTCTGCTATTTTGAGAAGCTATCCCTTTTCATAAAATTCTTCTTCCTTGCGTCAACTTTTCTATCACTTTAATTGAAAGTTTTTGCCTGAGTTTTCATTTTCCTTCTCTTGTTTTATTATAGCCATGGCTGCTGCGCCCAAACCCGTTCACCAAGGAGAGGAGAGTTCCGCCTCCGTTTTGCCCTCGATCTGTGGTACACCGTCGGTACCTGGTGAGCTAACTTTGAGGTGCTTTGTCATGAGGAGGGACTTTGCGTTAGAGAGACCTCCCAACGTTCAGGGCCATCGGGAGCATTCATCAAGGTTTATCTCCTCAATAGGGGAGGAGAACCTTGAGGCACTGAGAAAAGACTGCGGATGGGGAGAAGAAGTGGTACTGCAGGTACCTTCCCCAGAAGAGAGCATCATGTCTCATGTCGAGGGGTTTTTGAACATATATACGTACCCCTTTACGTTGGGCCCTCTTGATAGGGTCATGCTCAAATTTTGTAGAAGATGTCGGGTTACCTAGCACAGGTTCACCCGTTGTTTTGGAGGAGAGTGCTGATGAGAAGGTATTTTGAAGATAAGGCCGACCTCGAGTTCACCCTTGTAAGCACGTGATTTTTTTCCTATATGTATTACTCTACAGATTCAAAACAAAATAATTTCTTTTAGTATTTGCAGTTTGTTGGATTTCGTGGCATTTTCTGTTAATTTTTTATATTTGTCTGTGCATGTTTATTTTTTTAATTCATGAAAAATACGAAAAATACGTTGCATCCGCATTTAGTATTTAATTTTATATTTTTAGATTAATTAGTAAATTAGTTTGTTTTATAAAAAATGAAAATTACAAAAATAATTCATTTTGCATTTTCACTTTTAATTTTGAATTGTATAGTTTTCTTTAAATTTAGGATTTAATTAATTATTGTAAATACCATGATGAGTGATTAATCTAATTGGGTAGGTTAATTTAGTTTAATTTTTTTTTATTAATTTAGGTTTTATTTTAATTTTGAAAAGAAAAGAATTTTAAATTGAAAAAAGAAGAAAAAGAAAGAAATGAAAGAAATCCAAATCTGGGCTCAAACCCAATTTAATCGTCCCAGCCCAAATGAAAACTACCCAATACCCGGCCCAAACTACCTTAACCCGGTCCGGTCCCCCCCCCCCCCAAAACCAAACGACGTCGTTTCATGGGCTTTAGATCAGGACCGTCGAGGTTTCTTGATCGGATGGTCCTGAAGCCCGGGTCATGTGATATTTAAGGGTCCAAATGTGCCCCCCCCCCCCCTCATCTCTTTCACCCCTCTCATCATCCCCATCGGAACCGTCGGCCGGAAATCGTCTCCGCCGGCGGTGGTGCTCTGATCGACCCCAAACTTACACCAAATACCCTCCTCCATCTCCACATCCCAGATCCGTACCCCTTTTCCCTCAAATCGAGCCCCAACTATTCGAATCTAAATTCGAAACCTCAAACCCTAACCGCCACCCTAGAATTTCCAATCCCTGCCCGGCGGCGGAGCTCGAACACCACCCAAAATCTAGCCATGCAACTATCACCATTCCCTTAACCCCAATCCACCACCATTTCTCCCCAAATCCTCACCAAATCAGGTCCAAATCAAATCTGAAAACGAAGAAGGAGACAATTTGGCAAAGCTGTCAAGTTTTCTATGAATGATGCGGCTCGAGACTAGTATTATTCATCTGTTCTCAAAGAGAACATGCGGGTAATACTAGTTTCGGGTCAAGTCGAAGTCGCTTGAGGTTGCCCAAGTTCTATCCATGTGATTTCCTAGGTATTTATGTTTTTGCCCTTTCATCTCCATCTTCCGTATACTCGCACCCTTCTACTTCTTCTCTTTTCTATCCGTTTTCTGTTCACCTGAACCTCTCATTTTATTCTAAGTTTTCTTTACTTTAATTTTTGAGTTTGAATGGGGTGAAGTATTAAAACACTGAATATTGGTTCCTTTGGTAAGCTTTACAATTTTTCTTGTAGAAGTTCTCATGAATTCTGTTGTAACTTGTGCGTATTGCTTGTTTCAGTTCTGGTTTGTGTTCCTAATCATATATTTGGCTCTGGTTAAATTGTAGCTCGTTGTTTTAATCTAAAAGGAGAGCTTAGTTTATTCAGGTAATTTTGTTCTCCTAATTTCAAAATGAGCTTTTGATATTGTTTAGGCTTTGGGGTCGTTTTTGAATCTTTCATAGGGGCCTATTAAGTGTTAGGTCAAACTTGATCCATCAACACTTCAAATTGGGTTAATTTGACCCATATAATTTGCTGAACGTAATTTCAGGGGTTGTTGGGGGTAGTTTCGGAAATTGGCTTAGGGAATCTTTGGTGTAACTGCATTATGAAGCTTCTAGGAAGCTGGGGTTGGGGTTATTCTGATGTTCAGAATTTTAAAAGAAGGATACCTAAGCAAAAACAAAAATTTCTGAAGGTTTGAAATGCAATTGTGAGTTTATTAAAGCTGCCCTAGTAACTTGCCTATAAAGGCATAAGTTACTTGCAGCTCAAGGGGATTTTTTTTTGAGAGCTAGAATTCCAGAAAATAAAAGACGTACAAAATTGCTACTGTTTCATTAATTTCTTTATTGATTTCTGAAATTTTCCAGTTCTGAAATACTTTTTGTTTCATTTGAGATTGAGTATGAATTGATTTGGGATTTAAAACTGCTACGAAGTTCGGTCCTGGGGTCCGTTTTGTACCACTTGGTTTGAAGTGGTTTTCTGCTGATTTTCTTGGATCTGTGAGCTGTGTTATTAGCTGCTAGCTACTGATCCTGCTTTGCTTTGGATTCTGTCTTATTTCCGGGTACACACTAAGAGGCTTTGTTGTTTTTGAAGTTGGATTTGGAAGTTGAAAATGAAAGCAATAGTTTGAAATGTAGTATCAATTTACCTTCGACTTTTCTGTATTGCTTTAGAGTATTATGTTTATTTTATCAGCTTGTTGTTTTGGATTAATCAATTCAGTTCTGTTTTGAGTTAGGGACTTTGTTATTTTAATTGATTGGGAAATGTCATGAAGTTTGAGAGAAAGTAGCTTGTCCGTCTGAATCAACAGCTTAGCCTTTGCGCTCATTTGTGGTTTTATATAGTGTGTACTATAATACTTTTGGGTTGAATGGGGTATGGCTGTATGGGATTCATTGGACTAGCTATGAGCCATACGCTTATCAACTCATTTATTCATGTTGTTAGTCAAATGAATCTGGTTTCATTTATATTTCCCTTTAATGTGTGTTCTGGATTTGCTTCTTCACTCTTCTTTAGATCTAGTTTAAATTGATTTCAGGTTTAGTTTAGTTTTTTTTAGAATTTGAGTCTTGCATCATAGTCTTTTATCACATTGCCTTTTAGAATTCAAGTGAAGCATTTGTGTTCTTGAAGAACTACGATTCAAACAATGAGTTAAGGTTTGACAAGTTACCAATGTAAGGTTTTCATGGGTGTTGGCAAGATCACTGTCATGGTTCAAACTTCATGCAATAAGCTATTGATTTATCTTAATTGAAACCAAGGTGTCGATTTTTATTCTTGTTCAATGTTCAGTTTCTCTTTACCAGAAAAGTAATGATCATATGGGGTATTGTTGCAAGCCATTTTGACCTGTTATTATGCATTATTGAAGACTCGATATAGAGTCTTGCACTCGTTGATGTCAAGCTACAAAGATCTGGGCTCTACTGGGCCAATGCTCATTTTTCAAATAATGAGGCCATATGAGTCTAAGGCAGACTCAGGCCCAAATCACGTTAGAGATTTAGAAATTCAGCTTTAGTTAACTTATTTAAAAAATCAGTGATTCACAAAATGAAATATTAGTTTAATTACGAGTCCCATGTACTTTCAGCTGATGGATATCTAATGGTTTGTTGATTCATGAACATTGGGCTTTAAGCCGGGCCCAAGCAAGGTCTTTAAATAATCAACCCTCTTCTTTTAAAAGGTATTTTAGCTAATTTGGGCCATAGTATCATAACTCTCTTAGTGTTTTAGATAATTAAGTTCTTTAATTGGTGGAAGTGAGCCATACTAGATAGTACAAACGACTTATGGTCCTCCAAAGTTTAGTTCAAATTCCCTTTTAAAGTTGGAATTGAGGGGTCGTGCCAAATAAAATCTTAAAATACATGGCCCTCGCTTAGTTAATATTTTAATCCTTAGAATTCGAGGCGTGCCATTTAGCGAATTTTCCCTGGCCCTCGTAAAGTTAAAAACGCGTAGTTGCTTTAGGCACTTTATTTTAATAATATTACTTTCCTAAACTCGGGTGTGCATTTCATGTGACCCAAAGCCAAATCTCAACAACGTTAAATTAAATGTGTCGTGGACCGCGGGTGCATTTCATGTGGCGTGGTTCAAAGACGTGTTTTAAATAACGTTGAATCTTCCTAAAAATAATTAAAAAGCGGCTAATAATTTAAAATTATACCATAGACTAAAACATGTATTAAAATCAGATAATAGGCCAATTGTAATAGTTTAAGAAACCGTGCTAGAACCACGGAATCCGGGGTGCCTAACACCTTCCCTCGGGTTAACAGAATTCCTTACTCAGAATTTCTGGTTCGGAGACTTCAAAAGGAAGGTCGAATTTTCCTCGATTTGGGATTTTTAAAATAAACCGGTGACTTGGGATACCAAAAACAAACCATCCCAAGTGGCGACTCAGAACAAAAATGAATAATTAATCCCATTTCGATTAATGTCACTTAAAGTGGAAAAACTCCCTTGTACTACCTTCGAGTGTGTAAAAAGGGAGGTGTGACAGCTCTGGCGACTCTGCTGGGAATCGAACCCAGAATCTCTGGTTCAGGGTTCAAGAATTCGAGCTTAGAATAAATGTTATAATTGGCTTTATCCATTATCTGATTTTGTTACATGATTTAGGCCTAATGTGCTAATTAATTGCCTTTACCGCTTTGATATTCCGTGAACTGTATATAAACTATTGCGAAATCCCTCTTCTCTCTGAGTATTCTAAATCATGAAGAAGTGTGCACTTCGTGTGACTTCTTTTCTATTAAAGTCATACTCCAAATTTAGAACGAGGTTCGGACAAGTTGCAAAGCCGGTGAAGCTTCTGTATTACCGGTACGTTGCCCCCTTCCCCCGACTCGAACTGTCCGCTTGGGTAAGCCAGGTCTAGAACAATAAACCCAGGTTTTGAACCTAGTATAACAAGACCTCATGCCGGATCCCTAGTAGGAACGTTTGCTTACATCACGTGCATTTGACTTTGGGGACTCAACACAGGGGTTGGGTCCGTCTAGGACAGGTGGACCCGAAACAAAAGACCATCTTGATGCATCCTACTTGATACTTGTGCATTTATTTGCTTCGGACTTGCATGCTGACCAGCTTATGAATATTGGGAAAAGTTGAGGAAAGAGAAATAGCAGTATGAGGGTTAAAGAGAGTTAATCGCCTCTTCTGAAAAAAGAACCCAATGTCCAAATAGTGTCGAAACTCTGCCGAATTTTTGAGAAAATAACAACAAAAAAAAGAGAGGAAAAACAAAAGTTGGTGTTTTCAAAAATAGTTTTTATTTTCCAATGAAATGAGAAAAAAACAGTCTTGTTTTCAAATAAAAAGTAGTTTGTTTTATTTGCTTGAACTACGTTAGTTTGATTCTCCCAGGGTGTGAGATACATATGTAACCCCTATCGGGTCCAAATTCCTTTTTGCGAAAGTAGCCAAAAGAACAAAAATTTTGCTTTAATTTAAAAATAATTAGGGTGATGCCATTCTTGTCAGAAATAGCCGAATGTCCCTAAAAGGGCGTCAGAAGGCTGTTTTTGCAAGAACAACCACTTTTTGTCACTTTTAAGGTTTTGGCTGGTTAGCTTACACAACCTTAAAATTTTCGTTTTTGAAGTGCTGAAAGGCCGTGTTGGCAAGGCCGGATGTTTTGTGGAAATTTTGAAATTGGTCATTTCTCTTAAGTCAAATGGAGTCATGGCTTTCTTTTAATTAAAATCACCTTAATAAATGTGCAGGTTAAGCACAGATCAAAATGAACCTTTCTCAGTCCGTGAAGAGATCCCTTTGGAGCTACATATATGGTGGCATGATTTGGGGGGCGACAGCAGGAAAGTTGTGACAAAAGCGCTGGGCGGTCTCATTGGGTTGTTGAAGGTCAAGCCCAGAACAGACGTGATTGAGGCCTTGATACCGTTTTGGGACCCAGCACATAATGTGTTCCATTTTACAGATTTCGAGTTAACTCCTACGCTAGAAGAGATAGCAGGCTATGCTGGTTTCGAAGGGAATCTCATAAGTCAATACTCGATAGCATCAAGAACAGTGACCTCCCACAAATTTTTGGACTTGTTAAGCATCAGTCGGGACACCCGAGACGGAAATCTGGCCAAAGGATTTTGTACCTTCTACTTTCTGTATCGACGTTACGGGAATCCCCGTGGCTTCGAAATGCCAGATACCGTCTTACTCACGCTGGAAATCAAGACAAGTGGGAAGCTCGGAGATGATTAGCTTTCATAGTGGCATTCCTGGGTATCTTGGTTTTTCCTAGAAAAGACGGGAAAATAGAGATGGGGCTAGTAGGGATAGCCGACTTTATGATGAAAAAGGCAAATGGGACTATAGTGCCACTGATCTTGGCAGAAATTTACCGAGCTCTCACTCTCTGTCGAGAAGGAGCCAAATTCTTTGAATGGTGCAATATGCTCTTACAAATATTGATGGAGGAACACCTTTGCCACCATCCTGGCTACTTGAATTGAGGTATGACCGGCCTTGAGTGCAGTGAAAAACATGAAAAACGAGTAGAGGGTTATGAGTTTCCGGATGTTACGGAAGCATGGCATGCTCATTTGAGATCTTTGACCGCAAATAAGATCGAATGGACATTTGGATGGCTCTCGGTCAACGAAGTAATCTATATGTCGGCTGAGGTGTGTTTTCTGCTGTTGATGGGTCTGTGAAGTATCCAGCCTTATGCTCCGCACAGAGTCTTACGTCAGTCAGGCCGATACCAGACCATCCCACACAATGAAGATTTGAGTTGGCAAGTCATTGTGTTAGATGCAAAAGCTGCCTTCCCAGAAGAGAAAGTGCGCCAGATTTGGCATCAGTGCAGATTCTTAGGGACTAATTTTCACGACCCAAACTGAAGGGCCGCGACGGGCACCCGGTGCCTTACTCAACCGAGTACTAACGCAACATATCTTTCTTATCATATTATCATGAGTAAATGAGCCAGAAAACCCGTCATGAGATAACAAGAATAAAACATAAGGGAATACTCAACATATGAAGACCCAACATGATATACAAACTTATATATGTGACATACGGGCCTATAAGGCCGACATGACCATTAGTAAACTCGAAACATAGGCCGACAAGGCCATACAAGTATCCATACACCTGATATCTGTCTACAAGCCTCTTAGAGTACATAAAATCGTAAAGGTCAGGACAAGGGCCCGCCATACCAATCAATATATATCCAAAGCATACTGACCAAATAGGCAACTCCGGAGCAAGTGGAGTGCACCAACACCTTCGCTGAGCTGATAGCCTACTAGGAGGACTGTCAAGCTATCAATCGGGACCTGCGGGCATGAAACGCAGCGTCCCCAGGCAAAAGGGACGTCAGTACGAATAAAGTACCGAGTATGTTAGGCAGGAAAGCATAAACAAGAACAGTAATGTAAAGAGAGAGATAGAGGAGATACAACCTGTAACATCTGAGTGCCTCTAGGGGCTATGATATGAAATGCATAATACATATATATACATAAATTTTTTTACTGATATGAAATGCATAATACATATATATACATAAACTTTTTAAAACATTCGCCTCTGTGGGCATCATCATCATCATATTGTACCCGGCCTCAAAGAGGACTCGGTAAAAGCGTACCCGACCATCATAAGGTTCGGTAGAATCGTACCCGACCACGTGGAGCTCGATAAACCCAACTGATCAGTGGTTGCACAATAGGTGCCATACCCGACCGACTATAGCGCGACTCGGTAGAGTAATATATATATATATATATATATATATATATATATATATATATATATATATATATATATATATATATATAATGCATGCTCGACTCATGGAATCACGTTCTAACCTTTTCGGAGTGATGTAAGGTCATTGCACCTTCGATTAACATTATGGACATCCCTACCACCAATATGAACCTTAGTGAGATTTAAGGATCATAAACACTTGTTTAGAATAACTTTATAAGGAAAGAACAACATGGACAACCTTAGTTTCTAGGAGTAGATCCGTTATGAATTAGCATACCGTTTATGTTCATGTCACTTTAGATCATGCCAAAAGAAAGAATTAAGTGCCTTAACATACCTTAAACCCGTTGAGTCCTTAATCACTTCCAAGAAACTCTTCAAACAAGTCAACTCAATCTATCATAGTATAAGGAGATTCAAAATCAGTGCTGAGCAAAGGCTAAGTCTATAACTTAAGCTAGTAGCTCGTTTACATAAATTTTGGCAGCATCTCCCTTGTAACAAGGGCCTCCTCCAATACCATATACAAACAACAATGACCAGAGCAATCCATCAATACATAATTATCAATATCAAGACACCATATAACAACAACAAGTCACAACTACATTACGACGAGCGGCAAGCTCCGATTGGAATCCGTATACCCCTTATCAATCCTTATAGACTTCTTACTTCAACATAAAAGTATCATTAACATGATAATGAAGTCATTAGTCAATGATTCCAGCCTTATACCATATATTTATAACAACAAAAATAATCCACAACTTCAACTATCCCCAACTAGCAGCTTTATTCACTAGTCCATGTCTAGCCCATCCATTTAACATAATAAACATCAAGATAACCTTATGCACAAGTAAGAACACAATATAAATACCTCCTACAGTAACCTCAAGTCAAAATCCAAGTTATATTCAGTTTACAACAACCCTTAATAGCAATACAACACCATAGAAGTGACTTAAGCTAACCCAAGTATTATCTTGTAGTTTATCATCCTAACAACTTAACCAACATACAAGCAAGATTAAGCACAATTAGTCGGTTGTTATACTCACCTTAGACAGCAGCAACAACTTGGAATTTCATCCAAATATAGCCCACAACAATCCTCAATGACAACACAACCTCAAAGAGGTGTTGTTCTTCACTAGAACTAAGTTTTGATGTTGAAATATGGTGTAATCACTTTGGAATCACTTCAAACCCATGTGGTATATGTTTAGGAGGGTTAGATGAAGTTTGGAGACGAATTGTAGTTGAAAAATGAGCAAAAATAGGCGTCCAAATCGTTTATAAATTGAAGTAGGTCAACCACCGCCTAAGTGGGTCCTGTTGGGAGCTGCTTGCGCGGTCCCGTGAAAACACGAATATCTATCTACTCCGATATCGTATTGATGAATGGTTTAATGCGTTAGAAATTAGACTCGTAGACCTTTAATTTTGTAGGTAGAACACCCCATGATTCGAAGCATATTTGGATAAATGCTCAGATACATTTGACCTAAATTTCAGCAAATTTATGAATGTAACTTGTGATGACCTTTGCCAACTCTTGTTCCACAACTTGCTTGCCTTCAAAATGTAGAAAATGAATATCATACGACTAAAATAACTCATAGAATAACCTCCTTATCATGTTAAGAACCCTAGTCTCACCCCAAAGTACATGTTATAACATTCCAAACTTTAGCAGTGCAAAATCCATAATTATTCCCAAAATCATCAATTTTGGTGAATAATTTATTTTATTCCCATAGTTATACCAAAATATAGTTAAGATAGTTTTTGTATATTTTTACAAATTTATTTGGTATTTTAGAAGCTAAATTGCATATAATTGCAATTATAGCCTACTTTAAGATTAATAGCATTTTATAATTGTAAAATTGGTTCCAATATTTTTAAATTGATATTTATATATTATTAATTGGGTCAGTACTTTTAATTTTCTTTTAAAATCATTTTAACTATTTTATATAAAATAAAAAGGGAAAACTGGCTATTTAACATTTAGCCTCATTTCATTGCAATTATAGCCCATTCGGATTTCACTTTTAGCCTCAATTTAACCCCAACCCAATTAACCCAAGACCCAACCAAATCCTCCCCAGCCCAATCCTTAAATTAACCCGGCCCAGTTCTGAATTAATTGAGCCATTGATCAAATAAAATCAACGGCCCAGATCCCCCTTTCCATAATTAAACCCTCACCTACCACCAGGACGGCTCCCCCGGTCAAGCAGGTACCAGAGAGATCAAGTAACAACGGGTCGACAGCCGACCCCGCCATCATAAAGATGCTCGAGGAATATACTTCGCATTTGTGAAGAAGGATGCCCAGGCCACCTCTCGCATTGCGATTCTAGGCTCATATTTGCCAGCTCGCAAATGCGAAGCCCGCAGGTCTGAAACACCAGCAATAAAAACCTGCAATTTCTAAGTTCAAAATGCACCCCGTAGCCTATCCAAAACTAACCAGATCCCTCGGGGCTCCAAACCAAATATACACACAACCTCAAAAATATCCTACGGACTTGTTCGTGTACTCAAATCACCAAAATAACATCACGAACATCGAATTAAACCTCAAGATCAATGAAATTTCTCAAAACTCCTTTAAACATCAATTTTTGCAATTTAGGTCCGAATCACCTCAAATGACATCCGTTTCTCACCAAATTTCACAGGATCATCTTAAATCATATATAAGACCTGTACCGGGCGCCGAAACCATAATATGGGCCCGATACCAACATGTTCTAATCAGATTTCATTTCAAATTCCTTTAAACAATTATGTTTACGCCCAAGTCCCATATTTTACTGCGGACCTCCCGGGATTGTCGGAACACGGATCCGGGTCCATTTTCTCAAAATGTTGACCAAAGTCAACCAAAAATTAAATACTTCAATTGTCACTTCCATTTAATATTTCGTACACGTATCAATTTTTCATTGGCTCTGCAGTTTTTGTAGTTTTTTTCAAGGTTTTCACGGTTCCACTATTAATGAAGTGCCAATTATCATAATTATGGTCTTTCCACCTATATATATATATAATAGTTTTATTTATCGTGTTTATCGCTTTTATATATTTTCATCTTTAGTTTAAGATCAATTAGTATATTTTATTCATGGTATCTTTATTTTATCATGACTTTAGCCTGTTTTCTTTACTTAAAAATAAAAAATACAAAAAAAATATAAAATTTTAAAAATACAAAAAATAGTTTCATTTTAAAATTTTGTTTATTTACTCTACATATGCTGCTTCAATGAGCAGGCTTCTGAAAGCTCGCACCACATTCTTCACAAATATTCATTTTTGGGCCTTCTTTTTTTCTTTACAACTTCATTTGCCTCATCTTCATCAGAGCCCGGCGATGCTCATCTGAATGGATCAACAATGATAACAGGTAAATTTGAGCAGGAGTCTTTCTCAACTATTCCACGATGGAGTAATCTTGTACCTTTATTTTTCTCAAAAACTCCTCAGCCTTTACTTCAGTGACCGGTTTCTTCACTAGAACTGGATTGTCTCTGAGTGTTTTAGCTTTCCTTAACTCTTTGATCATATAAAGAAACAAAAGATTTTGAAATTCAGTCGAGCAACAGACGAAACAACTTCAGAAACTCAAAAAGGTCCAAAGAAATTAGAGTTTTGAAACCAAACAAGTTAGGAGATGAGGAACAAACAAATCACATAGCATATAATATCAGAACTCGAATGAACCCCAAATCTTAGGGTTTTTGCCATCAATCGAGTGTAGAGGTGAAAGACAAGAGAATCAGGCAAAAATATCAACAAAGAAAATAAAATTAGAAACCCTAAGAAAGAACTTAAGACTTTAACATAAAGAAACACAGTAGAAGAATCAACATAAGAAACATAGTAGAGGAACAACATCAGAAACACAATAGAACATGCTAAAGAATAGAGAGACTTCTAAATATCTTGCCAAAACCCTAAATCGGAAAAGATAAAGGGTGCCTTCTTCTTCCGGATGTGAGTCTCCATGAAGAACTCATCATGAGTAATCTTCCTACCATATTTTTTTCCTATAAATATAATAACGGAAAAAAATTATCAAACTCCGAGACGTGTGCCCGGGGGTTGGGTTTTGGTAATTTCGGGATTTATGTCGTATATTGATTATTTTTGCTTAGGATTTGTTCCTTTAGAATATTTTGACGCCATGATTCTGATTTTGGATAGATTCGACGTGAGTGGAGGCCAATTCGAGGGGAAAAGGTGAAGTTTCATCATAATTATCACCTTGAGAACCCCTGAACTCCGTCCAAGATTTAATAGCTTTTAAGCCCGCAACTCTTTTAGACGATTGTAAGCTAGACGAAGTAGGGGTTGGAATAGTTGGCCTAGATTTGTGGCATTCAGAGGTCAATTCGAGGGGCAAAGGCATCGCGAGCTAGAGAATTAGTCGGTTCGAGGTGATTAATGATTGTAAATGATGTCCTGAGGGTTTGAAACCCCGGATTGCACATTGTAGTGCTATATTATGTTTGAGGTTACTTCTGGTTTTAATCTTGTGACGACCCGGCCGGTTGTCTTAAGAATTATCACCTCGATCCCCTATTAACTGCTTTTCCCGAGTCTATTTCTACTATTTTGATTTGTCGGGATGTCCGGTTTTGAGTTTTGGAGAGTTTTGAGACACTTAGTCCCTAAATGAGACCCAACCTAAGTACCCAACTATTGCTACACAGTCCTCCAAAACTGGAAGTAAACTGAGTGCCCCTATCTGAAATGATGGAAACTAGAACACCATGCAAACGAACAATCTCCTGGATATAGAACTCTTTCAACTGCTCTGAAGAATAGGTAGTACACACAGGAATAAAATGCGGGGACTTGGTCAGCCGATCTACAATCACCCAAATAGAATCGAACTTCTTTAAAGCCCGTGGGAGCCCACTCATAATTATTATTCATCAAAGTCTTTTTTTAAAGTAATTTTAAAACTCCAACTTGAAATACTCCTGAATTGGCAATTTTTTATTTTTTATTTTAAAATAATTTTAAAACTCCAATGTTGGAGCTTTGTCCTAAAAATCTACGCTTGTGATATATATATACAGAGAGAGAGAGAAAGAGAGAGGGATATATATATATATATATATATATATGAGAGAGAGAGAGAGAGAGAGAGAGAGAGAGAGAGAGAGAGAGAGAGAGAGAGAGAGAAGAGAGAGAGAGAGAGAGAGGAACTCTAGGAGTCTCCACCATGCAAGAAGGTCACTGAAGCCTCTCCTGGGTCCGTTTCCGACCTTTCTCCGATGGGTTTTGGTCTAATGATGCTTTAAACTTCATTGTTAACGAGTTTCTGGCCAAGTTCCTTACTTCACTGATTTTATTGCAAAAACCCTAAATCTTTGCCTACATATTTTAATCTCTGACTTTTGAAACAACTTTTAGTTATTCTTGGTATTTTACACTGCTCATTACTCGAATTATTCGAATTAATTATTTGTTTGCCAATAATTAGGCCGTTGTGAATAAAATCAGTAGGCCGAGATTCAAATAAAATCAGTGGGAGATCAGGGCTCAATTGAGGGCCTAAACGTGATTGCTTCTGCTCCAATCAGACTTGGGCCTGACTCTACTTAAGGCCCAACGTCAGTCAGCCCTCCCCTTTCTTAAAGTTGGCAATTTTTCCAAAATCCCCGAAGGGTTCAAATAGTTGGCACGAAGCCCAAATATGACAATCAGCCCAAATTATGATGATAACAAATGAATTTCAGTCAAATATTCGGTAAAATCATCAATCGGGATCTCCTTGCTTGTTTGACTATATGAGTTTCGAATCATGTTAGAAATCACGTTTAGGCTATGCACTTATTTAGTTGAGACCTAATGAGGCAATCTCTGTTGTGAGATTTTTGATTATGTCTGAGGTGACTTATTGCCTAAGCAGTACGTACTGGGTGAGACGAGGTTACTAGATTTGGGGTCAGTGCAAGGGCCATACTGGTTATATACAAAAAACAAGGTAAACATTACGAAATGTGACAGTATAATTAAAGCACTAACAGTTATCTTTTTTTTGACTGAAGACCTCGAGATCGGGTACCATCTCGAGGCTTGTAATGATGTCAATGGCTTTCTGGAGCCTATCTTCATTTTGACAGAAGTCGTCGAGATTGGAATCTAGACCCATTCATCATTTGGTCTTGCGACAAACTTCTTTTCGCTTTGTCGCCTTATCTTTGGCCTATCTTATTCGCATTTTGCTTTGCACCGTTTTGGCAACTGGTAGTAAGCTCTGAAAAATCTTTCTCAAAACAAACTGCTGAAGGAAAATGTTAGGCTTCAAGGAGCCAACTGCAACATCTCCGGCCCTGAGGTGATGCCCGACCTCGAGGACCTCCATCTAAAAGAAGTCAGGCATGATCCGCAGTGGGTTCTAGACTGGGTTATACCATTTAACTAATCTGAAATGCACGACATGATCGTTGGGATCGGTTATACCATGCAGATAAGTTCTAGACTGTTGTTTTATGCTTCTTTGTTTTTTGTAAGGACCTTTCGAGGGCTTTGTAATCGTCTACTATCAATATAAAAGTTGTTTCGATTTGCCTTCGACTTGTGTATAATTTTTATTTTGCTTTTGATTAGCCCAAACGCTGGGATCGGACATCGTAATCCCATGTTGTTTGATGTGATTTGAGTCCTCGAGCAAGTTCGTAATATATTTTGGGTCATGTTGGTGTAATTGGTTGAGGTCCCGAGTGTTAAAGGTACCTTTACTTGCTTTCTTCTCAGCTGGTATGCCGTAACCTTTGTAATTTCCTTCTCTATGCTTTGCTTGACTAGCCTGTTTCAATTCTCAAAATGATTCTATCCTTCACCTGATTATGTGATTCCATTTAGTGACACTATTAACCTAGGACTAATTAGTTTTGAATAATATGAATCCACAATATCACGGAGAGCATCAATATGAACTTGTTCCATTTCAGAGAGTACAGGGGTAGGAGTAGGAGAAGGATCAACACTATTGGTGGAGAAGAATAAAGAAAGATATTGTGGGATTTGTAGCTCGGTGTCTCAACTGTCAGCACCATGATCTTCAAGCTTCGGGGCCATTGAATGCACTATTGCACTAACTTGGTGGGTGGTCATCTTGATAGTTTCACAATCCATGGATCTTTACGTGATTCCTTATCACTCAGTCTTTATTTGTTATTATTACTCACTGAGTTGGAATACTCACTTTACTCTCTGCACCCTGTGTGCAGATTCAGGCGCTTCAGATCCCTACCAACGAAAGTTGATAGGGCAGAAATTTGAATGATGCATCGCCGGCACGATGGTCGTGCGATCCGTCGAGTTATCATGAATCATCGCAGCAACGGGCAAAGCCCACATCGACCTTTTCTGCGGTACAACAATTATCTTCAACAAGGTGATACAATATCAGCAGGTAGCAGTTAGAAATGCAAGTACAAGTAGGCATGTAACAATTAAAACAGGGAATGAACAATATAAAGATAACAGGAAAGAAGCAGGCAAAACGGTATTTAAGAGACTCACGGGGCATACCCAAATAAGGATCAAAGTGTGATGACACATAAGAAAAGGTGGAACTGGGATCAAATAATACAGAGGCATCTCTATGGCAGACTGAAACAGGTGAGGGTTAAGGAGAAGGATATTCCAAAGACGACCTTCCGGACAAGATACGAGCACTTTGAGTTCTTGGTGATGTCGTTCGGGCTAACAAATGCCCCAGCAGCTTTTATGGATCTCATGAATACTATGTTATAATGGTTCGGAAAAAATCCCACCTGAACGGTTCTAAAGTTGTAATTCGATCCGAATTCTTTTTACCCAAACCTCCCGATGCTCACTTTCACATTCTCGAATTCTCTTGTGCAGTTGATTGTACTTAACCCGCGCGTCGATAATTCTGCGTCCTCGAATGAACCCGGGCTGACCCATACCATTGTGATTATCTTCCAACCAACCCGAATAGTGCGGCACACAACCGGCGTGATACCTGTCTGGCTCAATAGATTCTTTCCCACAATTAATATGGAAAACACCACTAGTCTTGACATCTTCCAAGGAAAACTCGGTTTCTATCCATAAGTACAACTTGAAAGCCTCCAATTATTGCATGTAAAATTTTGAACACAATAGGACCATTCTCTAGAGGCATCCACTCAAAAATAAATTTGAAAAATTTCGAAAATTTTTCTATAAATAGAAGAGAAAATTTAGGAAGATGGGGGTTCAAAAAAGAGGAAAAAACAAAAATAGAGGAGAAGAAAAAAAGAAGGGGGTAGAGAGAGCAGTATACACTCGATATACACTGGATATACAGGGGCCGTGTGTCATCGTTTTGAGGCCTTCAAGTGAATCAGAGGCAGTTCACTCACCTCCCATGGTTTCTCATGCCATTTTCCGGCCATCTATGAGCCTTCTTCATTTGTTTACTAATATTTAGAAGATCGAAGAATTTGTGCACAGAGGGAGCTCTTGGGAATATGAGTTGCTGCTTCCTCAAGTCTTGGCCAAAGTCAATTTATTCGGCCATTTCCTCCAGAGTAGGGGTGAGCTCAAAATCAGATATGCCTACTGCTACTTTTAATCAACCTCTTCCGAAGACCTTTGCACAATTCATGAGCATGCACACCACTCTAGCTCATGCAGTGTTGATTCCCCTTGTTGCAGCCACATCTCAGGCCGGGGGAGGAGCATAGACTCCCATGTCTCTTAGTCTATTTCTTTCAGTCCAGTCAGGGATGTACTCTGGGATTGAGTCTGAAGTTATCTCCCAGGAGGGCTCGTACTCACTCCCAGATATGTCAATGGCCATATCAGCAACTTTAATCATCTTCCTCATGTTTTTAATCTTTTGTCGGGCTTGAACAATCAATCTTACTGATCTCGGTGTCTAAACTATTATCATTCCATTCTCTCACAGATGGTGAGGACACGCGTTGCAGCTACCGATGACGCTGCTCCTGGAGCAGGTGTCGCTGGAGGCAGAGACATGGTTTTGTCCGCGATCGCATTGTTTGTCGGTTCGGAATTCCGGAGTCAATCATCACTGATAATGGTTCCAATCTCAACAGCGACCTGATGAAAGCCATGTGTGAAACCTTCAAGATCAAACACAAGAATTCTACAGCTTACAGACCTCGCAGGAGCAGAGCTGTGCTACAGTTCACGCCTTCTACTTGAATCTGGACTACCAGATCCTAATCGCTTAAAATTGCAGGATCATCAGTAATGACCTACCCAAAATAGTTGACTAAATATGCCTAAGAGCAAGGTGTAAGAGCCATTGTCTCCAGCCCACACTAAAAAAGGCCGCATCGGCCCAAGGCGTAAGAGCCATTGTCGCTAGCTCGGGTAAGCCTGGTCTAGAACAAATAAACCCATATTTTAAACCTAGTATAACAAGACCTCATGCCGGATCCTTTTGATAAGTTCGAAATAACACCCTTCATGGCCAAGTACCTTCGCCATAAAAAAAGGAAAGGTTTGACCTCGATCGAACGACGACGGGCTGGAGGTGTAGCCTTTTTTTCTAACTCAAGACACTCGAACTGAGGTTCCCTTTTCTGGAATCCTTGGCCTTCAAGTGTCATGACCCACTCAGCCAACCCTTCACCTCTCAGAACAACTATCTAAAGCTAGTGAAGAGATCCGAGAATTAAAGGCTCTTTTAGTCATTGTTTCTTTCCTCCCTACTTACACGAAACTTATTTTCTTCAATTGGTTTAGCTTCTAAGATTTCCAACCCTCTTGGTACTCGTTATTCATGATCTTAAATTTTTGTAACCTCCAAGGTAACATGATTAACTTACTTTATTTTCTTCCAAATATAATCTCATTTCTGAGCTTACATCAATGACTTACGACGTACTCTCACGTATGAAAACTTGGGGTGTAACATCATTCCCCCCTTTTGAACATTTGTCCTCGAATGTTGACTGATGCGCTTATCAGTTTCATAAACTATGGCTCTTATGAATACTTTAATGCTCATCTTTCCATCTAAGCAACTGTTTTGTGAATAAATCCAAACACTTGGGCATTCCCCCCTTTTAGGCCTCTTTGTCACACCATGACATGTGGTTGGAATTCTTCCAACATCGTAACATTTGATACCTTATGTCATGCAGTATGTACGACTGTGTCCTTGTATGAGCGCCTACCGACTCGTATTCTCTTTTTCCTCCATCTTTTAGCTAATCTCTAAGCCTCACTTTATGAACATATACAGAATTATGACAAGCTGTCCCTATATGCATCTATAGGTGTACTGATGTCTTTCGCTTGGTACTTTATCGAACTTAAGACTATTTCTATCTCTTGTTTCATAGCCTTGTATATCTATCCTTATGGATTTACTACATTTAGGTTGGTTATACTATACCATAAAACTTACTTCAGTTTATTATTACCGAGGTTTGCTACCCAACTCCAGGTTACTCTCTCGCTGCTTATCCTATATGTATAAATCTAAGTCCTTTAGTGCTTTCTCATTATTATTCATTTAAGAATAACAAACAAATCTTATCTCATACTTTGGAACTTGTACCCATCTATTGTTTATTCACCTTAATGTTGATCTATAATCTATCACTGATAACTTGCAACCTCTTACATAATACACTATCACTAGGGCTCACATCTTATCGGGGAACATATGAAGTGATTTTCCTGATCCACCTAGGGATAATACTATACTTCAATAACCGTATTTCATTGCATCCAATGCGATTCATCTTATGGGGGTATTCTAATCCCGTGCAATTAATGAAATCCCTTTCTCGCTAAATCGTTACTCAATCAAAGGCCTAAGTATCATCCTCTTATCTATCACAATTAGACCCTTATTCTACTGCCAGGGCAGCATTCCATCTCTTCTAAATGCACCTAGTCTCAGACTCCCCTGTGTTCATTCAGGCTGTACCGAGCTTTTTATTACATATGGAAATCATCAGTTCCCTTGTTTTGATGGGTTTAATCCCAAGGACATACATATTCTCGTCACTTTCTCACTCACCTTTTCATATCCTTACTCCTATCAACCTAAAACCTTGTTGCTCTACAATACTTTACCTTAGGACCTACACCGATCTATTTATACTACTTGCAACCTTCCTTTAACTTGCTAGCACCATAAATTTCCATTCGTGCCTTCTCAATTGTCCTTAAATGTAAGCAATTACTTTTGCTGGTCGTTCTATCACTTGTTGCATGAACACTTGGCTTGTCATTTTGCCCACAAATACTATAATTTCATGTACCTCATATGATCTCAAACATCACCTTTGATGGCTTTTTTTTACCATTCATTAGCCATGATAGGTGCCACTTTCTTATGGAGTGTATACAATATTGTAGTGAGAATGTTGTTACAGGATCATTTACTCTTTAGCTCACTATGCTTAGGTGGAAACCTTCTTCCTTATTTCCTCAGCTAGTCTTTCATTGTAGTACTTAGGGAGACCTTCTGGCTCTTGTGAAGTTGCGAGTTTGATATATCGTACACCGGAAGGTAATTTTCGTTATTCTTACTCGCCTATAATAATCCTTAATTACATAAATTTATGCCTTTGTGCTCGTAGGCTTACTTCTAAGCTCAATTTTTTATTGTCTCCTTAGTGGCACTCTCTCTTATTTCTATAAACCTTAAAAATGGTACCTTTAATTGCCTCAACTCCTATCTGAAATTTTTCAAATGATTGCGATCTCGTATCTACGAGACTGAATTCACTATGCTGCGGTTCACTACATTTATCTTGCATGATCTATTGATTTATCTGTGACCTCTTGTCTAGCCATAACTGGGCTCTTCCTGAATCAACTACTAATTACTCGTTGGTCCATTCTCATATATATATATATGTCCATTCTCATATATATATATATATATATATATTCTGCATAATCCCTCTTGGGATATATCCTTTGTCTTAACTTATCTCTCGCCACTAGCTCCTGATGTATCAAGTGTCCATTCACACTTATTTATCAATAACATCCTGGCCGGAAACTTTTACTGCCTCTCTCCGGTGTCGTGCTTGTATAATGTTCTGGAGTCGCAACATATCTGCATGAACTGAATAAATGCAACATCATCCCTTTCTCCTTTTTACCACATTCTTCCTTTACCATTCCATAGTTAACTGAACCGCTTAACTCCGACTTAATACCATATCACACTATATTCCCCCCTTTAGGGGAGTACTAAGATGTAGTACTACGTCGATCTACCTATAGTTGTTTTACCTCTTCATCTTTGGCGTCTTTTCACATTATCAATGAACCTTAATCACCTTATGGTAACCTTCTGTACCAGGGATAACTAAATTTCTTACGCACGAAGGAGACACCTACTGTAACTGGCACACTTAGTCCCTTAAGATTAACTCTGCTCAGAGTGCTTGCTTTAGGTAAGCGACTTCCTAAATGACCTTTAAAGGTTATTCGTCTATTTTCTATTCTATTATTGTCGGAGCACGATCTTTGAAATTCTCACGATGTCGACCATTATCAAATCCTCTGGTCTCAAATTCATGTTCGGTTTTATCTTGTTCACCAGCCCATACTGATTTTTTACTCTGGGGTCTAACCTTTCCTCCTGGTAATCACGTTTAAGTCACCAACTCATTTCTCGAAATAAGGATATGACTTTATGGCTTATACTCTTTTATTGCCTTTAGGCTTGTCATCTCTTGTATTTTCCTTCACTTGACTATAGACTCTGTCATTGTGTCATATTTTGATTTACTGTTATCACCCCTATATCACATCTTACTCATGATGCTTAATTTAATTTCTTCTTATTCTCCGGATAATATTTTTTTTTCTATCACTTTATTCTAAAAACATCAACAAAAAGTTCTTTCCGTTTAAGCTCCCCTAGCTTCATCTCACTGGCTCTTTGGAATGCCTAACATTCTTTTTTTTACTCGGGGCTAGAGTCATACTAAGGTAAATATTTGTCCCTTCTAGGATCCCACTGCCTATCTTCTGAAATTTTTGAATATTCCAGTATTCTTATCTGATTGTACTACTCTAGAGTTCACCATCTGGGTGTCTTAGAAGGAGATCTATTACCACATTTGCACGATCTTTCAGAAACGTTAGTTAATGATAACAACCTATCCACAATTTTTGGGTTAATCTAATTCCAACTAGATCCTGATATCCCATCTTTCTCTTAAATAATATATGTTAGCTCCCATAAAACATAACTGAGATGGGTGTGGCCAATTGTACTTACCTCTGTCATTGATGAAGGTACCAAAATGCTTATATTTCTCTGCCTGATTTGAAAATATTAATAATCTTCATTATCTGGGTGCCTCGTACCCCTCTTCACCTTACTTCTTTTACTTGTTAAAACTTGTATCTAGCTTCTAAATTCCTCATAGATTTTCACCATATTCGTGAATAGATATCCGTGCCTTAAGGCTCCTTATTAAGAAGCATACACATCTTAGTACACACATGATCTGTTGAAGACCTCATATTTACTCATCATAAGCATGATGTGTAATCGAGTTCCTCTGACTCAACTCTTCCACATCCACATGCAATCTCTTACCAACTGTCTTTGTGGATGTAGGTTTCGTTGTATTATGACTAAAGTCGAATTTAGGAGTTTTAATTCTTACAACTGAGCTCTACTGCACGATCTAGAGTAAGAAGAAAGAGTGACAAACCTAAATGCCCTGTAGCCTCCTGCTTATAAGTGTGGTGCACAACACACCCATAAACAAGACTCTACTAGACACGGCTTGTAGACTCCCTAGGACAGAACTGCTCTGATACCACTTCTGTCACGACCCAAACCGAAGGGCCGCGACGGGCACCCGGTGCCTTACTCAACCGAGTACCAACGTAACATATCTTTCTTATCATGTTATCATGAGTAAATGAGCCAGAAAACCCGTCATGAGATAACAAGAATAAAACATAAGGAAATACTCAACATATGAAGACCCAACATGATATACAAACTTATATATGTGACATACGGGCCTATAAGGCCGACATGACCATTAGTAAACTCAAAACATAGGCTGACAAGGCCATACAAGTATCCATACACCTGATATCTGTCTACAAGCCTCTAAGAGTACATAAAATCATAAAGGTCGGGACAGGACCCCGCCATACTAATCAATATATATCCAAAGCATACTGACCAAATAGGCAACTCCGGAGCAAGTGGAATGCACCAACACCTTCGCTGAGCTGATAGACTACTAGGAGGACTGTCAAGCTATCAATCGGGACCTGCGGGCATGAAACGCAGCGTCCCCAGGCAAAAGGGATGTCAGTACAAATAAAGTACCGAGTATGTTAGGAAGGAAAGCATAAACAAGAACAGTAATGTAAAGAGAGAGATAGAGGAGATACAACCTGTAACATTTGAGTGCCTCTAGGGGCTATGATATGAAATGCATAATATATATATATATATACATAAACTTTTTAAAATATTCGCCTCTGTGGGCATCATCATCATCATCATATCGTACCCGACCTTAAAGAGGACTCGGTAAAAGCATACCCGACCATCATAAGGTTCGGTAGAATCGTACCCGGCCATGTGGAGCTCGGTAAACCGAACTGATCAGTGGTTTCACAATAGGTGCCATACCCGACCGACTATAGCGCGGCTCGGTAGAGTAAAATAGATACATATATATAATGCATGCTGGACTCATGGAATTATGTTCTAACCCTTTCGGAGTGATGTAAGGTCATTGCACCTTCGATTAACATTATGGACATCCCTACCATCAATATGAACCTTAGTGGGATTTATCATACACACTTGTTTAGAATAACTTTATAAGGAAAGAACAACATGGACAACCTTAGTTTCTAGGAGTAGATACGTTATGAATTAGCGTACCGTTTATGTTCATGTCACTTTAGATCATGCCAAAAGAAAGAATTAAGTGCCTTAACATACCTTAAACCCGTTGAATCCTTAATCACTTCCAAGCAACTCTTCAAACAAGTCAAATCAATCTATCATAGTATAAGGAGATTCAAAATCAGTGCTGAGCAAAGGCTAAGTCTATAACTTAAGCTAGTAGCTCGTTTACGTAAAATTTAGCAGCACCTCCCTTGTAACAAGGGCCTCCTCCAATACCATATACAAACAACAATGACCAGAGCAATCCATCAATATATAATTATCAATATCAAGACACCATATAACAACAACAAGTCACAACTACATTACGACGAGCGGCAAGCTCCGATTGGAATCCGTATACCCCTTATCAATCCTTATAGACTTCTTACTTCAACATAAAAGTATCATTAACATGATAATGAAGTCATTAATCAATGATTCCAGCCTTATACCATATATTTATAACAACGAAAATAATCCACAACTTCAACTATCCCCAACTAGCAACTTTATTCACTAGTTCATGTCTAGCCCATCCATTTAACTTAATAAACATCAAGATAACCTTAGGCACAAGTAAGAACACAATATAAATACCTCCTACAGTAACTTAAAGTCAAAATCCAAGTTATATTCAATTTACAACAACCCTCAATAGCAATACAACACCATATAAGTGACTTAAGCTAACCCAAGTATTATCTTGTAGTTTATCATCCTAACAACTTAACCAACATACAAGAAAGATTAAGAACAATTAGTAGTATGTTATACTCACCTTAGAAAGCATCAACAACTTGGAATTTTATCCAAATATAGCCCACAACAATCCTCAATGACAACACAACCTCAAAGAGGTGTTGTTCTTCACTAGAACTAAGTTTTGATGTTGAAATTTGGTGTAATCACTTTGGAATCACTTTAAACCCTTGTGGTATATGTTTATGAGGGTTAGGAGAAGTTTGGAGACGAATTTTAGTTGAAAAATGAGCAAAAATAGGCGTTCAAATCGTTTATAAATTGAAGTAGGTCAAACACGCCTAAGTGGGTCCCATTGGAGCTGCTTGCGCGGTCCCGCAAAAATACGAATATGTCTCTACTCTGATGTCGTATTGACAAACGGTTTAATGCGTTAGAAAGTAGACTCGTAGACCTTCAATTTGGTAGGTAGAACACCCCATGATTTGGATAAATTCTCAGATACATTTGACCTAAATTTCAGCAAATTTATGAATGTAACTTGTGATGACCTTTGCCAACTCTTGTTCCACAACTTGCTTGCCTTCAAAATGTAGAAAATGAATATCATACGAATAAAATAACTCATAGAATAACCTCCTTATCATGTTAATAACCCTAGTCTCACCCCAAAGTACATGTTATAACATTCGAAACTTGTCGACTTTCGACGAAACTTATTTTCTTCAATTGGTTTAGCTTCTAAGATTTCCAACCCTCTTGGTACTCGTTATTCATGATCTTAAATATTTGTAACCTCCAAGGTAACATGATTAACTTACTTTATTTTCTTCCAAATATAATCTCATTTCCGAGCTTACATCAATGACTTACGACGTACTCTCACGTATGAAAACTTGGGGTGTAACACTGAACCCTAGAGAGAGGCTGCCTACGTATCCTTTCAGAATCAAGTCGAACGTAGTTCAGGGAAACATTTTTGTTTTATTTTTTATTTTTTTTTCAACACCAACAATTTACCGATGGAGCACAAGTGCAATAGGACTGGTTGACCAAAAAAAACAAGTACAGGGCTACCATAAGAAAATTGGAAAACCAAGTCAGAGAACTTCAATTCGAGAATAGCTTGCAGGTCGCGGCGAATGAAGGAGAAAAGAAAAAGCTAGCCGAAGAGAATGAGTCCCTTCGAGCTCAAATTCAGAAAATGAAAGTAGCAGCAGAAAATCCAGCCCGGAGCGACAGAGACGAAAAACTCATCGCTAACCTGAGGCAGAAAGTAAATGACTATAGTTTTGATTTGAACAAATAAGAAAGTGAACTAGCCAAGGCTCAAAAGCAATTGGTTAAAAGCGCAGATGAACGAGTACGCCTGGTTAAGCAATTGAGAGAAAGGTACGACGATGAGGCCGTATGGTTAAAGAAAAGGGTCATCGACATGGAAACAAAATGATCAAACAGGCAAAAGACTTCAAAGTTGAAAGGGAACATTGTTATACAGCATTGGCGCAATTAGAAATAGATTTGCAACAACTTCAGGAGCAAAATCATGCGGCTAAGCAAAATTTTTAAGCTAGGGCCCAGCAGATTGGGCGTTTGTTACAAGAAAAGGGCGCCATAACAGAGAGAATTAGAAGCATTGCCTACTACATTGTTATGAAGTGCCAGATTTGTGAGGATATGACCCGCACTACCTTCTTTACAGCAGTAATGACATTTGTTAAATAGAAATGAATGACTTGGATCGACTTCAAAGGGAGCTTGCATATAGGCCCGCGGCGAGACCGAATGATGTCCCGCGGGCACCAGGAGCATTGATGTACTCATGATTTTTTCGCTTGAGTCTGCATTTCCCTTTTGTTAAGGGTCTGTCAGTCATGTTGAGTTTTTCTTTCTACTAGAGTCCGTCAAATTGTTTTCGAGTCTGTATTTTCTTCTGTTGCAATATGATGTCTATTTTTGGAGTCTGTATTTCATCTTTGCATCGAAATCTGTTAGTCTTTTGGAATTTGCTAGTTTTGAGTTTTTTAATGGAAGCATTTTTTTTTTTATGAAAACTGAAAATCCTAAAAATGTTTTATTTCGCACTTATCACCAAGAACTACGCTTGGTATGATTCATGCGGGGTCATGATACGTAGGCAATCTCCATAGGATTCGACCATAACCAAATAAAAGAGAGAAAGAAAGAGCGGAAAAACAAAAAAGAAAAGAGAGAAAATAAAAATCAAGAGAGAATAAAAACAAAGAGAGAACGAAAGGAAGGAAAAGAAAAAGAAAGAAAAGGGGGAGGCTTGCAATCGAAAGTAAGAAAAGGCCGGAATGACGCATGCAACCGATCAAATACATAATAGAGACGGTTAGCTATTTAGGTGCATTCATGCCCAATGTGCGGCTACCAATCTGTTAAAACCTAATCGCTAACAAAGTTGTTGTTTGATGTATTAAGTCCAGGCAGGTGGTTAGTCGATTGGCATTCTGGAAACTCACTCCTACAACACCCGATTGAAAGACAGGCTTAATGTGGCCAACCAGTAATTGGAAACAAGTATTGTCAACCCATCGAAAGAGGTGGAAGAAATGGACATTAATGAGATGAGGGAATAAATGTATATGCTGAAGCAGCAGATGGCTGAAATGTACGAAGCCTGGGGGAAGGGGCATCCACCACCGGTTTATCCCGCCAACCCTGCTTATATCCCACCATCAGCCCAACCTCCGGAGCCTCCCACTGTGAACTCATCTCCAGCCTTTCCCCTCTACCAACAATGCCATGGCGCCACTTCCCATACTTCTCAAGCTCCACCACCCAAACAAGTCTCATACCCTCCCCCACCAATTACACCTGTTTTTGTGGCACCTCCACCTGCTACATTACACTGATCTTCTAGTGAACCCCTGTTCTGAACTCACGACAACCAGTACTATCCCCCTGAACCCACCTTCAAAGTTCCAGAACCATATCCTTACACCCCTCATCTTGATATCACGGTAGAGACTGAGAAACTGCCCAAAAATACCGAGCATGAAAAGATGATCAGAAAGGTCAAAAGCTTAGAGCAATCATTCCGAGATATGAGGGGGATGAGAGGTCAAGTAAGTGTGGCCTATAAGGATTTATGTCTGTTCCCAGATGTTCAGTTTCCAGCAGGGTTCAAAATGCCAAAGTTTGATCTGTACGATGGGCATGGTGACCCAGTAGCACACTTGAGAGGGTTTTGTAGCAAAATGAGAGGAGCAGGTGGAAGGGATGAATTGCTGATGGCATATTTCAGCCAAAGTCTAAGTGGATCGGCTTTAGAATGGTATACCAGACAAGATCACAACAGGTGGTACATATGGGATGATTTGGCCCAAGCCTTCGCCTGCCATTTTTAATACAACCTCGAACTTATCCTAGATCGTCTGTCATTGACAAAGCTGGAAAAGAAGCCCGGTGAGAGCTTCAGGGAATATGGATTCCACTGAAGAGAGCAAGCAGTGAGGGTTGACCCTCCGATGAAAGAAAGCGAGATGGTTGATTATTTCTTGCAGGCCTTGGAACCCACTTATTTTGGTCACTTGGTGTCAGCAGTAGGTAAGTCCTTTAATGAAGCCGTGAAAATGGGAGGCATGGTTGAAGAGGGACTCAAGTCCAACAAGATCATGAGTTATTCAGCAATCAAGGCGACCACTCAGGCCATTCAAAACGGTACCGGGAGTGTGCTCGGGAAGAAGAAAAATGAGGACGTTCTGACAATTGAGTCGAGAGCTTGGGTTGGATCCAGGAACCTTCCCCGTTACTACAACCAGCCGCGACCCTATCTCCAAACTTACCCCCACACTCCATATAACCCACCACAACACTATTACCCACCACCAGATCCCCATTTTTATGTCCATCACGCATAAACCTACACCCAACCGCCTACTCACTCGCAATGGCGTGCGCCAGCTCCACAAAACCTATACAAAGCTCCACAAAATAACTATCCACCCCCAAAAGCCTACAGAAATCCTCCTAGAACGGGTTTTCGACCCAACCAAGCCTTTAAGAATGAGAGGTTGCAGAAGCAAAAGACTTTCACTCCACTGGGAGAGTCATATGCTAGTCTATCCCACAGACTGAGATAGTTGGGTATGTTGAATCCGATCGAGGCTAAATTACCGAATCCCCCTCCTAGAAATCTTGACCGCTTGGTGAGTTGTGAGTATTGTTCAGGGGCCCTGGGACATGACACAGAGAAATGCTGGAAATTGAAAACAGCCATCCAAGAACTCATTGACACCAATCGGATTGAGGTCCAAGCTACGGAGGCGCACAATATCAATCAGAATCCCTTGCTAGCCCATCATGAAACAAATGTGATTGAGATAGTGCATAAGGTAGGGGAGCCTAAGAAGCCTTCGCAAACCGTCATGATGATTCGGGCTAGTGAAGCCAGACCATTTTAAAAGTCAACAAGTGAGAAGTCTGTGATCAAGTTGAACATGGCAAATAATGAACAATCTGTGGAGGTCAAGAAGGGGTCCTCTAGTGACGTTGCAGGAAAACATGAAGAGCAAAAGTGGTTATGCCAGGAGTGACGAACAAGCCTGTGGTAATTGTGAAGGGCGCCCCCACAGATCCTGTCATTATCAAACTGGTAACTCAATTACCGATAGACAACAGCAAGGCAGTCCCATGGAATTATGAACGAGTGATCGTGACTTACAAGGGGAAAGAGGTTAGAGAAGAAGTGTGTGAGACTCATGCTTTGACTCGATCGGGGAGATGCTTCGCCCCCGAAGAGTTGAGAAAATCTAAGACCTCAAAAGATAATCCAATGTTGGTGAAAAAAGCGGTGATTGAGGAAGAAGTAGAAGAATTTTTGAGAAAGATGAAAGTGCAAGACTATTCCATTGTGGAACAGTTAAGGAAGACACCAGCTCAGATCTCGCTCTTGTCATTATTGATCCATTCAGACGAGCATCGTCGTGCTTTGATTAAAATCTTGAATGAAGCCCACGTTCCTAACAAAATCTCAGTAAACCACTTGGAAAAGATAGCTAATAAGATATTTGAGGTAAACAGAGTCACTTTTTCTAATGATGAGTTGCCCGTGGAGGGTACCGAGCACAATTGAGCCCTTTATCTGACGGTGAAATGCGAAGATTCTGTGGTTACTCGGGTACTGATTGACAATGGGTCTAGCACAAACATCTATCCTTTCTCCACATTGACCAAGCTGAAAGTGAAGGATGAAAGAATTCACAAGAACAATATTTGTGTTCGGGGATTCGACGGTGGAGGGAAGGATTCAATCGGGGACATAGTGCTTGAGCTCACAATAGGGCCAGTTGAATTTACTATGGAATTCCAGGTGCTCGATGTGCTTGTTTCGTACAATCTGTTATTGGGACGACCTTAGATCCATGCGGCCAAAGCAGTCCTGTCTACTCTGCATCAAATGGTCAAGTTTGAATGGGATCGATAGGAAATTGTCGTACACGGCGAGGATAATTTGTGTGTGCCCAACGGTGCCATTGTTCCATTCATAGAGGTTGACGATGACAAGGGACCATGGGTTTATAATGTTTTCGACACAATATCGATAGAGAAAATTCCTAAAGGAAAGTGCGTTCCAACTCCAAAGATGGTTGCGGCATCAGTTATGGTAGCTGTTGAAATGTTGAAAAATAGTTTCGTACCGGGCAAGGGTTTGGGTGCATCTCTGCAAGGTATTGTGCAGCCAGTTTCTCTTTCAAAGAATCTGGATACTTTTGGTCTGGGGTTCAAGCCTACCATTGCAGACGTGATAAGAGCTAGAAAAATGAAACAGAAAGCATGGGCATTGCCAAAGCCAATCCCGCGTCTGTCTAGATCATTCGTCAGGCCGGGTATCAGAAAGCAACTGTTGTCAAAGGTTCCTGGACCAATGATTGGTGCCGATGGAGACTTGGAGAAGGGGGTTTGAAAGGTTATTCACCGAGGTTAACATAGTTCAGGCTGGGGAAGGGTCCAGCAGGGCAAATGTTCAATTCGTGGGACCACGTGCAAAAGTCAACAACTGGGAAACTACTCCTCTTCCTACCCGGAGGGAGTCTTGGTAGTGGGTTTTGATTTTCTTTTGTTTCTTGGATTATTCCAGGGTCTGTAATTCAGATATTATGTTCCGTCCAGTTGGATGTGTTAAAACCTTGTTATCTTTAAATTCAATGAAATGCAATTGTTCCTTTTCCTTCATTTCTTCTAATTCTATTTTTTGTTTTCTTCTTTTTGTACAATTCTTTTTATGCTGATATCAATGACATGACATGCATGAGGAATCTTTGGCCCAGTTTTAAAAGCCAATCTAACTCTGAAATAATAATACAAGAAATTGAGTGTGATGATGAGTTGGAATTTGATGATGATGAGGCCTATGAAATTAGTAAGAAACTAAGTCATTTTGAGGAAAATCCCAAACCTAATTTGAACGATACAGAAGCAGTTAATCTAAGGGACCAAGATAATGTCCGTGAAACTAAAATAAGTGTACATCTGGAACCTCAACTCAGGGAGGAGATAATTAAAGCACTGTTCGAATACAAAGATGTTTTTGCATGGTCCTATAACGACATGCCGGGTCTGAGCACTGATTTAGTGGTTCACAAGTTGCCCACTAACCCGGAATTCCCTCCTGTCAAACAAAAGCTAAGAAAGTTCAAAATGGATATGTAAAGATCAAAGAAGAGGTCAGCAAGTAGTTCGATGCCGAAGTCATTCGGGTCACCCGGTATCCCACCTGGTTACCCAATGTTGTGCCTGTACCGAAGAAGGATGGCAAGACCAGAGTGTGTGTTGATTATCGGGATCTCAACAAGGCGAGTCCAAAAGACAATTTCCCATTGCCTAACATCTATATCTTGATTGATAATTGCGCCAAACATGAGATTGGTTCTTTTGTGGATTGTTACGTGGGTTATCATCAGATCTTAATGGACGAGGAAGATGTAGAAAAGACGGCGTTCATCATGCCGTGAGGAACGTACTGCTATCGGGTCATGCCATTTGGCTTGAAGAATGCTGGAGTAACCTACATGAGGGCAATGACAACAATATTCCATGATATGATACACCAGGAAATCGAGGTGTACGTGGATGATGTGATCGTGAAGTCTAGAAAGTAGTCTGACCAGGAAATCTGAAGGCTTCGCAGGTACAATCTCAAGCTTAATCCTGCAAAGTGTGCTTTTGGGGTGCCATCTGGAAAATTGTTGGGGTTCGTAGTCAGCCGTCAGGGCATTGAACTGGATCCATCGAAAGTCAAGGCCATCCAGGAATTTCCACCTCCGAGGAGCAAGACCGAGTTGATGAGTTTGTTGGGGAGATTGAATTATATCAGCAGGTTCATCGCTCAGCTCACGACAACTTGCGAGCCTATCTTCAAACTATTAAAGAAAGACGTTGCGGTCAAGTAGACAGATGAATGTCAGGAGGCGTTTGATAAGATAAAAGGGTATTTCTCAAATCCACCCGTGTTGGTCCCGCCAGAACTAGGGCGCCCGTTGATTCTATATTTGATGGTTTTGGACAATTCATTTGGTTGTGTATTGGGTCAACATGACATCACTGGTAGGAAGGAGAAGGCCATATATTATCTTAGCAAGAAATTCATGTCGTACGAGGTCAAGTACACTCAGCTTGAGAGGACATGTTGCGCCCTAACCTGGGTGGCGCAGAAGCTGAAACATTATTTGTCATCTTACACTACCTATCTCATATCTCGCTTGGATCCATTGAAATATATCTTTCAGAAGCCTATGCCCACAGGGAGGCTTGCAAAGTGGCAGATCCTGCTGACAGAGTTTGACATTGTCTACGTGACTCAAACCACAATGAAAGCACATGCCTTGGCAGACCATTTGGCCGAGAACCCGGTTGATGAAGATTATGAACCCTTGAAAACTTATTTCCCTGATGAAGAGGTGATGCACATTGATGAGTTGAAACAAGTCAAGAAGCCAGGGTGGAAACTTTTCTTTGACGGGGCTGCAAACATGAAGGGCATAGGGATAGGAGCAGTACTTATTTTTGAAACAGGGCAGCACTACCCTGTTACGGCTCAGCTTCATTTTTACTGTACCAACAATATGGCTGAGTACAAGGCATGCATTCTGGGTTTAAGGTTAGCTGTGGATATGGGTGTCCAGGAAGTCTTGGTCTTAGGTGACTCGGACCTCCTTGTGCACCAAATTCAGGGAGAATGGGAAACACGGGATGTGAAACTCATACCATACAGACAATGTTTGCATGATCTTTGTCAACGGTTTCAGTTAATAGAATTCCGGCATATCCCAAGGATCCATAATAAAGTCGTCGATGCTTTGGCTACTCTGACGTCAATGTTACATCATCCGGATAAGGCTTATGTGGACCCTTTGTAGATTCAGGTCCGTGATCAACATGCTTACTATAATATGGTAGAAGAAGAACTTGATGGGAAGCCATGGTTCCACGATATCAAAGAATACCTCCGGATGGGGGTATATCCGGTACAAGCCACAGGTGATCAGAAAAGAACAATTCGACGATTGGCAAGCAGATTTTTCTTCAGTGGAGGGGTGTTATACAAAAGAACTCCAGATCTTGGATTGCTAAGATGCATAGATGCCAGACATGCCACAATTATCATGACTGAGGTAGACTCCGGAGTTTGTGGACCGCATATAAGCGGGTACGTTCTGGCGAAGAAGATTCTCCGAGCAGGTTATTACTGGCTCACTATGGAGCGAGATTGTATCAATTTTGTGCGCAAGTGTCATCAGTGCCAGGTGCACGGAGATCTGATTCATCCCTCACCATCTGAATTGCATACAATGTCGGCACCATGGCCCTTCATTGCTTAGGGCATGGATGTCATTGGGCCAATCAAGCCAGCAACATCAAACGGACAGGTTTATTCTGGTATCCATTGATTATTTCACCAAGTGGGTTGAAGCGAAAACTTTCAAATATGTGACCAAGAAAGCGGTGGTCGATTTTGGGCATTCAAATATCATCTATCGGTTTGGGATTCCGAAGGTAATCATCACGGACAATGGTGTTAATCTCAACAGTCATCTGATGACGGAGACCTGTTAGCAGTTTAAGATTATACATCGCAATTCCACCCCATATCGCCCTAAAGCGAATGGAGCAGTCGAGGCAGCTAATAAGAACATAAAGAAGATACTGCAGAAAATGGTGGAAGGGTCTAGACAATGGCATGAGAAGTTACCTTTCGCATTGTTAGGTTATCGCACTACTATGCGCACTTCAGTAGGGGCCACTCCTTATTTGTTGGTGTATGGCACAGAGGCAGTAATTCTCGTAGAAATCGAAATCCCATCCCTTCGTATTGTCGTTTAGGCAGAAATTGATGACGTGGAATGGGTCAAAATCCGTTTGGAGCAATTAAGTCTGATTGATGAAAAAAGATTGGTAGCAGTATGTCATGGCCAATTATACCAACAGGGAATGGCGAGAGCATATAACAAGAAAATACGTCCATGGAAGTTCGAAGTGGGTCAGTTAGTGTTGAGACGTATCTTGCCTCATCAGGCTGAAGCAAAAGGAAAGTTTGCCCCAAACTGGCAGGGGCCATTTGTCGTAACTAGGGTGTTGTCCAATGGCGCGCTATATTTGACAGATGTGGAAGGGAAATGCGTGGAAATGGCTATCAATTCCGATGCAGTCAAGAGATACTATGTATGATTCCTTTGTTTGATTGTACCTGTTTGTATTTGACATATTTTGAAGATTAAAATGACGAAGGCGTTTTGTTCTACTATCTAAACACTTTATCCCTTGTCACCCCTTTTGAGCCTTATTTATTTTCTTTCTTACCCCTCGTTCGGAATCAGTATCAAAGATCAGAAGCACAAGCGTGAAAGATAAGTAAAGGAAAAGGAGAAAAGAAAAGAACGAAAGGGAGAGGAGAAAAATGAAAATTGAAGAAAAAAAAGAAACAAGCGAAGAGAAAGAAAAGAATGAAAAGAAAAAGAGAAGAAAAAAACAACAAAAAGAGAAAAAGAAAGCAAAAAAAGAAAGAAAAGAAAGAGAAAAGATAAAATCACAACAACAAAGTAATTCCTATGACATGAACTACGTTCGACCTGATTCCTTTTAAGGATACGTAGGTAGCCTTACGGTTCGGTCTCATCAAACAAAATCCAAAAGCCCCCAAGCAAGAAACTGGGGCAGAAGTTGTGGTTGTTGTGAGAAACCTGATTCCAAAAGTTGTAATTCTAACCCATTTGAATTGTTTTGAGCCTTTTATACCTTTTCTTTCCAACTCTGTCTAAAAGCCCACGTTACGGTCCAAAGAAAGATCTTCTGATCAATCTTTAAGAAATGCCAAGTCGAGCAGGTAAATGTAATTCATGTCAGGAGCAACACTCTGGTTCAAGCAGGAAAAATAAAAATGAGAGAGTCTTATTGGTGAAAACCTTCACAGGCACCGTAAGGCGACGGGAGTTGATAGAAATAAAATGAGAGAGTCTTATTGGTGAAAACCCTCACTGGCACCTTGAGGTGAAAGTGAGTTGAAAAGTCAACAAGTGAGAAAGGCCTGTTGGTGGAAAACTGTTTCAAGGCACCGCAGGATGAATAAGGTCAAGGTTTGGATAAAGTAATCCGATCATGGAAATTCTGAGGCGACAAAATACGGCAACTGAAAGTTGATTGGTTGGACAGATTGGGCCAATTAATCCAAAATGAATGTCATGATCATTGGTACCAGTTTTTCCACTCAGATAAGTTTCTTTTTCTTTTTCTTTTTCCCTTTGTAGCAGTTATCTGGTTTTGGATTCTTCTTATCCTTAACCCGCAAAGTCATTGCATTTCATTTTCTTTTGGGTTTATTTGTCTAAGAGGTTTTAATTTCAGTCTTGTCCCAAGTAAATGGAAAAGAGTTTCAAATCTCACTACCAACTCCCAAAATTGCAAATCACAATGTGGTCAGAGCATACTAAAGACAGCATGATGTAAGGTGGGGTACAAGGAATCACCGGAAGTTTCATCGGTGGAATGATTTGGTAAGATCATGGGAGATGCAAAGGTTCAGATAAAGGGGCCAGAGGTGTGAAACAACAACACGAGTATAGAACACTCGGTTCGTCAAAGGTCGTGGGATCTGAAAGTCAGTCAGAAAGTCAAAGCGGTTCAGGGCCAGTTTGGGAAAGCCATTCAGAACAAAACAATGTAGTGGAGAGATCTTCAGCAAGAATTCCATCAGCTAACCACCACTTTAAACTGACAAATTTTTCTTTGATTGAAACAGGGGCAGAAAATTCGTTTGCTTCGGAAAAACTCTCCGCAGGTGAAAGAGCAAGCATCAAAACAGGTTTGACCGTAAGCTTTTAGGACCCTCCTGGAAAATGGTATCTAGTCTAAAGTTCAGAAATAGCATAATCTAGCATAAATGTATCCCAAGGGGATATAAGTTGGCTTAGAAGTTTGCATGTTCGAGATATGGTTCAATTAGGAGTTTCCAGAACCCTCCTGAATAATGGGACTCAGCTTTAAGATTTCTATTAGATAGCAACATTTAGCGTAAAATTTTGTTGTAGGGTAGTATAACTCAGCCATAAAAGCTGTCACTCTTAAGATAAAAATCGACTTTTGATTTTCAGGACCCTTCTGGATAATGGGGAGTAGTTTGAATACCATCTTAGATAACAAGATTTAGCAGAAGTCACACTTTAGAAGATATAACTTAGATTCTTAATTGTCGTTTAACTAGGAATTTTAGGATCCTCCTGGATAATGGAACCTAGCTTTCAATTCTTAGTAATACTTGGTAATACGATTTAGTTTTACACTCACATCTGTGCCCAACCACCAAACTGGGGCAGATTTTTTTTTTGTTTTATCTATTTTGAAGTTAGGAGCCCGTCTGGAGAGCAGGGAATACATTTCAAGTTGAAGTCAGGAGCCCGCCTGGAAAGCAGGGAATACTTTCAAGTGTTGAAGTCAGGAGCCCGCCTGGAGATCAGGGAATACATTTCAAGTTGAAGTCAGAAGCCCGCCTGGAGAGCAGGGAATACTTTCAAGCGTAGCAGTCAGGAGCCCGCCTGGAGAACAAGGGAGTACAATTTAAGTTTTAGCATTCAAACTCTTTGTTTTGTCTATCTTTGAAGTCAGGAGCCCGCCTGGAGAGCAGGGAATACATTTCAAGTTAAAGCCAGGAACCCGCCTGGAGAGCAGGGAATACTTTCAAGCGTAGCAGTCAGGAGCCCGCCTGGAGAACAAGGGAGTACAATTTAAGTTTTAGCGTTCAAACTCTTTGTTTTGTCTATCTTTGAAGTCAGGAACCCGCCTGGAGAGCAGGGAGTACTTTCAAGTTGAAGTCAGGAGCCCGCCGGGAGAGTAGGGAATACTTTCAAGAGTAGCAGTCAGGAGCCCGCCTGGAGAACAAGGGAGTACAATTTAAGTTTTAGCATTCAAACTCTTTGTTTTGTCTATCTTTGAAGTCAGGAGCCCGCCCGGAAAGCGGGGAACACTTTCAGATTAGCAGTCAGGAGCCCGCCTGGATAGCATGGGAATACATTCACGTTTTGAAGTCAGGAGCCCGCCTGGATAGCATGGGAATACATATCATGTTCAGCAGTCAGGCATCCGCCTGGAAAAAGGGAAGCATCTCAGTTTACAATTCAAGATGGCAACAAAGGAATTTTACCAAGAGAATACAAGACAACAAGGCAACAAGAAACGCAAGATCAAGTTTGAAGATATAGATAGGATTTTGTAAAGCATAGATCATAGTCTAGTCTAGCTTCTTTTATTTTTGGCACGGTGTAATAAGGGGTTCAGTGAGCAGCAGCAACAGCGGCAACAGTGAAATCACAGCTCCGTGGTAGTCCCAGCTACCAGACATTCCTGGACTGTACTGACCTGATTCCTTTTTAGCCAAGGATATGTAGGCAACTTCGGAAGTAGGGTGCAGTCAAATCTTTCAAAAATGCTTCCCGTGGAGTATTCAAACGGGCAAAAATCACTCGTATCCGCTCACTTATCTTTGCACGAAAACTCTTCGTGTTTCCGGGCAAAGAGGGGCAGCTGTGAGCACGTGATTTTTGCCCTATATGTATTACTCCAACAGATTCAAAACAAAATAATTTCTTTCAGTGTTTGCAGTTTTGTTGGATTTTGTGGCATTTCCTGTTAATTATTTGCATTTGTCTGTGCATGTTTATTTTATTTAATTCATGAAAAATACAAAAAATACGTTGCATCTTCATTTAGGATTTAACTTTATATTTTTATATTAATTAGTAAATTAGTTTGTTTTATAAAAAATGAAAATCACAAAAATAATTCATTTTGCATTTTTACTTTTAATTTTGAATTGTATAGTTCTCTTTAAATTTAGGATTTAATTAATTATTGTAAATACCATGATGAGTGATTAATCTAATTGGGTAGGTTAATTTAGTTTAAAATTTTTTTATTATTAATTTAGGTTTTATTTTAATTTTTAAAAGAAAAGAATTTTGAAATTGAAAAAAGAAGAAAAAGAAAGAAATCCAAATCTGCACTCAAACCCAAATTAATCGTCCCAGCCCAAATGGAAACTACCCAATACCCGGCCCAAACTACCCTAACCCGGTCCGGTTCCCCCCCCCCCACCCAAAACCAAACGATGTTGTTTCATGGGCAATAGATCAGGACCGTCGAGGTTTCTTGATCGGACAGTCCTGAATCCCGGGTTATGTAATATTTAAGGGTCCAAAGGTGCCCCTACCCCCCTCTCATCTCTTTCACCCCTCTCACCATCCCCGTCAGAACCGCCGGTCGGAAATCGTCTCCGCCAGCGGTGGTGCTCCGATCGACCCCAAACTTACACCAAATACCCCCTCCATCTCCACATCCCAGATCCGTACCCCTTTTCCCTCAAATCAAACCTCAAATGTTCGAATCTCAATTCGAAACCTCAAACCCTAACTGCCTCCCTCGAATTCCCAACCCCTGCCCGGCGGTGGAGCTCGAACACCACCCAAAATCTAGCCATGCAACCATCACCATTAACTTAACCCTAATCCACCACCATTTCTCCCCAAATCCTCACCAAACCAAGTCCAAATCAAATCTGAGAACGAAGAAAGAGACAATCTAGCAAAGTTGTCAGGTTTTCTATGAACGATGCGGCTCGAGACTAGTATTATTCATCTTTTCTCAAAGAGAACACGTGGGTAACTTGTGCATATTGCATGTTTCAATCCTGGTTTGTGTTCCTAATCATATATTTGGCTCTGGTTAAATTGTAGCTCATTGTTTTAATCTAAAAGGAGAGCTTAGTTTATTCAGGTAATTTTGTTCTCCTAATTTCAAAATGAGCTTTTGATATTGTTTAGGCTTTGGGGTCGTTTTTGAATCTTTCATAGGGGCCTATTAAGTTTTGGGTCAAACTTGATCCATCAACACTTCAAATTGGGTTAATCTGACCCATATAATTTGCTGAAGGTAATTTCAGGGGTTGTGGGGGGTAGTTTAGGAAATTGGCTTAGGGAATCTTTGGTGTAACTGCATTAGGAAGCTTCTAGGAAGCTGGGGGTTGGGGTTATTCTGATGTTCTGAATTTTAAAAGAAGGATACTTAAGCAAAAACAAAATTTTCTGAAGGTTTGAAATGCAATTGTGAATTTATTAAAGCTGCCCTAGTAACTTGCCTATAAAGGCATAAGTTACTTGCAGCTTAAGGGGAATTTTTTTTGGAGAGCTAGAATTCCAGAAAATAAAAGACGGACAAAATTGCTACTGTTTCATTAATTTCTTTATTGATTTCTGAAATTTTCCAGTTCTGAAATACTTTCGGTTTCATTTGAGATTGAGTATGAATTGATTTGGGATTTAAAACTGCTACGAAGTTGGGTACTGGGGTCCGTTTTGTACCACTTGGTTTGAGTTGGTTTTCTGCTGATTTTCTTGGATCTGGGAGCTGTGTTATTAGTTGCTAGCTACTGATCCTACTTTGCTTTGGATTCTGTCTTATTTCCGGGTACACACTAAGAGGCTTTGTTGTTTTTGAAGTTGGATTTGGAAGTTGAAAATGAATGCAATAGTCTGAAATGTAGTATCAATTTGCCTTCGACTTTTCTGTATTGCTTTGGAGTATTATGTTTATTTTATCAGCTTGTTGTTACGGATTAATCGATTCAGTTCTGTTTTGAGTTATGGACTTTGTTATTTTAATTGATTGGGAAATGTCATGAAGTTTGAGAGAAAGTAGCTTGTCCGACTGAATCAATAGCATAACCTTTGCACTCATTTGTGGTTTTATATAGTGTGTATTGTAATGCTTTTGGGTTGAATGGGGTATGGCTGTATGGGATTCATTGGACTAGCTATGATCCATACGCTTATCAACTCATTTATTCATGCTGTTAGTCAAATGAATCTGGTTTCATTTATATTTCCTTTAATGTGTGTTCTAGATTTGCTTCTTCACTTTTCTTTAGATCTAGTTTAAATTGATTTCAGGTTTAGTTTAGTTTTTTTTAGAATCTGAGTCTTGCATCACAGTCTTTTATCACATTGCCTTTTAGAATTCAAGTGAATCATTTGTGTTCTTGAAGAACTACGATTCAAACAATGAGTTAAGGTTTGAAAAGTTACCAAATTTACTAAGATATGTAAGGTTTTCATGGGCGTTGGCAAGATCACAGTCAAGGTTCGAACTTCATACAATAAGCTGTTGATTTATCTTAATTGAAACCAAGGTGTCGATTTTTATTCTTGTTCAATGTTCAGTTTCTCTTTCCCAGAAAAGTAATGATCATTTGGGGTATTGTTGCAAGCCATTTTGACCGATTATTATGTGTTATTGAAGACTCTATATAGAGTCTTGCACTCGTTGATGTCAAGCTACAAAGATCTGGGCTCTACTGGGCCAATGCTCATTTTTCAAATAAAGAGGCCATATGAGTCTAAGGCAGACTCAGGCCCAAATCACGTTAGAGATTTAGAAATTCAGCTTTAGTTAACTTATTTAAATAATCAGTGATTCACAAAATGAAATGTTAGTTTAATTACGAGTCCCATGTACTTTCAGCTGATGGATATCTAATGGTTTGTTGATTCATGAACATTGGGCTTTAAGCCGGGCCCAAGCAAGGTCTTTAAATAATCAGCCCCCTTCTTTTAAAACGTATTTTGTAGCTAATTTGGGCCATAGTACAATCATAACTCTCTTAGTGTTTTAGATAATTAAGTTCTTTAATTGGTGGAAGTGAGCCATACTAGATAACACAAATGGCTTATGGTCCTCCAAAGTTTAGTTCGAATTCCCTTTTTAAATTGGAATTGAGGGGTCGTGCCAAATAAAATCATAAAATGCATGGCCCTCGCTTAGTTAATATTTTAATCCTTAGAATTTGAGGCGTGCCATTTAGCGAATTTTCCATGGCCCTCGTAAATTTAAAAACGCGTAGTTGCTTTTGGCACGTTATTTTAATAATATTACTTTCCTAAACTCGGGTGTGCATTTCATGTGACCCCAAATCCAAATCTCAACAACGTTAAATAAAATGTGTCGTGGACCGCGGGTGCATTTCATGTGGCGTGGTTCAAAAACGTGTTTTAAATAACGTTGAATCTTCCTAAAAAATAATTAAAAAGCGGCTAATAATTTAAAATTATACCATAGGCTAAAACATGTATTAAAATCAGATAATAAGCCAATTGTAATAGTTTAAGCGACCGTGCTAGAACCACGAAATCTGGGGGTGCCTAACACCTTCCCTCAGGTTAACAGAATTCCTTACTCAGAATTTCTGGTTCGCAGACTTCAAAAGGAAAGTCAAATTTTCCTCGATTTGGGATTTTTAAAATAAACCGGTGACTTGGGACACCAAAAACAAACCATCCCAAGTGGCGACTCTGAACAAAAATGAATAATTAATCCCATTTCAAATAATGTCATTTAAAGTGGAAAAACTCCCTTGTACTACCTTCGGGTGTGTAAAAAGGGAGGTGTGACAACACTCAGCCATCTTCTTAGACTATATTAGCCGTTGCATCATTGAGGCCTAATTACTCTACGACATCGATCTATTCGACCCTTTGTTGCCAGCAATAAAGAAGATGGGGATCTAGGGTGGATGAGTCGTTTCTTCCGAGCGCGGACTATTGATATTATTCCTGCAGAGTTCCTTCCATTTCCTAAGAAATGGAATTTCACACGTAAGTGGTACACTTGTGTTCTTATTACTTTTGCCCATGGTGGAGGTGGACTATATAAAGATGCTTTCTTTTTCTTTTCTTTTCTGTAGCAATCCCATGGATGCCACACGAGTTTCCTGACCTAGCTGATTGGTCTTGAAAACTGGTAGCTTGTTCGACTTATGATGAGCGTAAGTGGTGAGATCTGGCCAAGGGTAGATGGGAGGCAAAACATCACGGTGCATGGTGTGTGGCTTGCTTTCTTTGAATGGTACTTTCTTTTATGTGTACTAACTCAGTTACCACAGGCATTGGAGATTATTCGAAGATAAGGTTGTGCCTCCTCGGGGAGGAGGAAGAATCGTCGGCTTTGGGGTCAAGGACCGATAACAAACAGAAGGAGTCCTTGAAGGACGAGGATTCTCACAGTGAGGCAAGCCCTTCTTGAAGGCTCAAAGAAGTTGTATCAGCTGAGCCTACGACATTTGAGGCCTCTAGCCTTAGAAAAGTGGTTCCTCCTTTACTGCCATTTTCCTTTCCCGTCGAAGGTACTTCGAGGGATACCGGTGTTTAGCCGTCGTCATCACCTACAATCAAAGGAACTTCGAGGGATGTTCGAGGCCAGGGACCACCTAGATCAAGCAGGGTCTCGAGCGACCATGTCTCCACCGAGATCGGTTCAACAAGGGTCGTTGAGGCCAGGACAGTAGACGCACGCTCAACCTTTGAAGAGGCTCAGCAGCTTTGTTCTGTGGTGAGCTTTGGTTGACTTTGTTGGTTTCTTAGTTTTGCATTTTCATTTCCTTACTAAGCTCCCTTATTTTTGTAGGCTTTTGACAAGCTCAAGTCCGAGCTGCTCCGCTGTGGAGATAGGTTGAGGAAAGCCTTGGTATATCTGTGGTATGAGGCGAATCGAAACCTGAACTATGAAAGCCACCTTGAAAAATAGGTAACCTTTGCTCCGAGGGAATGCATGCTTCTTCTTTTATTCTCAGAGATTAATATTTTGATAATTTATTTGCAAAGCAAGATTTAGGATCTGGAACGCCTTTGGGGCGAGGTTGGCCAGGCCAAGTATGAGTGTAACGAGCTAAGGGCTCAGGTGGGTGCCCATATTGCAGCCAAGAAGAATGTTTTGGCCAAGGTTTCTGCCCTTGAGATATTGTTTCAGAACGCCCATGAAAACAGCTTGGTTTAGACGAGCAGGATTGCAAAGCTCGAGTCCGACATGTTGGAGATGAAGGCCGAGGTCGTGGACGCCCGGGCCAAAGCTGAAGAGATTTGGGCTAAGGTAGACAAGAAAGTGGTCGTCTATTTAAAAGATGTTATTGATGATCGAGCTGAGCTGAGAGGAGCTTCCGATCGAGAGAGCAGAAGCAATGAATATGCACGGTGCAAATCTCGTAGAGAAACCCTCGAAGAGATCCATACTAGGGGCGTCGATCTCTTAGAAGAGACAAAGAAGGAAAAGGCGGATGAATATGACACCAAGTTCCTCTTGTCTGAAGCCGAAGATAATGAGGAAGAGGCTAACGCGTTTGGTCGATGCGACCTTTTATGTAGGCTAGCGACAATGGCTCTTACGCTTTGCTCTTAGGCATATTTAGTTAACTGTTTTAGGTTTAGTCTCCGAATCGGGTTTCGACTCGAGCTCATTCGACCCTCAAGTTTTTAATTTAAAGCCGGCCCTTAGGCTCTTACATGTTGGGTCGGTACGACCTATTTTATGAGCTGGCGATAGTGGATTTTAAGAATTGGGTCGATATGACCTCTTGTATGGGTTGGCAACAGTGGCTAGTGGCTCTTATGCATTGGGTCAGTACGACCTCTAATATGGGCTGACAACAGTGGTTCTTACGTATTGGGTCGGTACGACCTCTTATGTAGGCTTTATTTTTCCCTCGCTAAAGACTTTTTTGAAGTTTGTGTACACCCGAATCTTTGACGGTTCGATTAGAACCTCGATTGTGAGCCATTAGGTAGCGATAATTGAGCACCCCAGAAGGTTTCGCTTGACGGTTGAATTGTTTCGAATCTTATTGTTTGAAGCTGACATGATCGAAGCTCTTTTGCTTATGATGAGGGTGGCTTGATTAACTGGTTCTTTTCGAAGTTTTTTTGAAGTAATTGTAGGCCTGTGATTTTATGGCGACAGTCGAGCATCCCTGAGTCGCGTGAATTTGGTTGGTACAGCCTTGTGATGGTAGTCATTATATTTGGTCGGAGCCTTTTGATACCCGAGTGAAGTAGTTCCAGCGTCTACATTAAGGGTATGCCTTTTTAGGGGTCTTACAAGTTCGAATATATAGCCTTAACTTTAATATCGAGATTTATGCCTTTTTGTAAGGTCTTACAAATTTGGACACTTGGTACAAGTGTAACTCATGCCTTTCTTGAGGTCTTACAGTTTTGGTATTGCCTTATAGAGGTCTTATATTGTTGATAATGCCTCGTGGAGGTCTTACATTTTTTTGTGCTGCCGTATAGAGGACGTTTGGGCTCGAGGTTGCCCGCTTGGGGTCTTATGTCCTTGTGTTTCTGATTGCTCGATGGGATGACAGTTGATGATAGTCCCCGAGACGTTGAAAGTTTTTCGGCTCTGGAGCCATTTTTTGTAAACTTGGTGGTTCCTCATTGAGGGCTTATGAGTTCGAAGTTTCCGACCAGGAGGTCACGTGGCCGAGTATTTGGCGTCTGTCCCCGAGTGTTTGGAAGATTTCTAGCTCTGAAGCCATTTTTTTAATGGTAGCATACTTCTTTGAAGCGTAAAACGTTTCGATGGAGGAGAAAATACGCTTTGATTACTTGGCACAAGTATACATGTTTTTTCCATCAGGGCTCAATTATTCTATGCGAACACGGTTCGTTCGACCGTTTTGCCCGATACATCATTTTCCAAATGAGACCCTTTTTCGGCACATCTTTACTTCTTTGAGAAGGTGATCTTCCAGGGGGATGCCCCCAGTGTTTGAGGTTGATTGAAGAGAAGCCTTGAATACTTGTTAAGTTCTCACTAGGTAGCATATGGATGTTGCCTCGTTAAAAATCTGTCGGTAAAACCCTTTTTGGGATAAAACCCGATCGAAGGAAAAGAGTGCAATGTATGCTTTGAAACGTTAAGGTCTTCGAGCTAGATAGTGGTTCAACCATTCTGGTCGGACATCTGCATGAAGCTTAGTGTAATATGCTAATAAAAAAAGGGAATGGCCATACCTTAGTGGCGATGGTGCTTTATGCCTCGATATGTTTCCAGAGTTTGCTCCGAGGACGCAGCACGGTCTTTTGCTTGTTTTATCCGGGTATAGCCGAGAATGTGTCTTGTGATTGCTATTCCACCATTTGCTTATCCCGTAGCTTCTTCGATGTCGAAGGCATTGAAGCCAGTGCTACATCGTGCACCGCGAATATCTCTCTTGCTGTGTGATGTTCTCCATACACAATATTTATTCCATTCTTTGTCGGGAACTTCATCATTTGATAAAGGGTTGATGGTACTGCTCTCATGCAATGTATCCATGGCCTTCCGAGCAAGGCATTGTGCCTCATACCTCCATCTATGACATGGAATTTAGCATTTTGTGTTGTTCCGACCATGTTGACCGGGAGGGTGATTTCCCCTTTGGTTGTTTCGCTCGCCATATTGAATTCATTGAGGACTCGAGAGGCGGTCACGATTTGGTCGAGTAGCCCGAGCTGCTCCACAACCCTTGACCTGATAATGTTGGTCGAGCTACCTGGATCCAAAAGTACACGTTTAATTTGAAATGTATTCACAAGAAAAGAGATTTCCAATGTGTCGTTATGTGGTTGAGAAAGGGTCTCGATGTCCTTGTCACTAAATGTGAGAGCGTCCTCGAGTATCTAACCTCGATTCCGTTTTTCCCTAGTGATGGATATATTTGTTCATTTGACAAGGGGTTCCTGCGGGATGTCGATGCCTCCAAAGATCATGTGGATGACATACTGCAGCTCATCTATTTCATTCTTCCTATTTGCCTCTCTTTCCCGGAACTGATTATTGGCTTGGTCGCTAAGGAACTCTCGGAGGTATCCTTTGCTGAGTCTTCTCAGAGGTGTCCTTTGAAGTTGTATTTCGACAGGCGTGGTGCCTCCGTCGGTCCTATGTGCCTATTGAATTTGATTCTACTCACGAGTCACCGAGGGTTCTGACCTCCGTCTGTTTTTCAATCATTTCAGGGTATGTTACGCCTCGGGGCATTTCTTCTATCTTCGGTGTATGGTTGGTACCTTTCCTTGTTTGGCTTTGGCTCCTTTACCAAGAGTCTGGTTGGATATATCAAGCCCGAGGGGGCTCCTAGTTAGTCGTCCTCGACCCTAATCTTCAACTGATATCGATTGTGGACATCTGACCAAGTCACGACGGGGTATTCAATCAAATTCTGGTTCAGCTGCTTCGAAGCCACTGAGTTTCGCTCATTTAAGCCTTAGGTGAAGGCCTGCACTGCCCAGTCATCGGAGACTTGTGGTAATTCCATTCGCTCCATTTGAATGTGATATACGAACTCCCGCAACATCTCGTTTTCCCTTTGTTTGATTTTGAAGACATCAGATTTCCTTGTGGCCACCTTGATGGCACCGGTATGTGCCTTTATGAAAGAATCTGCCAGCATGGCAAATAAGTCTATTGAATTCGAAGATAGGTTGTGATACCACATAATGGCCCCTTTTGAAAGTGTTTCTCCGAACTTCTTCAACAGGATTGATTCGATCTCATCGTCCTTCAGATCATTTCCCTTTACGGCACAAGTGTAAACTGTGATGTTCTTGTTTGGATCCGAAGTTCCGTTGTACTTCGGAAGATCGGGCTTTCTTAATTTTTTCGGGATGGACTTCGGGGCTGCACATGCTGGGAATGGCTTTTGCACGAATTTATTTGAATCAACATCCTTCAGGATCGGGGGTGTGCTCGGGATCTGATCGACCCTCGAGTTGTAGGTCTCTACCTTTTTGTCATTGGTTTCTATCATTTTTTTGCTCGATTCAATCCTCTTTCTGAGGTCTTCGAGCATCTTCATAATAGCGGGGTCAGCTGCTAACCCGTTGTTGCTTGATCTTTCCAGTACCTGTTCGGCTCGAGGAGCCGCTTCTGGTGCTGCTGTGCTTAGGGTTTTTTATGGCTTTGCAGTTGAGCAATCGCCAGTTGTTGTGCCTGTTACATTTCAAAAATAACGTGAAGGCTAACCTCTTGTTCCTCACGAGCTGGGGTTTTCTGAGCTTCTTGTTGGTCTCCTTTACGTATGCTCTTGTTAGTGTGGGATCTTATATTGACGCGTTGAATATCACGTGAAACCACATCCGTGGGGATTGGCTCTGGTGCGTCCTCAGGGTCTTGTGGTGGCACAACAATACCTGGAACAGCTACATCATCTCTCCATGGTCTTCAAGACCATTGTTTTCATATGCCTTCACTGAGTTAGACATTTTGACCTGAAATCAAAGATTCTTGGACAAGAAAAGGTGTGAAAGACAACTTACATTATGTGTTAAACCAACAATAAAACAATCACTATTATTTTTTGTCCCACGGTGGGCGCCAAACTGTTTACCTTAAAAATGGTAATTACAATTAGATTTGATTTAGTGGTTCTAAAAATACGTGATCTATTTTTATGCTAGTTGTTAGGCAGTAGATGTTAAGTATGAGATTAGGAAATGAGCTAAGAACTTAAAAACAATATGTTTAAGCAAACCGAGCAGTTAAGAATTGGGGCCTCGAACCAAGTTATACAGGGCCTCGCGGTCCAGCTCGATATTAAGCTATGGGCAGCCGATGAAGGGATAACAGTATTGGGAGCTTTGATGAAGGCTCTTTATGGTCAATAATGAGCAAAATGAAGAACAATAAATAGAACACAACAAATGTGAGCAATAAATATAAGTAGTGAAATTAAGGGAATATGTTTATGTTAGAGAGTAGAAAATGTTCTTGTTCTTATATTCAATCTTGTATCATGTGTGCAAAAAATAGTAAAGGTCCCATTTATATAGGAAGAGGGAATACCAACATAGTACATGCGTATTTATTAAAAAGAAATGTAGCTGGTACAACTACTTAGCAGTCTGGTAAAGACTGGTACTATTTTTGTAGGTGTCATTAGTTTGGACCACGTGCCTAGGGAACTTCCCATTTACCTATAATAACCACTGATTCGTGCTGCCCGAGGTCGGGTGTAAAGAACCCTCGAGGTTGAGACCTTGATCTGTGGGGGAGCATCCCAACATAATACATGTGCATTTATTACAAAGAAATGTAGCTGGTAAAAATACTTAGCAGTCTGGTACAGACTGGTACTACTCTTGTAGGTGTCGTCAGCTTGGACCACGTGCCTAGGGAACTTCCTGTTTATCCATGATAACTACCAACTCGTGCTGCCCCGAGGTCGGGTGTAAAGAACCCTCGAGTTCGAGACCTAGATCTATGCCCACGGGCCTTCGAGGCCTTTCGAGGCGAAGCTATGGAAAAGACATACTGACTCCGAAATCGGGCTTTCCGATTTCACCCGTATACAAAAGCTTAGGCACCTTCCCCAGCCTGTGAAGTAGTTGGTGCAATCATAATCAACGCTGCCTGGGCAGAGCTGTCGAACATACTCATAAATGAGCCAAGGTCCCCTGAAGTCCAGGGGTAGTAATAGGCCCCTCAAGTGCCCAAGCATGTCCTATCTTCTCAATATGATTAGGCTTGTACTCATCAACTAAAGCTACCGGTGTCTCTACCACTGCTACTCAGTAGGGTCTCTAGCTGTGGCGTGTACCCCATCTCAACCAGTACCTGAGCCCTAGCCTCTCCCATAATTAACAGGGGGTATTGGTGCCTGCTCAGCTGATCCAGTAGAACGTGTCCTCAACATCTGTGAGAGAATAGAAGAGTAAAGATACAAACTTTGAAGTGAACAAATTCACATGACAAAGAATGAAAGAAAGTGAAGTTTTCTAACAGCTAGGTAGCCTCTCGAAGATAAGTACAGACGTCTCTGTATCGATCCGCAAGACTTTACTAAACAAGCTTATGACCCATAGCACCTATGAACTTAAGCTCTAGATCTTTAATACCAACTTATCACTACCCTAAATCCCACCAAAGGTCGTGATGACACCAAACCTCTAAGACTAGATAAGCCAATCGCACAACAGTACAAAACATTACAATAAGACATAACATGTCTTAATTTAACATAAACAATGGAATAAAGCTCCACCAAAGCCAAAATATAGGTCCATAAGCCAATTTTCCAAAAACCAAGTAATATAAAGACATAAGCTCTAAAAAAATACATAACGAGTCTCGATATGTACAATACTGCTTGAAAGTAATACAACAGTATGAAAGTAAGAGAAGGGGACTATAACGGTCTGTGGCCTTTAATCCTCCCAAACAATCAAGATCACTCTCGAGGACTGCTACATCCAGCACCCGAATCTGCACAAAAATATGCAGAAGTGTCGTATGAGTACGGACAACATGTACTCAGTAAGTATCAAGACTAACCTCGGCGAAGTAGTGACGAGGTTCAAGTCATGTGATACTCACAAATTAAAGAACCTGTACAATAACTCAAATTACTAGCAACAAGAATATAATGAGATATAGTACTATCAACACAATGAAACAAGAGTTATCAATGCATCACATGTAAAATCATGTTTAACAAAAGAATTATCAGTCAATAACATTTGTATAGAGTAGCATGTTAAAAAGAAAGTGAAATCGAGTAAAGTGCATAACAAAGCATAAAGAATGCAGTTACTTAATTAGGAATACCACCCTTATACTCTACATTGCATCAACAAGAATGCAACCCTTATACTCCACATATCGACAACAAGAATGACACCGTTATGCTCCACTTATTATCAACAATAATGCCACCCTTATACTCCACATATCATAGATATGGATGTCACCCTTATGCTCCACATATCATCAATAATAATTCCACCCTTATACTCCACATATGATAATTATGAATGCCACCCTTAAACTCCACATTACATCAATAAGAATTCCACCCTTATAATCCATATATCATCACAATGACAATAGCAGCCCCAATATGTCCACACGTGCCATAAGCATAACAAATCAATATGATATTTTATCATCAAGAGACATATTCTCATAATTCATCAATAAAGTGCACGAGGACATGAAAATAATAGAGAGCGAATGTCTGCTTAAGATATAAGGCATGACTACTAAATCAATTTAGCAATGATTCCACAAATACATATCTTGGATAAATAGGAAATAATAATTCTAAAACATGATCGGTAACATGAAATGATAAGCTCGTATAGTCATACAGAGAATGACACATGTATCATAGAGAGCACACAATCAAATCAAGGAATAGTAGAAGCATAGAGTCTAATCCGATCAGTTTTCATACATAGCACATGCATATACACTCGTCACCTCACATATAGGTCGCATCATAAAAAATACAATTAGACAAATAAGATCTAAACCTAAGGGTTGCTCCCTGATACAATATTAGGCAAGATACACCTCATACGGGCCAAATCATTAGTCCAAAACCATCTTTCCTTTGAAAACCACCTTCGACTGACTCGAACCTGACCAAAAACAACTTAATATCAAACAAACCCATTGGAAACAACCCCAAACAATAAAGGTTTGATCATTAATCAAATTTCTAAAAGTCAACCAGAGCCCACACGGTCAAAACACTAGTCAACGGGTAGATCCCAACTACCCATAATGTAAGTCCCCGTAAAATTTTCCCTAGAACCCCTTACTACACCGCCTGATTCTACTACTCCTTCTTAGACTGCACAAATACCTACTTCTACCTAGAGTGCAACTATTCCACCTCTAGCAGATACTCTAGTTCCACCTCCAACCCCAGTTTCTGGTCCCAGTATTTTTGATGGGGACCTTAGGAGAGCCATACAGATGTTGGCTCAGATAATGGCTCCTCATGCCCAGAGATCGAATGTTGCACCTACTTCTTCCAGTCAGCCAAGGGATTTTGCTAGTTCTAGGGTGAACAGGTTATTCAACCTGCCCTTCCTCGGTGACTAAGGATACTCCGAAAATATTTATTATGTAAAGGACTTCAACTTATTTTATAGTCTTTTACAAATCTCTTTATTTCATTGGTACTAGTGGCCACAAATGTAATATCATTCTTGGTACATTGGGCGTATTTCATATTTCATGCTCACCTCTTTCACTTTCAAGACCCCGAAGCTTCTTTAGTTCCAGATGATGCGGATCCAATCTCATCTCCTGAGCTATACCTATAACTTATGCAAATTTTTCTTTTCCCGAACTTAGTTAATAAATAAGGCGAGATGGAGACCCTGATTTGGACCCTCGTGATCGAGCTTAACATCATCATGGATTTTCAACAACAAGGCATTTCTATTCAAGACATCAAGTACACATGTGAGCAAACAAGAGTCTTAAGCACATTGAGATTTCTTACACAATTTGGCGTAATAACTTTCATTTGAGACACGATTAGAAGTCATAACATTTTAATACGCAACCCATACTTTGAAACATTCCCGAAAGATAACATAACATGATAAGAGCATGCAGAACACATATTGAACATATATCTTTTGGCATAAAGCTTATTCGGAATAATCAATTTATAATGAACAACTCGGGACTTACAGATGGCATTTTTGAAGTATCTTTTGGCTTGCTCGGTATTAGATTTGGCTTGTTTGAGGTAAGTAATACTTCTAAACTTGGTGTTGAGGGTATGAAACCCTGAATTACGTATTATGTGTTTGGTGTTGAAGTGGCACACACGCTAGGTGACAGGTGTGTGGGGCACGCACAGTGTGAATTGTGACTCCTGTTATTTTTGTGGTACAGTGTAGTTACCTTATCTTATCTATAACCATGAAATCTCTACGTGCTAGAGTAATTGAGTTGTGATCCATGTTAGAAACCATGCCTAGGCTAATGCTTAGTCTGTTGGGACCTATTGAGGTCATTTTTGTTGTTGAGTTATTTGCTTACATTACAATTACATACTTAGTCGTGCGCATTCATATTCATATCATCTCTCAGTCTTTGTTGCTATTTATTGATTCGTCATATCATCATTTTGGGCTAGTTTCATGACATTGTGAGCCCGAAAGACTGGAGAGATTGATGACTGAGTGAGGTCGAGGGCCTGATTGTGAGGATAAATATGGGATCGGACTGCACGCCGTAGCAGGCCATATTGTCTTTATATACTTTATTATTATGGTATCGGGCATGTTTTATTGATTATGCCATGATTGTCTTATTATAGCGCTTGGGCTGAAGGAGTCCCTCTGGAGTCTGTACACACCCCCGGCATGTACCTACTGAGTGCGAGTTTTGAGTGCAAGTGCTAAATGATTGAGAGGATTAAGTGACTGCAAGGACTGAGTAGCTGTGAGGACTGAGCGACTGTGGGGATTGAGTGATTGGGAGGACTGAGAGCATTGATAAACCGAGAGTATCATATGGTTTTATCACTGCACTATATTACATTAGGAATGCATACATTGACATGTAGGCATAGAGATGTACTTTCCTCATGCCACTTGATAATGGAACATATTACCCGTTGTTGGAAGTTTTTGGGAAAAATCACAGTTTTCAAACTTACTCATATTTTTTTTGGCGATTCCGGTACAAGATTTGGGTTTTCACTGATATATCTGAAAATCAGGCCTATTTTCTGGAACTATGAACGAGCTGAGTATTTTATTTCTGAGTTACTTCTTTTATTACTTTCATTATATTGTTATGAACTGTTGTCGGCTATTGGTGTTGGACTCCAACCTTTATTCCAACTCGTCACTACTTTAAACCTAAGGTTAAGTTTGTTACTTATTGAGTACATGGGGTCAGTTGTACTCATACTACACTTCAACACCTTGCACACAGATTTGGATGTTGATGTTGCTGTGCATGACAGGAGCTAGCACTAAAGACGTACCTGCGTTCTTGTTATTGCCGCCTCTTATACATGGTAACTCTAGACTTATGAAATATTTGTTCATGTATATTCCAAACAGATGATGTACTTTATTTCAGTCTAACTTTGTAAATTCTAAATCTTAGATGCTCATGATATGTACTACCAGTCCTTGAGGAGTTGCTTAAAAATTTAGTAACTCATCTTTGACTCATGTCAGTATTATCATATTGTATTTTATTGTTAATTGGATTACCTAGCGGGTTGGGTTAGGTGAAATTATAATTGTCTGGATTTTGGATCGTAACAATATCAATAGTCGTAAGTTCGACAAAGTACCAAACAAAGAACTTTAGTACACTTATAGATGCCCATAGAGACAGCTTGTCATAGTAGTGTATATGTTCACAAAGTGAGGCCTAGAGATTGGCTGAAAGCTGAAGGAAAAAGGAGATAAGAGCCACATAAGCGCACATACAAGGTCAGAGTCATACATGTTGCATGACAGAAGGTAGTAACACCTACGAGATTGGGAGAATTCTAACCACAAGTTATGGAGTGAGAAAGAGGCCTAAGGGGGGAATGCCCTAGCATTTGGATTTATTCACAGAATAATTGCCTAGATGGCAAGGACAGTATTAAAGTATTCATAAGAAATATAGGTCATGACTCTGATAAGCGTATCAGCCAACATTCAAGGACGAATGTTCCTAAGGGGGGGAATGATGTTACACCCCATATTTTAGTACGCGAAAGTACGTCGTAAGTCAATTGATATAGGCTCAGAAATGAGATTATATTTGAAAGTGTATAAAGTAAGTTAATCATGTTACCTTGTAGGTTACAAATATTTAAGATCATTAATAAAAAGTACCAAAAGGTTTGGAAAACATAGAAGCTAAACCAATCAAAGAAAATAAGTTTTGTCGAAAGTTGACAAGTTTGGAATGTTATAACATGTACTTTGGGGTGAGAATAGGGTTCTTAACATGATAAGGAGGTTATGTTATAATTTATTTTAGTTTTATAATAGTCGTGTGCTACGTTTTGAAGTCAAACAATTTGTGGAACAAAATATGGCAAAGGTCATCACAAGTTACATTCATAATGTGCTGAAAATTAGGTCAAATGTAGTTGAGCTTTTCTCCCAGTATATTAAGAGATGATATATATATATATATATATATACCAAATTTAAGGTCTAAGATTTTAGTTTCCATCACATTAAATTGTTTGCCGATACGATGTCGGAATAGAGAGATATTCGCATTTTTGGGAGACCGCACAAACAGCTCCATGCGATCCACTTAGGCGTTGGTCGATCTACTTCACTTTAAAAATGATTTGGACGCCTATTTTCTGCTCATTTTCGAGTCAACTTTGTCTCCAAACTTCTCATAACCCTCCTAAATGTATACCATAAGGGTTTGAGGTGATTCCAAAGTGATTACACCATATTTCAACATCAAAAGTTAGTTCTAGTGAAAAACAACTCTTCTTTGAGGTCGTGTTGTCATTGAGGATGGTTGTGGGCTGTGTTTGGCTGAAATTTCAAGTTGTTGCTATTGGATAAGGTAATTATACGAGCCTGCTAATTGTGCTTAAGCTTTCTTGTATGTTGGTTAAGTTGTTAGGATGATAAACTACAAAATAATACTTGGATTAGCTTAAGTCAATTCTATGGTGTTGTATTGCGATTGAGGGCTGTTGTAAGCCAAATATAACTTGGATTTTGACTTGAAGATACTTTAGGAGGTATGTATTGTGTTCTTGAATATTCTTAAGGTTATCTTGATATTGATTAAGTTAAATGGATGAACTAGACATGAACTAGTAAATAAAGCTGCTGATTGAGGATAGTTGGAGTTGTGGATTGTTATCTTTGTTATAAATATATAGTATAAGGCTGGAATCATTGATGAATGAATTCATTATCATTTTAATGATACTGTTAAGTTAAAGTAATAAGTCTATAAGGGGTAATATGGGGTATACATATTCCAATCGATGCTTGTCGTTCGTCGTGAAGTAGTTGTGACTTGTTGTTGCAATATGGTGTCTTGTTATCGATATTTATATATTGCTGGATTTCTTAGGTTGTTGCTGTTGGTATATGGTATTGAAGGTGTCCCTTGTTACAGGGAAGATGCTGCCCAAATTTATATAAATGGGCTACTAGTTTAAGTTGCGGACATAGCCTTTACTCAACACTGATTTTGAATCTCCTTATGCTAGGGTAGATTGAGTTGAGTTGTTTGAAGAATTGATCGGAAGGTATTAAGGACTCAATGGAGTTAAGGTATGTTAAGGCTATCGCTTCTTTCTTTTTGGCATGATCTATATGATATAACGAAACCAACAAGCACATAACTTTCACAAATAATTCTATTCTTAGAAGTACTAGGGTTGCCTATGTTCTTGATCCCCAATATGTCCTACTATCATATCGTCTGTTCATGGGTATCATGACATTTCGAGATATCTTATTGACTTACTTCATTATGAATTGCATTCATTTATACATATATATTAACACATGACTAGATGGCATTATATACGCGTATAATATATGTATATGGGGCATGGGGAAGGGTTATGGCGTTATATACGCACCACGACCTGATCAACTAGTATACATTGATGATTTCACCCACAGAGGCCAAGATTATATGATGGGATGCCCTCAGAGGCTTGATGATGTTATGTACACATATACCTATGCATGATATGACATTTATACGCATATGCATGCCATTATAAATGTCATGATTCACAGAGCTATTCAGACTTACAGGTTGAGTTCTTTACTGTATGTGTCTTTCATGTCTTTTATATACTATTTTTTTGCCTTACATACTCGGTACTTTATTTTTACTGACGTCTCTTTTGCTTGGGGATACTACGTTTCATGCCTATATGTCACGATAGACAGGTTGATAGTCGTCATAGTAGGCTATCAGCTCGGCGGAAGGTGTTGGTGCACTCCACTTACTCCGGAGTTGCCTATTTGATCAGTATGCTTTGGACATGTATTGATTAGGATGCCGGGGTCCTGGCCTTTATGATTTGTATGTACTCTTAGAGGCTTGTAGATAGATGTCATGTATATAGATACTTGTATGGCCTTGTCGGCCTATGTTTTGAGTGTATAAATGATCATGCCGGCCTTATAGGCCCGTATGTCACATGTATAAGTTAGTATATCATGTTGGGTCGTCCTATATCTAGTATTCCCTTATGTTTTATTTTGGTTATCTCATGACGGCCCTTCTGGTCCAATTACCCATGATGGTTAGATAAGAAAGATATGTTACATTGGTACTCGGTTGGGTAAGGCACCGGATGTCCGTCACAACCGATTGGCTTGAGTCGTGACATTTTTGGGGAAAAATAGCATATATTTGTAAATATCCTATAATGTATAATTGCGCATTGCGTTTCTCTTGTATTTGTAAATGCATATTTAGAGTGAATGAACATTTGAGTCTTTAACTCGGCCTAGAATGACTTTAGTCTCGTAAATAAACATGCAATAAGTATATTTATCCAATTCATAGTAAACTTCAAATACTAATGGGGATTAGAATCTTACTCCGCATGAAATATATCTGCTGGTTAATTTTATACTATTTTATTAGCGACGCACTATACTGACAATATGATGTGCCTCTTGTTCTCATACCGTTAAGAATATTAAAATAGAATATGCAATCTTCTTCTAACCCGTTTGACTGCATAATTGACACACTTATTCCAACTTCTTGAGAAACTTATTCTCTATCTTCCCAGAATACATCCCTTTAATTTTCACAAGGCAGTAAATTTTCATACAGTCATTAGCTTAAGCTTTGGATACCTAATGCTTGAACTACATATTAGTAATGACTTTCAGTCTTTCATTAGATAATCTCGCCCACTTGCGATATATCTTTTATTATCTATGTCTCTTTGAACGATCCAATTGTCCAAAAAATTAAACAAAAAAGGAACATGTAATAGATATACAATATATTTCAACCTAGTAATAGTTAACCTTAATAAATTTGCCAGCTAGGCCGAGTCCATCTGCATCTTTACACTCTTCATCAACCATGCTTGTCTTAGATGTGTTGCCGTGTAGTTACAAGGTGATTGGGACAAGGTTAGAAACGAAAAGGGATAAATGTAAATATGTTTTAAACTTATCAAAAATTAAATAATAAAAAATAAAGAAAGACATAAATAAGAATCTGATATAAAATTTGACTTTATACATCAAGAGAGAAGATATTCATAGCATAAGAAAAATAAAAAAATCAAATAAAAGATAGCTAGGCAATATGATACATTTAATGTAGAAGATGACATACTTATAGTTATAAGCAGTAGTAAAACTTTCATACACGGTTGTGCAAGAGAACGAATGCTTCTAATGTTAACAATCATCATGTGTTCCAAGCAGGCCAAAGGTTTTTCAAAATCCCGATATACATTTAATAGACTCATAGGTGAACTATGAGTAACAAAATAAAACGAACTCCTGTCACATATTTAAACAGTCTAGAGACCATATGCGCATTTAACTCACACAATACATAATAATCTAAAACACAAATTTATCGTAATTCTCATATCTGAGTACACTGAATCCACACCCTCAAAGACCTATCACCTTAAGAAGTTGGGATATGCTAGGCAAATATTTTTATATTCCTATTATTTGGGATTTCACGAGGGAAAAAAAAAAGAAGAAGAAACTAATCATTGTATAGACATTACTTTATTATAAAGATAAAAACATGATTGATTCTTCATTTTTAAAAAAAGCTTAAAAGGCGAAATTCAAGATAGATAAATAGCTTTAACAACCTGAAGATGAAAACACCATCCTACTGCAGATAAAGAATATATGAAGTTGGAAATCAATGGAGATGAAATAGAAATTTCATCTATGTATTTTGGTCTTGAACAGTTTGTAGGAGATAGCGTTTTAAAAGGAATAGAGTAAGTCCATGCATCAACAATGCGATAAATTCCTATTAGAATTGAAACTCATTGGCAAAACATTTTCTTAGCAAACATAGATTCTTCAACCACACGCTTCGATCAATAAAATCAAAATTGTGGTTAATTACAATTATATTCATCTTTAACTTGCTTCATTAAACCAACTAGTATACTTACCCGCGCAATGCGCGGAGAATATTAAATAAAAGTAATTTCAGAAAATTCCTATCTTACCAATATTGTTATTTTTACGGCTTTATTGTTGGAGTTTCTTACCGTCCTAATTGTACTATAATGCATTATAAGCTACTTTACTTTGCATATCGCAAGCAATGAACTTTACATTTGTATAAAAATTATTTTAACCTTTGAATGCAAACGTTCTTCATAATGGGGATAAACTCCTGCAGGAATAGTCATGCTAATTGGACTTCAACTGTGCAATTTCGAGTACAAGGAAGGACTGTTATTTAGAAAAATGGTGGAAAATAAATAATTTTAACGGATAAATCATTTTGGTAACTATCTCAAACTTGTGAATCGAAATAATATAGAGAGATGTTACTGATACTTAGTTAATCATATAAAGTTAGTTGTTGCATATAAACACTGGTGCATAATATTCATTTACCTCAGATAAACCTGCATAACACTCAATAGAAAATCTATCCAAAGCATATGACAACAGCAAACACTTACCAATTCTCACAACAATTTAAAAGATTTATTCTTCTCCCTAAGATATAATTTTATATATTAAAAACTCAGCAACAACAATGTATTTTAGAAACTTTAGTACATCTTCAATTTTTGCAAAGCAGATATAAAGATATTATCATCCATCCAAAACTGCAGATGTCCAATTCAAAGTGTCCGGATATTATCAGCACTGGTTAACTGAGCCGATGCCATGTAACCTCCAATACAAACCTTGTTATACACTTCTAATGTATGTACATTTTAGCATGATGATAACCATTTGTTGAGGATCTATTCCCTCAAGATTGCGTTGCTCAATCTTATGTCCAACTTAAAAGCTTCAAAATCAGCCTCTAGCCCAACAAGGAGAAGGACGACTTTAATTTTTATGTTTCTGCGTCTCTGTCGATAAACAGAGAAAATAACTCGATGTAAATGGGACAGACAAAAATTGTTAAAGCAAAAGAAGTTTTAAACAAAAGAGTGTTGAAAGTAAAATGTCATATATGATAACTAAATAAAAAATAGTTATTAAGCCTCACAAAGTTATTTGTAGTATCTCGAAAAGTTATTCACAATGCATAATAACTGGACTTGTATGTAAGTAAGAAAGACATAGATTTGAGGCTTACGTTTGTCAACATTATCATCACGTCTAAAATATAATGTAAGTGATATACTTGTAGAAATATAATGATTAAACTTCCATAATGTTCATAGTACACATGCGAAAAGCAAGTCAAAAATGGAAGAATCTAATAATAATGAATATTAATCTGGTTGCGAAACGTAAAAGCTAATGCAGTTCTATCACGAGGTGCATCTTCCTCAAATACAACTTTGTGCATCTGAATATCCTTGAGACGGTGTAAATATCTAGTTAAAAAAGCCCCATATTTTGGACAAAATTTTAATAAATTAAAAAAATAGAGGCCAGAACATATGCAAAGATAAATCTTTAAAGACATGCATCTTCCTCAAGTACAACTTTGTGTATCTGAATTTCCCTGAGACAGAAAAAAACACCAGATTTTGGATAAAACTTTAATAAAATAACGAAAGATATGCCAGACTATATGCAAAAATAATCTTTAAATACCAAGAGGAGAATGTTGTAACATGATAAAAGACTTAATTTCTAGTTAATTTTCCTTTGCATTGCGTTCCACTGCCAGAAGGGGTCAACTCTGTAGCAGGCACAAATAATGCAGAGCTAAAATAAATGTGGGAAATAATCTATTGAAAAATATTATGTTTCCATGATTTGGAGAGAATGACTAACACGTTACATACCTTATTTTGTCTTTTATTCACTTGTTCTGTTGTCTTATTACATCCTAAATGATTTGTTTATATATATATATATATATATATATATATATATATATATATATATATATATATATATATATATATATATAAGAAATGTTGGTTCAAATGATACCTATTACCAAAGTAGAATATTATCAAGACATGAAATGTTGGTTCAAGGTTATAATACAAATAGTAGCAAGGACTGAAACCAACCTTAATACTCTCTTATGGGTTTTGGTTCTCTTTTGTCTCTGAGTTCTAAGAGGATGGAGTTGTAAAGTTACATTTTTTAGCTTTGCTTCTATTATGGTCAGAAAGAGAAATAATAAAATGATTGTTCCTGATTATGTTGGTGGTCTAACAAATAAAAAGATTGGGTCAAAAATTGGATATATTACTTTCTTTTATCCTTAATTGCGTTCAATAATATTGGTCATCTTGAAGAGAATGGTTATAATTAATAAATTGATGCTAATTATTCCTTTTTATCAATTGACATTCTGAAAAATCTCAATGCAGAATAGTGAAGCTCTTAAAATACCACAAGCTAGAAATTAATAATGGCAGCGAGCAATCCAAAAACATATCACTCATTGCATGTACATTGGAAAAGGCAAGTTTTCTTTAGATCATTCTAAACTCAGTTTTTTCCTATTCTTTATGTTACTCTAGTTCTAAAGACTAAGACTTGATGTTTAATCATACCCAAAAATAAAAAGAAAAGAAAAAAACTTAATGTTTAATCCAAGCTAAACCAATAAAGTTACTTCAAAGGTAAACATGCTAATTTAAAATACCAAAAAGCACAATCTAATGACTAAATTTTACATTCACAACCTTTTCAAAATAAAGCAATAGATAACGACAATAGAGGAACTTACTAGACATGCTCCTGTAACGACCCTAGACTCGGACCCGGTGGTAATGGCGTATCTTGTGAAGACGAGTCCAGCCGACACTACCCATTTCAGTATTTAACAGTTAAACATTAAGAAACAGTCTAAGCATGATTAAATAAACCAAGGTTTAAGCAGTTAATAGCATAAATCGCGAAAAATAACCCAACACAGCCCGATACCGGGGTGTCATTAGTCATGAGCATCTAATAAAACGGAATACTCCAAATCAACTACAAAGTTTAATACAGAAAACAAAGAACATGAAGAAGTAAGATAGGGAAGAGCTCTGGGCTGCGAACGCCAACAGTTACCAAGAGACTCCTCAGATCCGCCTGAGCCAGAAATGATCAGCACTCGGGGGCAGGACCAGATACGCCTGAATCTGCACACATGGTGTGGGGAGTAAAGTGAGTACTCTCACTCAGTGAATAATAATCATAAATAAAGACTGAAAGCAGGAAATCACGTAAGGCACAAAAGCATGCTATAATGAAGCAGTAAAAACCATTTAAAACAGTAAACGGGTGATAGATAGGTAAAAATCCTTTAACTCAAATTTAACTTCATGAAAAGCCTTTTTCAACAATTAAGAATGGTAATTGACAGGCAATTAAGAAAAGATAAACGCATAAGGTTCACCCCTTTGACAACATCTCAGAACAATACCTACCCCTCGGGCAACAACTCAGAACAATACCAGCTCCTCGGGCTCAATCTCATATCACAAATGGGTACTCGCGCTCACTAGGGGGTGTGTCGACTCCTGGAGGGGCCCCTTACGGCCCAAGCGCAATATCAAGTCATCTTGTGGCATCATCACTAGGCTCTCGGCCTCATATCAATCAAGCCACCTCGTGGCATACATAACTCAGGCCCTCGACCTCATAATCAATATCAAATGTTTCCTCACAACATAGGCCCTCGACCTTACTCAGTCAAATTTCTCACAAGCCACTCGGGCAATAGTAAAACATGATTCTCAACCCAAATTATCATTTAAAAGATCATTTAAGTGCTAAAATAGAGTAAACATGGTTGTGTACGAAAAAAGTGAAATATATCAGGACTGAGTTCAAGTATAAAGTCAAAACAGTGAGAAAATATCAATAAAAGCCCCCGAAGGGTTCAAATAGTTGGCACGAAGCCAAATATGGCATTCAGCCCAAATAATGATAATAGCAAATTGATTTCGGTCAAATACGCGATATAATAGTCATTCGGGACGGACTAAGTCACAATCCCCAATAGTGCACGACCCCACGCTCGTCATCAAGCGTGTGCGCCACTTTAATATAGCACAACGATGTGCAAATCCGGGGTTTCATACCCTCAGAACATCATTTACAATCATTACTTACCTCGAACCGGTCAAATCACTAGCTCGTGATGCCTTTACCCCTCGAATCGGCCTCCACTCGCGTCTAATCTATCCAAAATCAGAACGAGGACGTCAAAATAGGCTAAGGGAATGAAGCCCAAGCGAAAATAATAAATTTACAATACAAATCCCAAAATTACCAAAACCCGACCCCTAGGCCCACATCGAGAAATTCGATAATTTTTTCATCAATAGATTCCTTACCTCCCCACGAGTTTATACATATCAAAAGTTCTGAAATTCGACCTCAAATGGTCCTTCAAATCCTCAATTAAAGGCCTAAGTTTCCAAGCTCTAGTTCTTCAATTTTTGGCTTAATTCCATGATTATTTAGGTGGAATTCACATTAGAATCGAGTTTTAAGTCCAGGAATCTTACCTCCAAGTGATTCCCTTGAATCCCTCATCAATCCCCATAAAAAAGCTCCAAAAACGACCAACAATGGAAGAAATAAACCCCAAAAATTGCGGACAAGACGAGTATTTAAACATTCTGCCCACGCCTTAATTCCTTCTTCGCGAACGATGTCAACGCCTCGCATTTGCGAAACACAAAAATGACTTTGACCAAAAATCCTCTTACGCGAATGCGACATGCCCATTGCGAATATTATGGTTCCTCAAACTTACTCTTCGCGAACGCACTCCCTCTCTCACGAATGCAATGTACAGCTCGACCTCAAACCCAGCTGACCAATTTCCTCTACGCGAACGCGCTTCCCTTCTCGCGAACGCAATGCACAAACATCCAGCCCTTCGCGAACGCGTAGCCTTCCTTGCGAACGCGAAGGCTTAAATTCTACCTTCCTCACATGACCCTTCGCGAGCGCAAGGGTCTACTCGCGAACGCGAAGAGTAAAATACGTACAACTGTTGAAACCAAAATCTGCAATTTTCTTCAACTTAAAATGATCCATTAAACCCTCTGAAACTCACCCGAGGACCCTGGTGTAAGCACGTGATTTTTGCCTCACGGACAATCGCTCCAAAAGAAAATAAAAATAGTGACAAATGGTTTCGCTGTACAATTTTTCGATCTTTCCGTAACATGTGTTGTTGGTCATTTGTGGTTCTGTCCATTTTGCATCCAGTCATTATCAAACAAAAATACAAAAATATGTGTCAGTAAAAGAAAATTCAAAAAAATATATATATATGTGTGCATCGTTCGTTCTAGGCTTTTAGTTAATTTACTTAAATATTTGGTGATAATTGTGTTAAAATGTTCCATTGTTGTTTAGTTTTAATTTCATTATTTTATTGTCTATTATTTTATTTTTGTTTTAAAAGAAAAATGAAACTAGAAAACAAAAAGGGAAGGAAATTGGTTTGGGCCAAAAGAAATTAAACAAAAATAACAGGCCCAGACCCAGTCCAAATCCGGCTGCCCAGGCCTCCCCTGAAACGACGCCGTTTCAGGCAAATCAATCTGAGCCGTCCGTCCAGGCCAATCCAACGGCTCAGATCCCCTTTTAGCAACCCGTGTTCAAACCCGACCCAATAACCAATCCGACCCAACCCCTCACTTAAACCAAACGACCCCGTTTAACTACCAAACGACCCCGTCTCATCTCTCAACATCAGATCTAAGCCGTTGAGATCATCTGATCTAACGGCTCAGATCCAATTAGCCTCCCCGTATATAAGCCTCCTATCATACCCCGCACCCCCTATACCAACCCCACCCGTCATCGTCCCCAAACTCAAACCTGAAACCCCCCGAACCCTAGCAGCCGCCCTAGTCTCCTTCGCCATTAAAGCCGGCGGCACGAACGCCGGTGACCACCCCCTGAACACCCTAAGACCCCCTCACTCCCCTGAACACGAATCCACTAACCACGAACCTCGAATCATCTCCTATCGTCTCGAATCTGGATTTGAAGATTCGAGACAAAACTCGATCTACACCAAACCTCACCATCTTTGTATCAGCCACTCCCCTGACCTTCCTCGTGACCAAACCAAGCTTGGTTTGGTCCGAATCTACCCACAACTCCCTAAAAATCAGATCTGGAAATCCAGACCTTAGAACACATGCACCTGGGGAATCCGGCCGGCCTTGACAAGGGTTTGAGGTCTAATAGACCTTAATCAAGGTGTTCTCATGTGAGAACACCCTTATTAAAGTTTGTTCGGCCTCAAGAGTTCGAAGTTGAGTCTGATTTGGGGTCCATTTTGATTTCAAACTTTGTCGGTAAGTTTTTCTTTCCCTTTTTGGTTTATATCAACTGCTGATTAAGTCATTAGCATGCTTTGTGTTAATTGTTTGTTATTTTCTGATAGCTTCTTAATTTCTTTCATCTCTGTAAAGACCTTTTATTTGGTCGATTGGTTTCTGTGTATGATTTAAATGTATCCTATGATAAGCATGTCCGATTAGTATAGTCGTCGCATGAATAAACTTATATAGGTTCCTAGTGACTGACCAAGTTGTCCGAAGCCCTTTAGGTCCCTGTATGTGTTGTTTATTTGAACGACTGATTATTACCTGCTATAATTAGTATAGTCGACTCGATAAATGTCAGCGATTAGTGTTCTATAACTGATAAATCGAATGAGCTAGTAATGTCGCATGACTAATTGAACTGTGCCACTAACTGAATGCCCCAGCATTGCTTGAAATGGTTTGTTTGCATTGTAAAAATGACTGAAAAGGTTCAGTCCAGCCAGTCTTGAATTTGAACTTTCATCAGTTCAAAAATGCCCTGATGCTGCAATAGGCAGGGCAGTAATAATCAAGGTTAAGCAGGGGTATTCTGGGGTTTGAAAAGAACAAAAATGATTAGTTTAAATGAGCTGACAAGTAGGGTACTAATTTAGGATTAAACTAATACCAATGGGGAGCAAGACATAAGAGTATGGGGTTTGAAATGAATAATAAAATGATGCCCATAACTCTTGATTAAACAAAAGACCAGGCGTGGGGAACAAAGGGGCTGGCACCAAAGATGCTTAGGCATGGGCTTAAAGGGTATGGGTATTCTGCCAATTGGCAGGGCAGGCAGCTCAGCTGCACTGGTTCATTTGGCCTATAAATAGGCCATTTGAGAACTTAAAAGGGGCTGAACTTTTAGTCTTCAGAAAAAGAGGAAAAGTGGAAAATTTTTAGTCTTAAGGCTAAAGTTTTAATCTGAAGAGAGGTCGAGTGAGTCAAAAGAAAAACTGAAAAACATAAGGTAGCTTCCTGTAAACATTGCAACCAACCACTGTCTGAAAGTTGCATAAGAGTGCATTTTGGTCAAGCTGTCTTGGCCAAGTTCTGTTGCTTGCATTGACTGAGCTGTTTATGGTTGTTGAATTGTTGGTGTTGCTGCATTGAACACTCTGCCATCTCTGTTGTTTCCCACTCTGTTTTTTTGAGATCACTGGTTTGGTATTCGATTATTTGCTGGTTTCTCTTTGGTTCTGGGAAATATTGTTGTTTGTCTGTGGACTGTGGACACCACTTGGATTGTCCATTTGTTGTTCGACTCTTTGCTGAGCTTCATCATTATTGGCTGGTTGTTTGTTGCTGTGTTGTTTCTGTGAATCTGCTGATTGCTGTTGTTTGCTGTGTGCTACTCAGCTGATCCTTTTCCTTCTTCTTCTGTTCCTCTATACCAGGTACACACCTAAGACACTGTCAGATGTAGCTGGAAATTTGAGCATGAATGTAAATGAAAGACCTGAAGAATGTTTTTTTATAGATATGGATGTTACATTAAATATTCATGCAATGTGTGATAGTTTTGTTCTGGGTACTAGAGGTAGTCTTCATGCCTATAAATGTCCATGCATGGTAGTTGAATGCTAGAATGTGCATATAGGTTGGTGATGAGAGTATGCCCAAGGCAGTAGTTTGTATCTCATATTTAGTTCAAAGGTGTAGTATAAGCCTGTAATGTATGCCAAGCATGAAATTCGTACACTGTAAATAAGTTCTTTCCTTTCCAATAAATTGCTATATATAACTCGTAAAACCATGTTTTAAGATCAGGAACACAAATTCAGGGCCTCAACCTCACAAAGGTCGAGTTCAGGCCAAAACAGGCCCAGCCGGCCTGCTTCGAACAAGCAGTGGCCCAGGTCTGGCCAATCACGCTTGGGCTGGATTTGGGCCCGTGATTATTTGTTCGGACAGCCTCGTTTCTGATTTCAAGCTCTTCTGAATGTTGTTACCAACAACTTGCAAGCATGTAATCAATCAGGACTATCTACTGTTTTCAATGGACAGAGACAAACACGACAAGAAACGTAGTTGCAATAGGACATCCTACTAAAATAAGAACGAGATGAGCCTCGACAAACAAAAACGCATAAGGTGCGGGGCCCTTGTTAAAATGTATATTATCGAAGCATTTAGTTTCCAGGACGGGTTGTTTTGCAAATCTCACAACCCTCCTAAAATAACAATACGTTAGACTCTTTAGGACGCTCCTTAATAAATCTTACCTTCTTAAACTCGGGTGCACATTTATGTGACCCAAATCCAATTCTCAACGGAGTCGAAATGTGTTTCTAATCACGGGTACATTGATAGTGACGTGGTTCGAGATGCGTGTCCATGACGTTGCAAATTCATTCTAAAATTAAGAATGAGATGAGTCTCGCCAAATAAAAATACAAATTGCGGGGCCCTCAGTAAATATTTGTTTTTAAAAAATTTATTTGGACTTCGGGATGGACCGTTTAGTAAAATTTCACGGTCTTACCCAAAATAAATACGTTAGTCACTTTAGGTGCGCCTTTAATAATTTAATTCCCTTAAACTCGGGTGCACATTGATGTGACCCAAATCCAAATCTCAACGGAGTCAAAGTGTGTCGACGACCACGGGTACATTGATTGTAACGCGGTTCGAGATACATTTTCACAACGTTGCAATTCTTGATAAAAACAGTAAATGATAAAAGCGGTTAAAAGTTAAATTTTGCACATAAGTTCACACTTGTATAAAATCAGATAATCAAGCCGAATATAACAGTTGAGCGACCGTGCTAGAACCACGGAACTCGGGAATGCCTAACACCTTCTCCCGGGTTAACAGAATTCCTTATCCGGATTTCTGGTACGCAGATTGTAATATAGAGTCATTATTTTCCTCGATTCGGGATTAAAATCGGTGACTTGGGACACCCTAAATTTCCCAAGTGGCGACTCTGGAATAAATAAACCAATCCCGTTTCGATTGTCCTTTAATTGGAAAAACTCCCCTTGCCCCCCTCGGGCGCGTAAAAAGGAGGTGTGACAGCTCTGGCGACTCTGCTGGGGATCTGCAACCCAGAGCCACTGGTTCAGGGTTAAGAATTCTAGCTTAGAATAATTTTTGTTATTTGGCTTTATTTATTATCTGATTTTTAGATGATATATGCTTAATGTGCTAAATGGTGCTTTTACCGCTTTAATATTATCTGAATTGTGTATATAAAACTGCTACGAAACCTTCTCTCTGAGTCTTCTGAATTTATGGTGTACAAGTGCGCGTGACCCACCTTTCTGTTAAAGTCATACCAAATAAGACGGAGTTGGGACAAGTAACTAGGCCAGGCAGACTTTCGTGCTCCCGGTACGTTGCCCCCACTTCGGCTCAAACTGTCCGTTTGGGTAAGCCGGGTCTAGAACAATCAACCTCAGGTCTTACACTTAGAATAACTCAGCCATGTACCGGATCCCTAGTAGGAACGTTTATTTGCATCACGTGCATTTGACTTAGGGGACTCAACACAGGGGTTGGGTCTGTCTAGGACAGGTGAACCCAAAATAAAAAGACCATCCTGATGCATCCTACTTGCTATATGCGCATTCACTTGCTTCGAACATGCTTGCTGACCGGTTTAAATAAATTATGATGAGAGCTGAGGAATAAAATAGGTCTTCATAAATAAAAAGAAAATGAAAAAAATAGAATATATATATACATAAAAAATATATAGTTTTCAAATTTTGAAATAAAGGTATCAAATCTTGAAAATAATTTGAAAAATTCCCAAAAAAAAAAAAAATTGAGTCTTGAAATAGTTTGACTGAAAATGATTGGAGTATGTTTTCGAAATAAGTCTTAACTTTATTAAATTAAAATTTCAGATACAAAATGAGCACCACACAAAACCCTTTCTCCGCAAATACAGAGGAGTTTTTATTCCAGCTTCAAATGTGGTGGTGTGAATTAGGCGAAGATGGTCAAAAGTGGGTCATCAAGCATCTGGGAAATCTCCCGGTCATTATGAAGGTAAAACCCCGCGGGGATCTGATTGCGGCATTAGTGACTTTTTGGGACCCTGTTCACAATGTCTTTCGTTTTTCTGACTTCGAGCTCACTCCTACATTAGAGGAGGTAGCCGGATATGTTGGTTTTGACGGAAGTTTAAGGAATCAAAGCTTGATATTTACGAAGGCTCCCTCGGTACATCGATTCTTCGGTCTTCTGAACATCAGCAGTCAAATCAGGAAAAGCAATGTCATCAACGGATGTTGTTCTTTCAACTTTTTGTATTCAAGGTTCGGAAAGTCAGATGGGTTCGAAATTCATGAGAAAGGCCTTACTAACAAATAAGACAAAGACGCATGGCAGGTTCACCGTCGTTTCGCCTTCATGCTGGCTTTTCTAGGAATCATGGTCTTCCCAAACAAAGAACGAACAGTCGATATTCGCACCGCAAAAGTTGTGCAAATCCTTACCTCCAAGGAAAACCACACCATTGTCCCCATCATTCTCTCAGACATTTATCGGGCTTTGACTTTATGTAAAGCAGGAGCGAAAGTCTTCGAAGGATGCGAAATTTTGTTGCAAATGTGGCTGATTGAACATCTCCAACAACAGCCCAAGATCATACAGTACAGGCCAAACAACGATAATTACATCGAGGGTTATGAGGAAAGAGTGAAAAATTATCAGGTTCCAGAAGGGACAGAAGCATGGGTATCTCGGCTAAGGGCTCTAACGGCAAATCAAATTGAATGGACTCTGGGATGGCTACCAATGAGGGAAGTGATACATATGTCAAACTCAAAAAGTTATTTGCTACTATTGGGATTGAGAAGCATCCAGCCGTACACGCCATTGAGAGTCTTAAGGAAACTAGGAAGATATCAGGTAGTCCCCGATGATGAAGATTTGAGCACATAAGAAATCGAATTACACCCAGAGGCCACTATCCTTGAGGCGTTACTTCAACAGATGTGGAATGGGTGTCGATACTTAAAAAGCGATACTCAAGTCCCAGACACCACAAAGGGTGAGATAAATCCCGGATATGCAAGGTGGTTCGAGAAACGGTCTCGCGTGGACGATGTACCAGAACCTGAGCTGAGAAGGCCGATTAAAAGACCCCATATTCAAAACTTCAATGATAAAATCCAAGAGCGGTTGATTTGGGGAGAAAAAGAGAAGGGGTACAAAGCAACTATCCACGCCCTAAAGGAAAATCTAAGGAACCTCAGTCTGGAGAAGGATTTGCAAGCACAAGAAGCTGAAGGCGAGAAGAAGAGTCTAGCCTGTGAGAATGAAAGTCTTCATGCTCGATTCCTGAAAATGAAAAAGGCTTCTGAAACGCCAATGAGGAATTGGAAGGATCAAAAAACCATCGCCAAACTTTTTGAAAGAATGCAAGATTATGATTCCATTCTTGCTGCAAAAGAAAGGGCGTTGAGCAAAGCAAAAGAAAGGGTCCAACAATTAAACGAAGAAGCCAGATCTGATAAGGAACGCCAAAATTGGCAATCCGAGAAAGACAGGGCACAATTCGAGAAGGAAAAAGACCATTGGATACGATCAGGAGACCAACTTCGTGCACAACTAGAAGAGGCAAGAAGATACAGAGAGCATCAACAAGCGGACACTGAGAGAGAAAGAGCGCAGATGAGGTTAGAGCAGGCCAGACTCCGAGCTCTATTAGAGTCAGCCCTAGATCGTGAAGGCCGTATCCGAGATGTAGCCACCACTCGCCAGCAGCAATTGCAGGATCAAGGCCAACGTCTCCAAGATTTCAGGGCACAGATCCACGATCTGGCGGTCTACACCTCTCAAAGTTATGTAAACTGCCAAGGCATGGATTATGAAAGGTTTACCGAGCATGCACCCACCTTTGCCCGTCATCTAGCAGTGGAGTTGGAAAGGATGTATCGAACATTGGGAGGACATCCGGGTCAAGCCCTGCCTTGAACAAATGATCTAATAATTTACAACACAAGTGGAAAGTGGGGCACGTTATGAGATGTTAAGAATTGTATCGTTTTATTTCAATTTGAATGCGTGTGTTTCAAGACATTGTTTTTACAAAGTTTTCAAATGTAATGTTGTTCATTTTCTTTGATGTGTATTTCAAGACATTGTTTTACAAAGTTTTCAAATGTAATGTTTGTTCATTTTCTTTTATAAATGTTAGCCTCATGGCAGAACTACGCCTGGTCTGATTCACGCGGGGACGTGATACGTAGGCAATCCCCATAAGATTCGACCGCTTTTAATAAATAAAGAAAAGAAAATGTAAATAAAATAAAACGCAGGGTTTCGCAAAATACTTTAAAGAGACAAATGAGCAAACCGGGATGACGCATGTTGTTTGAAGCAAAGCATGTAGAAACGGTTAACTGCCTAGGTGCATTGCATCCTCTATGTGTTATGATCAAATCTGTTAAGCTCTAACACTAACAAAGTTTGTTGTTGTCTGATATCAGACAGTTAGTTGTTAAAGAATTCTGGCAACACATTCATACCAAACCAGATCCAAAGGACCGATAGCATCAAGCATGACTACTTCGGAGAATAGCAATGAGGAAGAAAGGCCGATGAGCCAATTGCTAAAAGAAGCAATGGAAAAGATTGAAAGGATGGGACTAGAGATGCATGCAATGCAGCTAGCCCTAGCCAAAACACAAAAGAGCCCTGAGACACTGGGACACATGCCGGAATACCCTCACTCTAGCCCTTCCACAAGCCGCCCAAATCCCCTCTATCATCAAGAAAGAAGCCCTCACGATTCCCAAACTCCACCACCCCATCAACCTCTCCCAACACCTAACATTCCCATTTTTGTGGGACCTACATCAGCCCCTTTGCAGCGAACGACTAGTGAGCCATTGTTTCAGGCTCACGACACCCAATACTATCCCCCCGAGCCTACATTCCACGCACCGGAACCACAGGCTTACAATCCCCATTTGGAAGTACCGGCAGAGGTTGAGAAGCCGGTTAAGGCCCCTGAATAGGATGAAGTGTTGAGAAAGTTCAAAAGCCTGGAGCAATCCTTCAGGAACTTGCACGGGCTGGGCAATCAAGTCAGCGTGGCATACAAAGATCTGTGCCCTTTCCCAGATGTCCAACTCCCGGCTGGGTTCAAGATGCCCAAGTTTGATTTATATGAAGGGCACGGTGATCCCATGGCACATTTGCGGGGATTCTGTAGCAAAATGAGAGGGGCAGGAGGCAAGGATGAGCTTTTGATAGCTTTTTTCGGCCAAAGTCTGGGCGGATCTGCACTGGAATGGTATACCAGGCAGGATTTCAGCAGGTGGTACACGTGGGATGACCTGGCGCAGGCTTTTGCAGGTCATTTCCAATACAATCTGGAGATAGTCCCTGACCGTCTCACGTTATTGAGAACTGGGAAGAAACCCGGGGAAAGTTTTCGCGAGTTCGGGTTCCGCTGGAGAGAACAAGCAGCTAGAGTCGATCCTCCCATGAGAGAGGGAGAGATGGTGGACTATTTCTTGCAGACATTGGATCCAACCTACTTTGGTCACTTGGTGACAACGGTTGGAAAATCTTTCAACGAGGTGGTCAAAATAGGGGTCATGATAGAAGAAGGTTTGAGGTCGGACAAGATCTTGAACTATTCGGCGCTTAAGGCCACAACCCAGGCTATTCAAAGCGGCACGGGAGGTGCGCTGAGAAGAAAGAAAGAAGAGGTTGCCACGATCGAGGCAGGCAGTTGGTCCAGGGCTGGCAGGCCGCACTACAACCAACCCAGGCCTCACAGGTCAAACTACCCATACAACCCACCACAAAATTTCTATCCACCTCGAGAACCACATTGTTCCGTACACCAAGCCCAGGTATACACTCAGCCTCCGGTTCGCCCACAATGGCGCGCACCGGCTCCCCAGAACATATATGCACCACCATAAAACACCTACCCTCCGCCAAGGGCATATAGAAACCCTTCAGGGGCAGGTTTCCGGGGAAATCCAGATGCTAGGAACGAGAGGTTGCGGAAGCAAAGAACCTTCACAGAACTGGGAGAAACCTACACCGCTGTGTTCCACAAGCTGCGGCAATTGGGTTTGGTTAGTCCTGTCCATACTCGGGAACCAAATCCCCCACCTCAGAATTTGGATCGTTCAATCAGTTGTGAATACTGTTCATGGATGCTCGGGCACGATACCGAGAAGTGTTGGAAGTTAAGGCATGCCATACAGGATCTTATTGACACCAATAAGATCGAGGTCCAGACACCGGAGGCCCCTAACATCAACCAAAACCCACTGCCAGCGCACCACGAAGCTCACATGATTGAGTTGGCGTGTGAGGGAGGAGAATTAAGAAAACCCTCACAAACAGTGATGATGATCCAAGCCGCCCCGAAAGAAGTCTTAACCAGTGGAGGAACGAGTGTACAGTCGCAGGGTGAAGGCGTCAAGCCGGTAGTGATATTGGGGAAGAGCCCGTCCGTCATAGCAAGCAAACCCGAGCCAAGCAAGTTGGTAATACCAGGGATCCTGCCCACACCGGCAGCCGTGTTGAAAAGGGTATGTAGAGAACGGGTGACCATAAAGCCTGTGGTCCAACTACCGATGATTGACAGCAAGGCTGTGCCTTGGAAATATGAAAAGGCAGTAGTGACGTATCAAGGAAAACAGGTGGAAGAAGTCAGTTGTGAAGCGCAAGGGCTAACTCGATCAGGTCGATGTTTTGCTCCGGTGGAGCTAAGAAAAACCAACCTAGTGGCAACCAAGAAGCCAGTGTCTGAAGAAGAGGCTGAAGAATTCCTGAGGAAGATGAAGGCACAAGACTATTCTGTGGTTGAGCAGCTGAGAAAAACACCGGCCCAGATCTCACTATTGTCATTACTCCTCCATTCTGAGGAACATCGTCGGGCCATGTTGAAGATATTGAACGAGGCTCACGTACCCAGTGAAATTTCTGTAAACCACCTGGAAACCATTGCCAGCAAGATTTTCGAGGTGAACAGGGTAACATTCTAAGATGATGACCTGCCGGTGGAAGGTACGGAGCATAACAAAGCTCTATACATAGCTGTCAAATGTGAAGACTCGGTGGTAACTCGAGTATTGGTGGATAACGGCTCAAGCGCCAATATTTGTCCATTATCCACCCTGGACCAGTTAAAGATTGACCGTGGAAGAATCCGGGAGAATAGCATCTGTGTCCGGGGGTTTGACGGAAACGGAACCGCCACTGTGGGGGATGTTGTACTTGAATTGACCATTGGTCCGGTCCTGTTTACCATGGAATTCCAGGTGTTGGACGCCAGGGTATCTTACAACTTGCTGTTAGGACGACCCTGGATTCATGCAGCTAAAGCGGTGCCTTCCACCCTACATCAGACAGTGAAGTTCGAGTGGGAAAGACAAGAGGTCGTGTTGCACGGCGAGGATACAACATGCACCATGGGTGGAACCATTGTGCCTTTCATTGAGACCACTGAGGACAAAGGTCCTTGGGTCTACCAGATTTTCAATTCAGGGTCGGCCAACAAAATTTCTGAAGGAGAAATCATCCCACACCCTAGGGTAGCTGCCGCAACGGTCATGATGGTCTCAGAAATGCTGGGCAATGGATTTGTGCTGGGAAGAGGCTTGGGAGTTGAACTGCAAGGGATAGTCCAACCTGTCTCCCTTCCTAGGAATCTGGAAACTTTCGAGTTGGGGTTCAAACCAACCGCAGCAGACAGAAAGCAAGCGCGAAAAATGAGGAAGAGGGTCTGGTTTCTGCCTAAACCAGTGCCACGCCTCTCAAGGTCTTTTGTTAAAGCAAGTGCCAAGGGATCAACGATCCCAAAGATTCGAGGACCTTTGATCGGTATAAGTGAAGACCTGAATCAGAGTTTTGAGAGGGCTATTCGCGGATGTCGGTATGGTGGAAGCTGGAGAAGGTTCCAGCAGAGCAGAGATACAATTTGTGGGGCCTGAGGCCAAGACCAACAATTGGACGGTTACTCCTCTTCCTGTCCGAGGGGAGTCTTGGTAGTAGGCTTTGATTAATGTTTTGTTTGTTTGTTTGTTTGATCGGATTATTCAAGGGTGTAATCCAAATTTTACTTTCGTTTTTGTAAAAGTGTGAACCCTTTTATCCCGCAAATTTAATAAAGTTCTCTTCTTTTGTCTCATTTTAATTTTTGTCTTGTTCTTTTTCTTTCTGAACAGTTCTCTTTTTACTGGTTCTAATGACATGGCATGCACAGCGGATCTTCGACCTAGTCTAATAAATCAATCTGAAACCGACTCAATGATGCAAAAGGTCGTTTGTGACGATGAATCTGAATGTGACGAAGGTGAAGCCTTCGAAGAAATAAACAGAGAACTGTGCCAATTTGAAGAGAAACCCAAGCCTAACTTAAATGACACCGAGGCTGTGAATCTAGGAGACGCTGATAACGTCCAAGAGACCAAAATTAGCATCCACATTGAGCCGAATGTCAGAGCAGAATTGATCAAAACTCTCAGGGAATTCAAAGACGTTTTTGCCTGGTCATATGATGATATGCCTGGATTAAGCACCAATTTAGTGGTTCACAAATTACCCACTGACCCGGCATACCCTCCGGTCAAGCAAAAACTAAGGAAATTTAAAACAGAAATGAGTGTAAAAATCAAGGAAGAAGTGATTAAGCAGTTACAAGCGAAGGTCATTCGGGTCACTCGATATCCCGAGTGGTTGGCCAATGTGGTACCAGTCCCAAAGAAGGATGGAAAAATCAGGGTGTGCGTTGATTACCGCAACCTCAACAAAGCAAGTCCCAAGGATAATTTTCCGCTGCCCAACATTCATATCTTAATCGACAATTGTGCAGGGCGCGAGATTGGATCCTTTGTGGATTGCTATGCAGGTTATCATCAGATCCTAATGGATGAGGAGGATGCTGAGAAGACAGCGTTTATTACGCCATGAGGAACCTACTGCTATCGGGTAATGCCGTTCGGGTTAAATAATGCTGGGGCAACATACATGCGAGCAATGACTGCAGTGTTTCATGACATGATACACAAGGAGATTGAGGTGTACGTCGACGACGTGATCATCAAATCTTGGCGTCAGGAGGACCATATAGCAGACCTAAGGAGATTTTTTCAAAGACTCCGGAGGTATGATATCAAGCTTAACCCGGCTAAATGCGCATTCGGGGTTCCATCAGGAAAGTTGCTAGGATTCATCGTCAGTCGACGGGGGATTGAGTTGGACCCATCCAAAATTGAATCCATCCGAGATTTGCCACCGCCAAGGAACAAAACAGAGGTAATGAGTTTGCTGGGCAGACTCAATTACATCAGCAGGTCCATCGCTCAACTCACAGCAACTTGCGAGCCCATATTTCGGTTGCTGAGAAAGGATGCTGCGGTAGGTTGGACAGCAGAGTGTCAGGAAGCTTTTGACCAAATCAAAGGGTATCTGTCTAATCCACCCGTATTGGTCCCACCTAAGCCCGGGAAACCCCTAATCCTTTACTTGACGGTCTTGGAAAATTCATTTGGTTGTGTACTGGGGCAACATGACGACACAGGGAGGAAGGAGCAAGCCATCTACTATCTTAGCAAGAAATTCACAGTGCTTGAGGTCAAGTACACTCAACTCGAGAAAACGTGTTGCGCCCTAACTTGGGTAGCTCAGAAGTTGAAGCACTACCTGTCTTCATATACTACTTATCTCATATCCCGCTTGGACCCATTGAAGTATATCTTTCAGAAACCTATGCCCACGGGAAAGTTGGCAAAATGGCAAATTCTGCTCACAGAGTTTGATATCATCTATGAGACGAGGACGGCCATGAAAGCCCAGGCGCTGGCAGACCATTTGGAAGAGAATCCCGTTGATGAAAAATACGAGCCCTTAAGAACGTATTTTCCTGATGAAGAGGTAATGCATACAAATGAGTTGTAATTGCCTGAGGAACCGGGTTGGAAGCTTTTCTTCGATGGAGCTGCAAACGCGAAAGGGGTTGGAATAGGAGCAGTACTCATTTCTGAAACAGGACGGCATTATCCTGTTACGGCTCAACTACGCTTCTATTGCACCAACAATATGGCCGAGTATGAGGATTGCATTCTGGGTCTGCGCTTGGCTGCTGACATGGATGTCCAAGACGTCTTGGTCTTAGGAGACTCGGACCTCTTGGTACATCAAATTCAGGGTGAATGGGAAACACAAGATCTAAAGCTCATACCATACCGACAATGCTTGCATGATCTGAGCAAGCAATTTCGATCGGTGAAGTTCAAACACATCCCGAGAGTTCACAATGAGGTTGCGGATGCCTTAGCCACCTTAGCATCAATGTTGCACGACCCTGAAAAAATGTATGTTGATCCTCTACACATCCAGGTCCGTGATCAGCACGCCTACTGCAATGCCATAGAAGAAGAAGCAGATGGCGAACCCTGGTTTCATGATATCAAGGAATACCTCAGAATGGGGATATATCCAGAACATGCCTCTAGAGACCAAAAAAGAGCCCTTCGGCGTTTGTCGAATGGTTTCTTCCTCAGTGGAGGAGTATTGTACAAAAGAACCCCGGATTTGGGATTGTTGAGATGCATAGATGCCAGTCAAGCAACGACGGTTATGGCAGAGGTACATGCTGGAGTTTGTGGGCCACACATGAGCGGATATGTATTGGCAAGAAAGATCCTTCGAACAGGGTGTTATTGGCTCACCATGGAACACGACTGTATCACTTTCGTGAGGAAATGCCATCAGTGCCAGATACATGGAGATTTGATTCATTCTCCGCCAACAGAGTTACATACGATGTCAGCACCCTGGCCGTTTGTGGCATGGGGCATGGACGTTATTGGGCCCATCGAGCCGGCAGCATCCAACGGTCATAGGTTCATTCTAGTGACCATTGATTACTTCACCAAATGGGTTGAGGCTAAAACCTTCAAATTAGTAACCAAGAAGGCAGTGGTGGACTTTGTTCACTCCCATATCATCTGCAGATTTGGGATCCCAAAAGTGATCATCACGGATAACGGTGCGAATCTTAATAGCAGCTTGATGAGAGAGGTATGCCAACAATTCAAGATTACACATCGCAATTCCACCCCATATCGCCCCAAGGCGAATGGAGCAGTCGAAGCAGCCAATAAGAATATCAAGAAGATACTGCGAAAGATGGTGGAAGGTTCCAGACAATGGCACGAGAGATTACCCTTTGCTTTGTTGGGTTACCGCACCACCGTCCGAACTTCCATAGGCACAACTCCTTATTTGTTGGTGTACGGAACTGAGGCCGTAATACCAGTGGAAGTCGAAATTCCATCCCTCCGAATTGTCGCTGAAGCCGGGATTAATGATGATGAATGGGTCAAAGCTCGATTGGAACAGTTGAGCCTGATAGATGAGAAAAGATTGGCAGCAGTGTTCCATGGTCAGTTGTACCAGAAGAGAATGGCAAGAGCGTATAATAAGAAGGTGCACCCCAGGAAGTTTGAAGTAGGGCAGCAAGTATTGAAGAAGATCCTCCCACATCAGGTCGAGGCAAAAGGCAAATTCGCCCCAAATTGGCAAGGGCCTTATATCGTGACCAGAGTATTATCCAACGGTGCTTTGTGTTTGACAGATGTCGAAGGTAGATGTGTCGACATGGCTATCAATTCAGATGCAGTCAAGAGATATTATGCGTAACTTCTTTAATTATGGAAATTTTTGGTTTATTTGTTTGTATTTGGCATTTGTTGAGTAATGAAATGACGGAGGCAATTCTTTCTTCTATCCAAACACTTTTAACCCTTGCTTCCCCCTTTGAGCCTTAAGCAATTCTTTCAATACCCCTCTTTTGGAATCACTAATGGGAAAGATATGAAAAAAAAAGAGAAAAGAAAAGAAAAAGAAAAGAAAAGAAAAAGACATGAAAAAAAATGAAAAGAAGGAAAAGAAAAAAAAAGAAGAAGATAAAATCACAAGAAATACAAAACCGTGGGAACTACGTTTGACCTGATTCCTCAAAGAGGATACGTAGGCGCCTCACGGCTCGGTCATAGTATGCATCATAGTGAATATAGGATGCATAATTTACATAGTGTGCACAATATAGCACAATGTGAGTAACGCACGTAGCTCAACATAAGCGTAAAAAATAAATTCCCCAAGCAAGAAAACTGGGGCAGAGGTTATGTTTTAAGTTCCAACAAAGGTTTGAATCCAAAAGTTGTAGCACATCACCCTTCAAATTGTTTTCATTTTTATAACCTTTCTTCAAACCCACACCAAAACCAACATCAACATCCAAAAGACCTCCCGATCAATGTTCGAGAGATGCCAAGTCCGGCGAATAAGACCGAGAATAATACACTGATCCCCAGCAAAGAAGAGGATCGTAAGATTGGGAATGAATTGATAGTCAAAGGAATCTCCAGAAGAGAGGTTCGTATCTACAACGCCCCGATTCCTCGAAAGAAATAAAATGAGAGAGTCTCATCGGTGAAAACCTTCGCAGGCACCGAGAGGCGATGTAAGATGAGGGATATGAAATGAGAGAGTCTTATTGGTGAAAACCTTCGCAGGCACCATAAGGCGTCGGGAGATGAGAGAAAAGAGAGAGTCTCATTAGTGAAAACCCCTCGAAGGGCACTATGAGGCGACAAGATGAATCAACAAAAGCTACCACATTTGCAACAGCATGGACAGTCATTTATCATCCCCAGCAAGTCAGACCATCCGGCAAATCGATTGATACAAATAGACTGGGTCGGGAATCTATGGTGCACGTCATGATCACGGGGACCAGTCATGTCCTCCAGATAAGTTCTTTTGATTGTCTCCTCCCACAAAAAATATTGGTTCAGAAAGATTTTCTCCTTTCCGTATCTTTTATTTCTTTCCCTAAAATGTGTCTTGAAAGGATTTTTCAAAGCTTACTACCAGAAACCAAAGGGGAATTCATCCAATGCAGGATAATACAAACAGTCTTAAAGGCCGGTCCCAGGCAATGCAGGGATTGTGCCCGGAAATTTTGGAAGAAGTAAGCTCCAAAAGGGAGTGGTTTCGGGAGTTAGAAGCAGACTCCCACATCATGTGTTTAAAGAGAAAGCAGAAAAGGGGATAAATTGAAAACCAATCCCCAGCAGGCTAGAGACCCCCAACAGGCAACTTTGCCCGCCAACCAATTATGGGGACAAAGAGCAAGAAAAGGGGAAGAGAGAAAAATTGCTCGCCAGAAAGGCACCCTCTACCACCACGATTAAAACTGACTAAATCCTTTTGTCTGCTGCAGGAAAACAAAGGATTGATGATGGCAGCAAGATGCACCGCCATGGAAGTCACCAAAAACCGGGGCAGAAAATTTTCTGCCAATTGTCGAAAATTTTCTCGAAAGAACGGGGAAGCAATTTCAATACTTTTAAGTTCTAGGTCGCCCACCAGTATAATGCGGGAATACATTTAAGTTCTAGGTCGCCCACCAGTATAATGCGGGAATACTTTTAAGTTCTAGGTCGCCCACCAGTATAATGCGGGAATACATTTAAGTTCTAGGTCGCCCACCAGTATAATGCGGGAATACATTTAAGTTCTAGGTCGCCCACCAGTATAATGCGGGAATACATTTAAGTTCTAGGTCGCCCACCAGTATAATGCGGGAATACTTTTAAGTTCTAGGTCGCCCACCAGTATAATGCGGGAATACTTTTAAGTTCTAGGTCGCCCACCAGTATAATGCGGGAATACATTTAAGTTCTAGGTCGCCCACCAGTATAATGCGGGAATACTTTTAAGTTCTAGGTCGCCCACCAGTATAATGCGGGAATACATTTAAGTTCTAGGTCGCCCACCAGTATAATGCGGGAATACATTTAAGTTCTAGGTCGCCCACCAGTATAATGCGGGAATACATTTAAGTTCTAGGTCGCCCACCAGTATAATGCGGGAATACATTTAAGTTCTAGGTCGCCCACCAGTATAATGCGGGAATACTTTTAAGTTCTAGGTCGCCCACCAGTATAATGCGGGAATACATTTAAGTTCTAGGTCGCCCACCAGTATAATGCGGGAATACATTTAAGTTCTAGGTCGCCCACCAGTATAATGCGGGAATACATTTAAGTTCTAGGTCGCCCACCAGTATAATGCGGGAATACTTTTAAGTTCTAGGTCGCCCACCAGTATAATGCGGGAATACTTTTAAGTTCTAGGTCGCCCACTAGTATAATGCGGGAATACTTTTAAGTTCTAGGTCGCCCACCAGTATAATGCGGGAATACATTTAAGTTCTAGGTCGCCCACCAGTATAATGCGGGAATACTTTTAAGTTCTAGGTCGCCCACCAGTATAACGCGGGAATACATTTAAGTTCTAGGTCGCCCACCAGTATAATGCGGGAATACTTTTAAGTTCTAGGTCGCCCACCAGTATAATGCGGGAATACATTTAAGTTCTAGGTCGCCCACCAGTATAATGCGGGAATACTTTTAAGTTCTAGGTCGCCCACCAGTATAATGCGGGAATACTTTTAAGTTCTAGGTCGCCCACCAGTATAATGCGGGAATACTTTTAAGTTCTAGGTCGCCCACCAGTATAATGCGGGAATACATTTAAGTTCTAGGTCGCCCACCAGTATAATGCGGGAATACTTTTAAGTTCTAGGTCGCCCACCAGTATAATGCGGGAATACATTTAAGTTCTAGGTCGCCCACCAGTATAATGCGGGAATACATTTAAGTTCTAGGTCGCCCACCAGTATAATGCGGGAATACATTTAAGTTCTAGGTCGCCCACCAGTATAATGCGGGAACACTTTTAGCTCTATAGTTTGGAATCAGTAGCCCCACCTGAAGACGGGAGGTTACAACAGAGAGCCCCAAGCAGGAAAAAGAATAAAATCCTCAGCGCCAAGAAGCAGAAGTCTGCCAAAGCAAGCGCACATTCAAAAGGAAAAAGGAACGCGTCTCAGAAGAAGCAGTTCGGAAACATTGTAGCATGCCCAGTATGACAATACTGATGAAGAGACATACCACTGAAGAAACCAGTGGAAGATTTAAAGAATAAAGCCATGTTCCCAGCAAATCAAACAAAATGATGAAAACTGGCATTCAGAAAGGCGATGGACCAGCATCATCTCCAATATTCACAAAATAAAGGCGTTAGAGGAAAGCGTTAGCCGACAAGAAAGCGAGACAACAAGAACAAGTGGGAGATAGATGATCTCATACTCTAGCTTAACTTCTTGTTTTTCCTTTTAGAGCAATGTAACAGGGAGATCGGTTGAGCAGTAGCATCCTACAGCAGCATGCAACAGCGCACCACAGCAGCAAGCAATATAGTCACACGGTAGTCCCAGCTACCAAAATTTCCCGAACTACATTGACCTGATTCCTGTTTCAGCCCAGGATATGTAGGAAACCTCTGAAGCAAAGGTTCGGTCAAACCTTTTTCAAAATTGCTTCACACGGAGTATTCGGACGGGCAAAAATCGCTCGCTTATCTTTGCGCGAAAACCCTTCGTGTCTTCGTGCAAAGAGGGGCAGCTGTAAGCACGTGATTTTTGCCTCACGGACAATCGCTCCAAAAGAAAATAAAAATAGTGACAAATGGTTTCGCTGTACAATTTTTCGATCTTTCCGTAACATGTGTTGTTGGTCATTTGTGGGTCTGTCCATTTTGCATCCAGTCATTATCAAACAAAAATACAAAAATATGTGTCAGTAAAAGAAAATTCAAAAATATATATATATATGTGTGCATCGTTCGTTCTAGGCTTTTAGTTAACTTACTTAAATATTTGGTGATAATTGTGTTAAAATGTTCCATTGTTGTTTAGTTTTAATTTCATTATTTTATTGTCTATTATTTTATTTTTGTTTTAAAAGAAAAATGAAACTAGAAAACAAAAAGGGAAGGAAATTGGTTTGGGCCAAAAGAAATTAAACAAAAATAACAAACCCAGACCCAGTCCAAATCCGGCTGCCCAGGCCTCCCCTGAAACGACGCCGTTTCAGGCAAATCAATCTGAGCCGTCCGTCCAGGCCAATCCAACGGGTCAGATCCCCTTTTAGCAACCCGTGTTCAAACTCGACCCAATAACCAATCCGACCCAACCCCTCACTTAAACCAAACGACCCCGTTTAACTACCAAACGACCCCGTCTCATCTCTCAGCATCAGATCTAAGCCGTTGAGATCATCTGATCTAATGGCTCAGATCCAATCAGCCTCCCCGTATATAAGCCTCCTATCATACCCCGCACCCCCTATACCAACCCCAAACCGTTCATCGATACGATCTCGGAGTAGAGAGATATTCGCGTTTTCGCGAGACTGCACCAAGCACCTCTCTATGGGGCCCACTAAGTCGGTTTAAGATATTTGGACTTATATAGGATGACCACAACCCGTTTTTAGTCATTTATTTTCACTATTTTCAGAACTTAGAACCCTAGGAACATCCTCTCAAGGTTCTCTCAAGATTCAAGACCCAAAAAAAAGGGCAAACAACACAAATCAAGTGTCGGGAATTCCGTGGCGCTAGTAAGTCTCTTGTTCTTCTTGTTGTTGCTCATTTTTGTGCCGATCCAACTCGTGTGGGAGGTTGTTTTAAAGGGTATATGTTCTGTAAATACTCCCTAATGTTCTTAATATTAATCCTAGGTGATTTCAAGCCTTCTAAAGTGATTCTAGTGCCGAAAAACACTAAATGATCGCTAGTTTCATTTTTTTGTTGTTGTGGCAGCATTGGAGGGATATTTCTTGGAAATTTAAGGTCAAATTGGAGTTGTTCTTTCTGTATAAAGGTAAGGAACCTCTTACTCTATATGTATTTAAGATTATCCAAGTTGCGTCTAAGCCATTGAAGCTAGAACTTGTGAGATATATATCGAAAGGTTTGGTAGTAGTGTTATTGTTTTGTGGACTGTTTTGCGTTGTTGTTGGGCTGCATATTTTACTACTATCTTGTGGAGTTTTGGAGGAGGAAGGGTGTGGAGAAACACCATATATATGTAGGTTTATGGGCTGATAGTTATTCGTAACATTTCCAGGTTGTTTGACACGACTACGGTGGTCGTCGTATGTATGGAGTGATTAGGCTGTGTGTGGACTATTTCGGGAGGCTCAATATGTTTATTATTGATGATGTTTGGGCTGTTTGGTGATTGTTTTGAATGGTGTGAGGTCATATATATAGGGGAGGTGCTGTCCGTTTCATCGTAAAATAGGTTGTGGTCGATACATAATAGTTATGACGCTTAAATGATAACGATAGTATCGTTTCTCTTATTGTAGACTAAGGAGTTTTGACAATTACATAGCTTGAGATTGGGGCAGTATATACAAGGTATGTGAGGCTATCCCTTTCCTTCTTTTGCACGACTCCGATTGCACATAATGTAATGAACGATCTTCCAAGATACTCTACTCTTAGAAGCTAGCAGTACTTACATTGTTTTCCCTCTTATGGAACGATTGATGTTAATGTTGCTTCTCTTAGTCTTATGTTATCAATGTTGTTGGTACTTCCTGATTCTTATAAGGTTCATAGTGAAGAGTTAGTCCTAATAACGTGTATAGAGGATACCGACCTTACGTCACTCCGAAAGGTTTAGAATGTGATTCCATGAGTCGAGCATGCATTATATATATGTATCTATTTTACTCTACCGAGCCACGCTATAGTTGGCCGGGTACGGCACCTATTGTGCAACCACTGATCAGTTGGGTTTTACCGAGCTCCACGTGGCCGGGTACGATTCTACCGAGCCTATTATGGCCGGGTACGATATGATGATGATGATGCCCACAGAGGCGAATGCTTTAAAGGTTTATGTATTTATACATATGTATCATGCATTTCATGTAAGTAGCCCTCAGAGGTACTAAGATGTTACAGGTTGTATATTCTCTATCCTTGCTTACATTACTGATCATATTTATGGTTCCTTGCCTTACATACTCAGTACTTTATTCGTATTGACGTCCTTTTATTTGTGGACGCTGCATGTCATGCTGCAGGTCCTGATAGATAGACAGGTGCAGCTCCCCCACCACAGTAGACTGTCCAGTTCAGCGGTGATTGGCGAGATCCCTTCTCCGGACATGCCTTGGTCTTGGTATGCAATTTTTGTTATAGACATTATGGGTATGTCGGGGCCCTGTTCCGGCTATGTTGCAACACTTATGTTCTTTTAGAGGCTCATAGACAGGTGTCGGCTCATGTATAGTTTGGTATGCCTTATCGGCTAGTTTTTGTTGTATAGTCTTTCATAGTAGCGTGGTAGCTCATACCTTATATGTAGTTTCTTGATTGTCTGGTCATCCCCTGCTATGTATATTCATGCCATCATATTTTATTGCTGGTTGTCCATGATCTAGGTCTACCATTTATATTGATCTCATCAGCCTTAAAAGATAATAATGAAGGTTAGATGAAATGTACGTTGGTGCTCGGCAAGTGTGGTCGGGTGCTAGTCATGGCCCTTCAGTTTGGGTCGTGACAAACTTGGTATCAGAGCAAGTCTGTCCTAGGGGTTGTCTATGAGCCGTGTCTAGTAGAGTCTTGATTATGGATGTGTAGCGCGCCACATTTATAATCAGGAGGCTACATGACATCTAGGGTTGTTACCTTCTTCCTGAATCTAGATCGTGCGTAGAGTTGAGTCGTAAGTGTTTGTCTCTAATATTCACCTTGTTTTTTTCCAGTGATGCCTTCGACTAGGAAGCAAACGATTAGTAGGCGGCTTGATACAGCAGCGGGAGAGGGTACCAGTCAGGTGCCCCAAGTCAGAGCAGGACAAAGTGAGGCTCAAAGTGAGATGCCCTCTCATACCTCATCTACTCCATCTCCTCCAGAGGATATTAGAAGGCACCCAGCGCCTCCAGTTCCTTCGTCTGACACTCCAGACCAGGATATGCGGAGTGCTTTGCAGTTATTGACTAGCTTGGTAGCTGCTCAGGCTCAGAGGCAGAATACAGGTGCTGCTGAGAAACCAGTTAGTACAAGAGTTCGTGATTTTATTAATTTAGACCCTCCAGTGTTTACCGGATCAGACCCCAAGGAGGACCCACAGACGTTTATTGACCAGGTTCATCGTACACTTCGTGTTATGCATGTTAGTGATACAGAGACAGTAGAGTTGGCTTCTTATCGGCTACGGGATTTAGCGGTTCTCTGGTATGATAGTTGGGAGAGATCCAGGGGTCCGAACCCTCCTCCAGCTGTGTGGAAGGAATTTTCTGAGGCCTTTCTTCGTCACTACTTGCCAGTTGAGATACGACGAGCTAGAGCTGATAAGTTCTTGAACCTTAGACAAGGTAATATGAGTGTACGAGAGTACAGTATGCAGTTTGATTCTTTGGCAAGGTATGCTCCCCATATGGTGGCCGAGATGAGTGATAGGGTGCATATGTTCGTGAATGGGTTGGGACCACATCTGATAAATGAGTGTACGACAGCCTCCTTGGTGGAGGGCATGGATATTTCCCGTATTCAAGCTTATGCCCAGACCCTAGAGGATCGTAAGCGCCAGCAGAGGGCAGTTAGGGAGCAGGATAGAGGCCAGCATAAGAGGGCGAGATTTGCAGGGTATTCTGATGACTTCAGAGGCCGCATCAGGCCACAGTTTTCGAGGAGTTCGGCGCCACCTGTAGCTAGTGCTCCTCCACAGTTTCAGAGGCCTCGATATGATCGATCCTATTCTGGTCCAGGTCAGAGTTCGCGGGCATCTGGCTCGCAACATCACAGGGATACTAGTCAGATGAGACCCCCAACACCACATTGTGATCAGTGCGGAAAGGCCCACTTTGGACTGTGTCGTCGAGGTTCTGATGCATGCTATTCGTGCGGGCAGCCTAGCCATATGATGCGGGATTGTCCTAATAGAGGAGGTGATGGTATGGCTCAGCCGACTGGATCTGTGTCTGGTTCTTCCTCATCAGTTCGACCTCCAGCACGGGGTTTTCAGCAGTCGACAGGTCGTGGTAGGGGTAGAGGTGCAGTGCCGAGTTCGAGTGGTGCTCAAAATCGAACCTATGCTCTAGTAGGTCTACAGGATCTCGAGTCGTCTCCAGATGTTGTTACAGGTATTATATCTGTGTTTTCTTATGATGTATATGCGTTGATTGATCCGGGATCTACATTATCATATGTTACACCCTTTGTGGCTAATAAGTTTGGCATTGAACCTGAATTGATAAGTAAACCCCTCGCGGTATCTACTCCGATAGGAGATTCTGTGATTGCTAGAAGGGTATATAGAGGTTGCACTATGATGATTTGTAGTCGTCAAACCTCGACAAATTTATTTGAGTTAGAAATGGTTGATTTTGATGTGATAATGGGAATGGACTGGTTGGCCTCATGCTATGCAAATGTTGACTATCGTACGAAGATGGTTAGGTTCCAATTTCCGGGTGAACCCGTCATTGAATGGAAAGGGAACATTGCTACACCGAAAGGTAGGTTTATTTCCTATCTTAAGGCAAGGAAAATGATCTCAAAAGGTTACATTTATCATCTCGTTCGCGTTAGGGATGCGGAGGCGAAACCGCCTACTTTACAATCAATCCCTGTGGTTAACGAATTCCCAGATGTTTTCCCAGATGAACTCTCGGGCCTTCCTCCTAAAAGGGAGATTGAGTTTAGCATTGATGTGTTGCCTGACACTCAACCGATCTCTATTCCTCCATACAGAATGGCCCCGATAGAGCTGCGAGAGTTGAAGGTGCAGTTGAAGGACTTGCTGGATAAGGGCTTTATTAGGCCTAGCACTTCACCTTGGGGTGCACCAGTCCTATTCGTGCGGAAGAAAGACGGGTCGTTACGGATGTGTATCGACTATCGACAGTTGAATAAGTCTACTATAAAGAACAAGTATCCACTTCCAAGAATTGATGACCTGTTTGACCAACTCCAGGGTGCCAAGTATTTCTCTAAGATTGATTTACGTTCAGGGTATCATCAGGTGAGGGTTAGGGAGAAGGATATTCCAAAGACGGCCTTCCGGACAAGATATGGGCACTTTGAGTTCTTGGTGATGTCGTTCGGGCTAACAAATGCCCCAGCAGCTTTTATGGATCTCATGAATACTATATTCAGGCCCTATCTTGATGTGTTCGTGATTGTATTCATTGATGACATTCTAGTGTATTCTCGTTCGGAGGTGGAACACGCGGGCCACTTGCGGATAGTATTACAGACTCTTCAGGATCGTAAGTTATATGCTAAGCTCTCCAAATGTGAATTCTGGCTGAACTTAGTAGCATTCCTTGGCCATGTGATATCTGATGAGGGTATTAGTGTCGACACTCAGAAGATCGATGCAGTAAAGAATTGGCCGAGACCTACAACACCATCAGAAGTCCGCAGCTTCCTAGGACTAGCAGGATATTATAGGCGGTTTGTAGAAGGATTTTCCTCTATATCATCACCATTGACTAAGTTAACACAAAAAGCTACCAAATTCCAGTGGTCTGACACTTGTGAACGTAGTTTTCAGGAGCTGAAGAATCGATTGACATCTGCACCAGTGCTCACTCTTCCTGAAGGAACAGAAGATTATGTGGTATATTGTGATGCCTCAGGTATAGGTTTGGGGTGCGTATTGATGCAGCGTGGGAATGTGATTGCTTATGCATCAAGACAATTGAAGAAGCATGAAAAGAATTATCCAACCCATGATTTGGAATTGGTTGCAGTAATATATGCTTTGAAGATATGGCGGCACTACTTATACGGCGTCCATGTTGACATCTACACAGATCACAAGAGTTTACAATACATCTTCAAGCAGAAAGAGTTGAATTTGAGGCAGCGTAGGTGGCTTGAATTATTGAAAGACTACGACGTCGAGATATTGTATCATCCCGGTAAAGCCAATGTTGTGGCAGATGCTCTCAGCCGTAAATCAATGGGAAGCTTAGTACATATTGAGGCGGGTAGATGGGGGTTGATTAAAGAGCTTCATCAGCTAGCCAATATGAGAATCAGATTGTTAGACTCTGATGACGGAGGTGTTACTGTACAGAATACATCAGAATCATCTTTGGTAGCCGAGGTAAAAGCACGACAATATGAAGATCCTATCTTAGTACGATTAAGAGAAAGCATTCAACAGTGTAAAAGTATGGCTTTTAGGATCGGAAAAGATGGGGCACTGAGATACCAGAGCCGATTGTGTGTGCCTAATGTGGCAGGGTTGTGAGAGAAGATTATGAATGAGATTCATCAATCCCGATATTCCATCCATCCCGGCTCGACAAAGATGTATCATGATGTCAAGGAGCAGTATTGGTGGGATAATATGAAGAAGTCTATTGCAGAATTTGTGGCCCAGTGTCCCAATTGTCAACAAGTAAAGATAGAACATCAGAAACCCGGTGGATTGCTTCAAAATATAGAGATTCTGACCTGGAAGTGGGAGGTGATTAATATGGACTTCATTATTGGATTACCTCGCTCTTATCATAAGTTTGACTCCATCTGGGTGATAATTGATCGACTTACAAAATGTGCCCATTTTCTGCCAGTGAAGACAACTTACACGGCTGAAGATTATGCGAAGTTGTATATCAAGGAGATTGTTAGGCTTCATGGTGTGCCCATATCTATTATATCAGACCGAGGAGCTCAATTTACGGCTAACTTTTGGAGGTATTTCCAGAAGGGTTTAGGCACACAAGTAAATCTCAGCACTGCATTTCATCCGCAGACTGACGGACAGGCTGAACGTACCATTCAGACACTGGAAGATATGCTACGAGCATGTGTTCTAGATTTTAAGGGGAATTGGGATGATCATCTTCCACTCATAGAATTCGCCTATAACAATAGCTACCATTCCAGTATTAAAATGGCCCCATACGAGGCACTATACGGGAGGAGATGTAGATCACTAGTTGGATGGTTCGAAGTCGGTGAAACAGAATTATATGGGCCAGATTTGATTCACCAAGCTATTGAGAAGGTGAAAGTGATATAGGAGCGATTGAGGACGGCACAAAGCAGGCAAAAATCTTATTCTGATGTCCGACGTCGTGATCTAGAGTTTGAGGTTGGTGATTGGGTTTTCCTGAGGATCTCACCAATGAAGGGTATTATGCGTTTTGGGAAGAAAGGTAAGCTGAGTCCAAGGTATATCGGGCCGTATAAAATTCTTCGACGGATTGGACAGGTTGCTTATGAGTTAGAATTGCCATCCGAATTGGAATTTGTCCACCCGGTATTCCATGTATCTATGTTGAGAAAATGTATTGGAGACCCTTCTCGAGTCGTCCCTATCAAAGATGTACAAGTTACAGAGGACCTATCATATGAAGAAGTGCCAGTGGCGATATTAGATCGGCAAGTCCGCAAGCTGAGAACAAAAGATGTAGCTTCCGTCAAAGTATTGTGGAGGAACAAAAATATGGAAGAAATGACATGGGAAGCAGAAGAGGAGATGAAGTCTAAATACCCTTACTTATTCCAGAATGAAGATAACAAGGATGCTGGTGGAAGACAGGATACATTGGAAGAAGAAACGGCTTTATGAGGTAAGCAATAATTTGAGAATACTCCTCCTTAATACAAAATGGTGATATGTAGATAATGTAAATACGCATAATGCTTTGTGTAGCCTTGTGAAGCCATATGTTGGGCTTAATTACATGCAAGTTTTGCTAGTGACCATTTTATAGGGGAAAATTGATCGGAAATTTCCATTGGAATCCACGGTGATTTAAACTCCCCCTAAACCCTTACATTCGAGGACGAATGTTCCTAAGGGGGGGAGGGTGTTACAACCCATATCCACATGTGTTAGTTCATGCCATATATTAGTTAACATAAATCCAAGAAGGAATTATCTTTGAGATGATAAGAAGTCAATCCTATTGGTCTTAAGTGATACAAGAGTGTATAAGGGTGATTAACCCGTATTAGAAGTTAAACGAATCAAGGATGTTGTAACTCGTATTTTCAGGTAATCTAGCGGTGCTTAATACACTCAAGAGGTCATTTATTAAGGTATTTTAATCATATAATATCTGTATCATAAGTCTTGAAGTCAAACGAGTTATGAAACAAAAGTCGACAAAAGTTGTCGCAACTTAGGTTCATAATTTTACTTAAACATTAGGTCAAATGTTTCTAATCTTTTCTCATAATTTACAAGGAATTACGGGGTTATATACCCACCAAATTAAAGATCTATGCGTCTAGTTTCCAACGCATTAAACCGTTCATCAATACGATCTCGGAGTAGAGAGATATTCGCGTTTTCGCGAGACTGCACCAAGCACCTCTCTATGGGGCCCACTAAGTCGGTTTAAGATATTTGGACTTATATAGGATGACCACAACCCGTTTTTAGTCATTTCTTTTCACTATTTTCAGAACTTAGAACCCTAGGAACATCCTCTCAAGGTTCTCTCAAGATTCAAGACCCAAAAAAGGGCAAACAACACAAATCAAGTGTCGGGAATTCCGTGGCGCTAGTAAGTCTCTTGTTCTTCTTGTTGTTGCTCATTTTTGTGTCGTTCCAACTCGTGTGGGAGGTTGTTTTAAAGGGTATATGTTCTGTAAATACTCCCTAATGTTCTTAATATTAATCCTAGGTGATTTCAAGCCTTCTAAAGTGATTCTAGTGCCGAAAAACACTAATTGATCGCTAGTTTCATTTTTTTGTTGTTGTGGCAGCATTGGAGGGATATTTCTTGGAAATTTAAGGTCAAATTGGAGTTTTTCTTTCTGTATAAAGGTAAGGAACCTCTTACTCTATATGTATTTAAGATTATCCAAGTTGCGTCTAAGCCATTGAAGCTAGAACTTGTGAGATATATATCGAAAGGTTTGGTAGTAGTGTTATTGTTTTGTGGACTATTTTGCGTTGTTGTTGGGCTGCATATTTTACTACTATCTTGTGGAGTTTTGGAGGAGGAAGGGTGTGGAGAAACACCATATATATGTAGGTTTATGGGCTGATATTTATTCGTAACATTTCCAGGTTGTTTGACACGACTACGGTGGTCGTCGTATGTATGGAGTGATTAGGCTGTGTGTGGACTATTTCGGGAGGCTCAATATGTTTATTATTGATGATGTTTGGGATGTTTGGTGATTGTTTTGAATGGTGTGAGGTCATATATATAGGGGAGGTGCTGTCCGTTTCATCGTAAAATAGGTTGTGGTCGATACATAATAGTTATGACGCTTAAATGATAACGATAGTATCGTTTCTCTTATTGTAGACTAAGGAGTTTTGACAATTGCATAGCTTGAGATTGGGGAAGTATATACAAGGTATGTGAGGCTATCCCTTTCCTTCTTTTGCACGACTCCGATTGCACATAATGTAATGAACGATCTTCCAAGATACTCTACTCTTAGAAGCTAGCAGTACTTACATTGTTTTCCCTCTTATGGAACGATTGATGTTAATGTTGCTTCTCTTAGTCTTATGTTATCAATGTTGTTGGTACTTTCTGATTCTTATAAGGTTCATAGTGAAGAGTTAGTCCTAATAACGTGTATAGAGGATACCGACCTTACGTCACTCCGAAAGGTTTAGAATGTGATTCCATGAGTCGAGCATGCATTATATATATGTATCTATTTTACTCTACCGAGCCACGCTATAGTTGGCCGGGTACGACACCTATTGTGCAACCACTGATCAGTTGGGTTTTACCGAGCTCCACGTGGCCGGGTACGATTCTACCGAGCCTATTATGGCCGGGTACGATATGATGATGATGATGCCCACAGAGGCGAATGCTTTAAAGGTTTATGTATTTATACATATGTATCATGCATTTCATGTAAGTAGCCCTCAGAGGTACTAAGATGTTACAGGTTGTATATTCTCTATCCTTGCTTACATTACTGATCGTATTTATGGTTCCTTGCCTTACATACTCAGTACTTTATTCGTACTGACGTCCTTTTATTTGTGGACGCTGCATGTCATGCTGCAGGTCCTGATAGATAGACAGGTGCAGCTCCCCCACCACAGTAGACTGTCCAGTTCAGCGGTGATTGGCGAGATCCCTTCTCCGGACTTGCCTTGGTCTTGGTATGCAATTTTTGTTATAGACATTATGGGTATGTCGGGGCCCTGTTCCGGCTATGTTGCAACACTTATGTTCTTTTAGAGGCTCATAGACAGGTGTCGGCTCATGTATAGTTTGGTATGCCTTGTCGGCTAGTTTTTGTTGTATAGTCTTTCATAGTAGCGTGGTAGCTCATACCTTATATGTAGTTTCTTGATTGTCTGGTCATCCCCTGCTATGTATATTCATGCCATCATATTTTATTGCTGGTTGTCCATGATCTAGGTCTACCATTTATATTGATCTCGTCAGCCTTAAAAGATAATAATGAAGGTTAGATGAAATGTACGTTGGTGCTCGGCAAGTGTGGTCGGGTGCTAGTCATGGCCCTTCAGTTTGGGTCGTGACAAACTTGGTATCAGAGCAAGTCTGTCCTAGGGGTTGTCTATGAGCCGTGTCTAGTAGAGTCTTGATTATGGATGTGTAGCGCGCCACATTTATAATCAGGAGGCTACATGATATCTAGGGTTGTTACCTTCTTCCTGAATCTAGATCGTGCGTAGAGTTGATCGTCCCCAAACTCAAACCTGAAACCCCCCGAACCCTAGCAGCCTCCCTAGTCTCCTTCGCCATTAAAGTCGGCGGCACGAACGCCGGTGACCACCCCCTGAACACCCTAAGACCCCCTCACTCCCCTGAACACGAATCCACTAACCACGAACCTCGAATCATCTCCTATCGTCTCGAATCTGGATTTGAAGATTCGAGACAAAACTCGATCTACACCAAACCTCACCATCTTTGTATCAGCCACTCCCCTGACCTTCCTCGTGACCAAACCAAGCTTGGTTTGGTCCGAATCTACCCACAACTCCCTAAAAATCAGATCTGGAAATCCAGACCTTAGAACACATGCACCTGGGGAATCCGGCCGGCCTTGACAAGGGTTTAAGGTCTAATAGACCTTAATCAAGGTGTTCTCATGTGAGAACACCCTGATTAAAGTTTGTTCGGCCTCAAGAGTTCGAAGTTGAGTCTGATTTGGGGTCCATTTTGATTTCAAACTTTGTCGGTAAGTTTTTCTTTCCCTTTTTGGTTTATATCAACTGCTGATTAAGTCATTAGCATGCTTTGTGTTAATTGTTTGTTATTTTCTGATAGCTTCTTAATTTCTTTCATCTCTGTAAAGACCTTTTATTTGGTCGATTAGTTTCTGTGTATGATTTAAATGTATCCTATGATAAGCATGTCCGATTAGTGTAGTCGTCGCATGAATAAACTTATATAGGTTCCTAGTGACTGACCAAGTTGTTCGAAGCCCTTTAGGTCCCTGTATGTGTTGTTTATTTGAACGACTGATTATTACCTACTATAGTTAGTATAGTCGACTCGATAAATGTCAGCGATTAGTGTTCTATAACTGATAAATCGAATGAGCTAGTAATGTCGCATGACTAATTGAACTGTGCCACTAACTGAATGCCCCAGCATTGCTTGAAATGGTTTGTTTGCATTGTAAAAATGACTGAAAAGGTTCAGTCCAGGCAGTCTTGAATTTGAACTTTCATCAGTTCAAAAATGCCCTGATGCTGCAATAGGCAGGGCAGTAATAATCAAGGTTAAGCAGGGGTATTCTGGAGTGTTAAAAAGGGCAGAAAGATTAGTTTAAATGAGCTGACAAGTAGGGTACTAATTTAGGGTTAAACTAATACCAATGGGGAGCAAGACATAAGAGTATGGGGTTTGAAATGAATAATAAAATGATGCCCATAACTCTTGATTAAACAAAAGACCAGGCGTGGGGAACAAAGGGGCTGGCACCAAAGATGCTTAGGCATGGGCTTAAAGGGTATGGGTATTCTACCAATTGGCAGGGCAGGCAGCTCAGCTGCACTGGTTCATTTGGCCTATAAATAGGCCATTTGAGAACTTAAAAGGGGCTGGACTTTTAGTCTTCAGAAAAAGAGGAAAAAGTGGAAAAAATTTAGTCTTAAGGCTAGAGTTTTAATCTGAAGAGAGGTCGAGTGAGTCAAAAGAAAAACTGAAAAACATAAGGTAGCTTCCAGTAAATATTGCAACCAACCACTGTCTGAAAGTTGCATAAGAGTGCATTTTGGTCAAGCTGTCTTGGCCAAGTTCTGTTGCTTGCATTGACTGAGCTGTTTATGGTTGTTGAATTGTTGGTGTTGCTACATTGAACACTCTGCCATCTCTGTTGTTTCCCACTCTGTTTTTCTGGGATCACTGGTTTGGTATTCGATTATTTGCTGGTTTCTCTTTGGTTCTGGGAAATATTGTTGTTTGTCTGTGGACTGTGGACACCACTGGGATTGTCCATTTGTTGTTCGACTCTTTGCTGAGCTTCATCATTATTGGCTGGTTGTTTGTTGCTGTGTTGTTGCTGTGAATCTGCTGATTGCTGTTGTTTGCTGTGTGCTACTCAGCTGATCCTTTTCCTTCTTCTTCTGTTCCTCTACATCAGGTACACACCTAAGACACTGTCAGATGTAGCTGGAAATTTGAGCATGAATGTAAATGAAAGACCTGAAGAATGTTTTTTTATAGATATGGATGTTACATTAAATATTCATGCAATGTGTGATAGTTTTGTTCTGGGTACTAGAGGTAGTCTTCATGCCTATAAATGTCCATGCATGGTAGTTGAATGCTAGAATGTGCATATAGGTTGGTGATGAGAGTATGCCCAAGGCAGTAGTTTGTATCTCATATTTAGTTCAAAGGTGTAGTATAAGCCTGTAATGTATGCCAAGCATGAAATTCGTACACTGTAAATAAGTTCTTTCCTTTCCAATAAATTGCTATATATAACTCTTAAAACCATGTTTTAAGATCAGGAACACAAATTCAGGGCCTCAACCTCACAAAGGTCGAGTTCAGGCCAAAACAGGCCCAGCCGGCCTGCTTCGAACAAGCAGTGGCCCAGGTCTGGCCAATCACGCTTGGGCTGGATTTGGGCCCGTGATTATTTGTTCGGACAACCTCATTTCTGATTTCAAGCTCTTCTGAATGTTGTTACCAACAACTTGCAAGCATGTAATCAATCAGGACTATCTATTGTTTTCAATGGACAGAGACAAACACGACAAGAAACGTAGTTGCAATAGGACATCCTTCTAAAATAAGAACGAGATGAGCCTCGACAAACAAAAACGCATAAGGTGCGGGGCCCTTGTTAAAATGTATATTATCGAAGCATTTAGTTTCCAGGATGGGTTGTTTAGCAAATCTCACAACCCTCCTAAAATAACAATACGCTAGACTCTTTAGGACGCGCCTTAATAAATCTTACCTTCTTAAACTCGGGTGCACATTTATGTGACCCAAATCCAATTCTCAACGGAGTCGAAATGTGTTTCTAATCACGGGTACATTGATTGTGACGTGGTTCGAGATGCGTGTCCATGATGTTGCAAATTCATTCTAAAAATAAGAATGAGATGAGTCTTGCCAAATAAAAATACAAATTGCGGGGCCCTCAGTAAATATTTGTTTTTAAAAAATTTATTTGGACTTCGGGATGGACCGTTTAGTAAAATTTCACGGTCTTACCCAAAATAAATACGTTAGTCACTTTAGGTGCGCCTTTAATAATTTAATTCCCTTAAACTCGGGTGCACATTGATGTGACCCAAATCCAAATCTCAACGGAGTCAAAGTGTGTCGACGACCACGGGTACATTGATTGTAATGCGGTTCGAGATACATTTTCACAACATTGCAATTCTTGATAAAAACAGTAAATGATAAAAGCGGTTAAAAGTTAAATTTTGCACATAAGTTCACACTTGTATAAAATCAGATAATCAAGCCGAATATAACAGTTGAGCGACCGTGCTAGAACCACGGAACTCGGGAATGCCTAACACCTTCTCCCGGGTTAACAGAATTCCTTATCCAGATTTCTGGTACGCAAATTGTAATATATAGTCATTATTTTCCTCAATTCGGGATTAAAATCGGTGACTTGGGACACCCTAAATTTCCCAAGTGGCGACTCTAGAATAAATAAACCAATCCCGTTTCGATTGTCCTTTAATTGGAAAAACTCCCCTTGCCCCCCTCGGGCGCGTAAAAAGGAGGTGTGACACCTGGGACCTCAACCAAAGGCACCAACATATCCCAAAATCTTATTCAAACTTGAACAAATCTTCAAAACACCTCAAACAATATCAAATCAACTAAAACACATCGGATTCAAGCCTAAGTTTCCAAAATCTTATGAATTCCACTTTTGATCAAAAACCCAACTAAACCATGTCCGAATGACCTGAAATTTTGCACACACATCCCAAATGACATAACGGAACTACTGAAACTCTCGAAATTCCATTCCGACCCATATATCAAAATCTCACCTACCAACCGGAAATCGCAAAAAATCCACTTTCGCCATTTCAAGCCTAAATCTACTCCGGACCTCCAAAACTCATTCTGATCAGGCTCCTAAGTCCCAAATCACCTCCCGAAGCTAACCGAACCATCAAAACTCACATCGGAGCCCTCTAACACATAAGTCAATATTCGATTGACTTTTCCAACTTAACCTTCCTCAAAGACTAAGTGTCTCAAACCTTACCAATTCCTTTCTGAACCCTAACCAATCAACCCGATACCACATAACACGGATAAACAAAGCATAAAGAATCAAAAAATGGGGGAAACGGAGCGGTAACTCATGAGACGACTAGCCAGGTCATCACATCCTCCCCAACTTAAACAAACATTCGTCCTCGAACGAGTCAAGAAATATACCTAAAGCCTCAAACAGGTGAGTATATCTGCTTCACATCTCTCGCTCAGTCTCCAGGTAGCCTCCTCCATTGGATGACCTCTCCACTGCACTTTCACTGAAGCTATATCCTTTGACCTCAACTTTCCAACCTAATGACCCAAATAGCTACTGGCTTCACATCATAGGTCAAATCATCATCCAACTGAACCGTGTTGAAATCCAGAACATGACATGGAACCCCAATATACTTTCGGAGCGTAGAAACATGAAATACCGGATGCACACTCGACAAGCTGGGTGGCAAAGTAAGCTCATAAGCCACCTCCCCAATCCTCCGAACCACCTCAAAAGGCCCAATGAACCGCGGACTCAATTTCCCTTTCTTCCCAAATCTCATAACACCCTTCATGGCCGAAACCTTCAACGGAACCTTCTCGCCAACCATGTAGGACACATCTCGAACCTTCATGTCAGCATAACTTTTTTGCCTCGACTGCGCGGTACGAAGTTTCTCTTGAATTACCTTCACCTTTTCTAAGGCATCCTGCACCAAGTCTGTCCCCAATAGTCTAGCATCACCGGGCTCGAACCAACCAACTGGAGATCTACACCACCTCTCATACAAAGACTCATATGGATTCATCTGAATACTCGATTGGTAGCTGTTATTATAAGCAAACTCTGCAAGAGGTAGAAACGAATCCCATGACCCTCCGAAATTAATGACACAAGCACGTAACATGTCCTCCAATATCTGAATAGTGCGCTAGGACTGCCCGTCCATCTGAGGGTGAAAATCTATGCTCAACTCAACCCGAGTACCCAATTCTCACTCCACAGACCTCCAAAACTGTGAAGTAAACTGAGTACCCCTATCTAAAATGATAGAACTGGGACACCATGCAAACGAACAATCTCCCGGATATAGATCTCTGCCAACCGCTCTGAATAATAGGTAGTACACACCAGAATGAAGTGAGCGGACTTGGTCAGCTAAACCACAATCACCCAAATAGCATCGAACTTCTTCAATGTCCGTGGAAGTCCAACTACAAAGTCCATAGTGATCCGCTCCCACTTTCACTCTGGAATATCCATCCGCTGAAGCAAGTCACCCGGTCACTGATGCTCATATTTCACCTACTAACAATTGAGACACCGAGATACAAATCCCACATTGTCTTTCTTCATTCATCTCCACCAATAATGCTGCCTCAAATCCTGATACATTTTCGCGGCACCTGGATGAATGGAATATTGTGAGCTATGGGCCTCCTCTAGAATCAACTCCCGAAGCCCATCTACATTGAGCACACAAATCCGGCCCTGCATCCTTAACACCCCATCATCACCAATGGTCTCATCTCTGGCATCATCGTGCTAAACTATATCCTTAAGGACAAGCAAATACGGATCATCATACGGGCTCTCTCTGATGCGCTCATATAAAGAAGACCAAGAAACCACACAAGCCAATACCCGACTGGGCTCCGAAATATCTGACCTCACGAACCGATTAGCCAAGGCTTGAACATTAACTACAAGAGGCCTCTCCCCAACTTTAATATATGCCAAACTCCCGTACTCACTACCGTTCAGCTCAAGGCATCGGCCACCACATTGGCCTTTCCCGAATGGTACAATATAGTGATATCATAATCCGTTAGCCACTCTAACCATCTCCGCTGCCTCAAATTAAGATCCTTCTTCTTGAATAAGTGATGGAGGTTATGATGATCAGTAAACACCTCACAAGACACACCATACAAGTAATGTCTCCAAATCTTCAACGCATGAATTATGGAAGCAAACTCCAAATCATGAACGAGGTAGTTCTTCTAATGAGGCTTCAACTGACAAGAATCATAAGCAATAACTCTACCCTTCTGCATCAAAACACAACCAATACCAACTCTCGAAGCATCACAATACACGGTATATGAACCTAAAGCTGATGGTAGAACCTACACTGGAGCTATGGTCAAAGCTTTCTTGAGATTTTGAAAGCTCTCCTCACACTCGTCTAACCATACAAATGAAGCACCCTTATGAGTCAACTTGGTCAAGGGCGATGCGATAGATGAGAATCCTGAACAAACTGGCTATAATAGCCTGCCAAACCAAGAAAGCTGCGAATCTCTGTGGCTGAGGACAGTCTGGGCCAACTCTGAACTGCCTCTATCTTCTTCGGATCGACCTAAATACCCTCGTTAGACACCACGTGCCCCAAGAAAGCCACTGAACTGAGCCAAACTCACACTTGGAGAATTTTGCATAAAGGTTCTCCTCCTTCAATCTCTGCAACACCACTCTCAAATGCTCCGCGTGCTCCTCCTGACTACACGAATATACCAGAATATCATCAATGAAGACTATGAAAAATGAGTCAAGATAAGGCTGGAACACATTGTTCATCAAATGCATGAACGCTGCTGGGGCATTGGTCAGCCCAAAAGACATCACCAAGAACTCATAATGACCGTATCGGGTCCTGAAAGTTGTCTTAAGAATATCCGATTCCTTGATCTTCAACTGGTGATAACCTGAACAGAGATCAATCTTGGAGAACACTCTCGCTCCCTGAAGTTGGTCGAATAAATCATCAATGCGAGGCAAAGGATACTTGTTCTTAATTGTTACCTTGTTCAATTGTCTATAATCAATGCACATCCTCATCGTGCCATCTTTTTTCTTCACAAATAGAACCGGCGCACCCTAAGGTGAAACATTAGGCCGAATGAACCCTTTATCAAGGAGTTCCTAAAGTTGATCCTTTAATTCCTTCAACTCCGTTGGTGCCATACGATACGGCAAAATAGAAATGGGTTGAGTGCCCGGCACCAGGTCAATACCAAAATTAATATGCCTATCCGGTGGCATGCCCGGTAGGTCTATAGGAAACACATCGGAAAAATGCCTTACAACTGGAATAGAATCAATACTAGGAGTCTCAGCACCGACCTCCCTCACAAAGGCTAGATACGAAAGAACACCCTTCCCAACCATACGTTGGGCTTTCAAGAATGAGATCACTCTACTGGGAACATAATCAGTCACACCTCGCCACTCAATCCGTGGCACACTTGGTATAGCTAATGTGGTTGTCTTGGCATGACAGTCCAGAATAGCACGACACGAAGATAGCCAATCCATGCCCAAAATGACATTGAAATCCACCATACACAATAATAAAGATCCACACGGGTCTCAAGTCCCCAATAGTCACAACACACGATAGGTACACACGGTCTACAACAACAGTATCGCCCACCGGGGTAGATACATGAACAGGTGAAGCAAGAAACTCATGGGGTGTACCCAAATAATGAACAAAGTATGATGACACATAAGAAAAAGTGGAACCAGGATCAAATAATACAGAGGCATCTCTGTGGCAGACTGAAACAATACATGTAATAATAGCATCTGAAGCAATAACATCGGGTCTTCCCGAAAGTGCATAGAAATGGGCCTGACCGCCACCTGATCGACCTCCCGTATGCCTCAAACTGGAACCAACATAGCACATAGCTGTGCAGTCAACTAATCCATAGCAGACTCCCCCACTTAGCTCGAAGCCATAGATCAAAACACACTCAATAACTCATAACGCATATACTATATTGCTGCCATAGTACCATAGTGAGATTAAACTCGATCCTTCATAAGTTCGTGAAACAAAGACCAACTGGTACTTTAACTCTTACGCAAATCTCGCATTCACTCTCATAGCAGTTAAACCCACTCTCTTAAGCGACCCAAACTTAAATTGCAACACATATATTTCACTTGTCAATGAGATCTTCTAACAGACAACATAAGGATCACACAACCTCAGAACACTCCGCAGGAGATAACCCACCTGCTTTGCCTCAACCTAGCATTTCTGTATACCTTCCACCGTCATAAACATTACGCAGTCACTTAAACTTCCTAAGTCTGAACTCAGACCGCAACATGAAATTTACTCCACTCCCAACTAGGAAACATGGAAAGATTCTTCACACACCCATAACTCGGGGCTATACCTCAAATCAAGATAAAAATCGAGCACCTAATAGTCCTTCTATCCTCCATCAGACCTTCTCGTCGCTTCTAAATAACATGAATACATCTCGTAGTCGCATCACACGCATCACATAACTATCCAGTCATCACCTTCCTTAATAAGGATACAACAAAACATATGGATCCAGAATATGCACCCACAAAATCAACAGCTCAGGGCTCAAGCTATAGGCGAAAATCCAGCCTTTAGTCCTCCAGACGGGCCAAACATCAATGCACAGCGATCACATCTCGCCCCTCGATCAAGGAATCACAAGCCATCGATGCATATCCGATACCGAGTGATCATGCACGCATACGAACGCGTGGAATGAATTCAAAGAGTTACTTTTCAAGCTGAATCAAGGATGCACAATAAGAATTCAAGAATGTGAAATTTTTCCTAAAGGTTCTGCAGCCTCTCGAGGATAAATACAGACATCTCTGTACCGATCCGCGAGACTCTACTAAACCTGCTCATGACTCGTGAGACCTATGTAACCTAGGCTCTAATACCAACTTGTCACGACCCTAGACTCGGACCCGATAGTGATGGCTCCTCTCGTGAAGACGAGGCCAGCCGACACTACCCATTTCATTATTTAATAGTTAGACATTAAGAAACAGTCTAAGCATGATTAAATAAACTAAGGTTTAAGCAGTTAATAGCATAAATCGCGAAAAATAACCCAACACAGCCCGATACGGGGTGTCACTAGTCATGAGCATCTAACAAAATAGAATACTCCAAATCAACTACAGAGTTTAATACAGAAAACGAAAATCATGAAGAAGTAAGATAGGGAGGAGCTCCGTGCTGCGAACACAAACAGCTACCTAGAGACTCCTTAGATCCGCCTGAACCAGAAATGATCAGCACTTAGGGGCGGGACAGATACGCCTGAATCTGCACACAGGATGCAGGGAGTAAAGTGAGTACTCTAACTCAGTGAGTAATAATCATAAATAAAGACTAAAAGTAGGAAATCACGTAAGGTACAAAAGCATGCTATAATGAAGCAGTAAAAACCATTTAAAACAGTAAACCAGTGAAAGATAGATAAAAATCCTTTAACTCAAATTTAACTTCATGAAAAGCCTTTTTCAACAATTAGGCATGGTAATTAACAGGCAATTAAGAAAAGATAAACACATAAAGGTTCGCTCCTCGGGCACTGTATCAATAAATCCGCCCCTCGGGCACTGTATCAATAAATCCGCCCCTCGGGCAACATCTCAGAATAATACCAGCCCCTCAGGCTCAATCTCAGATCACAACGGGTACCCGCGCTCATTGCGGGTGTGCAGACTCCTGGAGGGGCCCCTTACGGCCCAAGCGCAATATCAAGTCATCTCGTGGCATCATCACTAAGCTCTCGGTCTCATATCAATCAAGCCACCTCGTGGCGTACATATCTCAGGCCCTCAGCCTCATAATCAATATCAAATATTTCCTCACAACATAAACCCTCGGCCTTACTTAGTCAAATTCCTCACAAGCCACCCGGGCAATAGTAAAATATGATTCTCAATCCAAAATATAATTTAAAAGATCATTTAAGTGTTAAAATAGAGTAAACATGGCTGGGTACGAAAATAGTGAAATATATCAGGACTGAGTTTAAGTATAAAGTCAAAACAGTGAGCAAATATCAATAAAAGCCCCCGAAGGGTTCAAATAGTTGGCACGAAGCCCAAATATGGCATTCATCCCAAATAATGATGATAGCAAATAGATTTCGGTTACATACGCAGTAAAATAGTCATTCGGGATGGACTAAGTCACAATCCCCAACAGTGCACGACCCCACGCTCGTCATCAAGCATGTGCGACACTTCAATATAGCACAACGATGTGCAAGTCCGGGGTTTCATACCCTCAAAACATCATTTACAATCATTACTCACCTTGAACCGGTCAAATCTTTAGCCTGTGATGTCTTTGCCCCTCGAATCGGCCTCCACTTGCGTCGAATCTATCCAAAACCAGAATGAGGACGTCAAAATAGGCTAAGAGAACGAAGCCCAAGCGAAAATAATTAATTTACAACACAAATCCAGAAATTTACAAAACCCGACCCCTGCGCTCACGCCTCGGAATTTAATAATTTTTACATCAATAGATTCCTTATATCCCCACGAGTTTATACATATCAAAAGCTCTAAAATCCGACCTCAAATGGTCCTTCAAATCCTCAATTAATGGTCTAAGTTTCCAAGCTCTAGTTCTTCAATTTTTGGCTTAATTTCCATAATTATTTAGGTGGAATTCACATTAGAATCGAGTTTTAAGTCCAAGAATCTTACCTCCAAGTGATTCCCCTTGAATCCCTCTTCAATCCTCTTCAAAAAACTCCAAAATGACTTACAATGGAAGAAATAACCCCAAAATCGCAGACAAGACGAGTATTTAAACATTCTGCCCAGGCCTTAATTCCTTCTTCGCGAACGCGGTCAACGCCTCGCTTTCGCGAAGCACAAAAATGACTTTGACCAAAAATTCTCTTACGCGGACGCGACGTGCCCATCGCGAACGTGATGGCTCCTCAGACTTACCCACTCCCTCTCTCGCGAACGCGATGAACAACTCGACCTCAAACCCGACTGACCAATTTCCTCTATGCTAACGTGCTCCCCTTCTAGCGAACGCGATGCACAAACATCCAGCCCTTCGTGAACGCGTAGCCTTCCACGCAAACGCGAAGGATTAAATTTTACCTTCCTCAACCGACCCTTCGCGAGCGCGAGGTTCCACTCGCAAACGCGAAGAGTAAAATACCTACAACTGCTGAAACCAAAATCTGCAATTTTCTTCAACTTAAAATGATCCATTCAACCCTCCGAAACTCACCTGAGGACCCCGGAACCTCAACCAAAGGCACCAACGTATCCCAAAATCTTATTCAAACTTGTACAAATCTTAAAAACACCTCAAACAATATCAAATCAACCAAAGCACATCGGATTCAAGCCTAAGTTTCCAAAATCTTCTGAATTTTTCTTTTGATCAAAAACTCATCCAAACCACGTCCGAATGACCTGAAATTTTGCCCACGCATCTCAAATGACACGACGGAACTACTACAACTCTCTGAATTCCATTCTGACCCCTATATCAAAATCTTACCTACCAATCGGAAATCGCAAAAAATCCACTTTCGCCAATTCAAGTCTAAATCTACTCCGGACCTCCAAAACTCATTTCGATCACGCTCCTAAGACCCAAATCACCTCCCGAAGCTAACCGAACCACCAGAACTCACACCCGATCCATCTAACACATAAGTCAACATCCGGTTAATTTTTCCAACTTAACCTTCCTCAAAAGAGATTAAGTGTGTCAAACCTTACCAATTCCTTTCCGAACCCTAACCAATCAACCCGATACCACATAACACGAATAAACAAAGCATAAAAAGCAGAAATAGGGGAAACAGAGCGGTAACTCATGAGACGACTGGCCAGATCGTCACTGCTCCCTAAACCACCCAACATATCTTGGTGAGTCTTTTATAGCCACTAATTCATCTTCATCTTTGTATGTCACAAACCAGCTATGTGCAATCCCCGGAAAAGTCTTTACAGATGCATACTTACAACTGCTATGATGTTTGACTTGTTGGTTTATATAGTGACATCTTATTAGTCTAATATTTTTTTAAATAAAATTACTTGGAACATTACAATTCTAATTTCCTTCTACTTGTTTGAACTTGTAACTTACATTGAACATCACAGAGCGACCTCAAAGGCTCCACAAATTCACTATCATATTTATATTCACACACAGCTAATATAGAAAATATGTAAACACAAACCTTTTTTTCATAAGGAGACACACTAAAATTACAAATTTCTCTATACATATACAATTCAATCTAACCATTGCCTATTCGGTAATTTCATAACTATTTACTCATCAACCTCTTTCTCACCTATTTTCGTGGTTGTCTAGTCATATCTTTCGACAGAACAACTTTATTTACCATAGCACTATCACGCCACTTCATAGTTTAGAGATTCAAACCATCTTTCTTTTTTTGCATATAAAACATCAATCACTGATTTGAAATGAAGACATCTTAATATCCTTTGTTTTTCTCTACTTGTATAGCGGAAAACATAGATTCGAAGCATTTTATGAAATACAGTTAAAATTTGTTGATTCTAAAGAATCTTTTTTTGTCTCTTACCTTGTTACAACGACCTTCACATGAGTCTCTTCTTGTATTCACAATGTTAATGTACCACATCACTCCTGTATTAGTTTAAGAAGTTGAACTTGCCAATTCATAAAAAGAAAATAACTATTTTGTTATTGCCATAAATGGATAAATCAATATACGACAATTATATAAGAAATCAAAAGTGTACCTTGCTACCACGACCTTCACATGAGTCTCTTCTTGCATTCACAATGTTAGTATACCACATCGTTCCTGATTAGTTTTAGAAGTTGAACCTACCAATTCATAAAAATATATAACCATTTTTGTTATTGCCATAAATGGATAAATCAATATACGACAAATATATAAGAAATCAAAAGCGTAAAATAAAGGTAAATCTATATCTCATTTTTTTCCTTTTAGAGTTAAATATCCAAAAAACTTCAAATACATTTTTTGAGGTTAATTTGGTGAATGATTGAGCCAATTAAGATGCACGAAAGAAGGACATATAAAGTTTCAAGATCAAAACTAATAGGAGTTAAAACAAATAATATATTTTTTTCACACCTAACTGATTAGAGAAACAAATGTTTTATATATATATGTTAAAATTTATGTGCAATTTGATATGGTAAGACTGATTCTATGATTCATCAAATCTCAAGGTATGGCGGATGAGACTATAAGTACCAGTTAATCATTACTTAATGTATCCCTTTTGCCATACATATATTAAACTGTGATGACTCAAAAGGTCATCACTTGTTTTAAAAATAAATTCTACATTTTGAGGGTTTAAAAACCTCTTTTAGTCTCACCTAAATTTGCGTGCACAGTCCGGGCGTGTAGGCGGAAAGCCAATATGTAAAAATCTGTGAAAATAATAAATTTTAACTATAAAATGGATTAAGTTGACTTCGGTCAACATTTTGGTTAAACAAACCTGGATCCGTAATTTGACGGTCCTGAGGGTCCGTAGGAAAATATGGGACTTGGGCATATGCTCAGAATCGAATTCCGAGGTCCTAAGCCCGAGAAATAAATTTTTAAAGAAAATTGTTTTCTGAAATTATTTATGAGATTTGGAAATGAATTGTGATTAGAACTCGATGGTATTGGGCTTGTATTTTGGTTTCGGCGCCCAGTACAGATCTTATATGTGATTTAAGATAAGTCTGTGAAATTTGGTAAGAAACGGATTTAAAACGACGTGAATCAGATCATTTTTGAGAAAATTGAAAATTTGAAGTTTTTATGAAATTTCATGATTTTGATGCTAAATTCGTAGTTGTTGATGTTATCTTAGTGATTTGAATGCACGAGCAAGTTCGTATGATATTTTTAGATTGGTGTGCATGTTTGGTTTGGATCCCCGAGGGCTCGGGTGAGTTTTGGATAGGCCACGGAGTGAAATTTCAACTTAGGGAATTGCTGGTATGCTTCAGGCCTGCAGGCTTCGCATTTGCGAAGCCTGTCTCGCAAATGCGAGCAATGTATCGCAAATGCAAGAGGTGGCCTGGGTTGCCTTCTTCGCAAATGCGAAGTGTCTATTGCAATGCGACATCTGCCTGGAATCCCCCTTAGTCGCAAATGCGACTTCGCAAATGCGACACTGCTTTCGCAAATGCGAACATAGCAGAGGTCGGGGTTTGCAATTGCTAACCTTGTTCGTAATTCCCATATCTGCAACCTGCAATTTTTATACTTAGCCGAAAATCAACCATTTTTCACATCTTTTTAAAACACAAACTCCCTAGGGCAATTTTTCAAGAACATCTCTTCTTCCTAATTGCTTGTAAGTCAATTTTAACTCGTTTCCTTCAATCATTAACATCTTTTAACATGATTTCAACTCAAAATCAATGATTTTCATGGGGAAAATTAGGTGTTTTGGGTAGAACCTAGGTTTTTCAAAAATTGGGGATTTGGACCTCGATTTAAAAACAAATTATATAAAAGGGTTGGGGGGGAATGGGTAATCGGGTTTTGGTTCGAACCTCGGGTTTTTACCATGTGGGCCTGGGGGCGATTTTTGACTTTTTAGGGAAAAACTTTAGAAAACTCATTTTCATGCATTAGGATTGATTCATTTAGCATTTATTGATGTAATTAAGTAACTTGTTGCTAGATACGAGCGAATTAGTGGTGGAATCACGAGGTAAAGTGATAGTAGAGACTTGAATTGTGTTCGTGGCATTGAGGTAAGTGTTTGGTCTAACCTTAGCTTGAGGGATTAGGAGTTGTGTCTTATTTGCTACGTGTTAATTGAGGAGTACGACGTATAGGCATGGTGACGAGTATCTATACGTCGTGTCAAGCATGCACGTGCCGCCAAATGAATCTCTAACCAGCAATAAATGAGCATGTGTACTGTAAAAGATAAATGCTTAGCCACTACTCAGGGTAACTATCCTGAAGCAAATGCAATGCCTACCTAGTAGCAATTCAAAGGCCATTTTTTCTTAGTCCAGGAGAATTATTGAGACCACTAACTTGCATTTATCAACTTTCTGGTTCAAGTGAGTATGAAATAAACAAATATATAATCACTAAATGGCTAAAAATACACTGAGTATTTTGTACATGGCAGATAATGATGCACTGTGGGTTGGGCCTGAAGCGGGCCGAACCGGGCCCGCGGTCCTAACGGGCCTGATGGGCCAGTCCTGGTGGGCCGGTCTTAACGGTTCTTTAAAGCCCGTGGCAGGCCGGTTCTTCCTAGAAAGCACACGAGCCCGGAACCGCTAAGCCCGGGACCGGCTGGCGGGTCTGGGCTGGGCCTAGCGGGCCTAACGGCTAGTTTTTATTTAAAAAAAAAAATTTTAAAAATTCCAACAGTCAAAATTTAAAAATTAGCCGTTTGGGCTACAATTTTGACCATTTGGATGTTTAGAAAATAGCCATTTGGCCCCCAAACTTTATACAATTATACTTTTTCCCAATTCTCAACTTCAAATATCCCTTCATTCTTTCATTTTAACTAACCAATTCATCAATCTCTCTCAATCTCTCTACTATAATTGCTTATTTTATTGTTGAAATTTCGTGAAAAATTGTGAAGTTGGTGAATTGAAGTATTCAAGTCTTCAACGATTTTCAATTTTCAAGAAGTTGTTCGGCAATTTGGTAAACGCGTTCCAACTCTTAAGTTTTAATATTATAGTTTTGTTAGTTTTATTTAGTATAATTATAATTAATATGGCATTTTCTTTGAAAAATATTTTTGGTGGTAAGGGTAAAGCTAAAATTGGTGAAAGTAGTGGCCAACCTACTACCCTTCCCCCGGCTCCCTGACCCAGACCTGGTAGATGTCCTGCTGCTCCTATTATTCTTGATAGTGATAACCCCTATTTTCAATTTTCCGATAGTCAATCTTGCCATAATGTTGCACCAGGTCAAAATTTAGATGATGAAACTATGAATGCTCTTTATCCTAATGAAACTATCTTTGAAAATGATGAGGAAAATGAGGATGAAGATGAAACCCAACCGGATTTAGATGATACACCTACTAGTCCTGTTAATAACCCAACTGATGTACCGTCCGACCCACCTGTAGAAACCCCTAGTTTTTATAGACAACCTTCTAAACGCCTAGAAACATCATTAGTTTGGAATTATTTTACTCAAGTAAGAGAACAAAATAAGGCTAAGTGTAAAACATGTGGGAAATTACTGGCGCATAAATATACTGGAGACCGTAGCGGCACGAGTAGTTTGACTAGGCACATAAAAACACACCCTAGAGATAAAGCTAGATATTTACAAATGAAAGCACAGCTAGAGGGAACACATGTAGATTCTGATATTAACCCTAGTACAGGTTCAAATCTAGTTCAACCAGGAATTAACACTGTGATCGGAGGTATTTTATATTACGATCCAAATAGAGATCGTGAAGAATTAGCAAAGATGGTTACCGTTATGTGTTTACCTTATTCTTTTCCATCTAATCCTAATTGGGTGCATTATATTAGAAGAGTTTTTAATCCTACTTATAAAGGTTGGCCTCGCGCAACAGTTAAGAGCGATATTTATAAATATAAACATGAATATGAACAATATTTGCGGTATTTATTTACTCATATAAGTAATCGGATTTCTATTACTATTGATATTGGTAGAAGTGGTAATGATTGTGATTATCTAACTGTTACAAGTCATTGGATAGATGAGGAGTGGACAATGCAAAAACGCATTATTGCGTATAGAATAATTAATTCATGTCACACAGGTAAGTTTATAGCTAACACTGTTGCAGATATTTGTAGATATTTTTGCTTTAGAGATAAAATAATGTCAATTTCAATGGATAATGCTTCTAGTAACACTAGTGCTATAAGCATACTTACAACAACACTAAATCCCGCATTTAGAAATATATTCCATGTTAGATGTATTTGTCATATTTATCATTTAATTGTCGGTGATGGTATGCGAATTTTAAATTTAGAAATTGAAAAGGTTAGAATGTCTCTTAATTGGCTTTTTTATTCAAACCGTAGAAGTAGACTAAGAGAATATTTTAAAAAATGTGATGAATATAGCCTTAGAGAAAGAAAGGTTCCTAAACCCAATTATATGTACTAGAAAATGTGGTCGACTAGATGGAATTATATGTACGAAAGTTTAGTAGTTGCATATGAATATAGAAACCCAATTAATGCAACGTTTAATGCTCGGGTAGGTGGTGAGGATGATGATGAAATGCTTACTACTCAAGATTGGACGAATGTTAAAAGTCTTATAGATTTTTTAGAACATTTTCAAATTGCTACAAATGCATTTTCTGGGCAATATTATCCTACTATTTCAAACTGTTTAGTTTATATTGCAGCACTATGTGATTTGTTTGTTGAATTTTCGGAGGGTGAGGAAATTTATCAACTTGATATAAATGCAATGAAAGAAAAGTTTAAAAAATATTTTTTCCCTATCCCTCCTATTTATGGTGTTGCTGCAATGTTAAATCCTACAATGAAATTAGGAGGTCCTCATTTTTGGTACTCAAATATTTATAAGGCTTTAGATCTTTCAAATAAGGAATTTGCTACACTTGCAGATGCAAAAGCCTCAATTAAAATTAATTCTCAAACAATTTATAATGATTATCAACTTGCCTTAGAGCATGCTAGGCCAAATGTTCCAACCCCTACTTCGTCTAGTTCACAATCGTCTAAAAGAGTTGCGGGCTTAAAAGCACTTAAATCTTGGACGGAGTTCAGGGGTTCTCAAGGTGATAATTATGATGAAACTTCACATCTAAATGAGCTTCAAGTTTATTTGTCGCAGGGACTTGAAAAGGAAAATCCAGACGACACTTTTGATCTTTTCGAATGGTAGAAGGCAAGGGAAAAATATTTTCCGGTTCTTGCAAGGATGGCTCGGGATATTTTATCTATTCAAGCTTCAACTGTTGCATCAGAGAGTGCTTTCAGTCAAGCAAGACTTCAAATAGGTGATCATAGAGCGTCAATGAGGGAGAGCTTGGAAAAATTTGTACTGTTCAGAGATTGGATCCGCTCGGAAAGAACAAACTTTGGAATTGCGGAATCACAACCGGCGATAGATGAAGCTTATGAAGAAATGATGGCGGAACTTGCGGAGGATGCTGCTTCACCCGGAAGTGGTGATGAACAAGCTTCTTTTCCACCACCACCAACGCAACCGCCTCCGAACCTTGAAGGATTTATAAAATTTGTTAGAGATACAATATAGATTGTGGTGTAACTTGTACTTTGGCATATCTTCTTTTAGTTTTTTTCCCTTTTAATGGTGGTATTAGTACCTTGTTATGTTCATTCCATTGGGGGGAGGAAGACTAAGAAAGATATGCCATTTTGGTAATAAAAATTATAATACATGCCCTTGAATATCTTTTTGCAATATTTTTTTGTCTTTAACTTGCAATTATTTATAAGTTATAATATATATACATAACATACAATATATACTACAAGAAAATATATAAGGTAATATATATACATAACATACAATATATACTACAAGAAAATCTATATATATATATATATATATACTATTAGAAAATATATAAGGTAATATATATACATAACATACAATATATACTACAAGAAAATATATAAGGTAATATATATACATAACATACAATATATACTACAAGAAAATCTCTCTCTCTCTCTCTATATATATATATATATACTACAAAACATTATAAGAAATTATATTTGGAAATATATATACATAACATACTATATATAGTATATATATATATTATATATACTATACTAGTATACTATATATACTACAAAACAAGATTTTTCAAAATTCAAAATGAGGGCCCCACCCCCAATGACCACCAACGGCCATATTGCACAAATAGCCATTTTTTTAATTTACAAAACTAACCTTCTCTAACACTATAAATACCCCCTCCCTCTTCTTCATTTCAATACTCAATACTCATTTCTCAATCTAAATTTCTCTCAATCTCTCAATCTCCAATTTTCAAGACTTCAAGTCTCAATCTTAATTTTCAAGTTACATCATGCCTAGTTCGGAAAGAGTGCGCTTATTTGTTTCGCACTACTATGAACTGCTTGGAGAAAATGAAGAAGGTCAAATATTAAAATGCAAGAACTGTGGAAGAGTCTTAAATTTTCGTTCAGGGTGTACCATAGGCATTTTAAGGAGGCATATAACGTATTGTGTTGATGGTATTTATCCGCAAATTCGTCTTTAAGATATTTCAACAATTTGTGTTATTTTAAAATTATTAGACGTATTTATGCTTCATGTTGTAATTTCTTATTAATTTATTATGCATGGCAATTTAGTATTACTATTGTTTTGTTATTTTACTTTTTCGTCAAGCACTTTAATAATTAGATTTCTACATATATATTACATATATATTTTTTATATAGCCATGATATGGTTTACAAGAAATTGCCTTAAACAAAAAAAATTTAAAAAAAAGCCCGGAAATAAAACAGCCCGTTAGGCCCGCTAAGCCCATGAGCCTGGCCCGTTTAGCCCAGGACCATATGGGCTTAGGACCGTCACGGGCTGGTTCCACCCGTTGAGCCCACGAAGCCCGGGACCGCCAGAGCCCAGGCCCGCCAAGCCCAGGCCCGTTAAGCCCAGCCCGTTTGGCCCATTTAGGCCCAGGCCCGGCCCAGAATACAACATTAACGGCAGATAACAAACAAAATCGGATGAAGAGCCTCATTCAATAAAAGAACACTGAGTACTTTGTAAAAATTCCCCAATCACTTAAACCTATATCAATGAAATAACATTAATCAAAATATATGTAATCGAAGATTTTGCCTTTCTTTTTATTATAATCATTGCTAGCATACGCAAACAAATAGATTGTGAAGTGATGTTTGAGGAGAAATACTCCGATTCTCTGAACACCTTTCTTCATTCGTCTTCTATCCTCTTTTTTTGAAGAGAAATACTCTGATTCTGTGAACACCTTTCTTCATTCGTCTTCTATCCTTTTCTCTATTATATGAGTGAATCATTTCAACACAATCGTTTTGGGGAAAAGTCAAAATCATTTACCAAATTGATTTGGATATACTAAAATTCGATTCAAATTTCAAATAGAAGATAAATTAAATTTGTAAATAGGAGAAGAAACAACTTGGTTTCTATTTGGAAAACTTAAGATTTCGTGCCTACAAACACCAATTAGGTCGTCTTCTTTCGCAATCAGAATTGCTGGTTCTTCGACATATTCATCATTTGTATAAATCTTCTGCCATTCATATCAATGAAAATAGTAGAACAATCTATGATTCTTCGATCTGGTTAGCTTGGTGAAATTAGAGGAGTTTTAAACTTCTCAAAAGAAGAGAAGACAGAAACTAATCTGTAGCAGTTTTTGTTGTGTTAATTTATTATCCTTTTAGTGCGCTTGATCTTGCAATTTCGTGGGATCATAGGGAGTTTCTTATCTTTTAATTTAATTTTATGAAATAACATATAATTAAGCTAAATATTTTTAACAAAAAAGTAGGGCAAAAAAAAAGAGAAGGAAGAACGTGGGCTTCCATTTTTTGGAATTGGAGAAATTATATATTTTTAGTTTTCTGTTTTAAAAAATATATGTACAAAAAACGTGGGATTTCACAAAACTCCAATAAATGAATTGTTATTTAAAACAAATTAAGTTTTTTCTATTTTATTTTAATTTTTTTTTAATCTCCTAATTTATTGGAGTTTTGTCATAAAACATGACACGTGTTGACATTTCGTTGCGACACTTGGTATAATATTAAGGATTTGCTTCACCTTTTATATATTAATAGATATTTAAGGGCGTAACGTATATCAACATTTCGGAAATATTTTAGTCGTTCAACATTCAGCGTGGAATATTCGTGCTTTTATAATAATTGTTATTGAAATCTTTATTGCTGTAAATAAATAAAACAATAATCTTTCTGCAAACAGAAACAGAAAACTAGTATAAATAAATTCTGAAAACAGTTTTTAAACTTCAAAATAAATTTTGAAAATGGTATAGGAACAAATCGAACCCACTGAATATACAGTGTGTCCTTAAGGAAATTATTCCCCTCAAGTACCCGAGGTTCTAGAATATATCCTCCCAGGATAGAACGATTTTACTCACTGGAGTGTTGGTACCAAAAACACCGATGAATAGCAAACCACTCGAAGGCTGTAAAACATACTAGAATTTTTGTGCAGAAGAAGAAGAAGATTATCAGAAAATTTCGTAAGTAAATAATCTGGGATTTGAAGGAATATTTATAGCCAATTTGGTACTGTTTCTGAAAAGGTTTGCAACCTTTCAGAATAGCCATAGCTGTTGGAACAGGTTTGGCACTATTTCCGAATAGCCATAACTGTTGGAAATATTGCGGGAAAATTAAACAGATTTAGATAATCCGGGAAAGAAAAATTGGACCGGACCAGATGGGGTCGCGAGTCATGGTTGATTTGAATTTTTGTTACTTAATTTTAATTAATTAATTAATTATTTGAAAAGAATTTTGTCCAAAAAGACTAATCAATCAATCCAAATCCAAACCCGAAGCCGAGCGAGCGACGACGACGACGGCGTGAGGCTTGCCTTCTTCTTAGGTCTTTAAGAGCTAAAAAATGAGCTTCTCTATATATACACAAAGATTTTCTTTCCTTCTACCAGTGAGGGACAAAGTGCATTAGTCAAGTGAACTCATTCAAAATTTCACTTCCCTCCATTTTTTCCCACCATTTTCCATTCACACTTCTTTTGTTATTAATAACAAAAATCCAACAATCCCCTGCATGAATAGGGAATGGCTATAAACTTAAAGGAATGCACGGACGTGTGTGTGTTTCACATGCAAGAATAATTGCATCTGGATAAGTAGGTTTCTCTTTGAACTTTCCGTAGTAAACTTATATCGGATATACTCGGTCAATCGGTAGATTTGATATCGTTGAACCGTCGAGCTTTGTTGTATATCTAGACAACATAAGTTACACAATCAATCCTTAACCATCTATGGTTCTCACGGTTGTGTTCGTTTCAACCATGAACACTGTGTGGTTTCATGAGTGCTTAAAGAATGGGCATTTACTTTCATTCTCCTTGAAGCGGCTTACACTTCACACTCACATAGTTGATTCCTAAACGTGTAATCCTAAAGACACATTATCTGGTCATATCCTGCCAGACTTAGCAAATCATTAAAAAGCTTTAAGCTTTATTGACTCATCAAAAAGCCTTAATGATTTACCTCGTTTTTGAACATTATCTTCATCACTAGAATGGGTTGAGTTAGTTGACAATGTTAAACCGTCATTCATAACTTTGTTTGATCTCTTTGAACCTAGCTCTTGGGATCTCCAGTCTGCTAGGTAGAGTTACCGCCATGATGACTTGTCCTAGGCCTTTAATCACATTCCCTTTGATGATCTTTCAACTGCCTCTATAGATAGACCTTTTGTAAGTGGATCCACCACATTATCTCTTGACTTTACGTAATCAATTGTGATAATACCACTAGAGAGTAGTTGTCTAAAGGTGTTGTGTCTCCGTCTAATATGACGAGATTTTCCGTTATACATAACACTCCCTGCCCTACCTATTGCTGCTTGACTATTACAATGTATACAAATAGGTGCCAAAGGTTTGGGCCAAAATGGAATATCTTCCAAGAAATTCCGAAGCCATTCAGCTTCTTTACCGTCCTTATCTAAAGCTATGAATTCAGATTCCATTGTAGAACGGGTGATGCATGTTTGTTTGGATGATTTCCAAGACACTGCTCCACCCTCAATTGTGAAAACATATCCACTCATGGATTTAACTTCAGATGATCCAGTGATCCAGTTTGCATCACTATATCCCTCGATCACGGAAGGATATATAATGCAAAGCATAATTTTGGGTATGTTTTTGATATCCCAAAACTCGTTTCATTGCCATCCAATGTATTTGATTGGGATTACTTGTAAACCGACTCAGTTTGCTAATAGCACATCCTATATCTGGTCGTGTACAATTCTTGATATACATCAAACTTCCCAATACTCATGCATAGTCCAGTTGTGAGTCACTTTCACCTTCATTCTTTTGAAGTGCATAACTCACGTCAATTGGAGTCTTGACAATTTTGAAATCCAAATACTTGAACTTGTCAAGTACCTTTTCAATGTAGTGAGAATGTGATAATGCTTGACCTTGTGGAGTCTTGTGAATTCTAATTCCTAAGATCACACAACAACTCCTAAGTCTTTCATGTCGAATTTGCTAGCCAACACGCGTTTTGTAGCATTTATATCTATCATACTTTTGCTCATTATCAACATGTCATCAATATATAAACAAACAATGACTTCATGACCTGGAGTGTTTTTAATGTAAACACATTTGTTACACTCGTTGATTTTAAATCCATTTGCCAATATTGTTTGGTCAAATTTTGTATGTCATTGTTTGGGTGCTTGTTTAAGTCCATAAAGCGACTTAACAAGTTTGCACACTTTCTTTTCTTTACCAGGAACCACAAAACCCTTAGGTTGTTCCATGTAAATCTCTTCCTCCAATTCTCCATTTAAGAAAGCTATTTCAACATCTATTTGATGGATTTCAAGACCATACACGGCCGCTAGTGCCACTAACACCCTAATAGATGTTATCCTTGTTACTGGCGAGTAAGTGTCAAAGTAATCAAGACCTTACTTTTGTCTATAACCTTTGACAATAAGTCTTGCCTTATATTTGTCAATAGTACCATCAACTTTAATTTTTCATTTAAAATCCATTTCGAACCTAAAGGCTTATTTCCCGGAGGAAGATCAACCAACTCCCATGTATTTGTCACACCTCCTTTTTCCGCCCCCGCGGGGGGCGTAGGGAGTTTTTCCAATTAAAGGACAATCGAAACGAGATTTATTTATTTATTTCAGAGTCGCCACTTGGGAGATTTATGGTGTCCCAAGTCACCAATTTAATCCCGAATCGAGGAAAATATTCGACTTTCCAAATGAAGTCTGCGAACCAGAAATTCTAAGTAAGGAATTCTATTGACCCGAGGGAAGGTGTTAGCCACCCCCGAATCCCGTGGTTCTAGCACGGTCGCTTAAACTGTTGTAATGGCTAAAATATCTGATTTTAATACATGTTCAAAAACTATAGTGCAATTTTAACTTTTAACCGCTTTTATTGTTATTATTATTATTTTTTACAAGAATGTGAACATTGTTTAAAACATGTCTTTGGATTACGTCACATGAAATGCACCCGCAATCTGGAACACATTTTATTCAATGTTTTAGGATTTGGATTTGGGTTGCAAAAATGTGCACCTGTGTTTAAGAATGTATTATTATTAACATCGTGCCTAAAGCGATTAACGTATTATTATTTATGGGTAAGACCGTGGAATTCACTAAACAGTCCATCCCGAATTCTAAATACTCAATTAAACATTTATTGAGGGCCCCGCAATTGGTGCATTTTATTGGGCGAGACTCATCTCATTTATTTTTAAAAGACAATCCTAAAATGCCTACATTATTTTCTATTAAATTTGTCTCTACAAAATAAAATAAAATAAAAAGTCTTAATTTATTTACATGCTGAAATTAACCAATAATATTTACTCTAAACAATATTTCTACCAAGTTCCTACTATATGGCCTATTCGTTTGATTTTTGACTCGACGAAGTTACTACACCATTTATTTATTTAGGCAATATATGCAGATAGTTCAACTGCTAAGCTATCGTCGAATGTTCCACTATGTGTTTTAAATAGCTACATGATTCTGATTTTTTGCAAGCTAAATAATTTGTACATACAAATAAAAATCAGAATATAATTAAAGCTAATTCAGAATTTCAACTCTTCATTTTTCGTATTCATGCTTCATATTCGGATTACAATAACCAGTTTTTCAGTTGTGTACCTGATATTGGAAGCAAAAGAAAATGAAGATGAGAATCAGCAGCAGTAATAACAGTACAACACAGCAACAGTAACAACCCAGTAACAGACCGGTGAAGTAGTAATCCCAAAACAAATGCTTCCAACTTTTATGAAACCACAACAATTAATGCTGATTTCAAACAATGAAAGAAAGCAGAATATTTTTTTTTTTGTTTTTGTTATTTGAAAGCTTAAATATTTTTCGGAATTTTTCTTTCTCTTAAATGTTCAGCCTTTTTTTTCTCTCTTATTTTCTTTTGTTCCAGATTCGTTCCTGTGAGCACGTGATTTTTGTTTCGCACGACAATTGCTCCAAAAGGAAGTAAAAAATTAATAATTGGCCCTGCTGTACAAATTTTGGATTTCTGTGCGGCACCTTGTTAATTTATTTGCGACTTCGGCCCATTTTTATTTATTTACTTTATTCATTCAAAAAATATATATATATGTGTCCTGCATAATTCGAACCGTAACCCGGTCGTTAAATAGAAAATCATGAATAGGCATCTTCGTCCGTGATTTTATTTTTTGTTCAACTTTACCTGTTTTGAAATATTTTAGTGTGCAAATAATTGTATTGAGTGTGTATTTAATTTTAATTTGATTTTTTGGTTTAGTTTTGTTTTAAAACAAAAAGGAAATAAATAATAAAAAAAATATAAAGAAAAGGACCCCTTCCCTTCCGGACTTGGGCCAATTTTGACAAAATTGGCCCAAACAAACAGCCCAAAACCCAGGCCTGCCCGGTCCAACACCACCTGATACCCAGGACATCCAAACGACGACGTTTTGGTACAGGTTGATCTGGGCCGTTGATCTCAAATTGATCAACGGCCAAGATCAATCCCCCATAACCCACCAATAAACCCGACCCGTCTCACCCGGACCGACCCCAAACCCAAACCCTCAAAACGACACCGTTCCATTTAAGCCTTCAGATCCAGACCGTAGATCTAGATTGATCTAACGGTCGAGGTTCACCCACCCACTAACTATATAAACCCTTAACCTTACCCTGCCCCCCCCTATCTGAACCCCAGCCTTCGTCTCCAAACAAATAGCCCTAAAACCCTAGCCGCCCCTGCGTGCTTTCGCCATGAAAACCAGCGGCATGGACGCCAGTGACCTCCACCTGAACACCATAGAACCCCCATGCCATCCTGAACCTAAATCTTCCAACCACACACTTCGAATCACCCCCCCAGGTCCTCGAATCTTCATTTGAAGATTCGAGTCAAAACTCGATCTACACCAACCAACCCCAGCTTCATACCAGACACTCCCCGGACCCTCCTCGTGACCAAACCATACTTGGTTTGGTCCGAATCTAACTAGAGAAGCACGAATATTAGATCTGAGTTTTGAAACCACAAGGTCCCTCGTCACTGGTTCAAAACGGTTCAAACCAAAGAGATTAAGGTCTAATGGACCTTAATCGAAGTGTTTCTCATCTGAGAAACACTTCGATTAAAGTCCGTTCAGCCTTAAGAAAGGTCTGTCCAAATCCGGGTTCAAACTTTTAACTTTTCAAGTTTAAGGTGAGTCTGCTTTCTTTTCCTTTATTTGTTTTTAGCCCGCGTGATTTGTTTTAAAAGACTGTTCATATTTGTTTTAATTTTATCAACTTTTGTTTGTCCACTTTGTTTGAACCTCTGTGTTTGTCTGAATCCCTCCCCTCTTATTCTGATAAGGCATGTGTATTGGTTGTATTCCAAATTTGTACTGACTAACTAACTCCTCGAAGTACAATTCTGTTTTAATCAGTATAAGTCGAGTCATGTGTCCCGTACTTCTGAATGTCTGATTTTTGGCTACGTTTGTGTATGTTAATGCTAATATAGTCGAGTCGACATGAGTCGTCAATTAGTTTCAACTGTCTGAGCATAGTAAATCGATTTGCTTCTGTTAAACATTTGTTGAATCAATTAAGAACCAATTTTGTTTACTTATAGCTGTTGAATTGATCAGTAATAAGGATTGTTTGGTTTAAATTCTGAATTGGGAGGCATGTGCACTCGTGCACAGCATGTGCACTGGTGCACCTCATGTGTTTTGTGCACAGCCTGTGGCCTGCATAAAAGTTTTTGTTAAGCTCTAAACAATTTGACAGCATATGCTGTCAGATATATTCTACTGCCCATACCTTGCTTTAAGTTTAAAAAATGTTAAACCTTTTAAAAAGTAAGTCTGCCAGGAAATGTTGATGGGGTTTAAATACTTAATTAGCTAAGTTGGAATTGAAATGGAAGGCACATGGGAAGGGTACTGGGATATTCTGAAAAACAGGCTGTTTGAAAGGGATAGTGTTGAGGCCTATAAGAGGAGAGACAGAATTAGAGAGAGAAATGAGAACTGAAAAAGAAAAATACACACACTGTTGAGGAGTTTGAAAAGGAGAGCTGAAATACGTACAAAACAGATACACATAGATAGAGAGAGATTAAGGGATAGAAGGGATACAACCAACAATCAGAAACTTTTTTCCTCCTATTATTATTGGGTTTCAGTTGTTCAACTTGTTCAAATCAATTCTGATTCTTTGAAATTCCAGTTGTGTCTATTAGTCGAGTGTTTTCATTGGTTTACTACTGGTTTGGTCTGTCTGGATTTCTGATTCTATTCCACTGGGTGTTGTTACTATTTGGCTATTGCTTTCTATTGGCCATAGTTGCATCTCTGCACTCGAGCCTGTTTCTTGCTGTATTGTTTTGCCTACTGCTATTCTGCCCTGTTGCTATTGATAGTGCTGTTACTGCTGCTGCATTTGTTCATTGTTACTCTACTGATTGCCCTTTTCTTCAAATTGCAAATATTCCCAGGTACACAACCTTTGAACCTTATATTGTTGAAAGTTTGAAGTTGAAGCAGAAATAAAGAAATGAACATCAGTTTATGTTATAGCATTGGTGTAAAAAGATAGTTCGAATGTTAGTTGGGCCTGTATTTTTACTGCGAACTGCAAATATTCTGTATAAACTAGCATACATTCTGTTTAAGATGAACTGTTAGATAGCATGGCTCAACAGTAATGACAGTATGACATAGACAGCATGTTCTGATTTAGTATACATTCAGTTCAGTATAACACTTGTTTGGTTTAGATATGACTGTATAACATGGAGTCATGGTAAGCACTTGTATGTAGTTTGCTTAGACCACTGAATTGACAAAACTGTGGTACTGGGTCCGGGATAAATGTATCCCAAACAAACTCCCATACAGTCACATTAAGAGCCTGGCTATGAATGCCAGTTCTCCTGTCAGTTTATTCGTTCCAATGCAGGTTCGATACTGGGTTTCGGTATAGATTCTTTGTTTCGAAATGATGTGATGATTGTTGAGAAAAACTAATAATCATTTTTGAGTTCAATTAGTAGTAATTTCCCTAATAAAACAGCCGATTTCGTTTTATCAATTTCAAATAGGTTAGAGTGTTAAAAATAGAACTTGGAGGTCGTTAAACATGACTCAATATATGTTGTTAGTTTGTTTGCAATCTCACTTAGCGAATTAATAAGCATATTCACTCGATGAAGACAAAGCATGAGGTAACCCTCACCTCATGAACAATCAATCAGGTAATCAAACAAGTTTAGGTTCGGCAAACATAATAAGGATTCAGTCCGTATTTGTCCAAACAAGCAAAGTTCGGCATCATCCTTCTCTTTAAAGATAAATGTAGTAGAAATGTAGTCATTGTAGGGTACCCTTCTAAAATAATGAGACGAGCCTCGCCGAATAAAAATGCAAATTGCGGGGCCCTCAATAATTGATCATAATAAATACTTAGAATTTGGGACGGACTGTTTAGTGAATTCCACTGCCCTCCCCAAAGACAATAACGCGTTAGATTCTTTAGGCGCGACTTAATTAAATTACATTCTTAAATTCGGGTGCGCATTTATGCGACCCAAATTCAAATCTCAACGGAGTCGAAATGTGTTAACAACTACGGGTGCATTGATTGTGACGTGGTTCGAGATGCATTTTCACGGCGTTGCAATTCTATAAAAATAAAATGATAATAATAAAAGCGGTTTAAACTTAATAAAAGCACGTAAGTCACAACATGTACTTAAATCAGATATTTAGCCATTATAACAATTTAAGCGACCGTGCTAAAACCACGAGATTCGAGGGTGCCTAACACCTTCCCTCGGGTCAACAGAATTCCTTACTTAGAATTTCTGGTTCGCAGACTTCATTTGGAAAAGTCGAAAATCTCCTCGATTTGGGATTCAAGATAAACCGGTGACTTGGGACACCAAAAGCCAAACCTTTCCCAAGTGGCGACTCTGAATTAAATAAATAATCCCATTTCGAATAATGTCACTTAAATTGGAAAAACTCCACCCGCGCATTTAACCCTTCGGGGCCGAGCGCGCAAAAAGGAGGTGTGACAGCTCTGGCGACTCTGCTGGGGAAGACTTCCCAGAACCACTGGTTCAGGGTTCAAGAATTCGAGCTTAGAATAATTGTTATATTTGGCTTTATTATCTGATCTTTATTACATGTTTTTGCATAACGTGCTAAATGTTGTCTTTTACCGCTTTGATATTATCTGAACTGTATATAAACTGTGCCGAAACCCTTCTCTCTTCACCTCCGGGGAGAAGCTCGCTGGTCGAGACTCCCTATTCTGTTAGTGTCAATACCCGAAATAAGGAAGAGGACGGATAAGTTACGAAGCCGGACGGCCTTTTGGTTCCCGGTAAGTTGCCCCTCCTCGACTCGAGTTGTCCGCTCGGGTACACAGTCTAGAACAAATACCAAGGTTTAAACCTAGTATAACTCGACTTCATGCCGGATCCCTAGTAGGAACGCTTATTTGCATCATGTTGCATTTGACTTAGGGGGCTCAACACAGGGGTTGGGTCCGTCTAGGACAAGCAACCAGAAATGAAAAGGCCACCCTGCTGCATCTTATTTGTTTTGCGCATTTATTTGCTTCGGTTCCGCATGTTGATCGGTTTCTAAAAAAAAAATAGCAGCGTAGGGAGATAATTACTTATTTTGGAAAAATAAAACCAATGTCCAAGTAGTGTCGAAACCTCGTCGGAATTTTTCTAAAAAAAAAAGAATAAAACCAAAAGTTGCCTTTTAGTCTGATTAAAAAAAACATATAAAAATTGTTCTTTTCTTTTAAGAAAAAAAGAGGGTATTTATTTCAAAAAAAAAATGGAAAACTCATAATTCAAAAAATGTGTTGTTTCTTTTGTAGTAGCCTTTTACAAATTCGGACTAATAGTCCAAATATTGCAAAAAAAAAACAAAAAATATATTTTTTTTTAGTATTTATCTTTCTCCAAAAATAATAAAAAATGCTTATTCTTGATTACTAGGTTTATTTGATTTTCTCTATTCGCGATATGACCGAACTACGCCGGTTTGATTCTCGCACGGGGTGAGATACGTAGGCAACCCTCGGCGGGTCCAACCTCCCGTTTTTACAAAAAAAAAAAAAAAAAAATCTAGATAATTTTAATTTTTGAGTCTAATAAATCTTATCGCTTTAAATAAATGTGCAGGATGAGCACGATACAAAATGAATCCTTTTCAATAATGACCAAGATCCCTTTTGAGTTGCGATTATGGTGGTACGACTTAGGCAAAGAGGGGCAAGGCAAAGTGAGGAAATATCTGAAAAATCTCCCAGATTTACTAGACATTCAGCCTCGGGGTGATATTATCAGATCATTGGTCACTTACTGGGATTCGGCGCACAATGTATTCCATTTTTCAGACTTCGAACTCACCCCGACGTTGGAGGAAATAGCGGGATACATTGGGGGTGATGATGCTCCGTTAAGGTTCAAGTACTTGATTGCACCTAGGGCCGTCACGGTACACCGATTTTTGAATTTTCTGAAAATACCCCGAACATTCCACCATCCAGATCTTGCCAAAGGTTTCTGCAGTCTCCATCTCATGTATGCTAGATACGGTCATGAAGGCGGGTTCAATAAGCCGGATTCCAAACTATGTAGTAAAGGCAACCGACAAAAATGGGACGAACATAGGCAGTTGGCTTTCATGACGGCCTTCTTAGGTCTTATAGTGTTCCCAAGGAAGGATGGCCACATCGATCTAAGAATAACGGGGGTTGTCAGTACCTTGCTTACCCAAGATGAAAGTACTCTGGCGCCTATGATTATGGCTGACATTTTCCGGGCTCTCACTGTTTGTCGAGCCAGGGGTGACTTTTTCGAAGGATGTAACCTACTGTTGCAAGTGTGGATGACCGATCATTTATGTCATCGCTCCTCACTTTTGGGTTATGGTTCGCCAGAGAAAACTTGTATTGGAGAATTCTACACAAGAATCAAAGGGCTCAAATTACCTGAGGGAGTCACATCATGGACCTCATTTCTCCGAACTCTCACCGCCGGCCAAATCCAATGGACGCTCGGATGGTCACCTATCGAGGAAATCATATACATGCCGGCAACCCGGCCTCACTTTCTGTTGATGGGACTGAAAAGTATCCAACCCTATGCACCGTATCGGGTTTTGAGGCAACTTGGGAGGTACCAAGTGGTACCGAAAGATGAAGATTTGAGTACCCAAGTGATTGAAATCAGTCCGAACGGTCATTTCCCTGAAGAAGAAGTTCGCCAAATTTGGAGTGAATGCCAACATCTGACAGCAAACACTTGTGTGATTGATACGGCAAAAGGGGAAGTCGCCCCAGGATATCATGCTTGGTTTAGAGGTAGCCTGTCCTACGAAAGACCAGCTAAGAGGCCGCATCTCAAAGATTTCGTAGAATCATCCCAAGGGAAATGGAACTGGTTAGCAAAAGAGAAGGGTTATCGAGCAGAGATTGGCGATTTGAAGCTACAAATAGATAGTTTGAAATTCGATAACAGCGTACAAATCGCGGCGGATCGAAGCGAAAAGAATAGGTTGATCCAAGAGAATGAAGAACTTAAGGCCCAAGTCCAAAAATTGAGATTGTCTCTTGATGAGCAACCCAGAAGTCAATCAGACCAGCGGTTGATAAAGGGTTTGAAAAGAGAGATCACGGAATGGCGAGACAGGTTAGAAGAATCCGAAAAGGTCATGACAGAGTTCAAGGCACGGTGGGAAACAAGAGTAGATAAGCATCGCCGATGTTTGAACCAATTGAAACGTGACCACGAGAAGGCTGTTTCCAAAATAAAGAGGGAGATGGCTACACTTGAGTTTAAAGCAATTAAGCAGGCCAGGGATTTCCAAATGGAGAGTAGATACTGTTACGACTTGTTGGCCCAAATGAAGGAAGAAGTGCAGCAGCTGAGGGATCAGCACATACAGGACTCACAGGTATTCAAGACGTGCGGTGATCAGATAAGGCACCTACTCATAGAGAAGAAGCAAACCAGAAATAGGATCAAGGCCATTGCCCATGCCATCACCAGACGATGTCTACGATGTGAGAACATGTCCAGCACTACCGTCCTCTCGGCAGTAATGGGTTATGTCAAGCAGACTATACACGAGCTGGAGCAACTCGAGAGGGATATCACTCCTAGGACCGCGGCGAGGCCGAACGATGCCCCGCGGAAACCAATTTTTAAAACCATAATGCATTCATAGGTCAAATCTGTATATTAGCATCTTCTGCCTTTTTTTTATCAAGGTGATTTTCAGTCTATTTTGAGTCTAGGTTCATTTTCCAAGTTTGCTCTTTCTTTTTGTAGCTTGTAATAGAACGTTTCAACAATAAAGAGGTTGTTTCTTTTACGCCCATTTGTGTTTTTCGAACTACGTAATGATCTGATTCACGTAGGCATCGTGATACGTAGGCAATCCTCATCGGATCCGGTCGCATTTCTTTTACTGCAAAATAAGAAAAAAAACAAAACATAAAAGAGAAAAGAAAAGAAAAGAAAAGAAGGGGAAAGACTAATAAGAGAAAAATGCCGGAATGACGCATGCTCTCGTAGCAAACATATAGTAATCCACTTAACTGTATAGGTGCATCATGCCCAACGTGAGATTACCTATCTATTATTTGCTGCAAAATTAACCGTGCGTTTGTCATTAAGCATTTTCCCAGGGTTTTTGAAAAGACGGTTGGTTTGGTGAAAGTCTGGCCTCGCACTCATACTTCATGAGGTCAAGGAGAAGTGTTCAACTACCTGTTGTTAGGACCAGAAGCAGTACTCACACTTACTTCACCAGGTCAAAAGGAAGTGTGGAAATGTCTTCGGAAATTCCATTACAAACAGTCCCAGTTTCTGAGGAAAGCTCAATCTCAGCTGTCCTCACACCCGAATCTGCAACTGCGGAGGAAAATAGAATCCTACGGCTCCGCATGTTGGAAATGTTGGACGACTGGAACAATGGGAAAGAGCCGCCAAGTGTCGTCCCCGGATTCCCTGAATTATTCTCCAGGTCAAGTGGGACTTCTAATGTCCCCATAAATTATCCTGCTGCCCCATTTGGTTACCCAGCCACCTCCGCCTTCTCTGCTGGATCACCTTCCGAGCCTCATCCCCGAATGTCAGCCACTGATGCAAGCATGAACATCTTTGCTGCTTCGCCTTGCCCGATTACAGCACAGCCCACCACGTACAAGCCAAGCTTTGACTCATCCTCTTTTACATTCCAAGCACCATCGTTCTCAATGGAACCAACTAGGTTCGCTACCAGTACCAACCCTTTACCGCCTCAGTGCGAGCTCGCACCAGGACATGATCAGGACCCCAGAGTCGTAGAACAAAATGAGATGGCCAAAAGGATGAGAAGCCTTGAGCAAAGTCTGAAGAATATGCAAGGATTGAGCGGGCAAAAGAGCGTCTCTTACGCCGACCTATGCATGTTTCCTCACGTACACCTGCCAACGGGTTTCAAGACCCCCAAGTTTGAGAAATACGATGGGCACGGTGACCCCATTGCACATCTTAAGAAATACTGCAACCAATTGCGGGGAGCCGGCGGAAAAGAAGAACTGCTAATGGCATACTTTGGGGAAAGTTTAGTAAGGATAGCTTCGGAATGGTATATGGATCAGGAAATGTCCCGATGGCATATATGGGATGATCTCGCCAGAGATTTTGTAAAACAATTCCAGTATAACATCGACATTGCGCCAGACCGAAACTCTCTGTCGAATTTGAAGAAGAAGCCTTCGGAAAGCTTTAGAGAGTATGCTATTAAGTGGCGTGAACAGGCGTCGAGAGTGAAGCCTCCCATGGATGAAGTGGAAATGGTCACTACCTTTCTCCAGGCTCAAGAGTCTGACTATTTCCAGAACATGATGTCGGCCATGGGTAAGCCATTCGCGGAAGCGATCAAGATTGGAGAGATGGTGGAAAATGGGTTGAAAACGGGAAGGATTTTGAGTCAAGCAGCCATAAGGGCAACCTCCCAGGCCGTCCAAAGCGGGTCTGGAGGAACAACAAGGGGGAAGAAGAAAGAAGAAACGACTATGGCAGCCTCTGAAGCAAGGGAGTATCGTCATCCCAGGCCCCATTTTCCGGAAAGAGCCCCACAACACTATTACCCCCATTCAAATTCGGCATATGCTCATCAACCTTATATGGTCATGAATGCCCAACCTTATAACCATCCACCACAACAAGCCAACCGAGGCCCAGCTCCACCTCCCAGAAATCAGCCTCCTTACCGCAACCACTATAACCCACAACCCCCGCAGAATAACTACCGCCCCCAAGAGCCACCTCGACGGCGGACTTTCACGCCCATCGGTGAACAATACTCTACTTTGTTCCCTAAGCTAGTCCAATTGGGTTTCTTGCAACCAATCCCTCAAACAAGGAAAAACCCGACATCTCCTTCTTACAAAGCCGGAGTCAGATGCGCCTATCATTCAGGGGCCGAGGGACACGATACAAACGACTGCTGGTCATTGAAAAGAGTGGTCAAAAATTTGATCGAGCAAGGGAAAATAGTGCTAAGGGACGAGGAAGTCCCGAACGTAACTAACAATCCATTACCTGCTCACAATAATGGGCCGCTGATCGGAATGATTTGTGAAGACAAAGATTTCGATCCTACTTTGAAAGCTATAATCGCCATTGTCGACACGGGGAAGAGGCCCGAAATGGACCAGAAACCAAAAAAGGGGGAAGTGGTCAAGGCTATAAAGAACAAGCCTGAAAAGAAGGTAGAGAAGAAAGTGGTACCTGTAAAAAATGAAGTTCTTTACATACCACGAGGTCGAGCTGAGAAGGCGCAGAACTTCTGGATCAAAAAGAGAAAACCTATGTACGTGCAAAAAGGGGCCTATGTGGTCCGGGGAACGATTCAACCACCTCGGCTGAATGAGCCAGTGGTTATCGGACGCGTGCCACAAAAGCCAATGACCAACCCGTCCACAGTACCGTGGAATTATCAAAAGACTTTGGTGATGTACAAAGGAAAAGAGGTCATGGGAGAACTTCCAGAAAATACTTTCATTGGAGGGTACTCAAATACCCAAGAACTGAACAACGCCACACAAAGGCGCTTTCCTCCAAAGAAACCTGTGAGTGTTGAAGAGGCGGAAATGTTCTTCCAACAAATGAAGATGCCGGATTACGAAGTGGTAGATCAGCAGCGCAAGCACCCTGAGCAGGTGTCCATGCTATCATTATTGATAAGGTCGGCCGAGCATCAAAAGATCTTACTGAAGACCCTGAATGAGGCATATGTGCCGGTTGAAACCTCGGTTGAGCAATTAGAACGGATGACAGAAAGATTCTTTGCCATCAACCAAATCTCCTTCAGCAAGAACGATCTACCCCCGGAAGGAGCAGCACACAACAAGGCTTTGCATTTAACAGTCAAATGCGAGGACTACTATGTCAAGCGGGTAATGCTGGATGGGGGATCAGGTGTTGACATTTGCCCGCTCTCCACGCTACAGAGAATGGAAATTGGGACCGGAAGAATCCGACCCAACAATGTCTGCGTAAGAGCTTTCGACGGCATCAAGAGAGATACCATGGGAGAAATAGACCTGTTGTTGGTCATAGGACCAGTCGAATTTCGAGTAACCTTCCAGGTGATCGACATGGACACATCCTACAATTTTCTCCTTGGCAGACCTTGGATCCATGCGGCAGGAGCCGTGCCTTCCACTCTTCACCAGATGGTGAAGTTCGAGTACGAAGACCAAGAGATCGTGGTCCATGGGGAAGACGAACATGCCATTTATCGGGACCCATCCATCCCGTATCTTGAACCGAGAGAAGGGAGCGAACATACGGTCTATCAAGCTTTCGAGGTGGTACTGGCAGAGCAGCACGAAGAGGGAGTACCTTGCCCCCAGCCTTTCTTGTCTAACGCTTCGGTTATGGTGGCCAAAGAGATGATCCGACACGGATTTAGGCCAGGGAAGGGGCTTGGACGAACCCTTCAGGGAATAACAGAACCCATTACTTTACCAGTCATCAAGAAACCTTTTGGACTAGGTTTCAAACCTACTCCAGCAGACGAAAAATGGGCAAAGAAAAGGAGAAATGAGAGCTGGAAGTTGCCTCAACCACTGCCGGGTTTATATGCGACTTTCATCAGGCCAAGGTACGCTGAAGAAGAAGATGATGAGGTCTTCACAGTTGAGGAAATCGAGGAAATATGTGGGGCAATGAGGGAAATGCTTTACGAAGGCACAAGCACTGCTGAGATGATGTACATGGGGCCAAACACCAAACTCCAAAACTGGGAGGCCACGCCATTCCCGACTAGACGGAAGTCCGGGTAGACCTGTCCTGCCACCTTTCCTGTATCACAAGTTATTTCCGGGACATAACTTGAACGTTTTCTTCTTTTTAAATTGTTGTTTTGAATTCCTAGTTGTAAACATTGTTGTCTTCCAATCTTCCAAAGAAAATATACAAAAAAAACCATCATTGCTTTCCTATTCTTTCTTTGTTCTGATTTTTATTAGTTTTCCTTTTATCTTCCTTTTCAGTCCTAATAATGTGGCTTTAAATATGACATGCTTGCGGACTTCGCGCCCAGATCACAATGAGCTATTTAACTGCGAATTAATGAACCCAGAACCAGAATATGATGCGGAAGAGGCTTTTAGGGAGATAAACCGAGAGTTAGAATATTTCGAGAATAAACCTAAGCCAAATCTGAATGACACTGAACCGGTAAACTTAGGAACCCCGGAAGAAGCCCGGGAGACCAAGATAAGCATTCACACGGACAAGAAAACGCGAGAGGCGATAATTCAACTTCTTCTTGAATTCAAAGACGTGTTTGCTTGGTCATATGATGACATGCCGGGACTAGGTGTTGATTTAGTGGTTCAAAAATTGCCGATTCATCCTGATTGTTCTCCAGTTCAACAAAAGCAACGAAAGTTCAAAACTGAGGTCAGTGACAAGATTAAAGAGGAGATCACCAAGCAGCTGAAAACGGGAGTAATCCGGGTAGTCCAATATACAACATGGTTGGCGAATGTGGTTCCAGTACCGAAAAAAGACGGGAAAACTTGGGTATGTGTAGATTACCGAGATCTGAACAGAGCAAGTCCTAAAGATAATTTCCCGCTGCCTAACATACACATCCTCGTTGATAATTGCGCAAAACACGAGATACAGTCTTTCGTAGATTGTTATGCTGGGTATCATCAGGTACTGATGGATGAAGAGGACGCCGAGAAAACTGCCTTCACCACACCTTGGGGCACCTACTGTTACCGGGTCATGCCATTTGGTCTGAAGAATGCTGGGGCTACTTACATGAGGGCCATGACTGCCATTTTCCATGACATGATGCATCAGGAAATAGAGGTGTACGTGGATGATGTGATAGTCAAGTCCAGGACGCAGGATAATCACATCCAAGACTTAAAGAAGTTTTTCGAGAGATTAAGGAAGTATGACTTGAAGCTAAATCCAGTCAAATGCGCTTTCGGAGTTCCGTCGGGCAAACTTTTGGGCTTCATCGTAAGCAGAAGAGGGATTGAGCTAGATCCAACTAAGATAAAATCCATCAGAGACCTACCTCCCCCGAGAACAAAGAAAGACGTGATGAGTCTGTTGGGCAGGTTGAATTACATCAGTCGGTTCGTTGCCCAACTGACAAGCACGTGCGAGCCCATATTCAAGCTGTTAAGGAAAGACGCGGCGATCAAATGGACAGTTGAATGTCAAGAAGCCTTTGATAAAGTCAAAGAATACCTTTCGAATCCCCCGGTCTTGGTCCCTCCAGAACCGGGAAGGCCACTTTTCTTGTATCTGACAGTTTTAGAGAACTCTTTCGGCTGCGTCCTCGGGCAACACGACGTAACCGGGAAAAAGGAGCAGGCAATCTACTACCTGAGCAAGAAATTCACCAGCTACGAGGCCAAATACACTCTGCTGGAAAGGACATGCTGCGCTCTCACATGGGTTGCTCAAAAGCTGAGGCATTATCTCCAAGCCCACACTACATTCCTCATAAGCAGGTTGGATCCCTTGAAATATATATTTCAGAAACCAATGCCTACTGGGAGACTGGGTAAATGGCAAATCTTGCTTACGGAATTCGACATAGTTTATGTCACTCGCACGGCAATGAAAGCCCAGGCGTTAGCAGATCATTTGGCCGAAAACCCGGTCGATGAGGAATACCAGCCATTAGATACCTACTTTCCAGATGAAGAGGTAAACACCGTAGAAGTGATCTCGGAGGAAGCTCATGTTTGGAAGATGTTCTTTGACGGAGCCGTGAACGCCAAGGGTATAGGGATTGGGGCAATTTTGATCTCACCTGCCGGTCAGCATTATCCCGCCACAGCTAGACTTCGTTTCTTCTGCACAATAATACAGCTGAATATGAAGCCTGCATTATGGGCATGCATATGGCAATCAATCAGGATGTCAAAGACTTACTGATTATGGGAGATTCTGACCTGATCATCCGGCAAGTTCAAGGCGAATGGGAAACTCGGGATGTCAAGCTTATCCCATACCGACAACATGTGGAGGACCTCAGCAAGCGCTTTACCTCAATAGAGTTCAGGTATATTCCGAGGTGTCACAATGAATTGGCAGATGCACTTGCTACCCTGGCTTCTATGCTACCCTACCCGGGCAACGCCCACGTCGATCCTTTGGAAATCCAAATCAAGGAAAGACATGGTTACTGCAGTGTAATCGAGGCAGGATCAAATACACAGCCTTGGTACCATGACATCAAGAGGTTCCTGAAGACGCAAGAATACCCAGAGCATGCTACTGGAGATCAGAAGAGGACCATTAGGCGACATGCAAGTGGTTTCTTTCTAAGTGGTGAATTGTTATATAAGAGGACCCCGGACCTCAATCTCTTACGATGCGTCGATATCGAGGAGGCAAGAAAGATCATGCACGAAGTACACGCAGGTGTGTGTGGACCTCACATGAACGGGTATGTCTTGGCGAAGAAAATCCTTCGAGCAGGTTATTACTGGATGACCATGGAAAAGGATTGCTTTAGTTTCGTTCGGAAGTGTCATCAGTGTCAGGTGTACGGTGATTTGATTCATGCACCTCCCACGGAACTGCATCCCATGTCCGCTCCTTGGCCATTTGTCGCTTGGGGCATGGACGTCATTGGACCGATTGAACCAAAGGCTTCGAATGGACACAGGTTTTTACTGGTAGCCATCGATTACTTCACAAAATGGGTAGAAGCTATCACTCTCAAGTCGGTCACCAAGAAAGCTGTGGTGGATTTTGTACACTCAAATCTTATCTGTCGCTTCGGTATTCCTGCGACTATCATTACAGATAATGCAGCAAACTTGAACAGTCACTTGATGGAAGATGTGTACGAGCAATTCAAGATAACGCACAGGAATTCCACTCCTTATCGGCCAAAAGCCAATGGTGCCGTGGAAGCGGCAAACGAAAACATCAAGAAGATTTTGAGGAAAACGATCCAAAGTTCCCGACAGTGGCATGAGCAGTTACCTTTTGCATTATTGGGGTACCGCACTACGGTACGCACCTCGGTGGGAGCGACTCCTTATCTTTTGGTTTATGGGACCGAGGCAGTAATACCGGCAAAAGTAGAAATTCCTTCGCTTCGAATCATTGTCGAAGCAGAAATCGAGGACAGCGAGTGGGTCAAGACCCGTTTAGAGCAATTGACGTTGATTGATGAAAAGCGGATGGCCGCGGTCTGCCATGGACAGTTATACCAACGAAGGATGGCCCGTGCTTACAACAAGAAAGTCCGACCTCAGAATTTCGAAGTAGGACAATTGGTACTGAGGCGTATTCTGCCGCATCATGAAGAAGCAAAAGGAAAGTTTGCCCCAAATTGGAAAGGCCCATACATCGTAAGGAAAATATTGCCAAGAGGAGCATTGTATTTAGGTGATATCGAAGGAAATGACCCCGACACAGCAATAAATGCAGATGCAGTCAAGAGGTACTACGTCTAAATCATACTCCAAGTGGTCCTGACACGTTTGAAAATGGCGAAGGTTTTATTCCCCACTACTCCCCAAACACTACCCAACCCTCTCTACAAAAAGAAAAAAAAAAGAAAAAGAAAAAAAAAGAAAACAAAACAAAACAAATTTGATTGAGGCCTGAACTACGTTTGACTTGATTCCGAAAGGATACGTAGGCAGCCTCTCCCTGAGGTTCAGTCACACCAACAATAAAATCCCATTCACCCTGAAATGGAAACTGGGGCACGTCGAGCAGTTGAGAAGTTAGTATCACTACCTCTCTTTACCAAGCACAAGCCTTCAAATCAATTACCAAATATGATGGGGAACCAATAAGCGTCACGAATGGAGACCAGCACACTTTGAATTGAGAGAGATAAAATGAGAGAGCCTCGGCGGTGAAAACCTTCGGGCACCCTGAGGCGACGGGAGTATAGAAACCAAAATGAGAGAGCTTGTTTAGTAAAAACTCGCAAAGAGTGCTATCAAGCGATGACAGGAAGAGAAATGAGAGAGGTCAGCCAGCGAAAACCCGCAAAAGGGCGCTGTTGGCCGAAAAGAATGACTCCATCCTAAGAAAGTTTCGGCAGAGTGCCACCAGTTTGGAATTACAGATCCGTTCTGGTTCAGGAAAACGCAAGCTCTTAGAAGGTTAGACGTCCAGTCCAAAGAGCATGTCATGTCATTTAAAGCCAGCGTTATCTTCCTCAGATAAGTTTTTCTCGTCCCGAAAAGGGTGTTCCTTTTCTGATTTTATTTTCCCCTTTCTTTGTTTCTTTTCGAATCCCTTTCGCATTTTAACCCCGAGTTCAGGACACGCCGGAAAGGACAGGTGGCATGGTTTGTTTGCACGGAATCCCGTCTCATGAAGGAAAGCGCCTCATCTCGTTGATATGATTACCCAAGCATGATGAATCATGACGTTTGATGTTGTTCCGGAGTAAAGAAGAAAGAGAGAAATCTTGAAGTCTTCCCCAGCAAGTCCACCTTCGGACAAATCCCCACAGAGTCTCCCCCTGTAAAAATCCCCACAGAGTTTCTCCTTTTGTACAATCTCCCACAAAGTCTCCCCAGTAAAAAAAAAAAAAAAATCCCCGTTGGAATTTCATCAGCACATCCCCGGCGAGTCCTTTTGTAAATATTCCCCAACAAGCTTACCCTAACAAACTCTGGGAAACCCGTTTTGAAACAAAAACCCAGCACACCCCATTGTACAGAATCCGCACAAAGGATCCACTTTGTAAATATTCCCCCCCACATAGCTTCCTTTTGTACAAGTTCCCACAGAACACCTCCAATAAAATCCCCGTTGAGAACCTTCAATCAAAACGGGACAAAAGAAAAAAGAGGCCTTACGAGGCAAATCATCACAGAATCCGGAAATACAAGCCTGAGCAGTCTAAAGGTTTCGCCATTCGAATCAAATCAATGGCGGGACTTCGCAACAGAAATAGAGACGCAACAAAGCAATTGGGAACGATCAAGGTCACCGAACCAACCGTCATTTCCGAACTAACAAATTTTCTTTGTCTGAAAAGTTGAAACAAGATTGATCCAAGACAACCATGCAAGAAGCGGGTGTCGCCCAAAGAAGAAGGTACACGGGTAAAAGAAACATTTTGGCTATAAGGAATTCACTCAAAAGGTAAGTTCCCGCAAAACTCCCTTTTATTTTCTATCGAAACAAGAAAACTCAAAAATAGATCGTGTAGTATTCTCGAGCTTTATCTCCAGCCAATCAGCATTAGGGTTTTAAACCCTAAACTGAATTTTCCTTTTAGTCAGCATTAGGGTTTTAAACCCTAAACTGAACTTTTTCCTTTTAGCCAGCATTAGAGTTTTAAACTCTAAACTGAGCTTTTCCATGCAATCAGCATTAGGGTTTTAAACCCTAAACTGAATTTTCCTTTTAGTCAGCATTAGGGTTTTAAACCCTAAACTGAACTTTTTCCTTTTAGCCAGCATTAGAGTTTTAAACTCTAAACTGAGCTTTTTCCATGCAATCAGCATTAGAGTTTTAAGCCCTAAACTGAATTTTCCTTTTAGTCAGCATTAGGGTTTTAAACCCTAAACTGAACTTTTCCCTTTCAGCCAGCATTAGAGTTTTAAACTCTAAACTGAGCTTTTTCCATGCAATCAGCATTAGGGTTTTAAACCCTAAACTGAATTTTCCTTTCAGCCAGCATTAGAGTTTTAAACTCTAAACTGAGCTTTTCCATGCAATCAGCATTAGGGTTTTAAACCCTAAACTGAATTTTCCTTTCAGCCAGCATTAGAGTTTTAAACTCTAAACTGTGCTTTTCCATGCAATCAGCATTAGGGTTTTAAACCCTAAACTGAATTTTCCTTTCAGCCAGCATTAGAGTTTTAAACTCTAAACTGAGCTTTTCCATGCAATCAGCATTAGGGTTTTAAACCCTAAACTGAATTTTCCTTTCAGCCAACATTAGAGTTTTAAACTCTAAACTGAGCTTTTCCATGCAATCAGCATTAGGGTTTTAAACCCTAAACTGAATTTTCCTTTCAGCCAGCATTAGAGTTTTAAACTCTAAACTGAGCTTTTCCATGCAATCAGCATTAGGGTTTTAAACCCTAAACTGAATTTTCCTTTCAGCCAGCATTAGAGTTTTAAACTCTAAACTGAGCTTTTCCATGCAATCAGCATTAGGGTTTTAAACCCTAAACTGAATTTTCCTTTCAGCCAGCATTAGAGTTTTAAACTCTAAACTGAGCTTTTCCATGCAATCAGCATTAGGGTTTTAAACCCTAAACTGAATTTTCCTTTCAGCCAGCATTAGAGTTTTAAACTCTAAACTGAGCTCTTCCATGCCATCAGTATTAGGGTTTTAAACCCTAAACTGAATTTTCCTTTCAGCCAGCATTAGAGTTTTAAACTCTAAACTGAGCTTTTTCCATGCAATCAGCATTAGGGTTTTAAACCCTAAACTGAATTTTCCTTTCAGCCAGCATTAGAGTTTTAAACTCTAAACTGAGCTTTTCCATGCAATCAGCATTAGGGTTTTAAACCCTAAACTGAATTTTTCTTTCAGCCAGCATTAGAGTTTTAAACTCTAAACTTAGTTTTTCCATGCAATCAGCATTAGGGTTTTAAACCCTAAACTGAATTTTCCTTTCAGCCAGCATTAAAGTTTTAAACTCTAAACTGAGCTTTTTCCATGCAATCAGCATTAGGGTTTTAAACCCTAAACTGAATTTTCCTTTCAGCCAGCATTAGAGTTTTAAACTCTAAACTGAGATTTTCCATGCAATCAACATTAGGGTTTTTAACCCTAAACTGAATTTTCCTTTCAGCCAACATTAGAGTTTTAAACTCTAAACTGAGCTTTTCCATGCAATCAGCATTAGGGTTTTAAACCCTAAACTGAATTTTCCTTTCAGCCAGCATTAGAGTTTTAAACTCTAAACTGAGCTTTTCCATGCAATCAGCATTAGGGTTTTAAACCCTAAACTGAATTTTCCTTTCAGCCAGCATTAGAGTTTTAAACTCTAAACTGAGCTTTTCCATGCAATCAGCATTAGGGTTTTAAACCCTAAACTGAATTTTCCTTTCAGCCAGCATTAGAGTTTTAAACTCTAAACTGAGCTCTTCCATGCCATCAAAATTAGGGTTTTAAACCCTAAACTGAATTTTTCTTTCAGCCAGCATTAGAGTTTTAAACTCTAAACTGAGCTTTTCCATGCAATCAGCATTAGGGTTTTAAACCCTAAACTGAATTTTCCTTTCAGCCAGCATTAGAGTTTTAAACTCTAAACTGAGCTTTTCCATGCAATCAGCATTAGGGTTTTAAACCCTAAACTGAATTTTCCTTTCAGCCAGCATTAGAGTTTTAAACTCTAAACTGAGCTCTTCCATGCCATCAGCATTAGGGTTTTAAACCCTAAACTGAATTTTTCTTTCAGCCAGCATTAGAGTTTTAAACTCTAAACTGAGCTTTTCCATGCAATCAGCATTAGGGTTTTAAACCCTAAACTGAATTTTCCTTTCAGCCAGCATTAGAGTTTTAAACTCTAAACTGAGCTTTTCCATGCAATCAGCATTAGGGTTTTAAACCCTAAACTGAACTTTTCCCTTTCAGCCAGCATTAGAGTTTTAAACTCTAAACTGAGCTTTTTCCATGCAATCAGCATTAGGGTTTTAAACCCTAAACTGAACTTTTCCCTTTCAGCCAGCATTAGAGTTTTAAACTCTAAACTGAGCTTTTCCATGCAATCAGCATTAGGGTTTTAAACCCTAAACTGAATTTTCCTTTCAGCCAGCATTAGAGTTTTAAACTCTAAACTGAGCTTTTCCATGCAATTAGCATTAGGGTTTTAAACCCTAAACTGAATTTTCCTTTCAGCCAGCATTAGAGTTTTAAACTCTAAACTGAGCTTTTCCATGCAATCAGCATTAGGGTTTTAAACCCTAAACTGAATTTTCCTTTCAGCCAGCATTAGAGTTTTAAACTCTAAACTGAGCTCTTCCATGCCATCAGCATTAGGGTTTTAAACCCTAAACTGAATTTTCCTTTCAGCCAGCATTAGAGTTTTAAACTCTAAACTGAGCTTTTTCATGCAATCAGCATTAGGGTTTTAAACCCTAAACTGAATTTTCCTTTCAGCCAGCATTAGAGTTTTAAACTCTAAACTGAGCTTTTCCATGAAATCA